>NC_060119.1:1213743675-1215043050 GCF_021461395.2 Schistocerca americana | reverse complement strand
AAACAAACCAATTATACATCGACATAAATGCATAAATAAATATATATATACAAATAGTAAAACAATTAAAATATACAAAATAAGGAAAAAAATTATAGTACAATAGATGGAAATAGGAGGATATGCATTTTCGGCGTTACAAGAATTGGATGTTGACGGAGGCTCCTCATTGAGGCTCCAAGTGGATTTAACTCAGTTAAGTGACACAGTTTGTTGTTTGCCATTGACGCAAATTTCTGAAATGTTATTCATGCACTGGAGCACTCTGTGTATGCTGCAGTAAGAAGGCTGTACTGCTGCCCAGACCGTACCATCTCAGAGCATAAAGAACTCACAGTGCTCTAAGTCTTTGTGCATAAACAGTCATGGTACAATGTGACTGCACTGAGGCAGAGTACAGATGTTTTCAATGTGCAGGCTGATGTACTCAACTAAGTTGGGGAGCTCAGCAAGAGAGATGAGCTCAGAGTCTTCGACATATGCTGCAGGGAGTATCAAAGGCTCGGCATAGAAGATTTTGGCTAAGAAGGGGTTTAGGTCATCTTTAAAGGCTGTGCGGATGCTGATAACACCCATGGATGGCCTCTGACCATGGTGGAGGGGGAGGGGGGTGGGGGGTGGTACAAGGTTGTGTGGAATTTGTTGACACCATACAGGACACATAAACACCTAAAGACGAGTTACTGAGTTACTCAAATTGCCTTCCTTAGTCAGTTGTGACAGAAGAAGTACAACCAAAGTGGACAACAATGTAGTGACAAAGGCTCTTGTGACCAAATTGGCAAATACGTCTGAGAGGGTTACAGCTTACACCCATCTGCTGGCATGATCGATGGCTGCTTGTATGTGCCTAAAACCTCCTGAAGGAGCAAGAGGACCCACGAGGTCAAATTTGAGAAGTTTCCAAATAAAAAGAGAGCTGTTCTTCAGCTGAGATCAAATGCTAAACATGTGTTATCAGCTTCAAAGAGTTGATCTTGCTGCAATTGCTGTATATTGACCAACTGGGTTGTAATGCCCACATTAATTCATGCCACACTTTGTTGTGAGCTTCAGTTTTGTTTATTGCAGAGTACAACTGTGTAAAGTTGGTACAGTGTGTGCCATTTAGAATCGATTACATGTTAACTGATTGTCACAGGTACTACATTGATATTTCAAGCAAACCTGATGTACAACAGTGGCTCCATATGGGCCTTATATAGGTTTTGCTACAGTGACATAATTGTTAAAAACAGAAATTTAAAAATCACAATCAATGTTAATAGATAACAGAATATTAAATAAGACTTAATAAATTATAAAATAAAATTACATTATAATTTCATTATAAAGCAGTCTCATTCAGAGTGAAAATAGTTCAAAATGGTTCAAATGGCTCTGAGCACTATGGGACTTAACATCTATGGTCATCAGTCCCCTAGAACTTAGAACTACTTAAACCTAACTAACCTAAGGACATCACACAACACCCAGTCACCACGAGGCAGAGAAAATCCCTGACCCCGCCGGGCATCGAACCCGGGAAGAAAATAGTCAGATACATATTTGTAACAGTGCATATTACATTTCAGTGGATTATTCATAAAATACAGAACATAAATTCTTCTGGGCATGTTTTGTAGCTTTAACAAAAATGTACTTCATTTTAATAAAAAGAGTCATTTCAAAACAAAGTGTGGCTGACAGGATGTGTGTTTCAATTAGATTCTTTTCTTTGTTTTTTTTATTATATTAGTTTTAAACTACACTCCTGGAAATGGAAAAAAGAACACCGTGAATTCATTGTCCCAGGAAGGGGAAACTTTATTGACACATTCCTGGGGTCAGATACATCACATGATCACACTGACAGATCCACAGGCACATAGACACAGGCAACAGAGCATGCACAATGTTGGCACTAGTACAGTGTATATCCACCTTTCGCAGCAATGCAGGCTGCTATTCTCCCATGGAGACGATCGTAGAGATGCTGGATGTTGTCCTGTGGAACGGCTTGCCATGCCATTTCCACCTGGCGCCTCAGTTGGACCAGCGTTCGTGCTGGACGTGCAGACCGCGTGAGACGACGCTTCATCCAGTCCCAAACATGCTCAATGGGGGACAGATCCGGAGATCTTGCTGGCCAGGGTAGTTAACTTACACCTTCTAGAGCACATTGGGTGACACGGGATACATGCGGACGTGCATTGTCCTGTTGGAACAGCAAGTTCCCTTGCCGGCCTAGGAATGGTAGAACGATGGGTTCGATGACGGTTTGGATGTACCGTGCACTATTCAGTGTCCCCTCGACGATCACCAGTAGTGTACGGCCAGTGTAGGAGATCGCTCCCCACACCATGATGCCGGGTGTTGGCCCTGTGTGCCTCGGTCGTATGCAGTCCTGATTGTGGCGCTCACCTGCACGGCGCCCAACACGCATACGACCATCATTGCCACCAAGGCAGAAGCGACTCTCATCGCTGAAGATGACACGTCTCCATTCGTCCCTCCATTCACGCCTGTCGCGACACCACTGGAGGTGGGCTGCACGATGTTGGGGCGTGAGCGGAAGACGGCCTAACGGTGTGCGGGACCGTAGCCCAGCTTCATGGAGACGGTTGCGAATGGTCCTCGCCGATACCCCAGGAGCAACAGTGTCCCTAATTTGCTGGGAAGTGGCGGTGCGGTCCCCTACGGCACTGAGTAGGATCCTACGGTCTTGGCGTGCATCCGTGCGTCGCTGCGGTCCGGTCCCAGGTCGACGGGCACGTGCACCTTCCGCCGACCACTGGCGACAACATCGATGTACTGTGGAGACCACACGCCCCACGTGTTGAGCAATTCGGCGGTACGTCCACCCGGCCTCCCGCATGCCCACTATACGCCCTCGCTCAAAGTCCGTCAACTGCACATACGGTTCACGTCCACGCTGTCGCGGCATGCTACAGGTGTTAAAGACTGCGATGGAGCTCCGTATGCCACGGCAAACTGGCTGACACTGACGGCGGCGGTGCACAAATGCTGCGCAGCTAGCGCCATTCGACAGCCAACACCGCGGTTCCTGGTGTGTCCGCTGTGCCGTGCGTGTGATCATTGCTTGTACAGCCCTCTCACAGTGTCCGGAGCAAGTATGGTGGGTCTGACACACCGGTGTCAATGTGTTCTTTTTTCCATTTCCAGGAGTGTATATATCATCAATACTGATAATGATTGATTTTTTCTGATTTTAATTACTTCCAGATTACTTCTTTTTTAAATATGTTATTGACAATGATAGTAGCAGAAATATATGAATTTTAATGGAATAGAATGCTTTTAACTATTCATACTAATTATAGTGTATACTTCAGACATAAGGAAAATATTATGCAGGTTTAATTCATGATAACAGTTCCAAAAATATAGTATTACTAATATTGCCCATATTTGGCTATTCTCGGGATTGCTATTGACATGGTATTTGCTTTTCAGTTAATTAATGTGAGTGAGGAATTGCTGATATCAAAGTTTTAAAAAAGGGAAAGGTCCTAGCTGTTATGTTTCAAGGTGAACCATCTTTTCAGTATTTCAGACCTCCTAAAGAGGGTTGAGTGTGATGAACAACCTTGCTATTCTGGCAAGGTAACCATGTGCTCAGTTTTTACTCCAGGCCGGACAAAATGTTCCATTATGATGCACATGGTAGCCTTAATTCCTGTGTGGGCCTGGTAATGATTGGCTGCAAAAACTGTCATCAGAGGGACAGAGGGAGGCCAAGACCTGGGAGTGGAGATTACCTGTAGAGGTATCACACATCACTGGACATGAAGGGCTGGAGACAGCAGGATACCACTGTCAATGCAAAGGTAGTGTCTTGTTGCAGATGTTGAATATCTGGTCAACTGTCTGCATGTGTGATAGTTCGTCCAAGCTCAAGGGAGAAGAAATGACATGCACACATGACATATAATCAGCAACTATAATGTTATCAGCCCCCCCCCCCTGACGTAGTGGACATCTATGGCATATTAACTAATGAGATCCATATGATGGAAACATCATGGGGGAACATTGTTGGCAGGGTTGCAGAGCATATCTGTGAGCAGTTTATGATCAGTGAAGATTACGACTTCACATCCTTCAATGTCCTTGCGGAAATATCACACAGCCTCAAAGATCACAAGGAATTCCAGGTTGAATGCTGACCACTTGCATTGAGTAGAGGAGAGTTTCTTTGAGAAAAAATGGAAAGATAGGGTCATATCATTGACGTGTTGCTGAAGAGTCAATGATTCACTAATGTCGGGTTTGATAGAGATTGGAGCATCAGTAAGTGGGTATGTGTGTAATGGAGTTCATGAGGGTAGATTTGAGAGAGTTGAATGTGCAGATCATGTTGTCGGATCACTGCAATTTCTGTGCTCCAGAAACATTCTTGCCACAATGGTATCCATCAGTGGGACCTGGAGAGAAGCAGTGTGAGGTATATGCCACCGGAAAAATTTACTATCCGAGGAATCATCGCAGATCGCAGTAGGTCTCTGGTAATGGCAGGACATTGACAAATGCAGTGCAGTCTGATGTTGGATGGATTCCTACAATGGTTACAGTATGGCCAAGAAAGGTAACACTAGTGCGGCACAATTGTGATTTTGCATGGTTAATCTCCACACTGTATTTGGTTAGTACTTTAAGGACCTGTGTTAAGTGCTGCTAATGTTCCTCAGTGGAACTGGAGTAGACAAGAATGTCATAAAGATGGGCATAGCAAAAAGGCAGGAGAAAAGTACAGAGTCAATAAACCATTGCCACAGCTGACTGGAATTCTTGAGACCATATAGCATAAAGCAGAACTCAAACAAGCCAACAGTGTAATGATGGCTGTTTTGAGTATGTCATTTTTGTACATAGGGGTCTCATGATAGGCTTTGTGACAGTCATGCTAAAAATCCATGCACCATTGAGCTATAGAGCGAAGTCTTATATGTGAGGAATAGAACACTGAGCTTGCGACAGCCCCCGCACAACCAGAATGAACTGTCCTTCTTAGGACAAGATGAATGGGCAATGCCCAATTGCTGTCCGATGGACATGTGTTCATGAATGGCTGCTTTCATGTGGAGATGTTTCTTAGAGGTTAGCTTTTGGGCCTTGTCATGAGGGCCTTATTTAGTGGATAACCTATGGCAGGTACCATTTGCAGTCGTGCCATTGAGAGCAGTTTGAGTACATGGTCGGAACACACATGTATCAACATTATCTAGAACTGACTGATCACATGAATTATTGATAGTTTGAGTGTCACTGACCTGAGTTGTATGAAGCATAATTGGAAAGCAAGGAAGTGGCAGTTGCAGAAGCTGAACCTCTAACATGAAGCAGCCACAAAGTATTGAGGTTGTTGACTGTGCAAAAACCGCATGCCAGGTTGGTTGATGTGTGATGTGATACGCTCAAATGGCTCTGAGCACTATGGGACTTAACATCTGAGGTCATCAGTCCCCTAGACTTAGAACTACTGAAACCTAACTAACCTAAGGACATCACAGCCATCCATGCCCGAGGCAGGATTCGAACCTGCGACCATAGCAGCAGCAAAGTTCCGAACTGAAGCGCCTAGAACTACTCGGCCACAATGGCTGGCGTGATAAGCTGATGAAGGATGTTGTTGTTGGAGTGGAGGGCATCAATTTTACAGTGCTCACAGATGAGGGCTTGGGGGGAAGGGATGAAGGAGCCACTAATTTGTGTGCTGGATGCCTGATGAAGCAAAGTGGCCAAATGCAGACCAGGAGAGAGAGACTGAAATACTTAAGGAATTTGATCCTGAGGACAGGGCCATCCACATCAGCAACATGGAAGGTTTGAGGGATATGTATCACTGGTGTAAACTGGTGCCAGAGGTCAATGGAACTGTAGACAGTGATGTTAGAGTTGTTGGCAGTGCAAAGAACTAGCATTGTATGGAGAAGCCTCAAAGGAGTGCAGGAGGGGGCGAGAGGGACAGGGAGGAATAAACACTGGCATCTGCCCTGGTGTCAATCAGAAACATGAGTATGGTGGCAGAGTCCGAGATGTCCGCTGGGAGGAGCTACTGTGTTGGATTACTGATGTGAGTAATGGTGCACTGTAGCTTTGCTACGAGCATAAATCAGCCCACGTGTTAAGTTTGGGAAAGTGTAGGGCGGATGAGAGGTTGTCGCCACATTTGCAAAGTTCAGATGGTACCATCACAAACGGTATGATGTTTCAGGAAAGTTGGGGGCTGGAAGGGGGACAGCAGAGGACAGAGCATGAGGTGCCAGAAGCAGTCTACCAGTTGGCAGAGGGAGGTGGCTTGTTGAGATGCAGCAGGTCATGTGTGACCTCTACCAGCCGGGTGCGGAGGTGATGAACAGGAAGCAGGAGTGCTGTTACCAGCCCTTAGAGGTAGGCAACAAGCCAGCCATAGGGAGAAGCTGTCAGTGGCAGATGATATTCAATTCCAATGTATTTGCAGAGTGCTAAAGTAACTGATGTTGCAAGTTAATGGGAAGTCTGGTAAACCACAGTGTCAACAAGGTGACGTTAGGCATGTCCTCTGAACCAGCCTGCACTCGAAGTTGCCTCCACAGCAGCGAAGATGTTCTGTCTTGAAGTTGTACCTTGTGGATGATGTGATGTATCATCACCTGTGGTGGAGGATGCGACAGGTGCTCAACAATGAGAGACTTAACAGTGATGTATTTACATTGAGTAAGCAGGTGGAAAACCAAATCACTAATATGGTCTATATGATCATGGAGATGGCTATAGGATAAATAAAAAGAGCATTATCATTAATTATTCCATGAATGGTGAAGACGTTCTCCACCAAGGCAAACCATGTTTTTGGATTCACTTTTTGCCACTGGAGAAGTTTGGGGAATCTGCTTGGAGGAATATGCTGCAGTGGAACAGGGTAAGGTGTGGAGACAAGTGAATGTTGAAGAGAGACGTAGTTGAGGAGGGACACTGTAGGCAGTGGAATTCTGAGTAGAGCAGCAGATGAGGTAGGTAAAGGGTACATGCACCAAGTGCAGATAAACAATACTCACAGGCTGCTGAGGTAGTGAAAACGGAATTGGTGGCTCAGTTACCTGAGTTGACAATGTGGCTTCATGTTGAAATTGCATTTACTTAGTTTGGATAGGCCAAATAAGCCTGGAAACACATGTGAGGTAGTGGCATGAGTACATGTGCTTCCTACCATGGTGGCATTAGCCAATTGAGGTTAGGGGCTAGAACACCAGTATGAAGTAAATGTAAATGTGCACACAAATCCGGGAAGTGCAGTGAAGACAGAGTTTTTGCTTCACAGTTTAAGTTTACTGTATGAGCCTGGAACATAGAGTTTGAGTCACAGTGGGGTATGTGATCCATTGTTTACAGGTCCTGATGCAAAACCGGTAATGCACACACATATTTCGTGGGTGGAAGAAACAAATCAGGGTCACCAATATGGGAATGAGGCACTATACTTGGTGAACATAATGATGTGCCACCATTTTCTGTAACAAAGCATATTTATTAGAATTCATTGGTAGAAAGTCATAAATCACTTACAGTCAGATTGGCAAGAGAAAATAGATTGAATCAAAGGTGCTATCACTGAGCTTTGCAGCAGTTTAGGCAAACTCATGACTGTGGATCCACTATTGACAGTCAACACAAGCACTTTTGTTTGGCATCTAGATTATATATTCAGTTTTCCTAAAGTAATTAATGTGAAAGTCAGGGTGGTTCCTTTAAAAAGAAGATGGCCTGTTTTTCCCCCATACATGACCTCATTATTGATGGCCCCCTCAAATGTAACCTTCTGCTATTCGTTCAGACAGATAAGTTCCATGTAAAAATATGTTTTAAGACTACAAACTATATGACATATTTTTAATTTTTTTTCCTGAAAATTAAAATGAAAGATACAATTAAGTATTGTTCAGTACTTTTTAACACTAATTCATGAAAATGTATTTCTTTCAGTAAATGAATATGTTACTGCTATGAAGGTCCCAGATAAAATATTTAAAAAGAAATATGGTTTTGATAAACCAAGACCAGAAGATCCAATTGTTTTTGTCTGCTCTACAGGAGCAAGAAGTTACAAAGCTCTGAGAGCTGCTCTTCATATGGGCTACAACAAGTAAGAATAAAAAGTTATTTGTTAAAGAGATTTTATTATATTTTCCACTATGATAAATGAAATTACTTATGCTGACGCTACCTCAGCAGAGCTAATGTAGATACTGAATTGGAGTTTTCAAAACTTTTAGTTGTTTATTCTTCCTTGAAATAGAACTCATTAACAATCCTCTTATTTATATAAATATTTCCTGAATCTTTTCTTATTTTGTATCTCCTTCCCTATGAGAATAATTATTGTTAACAAATTCAGAGATTTAATGCTTGCCTATTTTCTGCTGGCATTTGTTTCAATACTCTCTCTCTCTCTCTCTCTCTCTCTCTCTCTGTGTGTGTGTGTGTGTGTGTGTGTGTGTGTGTGTGTGTGTGTGAAGGGAGGGATGTTGGGAGGGGAGGAGGCAGTGCTCATATGTATACCTTTCCAGTACTCAAGGTCTCTTCTTTGCCTCACCGTGTCAACTTGAATATGACCATCCTGTTTCAAGTTAAGCCTACTTATATCTATGGCATTAATCTTTATTAGTAGACTGTCAATGGCAAGGAAAGCATTTCTGAAGAAGAGAAACTTGTTAACATCGAGTATAGATTTAAGTGTGAGGAAGTCGTTTCTGAAAGTATTTGTGTGGAGTGTAGCCATGTATGGAAGTGAAACGTGGACGATAAATAGTTTAGACAAGAAGAGAATAGAAGCTTTCAAAATGTGGTGCTACAGAAGAATGCCGAAGACTAGATGGGGAGATCACATAACTAATGAGAAGGTATTGAATAGAACTGGAGAGAAGATAAATTTGTGGCACAACTTGACTAGGAGAATATTGGAGGGGAGACCAAGAGAGGAATACACTAAACAGATTCAGAAGGATGTCGGTTGCAGTAGGTACTGGGAGATGAAGAAGCTTGCACAGGATAGAATAGCATGGAGAGCTGCATCAAACCAGTCTCAGGACTGAAGACCACAACAACAACAATATAAATGTAAGATGTAATGGTTTTTCCTGCCTCATTATAGTAGACCTAGTAAGTCACAAATCATTGAACTCATTTCTACATCTTATATCCACTAAGTCTTCAATTGAGGAATGGAACAAAGAACATAGATATGTCACAATGTAGAAAAAGACATTGCTACTTACTGTTAAGAAGACAGGTTAAGTTGCAGACAGGCCAGTCTGCAGCTTACCATATCTTCTTTACGGTAAGTAGTACTCTGCCTTTTCCTACATTTTCGATATTCCTACCTGGATTTTCCATTGTTTGAACATAGACGTGTTGTATGTAAGTCTGCAAGAAAATGTCAATACTAGTTTCACACATACTTCATGGCCTACAGTCCACATGTCAACATGAATTTTCTATACAATATCTTGACAAATAATCTGTTTGTCTGTCATCTGCAGTGAGTACAAGATAATCAATCTGTATTGTAATAGTGTCTATCCATGAAATAATGTGACTTCATATGTTAATAGTTAATACTCACATGTATTGTTTATTGTTTAAACCAGATCCAACATTTATCTTATTCTCAGTAGCATACATTACTTCTTAGCCAATGGCTGCATCAGTATGTAGTAGAAGCTTGCCTCTCCTTAGGAATGCTACTAGAGTATCAAGAAAGACATAAGAGATGTAACTGGTTTAGCCAGTAAATGATCTTCATGAGCAAATGACTGATACTCCATGCAGGTAGTGGTAATTTACCCTCAACATAAACAAATGTAAGTATTTTGGATACACAGACAGAAAGACTCTATATTGTACGATGTCAGAGTAATCACTGGGAGATTTTAATTCCATAAACTGCTTGGAGCATGCTTCTAGAGCAATCTGAATTGGAATGACCACATAAAATTAATCACAGGTAAGGCAGATGCCAGACTGAGATTCTTTGAAAGAATCCCCAGAAAATGCAGTCCATCAACAAAAGTAGTAGTTAACAAAACACTTGTTACTCACCAGTGTGGAATCCATACCAGATACAACTGATAGAGAAAATTGAGAAGATCCAAAGAAGAGCAACATGTTATACAACATATTCATTTAGAAAGTGTGAAAGCATCAGGGAGATGCTCAGCCAACTCTGGTAGCAGACATTGCAAGAGAGGCATTCTGCATCACAGTATGATCTACTGTTAAAGTTCTGAGAGCATGCTTGTCCAGAAGAGTAAACCAGTGTATTGCTGCCTCCTATGTATATCTTGTAAAAGACCCTGAAGATAATATTAGAGGGATTGGAGCTCATGTGGAAGCTTTCCAGCAATAGTTCTTCCACAGACTTTACACTAGTAGAACAGGAAAGGGGGAAAGTGACAGTGGTACACAAAGTACCCTCCACCACACACTGTAAAGTGAGTTGCAGAGTATAGATGTAGATGTTGATGCAGAACAAGAACATGAAAGTAACAGTCCGTGCGTGCTGTTTTCTCACATGTTCACAATGTGGAATAGTCCCTAGTAAAATTACTTAAAAGAATGCTAATTACTCCCCTGCCATTTATGTGAAACACTTCTCACTCTAAAAAATCTTGTGTTTTGTAATTGAGACATATGTACACGACTGGGTTAAAAATGAACACCAGTCTGCAGTTTAAGACATATATATTTCTATAAAAACAATCCAGTTTTAGAAGCACTTTCTGTCTCTTGGAACAACAAACATTGTGCAGGCCCTGTATGTTCACTTACAATGCAAGCATCATCTATTGTCTTCTGTAGATGACAATTAACAATGTAAGATTGACACTTCCACATCCATTTGATACAAGCAATTTTACTCTAGTTGCATAACTCTAATCACGCTCACGTGAAGTGAAATGATCATTCAAACATTAACAACAACTTTATAATTTCTGTATAGGTTCATGTGTAGTAGTAATCGCACTTAAATGAAAATTGTTATGTATTGGGGTTTGTTACAGACAGATGAAATGACAGTCAATTAGACTAGAAGTAATAACACATTTATTCAGGATACAATAAGGGAAGAAATAACAGTATCAGGTAACTGTACAGTATATGCAGGTTACAGGAAGACATAGTATTTAGCAAGTAACCACTCATGAAGTTAGTAGAGAAGATATCATCTGGCTGATATTTTTTTTATTTTTTATTTGGTATGCGTATTCCATAGATCCATACATGTGAGTGATTCGCCTGAATGTGGAACGTGTCAATACAATTGTACAAATACAATTAATGCTACAGAATAGTAATATAATACAATGATATAGATATTAATTAGTATCACTTTTTCTCATTTACAAGCTGTCATTTAACTAGTATAGCAATTCTCAATATAACATTATAACTATAACATTAACACTATAACGTTAACATAATATTGTATCATCCATCTAATAACTAAGAGACTAAATACATCTATTATTAAGGGAGGGCATTACTTCTGGAAAAGAATTCATCTAACAAGTACAGTGGATGGTCAAGCAGGTATTTTTTTAACGTACCTTTGAACAGCGTTTCTTTTTCCCTTGTACATTTAATATAATTAGGCAATGCATTAAAAGTCTTTATAGCAGCATACTTTACTCCCTTCTGTACAAGTGTTAAATTTTTTAGTTCAACATGTAGATCATCTTTACCTCTAGTATTGTAGTTGTGGTATGAACAATTTGTTTCATACTGAGCATAGTCTTTATTAACTACATTCATCAGAGAGTATATGTACTGACATGTTGTGGTCAGAATACCTAACTGTGTAAAACGTTTTCTACATGAAGTTCGTGGAGGAACCCCGCACGATTCTGACTGCTCTCTTCTGAGCAGTTAAGATTTTTTTTTGAGGCTGGTGAATTACCCCAGAATATTATGCCGTAACTCATTAATGAGTGAAAGTACCCAAAGTAAGCTGATTTTAAAATGCTGATGTCCCCAAAATGAGTAATGATTCTTAGAGCAAAAGTTGCTGATGAAAGCCTTTTTAGAGTAAGGGACACATGCTGTTCCCAGTTGAGCTTACTGTCAATGTGAACCCCCAGGAATTTAGTGGAGTGCACCTGTTCTAGTTCCTGATTGTCATGAGCAATTACTATATTTTCTAGAGTTTTATTTTTTGTGTGGGACTGTATAAAATTAGTTTTTTAAATATTAACTGAAAGAGAATTAATTGAATTCTCTGAGTATATCATTAACATCAGTCTCCAGATCAGCAGTAGACTTACCATCTATGACAATGCTTGTATCATCAGCAAACATTGTGAATTCACAATTTTTACTAATGGACAGGGGTAAATCAATAACATATATTAAAAACAGCAAGGGTCCAATGACAGATCCCTGGGGAAATCCATGCTGAATTTTGCCCCATTCAGAATCCACTAGATTAGAAGATACTTTGTTGCAGCCATTTAGAACCA
The DNA here is from genome assembly GCF_021461395.2 of Schistocerca americana. Lineage (NCBI taxonomy): Eukaryota > Metazoa > Arthropoda > Insecta > Orthoptera > Acrididae > Schistocerca > Schistocerca americana. The sequence continues at coordinate 1,215,030,553 of NC_060119.1, read as the reverse complement.
CCTTTTGTTTCCTGTCTTCAAGATACGATTTTAGCCAGTTACCTATAGCCCCCCCCCCCCCCCCCCCCCCCCCATGAACCATGGACCTTGCCGTTGGTGGGGAGGCTTGCGTGCCTCAACGATACAGATAGCCGTACCGTAGGTGCAACCACAACGGAGGGGTATCTGTTGAGAGGCCAGACAAACGTGTGGTTCCTGAAGAGGGGCAGCAGCCTTTTCAGTAGTTGCAGGGGCAACAGTCTGGATGATTGACTGATCTGACCTTGTAACATTAACCAAAACGGCCTTGCTGTTGTGGTACTGCGAGTGGCTGAAAGCAATGGGAAACTACAGCCGTAATTTTTCCCGAGGGCATGCAGCTTTACTGTATGGTTAAATGATGATGGCGTCCTCTTGGGTAAAATATTCCGGAGGTAAAATAGTCCCCCATTCGGATCTTCGGGTGGGGACTACTCAAGAGAACGTCGTTATCAGGAGAAAGAAAACTGGCATTCTACGGATCGAAGCGTGCAATGTCAGATCCCTTAATCGGGCAGGTAGGCTAGAAAATTTAAAAAGGGAAATGGATACGTTAAAGTTAGATATAGTGGGAATTAGTGAAGTTCAGTGGCAGGAGGAACAAGACTTCTGGTCAGGTGAATACAGGGTTATAAATTCAAAATCAAATAGGGGTAATGCAAGAGTAGGTTTAATAATGAATAAAAAAATAGGAGTGCGGGTAAGCTACTACAGACAGCATAGTGAACGTATTATAGTGGCAAAGATAGACACGAAGCCCATGCCTACTACACTAGTACAAGTTTATATGCCAACTAGCTCTGCAGATGACGAAGAAATGTATGATGAGATAAAAGAAATTATTCAGGTAGTGAAGGGAGATGAAAATTTAATAGTCATGGGTGACTGGAATTCGAGTGTAGGAAAAGGGAGAGAAGGAAACATAGTAGGTGAATATGGATTGGGGCTAAGAAATGGGGCTAAGAAAAGAGGGGAAAGCAGAAAGGTGGAAGGGGTATATAGAGGGTCTATACAAGGGCGATGTAGTTGAGGACAATATTACGGAAATGGGAGAGGATGTATGAAGATGAAATCGGAGATACGACACTGCATGAAGAGTTTGACAGAGCACTGAAAGACCTGAGTCGAAACAAGGCCCCGGGAATAGACAACATTCCATTAGAACTACTGGCGGCCTTGGGAGAGCCATTCCTGACAAAACTCTACCATCTGGTGAGCAAGATGTATGAGACAGGCGAAATACCCTCAGACTTCAAGAAGAATATAATAATTCCAATCCCAAAGAACGCAGGTATTGACAGATGTGAAAATTACCGAACTATCAGTTTAATAAGTCACAGCTGCAAAATACTAACACGAATTATTTACAGACGAATGGAAAAACTGGTAGAAGCCGACCTCGGGGAAGATCAGTTTAGATTCCTTAGAAATGTTGGAACACATGAGGCAATACTGACCTTACGACTTATCGTAGAAGAAATATTAAGGAAAGGCAAACCTACGTTTCTAGCATTTGTAGACTTAGAGAAAGCTTTTGACAATGTTGACTGGAACACTCTCTTTCAAATTCTAAAGGTGGCAGGGGTAAAATACAGGGAGCGAAACACTATTTACAATTTGTACAGAAACCAGATGACAGTTATAAGAGTCAAGGGGCATGAAAGGGAAGCAGTGGTTGGGAAGGGAGTGGGACAGGGTTGTAGCCTCTCCCCGATGTTCAAAAATGGTTCAAATGGCTCTGAGCACTATGGGACTCAACATCTTAGGTCATAAGTCCCCTAGAACTTAGAACTACTTAAACCTAACTAACCTAAGGACATCACACACACCCACGCCCGAGGCAGGATTCGAACCTGCGACCGTAGCAGTCCCGCGGTTCCGGACTGCAGCGCCAGAACCGCTAGACCACCGCGGCCGGCTCTCCCCGATGTTATTCGATCTGTGTATTGAGCAAGCAGTAAAGGATATAAAAGAAAAATTCGGAGTTGGTATTAAAATCCATGGAGAAGAAATAAAAACATTGAGGTTCGCCGGTGACATTGTAATTCTGTCAGAGACAGCAAAGGACTTGGAAGAGCAGTTGAATGGAATGGACAGTGTCTTGAAAGGAGGATATAAGATGAACATCAACAAAAGCAATACGAGGATAATGGAATGTAATCGAATAAAGTCGGGTGATGCTGAGGGTATTAGATTAGGAAATGAGACACTTAAAGTAGTAAAGGAGTTTTGCTATTTGGGGAGCAAAATAACTGATGATGGTCGAAGTAGAGAGGATATAAAATGTAGACTGGCAATGGCAAGGAAAGCGTTTCTGAAGAAGAGAAATTTGTTAACATTGAGTATAGATTTAAGTGTGAGGAAGTCGTTTCTGAAAGTATTTGTATGGAGTGTAGCCATGTATGGAAGTGAAACACGGACAATAAATAGTTTGGACAAGAAGAGAATAGAAGCTTTCGAAATGTGGTGCTACAGAAGAATGTTGAAGATTAGGTGGGTAGATCACGTAACTAATGAGGAGGTATTGAATAGGATTGGGGAGAAGAGAAGTTTGTGGCACAACTTGACTAGAAGAAGGGATCGGTTGGTAGGACATGTCCTGAGGCATCAAGGGATCACAAATTTAGCATTGGAGGACAGCGTGGAGGGTAAAAATTGTAGAGGGAGACCAAGAGATGAATACACTAAGCAGATTCAGAAGGATGTAGGTTGCAGTAGGTACTGGGTGATGAAGGAGCTTGCACAGGATAGATTAGCATGGAGAGCTGCATCAAACCAGTCTCAGGACTGAGGACCACAACAACAACAACAACCTATAGGCCCTTTGATTCCGTATTGATAGGCCTTCTCCAAGAGTATCTTGTGGTTTACACAATCAAAGGCCTTGGAAATATCACAGAAGACACCAACTGGTGACTTCTTACTATTAATAGACTCCAAGACATCATTTGTGAGTGAATATATGGCATGCTCTGTGGAAACCCCTTTTTGAAAACCAAACTGTCTGTGGTTAATGATATTAAGTTTATCAAGATGTGCCACAATCCTGTTATACACTGCCTTTTCAAGACCCTTTGAAAATGTTGTTAAGAGAGAGAGAGGATGATAATTTTTGACATCTGTAGCATCGCCAGACTTGAAAAGAGGTCTCACAATGGCATATTTCATTCTCTCTGGAACAACTCCCTCATAAAGAGACGTGTTGCAAATGTGAGCAAGTACTACACTTACATCACTACTGCAAGCTTTCAACAGTTTACTAGAGATGCTATCTATACCTGAAGATCCTTTACTTTTCAATGAGTGAATTATTTTTTTTTATTTCATTAACAGTTATGGGTGTTACATTTATATCATTAAAACATTGTGGGAGGTTAAGTTTCAGAATACCTGCAGTTTCCCTTAGGTCACCACTGCAACCTATTTTAGAGGTGACACTTAGAAAGTGGTTGTTAAATATGTCTGCTATCTGTTTACTATCAGTTATTGCCAAATTATTAATTTTTAGGACAGCAGTTTTTTCATTGTCAGATGGTGCAGTACCTGTTTCCCTCTTGAAGGGTATGACTGAGCCCTAATACTGAGGTGGAGTCCAAGACCAAGGTCTATGAGTCAGTGTCCACCAAGAGAAGGATTTGTCAGATTGGCAGAAGCTGACACTAGTCGGGAGGTACTCCCAATGAGGCACCATGGAGCTGTCAGCACAATTACCTGGTGTTACATCTAACAATGACTGACACATCAAAGGCTGTTCATCAGCCTAAGTTCTACTTAGGCAGGGGAACACAGTGTGAACTATTTCCAGGCATGTGACTTGTGGAAAGAAACAGTCCCACTCTGGCTGCAGCTCCTGCTGTTGATTGAAATGCCTCCTGTCAGCATCAGTAACACCTGAAGTGGTGTCAACCTGAGCTCACAGCAATAACAAGTCACTTTGTTATTATTGTTGTTGTGCTAGCTTGCTACCCAAAAACTGTTGTGGTGCAAGTGGTCTGCAAACACATGTGTCAGAAATGGACAGTGTTTGAGACTAGACCACCCCTGGACTCAGGTGTGCAAGCAGTTGCTTTCTGGTCAGAGAGTAGGTGTGAATATTGCATTCCTTCTTCTTTGTGGAGATAATGAGGGAGCCAACTTCTTAATAGCCAAAGATATTGCATTCCCTTTCCCCTTGCAAAGTCTGTACCCTCTCCCTCCTGTGACGAAAGAGAGAGATGGTGGCACACACCAGATCCTGGAAGGAGCAGCATCGACAAGTGTCCACCGTGGGCATGGTGCCTCCCTTGGGTGATATGGTATGTCCACTTGTGTCCAGAGAGCTAATGGCAGCTGGAGTCCAGACCTCACAATTGGTACTAAAGGTGTAGAGGTGTTGCCAGATAGACATTATGGATGGATCAGGAATGACAGTGAAGAGCAGATTGGGCAAGAATGAGTGTGACTGAAAAAGAAACAGATTAAGAATAGGATGTCATAGAAAGATGATGGCAAAGGATCATGGGAGGTGTCTCAAGGAAAACGTGGGAGGTGAAAGGCAGAGTGCTGGAGGAATCCATTGACTGGAAAACCATTGAAAGATCCAATGTGAAGGAACATGGCAGGAAAACAGGAAAGTGCTGGAAATACTGGTATGCTAACTGCCAGCTGCTGGATAGTGAGTATGAGTATGGAGAAGAAGAGGGTGCAGTGCCACAAGAAGTGGTCTGAAAAGCACCTGCTGCTGTGGCATATGCAAGGGCATGGAAGAGAAAAGGATAAGCTGCATAAGTGGCCCATTGAGTGCTCAACACTATGGTATGTGTAAGGGAACAGAAAAGTAATAAATAAGTGTTGGGTAAGGAATGAGGAATCAAGGGTCTGGTGAGCCAAAGAGGCTGGTGGAAGAGGATAGTGCATTGGAGGTGCCCACTGAGTGTGAAGTTGCACCAACCAATTGATCCTTGGAGCCCTTGGGGTGAGTCATCATTCAAGGCCAGATGTCCATGGAGGCCAAATGAACCTGGAGGCTGGATGACCAAGGAGTGTGGATGCCACTATGACTCTGGAAGTGAGATGACCCTAGAGGCTGGATGACCCAGTAGGCTGGTTGATCCTGTAGGGTGGTAGACCCAGGATGCATGCCACTCTTGGAAGGACATGCCATGGCTGCAACATGCAGAGGTAACTGGAAGTAGCAGCAGGGAGGAGGGTGGAATCAGAATCAAGAAGAGAGCTCAGTACAAAGATAGGGCATGGTCCAAAAATGCTGCCAGAGCCATGGAGCAAGCATAGCTAGCAACTAAAACCTTCACTAAACTTGACCATGGTCGAAAATGTATCATTTTGTTGCAAAACCTTGTATGCAATTTGACTGGGAGAATCAACACTTGAGCCAACAAAAAATTTGAGGTTATGTCACGAGTTACTTTGTACAAGGCAGTGGCACCCATGAGAAGAGAGCCTGCCATGGCTGCAATGTGGTGATGCAATAGGGAGCAGCATCACATGGCAGGATGGAGCATCACCTGAGTGAGAGATGACATTGGAAATGCTATGATTGTCAACTACACAGATATTGGGACAAGAATGGGGCAAAAAGCATTGATTACCCTCAGCACAAATGATGAAAATGGACAAAGAAATGTGGAAACTGCATTGCCAATGATGGAAAAGGATGGCATGAATGTGGAATGACTTTGCCAATTATAAAATGTACACTGCTGAACTGTTGAGTGTCCAATACCTCATGCCATGTCTCTTGGAACACAATCTTTGGTGTGAAGAGAGTGCAGCATACTTACTGTGAGAGCTGTTGAGGCTCTTTCCAAGAGGCGCAGTCACTGAAGCAGAATGGACAGTGCAAGTCTGCAGGTCAACAGGCTGGCTGTTTGTTCTACCACCCATGTGACTTTAAGCTGGTCTGGCTGAGCATCTTCTGGACACAAGGGATGTGTGCCAGAGATGGGAGTGGACACATCATTCCTTTGGCCAATGTGATACGGAGGCAAGCAGTAGGTCATCATCATCCACTCGTGTCCTGGTACCTCCAAGTTTTTCCATTGTTTGTCATCACTCAGCAGTTTTGTATGCTCAGCGAGCTACTTTTAGTCTGTTGCTTTGGTGCTGAGACTACACGGCATTCATAAAGACTGATGTCGCTCCCTCCTAGGAGCATGATAATTGTGACTGGTTTGCTTCCTGTGCATGTTTGTGCCCTCCTGCTCCTATATCAGGCTCGGTTCAGCCTCCTGTTGTTATTGTTCCCTCTCACTGTGCCTGGACTGATGATTTGAGGAGTGTGTCACTCACATCAAAGCATAATAGCACCCATTTGATAATTGTCATAGAGCTGTGATTTGATTGTATGTCATTGGGGTTTTGTAAATTTCTTTTATGTTCAATGTGTCATTCATGACATCCAAAATACTTTTCTTTTGCCTGGTACATTGTGCACTAAATCGCAAAGTTGCTTTCTTTAGTTATTTGGAGCCTGCAAGCTTATGCGTCTTACCAGGGCAAATCTTGTAGTAAATATTTTGGTGGGTTTAAGTTTTGAAACTAAATATCAGTTGGCCACTGAACTTGTTTACTGCTAGATACAAGTTAGTTGCTTTGGACAGTTACCTTCTTATCTTTTAAGTGCCTTTTCACAAGGGTTTCATCTATGCGACCAGCATGTAACCTGATGACTTAGTTTTTACTCATTTTACTTAAAAATTACTTCTCTGTTCATCAGGATATCATTGTAATTTTCTGCCTTGGGGCGTGTCCCCACTGTTAGCTTGGGAAAGGAGGAGTATGTTGAACAGTGCATCAGGCCTGCTCTAAGCAGTTTCAGGTCCGTTCATCCTGACCATATTGCCCGACATGCACTGGCTTCATATCAAACCGCTTTAATTGTTTTTGCTTCCTTTTAATGAACTCCTTTTTAGGTAAATTTGAATTATTTGTCATATTTTAATCAAACACACTGCAACAAAGCAAGCTGGGATATTTTTACTTCCCCTCTTGTTTTGCCATCTGCCTCCTTAAATACTTTTCTTCACTTGTAACTATTTGTTATTAACATACATGAATGTAATCTGCATTTCCATTAAAGAGATAAGTTGGTCCTCAATTTTAAAGAATATATCACCGGATCAATTTTTATGCTTAGTTTTATGTATGTAATTATTTTCTAACTAATTTCAACCATTCCTAGTTAGTATCTTTTGTTATAGGCTGAAATCAGTAATTGTTTCGTAACTTAAATTCTATTGTCAACATATAAAGAAACATAAATTCTATACTAATTATAAACATTTACAGGAACAACTATTAGTATTTTTAAAGGATCTATTTGGCTCTATTAGAAAACATGTTAGCAAAGCTGGCTCTTAATTAATTCCAAAGTAATTAACAGTTTTGTCCAAAGTATTGTCTGCATACATATATTTGTTAATTTCAAGATTTAAACAAGTAATTCGGCCTAACTCTTGTAGTAGAAGTAACTGTTAGAAAGACGGAAATTTTTGATGAATTCAGTGAATTTAATAAGTTAAGTTTTAATTGTAATTTCTGTAAATTTAACTTCAGACAATGTGTAGTTTCTGTACCTATTAGTGTGAGGATATATAAAAGGCCTGATTTTTGGTCACAATACAGTCAGTCCATGGCCAAGTTTCAGATGGGGAACGTGTGTTGGTTAGAATGATAACAACACATCAACTTAACAGTGAAATAATGTGTTACACCAATAGGCTGTGTGTTAAAACAATGACATTGTCTGCTCCATACATACCTTTCTAGTCTTCAAGAACAGTGAACTTTGTGGTTAGGTTTTCACAGCTCGTAGATGTTAAATAGTAAACTATTTAGACAATAGTGCACTGGCCATACATATATAACTGTGTATTATTGGGGGGGGGGGGGGGGGGGGGGTTGTGAACACTGAAAGTAAAAGACTGTGAAACACAACTGTGCATCTGTCAGATACATCATTTGCAATAGACAGTAGTTGCACTTTCAACCCCTATTTTTTCAGCCAGTATGTCAACACCAGGCTGAAGTAAAAGCAGCTACCCGAGTATCAGAAACTTGTCAAACAGCTCTTGATCAGTTTCTAGTAAAGAAGAGTTTACACAACACCTCACTAAAAATTTTCAATGCAGGTTTTAGTGATCATCTTGCTCAAATATTAAGCATAAAAGTACAAGGCAGTATTATTAACAACATGTCTCTTAGAACAGCATATCGAAGCTATAATCAGCATAATGTGAACTACTTCAACAACTTATTACAGAAAGAAAAATGGCTAGAAGTGTACAAAATGAACGATATAAATGAAAAATTCGACACTTTCATTGATACATTAACCCATTTCTTTGAACTTGCATTCCCACTGAAAACATTAACCATACAGGGAAACTCTAGAACAAACAGCTGGATCACAAAGGGAATAAGGGTTTCATGCCAGAAGAAAAGACTACTTCATGATATATGTAACTCAAAAAATTCCTCACCTGTAGTACGCGCATACTATAAAAAATACTCCAAAATATTAAGAAAAGTAATAAAAGCAGCAAAAACAATGCATAATGATGAAATCATTTATAATTCAGCTAATAAATCAAAGGCTATGTGGAGTGTTATAAAAAAAGAATGTGGAGAATACAGACAACCTTGGAAAAATATAACACTATCACATAAAAATAAAAAAGTAACAAACCCCTTAGAAGTAGCTAACACATTTAACAACTTTTTCACAGGTGTTGCTGAAAATATGTTACAATCAAACTTTAAGAGCATCCAGGCAAATGAATATAAAATAAGTACATGCAGAGGATCAATGTACATCAGTTCTGTTTCACAAGATGAAGTAGCTAAAGCAATAAAAGGACTAAAAAATTCCAAATCGGCAGGTATTGATGGTATACCTGCAACAATGTTAAAGAAGAGCACATCAAACCTAATTGAAGTACTCACACATTTATGCGACTGCTCACTTCAGGCAGGCACTTTCCCTGATGTGTTAAAAACATCAAAAGTTATTCCTGTATATAAAAAAGGGGATAAAGACAATGTAAATAACTACAGACCCATCACAATTTCCTCCTGCATCTCTAAAGTACTGGAGAAAGTTATGTATGAGAAACTTATGAAATTTATAAATAAAAACAGCATCCTATGTAATGAACAACATGGATTCAGAAATAAGAGGTCAACGACAACTGCTGTCTATGAGTGCATCAATTCCATCCTAAACCTGATGGACAAAAAACAGGAAACAATAGGAGTCTTTATTGACTTGTCAAAAGCTTTTGACATGGTGGACCATAAAATTCTGCTATCAAAGCTAGAAAGATATGGTATTCGAGGTCTGTCCAACAAGTGGATCAGTTCCTTCCTGACAAATCGTATGCAGGCAGTGTGCGTCAAGCACACAAATATTGAACTAAAAACTGTATCTAATCACTTATCTGACTATAAACAAATAAAATGTGGTGTACCCCAAGGATCCGTATTGGGACCCCTTCTGTTTCTTCTGTACATAAATGATCTAAGCTTAAATATTGATGCACACAAATCAATCATATTTGCAGATGACACCACGATTCTACTAAAAGGAGACGACGATGAACAGTTACAGCAGACAGTAAACACGGTCACGAAACAACTTAGCAGCTGGGCACAGAGTAACCAGCTTGTAATAAACAGTAAGAAAACCGTTGCTCTAAAATTCCACAATGTTCCTAACAAGGACATGTTTATCCCATCAGTCTCTATCAATGACGAACCAGTTGGTAACGGTACTGAAACCAAATTCTTAGGACTTTGGCTGCAGAGTAACATCAGATGGAATAAGCATATTGAATGTCTCAATACAGAACTGAGCAAAACATGTTATCTTCTTTGTTCATTAAAATCATGCTGTAGTGAGAAAACAGTAATGAGTGCATATCATGCGTACTTTCATTCTCGTCTTAGATATGGGGTCACCTTCTGGGGAAACTCTAAAATAGCTAATAGCACATTTAAACTACAAAAAAGGGCCATTAGAATCTTGTTTGGGTGCAAGCCTAGAGACTCTTGTAAACCCCTGTTTAAGAAATCTGGTATTCCCCCATTACCATGTGTGTACATTATGGAAACCCTTTTGTTCTTTAAATTAAATGTAATAGGCAAGGACCAGAGGCTACAAAAAAACTGTGATATACATGAGCACTTTACCAGACAAAACAGGAACTTACATATGACTCAAATCAGCACAGCACTGTGCCAAAAAGGTACTTTTCACATGGGAGTTAAGCTTTATAACAAACTTCCTGAAAACATAAAAGCTATCACTGAGGTCAATACATTTGGAAAATCTCTAAAGTCATATTTACAGCATCACTGCTTTTATTCCATTGATGAATATTTAAATTTATGAAATGTGTTATATAAATACTTGTGTGTAAAGTATATTATTGTAAGCTTAAATATGTATGCCTTGAAATTACTTTCAGCCTGTATATTTATAACTTGACTTGTCCAATGTCTTATGCATAAGCTGCTATGTAGACAACAGGACCAATAAAATACAATCTACAATCTACAACAAACGAAGAAATAAAGAAGGCAAAAACCATCACAACACTCTAAAGATTTTTGTGGCCGGCCTGTTTTGATGACTGTTTTCTTAGAACCTTCGAAGAGATTGATATGTAGATTCAATTGTTGAAATATTATCTTGCTTCTCTTATTGAAATTTGCTTCAAATATTTCAACAATAGTAACCAGTGTCATGCAAAATTAGTTTATTTTTGGAAAGAGAATAACATTTGTTGTAAATTTAAACTTCCATATTTCATGTTTCCATGAATGACTTTTGGAGAGTAAAGAGCAAGTATTTGAATTAAAACTGTACCTTTTTCGTTATTCAATCCCGCTGAAATATTTGACAACATTGTTGATTGATTATCAGTAATTGTTCTTAAATTTTTATGTAATTGAATAGTTTTGTCTTAATATGTCAGGATCCTTTTGGCCTGATTGGCAAAGTTATTTTTCCTGAGGAGTGTTAATAAAAATCTTGATACGAATGATGTTCCTTATACCAGTAGTGCTTAGTAATAGCCAAGAAGGGTTTTACTGTCATCATGTTCCTTACACCAGTAGTGCTTACTAATAGCCAAGAAGGGTTTTACTATCATCACTAATCGATATGGTGAATGAGGCTTTGGGAGGTGGTTGAAACTGTATTGTCATTGCCATTGGGATACAGTGGATGAGAGGAGAAAATGCAATAGGATTTAAATTATTCTCTTTCCCAATCTGTTGTGTACTGGGGTTCAGAACATACACATAAAACAGCAGTCAAGTAGACAATAAGTAATAACACATTTATTCATGATACAAATACAGGGAAAAAAACATTATCAAGCAACTGTACAGTATATCTGGGTTACAGGAAAACATAGCACTTAGTAAATAACCATCGGGGGATTTATGAAAGGAGATAGCACCAGGCTGTAACTCCATTGAAGGTGCCTGATGGAGCCCTGTCAGTGAGGTGTAGTCCAAGGCTTAGGTCTGCAAGATGGTAACCACCAACAGGAGAATTCATGTTATCAGCAGAGGTCATCACTAGTCAGAAGTTACTCCAAATCAGGAACTGCAGAGTGGTCAGCACAACTGCCCAGCATAACTCTCAATGATTACCGACTCCTTGGAGGCCATTTGCCAGCCAAAGTATTTTAGAGGCAGAGGTACACAGTTGAACCATTACCAGACATGTAAGGTGTGGTGTGAGGAGAAGATGATGGAGCCACCTTACTAGTAGCTGAAGATCCTGCAAAAATTGAATATTCTTTTCAGTGAAATAAGATAATTAAAAAAAAATATTTGAAAACTATTATTAAATGTGAAAAAGGTAGGCGCAAGTGCCTTATTTGTTACACAGGAGCTATTCAAAACCTATTCAACTGAGCTGTTGCTGTATAGTATAAGAAGTAAAATAGCAAGAATCTGACAACTAACAACCGTAAAAAATCTGAGAACTATGGAGTGACAGGGAACACAAACAAGGAATCTGAAGTATGGGAAGGAGAGACTGGGAATATAACCATAAAAGAGAAAATGATTGACAACAAGAGAATAAATGTAAAATAAAAGCAAAAATATGGGAGAAATAAACTGCAGACTATTGAGTGGTGAAAAGTGCAAAATATAACGAATGATGATACAACAAGGGAAAGAAACAAATAAGAAGGTACAGGTAGCAATATGGGATGGGAGAATGACAAAGTGATAGCTAACAACAGTACTTGAGTCCAGTTAGGAGATAGGAAACAAGCATATGCTATAGATCAAGTTGTCATTGTTAAAATGTTCAGATGTCCATTGCTAAAACGTTTAGGAGTTTCCATGAGGAACTGTCCATGTCACTCATCTGCTGAATGTTGTGTTATGGGCCTAACATGGGTACCTCACTCATTTTCCTCATACTTATAGGATTTCATTCATACTTATAAGATTTGAAGGTCAGTGCCCAGACATCAATTTTGTGAAGCAGTACAACAAAAATCTCACAAACACTAAAAAGCTGCCTTTGAAGATTAGAAAATTTCCAAGTGCTATTAAGTATAAAACAGTATACACTTTCATAACAAATTCAGTAGTGGGTCACCATGAAATATAATTGGATTGTAATCATTTAGTTGTTGGTTCAGCTTCCATTTTTATTAACAAATGGAAATGTTATTTAGCAAATATTGCATTATAATTTTTAAAACAATGAGAAGTCCTGGAATGAATAACAACAATCAAACAACAGAAAATCCAGGATGGACTGTAATAATAATAGGAAAAGGAAAGTTGCTACTCACCATGTAGTGGAGGTGCTGAGTCACAGATTGGCACAACAAAACACACACACACACACACACACACACACACACACACACACACACACACACACACACACACACGCACGCACGCAAACGCAACACACACACGACTGCAGTCTCTGGCAGCTGAAGCCACACTGCGAGCAGCAGCAGCAGTGGATGATGGGAGTGGCAACTGGGTGGGGATAAGGAGGGAGTTGGGGCAGGGAGGGGAGGGGGAAGGATGCAACGTAGGAGTGAGTGGCAGTGAAGTGCTGTTAGGGAGAGTGCAGGGATGAGGAAGAGAGAGGTGCAGTCAGGAGGTTAGACAAATGGCAGAGGAGAGGTGGGGCATTGGGGAGGGGGGGAGGGGCAGGAAAAAAGAGAAGGAAAGAAGTTAAAAGACTGGTTAGACTGGTGGAATGAGGGCTGTGTAGTGCTGGAATGGGAACAGGGAAGGGGCTGGGTGGGTGAGGACAATGACTAATGAATGAAATGATAATTAAATCAAGACCCTAAGCTGTTGACAGGCATTGATATACATCAATGGGGACAGTTGAAAATGTATGCCCCAACCGGGACTCAAACCCAGGATCTCCTGCTTACGTGGTAGACGCTCTATCCATCTGAGCCACCGAGGACACAGAGGATAGTGCGTCTGCAGGGATTTATCCCTCGCACACTCCCCATGAGACCCACTTTCCCAACTTAATGTCCACACACTACATTCGTAGTGCCCCTGCCCCTTACACTCATTACTCGCAGCAGACAATCTTACCGAGTCTCGTAAGATTTCGTGGGCAATGCGTGTGCATCCAGCACAGGAGAAGGAGGTCAATGGCTGGTTAGCCTTAACTATATGAAGATGATATCTGTTCTTTCGGACAGAACAGATACTATCTTCATATATGACTAATGGAGGTTGAGGCCAGGAAGTTTATGGAACGTAGGCTAAATTGCATGGAGCGTTCCCATCTGTGCTATTCAGAAAAGCTGGTGTTGGTGGTAAGAATCCATATGGCACAGGTTGTGAAGCAATCATTAAAAGGATGTCATGTTGGGCAGCATGCTCAGCAAAAGGGTGGTCCTCTTGTCTCTTGGCCACGCTTTGTTGGTGGCCATTCATGTGGACGAACAGCTTGTTGGTTGTCATGCTCACATGGAATGCAGAACAATGGTTGCAGCTTAGCTTGTAGATCACATGACTGGTTTCGCAGGCATCCTTCATTTCTATGACTGCTTCAGAGCCTGTGCCATACAGAACTCTTCCTGCAATAGTCATTGTCCTCACCCATCCAGTCATGTCTCTGTTTCCATTCCAGCACTAAAAAAGCCCTCATTCCACCAGCACATCCAGTCTTTTTACTTCTCTCATTTTCCGCTACCCCCCCCCCCCCCCCTCGCACCACCACCACCACCACCACTCCCAGCCCTCTGTCTAACCTCTCAACTGCACCTAGCTGCCCTACCCTCTCTCCACCTCATCCTTGGATGCTCCCCAGCAGCACTTCACTGTCCTTCACACCTACCCTGCATCCCTCCCCACACCAGCCTCCTCCTTACCCCCATCCAGTTGCCACTCCCATTATGCATTGCTGCTCCCATTTGCAGTGTGGCTTCAGCTGCCAGAGACTGCAGTCATGTGGGAATGGAATAACAGCTATAATCTGCTGGAATGTGTGGTGACAGTGAGGAGTAGGCATGGGTGGGGAGAGCAAGTGAGGGATGGCAGAAGATGCTGTGCTGCCTGTGGGAGTATACAAGGACGTGATGGGAATAGGACTGGGCTGCTAGGTATAGTGATGTGAGGCTGTGCTGTGGGTGAGCAGGAGTGGGGGGAGGGGGCAAGGGAAGGGAAGGGGGAGAGGAGAAGAGTAGAGACGGGGAAAAGGCTAGTAGGAGCTACTTACCCACTTTATCTGCACAGGTGTCCTCAGCAACTGGCTCTTCCTCTGAAAACTGGCTGGAAAGTTGGTAGTGAAAGTAGGCTGTTGTCCCAGTGCTCACTGACTGCAAACCTACATCCTTCTTCCTCATCAACATGACTAACTGTATCCTCAACCATAATTACCTCTTCTTTGAAGGCACCACCTACAAATAAATATGTGTTATACCAATGGGCAACTGCATGGCTCCATCCTATGCCAACCTGTTTATGGGCCATTTAGAGAATTTTATTTATTTTGTAGCCAAGCATTTTACATGCATTTTGTGTGGTATTGATGTTAATAGTTTGTACAAACTGAATAATACATAATGGCACCTATAATAATAATAATAATAATAATAATAAAAATAAAGAAAGTAGTAAAATCATGTAGATTTGCATACTGACATACAATGAGTATAAGTTATAATTTTAAATCTTATTTCGCACAATGAAAACAGTCCTCTGTGGCACAGAAAGCCTTCTTTTTAAACCAGTTTTATTGAACATTGCTGAACGTTTTTAATGAGATTGTGGGAGCTTCTTGTGGCAGTGGAGTTTTACTCCAGGGTCTGTTTGGTTATTGTGAATATTGATTAGTCTTGTAAAGGGCTGCCAATCTTTTCTTTGTGATGTGTATTGTGACAGTGAAGTGATTGCCTTAATTTGTAACTCCCTTGGTTGTCTTTTGTGTATACTAAGCAACTAAGTATGAATAATGATGCGACTGTCATGACAACCAGTGTCTTGAAAAGCACCATACAGGATACATTATTTTTGAGAACACCAGCTACACATCTGCTAGCCACATAAGAGTGGCACATCTTTTTCTGCCACAGAAAAACTATTTTTGTCCCAGTGGAGGTGCCTCAAAGCAGTTTGCATTCTGTTACGTGGCCATAAAATATGAATAATGGGAGCTCAGCATCATGTTTTCACTCGCACATGCTCTGAGTTTGTGTAACAGGTATATAACTCTTGATACTTTAGTGCATAAACAATCTGTGTGAAGGTTCCAAGTTAAATTGGAATCCAAGTGTGCACCTATAAGGTTAACAGTTTTTTATGGTTTGCACTTACTTCATCATCTTTAAACCAGGTATTAGATATTATTATGGTGGCTTTGTTTTGTTCCTTTAGATGCTCTACGCCATTTCCAGTTGTAATGAAAGTAGTATCATCAGTGTACAGAACACATTTACATGTCATGATACTAGGTACGTCATTGATCCAGATTGTAAACAATAAGAGTCCCTGCATGGAACATTGAGGCGCACCTCTTAAAACATCTAGGAATCCAGATCTCATATCATTAAAGTATACATTCCACTTAACACATCTCACTCACTCTATAATATTGACTTCTATTTCAATTAATCTGAATTTACTATTTGAGTTGAGTCTTTAAAATTATTGGTTATTCACAAGCCTAAGCTGAAATCAGGAATTTAATTTAATGATCATGCGAATAGAAAATAAGTGGATAGAAGGAGCTCTAACCTGTGTTATGCACACCAGATAGTGGAACCAGATGATCTTTCTGTGCACTGTGAAATATTTTTTGGCCAGCTGTAGGCTTGCTTGCAACCCTCCATGAGTCCCATCTTTTCCTAACCAATAATAAATGGATTAATTAGATGAATATACATAAGTAATTCCAGTCAAATTTCACCATTGATCTTGTGATGAAATATTTATTGCTCCTTTTGCATCAGTACTCCAAAATCAGAAACTCATACATCCATTCACAACATCTTTGCATTAACAAAAAGCCAAGATAATACCTAATTCTTCTTCATTCAGATTATGATAGTAGAATTTAGCAAAGCATAAACGGTGCACAGAATGTGTAAGGCTGACATAATGCAGTAAAACTAACTCTGATTAGTAAAGTGGCACACTGCCTGTGCACATATTTAACATGAATAACAGCATGGAAAAATAAAAATTTCAAGGGCACTGAGTATTATCAAAACAACATTTTCAACAGCTTTCAGTGTAGATGATTTTTCTCAGAAGCCATAATGAGTGTTTGTCAGTATTCCGTTGCAGATGAAATTTTTGTAAATTTGTTGATACATGCAATGTTCTACTATTTTCAAAAAATATTGGTGCAGGAAAAATAAGATGATAGTTATCAACACATGACTTGTCTCCTTTTTTATGTAAAGGGCAACTACTGTCATCTTGAAGCAGGTTGGAAAAGAACAACTCATAAAAATCAAATTTTTCAGTGTACCAAGTGGCTGCTATCTTTTTAATAACAAAATTTGGTAGACCATACAAATCTTACGATTTTGTGTTGCCGAATTTTGCTGTAGCTACTGTAATGTCAGTGACAGCTATTTGAGTCCGCTCGAATGTAGATGTTTCTGGTTTAATCAAACAATGGAAATTCCAGGATGAAATAATGACACTGGCCTCAGTGGCCAGAGACAGTTGTCATGTGTAGTGTGAGCTGGACTTGCCTGAATGTGTGTGTATTTTCTACTGCAGAAGAAGGCCTTTTGGTCAAAAGCTCAAATTTATAGCGTGTTTTTGTTGTGCTTGTCTGTGACTCAACATCTCATCTTTACAGTGAGTAGCAATCTGTCATGTTTCAGGTTTATTGTGTGATATTAATAACTTTGTTTTTTTCTTGACGTTTATTATCTGCTTTATAGTTGTCATTTTGTTGAACAGGATGCCCTTTGTTACCAGAATTAATAAAGAAGCTATCTGTTCCATTGGGTGTGACACTGGAAGTCTACATCTACATCTATACTCTGCAAACCACAGTGACATGCATGGCAGTTGGTGCATCCCATTGTACCAGTTATTAGAGTTTCTTCCTGTTCCATTTACATGTGGACCGCAGGAAGAATGATTATCTGAATGCCTCTGTGCATATAGCAATTATCTTAATCTTATCCTCATGATCCCTTTGTGAGCGATATGTAGGGGGTTGTTGTATATTTCTAGAGTAATCACTTAAAGCCAGATCTTGAAACTTTAATAGACTTTCTCAGGATAGTTTGCATCTATCTTCAATAAATAGTCTTCCAGTTCAGTTCCTTCAGTATCTCTGTGACACTCTCCCATAGATTAAACAAACATGTGATCATTTGTGCTGCCCTTCTCTGTATATGTTCGTTATCCCCTCTTAGTCCTATCTGGTATGGGTCCCACACACTTGAGCAATATTTTAGGACCAGTTGCACGAGTTATTTTTAACCAATTTCCTTTGTAAATTGACTGCACTTCACCAGTATTCTCCTATAAACTGAAGTCTACAACTGCTTTACCCATGACTGAACCTATATGATCATTCCATTTCATATTCCTCAGAGTGTTACACACTTATTTGTGGTAGTTGGCTGATTCTAATAGTGATAGGATTCTACTACTACCCTTTTTTAAAGTGCAAAATCTTACACTTCTGAACATTTAAAGCAAGTTGCCGGTCTCACCACCACTTTGAAATCTTATCAAGATCTGACGGAATATTTATGAAGCTGCTTTCAGTTAGTAGTTCATTATAGATAACTGCATCACCTTCGAAAAGCCTAATTTTACTATTAACATTGTCTGCAAGGTAGTATCACAAGTAATCCTATTAATATTACCCAGTTCTGATTTGATGATTCTCCAAGCAGCCTTGCATTCATCTACATCTACATCTACATGACTACTCTGCAATTCACATTTAAGTGCTTGGCAGAGGGTTCATCGAACCACAATCGTACTATCTCTCTACTATTCCACTCCTGAACAGTGCGCGGGAAAAACGAACACCTAAACCTTTCTGTTCGAGCTCTGATTTCTCTTATTTTATTTTGATGATCATTCCTACCTATGTAGGTTGGGCTCAACAAAATATTTTCACATTTGGAAGAGAAAGTTGGTGACTGAAATTTCGTAAATAGATCTTGCCGCGACGAAAAACGTCTTTGCTGTAATGACTTCCATCCCAATTCGTGTATCATATCTGCCATACTCTCTCCCCTATTACGTGATAATACAAAACGAGCTGCCCTTTTTTGCACTCCTTTGATGTCCTCCGTCAATCCCACCTGGTAAGGATCTCACACCGCGCAGCAATATTCTAACAGAGGACGAACGAGTGTAGTGTAAGCTGTCTCTTTAGTGGACTTGTTGCATCTTCTAAGTGTCCTGCCAATGAAATGCAACCTTTGGCTCGCCTTCCCCACAATATTATCTATGTGGTCTTTCCAACTGAAGTTGTTCATAATTTTAACACCCTGGTACTTAGTTGAATTGACAGCCTTGAGAATTGTACTATTTATCGAGTAATCGAATTCCAACGGATTTCTGTTGGAACTCATGTGGATCACTTCACACTTTTCATCATTTGGCGTCAACTGCCACCTGCCACACCGTACAGCAATCTTTTCTAAATTGCTTTGCAACTGATACTGGTCTTCAGATGACCTTACTAGACGGTAAATTACAGCATCATCTGTGAACAACCTAAGAGAACTGCTCAGATTGTCACCCAGGTCATCTATATAGATCAGGAACAGCAGAGGTCCCAGGACGCTTCCCTGGGGAACACCTGATACCACTTCAGTTTTACTCAATGATTTGCCATCTATTACTACGAACTGTGACCTTCCTGACAGGAAATCACGAATCCAGTCGCACAACTGAGACGATATCCCATAGGCCCGCAGCTTGATTAGAAGTCGCTTGTGAGGAACAGTGTCAAAAGCTTTCCGGAAATGTAGAAATACAGAATCAACTTGAGATCCCCTGTTGATAGTGGCCATTACTTCGTGCGAATAAAGAGCTAGCTGCGTTGCACAAGAACGATGTTTTCGTTTTGTTATTGCTGAGTATGTTATTGTTTGCCATTCATTTCTGTTTTATAATTTCTGATCTGTACATCTTCTTTAGTTGAAGGTACTGAAGTCTGTTTTCTTCACTGTTCTTTGATCTGTTGTGGAAACTGATGACCTGCATTCTTAATTTTTTGAGGTCAGGTATGAACTGTTGAAGTAAATTTCTATGATTACATTTGCTTGGTTTCCTTTTGTGTCTTTACAGTACTTTAGAACATCAAATATTAAACGAATTAGACACAAGATTGACGAAGCTTCCAAAAGCTTCATCAACAGTTGTAGATTGAGACAGGAAGTATGAACATTCCGTCATACACAGCTGTGATCTGGAAGCATTGATATGAGTATCATTAACAATTCCCATGTATTTGGATTGTTCACACTTTTCTGTGGCTTTTTTTGTCAGTAATAAACCATATCCCTTCATGATTTGACAGATACATAATATTAAAAAGCCCTATTTCACACTTATTTCTGTCTACATTTGTTATAACATTGTCTTAATATGATAACTCTCTTGTTGGCATGTTATTTGCACGACACATATCGTGTGACTTGAGGACACTGAGCAAGTGTAAGTGCTTTGTTGTTGTAACCCTAATGTCAATATTAATATCCTCATTGTTGTTGTTGTTGTTGTTGTTGTGGTCTTCAGTCCTGAGACTGGTTTGATGCAGCTCTCCATGCTGCTCTATCCTGTGCAAACTTCTTCATCTCCCAGTACCTACTGCAGCCTACATCCTTCTGAATCTGCTTAGTGTATTCATCTCTTGGTCTCCCTCTACAATTTTTACCCTCCACGCTGCCCTCCAGTACTAAATTTGTGATCCCTCAATGTCTCAGAACATGTCCTACCAACCGATCCCTTCTTCTAGTCAAGTTGTGCCACAAACTCCTCTTCTCCCCAATTCTATTCAATACCTCCTCATTAGTTATGTGATCTACCCATCTAATCTTCAGCATTCTTCTGTAGCACCACATTTTGAAAGCTTCTATTCTCTTCTTGTCTAAACTATTTATCGCCCATGTTTCACTTCCACACATGGCTACACTCCATACAAATACTTTCAGAAACGACTTCCTCACACTTAAATCTATACTCGATGTTAACAAATTTCTCTTCTTCAGAAATGCTTTCCTTGCCATTGCCAGTCTACATTTTATATCCTCTCTACTTTGACCATCATCAATTATTTTGCTCCCCAAATAGCAAAACTACTTTCCTACTTTAAGTGTCTCATTTCCTAATCTAATTCCCTCAGCATCACCCGACTTAATTCGACTACATTCCATTATCCTCGTTTTGCTTTTGTTGATGTTCATCTTATACCCTCCTTTCAAGACACTGTCCATTCCATTCAACTGCTCTTCCAAGTCCTTTGCTGTCTCTGACAGAATTACAATGTCATCGGCGAACCTCAATGTTTTTATTTCTTCTCCATGGTTTTTAATACCTACTCTGAACTTTTCTTTTCTTTCCTTTACTGCTTGCTCAATATACAG
The DNA here is from genome assembly GCF_021461395.2 of Schistocerca americana. Taxonomy (NCBI): domain Eukaryota; kingdom Metazoa; phylum Arthropoda; class Insecta; order Orthoptera; family Acrididae; genus Schistocerca; species Schistocerca americana. The sequence goes on along the minus strand of NC_060119.1, from coordinate 1,215,009,437 downwards.
ATTGAATAACATCGGGGAGAGGCTACAACCCTGTCCCACTCCCTTCCCAACCACTGCTTCCCTTTCATGTCCCTTGACTCTTATAACTGCCATCTGGTTTCTGTACAAATTGTAAATAGCCTTTCACTCCCTGTATTTTACCCCTGCCACCTTCAGAATTTGAAAGAGAGTATTCCAGTCAACATTGTCAAAAGTTTTCTCTAAGTCTACAAATGCTAGAAGTGTAGGTTTGCCTTTCCTTAATCTTTCTTCTAAGATAAGTCGTAGGGTCAGTATTGCTTCACGTGTTCCAACATTTCTGCAGAATCCAAACTGATCTTCGCCAAGGCTGGCTCTACCAGTTTTTCCATTTGTCTGTAAAGAATTCGTGTTAGTATTTTGCAGCTGTGACTTATTAAACTGATAGATCGGTAATTTTCACATCTGTCAACACCTGCTTTCTTTGGGATTGGAATTATTATATCCTTCTTGAAGTCTGAGGGTACTTCGCCTGTCTCATACATCTTGATCACCAGATGGTAGAGTTTTGTCAGGACTGGCTCTCCCAAGGCTGTCAGTAGTTCTAATGGAATGTTGTCTACTCCCGGGGCCTTTTTTCGACTTAGGTCTTTCAGTGCTCTGTCAAACTCTTCACGCAGTATCATATTTCCCATTTCATCTTCAACGATCTCCTCTTCCATTGTCCTCAAGAACATAGCCCCTGTATAGACCCTCTATATATTCCTTCCACCTTTCTGCCTTCCCTTCTTTGCTTAGAACTGGGTTTCCATCTGAGCTCTTGATATTCCACGCTCCGATCCGTAGAACGCCAGTTTTCTTTCTCCTGATGATGACGTCCTCTTGAGTAGTCCCCGCCCGGAGATCCGAATGGGGGACTATTTTACCATTGCAATATTTTACCCAAAAGGACGCCATCATCATTTTGTCATACAGTAAAGCTGCATGCCCTCGGGAAAAATTACGGCTGTAGTTTCCCCTTGCTTTCAGCCATTCGCAGTACCACAACAGCAAGGCCTTTGGTTAGTGTTACAGGGCCAGATCAGTCAATCATCCAGACTGTTGCCCCTATAACTACTGAAATGGCTGCTGCCCCCCTTCAGGAACCACACGTTTGTCTGGCCTCTCAACAGATACCCCTCCGTTGTTGTTGCACCTAAGTTACAGCTATCTGTATCGTTGAGGCACGCAAGCCTCCCCACCAACGGCAAGGTCCATGGTTCATGGGGGCGGATTAATATCCTCAAAGATTAAAATTTTATTATGGTTGTATTTTTACTTATTGAAGGTTGTTCTGCAAAAACATCAATATTGATATCAAGGATATGGTTTACAGACACTGGAATTAGTGCGGGGTCCAGTAGTAGTATAGGAGCTGCATCAAATACACTTTAAGTGCAGAAGTTACTGATGCCAAAATTAGTGCATTTTGCTGATGTGCCCCTTGCTCAAATTATCATTTCATCCTATATGAATTCTACCAAATAGTAGCATTTCCCCCACAGAATCTGCTGTAACCTTCATATTAAATATGTTTTTGGTGACTGATGATGATGTGTGTTGAAATGGAGTAAACAATTGGGTCATCAGCCCCAATATTTCTTTATTGGTCCTGTAAATCGTACTTATTTTGCACAAACGATGTAGAACAAGTCAGGTTGGTACAGTATATACAACATCATACACATTGTTATTATAAAAAGAATAATAATTAAAAATTATTCGGAACATGTTGAATATTGATGACGAAATTAATATAATGAAACAAAATGATAGATTGGTTAAGAATATTTGAGCAGTTACACTATACTTTTCTGGTACTTAAACTCTGAAACAGAATAGAGGTAGTGGTCAAGCAAGTTCTCTTTCAGTTTCACTTTAAACTTTTGTAAATTTTGCATCTGTTTCAAATAGGATGGCATGGGATTGTACAGCATTATGCCAGTATGATACATTCTTCTCTTACAAATGTTTGTACTTACTGTATTGACATGCGAATAATGCTGCTGCCTAGTATCATGAGGATGGTAATCACAGTTATACTTGAAAATATTTCCATCTTTTAACGTACTTCCTTTTGTGAAATTTAGTATTTCATACATATACAAGCAAGGAAGAGGCAGTATATTGAGATTTTTAAATATTGGCCTACAGGAGACTCTGTACTTAGCAGGGTTTATAATTCTAACAATCTTTTTCTGTAGCCTAAATGTTTTGTTTGTACCTACGGAGTTCCCCCAAAAGATAATGCTGTACATCAGCAGTGATTGAATACTGCCATGGTACATTGTGATCACTAATGCAAGGCTTGTATTTTGTGAGAGGATTCTTACTGAAAGTGTGTTTAACTTTTTATTTACATGATTAAGATATCTCTCCCATTTTAGGTTTTTCTGAATATGTATACCTAAAAATTTTGTGTCACTCACAGATGAGACAGTTTTTCCATCAATTTTAAAAATCAGTCTTGCAGGATGTAATTTCTGTGAATTGTGGAAACTGACTGTCACTGTTTTTTCATTACTTATTATTAGTTTGTTTGTTCTGAACCATTGTGTTAAATTTTGTATTATACCTGTAGCTGTTTTTTGTAGGCTTTCCTTATCACATGATTTGATTAGGATATTTGTGTCATCTGCAAAATTTACTGTTGTCCCTTCAGTTATTTTTTCTGACAAATCATTAACATAAAGAATGAAAAGAATTGGCCCAAGGACTGACTCTTGAGGAACTCCATGTGTAATGTTTTGTGCATTACTGTAAAATTTACTTTTTTTGTGTTTTTATGTCTTTGTATTTTATTTGAGTGATCTGTTGATGGTCATGAAGGTAGGAATGTATCCACTTGTTTGGCAGGCCTCATATTCCATAATTACCTAGCTTCTGCAACAGAGTATTATGATCAATTACATCGAAGGCTTTACTAAGATCAAGAAATATGCCAGACACATATTGCTTATTATCTACTGCAGTTAGAATTTCATTTAAGAAGGTATAAATAGCTGACTGTATTGATCTGCCAGTTCTGAATCCGTGTTGCGCACCAGTTATCATGTTTTCTTTATTTAGAAAGGCTGTCAGCCTTCTAATAAATAGATTTTCAAGAATTTTGCCAAAGCCTGACAATACTGATACAGGTCTATAGTTTGCAGCTTCATGTTTGTCACCTTTCTTGTACAGTGGTGTCACTTTTGCCATTTTCAGATTTTTCAGGAACATACCATTCACGAATGATGAATTGGAAATATCCGTTAATGGTTCTACAGTAGATGCTACACTTGCTTTGATGATAATATCTGGTATTTCATCAGTACCTGCTGAATACTTATTGGGAAACCTTTTTATAATGACAGATAATTCCTCAGGTGTTGTAGGAGACATGAATACGGTTCTTGCAAGAATTTTTGTATCTGACTGGAGTGTATTGCTGTCTGGTTGTGAGTTGTAATGTTTGGTAATAAGGTGATCTGTTACGTTAGAAAAGTAGTTATTAAATTTATTAGCTACTACTGTGGGGTTGATTACTATATTGTTGTTTTCATGAAGTTCTATATTTTTATGGGCTAATGATGTAGTACCTGTTTCTCTTTTTATGATACGCCAGGTTGCTTTAGTCTTATTCCTGGAATTTTTTATTTGTTTGTCATTTTCCATTTTCTTTGCTTTTGTTATAACTTGTCTAAGTATTTGTTTGTATTGTTTAAAGTAGTTGATAAATACAGGATTTGTGGTTTGCTTTGAGTATTCATGGAAGTTCCTTTTATTTTGGCATGATATTTTTATTCCTGTTGTGATCCATTTATTTGGTTTGTGTACAGAATTTATAAGTGACGTTTGTTTAGGAAAGGCTATTTCAAAAAAATGTTTGTACTTGGTCATAAATTTATCAAACCTGTCATCTGTGTTGTTTGAACTGTAAACATCAGTCCAGATTTCTCTTCTCAAGAGAGAACAAAAGTAATCTATGATTTAATTATTAACCTTCCTGAGAATAGCTCTAGTTTTCTGGGCTTTTGTGTTTCCTGGAATAGCAATTGTTAGTATTTGGGCATTGTGATCACTAAATCCAGTGTTTGCAGTCTGTGTGTTGCAGATATATTTACTGCATTAACAAACACCTGATCTATGGTTGTTGCAGAAGTAGTGGTTATACGAGTTGGGATAGTTGTAGTTGGTTTTAGGTTAAAGGACTTCAATAAGTCTTTGATTTCATCTTTAAATTTACTGGGTTTGGAGAAATCAACATTGAAATCTCCACATATGATAATATTTTTTTGAGGGTGTTGAAATCCTCTAACAGCCCTTCCATACAATTATAAAAACTTTTTTATCGCCATTTGGTGACCTATATACACACATGATTACAGAATTTCTAGTTGGCAGTTCTACTGTTGAGAGTTCTATGTCTCTTTCTTTAGATAAGCTGTCAAATTTGGTTATGTTAGTGAAGTCTATATCTTCTCGAACATATATGCAGCTACCACCATGCCTGAGCACTTCTCTACAAAATGTGGCAGCTAATTTAAACTGAGGCATGTGTGCTAGTTCTATCATGTTTTTATTTAGCCAGTCAGCTTAAGATGGCGGCCACTGAGTGACGCGCGTTTCTTCGGCTCACGAGTTTTTCCGCTCATTGAAGGTGTTACAGAGAAGTGCTGCAGTCCACAACGTGTGCATCCGACTAAACAAGTGTTACTTGCCATGGTGTATTGTTCTCCGTTGATTACCACAAGTGATAAGTGATAAGTGAGTGAAATATGGGAAGAGCACGAGTAAGCGGCAGCAGGCGAGGTTACAGGGGCGCAGGCAGCACAGGTGCCCGGTCTCCGGCGGCAGGTGAAGCCTCACTTCCCAACATCCGGGAGCTCGTCCGGTCCCAGGTGAGTGCGGCACTGCACAGTAGACATGCTAGACGTAATTGTGCAATCCATCACGGACTCTGTGACGGCCGCGGTCGTGGACAAACTGCAAGAGTCTGTCGGGCGCAACAGCACCGAAATCCAGTCTCTTAGAAAGTCCCTGGTCACACAAGAGGAAAAAGCCGCCGACCTAGAAGCTAAACTGTCTGCGGCCACCGATGAAATTGAGCAGTATCAGTGAAGGAACAGCTTGCGCTTGTTCAGGGTAGCTGAAAACGATCATGAAAACACCGATGACCTGGCCATTAGCCTCATGCATGAGAAACTTGGCATGCAGATCAACATGGCCGATATTGACAGAAGCCACCGTGTTGGGTGCAGGATACCAGGTGCCATGAAACCCAGGCCCATAATAATTACATTTGTGTCATACCAGAAAAGAGCTGAAGTGTTTGCTCAGAAAAGAAAACTCGCCAAGAGTGGGGTTACCCTGAGGGAAGATCTGACCCGCGAAAGACTCAAAGTTTTGAACGCTGTGATCACACAGTTCGGCCTTCAAAATGTATGGACCCAGTATGGCAGGATCGTAGTCAAGACGGAAGGAGGGAGGAAAACGGTGACAAACATGTTCGAACTGAAAGACTGAGCGAAATCTCGCGAGACACAAAGTCTCATATTGTAGTACGTCTAATATAAGTTAATTTTTATTCTTTCTTTTCATTTTTTAACGTAAATATTGCTTCATTATTTCTATAAGTACCATAAGTACTCTATTTAAAATCAGTCAGTTGTTTCACATAAATATTGCTTCTTTATTTGTCTATCATAAGTGCTCATGTATATTCATATAGTCAGTCAAACAGGAATTAACATTCTCCATTAACAGGAATCTCCTTAAAACCGCCTTTCTATATCTGTTATTTTCATCCTCGTCACTACCACTACCACTACTATTATCTTTTTCGTAACCACCACTGCCACTTTCCATCTTTCTTTACGCTCCCTTCTCCGATACCTCCAGGCTGTCTTTCACCTTTAGCCCACAGACGCTTGAGTCAGCCACGACCTTGGGCACACCTGTAAATATGTCTTCCCCCACGAACTCCAGCTTTTGTCCTTCTTCCGGCCAGAAGGAAATGGAGCGCGCTTGGTCCTACAGGCAGCCACAATGGGACGGACCGGTTCCGGCAGCGGGCTCTTTGTGGCCCACGCAAACGTGCAGTCGCTAACGGCTCACTTCGACGAGTCCTGTGACCTGTTCTGCCAATCACTTTTCCATATTATCCTCATCTCTGAAACTTGGTTGAAACCAAACATTTCTTCCGATGCTATCTGAATCACCGGTTACTCTCTCCTAAGGGCAGATCGTGAAACACGACGCGGGGGTGGTGTCTGTGCCTATGTTCATTCTGATCTGACACCTACTATAATATGCACATCAGATGCAAAGGGCAAAGGAGAAGCAGAGTTCTTGTTTTTCGAAATAAATACATCAAATCAAAAACTGCTAATTGGAGTAATCTATATCCTCCAAATGTTGGTGCCGTGTCCTCCTTCAGTCTGCCCTGTCCTCGCTCGTGACACAGTATGAACACATAATCATTATGGGCGACACAAACATCGACTTACAGTTAAAATCTCCCTCTGCAGAAAAACTAAGGAGACTGTTCCACTCCAATGATATGAGTTTAACACCGCTGGACCCAACTCATCACATGCCACACAGCCATACACTCATAGATATAATAGCAACAAAGCGACCAGATAAAATAATTTGCGCCAATCAGACTTCCGCTCCGGGACTCTCTGCTCATGACGTGATATTCTTAAATTACTCAATGCATACTACCAAAGAAAAATCTCACCTGGTAACCTACAGAAACCTAAAAAATGTTAACCATGACGCTCTTCAAAAGGATTGCTCAGACATCCCTTGGCATAATATAAGCAATGAACCGACTTTAGACGGAAAAATTCGGGAATTATGTCGCAAAATTATTGCACTGTATCATAAACATGCTCCTCAACGCACTGTCAAGGTAAAGAGAGCTCCCACTCCGTGGCTCACCACTGCATTATGCCAGTTAATGAATAAACGTGATGCTGCACATAGGGCCTTCAAGCGTAACCCAACTCCCGAGGCGTACAAAGCTTATAGGAAACTCTGAAACAGAACCAAGCAAAGCGTGAGGAATGCCAAAATCAGACATGCCCGCTCTGTCGTATGCGGCATATCAAAACCTGCTGCACTGTGGAAAAAGCTGTGCAGTTTTGGTATAGGGAAGCGAAGATCTGACGCTGTTTATCAAGCGTCTGCATAAGAATTAAACGATTTCTTCTCAACAGCTGTAAACTGCCACGCAGCAACAAATTACCAGCCCCAAGATATCAGTCTCTCGAGAGACAAGTTTTTCCTAAAACATGTCACTACCGGCACAGTGCACAAGGCAATTATGCGAATCTCTTCCGAGGCAGTAGGAAATGATGGAGTGAGCATTGGCATGATTAAGAACGTCATAGACACTATTATTCCAGTTATCACAGACATCTTCAACCTGTCTCTTGTCAGTAGTACATATCCTACTGAGTGGAAGCAAAGTTTAATTCAACCTATACCCAAGACACAACCCTAAGTCGCCAGGTGACTACAGGCCGATCAGCATACTACCTGCAATATCTAAAGCCCTAGAATACATCATCCATGAACAGCTGACGGATTACCTCAAAACTCATAACATCCATGACAAATATCAGTCAGGCTTTCGAAAGCACCATAGTACAGCAACTGCATTAATCAAAGTAACTGATGACATTAAACATGCTACATGGACAGACGTGAAGCTACCACCCTAACACTGCTTGACTTTAGCAAGGCTTTTGATACAGTTGACTCTGATATATTACTAATTAAAATGAAACAGCTGAATTTCTCAAACAGCGCAATACACTGGTTCAACAGCTACCTCAAAAACAGAAGTCAACAAGTCATTTGTGGGTCGGAAAAGTCATCATGGAAAAACGTGCGCTCTGGAGTTCCCGAAGGCTCCGTCCTTGGTCCATTACTCTTCTCACTGTACATTAATGATATTTCTTCAGTGATTCACTCCTGCAACTACCATCTATATGACAACGACATCCAGCTGTACATAAGTGCAAGCCCCAAGAACATTGCTGATGCAGTAGCGAGTATGAACACAGATTTTTGCTCTGTTTCTCGATGGGCACAAAACCTAGGTCTGAAACTAAACCCCAAGAAATCCCAGGTCATACTTATATCTCATCCAAAGTTAATCCGCCAGTACTTTCGCAAAACAGTACCTCAAATACTCCTCAATGGTACCCAACTACCATACCAAAAAACAGTAAAAGACCTTGGAATAATTTTGGATGAACACCTAAACTGGGAAGAACAAACAGTCACAGCTTGCCGGAAATCGCTCTCCTCCCTTCATGCAATTCAAAAATTTAGAAAAATATTTCCAACGCATGTTAAACAAAAATTAGTCCAAACACTAGTCTTGCCTAATCTTTACTACTGTGATGTAGTTCAACAAGGCACAAATAGTGAAAATTCGAGATGCCTCGAGCTAGTGATGAATGCTTGCGTTAGATACGTGTGCAATATACGGTTGTATGATCATATCAGTCCTTCATACTACCAGCTAGGTTGGATACGCCCACATAAGGCACGCGATCTCCACACGACGTGCTTACTTCATCGATTTCTTAGTCACTGGTGCCCCCAACACTTATCTTCTCACATTAAACACCTATCATCATTCCACAACTGCAATACCAGATCGGATATTTCTAGCATCTTGGCTGTACCTTTACATAACACAAAATCTTTCTCCGTGTCATTCTCCATCTCAGCCATACGACTATGGAACGCGCTCCCCTGTGATCTGCGTCTTCTCCAGAACCACACAACATTCAAGAGGGAACTCAAAACTTACATATTAGGAACGGCATAGCCACTATTGTTGTGCCCCTCTCATCTCTTTCTTTCTCCTCTCCATCATAGCTTCGAATTTTACCATCCTATTTCTCTTCCTCTAACCTATCTACCTCTTCTATATCTCTTTCACCCCATTCTATCGTCTTATGTCTCTGCTTGATGAGAATAACTCACAAGCTGCAAGAACATAACGAGAAAATTCCCAACTAGCAATAGGACTGACATTCATAAAAGAAAAATATGTTTACTTTCATATACACAGTCATTACTATTATTATTATTTCTTTACTTTCTCAGACGTTAAGTCTGGTTAAAAATGGAAAGTGATGCGGACCTTGATCAAGCGTCACTTCCTTTTAACTGTATGGTATGTGTTATATTGCATTTAGGAACTTTCGGGTAATTGAACATGTATCAATAATTACAGATTTCAGTAGTTGTACATATAAGTTTGGATGTAGCTGTATTGCATTGAGGTACTGGTGGATATTGTGTGGTATGACTCCTGTAGTTGATAGTATAATTGGTATAATGTCAACTTTATCCTGATGCCACATGTCCTTGACTTCCTCAGCCAGTTGGATGTATTTTTCAATTTTTTCTCCTGTTTTCTTTTGTATATTTGTTGTATTGGGTATGGATATTTCGATTAGTTGTGTTAATTTCTTCTTCTTATTGGTGAGTATGATGTCAGGTTTGTTATGTGGTGTTGTTTTATCTGTTATAATGGTTCTGTTCCAGTATAATTTGAATTCATCATTCTCCAGTACACTTTGTGGTGCATACATGTATGTGGGAACGTGTTGTTTTATAAGTTTATGTTGTAAGGCAAGCTGTTGATGTGTTATTTTTGCTACATTGTCATGTCTTCTGGTGTAATCTGTATTTGCTAGTATTGTACATCCGCTTGTGATGTGATCTACTGTTTCTATTTGTTGTTTGCAAAGTCTGCATTTATCTGTTGTGGTATTGGGATCTTTAATAATATGCTTGCTGTAATATCTGGTGTTTATTGTTTGATCCTGTATTGCGATCATGAATCCTTCCGTCTCACTGTATATATTGCCTTTTCTTAGCCATGTGTTGGATGCATCTTGATCAATGTGTGGCTGTGTTAGATGATACGGGTGCTTGCCATGTAGTGTTTTCATTTTCCAATTTACTTTCTTCATGTCTGTTGATGTTATGTGATCTAAAGGGTTGTAGAAGTGGTTATGAAATTGCAGTGGTGTAGCCGATGTATTTATATGAGTGATTGCTTTGTGTATTTTGCTAGTTTCTGCTCGTTCTAGAAAGAATTTTCTTAAATTGTCTACCTGTCCGTAATGTAGTTATAATAGAGGGAAACATTCCACGGAGGAAAAATATATCTAAAAACAAAGATGATGTGACTTACCAAATGAAACTGCTGGCAGGTCGACAGACACACAAACAAACGCAAACATACACACAAAATTCAAGCTTTCGCAACAAACTGTTGCCTCATCAGGAAAGAAGGAAGGAGAGGGAAAGACGAAAGGATGTGGGTTTCCTTTCGTCTTTCCCTCTCCTTCCTTGTTTCCTGATGAGGCAACAGTTTGTTGCGAAAGCTTGAATTTTGTGTGTATGTTTGTGTTTGTTTGTGTGTCTGTCGACCTGCCAGCACTTTCATTTGGTAAGTCACATCATCTTTGTTTTTAGATATATGTCCATAATGTAGGTTTTTTATATCAAAAATCCCCTTCCTCCTCCCTTTCTGCTTAATGTGAATCTTTCTGTTGCTGAATGTATGTGATGTAGTCTATATTTGTGGCTTTGTGATCGTGTAAGTGTATTGAGTGCTTCTAGGTCTGTGTTACTCCATTTCACTACTCCAAATGAGTAGGTCAATATTGGAATAGCGTAAGTATTTATAGCTTTTGTCTTGTTTCTTGCTGTCAATTCTGTTTTCAGTATTTTTGTTAGTCTTTGTCTATATTTTTCTTTTAGTTCTTCTTTAATATTTGTATTATCTATTCCTATTTTTTGTCTGTATCCTAGATATTTATAGGCATCTGTTTTTTCCATCGCTTCTATTCAGTCGCTGTGGTTATCCAATATGTAATCTTCTTGTTTAGTGTGTTTTCCCTTGACTATGCTATTTTATTATTATTATTATTATTATTATTATTATTATTTTTACCCTCCAGCTCTATACCCCTCCACCCCAACACAGCCTCACAATGCTGTTCCTACCATGTCCCTGCATGGTCCCACAGGCTGCACAGCACCTCCCCCACCCCTACCCTGCTAACACTCCTTCTCCTCACACCATGCCTCTTCCTTAACCCCCATCACCTACTCCAGCAGATTGCTGCTCATGGCAGTTGCAGTTGCAGTCAGGCTCCAGCACCCAGAGACAGTGGTTACGTGTGTGTTTTCTAGTTTGGAAGCCAGAGAGTGGTAATTTGTGTGTGAGCTAGGTTTACATGAATGTGTGGGTGTCTGCTGCCTATTTCAGAAGAAAAACGTCTGTCTGAAAGCTTACATTTTTAGTAGTCTTTTTGTTGTGCCTGTCTGCAACTCATCGTCTCCTGGATTTTCCACAGTTTGGATTCCAAAAGCGTAACCTAACTGAGAATGTCATTGTTTACTCACTAAAGTGTGTGTGTGTGTGTGTGTGTGTGTGTGTGTGTGTGTGTGTGTGTAATATTCTCCTAAGTAAACTGGGTTTTTATAGAATTGATGGTTAACCAGCCAATGAATAATGTTGTATCTAACAACAAGAATGCAGAAAGTTGTACTAAATAATTTAATCACTGTAAGCAGGAGGTATTATTCTCAATGGGGGAAAAACCATTGACAGGGTTCCACAAGGCTCAGTCATAGGTCCACTATTGTTTCTCACCCATGCAAAGTACCCTTCATTTTTTTAAAAAAAAAGCAGAATTAGTAATTTTTGCATTGGTATTGTAATCAGTCCAAACATACATACAGCAACAGAAGAAATAGTCACTAATGTTCTTATAAGTATTATTGTGTGGTTTTCTGCAAATTGTCTCATTCTCAAGTCTGCAAGTGATCTCACTCACAATTTAAGAAAGACACAGCATATTCAGTTCTACACATCTACAGGTTCTATACCACTGATAAGTGTAACACATGGAGGAAAAATAATAATTAGGGTGAAAACTTCACAATTGTTTGGTATGATTTAAATTGGAAAAAATAACTTGATTCAGCTACTTTTGCATATCAAATCATTGCAAATCTTGGGGAGATATAAGACAGTAAGTTAAAATATATTAAATTCATTCATTAATATTCTGGGATAACTCAACTTTAAGAAATATTATGAAGTAGTAATGTAATAAGCTTACCTTTATTTGTTTATGTTGTTGGACCATTCTGTACAATGACACTAGACAAGTTTATATGAAGTTTGAAAAATTTACAAGTTTCAAAAATTTAGAATTACATGCATATATCAGTAAAATGTCTGATTTCTTCAAAAACAGCCTTTAAATACAAGCCTCTAAAAATGTTAATATAAAAACATAATTACCAATTATTAAAATCATTTTGTGCTTTCTAAAAGGTTTTTTTTTTACATATTTGCTTAGTTACATGTGAAACATTACATTAATTTTTTGCTTCAAGGTATTCTTTAACACTGTATGACAAATGTTAATCAAGTGACATTTTAGTTTATTTTTGAAAGCAGACATTTTCTATAACCTTTATATAGTTTGGCAAACCGTTGTACAGAAGCATCCTGCTTTTACAGGCTCTTTGTCAGTTAATTTGAACCAGTTCCTTCAATATGATGATCATTTTTATTTCTTGTGTTGTAGTTATTGATATCTCTGTTTAAAAATGCAGCATGGTTATTTTCTACATAAATAATTGATTCATGTGTGTACAGTGGCACTACTATTAATATGTTTAGTTCCCTGAATGTATTTCTGCAGGAATCTCTTGAAGATAATTTTGTCATGTATCTTACACAGTCTTCTTTTGTACCTTCAGTACTCTGTATGTGCACATTTTCGGAATTTCCCCAGACCAAGGTATCATATTAAGTTGGTGAATAAACTAGCCCTAGTAAATTGTTGGAAGTGTTTGTGTGTTTCTTGTCCTTGTCACTTTTCTGAACTCACTTTATGACAAATATTTTTTTGATTCTTCCACATCAAGTACATATCCACAGTCATGCCCAGGGATTTATAAGTTTCTGTCTCTTTTAGAGCCAGATCTCGAAGCATAACAGTAATATTGTTCAAGGTAGGCATTATATTTGCGTATGTTTCATTTGTGTTTATAGAAAAAGATTTCCTCTGAAATAATTGTTTCCATTTTCTATATTTAGAGAATGTTGGTATTGTGAGTCATCTGTTGAAATACTTCTTATAACAAATGAAGTGTCATCTGTGTACATGAGAGCATTTAAACCTCCTATATTTGGCATATCCTTACACAAAAAATAAAAAGTAGTGGGCCCAGAACTGATCCTTGAGGCACTCCATATTTAACAAATTCAAAATCTGAGTAGACATTTGTAATAGTATTGTTCACATTTCTACACACTGTTCTCTATTTGCCATGAATGATTTTATGATATTGTCTGCTTACCCCCTTATACCATAATACTCAAGCTTTTTTGATAGTATGTTGTGGAATATACAATCAGAAGCTCTTGAAAGGTCGAGAAACATACCAAAAACTTTCTTTTGTTTGTCTAATGCCTCAGTTACACATGCTATAAATTCAGCTACTACTACTACTAGCTATTGCTGTATTGTTGGATCTATCCTTCCTAGCCCATGATGGGCATCATTCAAAGTATTGCATTTTTCTAAAAATTTTACTGTTCTGCCTTTACTTATACATTCCTTTATTTTAGATAAGACATTTGCAATAGTTATTGGTCAGGAACTTCCTGGATCTTCCTTGTAGCCTTCTTTGAAAATAGGGATCACTTTACTCTTTTTAAAATATGTCGGGAAAATTCCATCTTCCATGGCTAAGTTTATGAGGAAAAAGTCAGAGGCTTTACCACACTCTGTAGGCAGCATTTAATTAGTCTGGTAGATATACTGCCTAGTCGCTCAGTATTTTTTGGTGTTAATTAGTGTATTATTTTTATTAATTTAGGTTCATTTGTTGGGAGAAGGAACAAACTTTTTGTCTCATGAGGAGAACTTTGTATGCATTTTGTATCAGGAAAGTTTTGATTTATTAATTTGTCATCTACCTCAATATAACTTTGATTTAAAGTATTACTGACCTCTTTAGGGTCCCTGATTTCTTTCCCATTCTTCTTCATAGTTATGTTCTCACCCCCCCCCCCCCCCCCCCCCCAACGAACTATGAACCTTGCCGTTGGTGGGGAGGCTTGCGTGCCTCAGCGATACAGATAGCCGTACCGTAGGTGCAACCACAACGGAGGGGTATCTTTTGAGAGGCCAGAGACAAACGTGTGGTTCCTGGAGAGGGGCAGCAGCAGTAGGGGTAATGCAGCAGTAGGTTTAATAATGAATAAAAAAATAGGAGTGCGGGTAACCTACTACCAACAGCATAGTAATGCATTATTGTGACCAAGATAGACACGAAGCCCATGCCTACTACAGTAGTACAAGTTTATATGCCAACTAGCTCTGCAGATGATGAAGAAATTGATGAAATGTGTGATGAGATAAAAGAAATTATTCAGGTAGTGAAGGGAGACGAAAATTTAATAGTCATGGGTGACTGGAATTCGAGAGTAGGAAAAGGGAGAGAAGGAAACATAGTGGGTGAATATGGATTGGGGGAGAGAAATGAAAGAGGAAGCTGTCTGGTAGAATTTTGCACAGAGCATAACGTAATCATAGCTAGCACTTGGTTCAAGAATCATAAAAGAAGGTTGTATACATGGAAGAAGCCTGTAGATACTAGAAGGTATCAGATAGATTATATAATTGTAAGACAGAGATTTAGGAACCAGGCTTTAAATTGTAAGACATTTCCAGGGGCAGATGTGGACTCTGACCACAATCTATTGCTTATGAACTGTAGATTAAAACTGAAGAAACTGCAAAAATGTGGGAATTTAAGGAGATGGGACCTGGATAAGCTGACTAAACCAGAGGTTGTACAGAGTTTCAGGGAGAGCATAAGGGAACAATTGACAGGAATGGGGGAAAGAAATACAGTAGAAGAAGAATGGGTTGCTTTGAGGGATGAAGTAGCGAAGGCAGCAGAGGATCAAGTAGGTAAAAAGACGAGGGCTAGTAGAAAGCCTTGGGTAACAGAAGAAATATTGAATTTAATTGATGAAAGGAGAAAATATAAAAATGCAGTAAATGAAGCAGGCAAAAGGGAATACAAATGTCTCAAAAATAAGATCGACAGGAAGTGCAAAATGGCTAAGCAGGGATGGCTAGAGGACAAATGTAAAGATGTAGAGGCTTATCTCACTAGGGGTAAGATAGATACTGCCTACAGGAAAATTAAAAAGACCTTTTGAGAAAGGAGAGCCACTTATATGAATATCAAGAGCTCAGATGGAAACCCAGTTCTAAGCAAAGAAGGGAAAGCAGAAAGGTGGAAGGAGTATATAGAGGGTCTGTACAAGGGTGATGTACTTGAGGACAATATTATGGAAATGGAAGAGGATGTACATGAAGATGAAAGGGGGGATACAATACTGTGCGAAGAGTTTGACAGAGCACTGAAAGACCTGAGTCGAAACAAGGCCCCGGAAGTAGACAACATTCCACTGGAACTACTGACGGCCTTGAGAGAGCCAGTCCTGACAAAACTCTACCATCTGGTAAGCAAGATGTATGAGACAGGCGAAATACCCTCAGACTTCAAGAAGAATATAATAATTCCAATCCCAAAGAAAGCAGGTGTTTACAGATGTGAAAATTACCGATCTGTCAGTTTAATAAGTCACAGCCGCAAAATACTAACGCGAATTCTTTACAGACAAATGGAAAAACTGGTAGAAGCCGGCCTCAGTGAAGATTAGTTTGGATTCCGCAGCAATGTTGGAACACGTGAGGCAATACTGACCTTACGACTTATCTTAGAAGAAAGATTAAGGAAAGGCAAACCTACATTTCTAGCATTTGTAGACTTAGAGAAAACTTTTGACAATTTGACTGGAATACTCTCTTTCAAATTTCAAAGGTGGCAGAGGTAAAATACAGGGAGTAAAGGCTATTTACAATTTGTACAGAAACCAGATAGCAGTTATAAGAGTCGAGGGGCATGAAAGGGAAGCAGTGGTTGCGAAGGGAGTGAGACAGGGTTGTAGCCTCTCCCCGATGTTATTCAATCTGTATATTGAGCAAGCAGTAAAGGAAAGAAAAGAAAAATTTGGAGTAGGTATCCATGGAGAAGAAATAAAAACTTTGAGGTTCGCCGATGACATTGTAATTCTGTCAGAGACAGCAAAGGGCTTGGAAGAGCAGTTGAACGTAATGGACAGTGTCTTGAAAGGAGGATATAAGATGAACATCAACAAAAGCAATACCAGGACAATGGAATGCAGTCAAATTAAGTCGGGTGATGCTGAGGGAATTAGATTAGGAAATGAGACACTTAAAGTAGTAAAGGAGTTTTGCTATTTGGGGAGCTAAATAACTGAAGACGGTCAAAGTAGAGAGGATATAAAATGTAGACTGGCAATGGCAAGGAAAGCGTTTCTGAAGAAGAGAAATTTGTTAACATTGAGTATAGATTTAAGTGTCAGGAAGTTGTTTCTGAAAGTATTTGTATGGAGTGTAGCCATGTATGGAAGTGAAACATGGACGATAAATAGTTTGGACAAGAAGAGAATAGAATCTTTCGAAATGTGGTGCTGCAGAAGAATGCTGAAGATTAGATGGGTAGATCACATAACTAATGAGGAGGTATTGAATAGCATTGGGGAGAAGAGGAGTTTGTGGCACAACTTGACAAGATGATGGGACCGGTTGGTAGGACACGTTCTGAGGTTTTATTTATTTATTTATCTCTTGTTCCGGTGATTCATGTTGTGACAGTATCACAGGATATGGAACGTGTCAATTTTACAAGCTTTTGGCCAGAGTTTATGGTAACACATAAAACAAAACAAAAACAGTAAACAGTAACTTAGGTCTGTCACGACCCGGCTCTACTGTGCAGGAAAAGTTAACTCCATAAGGACACCGTTACGGTGTGGCTAATGGCTGTAAAGTAATTTAGTAGAGCTGGCCATGATGTCTCCTTTGTTGATGCTGCTGTGTCTGCGTTGTCCTTGTGGCTTCTTGTTGTCTAGGCGATGATTCCTTGGCTGCTTTGGGGCCAAGAAAAAGGTGCGGGTTTTTTAATTATTACTGGACTATCAAAAAATGACGCAGTATTCCACGGTTTCTTTGTATCAAACACATTTATTGCAAGAACTATATGCACAACTACACTCAACCGCGGCCAACACACAAGTGGCCGAAAGCCCGTAGTAGACCAAAGATCACGGTCATAAGCTACAAAGAACATACAATTCCAATATCGATTATTGATCGCAACACCTAACTTAGTATTATCTTAAGCAAAAGCTTTTATAACATGACTTTAGTGAATAATAAAATAAAGTGACATCTATTAGTGTATCATAAAATAAAATGACGTCTATTCGTCAGTTCCATTACAGGTCCCACTACAAAAAAAATACATTTTAGAAATAGATAGAGATTACAAAACAAAAAACAGTAAACAGTAACTTAGGTCCCACTACAAAAATACATTTTAGAGAGAGATAAAGATTACAAAATAATAAGTGTTACAGCGAAATAAATATTGCAAAATATATGTTTACAATAAAAATATTCAGTATTACAAATACAAATTTGGGCATACATTTGCAATTTACAATACAAGAGATGTTAAACACTGTAGTTCAGGAACACAAAGTTAGCATTGGAGGGCAGTGTGGAGGGTAAAAATTGTAGAGGGAGACCAAGAGATGAATACACTAAGCAGATTCAGAAGGATGTAGGTTGCAGTAAGTACTGGGAGATTAAGCTTGCACAGGATAGAGTAGCATGGAGAGCTGCATCAAACCAGTCTCAGGACTGTAGACAACAACAACAACAACAACATATGGATCCAGTTATGTAATAATTTTTTGTCACGTATGATCCCATTGTCATCAAAAGATATATCCAGTGAAATTATTCTGGGGCAAATGAAAAGATCTTAACTTGTCAGCAAAAGGCTGTGTTTTGGGAATAAAAAAATCACTCACAGTACTTTTTTATGTAATTATCTTTTAGAACAGTGTACTTTGACTAATGTTTTTGGCGCGAATAAATGATATCTTTGAAGTGAAATTCTGTAAATTTTGCCGGATATAATCAATTATTGCATCAAGTGCAAAATCTTAATCATCTTTATAGTTATATCGGTAAGACAATAAATTTAATTATATTCCTCTTTCCCTCTCTGGCTATCCTGATTCAGGTTTCCCAAGATTTCTCTAACTCACTCATGGCAAATTCCAGGATGCTTCCTTTGAAAGGGCATGGCTGACTTCCTTCCCCATCCTTGAAACAATCCGAGCTTGTGCTTCTTTCTGAAGACCTCGATGTTGATGGGATGTTATACCCTACTCTTCTTTCATTTTCTTTTCCTTGCCTCTCACCATCAGAACAGGTGGGTCTCTCTCAATATGGGGCCTGAGTGAGCTGCCCCTCCTTTCCAATATTCCGCAACCTATCCCTTTTACCTCCATGATTAACAAACAATTCTGAAAACGAAGTATAGCTTTTTCCAGTGTTAAATGTGTCTATTGGCAGTACATGGGCTTTCACCTAATGAAGGTAAGTAAGAGCAATCTATTTCTGTGTAGATTTACAAATAATATAATATTTGAGTCTTAAGTAGTTTGATGTCACTGTGGATCTGTATCAACTGACATAGGCAAATAACTATATATTAAAACCACTTACAATAAGTTACCTCAACCTGCAAATATATTGTTGTAACTGACTTTTCACTCTGTTGCTCTGAAAGGTAAAATTTTCTTCAATTTGACTTTCAGCAATATTCAGTATTGTAAAGTTATTGATCTAAGCTAATTATAACAAACTGCAGAATATCTTCTGTAATTTCACATCTGTGGTTCTAATTCTTCTAGTGCCCGCATGTTTGATGGAAGCTTCAGTGATCTGGCGAAGCAGATTACAGATACGTGATTGAAGCATGCTGGATTTTAAATGACTGCAGCAAAGAAGTTTATCAACAGACATTTTTCAAATAACATTATCTACTGGAAAATTTGCCATGCATACTAATATACAAATATATAATCACAATACGTATGTCTTTCATTTGTAGCATTTTGTATGTCTATAGTTTAGTTATTTACCTGTGTCTATGTATGTTTTGTTTGTGGGGGTGTGGGGAAGGGGGGGGGGGGGGTGGAGGTTCTTTGCTTCTGACTGATACTCAGTTTTATCACGAAATTCATCTGTAGTACAGAAGTTATCAAGAAGATACAATTTTAATCAATCATTACAAATAAAACAGTAGATACAAAATAGAGAAAGTACAGTAGTGGATCTATGCAAACTGTGTCCAACAGTCATTTTAATTTCTCTACACTGAAAATTACTTGAACAATATAATATGGCCTTTCCTCAAATTCGTTGTCAGCCAGGCTTGTATTATAAATGAACTGTCTGGCCTCATAGCAGAAAATTTAAGGGCAGGAGCCACCATCATGAGTGGTAAAATACGAGTGATTACAGATGTCAGAGCACCACCTTTTTTAGGATACGAAGGACAGCAAGAAATGAAGTTTTTGAGAGGTTAGGTTTGAAAGAAACGTTCAGTTTGACAAAGAAACCAAACAGCTTAATTCTGACATATTGCATCATCACAAATACGTTCATTAAAAATTTTTCAATAATGAGCAGAAATTTTATTTCCACACAGTTTTATCTCAGTTATTGTGAAATGCCAGCTGTCTCCATTGCATCAAAATAGTCAAAGACTAAGAAGTAAAATTAATAAATGTCCCACTTTCAATGATGAATTATTCATCAAACTAAGTTGACACGAAATGAAATGATCGTGTGGCATTTTTGGCCGGGAGGCCCCATTCGGGGACGTTTGGCCGCCAAGTGCAAGTCTTATTTCAGTTGACACCACATAGGGCAATTTGTGCACCAGTGATGAGGATGAAATGATGATACAACACAACAACCAGTCCACAAGTAGAGAAAATCTCCAACCTGGCTGGGAATCAAACCCGGGCCCGTTGCATGGGAGGCAAGCACGTTACCACTCAGCTAAGCAGGCAGACTGAATTGAAATAATCTGCTTCTTTTAACATCTTGTGACCACTGGTATAAATGTGCTAAGTGTTATAAGATTTAGGTTAGAATCACACTTCTGTAGAGCAGAAATGGAGAAAGGAGAAGTTATTATATTCATCAGGAATTGTCATAATTTGAAGAACATAGACATTCATGAATTTTGCCTAGAGAAACATATGTAATTCTGCAATAAAAGTAGAATTTCACAATAAATCCTTCCTAGCAGTAAGATATATCGAGCACCTGCAGGTAATTTTAATCCATTTGTAAATAACCCTAAAACATTAGTGTCCTATTTAATAGGAAAAAACCACCCACCAAAGAAACCCTGGTCATTTTAATGTAGATTTTTCTCAAAAACTCCTCCAGTAAGAATATATTACAGTCAGTAACACTATCAGTCAATTTAATTTCTACTGTAATCTTCCCAACTAGTATGGCTAATTACTCAAAAATGGCCACTGATAATTTCTTTATAGAAATATCTAATGAAAAAATAAAAAAAATAAAATTAAGCTCACCAGACAAAAACTAACTTACCCCTAAGAAATCATTACAAGCATTCTGTTAGACAATTTAATTCCTCCCCTAGAGTTGATAACCACCTGCACTCAGTTAGGAAGTGAGTGCACAAGGTTGTGCAGGTACGTTGGATCCAGGTTAAGCCATTTTCTGAGGTTTTGATTGTGAAATTCCATTACATTGTGAGAGTGTTGATGTCAGTGTTTTACTCACTGTTACAACATGTCCTACATATTTTCTGTGGGATTTATATCAAGTGATTTTTCAGGCTACTCAAGATGTAATAGGGTACAGGAGTGTTCAGAAAACCAATCACTTATTCTTCCAGCCTAATAAACATTGCTTTTGACACCTTTGTGCACCTGTGTGAGCAATAATATCTTGTGCAGTGACTGACATTAAATGCTCATTGCATGCAGTTGCTATCCCAATGGTCTCTCCCTGATAGATTGGGATGGACCTTCATTCAATGCCTGCAGTAATTTCTGTCAGGTTTGGAAGCAATTTTGATTAACAAGCTGTGAAATGTGTTTCCGGTCCCTCTCAATCGGGATCTTTTTCTGACCACAATTCTGATAGTGTATTTTGTGGCCAGGTGTGTTACACCACTTTCATACTCATATGGCCATCATTCAGTAGGGTGTAACCTCCCCCTCACTCTCTGACCTTAATGACAGTGAAAAATTAAACTGCGTGCACCTAATGGAAATTTGGGAAAAGCAATCGTCACCGAAGTTAATCTGTTGGTAAAGAGAGAGGAAAGGGTTACATCTAAATGAAAGGAAAAATGCAAATGAAACTGGTGGAAATTAATCTTGAGAAAGGGTAAAGTTAATAAAGAAAGTAAATGTGCGGTTGTTACATTAACAATTACCTAGCGGTAACAGATATTTGAGATTTGGGGGAAATTATGGTCGCCAGTCCTATGGACTGAAAAAGAAAGGTTATTGCACATATAATTAGCACTAAAAGTGTGGCAAGTGAAGGTTGACACGTGTTGTGTGAAAACTGAAAGTTTGTCAGAAGTAATAAATTTCACTACACTCTGACTTAATTTATTGTATTGTATTGTATTGTATTGTATTTTTATTGATCCAGGCAATCATAGTATTGTACAGCTGTACATATGATATTGGATAGGTCAAGAGAGCTATTTACAGTAATTTTTACAAATTGATGTTTACATTATTTTGTAGCAAGGAAATTATCTTTCTTCAACAAAACAGTTAATACAAATCAAAGAGATGTAAGGTTTTACATACGATATTGGATAGGGCAAGGGAACATATTTGCAGGTAATATTTAATAAATTGTTTTTACATTATTTTGCAATGAGGAAGTTAGCTATCTTTAACAAAACAGTAAATGCAAATGTTGTATGGTAAAATACAAACAGCCAATACAAATGTAATAGTAAAGTAGTCCAGTGTATTTCATAGACATGCACAGTATATAATTTTCAGACCTAATTGAACATTTATCATATTTTTTACATTTTTAACCCCTTTCAAAAAAATGATCAACTGCATAAAAGCAATGGTCCAAGAGATATTTTTTTAACTTATGTTCTCTTGGGTTCTTTGTTGCTTTGATTTCATTGGGTAAATTATTATACATTTTTATCCCAACATTTAAAACACTTTTTTTGTAGCAGGTAGTTCTGGACTGAATCATATGAAGGTCAGATTGCTGCCTTGTTGCATAGTTATGAATATCTCCATTGAATTTTAGTGTGCAGTCATTGTTTAACAGGTATGACTTGACAAATGAGACGATATTGTAAATGTAAGCGGAGGGCAGCGTCATAATGCCATTTGTTTTGAAATGTTGTCTGCAAAAGAATTAATAAAACTTGGAAACTGAAAGTTAATTTAGTGACTGAAATTAATAGTGACCTTTGTTTCTGAAGCACATCGAAATTCAGTAAAATTAGGTTAGTCTTGGGCTACCTCAACAATCATTTCAGAAGCTACTTGAATCTACACAATTTAGAAATAAGAGATTTAACTTTGAACTTGAATTAAATGATTCTGAACAATTAACAATAGTAATATTTAGTACGTACCAAGCTGAGCTGCAGTCACAGGTAAGCTAAAATATGGTAACAAAACTCGCACTCTTAATTTGTGCTTGTGTAATCTAAATATTGTAGCCAGCTATGAATACTTTAACTGAACTTTGAAATTAAAGCAGTGAAATGGAATGATATTACTTTAATGCTGGCGTTTGAATTTCTACGACACTCGGGTTCATTCCGGAAAGGGAAGGGACCCTGTTTGGTAATGCAATTGGGACAATGAGCAACAAATGTTCATGCTAAGTTGCTGTAATTATAGTTACGAAAATGGAACAGTTTGAAAAGCTGGATGTTGGTGCGCCTCCTTCTCGACACGGTCACCAGGCGAAATGGGCTCTTGAAGTGCGCCAGCTAATGCTTCCCGTCCGCGACACCATATCAGAAACTATCATAGCAAGTCAAGCGCAATTACATGCTGCCAAACTCCGAAAGCGCGGGAACTCACGGGAGCGTCACACAACACACCTGCTCCAGTGCACTACTCCAGCCAGACTCTCCCTCTGCTCTGCCCGCGCTCCACGCCGCAGAGTTTACACTACCAAAAATCCTAAACACTTTGGTTTTCCACACGACCTATCGATGTATTCGTTCGACAGCATAGTTTTCCCTAGGCAAGACCCAGCGTAAAATACAAATAATATTTACAAAACAAACCAATTATACATCGACATAGATGCATAAATATATATACAAATAGTAAAACAATTACAATATATAAAGGCACAGAAATGTCGTATATTCAGGTAACAAAATAAGGAAAAAAAATTTATAGTACAATAGATGGAAATAGGAGGATATGCATTTCCGGCATTACAAGGGCCAAACATGATTGCCTCTTTTTGCCACTTTGTCACATCCTGACCTTTACCTACATTTCTGTACAATGTCCACTTGAAACATAAATGTCTCTCTCATTGCTACTATCTTATGCTCACATAGAGGCAGTGTGCTCATGGTTGAGCATGTGACTATTGCTACACCAACTGTAAAGGCTTACCAATTCGTCTGTGCCTGCACGCTGGAGTGATTAATTTTTGTGGTCTTTTGTTACAAAACTGGTACCCAGTGGCCTCTCAGACCATATCATTCCTCAAAGACATACTACAGTGATGTATACAGTGCTCATGGCATGAATGTAAAATGCAATACTTTTGTTAATAATGTCCTTACCTTGTTTGAAAATTAAGAGGAAAAGGACACTGTATCTGTCAGTTGAAACAACCCTGATGTTGGTGCTATAGCTCATTAAAAGGCATACTGCAAAATGTTGAAGATAGTGATATAGACATCAAAACAAATGCATTATGAAAAGTAGTCAATTGTATCATATAACAAAATAAACAGAAGAGGAATATAGTGAAGGAGGAGACTGGTAAAAGCAGATGTGAAGAGGAACAGATTGTGTTAAGAATAAATTATACATTGGTAACAGATGTGTGCACAGTTGCGAAAGTTTTTAACAAGCATTTTATAACTTTTACTGAAAATATGAGCTTGTCGGACTCAGAAGATGCTGCCATAGAATACCTCAAATTAGTCATTACTAATTATTTCAGCAATATGAATATGACCCTCACTACACCGGCAGAAGGAATGGGCACCATAAAATCTTTAAAATAAAACATTTGTAGTGGTTATGAAAAAATATCAACAAAGATAATTATGGAGTGTGCTTCTGAGTTTAGCAATACGTTAAATTGTTTGTGTAACCAGTCATTTATCAGTGGAACATTTCCTGAATAACTGAAATACACTTAAGTTAAGCCTTTGTTTAAGAAAAAAGGTAAAGAAGTGCCGTCAAATTTTGGTCCAGTTACATTTTAGCCAGCAATCTCAGAAATTTTAGAAAAAGTAATTTACAGTTGGCTTCTTAAACCCCAACTGGCTTCTTAAACATCTGTAGTGGACCCGGTGTGATTAGGACCACTACAGAGTAGAAATGGTGGAGTGGTAGGGTGTTGAGCCGTTAGTGCTGGCCACTGTGCGGCAGCGCGGTTCTTTCCGTCCCTTTACAACGGACCTACACCTACCTGTGAACATATTCTCAGCAGATCGTCAGTAGGGAAGCCAAGTGAAACCTACTGTACTTTGGCGTGAGCCAGGCTGCAATTAAAATCACTAATCTACGTTTCGGGAGAAAGTTTTCATATGAAATGAGAGGTTGGAAATTTTGTCCTCAATTAATATATTCTGACACTTAGGTGAACAAATATCACTGCCAAGGCCATGCTAGTCTTAACACAGTCACTCACAATCCCTTTCACGCACGTTAGCAAGTTTATAGTGTTGCATTTCCTGAAAACGTAATAGCTACAAAAATACTGATTGTTTTTGATTGATAATGCTCGCCAAATATTAAGTCTGTCAGTACCAAATGCAGTCACAGTTTTTAGCCACTGACCTGCTCAATACACCACATGGAATATATGTCTTTTCTCGTCACAAAATTCACTTAAAAATTCCGAAATTTACACACACACATCAGAATAATTATGCCGTCACTTTCCAACACTTTTGATGTATGAAACACTGCTAGATCCGGCAACTTATCGTTTCCATCGGAACTACTACTACACAAGTCCTATCTATTTCATGGCTAGGCTTCCATTCTTCTCTAGAACACTCAAAAGTCTTCTCTACCTGCAGAGAAAGGTGCGCGAAGAATATTGCTTTACCATTGGTCAGTTTACTCAACAGCCAATAGCAAAACAACATTCTCCCGCGTCAGTCCGCACTTTTCATCCATAACCAATCGCAAAATAGTAAACCTAATGACTGCACTTTTTACCGACATAATTATCTAATATACTGAAGTTTTGTTTATGCATAAAGTTATTTACTATTGTTATTCATGCCTGAATTAACTTTTGCTTTACCATAAACTTACTTTACAAATCTATTCTACAAAAATCCCCTTTGTTCATATCCATACTTCTTTGAAATGTTCCCACACTAAATCCTACTACATAACTCGTTAAACAATTATCTTCATATTAACATTAATCCACACTCACCCATCATTCATACTGCTAAACACACTTATAACATTTTACATACACAAAAAGACATAATAGCATTTTATGAAAATACCAGAACAGTTTATGAAAAACATTCTATTATTTTAGTGCACTCTACTGGGCACGATCAAAACTAAATCAGTCCCCTATCCAATACTGTCCTCTATCGGCTGATATATAAACTATCTGCGCATCCAGTCTTGTGTCACCATCTGTCACTATCCAGCTCTGAGACACATCTCCCACTTAACCGCCTCCAAGGCAGGATCGTTATACAGCGCTACACCTCAACTGGTGGCTAGGAAAACTCAGCTGCAGGGTAAAACATCTGCACTACAATAATCAAAATGCTGTGATGTCAGTTGCATGTCCATTACAGGAGCATGGACTGTCGGCTGCCCAGTCAGCTGCGGAAGCTTGTAGCAGCGTACTGGACCTATGACACCCATGTCCTGCTTTACTGGCACTATTTGCTTCATTTGGCAGTGCACGCCCCAGTTAGCACCGTGTGGCCATGAGTGAGAACTTGCAAATAACCTGAACATCTGCACAGATTATCATAGAGGTCCACTGCTAACAGATGAGAAGCTCATACCGGGGAGGGTGGATAGCAGCAGTACCACACTGGCCGCAAACTGCTCCCATCCAGGGCAAAATTTCAGTTGTGACTGCAGAAGCTGGAGATGGCTAATCCATTGTACTACTCTAAGTAATGGGTGCAGACTTACCCGCCAGTTGGTCTGGTGGAGATGATTGCCCTGACTGGCATTGGCAGCTCGTTGATTGGGAACATGGCAGAGACTTGCGGTGCTGTGGAGGATGGTACCAGACTGTGCATAACTGCACTAGAATAAGAGGATATTTATAATGGATAATGGCAAATTTGTTGTGTTGATACAATGCCCCCAGGCACATACAGATCGACACCTTCATGGCGGAATGGTATGGAAACTTCCCCAGCCAGTTTGTAATGGCACAGCTTTTATGCAACGTCACCAGGATTGTGAAACTCAGCCTTGTAGTAGGTAAAAAGGTTGCATGTAAAATCACATACCAGTACCTCTGCACCTGCCTGCTCACCCTACATATTGCTGTAGTAAGCTGCTTTTCTCACAGTAATACCCAAAATGAGTTATGGCATAACACATTGGGCAACAAATAATATATACTGATCTTATTGATAATGATTGTTCAGCAGCTGCAGAATATTTCAACAAAGATAAAAAGTCGGTCACCAGCTGCACAAGAAATCCTTTAATTGGTTCACTTAACTTGTTGACAGTTTAAACAGTCATCTTCAGAAGTGAAATAGGCTCATATCATTGGTAAGCCAATGTCAAAATAATAATCGGATGCAGTGCCCTACAAAGGATTGGAAAAAATACATATCTAAAGCAAATATGTTAAAAACAAATCAAAAAATATTGAAAAGCAAAAGTAAAACAGGTTTGCTGAAACAGATGTAAAATACTTAAGCTTAAAAGCCACAACATACCTTTGTTACAGAATCAATAAAACAGTGACATTACTAAAAATATATGATATGTGTGATGAGTGGCAAACAATTAACTGTCAAATTTCACCTCATAAATACTATGTGCAAAGAAAGTCAACCACCATACTGATGATGTGAAGGGCATTGAGCATGCATATATACAAAGTGAGAGAATTAGTGTACATATAAACTGTAACAAATTCTGTGGCAGATGAAGCACAAGTATGCATAAAACGTTATAAAACCATGTAAAATGATTAACGAAAGACAACAAATCAGGGACCAAGTGTTAAGCAAACACACACAAAAATGACATCATTACTATATAAAGGGAGATAAACGAAGGAAGAGAAACTGTTCAAATTTTATTATCATTTTATGGTGTTGCCATGGGCGACTGGAACAGCAGCAATACGTGTAACTGTTCAGTATGCTGGAGACAAGGCCAGCTGTTGGATCACATTAGCAGGAAACACAAGTAAGTGAACTGCAATCCGCATCAGTAGTGGGAAGTGGACGCCGCCGAGTCGAAGTCATTTGAGGGGCCCCAGCATGTGTTTACACATTAGCCTGCTGTGTGGAAACATGCCTGTAGCATATCTACAAGCTTATCAAAACTTGGTGTGTGGGAGGTAATACAGAAAGTCAGCATTTAAAAAGTCAGCATGTGACAGTTACACGTAAATTTCCTTGACTTAAAATAGTGGCTGGTAGATGGAAAAATTAGTTTTGACATCTACAGGAAATCTAGTACGACAGATGACATCATCTGTGCTTGTTTCTGTCATCCTTTTAGACACAAAATGGCATTTTTGCGTGCTATGATTGACTGTTGTTGTTGTGGTCTTCAGTCCTGAGACTGGTTTGATGCAGCTCTCCATGCTACTCTCATACAGTAAAAGCTGCATGCCCTCGGGAAAAATTACATATATTTGAGGTTCATCTTAGTGCCCCCACTATTGTCTCAGAGATTAACAATCTTACGTACATTGCTTCCAATAATGGGTATCTGACCAGTCTTGTGCAAAAACTGTGTAAGGCTAAAACTAGTAAGCATACCACTGTTTATGCATAACAAGTGACCCACAGTTGACAGATATCTCAAATCTGAGATGTATAAAATTCTACATCTACATACACATATATACTCTGCTAGCCACTGAGCGGTGTGTGGGGAGGACACTATATTCGTGCCAAAGCCATATTTCCCCTACCCCCCTCTGTTCCACTCACATATCACACGAGGGAAATACAACTGTCTGAACACCTCAGTACGAGCTCTAATTTCCTTTATCTTTGAATGGTGATCATTGTGTGATTTGAAAGTTGGTGGTAATAATATATGTGCTACAATGCAATATGTGCCTGAGCTTTTACATGGGATGACAAGGAGTTCTTTTAAAGCCTGTTTTGGTGAGCACTTACTCAACAAAGATGGTGAGAATTCTTACAAGTCAGCTTCTGCAGTCTTAACACTGAAAAACTCTATTCAATATGGAAATTTTACAAAAAGATGCGAAATGAATCTGTTAGAAGAAACTGAAATTTATAAACATTCCTACCTTAACTCTAAGGATTTGCTGTATAATCAACTTGAACTGAAGAACAGATTGGCTTTTGATTGTGTAGCTTAAATAATTTATAGTGACCTGCTTTATGTCTGACTCTGACTACACAGTTTAAGCTGGCTTGCTCACAGATTTTACTTTATCTTTTTTATCCAGTATGTTCTAATGGCTTTTGTGTAATATAATCTTGTTACATTCTGACAATTTCTTCTAGGCATAACCATGTATTTTTCATGTGTAATACCTTTCAAGGTATACTAGCTCCCACATATAACATTTTACTTGGTATCTAGATATGTTTTTACGTGGTATCTAGATATGTTACAGGCATGTTTTCACACAGCATGTTAACTTGTAAACATGTGCTGTGGCCCCTCACACGTCTTCAATTCGGTAGTGTCCACTTCCTCCTATCAAAGCCAGACTGCAGCTCACTTAATGGTGTTTCCTGCTAATGCGATCCAACAGCTGGGCTTGTCTCCAGCATACTGAACAGTTACACGTATTGCTGCTGTTCCAGTCGCCCATGGCAACACCATAAAATGATAATAAAAATTGAACAGTTTCTCTTACTTCGTTTATCTCCCTTTATATAGTAATGATGTCATTTTTATGTGTGTGTTTGCTTAACACTTGGTCCATGGTTTATTGTCTTTCGTTAATCATTTTACATGATTTTATAAGGTTTAATGCTTACTTGTGCTTCATCTGACGCAGAATTTATTACAGTTTTTATGTACACTAATTCTCGCGCTTTGTATATATGCGTGTTCAATGACCTTGAAGCCATCAGTATGGGTGTTGACTTTCTTTGCACATAGTATGTATGATGTGAGATTTGACAGTTAATTGTTTGCTGTTCATCACACATATCATATATTTTTGGTGATGTCACTGTTTTATTGATTCTTTAGCAAAGGTATGTTGTGGCTCTTAAGCATAACTATTTAACATCTGTTTCAGCAAACCTGTTTTACTTCTGCTGTTCAATATTTGCAGGTTTGTTTTTAACATATTTGCTTTATGTATTTTTTCCAATCCTTTGTAGGGCACTACCATCCGATTCTTATTTTGACATTGGCTTACCAATGATTAGAGCATATTTCACTTCTGAAGATGACAGTTTAAACTGTCGAAATAAGTAAAATGAATCAATTAAAAGATTTCTTGTGCAGCTGATGACTAACTTTTTATCTTTGTTGGAATGTACACCGAGGTGACAAGTCATGGGAAAGTGACACGCACATATACCAAAGGTAGTAGTATTGATTATACAAGGTGTAAAAGGGGAGTGCATTGACGGAGCTGTTATTTGTACTCAGGTGACTCATGTGAAAAGGTTCCAAATTTAATTATGACTGCACAATGAGAATTAAGACTTTGAATGCAGAATGGTAGTTGGAGCTACACACATGGGACATTCTGTTTTGCAAATCATTAGGAAATTCAATATTTTAAGATCCACGGTGTCAAGAGGGTGCTGAGAATACCAAATTTTTGGCATTACCTCTCACTACGGACAATGCTGTAGCCTATTGCCTTCACTTAATGACCAAGAGCAGTGGCGTCAGTGTAGAGTTGTCAGTGCTAACAGCCAAGCAACCTGTGTGAAATAACCACAGAAATCAATGTGAGATGTACAATAAACATATCCATTAGGACTGTGCAGCGAAATTTGGCATTAATGGGCAATGCCAGTGGATGACCAATGCTAGTGTCTTTGCTACCAGTGCGACATCACCTGCTGTGCCTCTCCAGGGCTTGTGACCATATCAGTTAGACCCTGGATGATTGGAAAACTGCGGCCTGGTCAGATGTGTACCGATTTCATTTGGTAAGAGCCAATGGTAGAGTTTGAGTGTAACACAGACCCCACAAAGCCATGGACCCAGGCTCTCAACAAGGTGCTGTGCAAGCTGATAGGCATAGACCTCAATTTCCAAGATCGTTTACCATGGACTTTCGTGATTAACGATGTGTCAGACGCAATATTGGGTGTGGATTTCTTGTTTCATTATGCAGCTGAAGTAGTTATTGGCTCGACAGCATCCATCGAGGTAAACAGAGCATTAAAGGCACCCTAGGACAAGGTTCTCCGCCTACGTTCAATGACAGACAACAAGTGACACCACTGTAGCAAACTGCAAATCCGTGCAGCATGCGCAGACAGTTAAGCACATCACGGTCCATCATATCAGAGCTATGCACGGTCAACCAGTAGCTTAGTGCCCATGCCAGTTAGCCCCTGATTGTTTCACAACAGCGAAGGCAGAATTCAAAGAACTCTTGCACTCAGGATTCGTCCGTAGATTCGACAGCCCATGGTCATCACCACTTCATCTAGTAGCAAAGCAAGATGTGATCTGGAGACCATGTGGAGACCACCAAGCACTCAATACCCGTACTATTCTCAATTGCTGTCTGTTACCACATATTAGGGATTTTATGCCTGCATGACCATTTTTAGTGTCAGTGAATGCCAGAAAGCATATCACCAGATGCTGGTAGCGCCTCCTGATATACTGAAGACGGTTATCATGACACCATTCAGCTTATTTGAATACTTCAGTATGCCATTTGGTTTGAAAAAGTGGCACCAACTTGGCAATGGTTCATTGACGGAGTACTAAGTGGTTTACCATATTGTTTCGCATACCCTGATGATATCCTGGTCTTTTCGGCAACCAAGAAATTGCACAAACTGTTTACCAATGCTTTGATGCATATGGCATTTCAGTCAATGAATCAAAGTGTTTATTTCGATGACGTCAGGTGCCATTATTGGGCTACTAAGTGACAGCATCCGTTTCTGGCCACAAGTGGAAGCCAGGCCATTCAAGTTTTTCACAGACCACAAGCCGATTACTTTCGATTTCAGTTACGTCTGCGGCAAATATGACCTGCTGGTGAACATTTGCGAGTTTGGTGTGATGTATCACAGGGAAAACCAAGACCTTTTGTACCTAAGAATTTGCAGTGGCAATTATTCGACAGCACCCACGGGCTGGCTCATCCTGGAATAAATGCCAGCATCAAACCGATGATGGACAGTTTCGTGTGGCCAGATATAAAGAAGGGCTGCAGTAGTTGGGCTAAAACATGCTTAGAGTGTCAGAGGGCCAAGGTTGGATGACACATGCACAAATTGATAGACTTTCCACTTATGACGCAACATTTCACACATGTACATCTGGACATCATGGGACATTTATTGTCATCGGAAGGATACTGTTACCTCCGTATTGCAGTGGACCGCTTCACCAGATGGGCAGAGGCAGTTCCATTATCGAACAATTCCGTGGAACGGTGGCACGGGTATTTCTTTTGTTGTGGATCGCACATTTCGGCTGCCCTTTACATGTCGCCACAGACCAGGGCTGTCAATTTGAATCGACACTGTTCACACAATTGGCCAACCTCTGCGGTTTCCACAATCATACCATGGCTTACCACCCAACAAGCAATGGAATAGTGGAAAATTGGCACAGAACATTAAAAGCCGCTTTAGTGTGGCCCATGCAGGCTTGGTCGTCAGCTTTGCCACTGGTTTACTTGGGCCTTTGTACAGCATTAAAAGCAGATTTAGGAGTGTCCACTGCAGAATTGGTTCTTCACTGATAAAACTGTAGGACAACAGACCAAATTGCCTTATGTACTGCAAACAGTGGGCGAGCATATGGCCAGACTTTGCCCATCCACTGTCTCGAGACATGTGCATAGAGGTCTATGGACACGTACACTTGTGATGCTACAGGCAGGCGCTGTCATGTTACCACTGCAGCCCCCATATTCTGGAGACTACAGAGTTATCTCCCGGGAAGAACATACCACACTTATAGATCAAAATGGGGAGACCCAAGTGCTATCACTGGAACATGTCAAACCTGCACCTATGCTACTGACCGAAGAGGATGTACGTACTGAACATGACATGTCACCTTCCACACTACTGGACACGGATGACACTATCTCAGCGCAACAAGAGGAGGTAGCACCAACAATGCCAGCACTGGGGGCTGAAAAGTTCAAGCAGACCTCTATGTTTCCCGGAGTGCCACTCTACCGTGGGCATGCTGTGTGGGAGTCACCAGAAGGACATACATGAATGCACACTGCAACACAGCATTATTCTGTGGCAACAAGTGCATAGACAGTCTGCTTTACTCTTTGATTTTTATTAGAATTCTTTGTATGGTTTTGGATTTTTGAGTTGATTGATGTTCGAGCTTGAGGAAAAAAAATTATTGCCTGACTACTACATTGTATCTTTTTAGCAGACAGAGATAATCTGTAGTAGGCTGTTATGGGGCAACTAATCTGGAGCAAAAAGAATTTTTATTTGGCAGAAAAGGGCCAAGATGCATTGCTGGAGTAAGAAACAGTGTATCATGTTTGTTGTTGTTGCGGTCTTCAGTCCTGAGACTGGTTTGATGCAGCTCTCCATGCTACCCTATCCTGTGCAAGTTTCTTCATCTCCCAGTACCTACTGCAACTGACACCCTTCTGAATCTGCTTAGTGTATTCATCTCTTGGTCTCCCTCTACGATTTTTACCCTCCACGCTGCCCTCCAATGCTAAACTTGTGATCCCTTGATGCCTCAGAACATGTTCTACCAACCGGTCCCTTCTTCTCGTCAAGTTGTGCCACAAAATCCTCTTCTCCCCAATTCTATTCAGTACCTCCTCATTAGTTATGTGATCTACCCATCTAATCTTCAGCATTCTTCTGTAACACCACATTTCGAAAGCTTCTATTCTCTTCCTGTCTAAACTATTTATTGTCCATGTTTCACTTCCATACATGGCTACACTCCATACAAATACTTTCAGAAACGACTTCCTCACACTTAAATCTATACTCGATGTTAACAAATTTCTCTTCTTCAGAAACGTTTTCCTTGCCATTGCCAGTCTACATTTTATATCTTCTCTGCTTCGACCATCATCAGTTATTTTGCTCCCCAAATAGCAAAACTCCTTCACTACTTTAAGTGTCTCATTTCCTAATCTAATTCCCTCAGCATCACCCGACTTAATTCGACTAAATTCCATTATCTTCATATTGCTTTTGTTGATGTTCATCTTATATCCTCCTTTCAAGACACTGTCCATTACGTTCAACTGCTCTTCCAAGTCCTTTGCTGTCTCTGACAGAATTACAATGTCATCGGCGAACCTCAAAGTTTTTATTTCTTCTCCATGGATACCTACTCCAAATTTTTCTTTTCTTTCCTTTACTGCTTGCTCAATATACAAATTGAATAACATCGGGGAGAGGCTACAACCCTGTCTCACTCCCCTCGCAACCACTGCTTCCCTTTCATGCCCCTCGACTCTTATAACTGCTATCTGGTTTCTGTACAAATTGTAAATAGCCTTTAGCTCCCTGTATTTTACCTCTGCCACCTTTAAAATTTGAAAGAGAGTATTCCAGTCAAATTGTCAAAAGCTTTCTCTAAGTCTACAAATGCTAGAAATGTAGGTTTGCCTTTCCTTAATCTTTCTTCTAAGATAAGTCGTAGGGTCAGTATTGCTTCACGTGTTCCAACATTTCTGCAGAATCCAAACTGATCTTCGCCAAGGCCGGCTCTACCAGTTTTTCCATTTGTCTGTAAAGAATTCGTGTTAGTATTTTGCAGCTGTGACTTATTAAACTGATAGATCGGTAATTTTCACATCTGTCAACACCTGCTTTCTTTGGGATTGGAATTATTATATCCTTCTTGAAGTCTGAGGGTACTTCGCCTGTCTCATACATCTTGATCACCAGATGGTAGAGTTTTGTCAGGACTGGCTCTCCCAAGGCCGTCAGTAGTTCTAATGGAATGTTGTCTACTCCCGGGGCCTTGTTTCGACTCAGGTCTTTCAGTACTCTGTCAAACTCTTCACGCTGTATCTTATCTCCCATTTCATCTTCATCCACATTCTCTTCCATTTCTATAATATTGTCCTCAGGTACATCGCTATTGTATAGACCCTCTATATACTCCTTCCACCTTTCTGCTTTCCCTTCTTTGGTTAGGACTGGGTTTCCATCTGTGCTCTTGATATTCATACAAGTGGTTCTCTTTTCTCCAAAGATCTCTTTAATTTTCCTGTAGGCAGTATCTATCTTACCCCTAGTGAGATAAGCCTCTACATCCTTACATTTGTCCTCTAGCCATCCCTGCTTAGCCATTTTGCACTTCCTGTCGATCTCATTTTTGAGACGTTTGTATTCCGTTTTGCCTGCTTCATTTACTGCGTTTTTATGTTTCCTCCTTTCATCAGTTAAATTCAGTATTTCTTCTGTTACCCAAGGATTTCTACTAGCCCTCGTCTTTTTACCTACTTGATCCTCTGCTGCCTTCACTACTTCATCCCTCAGAGCTACCCATTCTTCTTCTACTGTATTTCTTTCCCCCACTGCTGTCAATCGTTCCCTTATGCTCTCCCTGAAACTCTGCACAACCTGATACCTTTTAGTATCTCTGGGATTCTTCCACATATACAACCTTCTTTTATGATTCTTGAACCAAGTGTTAGCTATGATTAAGTTATGTTCTGTGCAAAATTCTACCAGGCGGCTTCCTCTTTCATTTCTTACCCCCAATCCATATACACCTACTGTGTTTCCTTCTCTCCCTTTTCCTACACTCGAATTCCAGTCACCCACGACTATTTAATTTTCGTCTCCCTTCACAATCTGAATAATTTCTTTTATCTCATCATACATTTCATCAATTTCTTCCTCATCTGCAGAGCTAGTTGGCATATAAACTTGTACTACTGTAGCAGGCATGGGCTTCGTGTCTATCTTGGCCACAATAATGCGTTCACTATGCTGTTTGTAGTAGCTTACCCGCACTCCTATTTTTTATTCATTATTAAACCTACTCCTGCATTACCCCTATTTGATTTTGTATTTATAACCCTGTAATCACCTTACCAAAAGTCTTGTTCCTCCTGCCACCAAACTTCACTAATTCTTACTATATATAACATTAACCTATCCATTTCCATTTTTAAATTTTCTGACCTACCTGCTCGATTAAGGGATCTGACATTCCACGCTCCGATCCGTAGAATGCCAGTTTTCTTTCTCCTGATAACAACGTCCTCTTGAGTAGTCCCTGCCTGGGGATCTGAATGGGGGACTATTTTACCTCTGGAATATTTTACCCAAGAGTACGTCATCATCATTTAACCATACAGTAAAGCTGCATGCCCTCGGGAAAAATTACAGCTGCAGTTTCCCCTTGCTTTCAGCCGTTCGCAGTACTAGAACAGCAAGGCCATTTTGGTTAGTGTTACAAGGCCAGATCAGTCAATCATCCAGACTATTGCCGTTGAAAAGGTTGCTGCCCCTCTTCAGGAACCACACGTTTGTCTGGGCTCTCTAGAGATACCCCTCCATTGTGGTTGCACCTACGGTACGGCCATCTGTATCGCTGAGGCAAGCAAGCCTCCCCACCAGCGGCAAGGTCCATGGTTCATGTGGGGAAGATGTATCATGTAGAGAACACTTTAAAGAGCTACAAATACTGACAGCCACATCAATGTTTACTCTCAGCTGCTTGGTGCATATCAGGGAAAGCCAAGACAGTCTTAAACTATGACAGTCTATACCTGCCCATGACCCATGTCAAAGGCAGATGACAGACATCCGAGTTATTGCACTTAAAGAAACCCACAATAGTTGCTCACACATAGAGATACAACTATTTAATATGTTACCACATACAATGCACAGTGTCACTGAATGTTTTCACAAATATTACGAAAAGGTGGCTTGAACAAAATGCCTTCTATACGACAGAATTTAAAATATGCAATAAAAATGATGTAATCTACTAAAGCTGCTGTAGAATATAACCACCATATTACATGAACTATTCTGAAAATATTGTTGTATCACAGTATTGCGTTTTATTTTCATAATGCATTTATACTTAATAGTCATCATGTATCAAGCAAATCTCATTTATATTTGTTGAAATGTTTTGTTCAGCATGTGTAGTATGTTACACAAACTGTTTTCCTTTTGTCATTCTGCATTTATATTTAATGATTACTAAATGTATTCGGTATAAATCATGTATATTCCCTGAACATAACCTTTAATAAAATGTATGACTGATGTAGCTATGTAAACTGTATGTACAATGTTAACAATTGCATGGAAATTGTTTACAGATGTATCAATAAATCAAATCAGTTCATCCCTGTACGATTAGATTAGATTTACTTTTATTCCAATTGATCCGTAGGGAGGAGGTCCTCCAGGGTGTAGAACATGTCAGAAAAACAGTAATACATGACAAAACTTACAACTGAAACAAATAAGCTAATGTACCATTCCACAGGTCCCAAGTGGAATGATCGTCATTTTTTTAATGAAGATGATATGAAATAATCATTTTACAAACACTAATGCACTGAATTTAAAACAAAAAAAGTTTTTTTTTCAGGGTGTATACGTGGACAAGGAAAAAAAAATCCCGGATTTCCAGGTTAAAAATTCACTTTCTCCCAGATGAAAATACACTTTTTCCGTGTTAAGTGACAGTATACTCGTCCTTGGCACTGTAAAACTCATCAGTCCTATGGCTTTATATGCGGGAGTAGAATTTCCCGGCACCTTAGAAAACGAAACTCAGAAGGGGGAAAACATGTTTTGAAAGACCTTTGATGTGCAGCAACATGTACGCTGCATATTTTCGTATTACGAAGGGCCGGCCGCTGGTGGCCGAGCGGTTCTGGCGCTACAGGCTGGAACCGCGCGACCGCTACGGTCGCAGGTTCGAATCCTGCCTCGGGCTTGGATGTGTGTGTGTGCTTAGGTTAGTTAGGTTTAAGTAGTTCTAGGGGACTTGTGACCTCAGCAGTTGAGTCCCATAGTGCTCAGAGCCATTTGAACAATTTATTACGAAGGTATAAATTTTAATTCCACCAAACACCGTGTGTTACTTTCCGAAACATTGAAATCGATATTGCGATGCGCTTTTGTAAGACAGTCGTCGCTCCTGTCACGTGATCTCGCTAGCTGATGGCAGCATAGGACACATGATGTAGTGAGCCAACAGCAAGATCACTCTTAAGTAGCACGAACACACAAATAAGGAAAGTTAATGGTTTAAATTAATATACACAGCATTCACGTATAATATTGGTCTCGAAGATTAATAAGCTGGAAGAGAAGCTAAGCTTCCACATATAATGTTGACCTTTTTTGCGCGTGTTACACTTTAAAGCCCGGTTCACACGCAACGATCTGTCTGCACAGACATTGGCGCAGATGTCTGCACATGCAAAAGATCGCTGCAAATGTGGTGTGTTCACACGACACAAACCGCAATCTACTACTCGCCCGCCACCTGTCGGTGTAGAAAAGAAATATCCGTGGCAAGCGACTACGCTCCCCGTAAACGTCAAAAATTTAATTCAGTTATTTTGAAATATAGAAATGGAGGAAGTTCTGTTGTGGTCTGTGTTCGCTACTTGTGTTGCAAACAACATTCAGACCAACCGCAGGAAACAGAGAAGACGGTCAAAATGGTGTAGACAGTGGTTGCTAAGGCGAAAGCAGTTTTCTCACGTACATTTACTGCGAGAGTTGGAGGGCGAACCTGTTTTGTTTTACATTACCTCGTGTTCCATTTCCTGGCACATTGACACTCCAATTTCATCTTCAGTTGTACTCCTGCTTCGTCTTGGCGTTTCTTGATCACTAAGAAAGCCAAGCAGATCAAAATACCATAACGTTGGCTGGTATACTTGATCTACTCTTACTCCAGATCTTCTAGATTTCTGAACTTTGGGTAACTCTTTTCGGTGAACAGTTCGCTGACAGACTTAATTTACTTGACTTGCCTTCATGAACTCATCCTTCAGAACAGCGTAAGTAGCTTCACATGTGTTGGGTATTATTTTACTCAACGCTTGTTTCGATATTGCAATTGATAATTCCAAATCCTTGTAGCTCCTTCCTGTTGCTAGGAATCTTAATGTTACCGCCAGCCGTTCATGAGGAGAAATTGCCCTTCTCATACGAGTATTTTTTCTCATAATACGAAGGGTTACAAGCTTTAAGAGATAATTATAAGTTTAGACATCCATCCGCAAATAATTTCGCCAGTTCGCAACGAATTTTTTTTAAAATTACCGTTTCTCTGTTTGCCGAGGCGTCAACTCCCCGCAATTTTTCAATTAGAGCATTGTATGCTGCTGTCTTTTTGTCTCAGTCACTATATTCTTTACTTTTAATCTTCCACAAACATGGGTGGTTTCTATATATTTCAATGAATTCACTTGCAAACTCTCGAGAACACTGACGAGTATCAGCCATTTTAACGCCCTATGTACACAAATACAAACACTAGACTGAGCAAACAGTTGTTTCGCGCCAGATTTGCGGCGATCTCCTGTCCACACGCTCCAACTTGTCTGCGCAGATGTGGTTTGAACCCACAGATTGGAGAGTTTTCGCTCAAACCTCCAACTCCAACTTGCAGGTTTGCACACACCTCAGGTTGGTGCAAATCTTCTGTCCACACGAAACGATCTGTCTGCGCAGATGTGATGTGCGCAGACATTTGAGCAGAAAGATCGTTGCGTGTGGACGGGCCTTAAGATACATCACACAAATGTGCCAGTAAAGCGAAGTAAATGTCTGATCTTTTGGACTCGAAATTCTTCTAAATGGTCGTCCTGAAAGAGTTGATTTTTAAATGAGAGTCAAACGCTTTCTGATTTAAGAAATTCATCGTACATTCTCGCACATGCTCATCTTGCGTAAAAGGAAATCTGCTTTGAATGTAACGCTTTTCAAATCACCATTCGCAATATTTTCCCGCGACCTGTTAGAAATAGGTTCGTTTCAGCAGTTGCAAGAGAACGCCAAATAACAGGCGTCACCGCGCTTGCGCAGCTACGATGACGCAGGAAGCCCATATGTTCGTACGTGAAAAACATTAAAAGACCTTACGTACGGCATCAAAGAAACATTTCATCAGATGATACTTCAAGAGCGTCGGAATTTCGTTAACCATACTAAAACGCGTAATTCGGCGTAAAATGTACATTCGTATGTAAATTTTCTTGGAGTCCCAGTACTGTATTAGCTTATGTTTGGTTCTTTATTATGACATAATGCCATACGTGCACTTGAAATGAAGCGAACAGTTGAAACTAGTCAGTAGTGTGAAATTAAACACTTCGTTTCAAATAAATTGACTGCCTCAGCAGAAAGATTAACTTTAAGCCAAATCTCTTTACCAAACCGGCAAAAATAACTTCATTGTTCTGTCAGAGAGGTGGAAATAAAATCTAATAACATATTTTAGCCTTCTGTAATTATGCGAACGTATTTTAATTCATTTGATAACTCCTGGCCACAAAAATCCGTTTTGTTATCATTTAACGTGAGAGCAATAAACGAAGAGGAAATGACAAAATCACTGAACATAAACACAGGTCACGTGGATGCTCCCCACCCCCCCACAACAACTAAGACTGCTCTGTGTATCAGCCCCAGATTTACAATATTTCCGAAGGGAGGCGATATTAAGCAGTGGCGCCCAGCCACACTTCTGTAACAAGAAGCGGGAAAAGGTACTACTCATACGAACTCAACTGCGCATGCTCAAGAGCCCGCCCGCAACAGCTCAAACGAATATAATTTAAACAGTTGTCACGTCACGCTCATCGGAGGCAATTTGTTGTTATAAAGCATTGCAAAGTCTTCCTAGAGCCTTTGACACACTTTGCTGTTGGCAGACGCTTGTAATAGCACTGTTTTGTTGCTGTATATGGGGCATTTCCTTTGCAACTTAAGTTTTATTTTCATTTTCTTTTTTCTCTCGTTCATGCTTTGTTTCTGCTGTATTACTCTGCAGTAGAGTGATACAGCAATATCCTTTGTTAGAGTATTGGTTCTTACCAGTCAAAATCACAAAAATTGAACTGAAAGCAAAAACAATGAAAAATTCCCGGAATTCTAAACAATTCCCGGGTTTTTCCCGGTTTTCTCCCGGATGAAAAAATTCCCGGGTTTTTCCCGGATCTCCCGGTTGTCTCGGGTCGTATACACCCTGTTTTTATTTGTGAGATAATA
Organism: Schistocerca americana; assembly: GCF_021461395.2. NCBI lineage: Eukaryota > Metazoa > Arthropoda > Insecta > Orthoptera > Acrididae > Schistocerca > Schistocerca americana. Next base: position 1,214,968,562 of record NC_060119.1, on the reverse strand, counting down.
AACATGTCTCCTCCAAGAACCATGGACCTTACCTTGGTGAGGAGGCTTGCGTGCCTCAATGGTACAGATAGCCATACCACAACAGAGGGGTATCTGTAGAGAGCCCAGACAAACGTGTGGTTCCTGAAGAGGGGCAGCAACCTTTTCAACGGCAATAGTCTGGATGATAGACTGATCTGGCCTTGTAACACTAACCAAAATGGCCTTGCTGTTCTAGTACTGCGAACGGCTGAAAGCAAGGGGAAACTATAGCTGTAGTTTTTCCAGAGGGCATGCAGCTTTACTGTATGATTAAATGATGATGGCATCCTCTTGGGTAAAATGTTCCGGAGGTAAGATAGTCCCCCATTCGGATCTCTGGGCAGGGACTACTCAAGAAGACGTTGTTATCAGGCGAAAGAAAACTGGCGTTCTACGGATCGGACCGTGGAATGTCAGATCCCTTAATCGGGCAGGTAGGTTAGAAAATTTAAAAAGGGAAAGGGATAGGTTAAAGTTAGATATAATGGGAATTAGTGAAGTTCAGTGGCAAGAGGAACAAGACTTTTGGTCGGGTGGATACAGGGTTATAAATACAAAATCATATAGGGGTAATGCAGGAGTAGGTTTAATAATGAATAAAAAAATAGGAGTATGTGTAAGCTACTACAAACAGCATAGTGAATGCATTATTGTGGCCAAGATAGACACAAAGCACTTGGCCTACTACAGTAGTACAAGTTAATATGCCAACTAGCTCTGCAGATGAGGAAGAAATGAAAGAGGAAGCTGCCTGGTAGAATTTTGTGCAGAGCATAACTTAATCATAGCTAACACTTGGTTCAAGAATCACGAAAGAAGGTTGTATACATGGAAGAAGCCTGGAGATACTAGAAGGTATCAGATAGATTATATAATGGTAAGACAGAGATTTAGGAACCAGGCTTTAAATTGTAAGACATTTCCAGGGGCAGATGTGGACTCTGACCACAATCTAATTTTTATGACCTGTAGATTAAAACTGAAGAAATTGCAAAAAGGTGGGAATTTAAGGATATGGGACCTGGATAAACTGACTAAACCAGAGCTTGTATAGAGTTTCGGGAAGAACATAAGGGAACGATTGACAGGAACGGGGGAAAGAAATACAGTAGAAGAAGAATGGGTAGCTTTGAGGGATGAAGTAGTGAAGGCAGCAGAGGATCAAGTAGGTAAAAAGACGAGGGCTAGTAGAAACCCTTGGGTAACAGAAGAAATATTGAATTTAATTGATGAAAGGAGGAAATATAAAACTGCAGTAAGTGAAACAGGCAAAAAGTAATACAAACATCTCAAAAATGAGATCGACAGGAAGTGCAAATTGACTAAGCAGGGATAGCTAGAAGACAAATGTAAGGATGTAGAGGCTTATCTCACTAGGGGTAAGATAGATACTGCGTACAGGAAAATTAAAGAGACCTTTGGAGAAAAGGGAACCACTTGTATGAATATCAAGAGCACAGATGGAAACCCAGTTCTAAGCAAAGAAGGGAAAGCAGAAAGGTGGAAGGGGTATATAGAGGGTCCATACAAGGGCGATGTACTTGAAGACAATATTATGGAAATGGATGAGGATATAGATGAAGATGAAATGGGAGATATGATACTGCATGAAGAGTTTGACAGAGCACTGAAAGACCTGATTCGAAACAAGGCCCCCGGTGTAGACAACATTCCATTAGAACTACTGACGGCCTTGGGAGAACCAGTCCTCACAAACTCTACCATCTGGTGAGCAAGATGTATGAGACAAGCAAAATACCCTCAGACTTCAAGAAGAAAGCAGGTGTTGATAGATGTGAGAATTACCGATCTATCAGTTTAATAAGTCACAGCTGCAAAATACTAACGCGAATTCTTTACAGACGAATGGAAAAACTGATAGAGGCCGACCTTGGGGAAGATCAATTTGGATTCCGTGGAAATGTTGGAACACGTGAGGCAATACCGACCTTACAACTTATCTTAAATGAAAGATTAAGGAAAGGCAAACCTACGTTTCTAGCATTTGTAGACTTAGAGAAAGCTTTTCACAATGTTGATTGGAATACTCTCTTTCAAATTGTGAAGGTGGCAGGGGTAAAATATAGGGAGCGAAAGGCTATTTACAATTTGTACAGAAACCAGATGGCAGTTATAAGAGTCGAAGGGTATGAAAGGGAAGCAGTGGTTGGGAAGGAAGTGAGACAGGGATGTAGCTTGACCCCGATGTCATTCAATTTGTATATTGAGCAAGCAGTAAAAGAAACAAAAGAAAAGTTCAGAGTAGGTGTTAAATTCCATGGAAAAGAAATAAAAACTCTTCGGTTCGCCGATGACATTGTAATTCTGTCAGAGACAGCAGAGAACTTGGAAGAGCAGTTGAATGGAATGGACAGTGTCTTGAAAGGAGGGTACAAGATGAACATCAACAAAAGCAAAACGAGGATAATGGAATGTAGTTGAATTGAGTCTGGTGATGCTGAGGGAATTAGATTAGGAAATGAGACACTTAAAGTAGTATAGGAGTTTTGCTATTTGGGGAGCAAAATAACTGATGATGGTCGAAGTAGAGAGGATATAAAATGTAGACTGACAATGGCAAGGAATGCATTTCTGAAGAAGAGAAATTTGTTAACATCGAGTATAGATTTAAGTGTGAGGAAGTCGTTTATGAAAGTATTTGTATGGAGTGTAGCCATGTATGGAAGTGAAACATGGACGATAAATAGTTTGGACAAGAAGAGAAGAGAAGCTTTCAAAATGTGGTGCTACAGTAGAATGCTTGAAGATTAGATGGGTGGATCACATAACTAATGATAAATTGAATTGAATTGAATTGAGTAGAATTGGGGAGAAGAGGTGTTTGTGACACAACTTGACAAAAAGAAGGGACCGGTTTGTAGGACATGTTCTGAGGCATCAAGGGATCACAAGTTTAGCATTGGAGGGCAGCGTGGAGGGTAAAAACCGAAGAGGGAGACCAAGAGATGAATACACTAAGCAGAATCAGAAGGATGTAGGCTGCAGTAGGTACTGGGAGATGAAGAAGCTTGCACAGGATAGAGTAGCATGGAGAGCAGCATGAAACCAGTCTCAGGATTGAAGACCACAACAACAACAACCATAAACATGTAATAGAACTACTATAACACTTATTTACAATGAACACATTACTGCACTGAAACTGTGCAGCCTTGCAGCCAGGCGACTAGCGCTAGTTTTGGTGTTCTCGTAAAGATAAGTCATTTTAGATTATAAAACATACAGTTTAGTACTGGTTACGTGGTAAATACGTGTATTAGTGTGCCTTTTAAATGTACCATTAAAGGTTTCATCTTTCTTTACGTAATATAACAGAAAATGCAAAAAGATCGTACAATCGTATTTTCTGATTACGTTTTGCTGCAGCAAATCTATAGTATTTCTTTTAGTTGTTCCTTCCTCTCTCCAGCAATTTAACTTGGCGAACCTCTTCATTATTTAACCAGCATTCCCGGAAAGTAGCGTAAAGTTTAAGTTGTTGTTTCAGAAACTTTGCACGGTTGTTTTTGTTTACACACAGTTGCGTATAGGCCAACTTTGTGGAACCATATTTTCGTGTTTATCTGTAATTTAACTGAATTATTCTTAATAAACTAATACATTTATCATGAGTGAAAAGTGCTCGACTTGCCGTAGAATTGTTAGGTCTGGGCTTTGTTTTGACGAGTGCTGTAGTTGTTTCCGTGTGTGTGACTGTTGTGGCGTGGGAATAGGGGAAGTAAATGAGACTCATCAGTGGTTTTGTAGTAGAGACAGGAAGATACTAGAACAGGAGGGGAAAATTGCCGCCCTTCAGGCTGAGTTAGACAAGGCCAGGGGAGATCTTGATAGGTTAACGAGGGAAAAGGGTAAAGAGACGTGGGAAGTGACAACAGGCAACAGGAGGAGCAGACCTAGAACTTTGCTGACAGCTTCGTGGTGAACGTGGAAAATAGATTTGACCTGTTGCTTCAGTTAGAAGCTGGTGAGCCTCAAGCAGTTGCAGGTGTAGACAGGGCACAACAAACTTTCAGCAGCAAACTGAAAAGTAAGAATGTAGGGAAATCAGTAAAGAGAAAGAAAGTGTTGTTGTTAGGTAGCTCCCATGGAAGAGGTGTTGCAGGATGAACTAGGATCAGAATACCAGGTCACCAAATTTTTTAAACCTAGTGCTGGTCTGGATCAGGTGACAGAGGATTTAGGATCACTTTGCAATAAATTTCAGTTCAGTTGTCAGTATATTACCGTCCTTGTAGTACATCATCAAAATGACATAGGACTTGTCAATAAACATTACAATTTAAAATACATGTACATGAAAATTTATAATTGAATTTACTTGTCACTTAGACATTACAATTTTAATAGAACTATAAGAACATTAACATAAAAATATACCATCAAAGATTACTTCCATTCTTACATTAACACTGTTTCACACTTTCATAGAAACAGCAAGTATTTAAATGTGATCAATTACACATATTTATTATGTCAGGGAAATATTAACTGCGCTTTTATTGTCAATGATTCATAAACTCTTCAATACTGTAAAAACTATTGCTCAATAACATGTTTTTTAATTCTCTTTTAAATAAACTTAGAGGAAAAGTCACATTAGCAACAGACAAAGCAGACAGATGGTTTAATGAAAACAGACTCATTGTGATTGCCAAAAGAACAACGTGGATCAACCTCAGACATATTACAAATAAAATAAAAACCAACCCTACAGTAGAACTGGGTAAGTGTAAGACTGAACAAGCATCATACACTAAATTCTTGGGAGTATGGCTTGATGAACATTTAACATGGGAAAAGCATGTAATATCATTGAACAAAAAATTAAGTCAAATATGTTATATACTTAGAATGCTTAAAAGCTCATGTAATATTAAAACAATGTTATGTGTTTATTTCTCATTCATGCACAGTTCATTAAGATATGGTGTACAGTTTTGGGGGAACAACAGTCTAACAAAACATTCATTTTGACTACAAAAGAAGGCAGTCAGAATAATAAAAGGTATAGGATATATAGACTCTTGTAGGCATGCTTTCAAAGAATTAAAAATCATTACACTACCATCCTTGCACGTATATGAAAGCATATGTTTCTTAAAAGAACACGAGGAATTTTCTACATCAAACAGTGAATTTCACAACTACTAAATGAGGAATAGGAATGATTTCCACAGAGAAATTCATAAAACAGCTATGTATCACAAAAGTGTACTATACCATCCCAAAATCCTCTACAGTGCTCTCCTCAAAGAACTAAAAATAATACCAAAACTGCACAAATTTAAAAGAGAATTAAAAAACATGTTATTGAGCAATAGTTTTTACACTATTGAAGAGTTTATGAATCATTGACAATAAAAGCGCAGTTAATATTTCCATGGCATAATAAATATGTGTAATTGATCACATTTAAATACTTGCTGTTTCTATGAAAGTGTGAAACAGTGTTAATGTAAGAATGGAAGTAATCTTTGATGGTATATTTTTATGTTAATGTTCTTATAGTTCTATTAAAAATATAATGTCTAAGTGACAAGTAAATTCATTTATAAATTTTCATGTACATGTATTTTAAATTGCAATGTTTATTGATAAGTCCTATGTCATTTTGATGATGTACTATAAGGACGCTAATAAACTGAACTGAACTGAACTGAATTTCACTGAGGAAGACACCGTGGTCATAGTGGGTGGGACAGGTAACAGAATTGACAGAGATCCTGGGTACAGTATACAGTGTGACCTGGCAAAGATTGCATCAGCATCGAAGCATACTAGTGTTGATTAGATTAGATTAGATTAGATTAGATTAATACTAGTTCCATGGATCATGAATACGATATTTCGTAATGATGTGGAACGAGTCGAATTTTCCAATACATGACATAATTAGGTAAATTTAACAACATACTTAAGTTAATATAACAACTTTATTTTTTTGTGTTTTTTTTCTTTATTTTTTCTTTTTATTTTTTTATTTTATTTTATTTTTTTATTTTTATTTAATATTTTTGTTTTTTTTTCTTTTTTTTCTTAATTTATATCTAAAAATTCCTCTATGGAGTAGAAGGAGTTGTCATTCAGAAATTCTTTTAATTTCTTCTTAAATACTTGTTGGTTATCTGTCAGACTTTTGATACTATTTGGTAAGTGACCAAAGACTTTAGTGCCAGTATAATTCACCCCTTTCTGTGCCAAAGTTAGATTTAATCTTGAATAGTGAAGATCGTCCTTTCTCCTAGTATTGTAGTTATGCACACTGCTATTACTTTTGAATTGGGTTTGGTTGTTAATAACAAATTTCATAAGAGAGTATATATACCGAGAAGCTACTGTGAATATCCCTAGATCCTTAAATAAATGTCTGCAGGATGATCTTGGGTGGACTCCAGCTATTATTCTGATTACACGCTTTTGTGCAATAAATACTTTATTCCTCAGTGATGAATTACCCCAAAATATGATGCCATATGAAAGCAATGAGTGAAAATAGGCGTAGTAAGCTAATTTACTAAGATGTTTATCACCAAAATTTGCAATGACCCTTATTGCATAAGTAGCTGAACTCAAACGTTTCAGCAGATCATCAATGTGTTTCTTCCAATTTAATCTCTCATCAATGGACATACCTAAAAATTTGGAATATTCTACCTTAGCTATATGCTTCTGATTAAGGTCTATATTTATTAATGGCGTCATACCATTCCCTGTACGGAACTGTATGTACTGTGTCTTATCAAAATTCAGTGAGAGTCCGTTTACAAGGAACCATTTAGTAATTTTCTGAAAGACAGTATTGACAATTTCATCAGTTAATTCTTGTTTCTCAGGTGTGATTGCTATACTTGTATCATCAGCGAAGAGAACTAACTTTGCCTCCTCATGAATATAGAATGGCAAGTCATTAATATATAATAAGAACAACAAAGGACCCAAGACTGACCCTTGTGGAACCCCATTCTTGATAGTTCCCCAGTTTGAGGAATGTGCTGATCTTTGCATGTTACGAGAACTACTTATTTCAGCTTTCTGCACTCTTCCAGTTAGGTACGAATTAAACCATTTGTGCACTGTCCCACTCATGAGACAATACTTGAGCTTGTCTAGCAGAATTTCATGATTTACACAATCAAAAGCCATTGAGAGATCACAAAAAATCCCAATGGGTGGTGTTCGGTTATTCAGATCATTCAAAATTTGACTGGTGAAAGCATATATGGCATTTTCTGTTAAAAACCTTTCTGGAAACCAAGTTTGTATCTGTTCTTCGGCGCCATGACCGACCTCATTTGAACTCTTCTTTCAAGAGAGTTAATTTGGAGCTGGAACGGCTGCTTATGTCGGGTGCAGGGTCACACGTTGGTGTGGTTCCTGTTGATTCTCTCAGTAGGTGGGATTATACTAGGCATAGTCTTCACCTCAACAGGAAGGGGAAGGGTAAATTGGCTGGGGAAATAGCAGGAAAGTTAAAGCACCGTCATGACTGGTAATTACCAGTGGTTATAGGGTTCAGAAAAGACCCTTTTTTAGGGTAGGGAGGACAGAAAGAAAGCAAATTTGAAGAGAAGCTAGAACTGAGACAAACCTTCAGTTTCAGAAAGAAACCAAAAAACATAATTCTCGCTTATTACATCAGCATAAACAACTATTGGTTACGAATTTTCAACAGTCAGCAGATATTTTAACTCTACCCAATTTTAACTCAGTCAATGTGAAATGTCAGCTATCTTTATTGCATTAAAATATTCGAGGACTGAGAAATAAAATTAATGAATTAACTATCTGCATACAAGAATTAGAGTCTACAAACCCAGTTGACATAATCTGCCTCTCTGAACATCATGTGACCACTGGTATAGAACTTTTAAGTGTTACAGGGCTTAGGTTAGCATCTCACTTTAGCAGAACAGATGTGGAGAAAGGAGGAGTTGCCACATTCATCAGGAATTGTAATAAATTTAAGAACATAGACACTCATAAATTTTGCCTAGAACAGCATATGGAAGCATGTGCAACAGAAGTGGAATTTCACAAAAAATCCTTCATAATATTAAGTGTATATCGAGCACCTGCAGGTAACTTTAATCTGTTCATAAACCACCTTTAAGCTGTACTGGCCCATTTAACAACCAAAAACAGAGAAATAGTCGTTGCTGGTGATTTCAGTGTAGATTTCCTTCAAGACTCTCCCAATAAGAGCTTATTTGTGTTAGTAACACTATCATTCAACTTAATTCCCACTGTAAAGTTCCCCACTAGGGTAGTCAATTGCTCACAAACAGCCATTGATAATATCTTAAGGAACAAAATTATATTACAATACCAACAGTCAATGGCTTCTCAGACCATGACATGCAGTTCCTTCTGTTAAATGTTAATACTGAACAGGATATAAAATCTGTTAAATTTGAGCTCAAGAGGGTAATCAACAAGCCAAAAATTGATTATTTTAGGACACTCCTCAAAGACATTCCCTGGACTGATGTTTACAGTGCTCATGGCATGAATGAAAAATATAACACTTTTGCTAATAAAGTGCTTACCTTATTCGAACACTGTTTTTCCCCAAAACTTACCAAGGTTAGAGCAAAGTCTACAAAGATGCCATGCGTTTAACACTGTCCACTTCTTCTATCTTCTCGTCATCGTATGTTAGACATATACTCGTGGGACACCCCTTACAAGTTCTGAACTGTATGTAGTGTGTTTTTTCAAAGTTTAGTGACAAAGAATTGGCTAGGAACCAGTGATTAATGTCCACAAATATTTTATTAGCTGATCTTTCCAAGACTACACTTGATTTGCTATTTATTGCAATGTTTGTATCAGCAAACAAAAAGAACTTGGCATCTGGTAATGTTACTGATGAAAGGTCACTCATATACACAAGAAAAAGTAAGGGCCCCAAAATGGAACCTTGTGGGGCCCCACATGTAATTAGTTCCCAGTTGGATTGTACATCATCGAGCCTGCTATACGGACGTCTGAGCCACAGGTCTCGTACAAGATAAGTAATTTAAGTAGTAATAAACTGTTTTTAACACTTTAAACTAATTTATTACGTTAATTATAGATCTCTTCAGGCGTACCATTAAAGGTTTTTGTCTTACTCGCGTACTTTCACAGTAATCACGTTAAGTTCGTTTTGTTTACATATCGCGACCAGGCCGAACTTTTGAGCTTTCAGATTAAACTTCATACCGTAATTTTAAGTGCATTTACTGATAGTTTAGTGTGCTAAATACGTTTGGTGCCCCTTTATATCTGTAGAGTATCGTCATCTCTTAAGTAATTTCCAGCAAAAAAACTTCTGAACCACTGTTTACATAGTCGCGAGTAGGCCTAATTTTTCGTACACGTATTTTCATTGTTTTCCGGTAACTTAATTGTCTTTCTGTCACTAAAATCGATTTGAACCATGAGTGTAAAGCGCCTGACGTGCCGTAGAATCGTTAGCTCCAGGGTCTGGTGTGATGGATGCAGTAACTTTTTTCATTGGGGCGATTGTAGTGGCGTGGGAATTGGGAAAATGAGCGAGACTCATCAGTGGTTCTGTAGGCTATGCAGTAGAGATAGAAAGATTGTGGAACAGGAGGGGAAAATTGCTGCCCTTCAGGCTGAGTGAGATGAGGCTAGGCGATAACTGGGCAGGTTAAGGGGGGAGAAGGGTAAACAGGGGTGGGAAGTGGCAACAGGCATAAGGAACAGGCCAAGAAATTCTTCTGACAGCTTTGTTATTAATGTACAAAATAGGTTTGACCTGTTGCCTCAGTCAGAAACTGATGAGCCTCTCACAGAAGTAGATGTAGACAGGGCCCAACAACCTTTCAGCAGCAAATTGAATAAGAATGTAGGTAAGTCTGCAAAGAGAAAGAAAGTCTTGTTGCTAGGTAGTTCGCATGCCAGGGGTGTGGGCCAGCTTCTGCAGGATGAATTAGGGTCAGAATACCAGGTCACAAGTTTTTCCAAACCTAGTGCTGGACTGGGGCAGGTTACAGAGGATTTAGGTTCACTATGTACAGGCTTTACTAAGGAAGATACTGTGGTTATTGTGGGTGGGCCGGGCAACAGTATTGACAGAGATCCGGGGTACAGCATAGAGTGTGACCTGGCAAAGATTGCACCAACATCGAGTCATACCAGTGTTGGGTTTGCGTCAGTTCTGGAGCGCCACAACCGACTTCATTTGAACTCTTCTGTCAGGAGAGTTAATTTCGAGTTGGAACGGCTACTTGGATCTGGTGCAGGGTCGCACATTGGTGCGGTTCCTGTTGATTCACTCTGTAGGTGGGACTATACTAGACATGGGCTACACCTCAACAAGAAAGGGAAGGGTAAACTGACTGGGCTGATAGCAGGAAATTTAAAGGGGGGAGGAACTACATCTCATGGTGGAAACTCTTTTTTAGTGTAAGTCAGTGTCCAGTGGGAAACTCAGCCAGGCAAGACTAAAGATCTCAAAAAAGTTCAAGATACTCACAAAAGCAAACTGAAAAATAATGTTAGTATATTTCATCAAAATATTGGGGGATTGAAGAATAAAATTGATGAGCTTCTGCTTTGTTTAGAAGATATAGAAACTGAGAATGTAATAGATGTACTATGCCTGTCTGAGCATCACATTGTCAGATATGCAAAAGGTTAGCATCAATGGGTACAAATTAGCTGCACTTGTAAGTAGAGATAATATGCTGAGAGGAGGAGTTGCCATATACGTCAAAAGCTTCCACAGTGTAAAAATTTTAGAAACTAAAAAATTTTGTGTAGAGCAACATTTGGAAGCATGTGCCACTGAACTTAAACTAAATGATGGCACTTTCATAATTGTGACAGTGTATAGGTCCCTCTCAGGGAATTTCCAGCTATTTCTAGAAAACTTGGATGCTTTGTTGTGCTATCTGTCAGACAGGGGGAAGCAAATTATCATCTGTCGGGATTTCAATGTTGAGTCCCTGAAAGAGTGTAATACGAAGAATTACCTTGTAGTATTACTCAGTTCTTTCAATTTGAGGTCCATCATTGATTTTCCTACTCGGATAACAAAGAACAGCAGTACATTGATAGATAACTTTTTTATAGACCAAGATAAGTTTAAGGACATAAATACTTATCCTGTTGAGAATGGTCTTTCAGAACATGGTGCACGGCTAGTTACAGTACATGACATAGCTCCATGCAGTATATCAAATCAGACTTTCAAAGCAGTGCGTTCAATTAACAATATAAATATTGCAAACTGTAGGGAAAGCCTACAGCAGCTAGACTGGGATGAAGTGTATAAGGAACCCGATGCAAACTTGAAATATAACTTATTTCACGATACATTTTTAAGGGTATTTGAAAATTGTTTTCCCAAGAAAATAGTTAAACGTAATTGCAGGAAAACATCTGAAAAGCCATGCCTTGGCTAACTAAAGGAATAAGAATATCTTGCAGCTGTAAAAGAGAAGTCTATCTAACAACAAGATGGAGTACTGACCCCAAAATTGTTCAATACTACAAAAACTATTGTGCGGTACTAAGAAAAGTTATTAAAAAGTCCAGAAACATGTGTATGATGTCTGAGATCAGTAACTCTGATAATAAAATTAAAGCAATTTGGAATATTATTGAAAGGGAATCAGGGCAACCAAGAGCACAGGAAGACTAGTGCCATAAAACTGAATGACAAGTGTACTAACAAACAATCAGAAATTGAAAATATTTTCAATAATCATTTTTTAAATGTTGTGGAGAAAATAGGATCTAGATCTTCACTAGATGAGGCAAGGTTACTAATAGAAGAGGCCATACCTGTGCAGTTTGAAACAACTGTAATTCCACCAACCTCTCCCTCTGGAATCAGTAAAATAATAAACTCACTGAAAAGTAAAAGCTCTTATGGAATTGATGGCATTTCCAGCAAGGTACTTAAAGCTTGTTCCCCACAGATAAGTAGGATTCTCAGCCACGTATGTAATAGCTCTTTGGAGCAGGGTGTTTTCCCCGATAGACTGAAATATGCCATTGTAAAACCATTGCATAAAAAGGGGGATACGTCGGATGTCAACAACTACCGCCCAATCTCTCTTCTGACAGCTCTATCAAAAATTTTTGAGAAAGTAATGTATTCAAGAGTAGCCTCCCGTATTTGTAAAAATAAAGTACTAACAAAATGTCAGTTTGGTTTTCAGAAAGGCTTTTCAACAGAAAATGCTATATACGCTATCACTGATCAGAATAACCGGACATCACCCATTGGTATTTTTTGTGATCTTTCAAAGGCCTTTGATTGTTTAAATCATGGAATTATTTTAGATAAGCTAAGTCATTATGGTTTGAGTGGGGCAGTGCAGAAATGGTTTAATTCATACTTAACTGGAAGAATGCAGAAAGTTGAAATAAGTGGTTCATGTAATGTTAAAACAACAGCTGATTCCTCAAACTGGGGGGCTATCAAGTACGGGGTCCCACAGGGTTCGGTCTTAGGTCCTTTACTGTTCTTGATATACATTAATGACTTACCATTCCACACTGATGAAGATGCAAAGTTAGTTCTTTTTGCTGATGATACAAGTATAGTAATAACATCCAAAAACCAAGAACTAAGTGATGTAATTGTAAATAATGTTTTTCACAAAATTATTAAGTGGTTCTCAGCAAACGGACTCTCTTTAAATTTTTTATAAAACACCATATATACAGTTCCGTACAGTAAATGGCATAACTCCAGTAATAAATATAGACTTTGAACAAAAGTCTGTAGCTAAGGTAGAATTTTCAAAATTTTTAGGTGTGTCCATTGATGAGAGGTTAAACTGGAAGCAACACATTGTTGGTCTGCTGAAATGTCTGAGTTCAGGTACATATGCTATTAGGGTTATTGCAAATTTTTGTGTTAAGAATCTCAGTAAATTAGCTTACTATGCCTACTTTCATTCACTGCTTTCGTATGGCATCATCTTCTGAGGTAATTCATCGTTGAGTATAAAAGTAATCATTGCTCAACAAGGTGTAATCAGCATAATTGCTGGAGCCCACCCACGGTCATCCTGCAGACATCTATTTAAGGATCTAGGGATCCTCACAATAACCTCACAGTATATATATTCACTTATGAAATTTGTTGTTAATAATCCAACCCAGTTCAAAAGTAATAGCAGTGTGCATAGCTATAACACCAGGAGAAAGGATGATCTTCACTATGCAGAGTTAAATCTGACTTTGGCACAGAAAGGGGTAAATTATGCTGCCACAAAAGTCTTTGGTCACCTACCAAACAGCATCAAAAGCTTGACAGACCTAGTCAACTAACATTTAAAAATAAATTAAAAGAATTTCTAGATGACAACTCCTTCTACTCATTGGCTGAATTTTTAGATATAAATTAAGGGAAAAGAAAAAAAAACAAAAAAAAACTTAAACATTAGTGTCATGCAATATTTTGTGTAATGTAATATCTTGTACAGACATCTTCTATTAACCTGACACGTTCCACATCATATTCATGATCAATGGAACAAGTATTAATCTAATCTAATCTAATCTAACCTGATAGTTTAATACATGTCTCTTTCCTAATAACACCCTTTGTTTCCTGCCAGAGATATAAGATTTGAACCATTTTGCAGCATTTCCTGTTACACTATAATATTCTAATTTTATTAAAAGGATTTGTGATTTACACAGTCAAACGCATTTGACGTATCACAAAATATACCAGTTGGCTGCAATTTTTTGTCTAGCGAATTAAGCACATATCCACTGCAAGTGTAGATAGCCTTCTCAATATCAGAACCCTTTAGAAATCCAAACTGTGACTTTGACAGTATGTTATTTGAGATAAGATGGTTATAAAGCCAATCGTACATTACCTTTTCTAAAATTTTTAAGAATGCTGGCAAAAGTGAAATTGGATGGAAATTTGATGCTATTTCTATATCTCCCTTCTTCAGTGTCTTAACTTAAGCATATTTCAACCATTCAGGAAATATTCCACTAATAAATGACTGGTTAGACAGATAGCGTAGTATGTTACTTAACTCAGAATCACATTCTTTAATTAACTTTGTTGATATTTCATCATACCCACTAGATGTTTTTGATTTTAAAGATTTTATGGTTGACACTATTTCTGCTGGGGTAGTTAGGGTCTAATTCTTATCACGAAAGTTACTTGAAATGTCTGGTCTGAGGTATTCCATAGCAGCATCTACAGAACCTGACAACCCCATCTTTTCAGTAACAGTTATAAAATGTTTCTTGAAAAGTTCTGCAACACTATACACATCTGTCACCAATGTATCATTAACTGTTGAAGCTATTTGTCCCTCATCATAGCTGATTCAACCAGTCTCCTCCTTCACTATATCCCATATTGTCTTTATTTTGTTATCTGATATGACTATCTTTTCCTTGTAATATATTTGCTTTTATGTCCGTATTACAGTCTTTAATATTTTGCAGTATTTCTTGTAATGTGCTGTAGTATCAACATCAGAACTCTTTCAGATTGACAGATACAGTTTTCTTTTTGTTTTACAAGATACCCCTATTCCTCGCATAATCTATGGCTTCTTTGTAGACATTGCTCTAACCATGGTTAGTATTGGTGGAAAACAGTGTTCAAATAAGGTAAGCACTTTATTACCAAAAGTGTGATATCTTTCATTCATACCACGAGCTCTGTAAACGTCAGTCCAGTGAATGTCTTAGAGGAGTGTCCTAAAATAATCAATTTTTGGCTCATTGATTACCCTCTTGAGCTCAGATTTAACAGATTTTATATCCTGCTCAGTATTAACATTTAACAGAAGGAAATGCATATCATGGTCTGAGAGGCCATTGACTATTGGTTTTGTAATGTAATTGTATTCATTGGACTTTTCTATAAAGATATTATCAATGGCTGTTTGTGAGCAATTAGCTACCCTAGTGGGGAACTTTACAGTGGAAATTAAGTTGAATGATAGTGTTACTAACCCAAATAAGTTCTTATTAGGAGAGTCTTAAAGGAAATCTACTTTGAAATCACCAGCAACGACTATTTCTCTGTTTTTGGTTGTTAAATGCCCCAGTACAGCTTAAAGGTGGAACAGATTAAAGTCACTTCCAGGTGCTCGATATACACTTAATATTATGAAGGATTTTTTGTGAAATTCTACTTCCATATGCTGTTCTAGGCAAAATTTATGAATGTCTATGTTCTTAACCTCCACCCCTGCGTGAACCGTGGACCTTGCTGTTGGTGGGGAGGCTTGTGTGCCTCAGTGATACAGACAGCCGTACAGTAGGTGCAACCAATACGGAGTAGTATCTGTTGAGAGGCCAAACGTGTGGTTCCTGAAGAGGGGCAGCAGCCTTTTCAGTAGTTGCAGGGGCAACAGTCTGGATTATTGACTGATCTGGCCTTGAAACACTAACCAAAACGGCCTTGCTGTTGTGGTACTGTGAATGGCTGAAATAAAGGGGAAACTACAGCCGTAATCTTTCCCGAGGGCATGCAGCTTTACTGTATGGTTAAATAATGATCCTCTTGGGTAAAATATTCTGGAGGTAAAATAGTCCTCCATTCGGATGTCCGGGCGGGTACTACTCAGGAGGATGTCGTAATCAGGAGAAAGAAAACTGGCGTTCTACGGATCAGGCTGGGGAATGTCAGATCCCTTAATCGGACAGGTAGGTTAGAAAATTTAAAAAGGGAAATGGATAGGTTAAATTTAGATATAGTGGGAATTAGTGAAGTTCGGTGTTGGGAGGAACAAGACTTCTGGTCAGGTGAATACAGGATTATAAATACAAAATCAAATAGGGGCAATGCAGGAGTAGGTTTAATAATGAATAAGAAATACGGGCATGGGTAAGCTACTACAAACAGCATAGTGAACGCTTTATTGTGGCGAAGATAGACACGAAGCCCACACCTACCACAGTAGTACAAGTTTATATGCCAACTAGCTGCCCAGTTGACGAGGAGATTGATGAAATGTATAATGAGATAAGAGAAATTAGTCAGATAGTGAAGGCAGACGAAAATTTAATAGTCATGGGTGACGGAAATTTGATAGTAGGAAAAGGAAGAGAAGGAAACGTAGAAGTTGAATAGGCCTATATGGAATGGGGGCAACAAATGAAAGAGGAAGCTGCCTGGTAGAATTTTGCACAGAGCATAACTTAATCATAGCTAACACTTGGTTCATGAATCATGAAAGAAGGTTGTATACATAGAAGACGCCTGGATATACTGACAGGTTTCATATAGATTATATAAAGGTAGGACAGAGATTTAAGAACCAGGTTTTAAATTGTAAGACATTCCCAGGGGCAGATGTGGACTCTGACCACAATCAGTTGGTTATGAACTGTAGATTAAAACTGAAGAAACTGCAAAAAGGCGGGAATTTCAGGAGATGCGACCTGGATAAACTGACTAAACCAGAGGTTGTACACAGTTTCAGGGAGAACATAAGGGAACGATTGACAAGAATGGGGGGAAAGAAATACAGTAGAAGAAGAATGGGTATCTTTGAGGGATGAAGTAGTGAAGGCAGCAGAGGATGAAGTAGGTAAAAAGACGAGGCCTTGTAAAATCCTTGGGTAACAGAAGAAATATTGAATATAATTGATGAAAGGAGAAAAAATAAAATGCAGTAAATGAAGCAGGCAAAAAGGAATACACTCATCTCAAAAATGAGATCGACAGGAAGTGCAAAATGGTTACGCAGGGATAGCTGGAGGACAAATGTAAGGAT
The DNA here is from genome assembly GCF_021461395.2 of Schistocerca americana. Classification (NCBI taxonomy): domain Eukaryota; kingdom Metazoa; phylum Arthropoda; class Insecta; order Orthoptera; family Acrididae; genus Schistocerca; species Schistocerca americana. Next base: position 1,214,951,787 of record NC_060119.1, on the reverse strand, counting down.
GTAGAGGCATATATCACTACAGGTAAGACAGACACTGACTACAGGAAAATTAAAGAGACCTTTGGACAAAAGAGAACCACTTGTATGAATATCAAGAGCTCAGATGGAAACCCAGTCTTAACCAAAGAAGGGAAAGCAGAAAGGTGGAAGGAGTATATAGGGGGTCTATACAAGGTCGATGTACTTGAGGACAATATTATGGAAATGGAAGAGGATGTAGATAAAGATGAAATGGGAGATACGATACTGCGTGAAGAGTTTGACAGAGCACTGAAAGACCTGAGCCATAACAAGGCCCCGGGAGTAGACAACATTCCATTAGAACTACTGACGGCCTTGGGAGAGCCAGTCCTGACAAAACTCTACCATCTGGTGAGCAAGATGTATGAGACAGGCGAAATACCCTCGGACTTCAAAAAGAATATAATAATTCTAATCCCAAAGAAAGCAGGTGTTGACAGATGTGAAAATTACCGAACTATCAGTTTAATAAGTTATGGCTGCAATATAGTAACGTGCGAATTCTTTACAGACAAATGGAAAAACTAGTAGAAGCCGACCTCGGGGAACACCAGTTTGGTTTCCATAAAAATATTGGAACACATGAAACAATACTGACCCTACGACTTATCTTAGAAGATAGATTAAGGAAAAGCAAACCTCAAGGTGGCATGGGTAAAATACAGGGAGCGAAAGGCTATTTACATTTTGTACAGAAACCAGAACGCAGTCAGAAGAGTCGAGGGAAATTAAAGGGAAGCAGTGGTTGTGGAGGGAGAGAGACAGGGTTGTAGCCTCTCCCCAATGTTATCAATCTGTATATTGAGCAAGCAGTAAAGGAAATAAAAGAAAAATTAGCAGTAGGAATTAAAATCCATGGAGAAGAAATAAAAGCTTTGAGGTTCCTAATGACACTGTAATTCTGTCAGAGACAGCAAAGGACCTGGAAGAGCAGTTGAACGGAATGGACAGTGTCTTGAAACGAGGATATAAGATGAACATAAGCAAAAGCAAAACGATGATAATAGAATGTAGTCGATTTCAATCAAGCAATGCTCAGGGAATTAGATTAGGTAATGAGATGCTTAAAGTAGTAAAGGAGTTTTGCTATTTGCGGAGCAAAATAACTGATGATGGTCGAAGTAGAGGATATAAAATGTAGATTGGCAACAGCAAGGAAAGTGTTTCTGAAGAAGACAAATTTGTTAACATCGAGTATTGATTTAAGTGTCAGGAAGTATTTGTATGGAGTGTAGCCGTGTGTGGAAGTGAAACATGGACGATAAATAGCTTGGACAAGAAAAGAATAGAAGCCTTCAAAATGTGGTGCTACAGAAGAATGCTGAAGACTAGATGGGTAGATCACATAACTAATGAGGAAGTGTTGCAGAGGATTGGGGAGAAGAGAAGTTTGTGGCAAAACTTTACTAGAAGATGGGATTGGTTGGTAGGACATGTTCTAAGGCATCAAAAGATCACCAATTTAGTATTGGAGGACAGTGTGGAGGGTAAAATCGTAGAGCGAGACCAAGAGATAAATACATTAAGCAGATTCAGAAGGATGTATGTTGCAGTAGGTACTGGGAGACGACAAAGCTTGCACAGGATAGAGTAGCATGGAGAGCTGCATCAAAGCCAGTCTCTGGACTGAAAACCACCACTAGAACAACATGTTCTTAAATTTATGACAGTTCATGATGAATGTGGCAACTCCTCCTTTCTCCATTTCTGCTTTACAAAAGTGAGATGCTAACCTAAATCCTGTAGCACTCAAATGTTCTGTAGTTGGACACATGTTAAGTAATAAATTAGTATTATTTATCAAAACACCCGGCAATTTCGAGTATTAACACACATTTCACTACCAGCTGTAACTAAGTATCTTTTTAGAATATTCACTAAAGTCATAGAGGGCACAAATTCAAAAAATTGGGTATGATTTAAGCAAAAAACACCAGTACACTGCAACCACTCTGTATCTGAGGTTTTAATCACTTCCACAATACAAATTCGAATTAGACCTGCATGCACAAAATATAAAATTTAATGGCGGATCTTGGTTTCGTGTGGGTGGGAATACTAATATCGTATTTCACTGGTACACAATGTTTAAGCTGCCACAGACTTCATATTCACAGACAATGAATTCCACATTACATGAACGAAATATTAAATATGAATGTGAATCATGTCTTTGTGAGGAAAAAGGAAGTGTAGGTAGTGCGGATCGGGTGTGGTAATTACGACAATAATGAATCACTCGCAAATCCGTCACTTACTATCAATACTTTACTCTAAAGCGTATGCAAAACGCGTGTAGCCACAGCGACTACAACAGAGTACAAAGGACTAATTTGGTGAAGTTACCATTCAGGGTTGCCAACATTCTTCCTCGTACAAAAACAACTAAGAATCTCGTACTTTGGCTTTCAAACCTCATACATTAATCAAGAATTTAAAATGTTATAAAAGCAAATATAAGTTATATTAAATGAGTGTGAATTTAGCAGTCATTTGGTAATTTAAAAACTCTGAATTAAACAAATAAAATTTTACGGTGTCCATATTTCCGAGACCCAAGTTCAACACATATTTCTCGTCTCGGCTGTTTGGGGCCATTGGGGGGGGGGGGGGGGGAGGGTATAAGCGGAGAGATGAGATGTACTGGAATACAACTATGATATAATTCTATGATAAAATTTTATTTCACTCTCGGAAGTAACAGGGATTCGCAAAAGCGCATTATACATTGATGTTAAATGATAATGCACATTAATAATTTCACCATGAGATATAAAATTAGGTGAGAATTTATTAGTTTATAAAATTACACAGGTACATGATATATTATTATTATTTTGACGATTTTTAGACAGTTTAGTTAACTGTGTTCTTAGCTGACTGGAATATACTATCCCCTCATTGGAGGAAGAAACCTATTCGTTGCTTTGGCAAATGTTTGGTGAAGTTGAAGCGTTTTTCGTTCCTGGTCTGCCATTACAAGTGCGACTTAGGCCACTACAGCGCCACAGATTACTCAACGAGGGCGCTATCTAACATACATTTACATGTAACTATAAAATTTTGTGGTATTTTCTAGTTTTAGTTTATGTTTCCAAATATAATATCAGGTACATCCTCAATCACTGACATCGTTCTTATCTAGGTTGCCGTATAATTTTTCCCTAGTCATACAGCTGTGTATGTTTTCTGTCGCTTCAAAACTGACGCAATTTCCAGTGTGTGTTGGTCCTTTTACGCTCTCTGCAGCAAAAAGTGCCCCATTTACACTTTCCATAGTTAGTGGGTTTCTTATGTCTGTTTTTATCAAATTAAGCTTACTGAAAACTCGCTCGCAGTCAGCATTTGTATAAAGCAGGGACAGTGCAGTTAGAGCAAAAACAGCCAGCTCAGAAAAATCTTGAGTTTTCAGTAAAAGATCCCAAAATTTATATGGCAATCCTTCAGGATACCGAGCTTGTGCATTTGGCAGCCTCCTCCATTGATCGTCTATTATTTGTTTGTTTTTTGGTTTTTTTGCGTGATCATCTGTTGCAATTATAAGTGGAACAACTTCAATGACAGGCATTAGTGTTGGGAAATGACTCCTGAAATTGTGAGAGAGCGCTGATTCTGGTTTGAAAACTTGTTACTTTGACAAGACTGGGTCCTCCACGTTGTATCTTTTTTTTATTTACTTTTTTTATTTTTGTAGTAGCAACTATGTAGAAATTTTTGCAACATGAGAAGAAGTGTTCAATATCTGCAGGATATCTGACCACATCTGAATATTTTAAGATGTTGTACACTTTGACGACAAGATACAGTTCAGTGTTATGGAGTTGACGTCACTGACTTTCAAGGTCTATTTTACCTAGGTCTGGCCTAGTTTGCGTTGTAAATAACGCAATAGGATTTCCTGCTAGAACTAATGTATGTTCTCATGTAGATCGTGAATAACTACTTTCTCGCTTTGAAATTCCAGATTGAATTTATTAAATAAAGGGAGTGACCATTCAAGGAAACAAAAATTGAGTTTGTAGAATGGGTTCCTGAGTTTTTCAGAATTAAATAGTGCCCGATTTCGCACATCGACTTTGGCTTCATGTGCCCGATTTGTCGTGAAATCGATAAAAAATAAACGTAGAGTTTCTCACTGCTCTAATATTCTTTCAGCCACTGCAGACAATCAAATCCATCTTGTCTGAGGTAGCTTAAGAATTTTGTGTGGCTCCACTTCAACAAAGGACTGGAAGTTACGAAAAATAAACTAGCGTTTGTCACTGTGTTTAAAAAAGTTATAAATATCATGGGCTAGTTGGTCTACACTTTCAGGTAACTGTTACATGCTTCGCTGGCACACAAATGGGCTGAGGGACAAACACATTTCACTATTGTGATTCCTTTAAAAGCATGTTGTAATCTAGTTTTTACGGAGTCGTTTTCACCTATCATGACGTTACACCGATCTGAGACAAAGCCTGTAACATTTTTTAGTGGAACATTATGGTTGGCGAATGAATCGATAAGAGGCTGTGGGAATATCATCAGGATCGGTTCTTTCCTTAAAAACTTTGTGCAACTCCCAAAAGGTGCTACATATTTTTTGAGCTTCTTGATCAAAATAACGTACCACAACGCAAGCAGTTCTGACCATTGAAATGTCAGTTGTCTCCTCCATCATGACCGGAAATTTATTATTCTGTAGTTTTTGGGCTAATTATGCTTTATGACCTTCTCCAAGAACTTTCTTTACCACTGCTGTTACTTTAGTTCTTTTGAGCTGCATGTCCTCAATTAATTTAGAATCCATCACAACTTCTTTTAATAAAGGTGTCAAATGGTCAGCAACCGAAAATGCAATGTTATGTTCTGCAAAAAAAGCAGCAAGTTTAATATCTTAATTTCTGCACTGCTTTTCCTTTTTTTTTTTTTTTTTTTGAGCTACATTTTTTTGGAATCCAAGAGATGTTAATGTTTGTGTTTTAGCGCTAGAACTGGGTTTGTTATTTATGTTTCGTGGTAGTGGCCTGAGATTTCAAGTTAGATATTTCAGCTACCATCGATGTTCCAGGCAACATGCATTCTTAGCTTTAGTTGAATCACTAGTGTGTTGCAAAAGCCAATCCTTAAAAGCCGGATCCTTTAACCACTGATGTCTAAAATTTTGTGAGCGCTGCTGCGGTTATGTGTTACCTACATTTTTTCTTGTTCAGCCACCTTTTTTGGGAATTTTTCTTGGTGGAGTAAGAGTAAACGAACGGTCACTGTCTTCCTCACAATCACCCATAATTACAGGTATACAGGTAGCACAAACGACTACACAAGAAACATAATACTACACTTATGGAACAGAGGAAAGTAGATACTACATATAGTGAGGTGGGCTACTGTCAGTGCCAGAAACACACCTGCGCTGAATTATTAATGCACTGTGGGCTCAGATCTCCATAACGATCGCCTGATTTTGTTAAAGAGCGTTGCATATGTATTCATGTTCAAATGGGCGTCTACTTCATTATGAAATACCTACTGAAAAAATATCACACCACAAATTGTTAGATTGCACACATTGGCAGCGCTACGATTTCAGTTCGGTAATTGTCGGTAAGCGTTGGAGGAAGGGGCCATCTATTCTTGGCTGAGTAGTACTTTCGTTTTTGTGATAGTCAGAGATGACAAATACGAAGAACGGAATTTGTTCCTCACGGATTTCTGGCTAACTAACCATAGAGTAGACTGTTTTTTTCTTTTAAATGATTAGTATACGATTGCAAGTGTTATGTCAATTTTTGTGTGACTGAAGGCCACTGAAACGAACATTAATGTCAATGAGAAAAAAATTATTTTATTTCAATTGCACTTTCTCGTGCTCATTGTCATTTACTCTACTGTAAAAAATTCGAAATGAACTCCAGAGATAGGCTTTATCAACTGATTATTTTGTATGAATTGCTAATAAATAAAGTTTGATTACTGTAATTATTACAATAAAGCATTTAATTTCTTTAGTAATAGGAAAATCACAGATATATTGTGTTTATGTCAAAATTTTAGAAATTTAAATTTTAATTAATAGGTACAAAATATCTACCAACAGAAGCGCAAATTGTAGACAACATCCCTCCATATTTAGGAAATGAACGAGTCTAATGTATTACCATAGTGAATAGATCTAATCTCCTTGAGTATTACAGTTAACAGTTTTTGGATTGCTGAGTAACAACCTGTTGCGCACGTATCATTTCCATGTAAATTAGAAGTATAACTTATAATACACATGGGTATGGGCCACTATTACTTGTTAAGTTTTTCTGTTTTCCTGGGATGAGGGGGAAGTGCGGCAAGGAGGAATGAAAGCAAAAGCCAATGCGTAACAGCAGTATGGCTTTGCAGTATGGCCAACAGGCATGCAGTCCTCGCTTATTGTGGTGTGAACAGCAACGAAAGTAAACACATTTGCTGAAAGACTGTATTTTTGCAAGTTTATATTAAGTTACAGTACTGTTTTATATCAAAGAATATGAAATATAGAAAAAATTAAATCATGATATGACACAGTTATTCGATGAGTGGGATATGAATTACACTAAAAACTATATAAAAATATATTTTAATGCTCAGAATGGATACAATCATTAACAAGTCATTCGCAGGCACTGCATTCGTCTGGACTCTAGATTTCAGTATCATCATTATTATCATCACTATCATCATCATTAACACTATCGCATCCAAGACACTCAACTTCTATTCATTGTAGTGCCACACATTGCAAATCGCATTTGTTGGCAGCAGTGCGTAAAACTATAGAACTTTCCAGATTTTGCCGACACGCTACGAGGAAAATTGAGGGAGCTAAGGGAACCAGGAAAACTTTAAAAGGAACATTAAAATGAAAAAAACCCGCGAACGTACCCAATGAGTCTACTTTTCATGTAGCACACCCAATGTAACCAAAAAGTAAAGACCCATTTACGCTATAATTTGTCACCCACAACAAAAAATGATGTTATAAAATTTTCTATGTCGGAATCTCGAACCTGACTGTGTCCTCATACCTGGTACAGCACACCACAAATCTCATATTTGTATGGGTAGCCTCGTACGTTTTGCAACCCTATTACCATTATTCTTGGTGCGGTATGGCAGTGATATGATTGGGAGTAGAGCCAATGGTTCTACGGGCCCACAGAGACAACACAAAAAGTTTCACAGTGCTTTCATAACCCATTTAATATCGCTTTTACTATATTTGTATCGATAGTGAATCAAGCTGGAACTCCGAAACCAATGCTTATTTGCTTACTGATATCGCTGCATTTTCAGCTCGTATGCACAACATTTTTAATGTTCACGTTTGTAAAAACTTTCTTCCATGTTCTTTGACAGCCCACAAACGTGTGCAATGAAGGAAGACGCCAAGGCATGCTATCGTATCTTATGCATGTCAACAAAGTGAAAGACAGTTGAAATGTCAAAGAAACAGAACCGCATAGAGGCCTACTTCCATGCGGAATAGCGTTCTTGTTTTATTAGACCAAAAAACAGAGAGAGAGAGAATTTTTTTATCTCCCAGTTATAAATGAAACATAGAAAATGGTCTCAAACACTTAAGACACGATAAAATGGATATTTTGCTTTAACATGTATGTAAGTATTTTTTAAGTAAATACACTGTGCAGGATATACGTGTATCTTTCCATCAGTATCCTATTTTCGTCCTTTCCAGGAATATTTCTCACCTGTAACTCTGCCAGTTTTTCAGGAATAACCAACCATAGCACAATTAGAATGTACATCTACTTGGATCGTCTGCTTCATTTTACTTTTGAGCTGCATTTTGAGGTTTTCAAAGTATATAAACCTGTACAATGCTTTGTGCTACAACTATAGTTCGCTAGTTACTTACAGCCAGCCGTACAATCTCTGGTTAGCAGCCAGTTAAGCTCTATCCCCGGAGTAGCGGGAGGAACGCGTTATACGAACACAGAACAACGCGTAACCAAAGAATAAACTCGGTAGAACTTAACTGGCGATTCTTAGTCGGTTAGCGAACTTAACCAGGGAATAATTTTTCGACATGCCAGGAATAGTGACAGATGCAGATGCAGACAGCAGTGACAAGTATTTGTTTGAACTGTTCATGAGAATGTGAAAGGGAAAAAAGTGAGACGATGCTGATTCCAAATTTATATTCAGATTTTGCTTATCAAAGCAAGCTGTACTTCGTCTTCTAATCATTTACGTGAGAAACTGGAACATATAGTGGACAGGTGAGGCTACTTCTCTGTTTTTTAAAATAATACTGTTCATTAGTAGTAGTATGCATTAGATTTCAGCACTTCATGAAGTCTGTCTTGTTATTTATGTAAATCAGGCACATTAAAACGACGATTCGTTCCAGAATAGACTTAACCAAATCGAAGATCCATACCAATTGTAGATACTATTTGTATTAACAGTTGTTTCTGTTTTAGACGAAAAGATAGATTTTTCATGCAGCAAAATTTTTTGAGAAAACGGTTGTGTTCCAATTTCTTTCAGACGTTATTTCAATAGCAGAAAATGTTGCTCCACTCTATTAGGAATGACATTCTTTGTAAACACCACAGCTACGCACGACCATTCGCCTTTTAGTGAAAGTATAAGGATTACAGGCTCATTAATGCTCAGAGTAACAGCGTTGTCTCACTGAAGCCTGTGAGCTATCTGTGCTTACTCACGCTAAGTTTAACACAGTGTCATTAACGGGAAAGTTAGTATTTAAAAAGATGGTGATGCCTTCTCAGCAACAGAACATAGCTCTTGTTTCTCAGTTATCAGTATTAACCACTTAAGCCAACAATCATAAAATAGTAGCTATATACGTAATATAAGCAGAACAGCAATCTAGGTAATGAATTTACATAGTTGTAGCATGTGGAATGAGTGCCTTGAGTTCTATGTTTTTATCTTTAATTGAATATTAAGTTATTTTTAGTGTCCTTCTTTGTTTCAAACTGCAGCTAGTCGAAAGTAACTTAAACTGAAATAGCTTATACTGCATCCCTGTGAAGTACCAGCTTTCAGAAATTGAAGGCTTATTATGATGTGTAATGTGACAAAAAGTCTGACAGCATACTAATGTCCAGAGTTCATTCAGCCACATCTAAAGCAGAGAACATAGTTCACTCTTACCTCCCATTGGGAAAACTATTTTCCATCTTTTAGTGAATGCTTCAGAGCAAAAATATTATGCATCACCCAGCATTATTCCTGCTAACATATAAATTATTTGTGCTTACTCAAACAAAGGTTAACACAGTAAAATTGATAGGAAAGTCAGTCTTTTTAAGAAAGCAATAGGCCATGCCTGTTGTGTTTGTCAGTTATTGTAATTATCCATATACCACATCTATACTTATCATAAAGTAATTATTATCTGTGTGTCATAAGAAAACAGGTACTTGTCATTCAGCTAACAAAGAATCTTTAGTTAGTGACTCTATATAATAGTAACAATGGAAGAAGTGAGTAGCAATTTATGTTTTTAAATTCTCTTGAGTTGTCAAACAAATTGTCTCATGTCGTTCTTTTTCTTTCTTTCAGGCAACGGCCTTGCCGCAATGGATACACCGATTCCTGTGAGATCACCGAAGTTAAGTGCTGTCGGGTGTGGCTGGCACTTGGATGGGTGACCATCCAGGCCGCCATGCGCTGTTGCCATTTTCCGGGGTGCACTCAACCTCGTGATTCCAATTGAGGAGCTACTCGACCGAATAGTAGCGGCTCCGGTCAAAGAAAACGATCGTAAAGACCAGGAGAGTGGTGTGCTGACCACACGCCCCTCCTATCTGCATCCTCAACTGAGGATGACATGGCGGTCGTATGGTCCCTGAAGACAGAGTGGTTTTTTCTTTCATTCAGAAATGACTCACTTCCACCAATGAAGCAGCTACTGCTGACACTCAAATATTTTGCCTCTGGTTATATTGTCTCTACATTGAAGACTTCACTGGTACTGGCAAGGGAACAGTCACCAAGATTATTAAAAGCATGTTTACGACACTGGACAACATGCAAAGAGACAGTTTTGTTAATTATTACAGTTCTCTGATGCTTTTATTCTGAAACCATTTCTTTAATTTGTATTTTCTGATCCTAATTTTGAACTTTATGCTCTTTTTCTATTTTAACCAATTCAGTTCTTCCCAGGTAGCATCACAATCTGCAACTCTTTTAGTTCTTTCACATTTGAGAACACATATTTTTATTCTGGAAACAAAACTGATGGTTTTAAGCTAAGCTGAGATGGCTGTAGAAAAGGAAGAACAGATTACATATAGCTACAAAAGATGATAGGAAAAGTCAAAATAATATTTGAAATGGTTACTGTTCCTCAAGCATTTAGAGTGAGATACAGCCTCCAGTTTGGAGATTACTGAGTGAGATGGCACAGCACAATGGACTCGCATTTGGGAGGACAACGGTTTAAACCTGCGTCCGGCCATCCTGATTTAAATTTTCCGTTATTTCCCTAAATCGCTTCAGGCAAATACCAGGATGGTTCCTTTGAAAGGACATGACCAATTTCCTTTCCTTTCCTTCCCTAATCTGATGGGACCCATAACCTCACTGTTTGGCCCCTCCCCCAAACCAAACATCCAATCACCACTTTGGATATGTCCCACAGGCATATTTCTAATCTAGAACTACAAAAACGATTTTGGTTGTTTATTGTAAATGTTGGCATCTTATTCTTCATATACAGGGTTATTTTTCCACCATGAACAAACTCTAGGGATTGATCAATGATAGGATACAGAAAAAAAGCGCTAGTGAGCTTATGTCCGGAATTGCTTGGTTTCCATGCTGTAGTCCATTTATTCAGTCATACATTGTTACAGCGACTGAAGTGTAATAGGCGCTGTACCACGCAGCCACAGTTACAGTACGAAACGTTTCCTCCTAGAGCATAGTACTGTTCCTCATACATCATGCCCTAGTGGCCACCTCTTCCATTGTCATTGGTAATGTTGTGTCCGATTCACTTCTCTTGCTGACTCACCTTGCAGTGGATGTTATACAGCATTGTACACAATGGCTCCGTATTTCAATCAGAGCTTGCTGACACGGTGTTTACTTATTGAAACGCAAATGGCAACTGGCGGCAGGTAGCAGATTTGTATCAGGAGGCCTATCCCCATGGACAACAATGACAGCATTCAACGTTTGCAACAGTGTTTTGCCGTTTGCCTGAGACAGGGATATTTTAGGAAGCAGGAAATCGTGAAGGACGTACCCGAAATTTTCGGACACCAGATCTGGAGGCAAATGTGATGAACACTGTGGAAGGAATCCGATGTGTCGTACCAGACAGTTGACCCACTAGTATGGGGTAACTAGACGAACATGTGCAACATTATCCATGACAATTGTTACTACACTTGTCACTTACAGCGTATGCGGGGCTTACTATTGTGCGCCTCACATAGGTAGGCGGCCCAATATTCAGCCGTTCTGCATATCCCCCTCCATAAACCGCTGACAGCGAAGAAGATTCATTCTCCTTAGGAGTGGCTAGCCACGAGTTCCGAAAATCTCTGTCCAGCAAGCTGCTCTGTTACCATACTTCTCAACAATGCAATTTAATTCACAGAGCGAGCGTTTTATTCATTCAGTTATCGGTGTTATTTTCTTGTTGCCTTATAGCTGTGAACATCTTTCTTTAAACGTGTTAGTGTGATTTCCAGACAAATATGTCAGGTGACCGCAATAAACGTGAAGTGCTTCACAAACAGGCGAGGGGGATTATTTACCGCGTTTACGACTTCTTCAAACGTGAAGCTGAAGGTGGGGCTCCCATCGTTGATATTTCGAAGACACAAGAACGGAGTGCAGAAGGGTGTGGCGTAGGCAAGAGAACTGTACCGCGAATTATATATGAAAGTGTCCCAGCCGTAGAAAGGTCAGGAGAAGATCGTTTCATGTTGCCTGGAAAGTGTCGAAAACGCAAGAAACCTGTCACGCAAATGTATGGTTTTGACTGGAATATTTTCAGGCGCTCTGTCTTTGAAATGTATATGAATGGTGAATATCCGACTTTACAAAAACTTGTTAAAATTTGAAAGACAAAACTGGCTCCAAAGGAAGCGCTTCATCAGTGCAAAGAATTTTGAAAGCCATTGGTTTCAAATATGTTAAAAGTAATGATGGTAGAAAGTGTATAATGGAACGAAATGACATAGTTGCAGCATGAGCCATATTCCTGAGAAATATGCATGAAATAAGAGAAGGTAGTTCAAGAGTGTATTACCTGGATGAAACATGTATGACTCAAAATCATTCCAGAAAAAGCTGCTGGAAAATGAGTGATGGTAGTGGCGGTTTCAACAGTCCCAAAGGAAAAGATTTTCAAAGAATTATTCTGCACGCTGGCTCTTCTGGTTTTGTTCCTGAGAATAAACTTGTTTCTAGATGTAAGAAAAACAGCAGTGACTACCATTCGGAAATAAACGGTCTCACTTTCTAGAAGTGGTTCATGCCATACCTGGCTCCGCAATCCGCCATTGTAATGGACAATGCCAGCTATCACTCAGCTGTGACAGAGAAAACACCAAGTACAAACACCAATGCTCTGACTTAAAAATTAAAAAAATTGCGTGCAGTAGTAGCCAGACCTGTGCAGAACTCCTGCAGCTCGTTAATTTAAACAAGTCATGTGAGAAAATGTACGAACTTGACTTACTTGCACGTGAATGTGATCACACAGTTTTGCGTTTACCACCATACCAATGACAGTCTAATCTGATCGAATTAATTTGGGCAGAGGTTAAAAGCTATGTGACAGAAAGAACAAAACATTCGAGATAACAGACACTGAGCAGATTGTGTGCGAGCACACTGAAAAGCTTCAGGAAGATGACTTTGATAGGGAAGCGAAGATGGATAGAAGCCTTGAATCCATAATCGTAAATTTGCAGTCAGATGGTTTTGGACATAGACTCAGATAGCAGTGACGGTGGTATTACTACGATGTGGACTCAGAAACAGAGTAGGGTAATAATTGTTCTTGTTTCTACAGACTCATAATTTAAAAAAAAAGTATTCTTGCGTTTCAGTTGCATATGTAGTGCGTGAAAACGTTCTGGTTTTCATTGATTGGGAATTTGTGTCCTAAGAAGTATGCAGATCTTAAATTTTTATGAATGACACACCTTTAATTTTCGACGTATTGCCCAAGGTGAATCAGTTAGTTATTTTGTTAGTTATGAACTTTAAGCTTTTCCCGGCGTTAACGTTGTACTCGCGAGAATGCAACTGGATAAATTTGACAAAAATTCCGATATTTTGACAGGTAATAACCTTTCAATTTCAAGGCACAGATTGGAAAATGTCGAGATACTGGTCGTTTTCGACGTACTTATAGCACAGAATTCCGTCGATTTATTCGAAGATGATGTTTGTTGTTTTGTTGTTCTGTGGATGACAGGTGTGGTCTTTAACTGTACTGTGGAAAGTGTTAGTTTGTACTCATAATGGTGTTTGTAGCGAAAAATATGACAACATACTGATCTTTCACACTATAGTTTTTTGCATTAATCTTTGCTACCAGTAATTCTTTCTTGCACACAGTGATTTATATGTAACTACATTCAAGCACACCCACATAAACGTATTATAAAATTTGTGTTTGAAATTAAGTTTGTTATCCATTAGATTCTTCACTTCAATGATTAAGTTGTGAAGTACTGATGTTGCCAAAATCTTCATAATTTCTAAATTCACTATACTGTATCATTGATTAGTGTTGAGAATTCCTCTTCCTCTTATTGTAATGATGAATGCTTGCTTACTGTTGTTCTCGAACTTCAATTGATAATTGAAAATAATTGTGCAATGAGCTGCCTTCAACAGGTTCTAGAGTGAACATTACGTATTATCCTTGTTACAAGCTTCTGTGTGACAAACATTTTCTTCCTTTAGGAAAAGTTATCAAAAGCTATGCTGTCAGAACAAATCAGTGAACGAAAGTAGAAAAATTAAGTTAGTTTTTTGAAATCTACGACTGCATCTCTGCTGTTATCCATAGCAGGATAAGTTGTGGAGCTTGGACGCTAAGGATTTGTAACCTGTGAATTTCATTTTCTGTTTTTATCTACGGGCGATGTGTATTACAGTTTTACTTCTATTTGCACAAAAATGACAAATACTGTAAATAGGCTCGATAGCCTTGTCGCTGGACGATCGTCTTTTTGAAAAAAAAAAACTGTACTCGACGCATTCACTAACCTGCATCAGTTGTTCTTGCCTTTTGACATTACATGGATTAAAGCTTTTGAGCACCTGAACCAGTGCATCAACATTTTAATTAAGATTTTTCTCATACAGATGACTGATCGAATCAGTTATAAAATTTATTGTGTTCATCACGATCTGAATGTGTAACAGGATGCACGGTATGCAAATGAATCTGATTCTTCTCAGCAAATCTCATCCCCTCCACACTTCACTACTGCTCTGCCTCTACGCGCAGAAGTGCTGTCCTACATGACGTGGGCAATAGAGACAGACTATCTGCATCAGGAGCACTTTTGTCACTGGTTTCTTCACTAGGCAACCATTATCCTGGTATCTATGTCGTCCATCCTATTCACAGGTGATTCCATCTTTACACAGATTGGTATCTTCAACTTTCATAACAGTCTTCTGTGGGATAATATGCTGAACCCCCATGGCATGGTGACAGTGGATCATCAGCATTGGTGCAACTAGAATGTGTGGGCGAGTATAATTGGCGACCATATTTTGGGACCAATCTTTATTTCACGCCGTCTAACAGGCTGGCGCTATCGGCGTTTCTTGCAGGTGACTTTGCCTCCCCTGCTGGAAGAAGTGCCAATGATGATTCCAAGTGTTTTGGTGCTCCAGCCCACTTTGCCGTTAACATCCAGTCACATCTCAATTGTGTTTCTCTGGTCATTGGGTCAGACGATCAGTCCAGTTGTCTGGCCTGCTCGTTCACTGTGAGATTTCTAGTTATGGGGCTATCTCAAAAGTGACGTGTATCCACAGCCCATTCCAGATGTTCAGACAATGGAGAAACGATTCATGCTGCCTTTGACACTATTCGGATGCAGCCTGACCGATGTGAAAGTGTGAGACAGATTATGCTACAACGTGTGCATGCTTGCATTCAGGCACATGGAAACCATTCTCAACACGTACTCGTACTATAGCTGTGGCTGCAAGGTACGTGTATAAGTACATGGTGGAAGGCCCGCAGGATGCTTTAAAATTAAGAGTTATTAAAAAACAAAAAATTGAAACACCGAGTAACCAGAGTTAGTAAAGACGTTAATTATGAATGCGCGGTAAGGCCCAGACAAAGGAAAACATTTTCTCATTCAATTTGTTGTACAGTTTTTTATTTTAGACGGACATAGTCAGACTTTCTCGTATGTAGAAGGACGATGAGGATGTGCGATTTAAGAGATGAAGTATTGCGATCTCGATGTGATTACGACAAGCGCCGGTGTCTCCAGAGTTCTCCGCCGCCTGCAGCTTCAGATTATTTAAATAAATAAATAAATATATATATATATATATATATATATATATATATATAGTACAACTGTCGAACTGTGTGCCAGGACTTCTAGGCACCGGTCGTGAGTATTGTTTGTTAACTATTGTTATAGTAAGAAATTTATGACATTGTTATGAATTATAAAAAACTAATTGCTTGTATTTTCTGTTTGCATGAATCACGACGGGAAGCAAGTAATGCAAAAAGTCAAAATTGAGGAGAAAAATTTTGAAAGGAACAAGAATTGGACGCAGGTTACGTAACATTTTCCATAGTAAAATGTTTTATTCGGCGCAGCATAGGTAGGACGGCTACGCAAGTTGCTTGCATGGTGAAGCTTGGTGGCACCTCTTTTGATGTAGATAGAAAGAAACCTTTTCCTCATTATTTCCTTCCTTGGATTTTATTGGTGAAAAATTTAGAGAAATTTTTCAGTGTGATAAACATTGTTAGTAAAACATAAAGATTTGTGACAGAATAGTTTGAGCATCACAATTGACGTAAAACAGGCTTTGACATTACGTAATTTACATTTATCAAGTGTAATAATGAGTGTATGAAATTTTTAACATTTTTGTGATTTTTCTATTTTTTGCAAACCCATATAACATGGCTGAAAAACATATGCCCATTGTTGATAGTGATAGTGAAAATGTCATCAGCCAAGATAGCATAGAATTGCGAGATCGAACAATTGAAGTTCAGGCGCCATGGACGCCTACTGCAGAAGGTTTAATTAGATCAGAGATGAGTGTCGCAGGAGTGACAAATGATAGCGACGCTCCACAACAGAATAACCTTGACGACACAATGTTTACAATTGGCGAGACAATGTCGCGCATCACCCAGAGAGATATACCACTTGTGAATGAAACGTCAGAGAGCGATTTAAATACAAATCTTGAGAACACATTACAAACACCACTTGGTCGCAACACAAATATTAACTTGGGAAGTACAGCTGGCAGCAACCACCGTAGTACAACTGAATCACTGCTATGGCATCTACTATGCGAAATTTGATAGTATGAAACATAATATAAATATCAATTTCAGTGATTTCACACAAGATATAAACATGGTAAAACAGCAACAAAACACTGTTACACAAGATCTAAATACAATGAAGCGAGAACAAAAACAAGTATTCAAGGATTTGCAAGACACGATCCCACAGAAATTCGATGGCTTAGCCAATAATTTTCCCACTGAAATCGACATAAAATTGAATGATATGTAAACACAGGTAAAACAGGAAGTACTTTCTGAAGTTAACAGTAACATTACAGAGTTAAAACAGAAGGTAGATACTTTTAATGACCAATGCAATCTAGTAGAACAACAGATAAAGAAAATCACAGACGTAAACACACACATTGAAGCAACACAAAACCAGTTTGCTTGGACAGTAAAAAAGGTAACCACTGTCGTTAACAAACTAAATAACGACTATGAAGGCGTACCTCCAGCTGTCGACGAGCATACTTTAAGGGTAGCAACATTAGAAGTTGACTCAGCACGTGCTAAGAAGGAGAAAGAGAAGATTAATGAAAATCTGAGTGATATCATTAGTCAAGCTGAAGCAGGTACGGTAGATAAGGGTAACACCATTGCAGAGAAGTTAGTTACCGATTGTAAGTTATATGCAGATTGTAATGGTCGCCTAGTCGTTGATATTGCTAATTGCTGTAATCGCACTATTTCACTCCCATTTACGGAGCTTGTTAGCACTTGATGTTAGGTTGGCGCCATTAAAATGCGTTGTAGTAATCGCTGCTGCTTGCTGGATCGCTGCTGTGTCTCGATGCTGATGCTGGCTCTAAATCTGGTTGTCTCGGGTTAAAAACATGAGGTCCCGTGTTTTTTATGTACTTTTGATGATAAAGAACCAGCGAAACCAACACATATGTAAACATCAAATATTTATTACTTTGGTGGCCATCTTAATTCCACTTCCACCAAAGACCATAACACAACACAAAGTAGTACTTCCTTTACATGTTCTTTGCATTGTTTATCCATTCAAACAATAACACAGAAACACACTTTACCAAAGTGACATTCCGACTGCCTCCCCAACCCTTCTTGCTGCTCATATTTATAACCTTGTCAAAGAACTACTAAAAAGAGATATAGTTTATAAGTCACATGTGCATCTGTTATCATAATTTGTGCAGAAAAGTTAATTATTTGCATCGAGTGACATAATTTAACATGTTGTTAAAATGACAGACAGATTTGTTGACTTGACAGAATAATTCTTTCTTACAAAAAGGCCGTTTTTTAGAAGTTTGTCAATTGACTTCTCTAATTTGCATAAATAAGTAAATAACATGAACTATTAAGAATTACATTGGTTTTCGTCTAAAATAGGACTGATTACGTGAATACTGAGTGAAAACGCTCCTAGTGAACAAATAGGTTTCACTGGGTGATTTTTATTTAAGGAGATCCATAATACCTAAGTTGGCCACTATTTTTCGTACTTCATATTAATTATTTAAGATAAACTTAGTGTTTTTACATGATGACATTTGCTGTATCAGTGATCAAGTGAAATTAACTTTTGTGTGGGTCAGTTATTCAGTATAATTTAATGGGTTGACTGTTTATGGAGACATGTTGTGCAATCATTGTTGACATACACAATAACTTTTCTATAATCATAAATACTCGTTAAACTGGTTGAATCTGGAGGGTATCGCATACTTCATTAAAGTAAAGCCTTTAATATGTTCCGTTACAAGATGTAGTAGAAATGGCTATTCAGAAAAAAGAAAATGAAACCGTGAACAAGGTAAACATTAACCTACAAGCCGCAGAAAATAGGATCCACAATCTTTTAGAAGAAAATATTACTGGATCTCGAATTATGAGTGTAAATAATACACAGGCTACAGTGAGGAAACCACAATTTGGTATCTATTCACAGTCACGCGTCTCACAGCAGGTACCAGTAACAACTGTAGATTGCAAAATGTAAACATACCCACAACTCCAATACCTGCACAATTACCAGCCGGAATTAAGGCAACTACAATAACGACATAAATACGATCGAAAATGCCACGAGTCTATCAACTATTTTTGCAGACAAAGGTTTGCTGAGACATCGACAGTTTTCTACATTTACTACCGAAGGTAAAAGAATGAATCCCGTAGTATTTATTAGTGCTTTTCTTCGTGTATTTCCATGCAGCTGGACGGAGGCACAGAAAATCAGATTTGTCGTGGGATATTCGGAAGGCGATGTGCTCTTATGGGCAGCTGAAGTGGCCGAATGTTGCAGCACTTATGCCCAATTTTAACGAGCTTTCCTCGGCAAATACTGGTCTGAGGCAGTGCAAGAGAGACTCAGACGCGATGTGTTCAACCCTGCACAATTCAATGGCAAATATGGTAGTCTACGTGGATACTTTGTAAAATACCTGAACAAGACACGCTACTGGACGAACCCAATATCACAGGTAGACGTGTTAAAAATTTTGGAAGGTCGTTTAGCATCGCCCATTAGAGAAAAATTAGTCACAACACTCGAGCACGACACTGAATATTTTCTGTCAGTACTCGATTCTATCGACTTAATATATGAATAAAGACCTGTACCCCATAGAGCAACATAAAATCAGGCACAACAACAACATAATTTTGTAACTCAGTCAGTAAAATGTGATTTTAACACACAGAAAGGTTGGTACACACAGCAGCAATGCTACATACCCAGAGTTAATGAGTACAGTAACGGGAACAGAAAAAACAAACGATTCAAAAGAAATTTCCAAAACAACAGGGGTAATTTCAACGCACGAGCGAACTGCGATTCACTATCACAACGCCCTATGCCGAGTATGAATAGAAACAGTCAGTCAGTCGCAGCAGTGGCCGACGCGCTGTAACAATGCCATGCCTCAACACTGTACCGCAGCCGACCTTTGGGCAGCAAAATAACTGCACAGCAGCTTACGACACAAATTGGCGAAGTACACACACAGTGCAATTCACTGAAATTTCTCCAGGTAATGAACTAAGTCACACTTCACCGCCGGAAAACACCAACCGGTCGTAGTTAAGCCCCAGGCTATTGACCTCTCAGGAAGTGGGGGCAAGGCAGAACTACAAACATGTTTCATAAGATTTGACAAATGATGTGACATCAAGGATGATTTGTATCAGCTTGAGTTAGATATAGTACATAAAGTCAAGGAAGAACAAGTACAAGTAATCATTAATGTGAAGATATTTAACATTGACACACAGTTAATTTTAGATACAGATTCAACTACCATTCTAATGTCAAATGCATTTTTTGTGAACTGAAGAATAGAGAAAATTCCCTACATTTCCTCTACAAAATTGCAAGGTGCAAATTGCTACAGGCAGTAATACCATCAGCTACTTATTCCAGTACAAACTGATCCTTTTACAGTGAAGTGCAACTTTTTGTAATTGACAAACGTATTGTTAATTGTCTTATTTGCATGGACACGTTTAGAACGTACAAAACACAGATTGACATAGGTAATGGCAAATGCCACTTTTATGTAAAGGATCAGATCTTTACTATCGATTTTGTCAAAACTACTGATGAAAGTAAGAAAAACAAACCAGAGTCAAATGTTGTAGTACAATATTCCTTTCCAGCTGTGTATTTCACAAACAAATTTGATACTGGAAAAGAAGTAAACACTGTGGTTAGTTACGAAATGGTAAAGCAGTAACAAGTGAATCACAGGTACTAAATGAGATGCAATGACAAGAACTTTCTAACTTGTTATTTAAGTAGGCCAGTGTTTTCAGCAAGGAGCCAGGAGTAATCAAAGAGTATGAATACAAATTTGAAGTCTATCCACCTGAGACACTTTGTGTAATGTCGTATCCTATTCCACGGGCAAAGGAGAGGCACTAAGAGATGAGACCAATTGTATGATAAAATTGGGAATTATACAACCTTCATTTTCACCCTATTGTAGTCCAATATTACCAGTAAGCAAACCAGATGGTTCTGTAAGATTACTTATTGATGCTAAAGGTATCAATAAGATTATAGTACCAGTACACATAAGCCAGACAGCTTGGATGAACAGCTTCTAAAGTTTTATAATACAGAATATTTCAGTCTACTCGATCTCAAAATGTCCTATTGCCAAATAAAGTTCCACGAAGGAAGTCGAAAATATACTGCATTTGTTTGTGGGGTCAGAAGTTACGAATTCTGTGTTCTACCTTTTGGACTGAACATTAGTGCAGGAGTTATTATACCTGCATTGGACAAGGTCTTAGGACCAGAATTGCTTAGCAAAGTCACTGTCTATGTAGACTACCTGCTAATAGCCAGATCTATTTGGTTTGAACATATCAGGCTCACTGAACAGGTGCTTCAACGATTTTCAGATTATTCAGTAACAGGCAATTTTAAAAGGTTTGGTTTTAGTAAGGAGCAAGTCAAATTTTTAGGGCATGTTGTGTCAGAACAAGGAATATTACTTGATCCGAAAAAACTTGATGCCATACACAACTGTCATGCTCCAAGGAATAAAAAACAACTAAAAGCCTTTTTAGGACTGGCTTCATTTTTTCGTAAATTCGTGCCACAGCAACTGATGAACAGTGATGCATTGCTCAATTTAATACGAAAAAATTGGCTTTGGTTAAGGGATGATAAGTGGCAAGAGAACTTGAACAGCATTAAGCAGGCACTGGTAGTGGAATTACATGCTTGTGGAATATAGTCTCAGTTCTGTGACTGGATTTGTGATTTCCTGTCAGAGAGGTCACAGTTCGTAGTAATTGACGGAAAAGTAATCGAGTAAAACAGAAGTGATTTCTGGCGTTCCCCAAGGTAGTGTTATAGGCCCTTTGCTGCTCCTTATCTATGTAAACAATCTGAGCAGCCATCTTAGGTTGTTTGCAGATGACGCTGTCGTATATCGAGTAATAAAGTCATCAGAAGATCAAAACAAATTGCAAAACAATTTAGAAAAGATATGTGAATGGTGCGAAAATTGGCAGTTGATCCTAAATAACGAAAAGTGTGAGGTCATCCACATGAGTGCTAAAAGGAATTCGTTAAACTTCGGTTACACGATGAATCAGTCTAATCTAAAAGCCGTAAATTCAACTAAATGCCTAGGTATTACAATTACAAACAAAAATTGGAAGGAACACAAAGAAAATGTTATGGGGAAGGCTAGCCAAAGACTGCATTTTATTGGCATTACACTTAGAAAATTTAACAGTTCTAGTAAGGAGACTGCCTACACTACACTTGTCCGTCCTCTTTTAGAATACTGCTGTGCGTTGTGGGATCCTTACCAAATAGGACTGACAGAGTACATCAGAAATGTTCAAAGAAGGGCAGCACGTTTTGTGAGAGTGTCACAGAAATAATACAGGATTTCGTTGCGACGAAATCTTCTCACGAAATTCCAATCTCCAAATTTTTCCTCAAAATGCGAAAATATTTTGTTGACACCGACCTACATAGGGAGAAACGATCACCACAATAAAAGAACGGAAATCAGAGCTTGTACAGAGAGATATAAGTGTTCGTTCTCACCGTGTACTATACAAGATTCTAATAACAGAGAATTGTGAAGGTGGTGCAATGAACCCTCTACCAGGAACTTAAATGTGATTTGCAGAGCATCCATGTTGATGTAGATGTAGATGCCTTGTCTAGGCTACGACAAGGTTCAGAGGAATTTGGTGAATTAACAGAGCAATATGCAGAAATCAAAACGTTATTGATACAAGGTACAACAGAACAGTCTGATTATCATAAGTTTTGTAAGCAGATGAAAATTATACAACAGCTGGATCGCAGATGGAGCAAGGTCATGCAAAACCTTAAACAAGATGAAAGTGGGAAGGTAAGTAAATGGTATCAGGAGTACACGGGCATTTTGTTTCACAGGAAAAATGAAGAATCTGATCATATCGACGAATTTATAAGACACACATATGAAATACAGGGACATTATGGAGTGAGCAAATGTACTGCAAAGATTGCAACACTTCTTTATTTTCCAAATTTGTGAAGGTGAGTCCTACAGGTATTAAGAAAGTGTGCAATATGTCAAAAATCAAAACAGTCCAATGTGTCAAATATACTGAGCTACACCCAACCTAGATGTTGTATCCCTGGTCCATATTCAAGAAATAAAGGAGGAGTAAATTCCGTAGTAGCACTATAGACATTTTCTCGAAACATATCAAAACGACTGCCATTAAAAACTCAACAGTCACAAATATCAGAAAGAGAACTGAGGGAGACTATTTGGGAAGAGTAGGTAAAGCGAGATACTACTAACTGAAAGTACTTCATATTTCGTTGGGCGAAAGTGGAAACAATTTATGACCACACAAGGCATAAAGCACATATTAGTAAGCCTTTTTCACCCAGAAGCAAGCCCAGTTGAACGAGTCTTTTAAGAATTTAACCAGTTTATTAGGACATACACCGCTCACAAACACACCCGATGCATAGAATATGTAAGTCCTTTCATGCAAGTTGTCAGTAACCTTCCACATTCTTCAACAGGTTTCAAACATAATGAACTGATATTCCAGACAAAGCAAACGAATGAGTGGGAGTCACCCATACCAAAGGTACCAACTACAGAAATGACACTACAAGAGAAAATCAAACAAGGCATGATAACACTATAAAACAGGGCCGAGTATAGAAAGAAAATTTATAACAAGAAACTGAAATGGGTTACACAGTTTTTTGAAGGGCAACGAGTCCTCTTACTGATGCACCCGAAATCGACAAAATTTGGCAAAGTAAATAAGAAGTGGCAATTACTCTATTCAGGACCATATGTAATTTCCATAATACCATATCCTGGGACATACAGATTAGCCTATGAGAAAACAGAAAGACACAAGGGTCTCTACCCTCACAAAGATATAAAAGCCTTTATAGAATGACAAAGCATTGTGACAATTTTTTTATCACAAGATAATTGTACATAGTGTGCATAATTCTAAGTGTAATTTATCTTCTGGAATGTATTTCAAGATAAAGTAATGTGTATAGGCATATGTAATCCTTTTGATTTGTACACATAGGCATAAAATTAACAGCGATGAGAAGTAACACACCACTTCATGCGAAGCGAAAGTATAAACGCAATTAACTTATGGCTCAATCATCGCCCGTTCAGCAATACGCGCTGACGCCAGTAGCAGGAGAGGAGACTTTGACCTCTGTGCATGCATGACAGACTGGTAGAAGGCATAAACAAAATAGGAATGCAATGTGTACTTAACCTATATACAAAGTAAACGGAAATACTGCGCAAATACATCTACTGTCTAAGAACTAGGGAACCTATTGATATACATACACAGAGATTTAATTAAATACTAAGCTAAATACAACATATTTACAACCAAAAGGAAGCATTATGAAAAACTGTATGAAACGTGTAAGCTAAGGACTAACGACAAAATAGCGTAAGAAATGTCAGATGATTTTCTTTGCAGGGAAAGTGATCATAAAGGGTAACAGAATAAACAAATGCCTATGATTTTAAGCAAAATTTGGAAATACCTGTGGACATATGCAATGACCAAATATATCAGTGGCCACCGAGCTATGAAATGGAATTAGTTTTAAGTTATATTCTTTCAGCGACCAGTGCATCGTCACAGCGCAGAAGAAGAGAATTACGTCGAGAGTAGCAGGTACCAAATGAAGAAATGGACCGCACCTCGAGTAAACAATTACGTTATTAGGATATTTACAATAAAGGTCATAAGCAAATGAAAAATCGCAGTGTGTCTCCATGACAATTATCAGTACCTATTCGCTGCAGAGTACACATACAAATTTAAGCGTGAGATTTTACAAAAACCAATTAATTTTTATGGTGTCACATGAAAGTTTGACTAATGAAATTTTCAGGTATTTGAGAAAGATAAGCGTACGATGGTTAAAACATCAGATTTCACACCAAGCTACACAACAATTGAAGAAAACAGCACTAGCACATGAAGAAACAACATGACACTCGTCAATGATTAGTCGGTAAAAATTATTTCAATGAAGCAAAAGTTCCTTGGCAACAAGTCCATGATTGTATGAGTAAAATTCCCTCAGAAATCTTCCCTTCCAAACAAAGGAGGCGGCGCCAGGCGTAGATAGGCCAGCAATGCGCGATGTTGTAGTCCTATTTCGAATTTTTTTTCTCCCTCCTCTACCTAAGAAAGAAATGAGCTTCCATAAGTGGTAAAAGACTATCTATAAAATGAACCAAAAATGTATCATATACTTGTGTTGTGTCATAAAAATGTGATACATAATTAATTTGTATATGTTTTGTAAATGGAGGTAAGTTGAAGCTATCAAACAAACTGAAGTAACAGAATCCAGTTAATGAACATTTTTATGATGTTTTGAAACTTAAGAAACCAATGGGTGGAATGTCAGTCATAGATATAAGCTACCATGTTATGTATATTGTGTAACTCACTATCTGTATGGATTTTCATTGGAAACAAAACTCTATACGAAGAAATGAACTTCAAAGACAAGCAATTTATACAATCTTTTGGACGGCTATATGTGTCTTTCAACAAGTCCACGGTCAAGTGTGGTGACATGAACATGTGTCTGCAATGAAATAACTTACGAATATCGTGGCTCACAAAGCTTGATATATGGACAAGTAAACTATAGTTGTTTGAACAGGTACTCACAGCATCAATGGCTGCCCTTGGTCAGCGTTCTCTCCACTGTAAATGCGAGTACAATGGGTAGTTTTGACTTGTGGGCCTTAAAAATGGAGATTTTCTGCCACAACATCATATACTGAACAATTAGCACACACTCACTGCACCCAGAATGAAGACAATCGCTACAGCAATTCCTCCATACATGGCACTTAGGTGAACGTGTGACACTCTATATGACATCAAGACTAAGAAAACGAGTGCATGCATATGCAACGGTAGCATATAGCATGTTGACCGTTAGCAACTAGTTCTTGCCGCTAAATCAGCCAGTACGCCAGCCCGAAACCTAGCAGCGACATTGGAGCAAACTGGACGTTTTTGTTAGCACACTAAATTTAAATATGCAATGGACTTACATATTATGTATGTAATATTTTAATTTCTTGTAGAACTTTGACATACATAGGATTAGCTGACATATCCAATCCATTAAAAATAAAGAGGCTGACAATAAAGGATATAGACCCCTGTTGGTAAATGTAAGTAAATAAAAAAACATTATGTGTCTCCATGACATATCTACGTACAGTGCAGGGGCAACTGTATAAACACATGATGAAAGGCATCCAGGATGCCATAAAATTAAGAGAAAAGAAACATGGAGTAACCAGAGTTGGCAAAGACGTTAATTGCGAATGTGTGGTAAGGTGCAGACAAAAGAAAACATTTTCTAATTCAATTTGTTGTCAGTTTTTTGTTTTAGACGGACACAGACCTTCTCGTATGTAGAAGGAAGATGAGGAAGCGCGATTTTAGAGATGAAGTATTGCGATCTCAATGTAGTATATCTGTAAGTGAATAATATAATGTTAAAGAAACATATCAAGCATTTTATTTATTTGAGTAATTGAAGAGGGAAATTACAGCAAGAGGATTTTTGTGATTACGACAAGCACCAGTGTCCCCGGAGTGCTCTGCCGCCTGCAGCTTCAACAAAAATGTAAGGAAGTGCGATGCCCAAAAGAATACCAATAAGCACAGAACGTGTTAAGAATGATATTCATTATTCATTATTTTTTTAAAATTTATAGGGTGTCCCAGCTATCTTGTCCACCCAAAATATCTCTGGAACAATAACAGCTACTGGAAAACGACTTTCACCGGTATCAATGTAGGGCTGGGGCCCATGAATGTACATATTTGGAAACATTCTAAAACAAAAGTATATGTGTTTTTTAACACAAACTTATGTTTTTTTTTAAATAGACCTCCTATATTTTTTCTTCAGCAATCCATAGCATGACAAAGCACATACACAATGGCGTTGATTGCATCGCAATATTCCCATTACATCCCGAGATATTGAGACGTGAAGTTGACGCTTGAAACACCCGACATGCGCTGCTAGCGCACGTCCTGAGCCTCAGGCATGAACCCCATGCTGCCCGTAATCGCGATGTGATTGACATGTGTAAACACACCTCCATACTTACCAAGAGCTCCAAAACGAATAATACAGTCTGCTGCCATTAACTCTCATAAGCACATAATTGTTTCCCTCTTGCACGTTTTACGTATCTACGTACACAATATGAACCAGTACCGATCGGTGTACACCCGTCAGGTTGTCTTATTTATCCTGCACACCCAAAATAAGGTTTATCTAATGCATTATATGACCCATTGTGCCTGTCGCGCAGGGCCTGGCTCTACCTAGTCAAGTGTCCAACGTAGTTCCCACTACTGCCACAGTTACCACTTCGCCTTGTTTATGATTTGCGACCCATGAAAATTCCTGTACTCCACCACCCTCCGAGCATCCGATTTGTTGTTGCTATGGCGTGCAGTACACCGCTTGCCAGTGTAGTCGTGCATCAGAGTAGTCTAGTGATGGTACGGAGGTAGTACACATTGTGAATCAACGTTGTGTTGTGGCACTTATACTTTACAGTATAATGTACACACATGAAGATATGGTAGAAATGCAGCTGATCTATGGAGAATGTACGTTGACGGGAAATACGTTATGAGATTGCTTGTTTGTTGATAGTACTTTTAGCGGACATTATGATTATTAAGTTAATATGTCTGTTTTCTACCCTACTCTACATACCTGTACTGTACCCTGTTGTAGGTGGACGAAATGCTGTTCAGGCAGAACGACTGTGCAGAATGACAAGCCATCGCCTTTGCGCCGGATTTTTGGTTGTCTCACATCTCGTCTACGGGAAACGGGAAGCTTAAATCCAAGACCTCGACATCGTCCTAGAACACGCACAGATGAACGTGCTGAAGTTGCTGTGCTCGCTACCATAGCTGTGAATCCTCAAATCAGCACACGTCGAATTGAACGTGAAGTTGGTGTGTCGAAATCAAGTGCACAGCGTATTCTTAAACGTCATAAATTTCATCCATACCATGTTGATTTACACCAGGATCTTCACGGAAATGACTTCCACAATAGGGTAACATTTTGTCGGTGGGCTCAGCAAAAACTTCTGACTAATTCAAATTTTTTTGCAGATGTTCTCTTTACCGACGAGGCATCATTCTCCAAAAAAGTAATTGTCAATATGAGGAATATGCATTACTGGTCCGCAGACAATCCAAAATGGCACCGTCAGGTAGAGCATCAATGTCTGTGGAAAGTTAATGTTTGGAGTGGGATTATTGGAGACACCATTATCGGACCTTTCTTTATAAATGGAATCCAAAATAACAGACAATACTCCAGATTTATACGACACAATCTCCCGGTTCTCTTGGACACCGTACCTCTGAACCGGAGAATGGTCATCTGGTATCAGCATGACGGATGCCCTGCACATAACGCCTTACGAGCACGACGACTTCTGAACCATAAGTTCCCTGGTAGGTGGATTGGACGAGGTGGCCCAGTTAGGTGGCCTGCCCAATCTCCGGACCTTACACCGCTGGATTATTTTCTTTGGGGAGCAGTGAAGGATGCTGTTTACCAACATGAACCAACAACACCAGAGGACATGAAGCAACGCATTATTGATGCTTGTACAGCCATCAAAGAGGAAACAGTAGCACGGAGTAGGGCATCCTTCATCTGCAGAGTGACCCTATGTACGCAAGCCAATGGGCATCACTTTGAGCATGAGATGTGAACGCTGTGTTTAGTATGTAGTGCTGGTATCACACTGGATGTTTCTACAAAGGGCCATTTTACCCAGTGATGTTAAGAAACATTTGTTTGCAATAATTTGTCATTTAATGCATTCAATAAACATAACATTGATAATAATGTGATAATAAAACTAATTGGTTAAACGTGTTTAGATTCATCTTCTATGTCCTACCTGAACTTCCCAAACCAAAACATTTTTACCTATGTTGTTGCTGTGGTCTTCAGTCCTGAGACTGGTTTGATGCAGCTGTCCATGCTACTCTATCCTGTGCAAGCTTCTTCATCCCCCAGTACCTACTGCAGCCTACATCCTTCTGAATCTGCTTAGTGTATTCATCTCTTGGTCTCCCTCTACGATTTTTACCCTCCACGCTGCCCTCCAGTACTAAATTTGTGATCCCTCGATGTCTCAGAACATGTCCTATCAACCGATCCCTTCTTCTAGTCAAGTTGTGCCACAAGCTCCTTTTCTCCCCAATTCTATTCAATACCTCCTCATTAGTTATGTGATCTATCCATCTAATCTTCAGCATTCTTCTGTAGCACCACATTTCGAAAGCTTCTATTCTCTTCTTGTCTAAACTATTTATCGTCCACGTTTCACTTCCATACATGGCTACACTCCATACAAATACTTTCAGAAACAACTCCCTGACACTTAAATCTACACTCGATGTTAACAAATTTTTCTTCTTCACAAACGCTTTCCTTGCCATTGCCAGTCTACATTTTACATCCTCTGTACTTCAACCATCATCAGTTATTTTGATCCCCAAATAGCAAAACTCCTTCACTACTTTAAGTGTCTCTTTTACTAATCTAATTACCTCAGCATCACCCGACTTAATTAGACTACATTCCATTATCCTCGTTATGCTTTTGTTGATGTTCATCTTATACCCTCGACTCTTATAACTGCCCTCTGCTTTCTGTACAAACTGTAAATAGCCTTTCGCTCCCTGTATTTTACCCCCGCCACCTTCAGAATTTGAAAGAGAGTATTCCAATCAACATTGTCAAAAGCTTTCTCTAAGTCTACAAATGCTAGAAATGTAGGTTTGCCTTTCCTTAATCTTTTTTCTAAGATAAGTCGTAAGGTCAGTATTGCCTCAGGTGTTCCAACATTTCTACAGAATCCAAACTGATCTTCCCCGAGGTCGGCTTCTACTAGTTTTTCCATTTGTCTGTAAAGAATTCGTGTCAGTATTTTGCAGCTGTGATTAAACTGATAGTTCGGTAATTTTCATATCTGTCAACACCAGCTTTCTTTGGCATTGGAATTATTATATTCTTCTTGAAGTCTGAGGGTATTTCGCCTGTCTCATACATCTTGCTCGCCAGATGGTAGAGTTTTGTCAGGACTGGCTCTCCCAAGGCTGTCAGTTGTTCTAGGGGAATGTTGTCTACCCCAGGGGCCTTGTTTCGACTCAGGTCTTTCAGTGCTCTGTCAAACTCTTCACGCAGTATCATATCTCCCATTTCGTCTTCATCTACATCCTCTTCCATTTCCATAATATCGTCCTCAAGTACATCGCCCTTGTATAGACCCTCTATATTCTCCTTCCACCTTTCTGCTTTCCCTTCTTTGCTTAGAACTGGGTTTCCATCAAAGCTCTAGATATTCATGCAAGTGGTTCTCCTTTCTCCAAAGGTCTCTTTAATTTTCCTGTACGCAGTATCTATTTTACCCCTAGTAAGATAAGCCTCTACATCCTTACATTTGTCCTCAAGCCATACTTGCTCAGCCATTTTGCACTTCCTGTCGATCTCATTTTTGAGACGTTTGTATTCCTTTTTTCCTACTTCATTTACTGCATTTTTATATTTTCTCCTTTCATCAATTAAATTCAGTATTTCTTCTGTTACCTAAGGGTTTCTACTAGCCCTCGTCTTTTTACCTATTTGATCCTCTGCTGCCTTCACTATTTCATCCCTCAAAATTACCCATTCTTCTTCCACTGTCTTTCTTTCCCCATTCCTGTCAATTGTTCCCTTATGCTCTCCCTGAAACTCTGTACAACCTCTGATTCTTTCAGTTTATCCAGGTCCCATCTCCTTAAATTGCCATCTTTTTGCAGTTTCTTCAGTTTTAATCTATAGTTCATAACCAATAGATTGTGGTCAGAGTCCACATCTGCCCCTGGAAACGTCTTACAATTTAAAACCTGGTTCCTAAATATCTGTCTTACCATTATATAATCTATCTGATATCTTTTAGTATCTCCAGGCTTCTTCCATGTATACAACCTTCTTTCATGATTCTTAAACCTAGTGTTAGCTATGATTAAGTTATGCTCTGTGTAAAATTCTACCAGGCGGCTTCCTCTTTCATTTCTTAGCCCCAATCCATATTCATCTACTATGTTTCCTTCTCTCCCGTTTCCTACGCTTGAATTCCAGTGACCCATGACTATTAAATTTTCGTCTCCCTTCACTACCTGAATAATTTCTTTTATCTCATCATACATTTCATCAATTTCTTCGTCATCTGCTGAGCGAGTTGGCATAACTTTACCTAAACAACAGTAAAACTTTTAGTCCACTTGCTCGTTTCACTAAAACCATCTTAGTTAGGTTTAAGTAGTTCTAAGTTCTAGGGGACTTATGACCTCAGCAGTTGAGTCCCATAATGCTCAGAGCCATTTGAACCATTTTGAACTAAAACCATCAACATGAATTTTACTATTATGAGTAGATTAGATTAGATTAGATTAGATTAGATTAGATTAATACTAGTTCCATGGATCATGAATACGATATTTCGTAATGATGTGGAACGAGTCGAATTTTCCAATACATGACATAATTAGGTTAATTTAACAACATACTTAAGTTAATATAACAACTTTATTTTTTGTGTTTGTTTGTTTTTCTTTATTTTTTATTTTTATTTTTATTTATTTTTTATTTTTTTAATATTTTTGTTTTTTTTTCTTTTTTTTCTTAATTTATATCGAAAAATTCCTCTATGAAGTAGAAGGAGTTGTCATTCAGAAATTCTTTTAATTTCTTCTTAAATACTTGTTGGTTATCTGTCAGACTTTTGATACTATTTGGTAAGTGACCAAAGACTTTAGTGCCAGTATAATTCACCCCTTTCTGTGCCAAAGTTAGATTTAATCTTGAATAGTGAAGATCGTCCTTTCTCCTAGTATTGTAGTTATGCACACTGCTATTACTTTTGAATTGGGTTTGGTTGTTAATAACAAATTTCATAAGAGAGTATATATACTGAGAAGCTACTGTGAATATCCCTAGATCCTTAAATAAATGTCTGCAGGATGATCTTGGGTGGACTCCAGCTATTATTCTGATTACACGCTTTTGTGCAATAAACACTTTATTCCTCAGTGATGAATTACCCCAAAATATGATGCCATATGAAAGCAATGAGTGAAAATAGGCGTAGTAAGCTAATTTACTAAGATGTTTATCACCAAAATTTGCAATGACCCTTATTGCATAAGTAGCTGAACTCAAACGTTTCAGCAGATCATCAATGTGTTTCTTCCAATTTAATCTCTCATCAATGGACATACCTAAAAATTTGGAATATTCTACCTTAGCTATATGCTTCTGATTAAGGTCTATATTTATTAATGGCGTCATACCATTCACTGTACGGAACTGTATGTACTGTGTCTTATCAAAATTCAGTGAGAGTCCGTTTACAAGGAACCACTTAGTAATTTTCTGAAAGACAGTATTGACAATTTCATCAGTTAATTCTTGTTTCTCAGGTGTGATTACTATACTTGTATCATCAGCAAAGAGAACTAACTTTGCCTCTTCATGAATATAGAATGGCAAGTCATTAATATATAATAACAATGATTAACTGTCACTTGCGCTAGATCTACAGTAAAGTAAAGTTTTAATGTTGAATGGCATTACCTTTTTAGTAACGGATTAACGATAAGCGAAGTTAACTTTGTGACTAACGTTGCGGTACACAGATATGTTACAGAACTGCATCACCCGTAGCCTATGGGATAAATACCTGCTGGAATGTACGACGTTAATGCAGGATGGAAGTAGATGGTATTATTCGTTTCGGACCTCTTGGTAAGTATGGAGGTGTGATTACACATGTCAATCACATCTCGATTACGGGCAGCATGGGGTTCACGCCTGAGCCTCAGGACGTGCGCTAGCAGCGCATGTCAGGTGTTTCAAGCGTCAACTTCGCGTCTCAATATCTCGGGATGTAATGGGAATATTGCGATGCAATCAACGCCATTGTGTATGTGCTTTGTCATGCTATGGATTGCTGAAGAAAAAATATAGGAGGTCCATTTAAAAAATACATAAGTTTGTGTTAAAAAACACATATGCTTTAGTTTTAGAATGTTTCCAAATATGTACATTCATGGGCCCCAGCCCTACATTGATACCGGTGAAAGTCGTTTTCCAATAGCTGTTATTGTTCCAGAGATATTTTGAGTGGACAAGATAGCTGGGACAAAACGGTGCATACTAGACTGCAGTCTCTGAAACACTGTATTGTTGTTGTGGTCTTCAGTCCTGAGACTGGTTTGATGCAGCTCACCATGCTACTCCATCCTGTGCAATCTGCTTCATCTCCCAGTACCTACTGCAACCTACATCCTTCTGAACCTGCTTAGTGCATTCATATCTTGGTCTCCCTCTACGATTTCTACCCTCCACGCTCCCCTCCAATACTAGATTGGTGATTCTTTGATGCCTCAGAACATGTCCTACCAACCGATCCATTCTTCTAGTCAATTAGTACAACAAACTCCTCTTCTCCCCAATTCTGTTCAGTACCTCCTCATTAGTTATGCGATCAACCCATCTAATCTTCAGCATTCTTCTGTAGCACCACATTTCGAAAGCTTCTATTCTCTTCTTGTCTAAACTATTTATCGTCCACGATTCACTTCCATACATGGCTACACTCCATACAAATTTTTTCAGAAACGACTTCCTGACACTTAAATCTATACTCGATGTTAACAAATTCCTCTTCTTCAGAAATGCTTTCCTTGTCATTGCCAGTCTACATTTTATATCCTCTCTACTTCGACCATCATCAGTTATTTTGCTCCCCAAATGGCAATATACGGATTGAATAACATCGGGGAGAGGCTACAACCCTGTCTCACTCCCTTCCAAACCACTGCTTCCCTTTCATGTCCCTCGACTCTTATAACTGTCATCTGTTTTCTGTACGAATTGTAAATAGCCTTTCGCTCCCTGTATTTTACCCCTGCCATCTTTAGAATTTGAAAGAGAGTATTCCAGTCAACATTGTCAAAAGCTTTCTCTAAGTCTACAAATGCTAGAAACGTAGGTTTGCCTTTTCTTAATCTAGCTTCTAAGATAAGCTGAAGGGTCAGTATTGCCTCACGTGTTCCAACATATCTACAGAATCCAAACTGATCTTCGCTGAGGTCGGCTTCTACCAGTTTTTCCATTCGTCTGTAAATGATTATTAAACCTACTCCTGCATTACCCCTATTTGATTTTGTATTTATAACCCTTTATTCACCTGACCAGTAATCTTCACTAATTCCCATTATATCTAACTTTAACTTATCCATTTCCCTTTATAAATTTTCTAACCTGCCTTCCGATTAAGGGATCTGACATTCCACGCTCCGATCCGTAGAACGCCGGTTTTCTTTCTCCTGATAACGACGTCCTCTTGAGTAGTCCCCGCCCGGAGATCCGAATGGGTGACTGTATGACTGACTAAATAGTATCTAACATGAAAACCATGCATTTCAGGACATAAGTTCATGTGACCTTTTTTGTTCCATGTACACTCATTGATCAATCGATAGAGCTTGTACATTGTGGAAAAAATCACCCTGTATGTGCTCAATATAATTATTAATAATCCAGTCATAGAAACAAGGTTTGTATGTGCCCAGTCACTGCAAAAGTGGATGTAAAATGCTTAGTAATTCAATAAAGATACTTTCTGTAGAAACCCTCTTGGTGCTGTAATGAATTAATCATTCTAAGACATAAATACAGTAGGAAGCTAGCCAGTAACACCTCTCAGGATTTTTAGTCAAATCATCCTCAATGAGTTCTGTGTTGTTACAGTTGGTGAATTTGAAAAGATCAATTATTTCTCAAAGTTGACCGCACTTCACAGTTTCTTGTGTTTTATGTCCCTATTTACCCTTCCCTTGGCAACTTCATCAAATAGTAAATTTCATTGTACATAACTTAGAACCTACATTTCAAATATGGGGAGCCACCGATCTGTAGCCTCTTTTACTTTTTCTAGGTATAACATACACGTGTTTCATTCTTGTGGGAAAAAAGAATTGTCTGCTATTGTAGCTGCTATGTCGATCTGTTTTTTGTTGTCTATGAATGGAAACTGTTGCATATTTTTTCGCATACTTTATTCGAAAATCCAGACAACAAATACCCAATCCTTTAACTAATTTTACGATAGATCGTTATACATTTATATATGCAAGTACCCTACAAACTTAGTTAAATGTTTTGCACCAATGTTTGTATTGAATGAGACCCCAAGTTTTCGTGTTTTCTATTGCACTCTTGTGCTGGTCAACAGTATCTACCAGCCTCAAAATATCCTCAAACGATTACTTTTGCTATCTGGAAAGCTTATCGCTCATGTTAGACATACTATTATTTCAGGCAATGACTAAGGTAAATATGAAATGATGTATGTGAAAATACCCAGTCTGCCGTTAAGTTCTTACTAACTTAACTGGATGGAAATGCCATTCTGGGAATAACTAACTGCGGAATAAAATGATGCTGTACAACACTGTCTCTAAGTTAACCCGTGATTAGCATATACCTCGATTAGCTATCCCTGTATTGTACAACTGGCCCTTAGTTAGTTTCATGTTCCATGATTCATTTGCATGGTAAGTTGCAATGCAATAGAACGAGTCATTATACACTGACATCAACTTTTCTTTTAAATATGCCAACATGCTTATTATTTATTAGTTTTTTCGTTTTTTAGTTAAAAACAAATAGATGTTAGTAATTTCTAGCATCAGCATTTACACATTACAGCAATAGATAGTCTTCTGAGAAATAGGAGGAGTTGACAAAGAAAAACTTTTTCAGTTTCAATGTAGCAATGTCATGCTACACTGGACCCAAGGGGAGCTCAATCAGCACCAGGCTTAAACAACATCATAGAAAGCTGGGGATCAAAGAAGCCTGAATCAGCCTTTGTGGAACATTGGCTTAACAAAAACCACAAAAACATAATAGATGTACAAATCTTACAAACAGAGGAAAAGGGGGCTAAACTCAGCCAGTTAGAAATTTTAGAAATTAAAAAACAGATGTATACATCCCCACACTTATTATTAAATGGGCAAACCCAACACAATTATTCACATATTTTAGATGATATCACAACAGTGGGATAGAAGTAAACCTTTGGGCTCAGTAGATAAAAATTTCTTGGCTGATGCATAACTTTATTCATAGATGCATTTAGTCATGTTGATGTAATCGGTGAATTGTGCATTTCTATATGCATTTTGTCAAGAATGGTCATTGAAGTAAGTTTACATTAAGCCTAGGATCAATACATTAAAAGTTGAGATGACTATCTTCGCCTTATCATTCTTACTGTCTTTGCATTATCATTTTTGTAATGAGTAATGTGCTTGAAAATGGGCTTTTTAAACCAAACCCAGGTTTACAATGTATGTGAACAATATATTTCGTGTGAAACGGCGGCAAAGTGCATCATGTGGAATATAATAGACCTCACTAGTGATATAGTACACTCTGAGTTTTACGTACGTAATTAAATGTTCCTTGGTTGTTGTGTTCGATGTATTTTACCTGGAAGTGCACATATAGTTTTACTGGCACTAAATGTGTTTTACTCACTATTACTAATTCACCTATGTCAACTCTAACGGGTTATGGGCCCAACGATGCATTTGGAATAAGTATATATATAATATAATAGTGAGAAAGTATTGGAAAAGTTCCAAGTAGTGCACTTGCGTGAAGTACTAGTTATCCTTACAAGACGAACGAAACTCTTTTGCATTATTCTTCGGTATTATTCTTTTCATCAAGAAATATCAAAGTTACTGTAAAATGAGTGCGGCACAAATTCAGCAGATTGAAAGACGTATCGGTCGAAATAACTGTGCATTGTGGAAATTTGCAGTAGAAACGTATTTACGTTTAGATGACCTATGGGATGTGGTGGATGGGAGAATGAAATCAACATATCAGAATTATTCAAGTAAGGATAGCAAGGCAAAATCAAAGCTGATATTACTAGTTGACCCAGTGAATATGTTCACGTTGAAAAAGAAAAATGGCAAAAGAAGTCTGGGACAAATTACGAAATGCATTTGAGGGTGGAGGTTTTACAAGGTAAGTAGGATTATTACGTGAGTTAATTTCCACTCAGCTGGACAAATGCGAGAGTGTAGAGTAATACATCAATGAAATTTGTTATTAACAATCTGAACGAATTCAAAAGTAATAGCAGTGTACATGGCTACAAAACTAGGAGAAAGGATGATCTTCACTACTCAAGGTTAAATCTGACTTTGTGTCAGAAGGGGGTAAATTATGCTGCCACAAAAGTCTTTGGTCATTTATCTAATAGCATCAAACCTCTGACAGATAGCCTAATAGCATTTAAAAGGAAATTAAAAGAATTTCTTAATGGTAACTCCTTCTACTCATTAGATGAATATTTGGGTATAGTAGGTGGGTAATTTCTCTATCCCCCACAAAAAAATTAAAAATATTAATGTCATGTAATATTTTGTGTAATGTAATATCTTGTATAGACACATTTTATTAACCTGACACGTTCCATATCATTATGAAGTGTCGTATTCATGATCTATAGAACAAGTACTAATCTAATCTAATCTAATATCTAATCAAAATAATAGCCACGTCGAACTGACTGAGAAACATTGGGTTTGAGATCGCTCATGGATGGATAGGGACACTACTGTTGGCAGGACTGCCCGAAAGGTTTGCATCTATGATTATGGGGCTGGAAAGCTCAGGTATACCGATCACAGACGGCAGTGTTAAAGCGAAAATCTTACAGGATGTAAAGAGTACTTCAAGCTGTCATATATTGGAGAAAGAAACTGCATCTGCTCTTCATTCAAGAAACAAATAGAAGAAATCAGTGAGAAGCTATAGATGTCAGAAGAAGGGGCATATTGCATCTCAGTGCAGAGAAAAAGTAAACCCAAGATCAGACATCCAGCAAAACAGCCACGTTGCTGATAGCCCAGAGAGAGGGACTGATAATAAAGCTAAGGCACTCTCGTGTTTTTATTCTTTTGGAGATGTGTGTAATCATCAACGGGAATGGATTTTAAACTCAGGTGCATCTGTGCATATTGTTGAAGACAAATTTCTTCTTTATGGGAAACTAGACCTACATGTAAGTGTAAATGGTGAACCTGATATGGTTACAGCACATGATGTTCATTATGTAAAAAATGTTGCGATTAACCTACTGTCTGTAGGGGAAATTGTTAAGAAGGGAAATACCATCATCTTTGATATGCATGGAGCAAGATTAATCAACGAAAATGGTGAAGTTATAACATCAGCAAGTAACAAAAGGGGTATTTTTTAAATTGGATACCATTGACAGTAAACCCAGAAACGTTAGTTATTCAGTATACTCAGCAGAAGGTGTTTTGTGGCACCACAGACTTGGACACCTAAATAGATTGAGTATGTCTTTAATGAGGGACATGGTGAAGGGAATACAGAATTATAGTGTAAGGACGCTTGTGAGATATGCATAAAGGAAAAAAAACAAGCGAAACTATTTTTGAAGACTAGTAAAAGTAAATCTACAGATGTCTTACAGTTAATCCATACAGATGTATGTGGCTTGATGGAGTGCAAACCCATGGGTGGGAGCCATTATTTTCTTACATTTATTAATAATTATTCACAATATACTTATGTTTATTTTCTTAGTTCCAAAGACCAAATGAGTGATATTTTTGAGGAGTATTGTAATATGGTCGAAAGGTGGACAGAAAAGAAGAATAAGATCATTAGGTCTGATAATGGGAGACAATATATTAACCATAAATTGAAGACACTTCTGGCAAAAATGGGAATCAGGCATCAAACTACCATAAGGTACAGCCCATCTCAAAATGGGATTGCTGAGAGGGCTAATAGGACCATTGTCGAAGAAGCAAAGAGCATCATAACTGATGCTGGATCATCAAAAGATTTTTGGGTAGAGGTAGTATCAACAGCTGTATAGTTGAACAATAGATTACCTACAAAAGCATTAAGGAATAAAACCCCTGTGAGATATGCATAGGAAGGAAACCTGACCTAAGTGATATAAGGGTTTTTGGGTGTGATGCAATGGCCCACATTCCAAGACAGCTAAGAGGAAAATGGGACCCAAAAGCTGAACAGTATATTTTTGTAGGCTATTGTGAGAATTCAAAGGACTACCTATTAGTGGATCCATTGAATAAAAGGATTGTTATAAGCAGAGATGTAGTATTCATTGAAAATAGAAAGGACTCTGAAGAGGCCAAGATTACGAAGTTAACTGCACCTAGTTCCAAGAGTGAAACCTTATGTGAAGAAAGAGAAAGTGAAGAACAGGAAGAGGATTGTCCAAGGCAAATGGAGACTATTTATGATGACAATGAGTTTGAGGACAAACAAAATGAAGAGAACAATGTAAGGCGTTCATCTCATGTACCAAAAGCAAAAGAATAACTGGAGTTTGAAATGTATGCAGCCCAGTTTCTTAATGATGAGCCAGCAACAGCAGAAGAAGCAATGAATGGCCCGAACTCTCAAGAATGGTAAGAAGGGATAGAGAGAGAATCTTAATCTAAGAACAAAACCTTTGAATGGGTAAATATGCCAGCAGATAAGAAGCCATTGCAGACAAAATGGGTATTCACTTTGAAGAGCCCTGAAAATTCATCACCAAGATATATAGCAAGACTTGTAATTAAAGGATATTCGCAAAAACAGGGGTAGATTACAAAGGAACTTCTTCACCTGTAGTCAAGTATGCCTCATTGAGATATCTTTTAGCCTTGGCAGTAAAACAAAATTTAACAATTCATCAAATGTATGTAAAAACAGCATATTTAAATGGGAAATTGGAGGAGGAGATACGAGGGTGAGTAAAAAGAAAACCTTAAATATTTTTTTAAATATCCTTTATTGTGCAGAAGTGGTTTGAAGCCGTATCACTTTTCCACATAATCTCCCCCATGCTCAATGAAAGTCCTTCAACGCTTACAAAGTGCATAAATTGCTTTAGAAAAAAATTCTTTTGGTAGTCCGCGCAACCACTCATGCACCGTGTGGCCTACCTCTTCACCAGAACGGAACTTCTTTCCTCCCATTGCGTCTTTCAGTGGTCCAAACATATGGAAATCACTTGGGGCAAGGTCTAGTGAGTATGGTGGATGAGGAAGACACTCAAAATGCAGGTCTGTGATTGTTGCAACTGTTGTTTGGGCAGTGTGGTGTTTGCATTGTCGTGTTGCAAAAGGACACCTGCTGACAGTAATCCACGTCGCTTTGATTTGATTGCTGGCCGCAGATGATTTTTTAGGTCTGTGTATGATGCACTGGCGACAGTGGTCCCTGTAGGCATGTAATGCTCCACAGTGACACCTTTTTCGCCCAAAAGAGAGTCAGCATAATTTTCCCTGCTGATGGTTCTGTTCGAAACTTCTTTGCTTTTGGTGATGAGAAATGGCGCCTTTCCTTGCTCGCTCTCTTCGTTTCTGGTTGGTGGAAGTGAACCCAGATGTCGTCTCCAGTAACGGTTCTTGCAAGGAAGCCACCACCTTCTCGTTCAAAGCGCCGGAGAAGTGCTTCACAAGCG
The DNA here is from genome assembly GCF_021461395.2 of Schistocerca americana. Taxonomy (NCBI): domain Eukaryota; kingdom Metazoa; phylum Arthropoda; class Insecta; order Orthoptera; family Acrididae; genus Schistocerca; species Schistocerca americana. The sequence goes on along the minus strand of NC_060119.1, from coordinate 1,214,911,512 downwards.
TCAACACGTCGGTGTCTCATTTCAGGAATCAGCTGCCGTGGCACCCATCTTGCAGGCACTTTGTGAAACTGGAGCACATCATGCCCAATGTGGTGTGCTGACCCATGGCTAATCCGTCAACATGCTGCAATGTCACTCGCCGGTTTCCTTCACTATGGCTTCAACTGCTGCAATGTTCTGTGGAGTCACAACTCGTTGTGCCTGACCTGGATGAGGAGCATCTTCCACTGAAGTCACACCATTTGCGAACTTTCTACTCCATTTGTAGACTTGCTGCTATCACAAACATGTATCACCGTACTGAACATTCATTTGTCGATGAATTTCAATAGGTTTCACAACTTCACAATGCAGAAACCGAATAACAGAACGCTGTTCTTCCCTGGTGCAAGTCGCAAGTGGGGCAGCCATCTTTATACTGATACTGCGACGGTATGTGTACATCTACACCACGCTGCCACCTACAGGCCATTCTGCACGCTGTTTGTAGCACGCTTACCAACTTACAGGATAACGCCGCGAAATTTCGATTTGTTACTACAAATTTAAGGTTTTCATTTGACTCGCCCTCGTATATATTATTCCACCAAGAGAAGCTACGAAATCCAGATTGGAAAGGGAAAAGATTTGGCGTTTGCAAAAAAGTATTTATGGACTTAAACAGAGTGGACATTCTGGAATCGATGTCTGCATAACACTATAATAAATATGAATATGAAGCAATCTAAGGCAGATCGCAGTATATACTATAAAAGTGAAGGAGAATGGATAATAATAATGGCAATATGGGTGGACGACTTCTTTATCCTGGCTGAAAATGAAAGTCAAATGAGAATTTTTAAGAAACAGCTGCAAACCAAGTTTAAGGTGCATGATTTGGGAGAAGTTAAACGTTATTTAGGTATGCAGAGTACTAAGGATGAAGAGAGACAAGAACTGAGAATAAATCAATCATCATATACAGAAAAAATCTCAAAGAAATTTGGTATGGGTGATTGTAAACCCATAACTAATCCAATGGCAGTAGGAGTGAAGTAAAATGTAAATCAAACAGATGTGGAATGTGGTAAGAATGTTCCATATTTAGAAGCAGTAGGGGGTCTGTTACATTTGTCTCAAACGTCAGCAGACATTGCAGGGACCCAAAGAAAAAGCACTGGAAAGTTGTGAAAAGGTTATTCCAATACCTAATAGGAACTTCAAACAACGAATTAAGATATGGTAGAGAAGGTAATGCAAAACTAGAAGGCTACAGGGATGCAGACTGGGGGAGTGAATTCGGAGATAGGCACTCCACTACTGGCTGCTGATTTAAATTAATGGGAGCCCTCATTTCATGGTCCTGTCAAAAGTAAAAAACTGTTGCAATGAGTACTGTAGAGGCCGAGTATATGTAGTAGTCTTACACTACACAGGAAGCATTGTGGCTAACAACATTAATAAGTGAAACAGAACCCAATTTAATAGTGGAACCCATAACGATCTTCTGTGACAATAAAGGAGCCATTAACCTAGCTAAGAATGATGTCACTAGTGCTAGAACAAAACATATTCATATAAGGCACCGTTTTATTCGGGACCACATAGAGCGGCAAAACATCGCCGTGGAATACCTGTGTACAGAAGACATGTTGGCTGACCTTCTGCCAAACCCTTGGACAAAGAGACGTTTGAAAAGACTGTAGGACTATTTGGTTTATCATGTGAAGGCATGCCACAAAATATATGCTCATAGAGGGGGGGGGGGGTTGTTGGAATTGTGTGAACAATATATTTCGTGTGAAACGGCGGCAAAGTGTATCATGTGGAATATAATAGACCTCCCTGGTGCTATTGTACACTCTGAGTTTTACATATGTAATTAAATGTTCCTTGGTTGTTGTGTTCGATGTATTTTACCTGGGAGTGCAAATACAGTTATTGGCACTAAATGTGTTTTACTCACTATTTCTTATTCACCTGCGTCAACTCTAACAGCATACGTAATAAAATTTGTGTAACAAGGCAAAAAACTGTTTGTTTAGTTAGTTTTCTCTTTAGTTTCAAATTTTATTTTGCTGTCTGCCAGGCACTTTACACCAATGAGTAAGTGATCAAACTTTTGTCTGAAACATTGTGAAACGCTGTTTGTGCTACAATGTTAATGTGGCGTAGTGAATGTAATTTTTTTTCCTATAATATTGTAGTTATACATCATTGTTCATGTTGAAGTGCAGTGAATTATTTACAACAAAGATCACGAGGGAATAAATATAGTGTGAAAAGGATAGATCGCTACTCACATGCCAAGCAGCAGGCAGGCACGATGAAAAGAGTGTTCACAATCGTTTTCAGCCAAAACCTTCCTCAGAAACGAAACGAAGCACACATACAGGTTCTTACAATCCTGCACACAAAACTCACACACACATGACCGATATCTCCTGCAGTTCTAGTCAGAATCTTTTTTAAAAGGGTTGGACATGTGGATAATGAATAATAATAATCGGCGGGAGGAATTTAGGGCGTTAGATGCTACCCCAGCAATCAACATGGTTACGTAGCCGTGTGTTGTGTGGGGATGAGACCATTGAGAGAGTGTGGCTCGGATGTCGGAGCGTTTGCGATTTGAAAGACAATGAAAAACACAGGCAAGGAGAGAAAGAATGGGCCCTGAGGAAAGTAAGGCAAAGCTAAAGTCAAATGATGGAAGCAAAACCACTACAACATAGCTAAACTGCGCAACCATAATTGATATATACAGAAGAAAATATTTCTTGAATAGCTCCACTTATAAATAACATGTGATTCTTTTAAAGTTTCGATTAAGATCAGATCGATTAGTACATCCATAAACAGTGCACGCTGACATTTTTGATGAAACAACTAATTCTCCACACTATCAAAGTAGCCAACACGTCAAAGCTGGACATTGGCATGTCAGAGTGACGTCGTGCAGTAGTATCACCACGGTGAACCATGGAGGTATGAATGTGGTGAACCTAATGTTTAGGCTACTTAAGATGGTGGACTTCGGCTTCAAGTTTGTGACGTAATGACAACTCATTTCTTTTGTTTACCTCCACGATAACTGACTACAGAATGGCATCCTGTTAATTTTAGACGCACACAACACAAATTAAGAAATAATGTCAAGCCTAGAGAAGGTAATGTTGGAACATGATTTGTTATCGAAAAACAGTGGTTTTAGGGAATGCAGTTTTTTAAAATCCTGCTAAAGCTATCTCTATATTTCAAACAAAGTATTGTATTCACTACTACTCACCAAATTTGCCTACTTAGTCATCTTGAACTGAACATTTAACTATGTGCGTATATGTGTAGGATTTAGAAATTCTACAGTACGTCATACAAGAAACAGGATATTACAGAATACTCTAAGAGTATAGTAATTTCGTAAATCTTCAGCTTAAAGAGCACATTCGTGTATCCAGATTTCCATTGATATAACTTGTGTCAAGCTCTTCATATTGTTTTCGGGACGCCAGTATAGCATTATCTCATATTTGGTTCTTTATTATGCTTCAATACCATACATGCCAGAAAATGAAAATGTGCAACTGAAATTGATAGAACAGTCGAAACTAGCCAATAGCGCGGAATGAAACACTTTGTTTCAAAGAAACTGACTGCCTCTGAGGAAAAGATTCATAAAAGCCAGATTTCTTAGGTAAACCAACAAAAATTAACTTAATTTTTGTTCAAGACGATTAATGTAAAACGCTTGATTGCCAATAACGAGGAAATGAAATCAGAAAATAGAAACTAATAAATATTTTAGTCTTCCGTGAGTCTGTAAATGTATTTTGATTCTCTTGATAGCTCCCAGCCACAGAAATCCTTGATGTTTTCATTTGACGCGAGAGCTGTAAATGAAGTGAAAACAGCAATTTTGCGAAACTTAAACACGTGTCAAGTGGAGACTATCCCCGCTTTCAACTCTGACTGCTTCTCTCATGCGCGAATCTGGCAGCCTGGGCTCGCTAGAAAAAATTTTCCGGGTAGCATCTTGCTGCTTGCAGCTGACAACGCTATCAGGTATACCCCAAGTAGCCAGAGGCGGGAGAAGGCGTTGTTCATGCGCGACTTCAGCTGTGTGTGGAGGCGTGAGTCAGCTGCCAACTTCTCTAACGAACCTCTTATCTCCTTGTTGCAGTCCTACTCACAAGGGATCGTGGTTAGTGGAGATATGCATCGTTTTGAGAGATAATTGAGCGTTTGCAAGGACTAAACACCTGTATTTATAGAGACCAAAGATATTATCCCAACAATGCCCTATCGCAGTTAATGTTGTTATAAGACAGTCTGTGGTATTGTTGTTGTTTGGTTGCGACTTTGAAATTTGAAGTAGTCTTATGGCATTTATGTACATTTAAATTACTTATTTTATCTTGCTATAATGAGCCTCTGTGTCTTAAGAGCAGCATCACGTCTCCACGAGCGTATTGCTTATACAAAATTACTACCGGCGCGTGTAATTCAACCCTACAGAAAGCAGCAGTATGAAAGTAAGTTGTTCAGATAACCAGACGGAAGGGTATTTGCACTGAATTATTCGTGTTGACAGGCCTTTATCTAGAACTTAGAATATTGGAAATAAAGTAATTTGTAACTTTGGACTACCTGGCACAGCTGGTTAGTTCATTAAGGCACAGAAGCATTAGCCAACCAGTTGTAGGTTGACTGTATAGTAACTACGGTGGCTTGTTTATTCAGTGCGCTTCTATACAATAACACTCAGTTACTTTATGTTGTATACTTTAAGATAATTTTCGAAGTAATTTTATTAATGACCATCAATATGTAATTTAATTATAACTATTTGTTTGCGTATTTTGATGTTCATTCAAGATTTGACCACGTAAAATTTTATTTGCCAGTATTAATTCACCATCGTTCTTTAAACATCAGCATTTATGTGTTTCATTTCATTTATACCGATCATTGATGGTCCAGTGGCATACATCCCACTTCACCAATTGTACCATAATGTTTTTAACGTTGATTACACTTTTCATTCCCTTGTTAAATTGCATGTTTTCTACCTTATTCTGTAGATCCAGAGAGCGTTTTTGGAAGCACGTGAAGCATGTCAGAAAAAGAAAAATACGTTCACAGATCTTCCATGAGATTGCCTTCTATAAGTTTTTCCATTCCTCTGTAAGTTATTCGTGTCAGTATTTAGTAAATGGAAGGTTTGATAATACTCTCACTTGTTCACACTTGCTGTCTTTTGAACTCGAAATTTTAATTTCTTTTTGAAGTTTGATGCTATTTCTTCTGCAACAGATATCTCTCATATCATATGGAATAGTTGAGTCGTAATTAGTTAATCCCACAGATCTCATTAATTCAGAGAGAATGTTGTCCACTCTAGGTGGCATCTTTTGAAGTAGCTATTCGTAGTTTTCTCACACTGAGCTTTTGATATACAGCTTCTACTCTTTTTCTCCTAAAGTTTCTTTAATTTTTCTATAGGCAGCATTTATCTTTCCCATAATAGTGCATCTTTCTACGGCCTTTCATGTCTTCCCATTTGCCTGTTTCACTTGCTACATTTTATATATTTTGTCCTTTCTTCCATTAATTTCAATATGTCATATGTTATTCAGGGATTTCCACTTAGTGTGTCTTTTGGCCTGTTTGATCATCTGCAGCCTTCGCTAGTGCCTCTCTCAGAACTACTGATTCCTTTTCTATTGTATACCATTCCTCTGTTTCACTTAATCATTGGCTAATGCTCCCTTTGAAACTCTCCACAATCAGTGGTTCTTTCAATTTATTTAGGCCTCTTTTGCCTAATTTCCTACCTTTCTACAGTGTACTCAGTTTTAATATACAGTTATTAACCAACAAATTACGGTCAGAGCCTACATCTGTTGCCAGAAATGTCTTGTGCTTTCTGCAAAATCCTACCAGACAGCTTCCCCTTTCATTCCTTTCTCTTAGTCCATTCTCTGCTACTTTGATTTCACTTACTTTTCTTTCTGTTGATTTCTGGTCCTCCATTGCAAGTTAGTTTTCCCTTCCTTAACACTGTAAATAAGTTCTTTTATCGCATCGTATCTTCTTTGAATCGCTTGGTCATCTTCAGGCTATTTGACTTAGGCTGTATAAACTTTTAGCTGTATGATGAGTGTTGGCTTGTCTCTGTCTTGTCTTCGACAGCATGTTTTCAATGGTTTTGATAATAGCTCTTGCAAAATCCTATTTTCTTAGTCGTTATTACAGCTACTACTACATTGCCCTTATTGCCTGTTATTGTTGATATCCTACTCTCACCAGCATAACCGAAGATTGGGGCATCACCTGTCAGTTTTGACCTGTGATGTTATCAAGGTGGTGGATGTCACTATTTCAAGCTTACACTACGGGGCAGCCATGACTTCATTCATTACACATGGAGACAGACGCAGATAATATGAAAAATATTTAGATGCAGAAATAATATGAAACAAACAGGACATCTATGGGAACTAGGGGTGCTGGGATGGGGGGGGGGGGGGGGGAATCTAAAGATATGACAATCCTAATGATCAAGACATACCAAAATAAATACTGACCCAAAAATCAAGCAAACAAAATCCTCAACAGTCAACAAAGCTACAATGAGGGGACCTAGAAAAAGAATGGTATGAGAAATCTCACTTGACCTACATAGCTCAAATAAAATATACAAAACCAAATACATCTTGACAAAACTGGTATCTAACACTTCACTTGACCTATGAGTATGCAGTAACACAAAGCCAAAACGTGCCCATATAACTGATATCAAAAAGCCTAACTTCACCAAGAATCAAGATACCAGTAAGGGATGATAAAAAAAGTTTCCATTCAAGGGCCGTACCGCGCAGAAATGGTATGTGAATCAGGCAAGATCACTATGATCTTTGCGGCAATCATCCAATCGACATACCAGGTTGAAGATACCCATTTGGTGAAAAACCTTGTCCTGCTGCATAAAGAAGTCCGCAAGTGCCTGCTGCACACCCTCCTCCTCCAACAGGAATCATTGACCTTTCATGGCCTTTTTTAAGGGACTCAAGGTGTGATAATTGCATGGGGAGGGATCAGGATCATAGGCTGGGTGCTCGAGTGACCCACCTTAGAGCAGGTATCATCTGTAATGGATGAGGCTGACCTCCATGATCAACCGACATATTGTGTCGAATCACGACCAGCACAGAACTTGGCACACCATTTCACTGCAATGGCTATTGACAGACTTACTGCCCCATATACATTTTCCAATGGATGTCTGCTGGTGTTTGCCCTTTGGGAGCCAGGAAAAGAATAACAGCATGTTGGCCATGTTTGGATGCATTTGGTAATAACATCAACATAGTTCGTGTTTTCACAATCGCTTACTTGTCAGTGCTTATGTACCACCATTGGAGCCATGCTACAGCAATGTCCTGAAATACAAACATTTTGATCATCCCATACTAATCACAGTCTAGCATAGTTACCAACAACTAACAACACAACCCAAAATTCATTAAAAATTGCATTAACACCAATTTTGATGCAAAAGCAACACAATTATGCCCACAAACAGACATACCATACATACTACAATAAAAATAAAACCTTAAACATGGCTGCAACATCAGCAACTGTGTGATAGCAAACTTGGTGAGGTTTTAAGGGAGTCGCAAATAAAGGTCTATTGGAACCATTGACCTAGGTTTAGACAATTTTAAAATTGTTTTCTTCAGAAGATGTAATTGACCCTCAAAATTACATTAATGATTAGAAAACAGTTTTAAATCAAAGTAACAACTGTAGCTAAAAGATCTATGATGTAAGGGTACTTACTTGTTACATCAGATGCTGATTAAGTACATTGAATAAAGCCAACTGGTGCTTGTTGTGTTTGACATCCATTGTAAGAACACAATTAATTATAAGCCATGACTTACGATTGCAGTATTACAGGCAAACCGATTAAAAAAAAAAAAAGAAACATAAAAACATATAACAACCATTGTCAGCAGACACTTAAACATGTAATAGCAAAAATAAAATAAATAAAATATCATCAACACGATCTCTCAAATCGCCAGCCTGTACACCTCAAACTAGGAATCTCTCTGTATAGAGTGCTGTACATTGTCCTGACAACAATGCCACATATACAGTTTACCTGGTCTGAGATGAAATAACTATGGTCAGTCTTGTATCTTCTCCACAAACATTGTACTTCACATACCCAGCAGTTAAACCAAATGACAGCAGAAATTTGATCTTGGTCAACATATTGTCTCCCATGTGGCATGCAGGGACCTACTCGAGAACCTAATTTTCATATCCATACTAAGTAAAAACAGAACTTAAAATTAAATCTCAAACCATAAACAGCACACCACACTAATATTTCCAAGCCCAAAAATGAATCTATTGCTCATAAATACCAACATTAAAATGACTCGGTAATAAATCGCCGCAAACTCTTCCTGGTGTAATGTGTATCACTTCAGGCAGGGGGGTTACCTTCATAGTCTCGGATGTTATTCAATTTAGCATACGTTAAAATTCAAGCGTAAGTAACATGTACTTTTTTGTTTTCTCCAAAAAAATTCCTGCCCCGAGATACAGGCCCCCAAAGATGACACTGCAAACACCATTTTGAAGATGCGAATTTTGGAAAATTTTTTAAAATGCTGTATCTCTGTAACAGTTCTAGATATTTTGTTAGAGTTTTTTTATTTAAAAGATAATTGCTTTGTGGTTACAACAAAATCCTCCATTTGGACTTACCTATCAATGTTCTTTTACTATAGCTTTCTGAACATTTTTTTTTTTAATTTTAGAAAAAAATTTTTTTTTCAAAAATGCCAATTCATATAATTATGATTTTTTTTTTCTGTGGTTAGTACCATGTAGTACTATATTCTCTGTAAAGAAGAACATCCACTTTTAAGTTGGACAGGTATTATTTTAAAACATCATTTTTTTTTAAACTTTCAAGTGTAATGTATGTCTTCACTGAAGTTGTTTCTTACTCATTTCTTTGTTACAATGTTTAGGCCTATTTCTATTGTCTTTGTTGCAGTTATTTCTTGTTGTTGTTGTTGTTGTGGTCTTCAGTCTTGAGACTGGTTTGATGCAGCTCTCCATGCTACTCTATCCTGTGCAAGCTTCTTCATCTCCCAGTACCTACTGCAACCTACATCCTTCTGAATCTACTTAGTGTATTTGTCTCTTGGTCTCCCTCTACGATATTTACCCTCCACACTGCCCTCCAATACTAAACTGGTGATCCCTTGATACCTCAGAACATGTCCTACCAACCGATCCCTTCTTCTAGTCAAGTTGTGTCACAAACTTCTCTTCTCCCCAATCCTATTCAACACTTCCTCATTAGTTATGTGATATACCCATCTAATCTTCATCATTCTTCTGTAGCACCACATTTCGAAAGCTTCTATTCTCTTCTTGTCCAAACTATTTATCGTCCAGGTTTCACTTCCATACATGGCTACACTCCATACAAGTACTTTCAGAAACGACTTCCTGACACTTAAATCTATACTCGATGTTAACAAATTTCTCTTCTTCAGAAACGCTTTCCTTGCCATTGTCAGTCTACATTTTATATCCCCTCTACTTTGACCATCATTAGTTATTTTGATCCCCAAATAGCAAAACTCCTTTACTACGTTAAGTGTCTCATTTCCTAATCTAATTCCCTCAGCATCACCAGACTTAATTCGACTACATTACATTATCCTCGTTTTGCTTTTGTTGATGTTCATCTTATATCCTCCTTTCAAGACACTATCCAATCCATTCAACTGCTCTTCCAAGTCCTTTTCTGTCTCCGACAGAATTACAATGTCATCGGCGAACCTCAAAGTTTTTATTTCTTCTCCATGGACTTTAAGACCTACTCCGAAGTTTTCTTTTGTTTCCTTCACTGCTTGCTCAATATACAGATTGAATAACATTGGGGATAGGCCACAACCCTGTCTCACTCCCTTCCCAACCACTGCTTCCCTTTCATGACCCTCGACTCCTATAACTGCCATCTGGTTTCTGTACAAATTGTAAATAGCTTTTCGCTCCCTGTGTTTTACCCCTGACACCTTCAGAATTTGAAAGAGAGTTTTCCAGTCAACAGTGTCAAAGCTTTCTCTAAGTCTACAAATGCTAGAAAAGTAGGTTTGCCTTTCCTTAATCTAGCTTCTAAGATAAGTCGTAGAGTCAGTATTGCCTCACGTGTTCCGATATTTCTACGGAATCCAAACTGATCTTCCCCGAGGTCGGCTTATACTAGTTTTTCCATTCATCTGTAAAGAGTTCGCATTAGTATTTTGCAGCCGTGACTTATTAAACTGATAGTTCAGTAATTTTCACATGTGTCAACACCTGCTTTCTTTGGGATTGGAATTATTATATTCTTCTTGAAGTCTGAGGGTATTTCACCTGTCTCATACATCTTGCTCACCAGATGGTAGAGTTTTTGTCAGGACTGGCTCTCCTAAGGCTGTCAGTAGTTCTAATGGAATGTTGTCTACTCCCGAGGCTTTGTTTCGACTCAGGTCTTTCAGTGCTCTGTCGAACTCTTCACGCAGTATCATATCTCCCTTTGCTTAGAACTGGGTTTCCATCTGAGCTCTTGATATTCATACAAGTGGTTCTCTTTTCTCCAAAGGTCTCTTTAATTTTCCTGTAAGCAGTATCTATCTGACCCCTAGTGAAATAAGCCTCTACATCCTTACATTTGTCCTCTAGCCACCCCTGCTTAGCCATTTTGCACTTCCTGTCGATCTCATTTTTGAGACTTTTGTATTCCTTTTTGCCTACTTCACTTACTGCATTTTTATATTTTCTCCTTTCATCAATTAAATTCAATATTTCTTCTGTTACCCAAGGATTTCTACTAGCCCTCGTCTTTTTTCCTACTTGATCCTCTGCTGCCTTCACTTACTGCATTTTTATATTTTCTCCTTTCATCAATTAAATTCAATATTTCTTCTGTTACCCAAGGATTTCTACTAGCCCTCGTCTTTTTTCCTACTTGATCCTCTGCTGCCTTCACTACTTCGTCCCTCAAAGCTACCCATTCTTCTTCTACTGTATTTCTTTCCCCCATTTGTTACAATTGTTCCCTTATGCTCTCCCTAAAACTCTGTGCAACCTCTGGTTTCATCAGTTTGTCTAGATCCCATCTCCTTAAATGCCTACCTTTTTGCAGTTTCTTCGGTTTTAATCTACATCTCATAACCAATAGATTGTGGTCAGAGTCCACATCTGCCCCTGGAAATGTCTTACAATTTAAAACGCTGGTTCCTAAATCACTGTCTTACCATTGTATAATCTATCTGAAACCTGTCAGTATCTCCAGGCTTCTTCCATGTATACAGTCTTCTTTTATGATTCTTGAACCAAGTGTTAGCTATGATTAAGTTGTGCTCTGTGCAAAATTCTACCAGGCGGCTTCCTCTTTCGTTGTTTACCCCCAATCCATATTCACCTACTATGTTTCCTTCTCTCCCTTTTCCTACGCTTGAATTCCAGTCACCCATGACTATTAACTTTTCGTCTCCCTTCACTATCTAAATAATTTCTTTTATTTCATCATACATGTCTTCAATTTCTTCGTCATCTGCAGAGCTAGTTGGCAAATAAACTTGTACTACTGTGGTAGGCATGGGCTTCGTATCTATCTTGGCCACAATAATGCGTTCACTATGCTGTTTGTAGTAGCTTACCCACACTCCTATTTTTTTTATTCATTATTAAACCTACTCCTGCATTACCCCTATTTGATTTTGTGTTTATAACCCTGTAGTCACCTGACCAGAAGTCTTGTTTCTCCTGCCACCGTACTTCACTGCATGCCCTCGGGAAAAGTTACGGCTGTAGTTTCCCCTTGCTTTCAGCCGTTCACAGTACCAGCACAGCAAGGCCGTTTTGGTTAGTGTTGCAAGGCCAGATCAGTCAATCATCCAGACTGTTGCCCCTGCAACTACTGCAAAAGCTGCTGCCCCTCTTCAGGAACCACACGTTTGTCTGGCCTCTCAACAGATACCCCTCCGTTGTGGTTGCACCTACGGTATGGCTATCTGTATCGCTGAGGCATGCAAGCGTCCCCAACAACAGCAAGGTCCATTTCTTATCATTTTCTTTGTTGCAGTTATTTCTTTTCATTTTCATTATTGCAGAATTTCTTAGGCTTTGTTGAGGTTTCTTGTCAGTTTCTTTGTTGTGGTTGTTCATTGCAGGTTTTTGTATTGTAGTTGTTCAGTGCTAATTTGTTTACTGAAGAGGCTTCTAAGAAATCTGAGGCCATACAGTTAGTTCTGTGTTTTCTTGAGGAACTTGCCAGTTGACACAGTAATCTAATCTAATCTCAGTGTGTTTTCTGAAAAGAACTGTTTGAAATGTCTTCTTACTGGGGCCACAGGAGAGTGAAGTATGCTAACTATTTGCATATCTATAAAAGAGTAATGTATAAGACACACAGCCGGCCGGAGTTCCCGAGCGGTTGTAGGCGCTCCATTTCGGAACCGTGTGGCCGCTACGGTCGCAGGTTTGAATCCTGCCTTGGGCATGGATGTGTGTGATGTCCTTAGGTTAGTTAGGTTTAAATAGTTCTAAGTTCTCGGGGACTGATGACCTCAGCAGTTAAGTCCCATAGTGCTCAGAACCATAAGACAAACAAAAAAACAGACTTTATTCAGGTTGGGAATAAGTGTTCTCATTTGAAGACTCTGTTTCAAAGTGAAGATGTGTCCAGTGATGCCTTTTTGTGTTCTAAATGTTTTGAGAAAATAACAATAATGATAGTATCTGAACAAATTGAAGCCTCCCATGGTGCAGATGATGCAGATTTTGCATAAGTAGAGGAAGAATTAAATTAAGTCGAGTCATAGCTCTATGTATAAAAAAAGCACAGCGAAATTACTAAAGCTATGGATGAATACATTACAGCAAAACTGACCACTCCATCTTCAGAAGAAAATGTTTTCACAAATATCAATCCAGCTATTGAATATTGTGCATCCTGCAATGCAAAGGAGCAAGTCTTAACTACACTCCTGGAAATGGAAAAAAGAACACATTGACACCGGTGTGTCAGACCCACCATACTTGCTCCGGACACTGCGAGAGGGCTGTACAAGCAATGATCACACGCACGGCACAGCGGACACACCAGGAACCGCGGTGTTGGCCGTCGAATGGCGCTAGCTGCGCAGCATTTGTGCACAGCCGCCGTCAGTGTCAGCCAGTTTGCCGTGGCATACGGAGCTCCATCGCAGTCTTTAACACTGGTAGCATGCCGCGACTGCGTGGACGTGAACCGTATGTGCAGTTGACGGACTTTGAGCGAGGGCGTATAGTGGGCATGCGGGAGGCCGGGTGGACGTACCGCCGAATTGCTCAACACGTGGGGCGTGAGGTCTCCACAGTACATCGATGTTGTCGCCAGTGGTCGGCGGAAGGTGCACGTGCCCGTCGACCTGGGACTGGACCGCAGCGACGCACGGATGCACGCCAAGACCGTAGGATCCTACGCAGTGCCGTAGGGGACCGCACCGCCACTTCCCAGCAAATTAGGGACACTGTTGCTCCTGGGGTATCGGCGAGGACCATTCGCAACCGTCTCCATGAAGCTGGGCTACGGTCCCGCACACCGTTAGGCCGTCTTCCGCTCACGCCCCAACATCGTGCAGCCCGCCTCCAGTGGTGTCGCGACAGGCGTGAATGGAGGGACGAATGGAGACGTGTCGTCTTCAGCGGTGAGAGTCGCTTCTGCCTGGTGCCAATGATGGTCGTATGCGTGTTTGGCCCCGTGCAGGTGAGCGCCACAATCAGGACTGCATACGATCGAGGCACACAGGGCCAACACCTGGCATCATGGTGTGGGGAGCGATCTCCTACACTGGCCGTACACCACTGGTGATCGTCGAGGGGACACTGAATAGTGCACGGTACATCCAAACCATCATCGAACCCGTCGTTCTACCATTCCTAGACCGGCAAGGGAACTTGCTGTTCCAACAGGACAATGCACGTCCGCATGTATCCCGTGCCACCCAACGTGCTCTAGAAGGTGTAAGTCAACTACCCTGGCCAGCAAGATCTCCGGATCTGTCCCCCATTGAGCATGTTTGGGACTGGATGAAGCGTCGTCTCACACGGTCTGCACGTCCAGCACGAACGCTGGTCCAACTGAGGCGCCAGGTGGAAATGGCATGGCAAGCCGTTCCACAGGACTACATCCAGCATCTCTACGATTGTCTCCATGCGAGAATAGCAGCCTGCACTGCTGCGAAAGGTGGATATACACTGTACTAGTGCCGACAATGTGCATGCTCTGTTGCCTGTGTCTATGTGCCTGTGGTTCTGTCAGTGTGATCATGTGATGTATCTGACCCCAGGAATGTGTCAATAAAGTTTCCCCTTCCTGGGACAATGAATTCACGGTGTTCTTATTTCAATTTCCAGGAGTGTATTACTCCAGAGACATTTTAAAAAAAATTTTTTTTTGAACCACTTTCCATCAGTATCAAAGTACATGGTAGACAAATCAAGAAATGTGAGATCTGTGAAAGGAGTCTGTGGAAGACTAGATCCCTATTATGGTCATCTTGTAGAAGCAGCTCAAGTTCAGATAGTGCAGTATTTTATCTGGACTGCTCTCACCAGAGTGCCATCAAAAAAGATACTATAACTGTAACAGTTGAAGATCAAAAAGTTGTGAATGTGAAGAGTTACATGACTCACAGTATTAAAGAAACTTTTGCAATTTATAAGAGCAACTATACAACTTCACGTATTGGAAGATCAAAATCTTATGCACTATGACCAGACACCCACCAAGAGATGTCTGTTTATGTGTGTACAGCGTGAATGTTGAACTTCGTGTGGTAACTTTGAAGAACTTACTGGAGCATGTGACATATGACACCTTGGTTGTGTGTGTGAAGTCTTTAGTAGTCTGTGACGTAAAGTGAGAGACTTGTTTGTTTCAAGAATGTGGTGACTGCCCTGTGTTTACAGACACTTGGCCTGGAAGCCATAGCAGATAACTCTGCATAAATTACATATCCGCCATGGGAGGAAAATAAACAGTACAATAAAGCTGCACATTTCCAGGAAATATAATGGCTGTGGTTTCCCCATGCTTTCAGCAGTGTATAGTACCCATATAGCACAACCAGGCCAGTCAATCATTCAGACTGTTGCCCTTGCAACTGCAGAAACAGCTACTGCCGCTGTTTAGGAGGATGGTTTTAATATAACAAAATAATAAAAAAATTAAAAGCCAACTATATTTAATTATGGTATGAATATTTAATTAATATACGAGATATTATGTAGTTCTGCTTGTGTCTGTATATGTGTCAATGGATATGTGTGTGTGGTGCGAGTGTATACCCATCCTTTTTTCCCCCTAAGGTAAGTCTTTCCGCTCCCGGGATTGGAATGACTCCTTACCCTCTTCCTTAAAACCCACTTCCTTTCGTCTTTCCCTCTCCTTCCCTCTTTCCTGATGAGGCAACAGTTTGTTGCGAAAGCTTGAATTTTGTGTGTATGTATGTGTCTGTTTGTGTTTCTATCGACCTGCCAGCGCTTTCGTATGGTAAGTCACATCATCTTTGTTTTTAAATATATTTTTCCCACGTGGAATGTTTCCCTCTATTATATTGATATATTATGTAGTTAGCCTTACAAAAATTATGAAGTGTCATAATATTTATTTATATAATAGAGGGAAACATTCCACGTGGGAAAAATATATCTAAAAACAAAGATGATGTGACTTACCAAACGAAAGTGCTGGCAAGTCGATAGACACACAAACAAACACAAACATACACACAAAATTCAAGCTTTCGCAACCAACGGTTGCTTCGTTAGGAATGAGGGAAGGAGAGGGAAAGACGAAAGGATGTGGGTTTTAAGGGAGAGGGTAAGGAGTCATTCCAATCCCGGGAGCGGAAAGACTTACCTTAGGGGGAAAAAGGGACAGGTATACACTCGCTCGCGCACACACACACACACACACACACACACACACACACACACACACACACACACACATCCGCACATACACAGACACAAGCAGCTGCTTGTTTGGTAAGTCACATCATCTGTGTTTTTAATAATATTTATCTACTTTCACAAGAATTTATTTTATTAATGTTGTAGTTTAACTTTTCTGTCAATATAAGAAATCGCAGTTAAATAACTTGTGTAGTAATATGATTTAGTGTAAATGCAGAAATTTATAAAGGAATCATACGTTAGTGTAGCCCATCCATAGTTACTGTACCTACAGTACAGCTGTCTGTTATCATTTAGGCGCACAAGCCTCCCCATCGTGGCATGGTAATGGTTCATGGGTGTAAATACTGATGAAAATTTCATCTGAGAGAAACATATTATAGAGCCGTTCTAACAATGAAGTTCAGCAGCTGTTCCATTTCGTGTAACTGTTGTTTTGCAACCAAAGAAATCAGAATCTTCATATTTCCCCTCATTAATATCTTACGTTGTAATTTTCAATGACTTTGGCATTTTAGTTGCTCCTCCGCAATATGTAAATCCGCTTATGAAATTTATTATAGTTAATCCACTGCAGTTTGGAAGAATAGCGATGTTTACAGCTACAACATTAGAAGAAACATTATTACTCATTACTTAAGCTGTCACTAACTGATGAAAAGAGTTCGGTACATAGGCACAAAACTCTTTGATCATTTACTCTTTAAAGTAAAATGTCTGACACATAGCAAGGAAAATTTGATATCTGGTTTAAAATCATTTCCTCAAGATAACTCCTTGTAACTCCTTAAGAAAGACCTGGTAGCCCATTAAAACGAGTAGGCCTATGTTCGTTCTTATTAAAATTATGCTATAGTATTGCTTGTAATGTGGAAATGGCCAGCATGTAACCATACTCACAAACAAAACATATATCCAATAGGCTGTAAACTGACTCATTCCGTATCATTTCAGGAGGGGGGGGATGATGTCAAAGATCTGTGGAACATTAACCAAGCAACTAAATTGGCATTTGTTGCCTCCATGTGTTCTTTGCACTTTTTTAAATGCTCAGTACAATGCTCAAAGGAAAGATATAATGACTTCCTTATTTGATAAAGACAGAGCTTGTTCTGACCCTACTGTAAATCTGATGAGAGTCTCACTCTGTGTACTAACCCTCAAGATTATTTTAAAATTTTATTTTATATATTTAGCAGTTTTGGATGTACATATGTGGATCAGATCCAAATACATATTTTCATTGTCAGTTTTACAAAATTGTAAGTATGTACAATAATTATTATAAGTAAATAATTTTTAAATACTATACCACAACACACAATTACACATTTTGAATGTACTGTAAGGAACATATAGTCTTAAAATGTATCCTTAAGATTATAATAATGAATAGTGTAAATTGCACAGAAATTGCCATTTATTATTATTTGGCAAGTTCTGACAGTAATTTGAATGTATGGTTCAAACAGTCCATCCTATGCCATGATACTTGCTGCACACCTTCTTATCAATGCCTGTTCAACTCTAGAGGGTATGTTAAAATTCTGTCAGATTTGTTGGAATGCATCAGTGAGTGAGGCTATTAGCTCATCTGTCATGGCAGTTGAAGTAACATGAACAATACTCTTGACATGTCCCCAACGAAAACAATCAAGGAAGTCAGACGGACGTGCTGGCAACGGAACAGATCCTCCTTGTCGTATCCAATGTCACCCAGAATCAACAGTTAGCTGTGCTCACACATCAACACTGAAGTGTACTGGGGCTGCATCATACTGGAACTAGAAGCCTCTGTGCACAGCAAGCAGTAGCTTGTCCAGCAGTTCCAAAAGTTTGTACTGCAGTAACTATCAGTAAGTTGCTCCATTTAAGCTTGGTGGCAGTATTACGTGCCCACGGAAGATGATATCCACAATTTCCAGCCACATGTTTATGGAGAACTTTCATTGGTGGGATCTAACAGCGACTGCATGCAGGTTCTCATTCCTCCAGATGTGGTTGTTCGCTCTTTTAGAATACCTGACACAAGTAAAGAAGGCCTCATCTGTAAATAAAACTTGGATGGAAGGCAGCATCATTTACTCTTTGGTATATGAAGCACTGCATAATAGGCATACAGTGTAAGTGATCATCTGATCCTAAAACCAACAGCCTTTGAAGATATTATGTATGTAGGTTATACACCTGCAGTACTCTCCAAATAGCTACATGACCTTTTCCCACTGCACAGGCTATAGCAAGCATGCTGTTTGAAAGTTTGTTGTGAAACCTATTGATCACTTCACCTGGAAATCTGGTGTTCTCACATCTTGCCTACCGTCCCGAACATGCTCATGATGAACTCTTTGTTTCTTGTAAGCATTCAGAACTGCAGAAAATGTACTGTGATGTGGATGCCTTCCATTAGGGAATCAATTTCCTTAGCTGTGAAGAATTTCCCCCCGCCTTAGCATAACACACAAACATGTTAGTGAGCTCACCAAATCCACGTTTCATTGACTGTTAACAACAAGAAAACCTGTAACAACAAGAAAACCTGAATGTGTTACTAGTAAGATGTACAACACTGAAGATACAGTATTACAACAACACTAGCTGATTGACAGGATTGGTATGATTCCACCAAAAAACAAGCCCAGTAGGAGCTGCACACGAGGTTGCTAACAAGGGAACAGTGGATAGGCCTTGAAAAACTGAACACAGATCAATCGAGAAAACAGGAAGAAGTTGTGTGGAACTATGAAGAAATAAGCAAAATATACAAACTGAGTGGTCCATGTGCAAGATAGGCAACATCAAGGACAGTGTGAGCCGAGGAGTGCCGTGGTCCCGTGGTTAGCATGAGCAGCTGCGGAACGAGAGGTCCTTGGTTCAAGTCTTCCCTCGAGTGAAAATTTTACTTTATTTATTTTCCCAAAGTTATGATCTGGCCGTTCGTTCAGTGACGTCTCTGTTCACTGTAATAAATTTAGTGTCTGTGCTTTGCGACCGCACCGCAAAAGCGTGCGACAGTGCGATTAGTAGACGCTTTTGCGGTGCGGTCGCAAAGCACAGACACTAAACTTATTACAGTAAACAGAGACGTCAATGAACGAACGGACAGATCATAACTTTGGGAAAATAAATAAAGTAAAATTTTCACTCGAGGGAAGACTTGAACCAAGGGCCTCTCGTTCCGCAGCTGCTCACGCTAACCACGGGACCACGGCGTTCCTCGGCTCCTGTTGTCCTTGATGTTGCCTATCTTGCACATGGACTACTCAGTTTGTATATTTTGCTTATTTTTTCATAGTTCCACACTACTTCTTCCTATTTTCTCGATTGATCTGTGTTCAGTTTTTCAAGGCCTATTCACTGTGCCAACTTATAACTAAATCTGAGGGGGGTGCGATGGGGAGGTTCCCTTGTAAGTAATGGTGCATATCATGACCATATCCATAAATGTGTGGAGCAAATTGTGTGAGTTCCTTAACAAAAAATTATCATCTTTGTGTGATCTACCATACCTCAAAATTTGTCGGTGAGGTCCAGAAACACCCTGTACACTTTTTACTTCTAATAAGCTGTGTTCCTATTTCCAGTTTTTTGCATTTAGTGTATATTCATGGACTGAATGGAAAGAATATTCTACAAGCAGCAGTTTTGTTGTTTGCTTAAATATCTCTTTTGAACTGGTATTTGAAATATGAAATGGTGAACAGTTTTATGGTTTCATTGCATTATAAACAGTGCTTCTTTTAACTTTAGCTGTGTTACATTGAGAAACTCTTAACTTTTTACAGTTTCTGGTAATGTGGCTATGTATGTCTTCATATATATTGGACTTGTTTCTATTTTCCCATCCAAGCAGTAATATTTTATATATATTCATATTGTAGAAAGTTAGAATATTCAGTTTTTTGAATACCAGCTGAGCTAGCTGTTATTCTTACATTGGCCATTGTTCTGATAGTTACTCTTTGCTGTTTGAAGGCTTTAATTGCATCGCTCGACTGAACAAAGTGCTGGCATAAATTTTAAGTTATTCCATGATAAATTCATGCAATTATTTGAAAAAATCTTTCTGCATAAGCTAATCAGAAAGGATCTTAACCAGCCACATGAAAAACCATTAGAGAGGTTGAAGTATCTTGGGTAAGGAAAAGAGAAATGTGTCTGTTGGCAAGAATAAGTAGAGATCCTGCAGTAGTTGCACAGTACAAAAACTACTCAAAATTTTATTAAAAAATGAAGGAACATGTACGCTATGTCAGAAATCAGTGATTCCGACAACGGACTTAAGGCTGCATGGAATTTAATGAAATGAGAGACAGAATGACAAGCCAAAGAATGGGTAATATCACTGTGGAATGAAATGGAAGGGCTTTAAATGATGTCAGATGTAGAAAATGCATGTAATAATTATTTATTTAATATAGTAGAACGTATAGGCTGGTTAGTTCAAGAGGAAAATCACAGCAGTATCTTGAAAAACAACTTTTGTACAATTCAATCATATGATTGTATCATCAGCTTTTCCCTCTTAAATTAAGAAAATTATATGTTCTCTCAAAAATAAAAGCGTGTCTGGGTTTGATGGTGTTTGTGACCAAGTGCTAAAAATGTGTTCCCATATAATAAGCCCTGTCTTATCTGAAGTATGTAATGCATCACAAATGCAAGGCCTTTTTCCAGAGAGATTGAAATATGCCATTGCTAAACCCCCCTGTAAGAAAGGTGATAGGGAAAATGCCAATAACTACTGACCTGTTTCGTTATTGACGTTGTTTTCCAACATTTTTAGGAAGGTGATGGTTTCTAGAACAATATTCACATGAGAGACAGTAGTATCCATAGTAAATCACAGTTTCGATTTCAGAAGAATTGCTCTTGTTGGAATGCCATGTACATTTTCACTCACCAAATTTTACAAGCATTAAATAACAAAACAGTACTGGTTGGTAGATAAACTGAGATTTTAGGGAATTGATGGTATAGCCAACTAATGGCTAACTCATTTCTAACTAGAAGAATGCAGCAAGTTGTTCACAGTAACTCAACCAGTGTAATCAGGGGAGATTCCTATGACTGGGGGGAAATCACATGTGAGGTTTGCCAAGGCGCTACTTATGTTGGTCATTGTTCCTCATATATCTGAATGATCTTCCATCTAATATGTAACAAGCAGATTTAGTTCTATTTGCGGGACACTAGTGTTGTTAGCAATCCAAGCATATGTACAGCAACAGAAGGAATGGCAGGCAGTGTTCTTAAAAGTGTTTTTGACTGGTTTCATGCAAATGGTTTCAATCTTGATTTTAAAAAGACACAACATATTCCGTTGTGCACATGAAGAGTTATTGTACTAGCGATAACTATAACACATGGTGAGGAAGCAACAAATAAGGCAGAAACTTCAAAAATTTTGGGGGTCCATATTGAAGAGAACTTAAACTGGAAAAAAGCACAATTCATAACTCCTAAAACAACGTAGTTCAGCCAAATTTTCACTTAGAATCATTGCAAGTCTTGGAAGTTGATATATGTTTGTTCAATAATGTCATGGGATAACTCATTTTTCAGTTGGAAAGCCTTCAGTGCTCAAAAACATGCTGTAACAGTAATATGTGCTTCTCACCCACAGTCATCTTCTAGTCATGTGTTTAAGGAGGTGGACATTTTGCCTACTGCTTCACAGTATATTTATTCCCTCATGAAGTTTGTTGTAAGTAATCCATTGTAGCTTTAAAGGAACAATGATGTACTTTATTACAATGTCGTTGTTGTTGTCGACTTCAGTCTGAAGACCAGTTTTATGCAGCTCTCCGTGATACTCTATCCTCTGCAAGCCCCTTCATCTCTAAATAACTACTGTAACCTACATCCTTCTGAATCTGCTTATTATATTCATCTCTTGGTCCTCCTCTATGATTTTTACCTCCCATACTTCTCTCCAGCACTAAACGGGCGATCCCTTGATGTCTCAGAATGTGTCCTGTCAACTGATCCCTTCTTTTAATCAAGTTGTGCCACATATTTCCTGTCTTCCCAATTCTATTCAATGCCTCCTCATTAGTTATGTGACCTAAAAACTAAACTCCGTCCTAACAGGCCCAAAGATACCCACCGGCCGCCGTGTCATCCTCAGACCACAGGCTTCACTGGATGCGGATATGGAGGGGCATGTGGTGAGCACACCACTCTCCTGGCGATATGTCAGTTTCCGAGACCGGAGCCACTACTTCTCAATCAAGTAGCTCCTCAGTTTGCCTCACAAGGGCTGATTGCACCCCGCTTACTACACTGTGCTCGGCAGACCAGATGGTCCCCCATCCAAGTGCTAGCCCAGTCCGACAGCGCTTAACTTCGGTGATCTGATGGGAACTGGTGTTACCACTGTGGTAAGCCGGTGGCTAGTTATGTGATCTACCCATCTAATCTTGGGCATTCTTGTGTAGCACACTTGAAAAGCCTCTATTATCTTCTTGTCTAAATTCTTTGTTGTTCATGTTCCATTACCGTGTGTGGCTACACTCAGGACGAATACCTTCAGTAAAGAATTCCTAACATTTATATCTATATTCAGTGTTAACAAATTTTTCTTTTTCAGAAATGCTTTTCTTGCCATTGCAAATGTACAGTTTATGTCCTCTCTACTCTGGCCATCATCAGTTATTTTGCTGCTCAAATAGCAAAACTTTTCTACAACTTTTTGTATCTCATTTCCTAATCTAACTCAGGATCACCTGTTTTAATTTTACTCCATTAAGTTATCCTTGTTTTGCTTTTGTAGTTGTTCATCTTGTATCCTCCCTTCGAGACACTGTCCATTCTGTTCAGCTGCTCTTCCAAGTCTTTTGCCATCCATACCTGAGTGTTCAGAATTACAATGTCATTAGCAAACCTCAAAGTTTTTATTTCTTCTCCCTCAACTTTAATTTCAGCTCCAAATTTTTCTTTGGTTTCCTTTGCTGCTTTTTCAGTGTACAAGGTGTAGATTATTACGAGATGAAAAAATGACTCTATTACTCCATATTAAGGTTGCCTTTAGTACAAAAAGGATGTGCACAATGCACTTACCCGGTAATATACAAGGCATGTTCAGAAAGTAATTGTACTAGATATTTATATATATTTTTAGACAAAAAGTGTATTTGAATAAAATTTCAAGGTATTGTTGATACACTTATTGACTATTTTTCCACATAATCACCATCCTGTTCAGTGCATGTGGTGAGCTGTGGGACAAGCTTCTTTATGCCATTCTTGAACTCTCCCACCAGCTCCTTCTCCCACTTCAGAACCTCTTTCTGTACCTGCTCATCAGCTGAAAATTTAATTCCTCTCATGTGTGCCTGGGGTAAAAAGATGATAATCTGCAGTTGACAAGTCAGAGGAATACAGGGAGTGGTTCAAAACATCCCAACCAAATGAGTCAAAGAGTGCCTTGGTAGCTAAGGCTGCATGAGGATAGGGGGTGTTGAGCAACAAGCGCACTCCTCTTGTCAGAATTCCCCTGCTTTTGTTTTGAATGCTCCTCGTGAGTTTTCTAGGGTCACACAAAATCATTTTGCATTGGTGGTCTCCCATGAGACAGAAATTTGACCAAAGTGTGAATTTTTTGGCAGATGGTGAACTGGTGTGAAGCCACTGTGATGACTGTCCTTTTGTCTCAGGCTTGTAATGAGCCACCCACATTTCATCTCCAGTCACAATAGAGCTCAGAAAATCATGACCTTACAGTTCAAGTAGCTCAAGAAACTTATGGGTGCTATTGACCCAGTTTGTCTTGCGCTGCTCTGTCAACTGTTTTGGGCTCCATCTTGTGCACAGTTTCTGGTATCGTGGGGTTTTTGTGAGTGTCTTGTATAAAAGAGCTCAGGAGAGTTGTGGAAACATCACAGAAATTTCATCCACTGCCAATGGATGGTCTTCATTTTTTGCACCAAATTTTCATTAAAAAATTGAAGGTCTTTCACTCCTCTGTTACAATGAACAATTGTTTTGGTTCCTCCAAACTCCCTACACCACTTAAACACACTCATTCTGTTCACAATTCCTTCACTGTAAACCATTTTGATTTGCGAAAAAATTTTGGTAGCAGCATGTAGGAAGCAGATCACAGCACATGACTTGCACTTGGTGGGATTTCTTACCGATATCTTTCACGCAACTGGACACTACAGTGTGAGTTTATGTACTACTGTATACCTACGACACTTGCTGTAGTCAGGGCCCCCCCCCCCCCCCCCCCACTCCCCCACCACCATTCATTGTTGTCAACTCTCAAAATGCACAGCCCATTATGGCCACTTGCTTTCTGAACATGCCTTGTATAAGGGCCAGTCAAGTGAAAACAGAACACCCGTCACACCAGGACCACGGAATGGTTCCAGTAAACATAATTACCACACACGTTAATCCATTTATCTCACTGGGAGACACCGAACACTGTTAGCCGCTGATGGATCCACAACCGCACCCACTCTTGCACTGTCTTGTCCAAATGAAACTCACGATCCCACACGTTTTCTTCAGGTCGCCGAAAATCACACTGTGAACAATCTGGGCTGTACAGAGGATGTTGCAGTGTTTGCCAACCAAATCACCAAAGCATAGCCTTTGTCCGATTATCAGTGTGGGGGCAAGAGTTATCGTGCAGCAAGATGATTCTGTTCAACAGCCAGAGGGCAGATGGCAAAACCAACAGTGGAAGAATCCCATCAAAGAAATCTAAACACATGCACACAAGTTCTGATAATGTTATGACAACCTTCGTTTTCTACAGCTGGGACCCTCTGTAACATGCCATAAAAGTCAAAATGCGCAGGATTGTATGTTGTTGGACGGAATCATCATGTTGCACGATCTAGCGTTAAAAGGTTTTTTGCTTTTCGTATTTAACCAAATATAACATTGATGATGATAATTTATGGCGATGTTTGCCGACAAGATAAAGAATGCAACATTTTTACACTAGATTGCGTACTCATGGCAGTTCCCCTTGGTTTTTTTTTTTTTTTTTTTTTTTTTTTTGTGTACGACTTGGAAAGAGAGAAAAATTAATGAATTATCGACGATGCGTCGGTTCTCGATTGTGTTCAGGAGACGTACAGATTGACTGCGTGAAAATAGTTTCTCAAATGACCTCTTAACCCGGATTGCTTTCACGCAATCAGACTCTTCAATGAAATTACCTAAGGGACCTATTTGAATAATAAAAAAAATGCAAAACAGTGAAATTTTGTAAAAAAAGGTTGTCAGATCGGAAACTGAACACATTAATGGTCCCCCAAATACAATCGAGACACCGCGATAAAGAGCGAACCTGTAACAAAGTTAATTTAAACATAAACATTATTTGTGGTTAATTTAAAGAAAAGAATAAGCATAGATTTTCTGTACAGTGAAGCATCAATATATTCTTAAAGAACAAAGGCGTTAAACTATAAACATTAACAAATTTACAATGAATACAAAACTTACATTTTTATGTTTTTATGAGCAGTCCAACAATCGCTGCTTTTGTATGTGTGATATTTTGTAAAAATTAAATGTCCTGGCGTGCGGGTAAGTATTTTTTATCGTCACAAGGTTTACAAAAGCGTTTTCTTTCTTGATGATAACGTGGTTTTTCACACTAAATGAAATATAACCTGTAGCGGTGCTAAGCAGCACGTCTTAACAAGTCGGCGACCAAACATCAAAGGTAATGAAGTACATGTTAACATATCGGCGACCAGAAGTACAACTAACTATAAAGACTCTAGAATTTTCCTAACAAATGATAAATTGTTCTTTCTTCTGTTTCGCAGCTTCTTGCTATCAAGCGCTGCGGCAATGATTTTAAATATCTGCGCCCAGCGACTCATAGTATTTAAAAGTACCTTTTAAACGCTGGCCGCGCGTCTTGGTATAGGCGCACGTTATAAACAGATTTCGTTTTTACTCTCACGTTGTCATGCTTAGTATCATTACAAACTACAGCTTGATGGCTGTCCTTTTCCCATATGCAAAAATGTCTGAAATCCAATAATATCACAACGATAATGCTCGCCCCCCCCCCTCTCCCCCCCCCCCCACCCCCCCTCACCCCCGGGGTATTGCCAATCAAACGAAGGCTACGTTTCAGCGATTTGATTGGGAAACACTGCAACATCATCTGTGCAGAATGGATCTTTTGCCATGTGATTTTCATATCTTCGGTGACGTTGGTTTCGGTCAGATGGGGAAATGCGAGAGTCATGTGACTGGATCCTTCAGCATTCTGCAAAGCAAGAATTGAGTGCCTCATTGCCCAGTGGGATATATGTCTCAATGGGTGTGGTGATAACTTTTAAATGGAACCATTCCCTGGTCCCGCTGTGGCGAGTGCTTGGTTTTCATTTGAGTGCCTTTCATAAAATATCTAACAGATAGCACAATAAAATTTGTAAACCAGCTCATAAAGTTTCTCCTTGACAACTCCTCCTATTCCATAGAAGAATTTCTATTATTGTAATGTGTAAAGGGTGGTGGGTAGAAATTACTAACTCACACCTGTATATTATTAAACAAAAGAAAAAAAAGACATTACAAATGTTCAGCATGTAGGTGTATTTACAAAATAATTTGTGGTGTGAATGTAAATGACTTGCTACACATCATTAGGATTTATTGTAAAAATGATCCATAGAACGTGAGACTAACTAACTGACCCCATATTCCTGTTCCATAGCCATGATAGCATTAGAATATGAGAAATATACCAGTTGTGTAACATCATCTGCTGTGAGTGGCTTATTGTCTCGCAGGACAAATATGGTGGAGCTTAGTTTGCTGGTTGTGGTAGCAATGTGGCCTTTCCACAGTAAAATTTATGTACAATGAGTCCAAAGAATTTTATTGTTCGAGTGTGAGGATTCCTCTATTCTTTGTTGTTGTTGTTCGTGAACATTATTGTTTTAGTTTTCTCATTATTAAGAAGTAGCCTATTGGTTGAAGCCATTGACCAATAGATTCTCGGATATCCTTTTAGTTTTTTGTATCACATCCTTTAAATTTTTGTCAAGAGGTGTGCTTTTTGTGTCATCTGCAATAAGACTCATTTCACTTTCAATGTTAAGAAATAAATCATTTATGTATTATAAGTAATAACAAGGTCCCGGTGTACTACCTGTGACACTCCATGATTTATTTCTTGAAATTCTTATAAATATTTATATTTTTTAGTTGTATTTCTACTGCTTTTGTTTTTCTTCATACCTGAACAGTACACCTATACTTTTCTATACGATTGCTCTACCTTTTCAAATTATGGTACTTTTTGATTTATGGGCCACATTGTTACCTTTTACATCCAATAGTGACACTCTGTTTAGTTTCAGCTTCTCTCTTTAGGTGGCTCTGCTATATTTTGTCTTTGTCGTTACTGTATTTGCCATGCTATCACTTGGTTGTTTTCCAGTGACTCAATAGACTGATGTATTAGTTCTTGTTTTGTTTGTTTGAAGTAATTGCTGAATTGCGAGCATGTTTGGTACAAATGAATTACAAAGACTGTATTTTTGTTATATATGCAATTAATTCATTAATTCTTAGAAATATAGTGATTCATTTTTTTTAGGAAAACATGCCACCCAAACATTTGAAATGGAATATGGAAACTGATACAAAGAGAACCCGAAAGTCTGTCACTGTAGAGACCAAAATAGAAACTATGTCACATAGAAACTGTTGAAAAAGTAATTAGCATCTGTAGTATAATGGGACTGCCAAAGTCCACTGTTCGAGGTGCTCACGATATACAAAGGGCATTAGGAAAGTTTTCCAATATGATGCAACAATAAGTCGCAAGAGGCTGGTTGTTGCTGTGTTCTGGGAATGCCTCATACTTGCACTGTAGCCGCTCTGCCAAGTCTGTGGGTGATGTCGTTCACTAGCAGTGGTAGTTTGAAGTGCTTGCTACGGTATTGTGGTCATGAAGTGAGATTCGGGCGGTTTTGTGGTACAAGTTTGCGCTTGGTTTAAGCATAGAACAGTGCTTAGAAGAAAAGACTCTTGCACTTGGTGATATTGTGTCCATGTCATACAACTATATTCAGGTGGTACAGGGAATTTCAAAGAGGAATTTTCACTCTGGAGGATGCTGAGCAGATGGGAAGGTCACTATCATCAGTTACAGAAGAAAATGTTGGTTGTGTGAGGAAAACGGTAGACAAAGACAGGTGAATGACCTATAAGCAGATAGCGGGTACCTTAGGGATAAATGCACCAGCAATTCGTTTGATTCTGCATCATCATTGGCAAGTAAAGAACCTTTGTCGTCTCTGGGTGCCGCATAGACTGATGGACGAACAGATGACACAATGTGTGACTTGGTGCCAGGAGATGTTAAAAAAGTTTTCTAAGATACAATCTTAACATGTGAATAACATCACTGTCAGAAAATCCCGATCAATTAAAAAAAAAAAAAAAATATATATCTGTGACTGACGTGAAGATTGGATGCTCGGTTCCTCCATCACGAGAACGCTCCAGCTCGGCACGCCAAAGTACACTTGTTCATCTATAATGACCACGTTGTCAGTTGGGTGTTAAACACTAATCTCCTCCTCCTCCTCCTCCAGGGGTACATCAGGTCATTGGAAGTATAGGCTATGAGGTTGGTAGCCAGCAAAATTCTCTCTGAAGGTCTTGTAAAAACTGCAGGTGTTGGTGGTGGTTGTTGGGATGTTTAAGGGGGACTAAACAGCTAAGGTCATCAGTCCCTGCAGGTGTTGTTCTTGGTAAAATCTTGTATTTCATTTAACTTTTTATTAAGAGACATTTATGTCTACCTCTACAAATTCTTGCCACTTTTTTCTGTGTTTTATGACTATGGAAATTATTCCATGCTTTAATCCTATATTTGACAGTTTAATCCCTTGTGATGTTCCATCATCTACTGATATGTTTTTTCCTTCTCGGGAGTAACCTAATTTTATTGTTTGCTTCATTTTCTCCATAAGTTCAGACCAGTTTGTGAGGTTCACCCTATGGATTTTCTTCTGGTTGAGACCTAGGTATTTGGGACCAGCACAGAAACTGTGGGTTACTCCTATCTGTTTTCTGGTGGGCTGAAATTTTACTTTGATTTGGAGTAAGTGGTGGTCTGACTCGAAAAATCCTTTCCTGCTTTTTACACTCAGGACTTCTTTGGTTTTCCGTTTGGTGATAGCATTATGGTCAATCTTGAATTCTCCAAGTGCTTTATTGTAGGATATCTATGTCTTTAGGTTCTGTGTGGGTTTCTGGAATTGTGTTGACATAATTTTGAGACTAAAATTTTGGCAGAAGCTTGTTTT
The DNA here is from genome assembly GCF_021461395.2 of Schistocerca americana. Lineage (NCBI taxonomy): Eukaryota > Metazoa > Arthropoda > Insecta > Orthoptera > Acrididae > Schistocerca > Schistocerca americana. Next base: position 1,214,882,182 of record NC_060119.1, on the reverse strand, counting down.
CATTGTTTTGCATTGTGTAGATGGAGGTGGTCCATAATAGTAGTATTAATAATGTTGTTGGGGTCTTAAGTCCTGAGGCTGGTTTGATGCAGTTCTCCATGCTATTCTATCCTGTGCAAGCTTCTTCATCTCCCGGTACCTACTGCAACCTACATCCTTCTGAATCTGCTTAGTGTATTCATCTCTTGGGCTCCCTGTACGATTTTTACCCTCCACGCTGCCCTCCAGTACTAAATTGGTGATCCCTTGATGCCTCAGAACATGTCCTACCAACCGATCCCTTCTTCTAGGCAAATTGTGCCACAAACTTCTCTTCTCCCCAGTCCTATTCAATACCTCTTCATTAGTTATGTGATCTACCCATCTAATCTTCAGCATTCTTCTATAGCACCACATTTCGAAAGCTTCTATTCTCTTCTTGTCCAAACTATTTATCGTCCATGTTTCACTTCCATACACGGCTACACTCCATACAAATACTTTCAGAAATGACTTCCTGTCATGTAAATCTATACTTGATGTTAACAAATTCCTCTTCTTCAGAAACGCTTTCCTTGCCATTGCCAGTCTACATTTTATATTCTCCCTACTTCGACCATCATCAGTTATTTTGCTCCCCAAATAGCAAAACTCCTTTACTATTTTAAGTGTCTCATTTCCTAATCTAATTCCCTCAGCATCACCCTACTTAATTCGAATACATTCCATTATCCTTGTTTTGCTTTTGTTGATGTTTCAAGACACTGTCAATTCCGTTCAACTGCTCTTCCAATTCCTTTGCTGTCTCTGACAGAATTACAATGTCATCGGCGAACCTCAAAGTTTTTATTTCTTCATGGATTTTAATACCTACTCCAAATTTTTTTGTTTGTTTCCTTTACTGCTTGCTCAATATACAGATTGAATAACATCGGCAAGAGGCTACAAGTCTGTCTCACTCCCTTCCAAACCACTGCTTCCCTTGCATGTCCCTCGACTCTTATAACTGCCATCTGGTTTCTGTACAAATTGTAAATAGCATTTCGCTCCCTGTATTTTACCCCTGCCATCTTTAGAATTTGAAAGAGAGTATTCCAGTCAACATTGTCAAAAGCTTTCTCTAAGTCTACAAATGCTAGAAACGTACGTTTGCCTTTTCTTAATCTAGCTTCTAAGATAAGCTGTAGGGTCAGTATTGCCTTACGTGTTCCAACATATCTACAGAATCCAAACTGATCTTCCCCGAGGTCGGCTTCTACCAGTTTTTCCATTCGTCTGTAAAGAATTCGTGTCAGTATTTTGCAGCCGTGGCTTATTAAACTGATAATTCGGTAATTTTCACATCTGTCAACACCAGCTTTCTTTAGGATTGGAATTATTATATTCTTCTTGAAGTCTGAGGGTATTTTGCCTGTCTCATACATCTTGCTCTCCAGATGGTAGTGTTTTGTCAGGACTGGCTCTCCCAAGGCCGTCAGTAGTTCTAATGGAATGTTGTCTACTCCCGGGGCCTTGTTTCGACTCAGGTCTTTCAGTGCTCTGTCAAACTCTTCACGCAGTATCATATCTCCCATTTCATCTTCATGTACACCCTCTTCCATTTCCATAATATTGTCCTCAAGTACATCGCCTTTGTATAGACCCTCTATATGCTCCTTCCACCTTTCTGCTTTCCCTTCTTTGCGTAGAACTGGGTTTCCATCTGAGCTTTTGATATTCATACAAGTGGTTCTCTTTCTCCAAAGGTCTTTTTAATTTTCCTGTAGGCAGTATCTATCTTACCCTAGTGAGATAAGCCTCTACATCCTTACATGTGTCCTCTAGCCATCTCTGCTTAGGCATTTTGCACTTCCTGTCGATCTCATTTTTGAGACGTTTGTATTCCTTTTTGCCTGTTTCATTTACTGCATTTTTATATTTTCTCCTTTCATCAATTAAATTCAGTATTTCTTTTGTTACCCAAGGATTTCTACTAGCCCTCCTCGTTTTACCTACTTGTTCCTATGCTGCCTTCACTACTTCATCCCTCAAAGCTACCCATTCTTCTTCTACTGTGTTTCTTTCCCCCATTCCTGTCAATTGTTCCCTTATGCTCTCCCTGAAACTCTGTACAACCTCTGGTTTAGTCAGTTTATCCAGGTCCCATTATTTTTGTTAAATTACCTACCAAAGAAAAAATATTACTTTGGTAGAATTTAAACTAATAAATTACTGGCCTAAAACAAAAATCAATCATCTATGAAGCATTCTGTTTCAGTGTTTTATGGTTTAGGCTAACACTTATTTTTTAGTTTAGCTAACATTTTCTGTATATTTCATAATATACAAAGAGGTGTGTGCAAAAATGTTCATATCTTGAGTAAAATTTAAGATATTTTAATAATTCAAAAATCCTCAAATTCAGTAAAAATTGGGTAATCAGGTCACTTACCCCAAGTCTCTTTTACAGTGCTCTGTATGGGTACAACAATGCGGGGTTACACTTGCCCTGAACCATGAGGCAAATGTAACCTCACAAACAAAATTTTGAAAACAATTAATTGACCATATAATTTCTTTTTTCAAAAACGAAATGTAGATTGTTTAAAATCAATAAGTTAAACTTCAAGCATGAGAAATTTCAAAATCATATCTTCAATAACAAGTTGGCAATTTGGTGTCAAAGTTGAACTATGCCAAAACGTGGTTACGCTTACCCCACTTCACCCTACCGAATTCCAGTCACCCATGACTTTAAAATTTTCGTCTCCCTTCACTATCTGAATAATTTCTTTTATTTCATCATACATGTCTTCAATTTCTTTGTCATCTGCAAAGTTAGTTGGCATATAAACTTGTACTACTGTAGTAGGCGTGGGCTTCGTATCTATCTTGGCCACAATAATGCGTTCACTATGCTGTTTGCAGTAGCTTATCCTCACAACAACAACAACAACAACAACAACAATAATAAATACATTGGAAAATCTAGGATGGAACATGAGAACATTATGAAAAATATACTTGTTACTCACCACATAACAGAGATAGTGAGTCGCAGATAGGCACAACAAAAAGACTATCGCACAAAGCTTTTAGCCAAACAGGCCTTCATCAGAATTAGACAGAACACACACACACACACACACACACACACACAGTGCAATTGAAATTCACACACTCATGATCACAGTCTCTGGCTGCCAAGGCCAGACTGATTCAACATCTCTGCTATATGGTGAGTAGCAACTATCCTTTTCATAATATTGTAATAATAATAATAATTGTTATTATTATTATTATTATTACACTATGTGCTATTAATTTATTCAATTTGCAGTTGTTGGTGATACACTCTGTTATGGAAATGTGTGCAAGTATTTATCTGCTAGTATTCTCTTTCACTCTTGTTAAAGTTATTTGAGTTGTTCAAAATGTATGTAAATTAGTGCTTTTGTTAATTTTGTTTGAGTAGTTGAAATTGCTTGTAAATTAGTGCTTGTTGTACATGTAACCAATCTTTATTGTAGCTTTATGTACCATATTGTTCTATATGTAATAAGGTCCATAACCACAGAATTTAAATAAAAATAAACAGATAAATTACTTCTGCTTGCTGCTTTCTTATGACACAGTACAGATGGAGACCTACAGACAGAGAAAGAGCTGTCTAGTTACAAAGTGATAGGAGATTGAGACACATAGCAGAAACACAATGGAGTTTGTCTTATGTGTGATAGAAATGGAGTTTGTTTCAGTAGGAGGAGCAAGGATTCCAAGGGATTAATCACGGAGAGAATTTAGAAAGCAAAAAATTGGAAAATTACTTTGTAGGATCTTATAAAAATATGTAGAGATTCAATTGGAGACAGAAAGCTAAGGAAAACATCCATTGTGGCAGATGTCACACCTTGATAATAACTAACTGGTGAGATTTAAAAAAGATTGTAGTAATCAGAAACAATATTTGCCTGTTAATGTAAGGTCACAATTGGTATCAGTGCATTGTTTCTGTAATACATTGACAATATGAGTTGGCTGTTGTTTGAATAAAAAATATGGGCAGTTGTCTTTATAGATTTTGCTCAACAGTGTATTCTTTAAAAAAGAAATCCTGTGTCTCAAGCAATAAAAGACAATCCTCAAATTTGATATTGAGTTATCTTGACAGGTTATGGGCCCAGAAAATCTGGGTGGAAAAAAAAGTGAAAATTTGTGAATGTATAAAGATTGTGATTTTCTTGTAAGAAGAATTGTGCATAGTGTGGCGTCGTTAGCAGAAGGTATAGCATTAAACAGTGTGCCAAAATTAAAAGATGTTGCAAGTTTTCTGATATGGGACTTGGAAATAAATGTGATGTTCTTGAAAAAGGACCTTAGCGATACATTACCGGTGATATCAAGAAACATGAAAAAATTGAAAAATAAAAATTCAGTGGGAACAAACAGGTGAATTTGCAAAATACTGTACTTTGAGAACTATAGATATCAGTGCTTAAGCAATACCTTAGTTGTGAGATCTGGAGTGCTGGAACAGGCAGTGCTGGGTGGGTGGAGCAGGTGTTGTACTGGGGTCTTCCATAGGAATATGATCTCTGTGGCAAGACGTTTTGATAGGGAATGAGCTATGGATGGACTAGGCTGTTGTCAAGGTTGGATAGGTGATGGAACACCACTTTAGCAGGGGGTGGAGAGTGTCTTGTGTAGGCTGTCCCTCATTTCAGAGCGTGATTACAGGTAATCAAAGCCCAGACAAAGGTTGTGGTTCAGTTGTTTCAGTCTGGGATGGTATTGTGTGACAAAGGGGGCACTCCTTTGTAGATTGTTCTTGGGGGTGGTGGGAGGATTGGGGTGTGTGGGAAAAATGGCACACGAGATATGTTTGTGGACTAGGTCTGTGGGATAGTGCCTGTCTGTGAACACCCTAGTGAGACCATCAGCATACTGGGCAGGGGAGTTCTTGTCAGTGCAGATACACTGTCCCCGGGTGGCCAAGCTGTGTGGGAGGGATTTTTTGATGTGGAAAGGATGACAGCTGTCGAAATGCAGGTACTGTAGCTAGTTGGTGAGTTCAATATCTACAGAGGTGTGAATGGTGCCATCAGAGGGGAGGAGGTCAACATCCATGAAGGTGGCACACTGGGTGAGGAGGACCAGGGGAAGCAAATGAGAGAGGAGCTGTTGAGGTTGTGAAGCAATAAGAATAGAGTGTATTAGTCCTGAGTCCAGATCATGGAGATATCATCGGTGAACCTACATCAGGTAAGGGGTTTGGGAGGCAAGGAAGGCCTCCAGTAGTTAGACAATAAACAAGTAGGCATAGGAGGGTGCCTTGTGGCTGTGCCTCGGATTAGTTTGTATTCCTTCATTTCAAAGGAAAAGTACTTGTGAGTTAGGAGAAGTTACTCAGATGTATAAGGAATGAAGTAGTGGATTTGAAGACTAAAGCACTGTGAGAAAGTTAGTGTTCAATAGTGGCAGGACCATGGGCATGAGGGATGTTGATGTATAGGAAATTGGAGTCAAGAGTGATGGGTAGGGATCCAGAAGGTAAAGGGCTGAGGATGGTGGAGAGTCGATGAAGGAAGTGATCGGTATTGTTGATGTGGAGGCTAGGTTAAGAGCGAATTGTTGGAGGTGTTGGGTCAATGAGGTCCAAAATTCTTGCAGTGGAGGGACAATAAACAGCTGAAAAGGGGGCCCCAGAACTATTGGGTTTGTGGATTTTGGGGAGCATGTAGAATGTGGGTGCGCAGGAAGTCATAGGGGTGAGGAGGGAAATGGATTGAGGGAAAGTTTCTGGAAAGGCCCTAAGGCTTTAAGCAGGGATTGGAGGTTACGTAGTACTTCTGGGATGGGATCACTCTGGTAGAATTTATAGGTGTAGTAGTCAGATAATATACAGAGGCCATCCACCACGTAGTCAACTGCAGTTCATAATGACAGTGGTGAAACCTTTGTCTGAAGATAGGATGAATAGATCAGGATTTGTTATGAGGTTGTGTATGGCTGTCACTTCTTCTGCTGAAGCAGAAGCTGCTTCTGCTGAAGCTTAGGAAGCAACCTGAGGTAGAGTGGTGAGACCAAGTTGGAGTTCAGAAATTCTTGGAAAGCGACCAGGGGTTGGTTAGGTAAAGGGTGAGGGGGGGGTGGAGGCTCACGGTTGGTTGGTGGAATGAACTGAGAGAGGCTGGGTTCAGTGTTGGGGTTTGGTTGGCTTTGGTTGCACGGATTGGTGGCAAAGAATTGTTTTCACTGCAGGAGTCAGAAGAAGGAGAGGTGGTCTTTGACAAGTCAACATGATTAAATTTGGGTGTTGGTCAAAAGGTGAGGTCTTTGGATAGGACTGAAACTTCTGTGGGACTGAGGGCTTTGAAGGAAAAGTTAAGAACAGTGTTTCAGGAATGCTTCAGCTTTGGATTTGGTGGTTTGTTGGTAGAGAGTTTTGAGAAAGTGGCAAGTTGAAAAAAATCATCTAGGCAGGGACTTGGTGCTATGAGGGGTTGTCAACGAGTAACACTGTGGGTAGGAGTTGGATAATGATGCCCCGTGGTGGCAGTTGGATGTCAGCAGGTTTGATAACTTACATATGTAGGTGGTGCCTGGAATGCTTCTCCAGGTGTTGGAGGCCAAGAATTCAATTTCACAGATGTGACACATGTATGTCTGATACGTGTATGTGTCAGAGGAAGGCAATGGCAAGCCACCTCCACTAGGATCTTGCCTAGTACGGCTGTGCGGGTCTCCCGCATCGTCCTCTACACCCTGTTATGGAGTATGGGACTTCATCATCATCGATACATGTATGTAGCAGTATCTTGCATAAGGAGTGACGGTTCTTGGATGCCTGTGCCATGGACATGTGTTTTTGTGGTACCAGTACCAGGTTTGTGAGAACCGGGGACTGGCACAATCTGAAAGGTAAAGCTCATTCTGAAAGGAGGAGTGGGATCCAGAGAAAGGAGTTTTTATGGTTAGGCCTTGGAGGGGGAGGGGGGGGGGAGATTGCATGGTCCAGGCAGCATTTAAGAGGTAGAATTGGTGGAGCAGTGATCCTTTGTGGCAGGGATGGCATTGTGGATATGGGGATGGCATGGAAATGTGCAAATGAAGGTGTTGGATAGTTGTGAGGGGAGCTTGATAACAGAAAAGATGCAAAACACTCTGTCCACATTAAACCCTCCAACCTACAACAGTACCTCCATATTGACAACTGTCACCCCTGTCACATCAAAAAATCCCTCCTATACAGCCTCGCCACCCAGGGACAGCATATCTGCAGTGACAAGAACTTCCAGCCTTCACAGGCAGACACTGTCAGCAAACAGATCTCCAGTGCCATTTCCCCACCCACAACCCCAAATTCTCCCCACTCCCTCCCTCCCACACCAAGAACGTTTTTCAAAGAAGTGCATCCTACATCACATAGTTCTATTCTGGACTGGAAGAAATGAACCACGTCCTTCGTCAGGGCTTCGATTACCTATCAATTATACAATGAAATGAGAGACATCCTACCTATGATCCATCCCACCCCTTCCAAAGTAGTTTTCTGTTGCCTATCCAACATCTGCAACAGCTTAGTCCATGCATATGCCACTCCCAGTCCCAACCTCTTTGCCACAGGGATCATATCCCTGTGGAAGACCCAGGTGCAAGACCTGATGAATCCACTCATCCAGCACTTCCTGTTTCAGTCCTGTCACAGGGCTATCCCACCCCATCAAAGGCTGGACCACCTGTACAAGCGGCCATGTCATATATCAGCTGTACTGCAATTGTTGCACAGCTTTTTGTATTGGTGTGATTACTAACCAGCTATCCACCAGGATGAACAGCTATCACCAAACTGTGGCCGAGAGCAAAGTAGAGCGCTCTGTGGCAAAACATGCAGCTGAGCATATCATGCCTAATTTCAGTGGCTTCTTCATGACCCAGGCCATCTGGATCCTCCCCTCCACCACCAGCTTTTCTGAACTGCACAGATGCAAGTTATCCTGGAAAGACATTCTCTGCTCCTGAAATTATCCATCCAACATTCTCCACCTACTCTGACCTATCACCTTCTTCCTATTCACCTCCCCTCACCCTCTTTGTATGCTGCCCTCTGCCAAGGCACCCGCCCATCTTTCCCCTCCTGTAGTAGCCACCAGAAAGATCGCGGGAGGCGCACATTGGCACGGCGTGTCACGGACGGTAGTTGCCGCAAGTAGAGTCCCGTCCACCAGAGGGCACGCGAGAATTCGGACGCGACCTCTGCCGGCATGACAACAACAACAACAACAACAACAACAACAACAACAACTCCGGCAGCACGGGCTGTGCCCAGTCAGTCAAGATCGGGCATGCCTAGGACACAGTCCCGGTCTACGCTAAGTGCAGTGCGACGTAAACGTGAACAGTGTTACTACACAATTGGCGACGAGTAGGGTCGTTCTTTCGCGTGTTGCGTCGTTGTTCCGGTTTCGCAGCTTCTCCACGGCATGGAGGATTTGGTGTGAGTTAAGGTTGCGCAGCAGACGGAACTCATGGCCACCATGAAACAAGTGCTTCCGGCGTTGCTCTCCACACCGTCTGCTCCGGCGCCATTCCCTCCTCCCTTTCCCCCGTATGACGAGACGGCGGAGGATTGGGACGCATATGAACATCGCCTTCGGCAGAATTTCCAGGCGTTTCATGTTTCCGATGCGGAGGTATATCGTGCTCTCTTCTTGTCTTGGATATCTCCCTCGCTGTATCAAGTTTTGCGGCAGCTAGCGCCGTTGCAGGAACCCTCGTCCTTGTCTTTTGACGCATTGTGTTCATTGCTGTCTTCATATTATTGCCGCCGCACGCATGTTGTGGCGGCTAGGGTCGAGTTCTATCAATGCAAGAAACAGCCCCATCAGTCTTACCGGGCGTGGGCCGCTACTCTGCACAGTCTTAGTCGCAAGTGTCATTTTGTCACGGAGCAGTCGCGAGAGTCGTATGCCCACGTTATGGTACGCGACGTCATTGTTCGTTCGGCCCCTGATAGGGAGGTCCGGCAACGGACCCTGCAGTTAGAAAACCCTTCCCTCGAGGAAGTCCTGTCCATTGCTCAATCGTATGAAGTCTCCCACGCAGCAGGTCAACAACTGGAAGCGTGGTGCGACGTCGCGGAGGTTCAGGGCGGCGCGGCCGCGTCCACTGTGTCGGGGGTGGACAACGTGCGAGCGGTTCAATCCGGCCGTTACGGCCGCTCCCACACGGCGCGTAAACAGAATTCCGGCCGCCGACCCCTGTTGCCGTCCTGTGCGTCGTGCTATATCCATCATGATCGGTCAGAGTGCCTCCAGCGTTGGGCCGTTTGTCGCAAATGTAATAGAAAAGGTCACATTGCTAAAGTTTGCCACTCAGCCTCAAAAGAATCGAAGGAAGCAGGTACAGAGGACATAGACGTTGACATTCATGGAAGTTTCATCGGGCCAGGCTCCCGACGCATCGGCACGCAAACTCTTTATCGAGGTGTCGGTTTGGTCGCGCCGGTTACAACTGCAAGTCGATAGCCCAGTTTCATTGTTGAATGCACAAACTTATTCCGACCTTGGATCGCCCCCGTTGGTGGCAGTGTACCGGCGTCTACGCGGTTATGGTAAACAGTTCATTCCCCTACTGGGTCAATTCACTGCCGACGTGACTTACAAATCAGTCACTCGGCCTATTACTTTTATTGTTGTCAGTGATGCGAGCTCAGCTAACCTTTTTGGCCTGGATGCCTTTCAAGCTTTTGGTTTTTCTATCACTGACACCATACAGTTGGTCTCCGAAGACGTTCCCTATCAATCATTGGAATCTTTGATCTCCAACTTTCCAGATATTTTTGAGGAGGGCCTAGGACGTGTTTCAGATTTTGAAGCTCACTTAACGTTGAAGGCGTCGGCTCTCCCACGTTTTCTACGCACGAGGCAGGTCCCCTTGGCTCTCCGCCCTCAGGTAAAGGAAGAGCTAGACCGGCTGACAGCCCTAGGGGTTGTTCTTCCCATTTCTTCCAGTGAGTGGGCTTCGCCCCTCGTTATTGTAAGGAAGCCCTCGGGAAAATTACGTCTTTGTGGCGATTTCAAGGCCACCATTAATTCCCAATTGGTGGTGGACACCTATCCTTTGCCTCGTGCTGATGAATTGTTCTCCTCCGTGGCGGGAGGCCAATATTTTTCGAAAATCGATCTGTCGGAGGCTTATCATCAGATACCACTTGATGAGGACTCCAAACGGTTGGCGGTCGTCAACACCCCGTTTGGCCTTTACCAATACCAGCAGTTGGCCTTTGGAATATCCAGTGCCCCGGTGATATTCCAGCGTTATCTTGAGCATGTCACGTCGACAATTCCTCATTGTATTAATTACCTGGATGACATAATTGTCACAGGCCGCAGCACGAAGGAACACTTGCACAACCTTCGTACCCTCTTTCTCAAATTCAGGTCTGTGGGCTTGCGTTGCAACCTGCATAAGTCAACCTTCTTTCAATCATCCATTGAGTATGTGGGCTACACCATCTCTCGGCACGGTATCCAGCCACTAGGAAGTTTGGTCCAAGGTATCGTCAACCTTCCTCGGCCCGCTTCGCTGAAAGAGTTATAAGCTTTTTTAGGCAAGATAGCCTATTACCACCGGTTCATTCCCAGGGCTTCCACTATAGCCCACCCCCTGTACTGCCTTCTGCGCAAGGGTGTTCCTTTTGATTGGTCACCTGCATGTGAGCGAGCGTTCACCTCGTTGAAGGGCCTCCTCACGTCCGTCCCTTGTTTGGCTACTTTTGACCCCCGTAAGCCGTTGGTCCTGGCTACAGACGCTTCGCAGTATGGGGTGAGGGTGGTCCTGGCCCATCGCAACGCAGATGGTTCCGAGTAACCACTGGCGTTTGCGTCTAAAACGCTTAGTCCCGCGCAGGCCCATTACTCCCAGGTGGAAAAAGAGGCTTTGGCCATTGTCTACGCTGTTACCAAGTTTCACCCTTTCTTGTATGGCACGAAGTTTCAGTTAATCACTGACCATAAGCCGTTAATATCGTTATTTGGCCTCGCCTCTCAGATTCCGGATAGGGCGGCCCACAGACTACAGCGCTGGGCCTTGTTCCTCTCTAAGTACCATTATGACATTCATTTTCGCCCTACAGGACAGCATGCCAACGCCGACGCTCTTTCCCGTCTTCCGGTGGGCCCGGATCCTACGTTCGATCGAGAGGAGATTATGTGTTTTCATTTGGATGTGGCGTCCCGCCAAGCGGTTGATGGCTTCCCGATCACTAGTTCTCGAGTCGCCAGGGAAACGGCAGCTGACCCGGTTCTCCGGCAAGTAGTTCGCCTCATTCAGCAGGGGTGGTCATCCCGCCCTCCGGGCCGGGCCTCGGACCCTCTTCGTAATTATTTTCTTCTACGGGACCGCCTCTCGGTCTTGGAAGGAGTTCTCCTTCTGGCTACCGATGATACAGCTCCTCGCGTGGTTGTTCCTGCAAGTTTACGATGGGAGGTCCTCACGTTATTACATGCGGGGCACTGGTGTGTTTCCCGTACTAAAACCTTGGCTCGCAGACATGTGTACTGGCCCGGTATTGACAGAGAAATTGAGCACTTGGTGGCCGCCTGTTCACAGTGTGCGAGCCAACAAGCATCTCCCAGGGCGGCATTCTCTTCATGGCCACCGTCAACCCAAGCATGGGATCGTGTTCACATCGATTTTGCGGGCCCGTTTCTCAACGGTTTTTGTCTCATTGTCATTTATGCTTATTCCCGATTCCCATATGTGGTTCGCTGCTCCTCAACCACTTCCGAAGTTGCAATCCAGGCACTAGCAAAAATCTTTTCTGTGGAAGGTCTGCCAATCACCCTGGTCTCGGACAATGGACCGCAGTTTATTTCGTAGACCTTCCAGGATTTTTGTAGGCGCTTCGGTATTCGGCACGTTTGCTCTCCCCCCTTCCATCCACAATCGAATGGGGAAGCCGAGCGCATGGTGCGCACATTTAAGACGCAGATGAAAAAGTATGTGCACGAATTTCCTGCGGAGGAAGCATTGACGTTTTTCTTGACGGCATATCGGACCACACCAATGGGAGACCGCAGCCCCGCAGAGCTCCTCCATGGGCGTCAACCTAGGACTCTGCTGCACCTCCTCCGGCCTGGTCCTCGCCAGTCTTCACAAAACGGAGTACCTGGTTTTCCACTGGGTATGTCGGTCTGGGCCCATGGGTTTGGTCGCAATCCACGTTGGCTACCAGCGGTGGTCCTGTGCTGAAATGGCCGCCGGCTCTATACCTTGCAGGCGGGGGACCGGGTGGTATGTCGTCACCAAAATCAGCTACGTCCACGTTCGGGCACCCACCCTCCGCCCTCTTGGACACCGGCTTCCCCATTGCCGGGGTGTCTTCCCCATTGCCGGCACCTGTGTTGGTTTTGCAGGGGACGTTGCCTCCTCTCCCCGCTGTGCCTCTGCCACACAGCGATGGTTCTCAGCCTTGGCAGCCTCCAGTAGCTCCAGCACCGGCATCGCCATCGTTCGAGATGCCCCAGCGAGAGCCGGCCCCCCTAGCGGGCCCGGTTTCTCAGGAGGTTGGTTCACCTGTGGTCGTCCCTTCCCCTTCGTCCCCGCCACTGGGTCTTCCCCCTCCCGGGGTGGAACAGGAACCGGAGTTCAACAGCTTGTTGCCCGTTCTGTCCCGGGCTCCGGTTGTGGGACGACGGGGGCCTCGCCGTGTGGGTCACTTCCAGCCGTATTCGAAGGTTCCAGCTCGAGGGTTGGCAGATCCCCTCGACTCCGGCCATCCAATGGATTTGGAGGTCATCGCTCCTGCCTGTCGCTCCACCTTCCGATGCAGTGGATCACAGTGGCTTCACCCCCTGAAGGAGGAGGAGTGTATTAGCCACCAGAAAGATCGCGGGAGGCGCACATTGGCACGGCGCGTCACGGACGGTAGTTGCCGCAAGTAGAGTCCCATCCACCAGAGGGCACGCGAGAATTCGGACGCGACCTCTGCCGGCATGACAACAACAACAACAACAACAACAACAACAACTCTGGCAGCACGGGCTGTGCCCAGTCAGTCAAGATCGGGCATGCCTAGGACACAGTCCCGGTCTACGCTAAGTGCGGTGCGATGTAAACGTGAACAGTGTTACTACACCTCCCCTGCTCCTCTTCTTTTCTGCTCCCCTCCCCTCCCCACCTCCCTGCACCACAGCCTCCCAATGCTGCAACTACTAGTGGCAGTCTTATCGTGCCTCCTTCTGGTCCTTGCAGATTCTGCTAGACACCTTTCTTCTCTTTCCCCACCCATGCCCTACCATCCCTTTTCCCACTCCCTCAGTTTAATGTGACAGTTGCATTTTGGTCCGAGCTGCTGGACCTGGCAGTCATGTGTGCATGAGATGTGCTTGCTTGCGTTAATGAATGTGTGTGCGTTTCCTTTCATGAAGAAGACTTTGACCAAAAACTAATTGTGTAACAGTCATTTCATTGTGCCTGTGCTACTAAATGTGTCATCTCTATAGAGTGTAGGGACCTAAAGGAGACTGCATATAGGACCTGTTCAAGTACTTTGTTAACGTGTCAGGATTGGCCAGCAGGGGAAACCAGTAGGCACCTGTTGAGGTGAAAAATCAAATATATTTTAACTGCATGAATGTTTAATGCCGTAAAAAGGAAAGGCAGGCCTAGAGAAGCCGTCAAAACTGAATGGGCTGCTGCCCAAGAGAGCAGGAGAGGAAAGTGTCTGGTCAGGTTGGAAGCTGCCAGCAGAAGAGACCAGACGGCGTGTCAGTTTCCAGTGGCTGGCAGCGGTTCCCCCCCCACCTGAATGCCTCCAAGCCTTCCTATTGGTCGGCCAAATCATAGACGCACAGTTCAATAGCGTTATCTCATCAGCAACATGTGAGTGTAACTGCTGATGGCTCAACACATGAGTTTAAAAGTGGTTCTGTCCAGTTTCTTGCAACGTGACTGACCTACTACAACTATCTGCCAGGCAGAAGGCACTGACAAACATCAAGTGAAAAATAAAAATCAAATTTTTATAATAATAAATCCATTCATTTACGGCCCCCACTGTACACGCTTCTCCCCTTTGCAGGAGTGAAGCGCCGGGGGGGGTGGGGGGGCGGGAAATACAGTTACTATGGGGCTCCTGCTAAGGATAGCCTTACATAATTTTGACAATACACCTTTTTTTTTAATGCATTGGTTTAAGAAAGTGTGACAATGTTTGCATTGGGTGATGAAGACTTGCGTGACAGAATTTGATCGACGGCAGATGGTGTGGCGGTGGTGTGAGATGCGACGAGTGGCGGTGCAAGGAGCAACGATCAGCTGTTGGTGCTGGCAGCAGTGGAGGTCGCTGGCTGTGGCAGGCAGTGGCGCATTGTCACACACTGCAACTTCCACTGGAGCATATAAGCGGGAAGTTCCGGAACACCTGATGCACAGATCACAAGGGGGGGCAGAGGGCTGACAGTTGTGAATCACTTCACACGCATCATTTGTTGCTTACACCTAAAGGAGGGCCATGCCTTTTCTTTTGGGTGTATTTTACTTATTTGCTATTCCTTTCTACTCACTACAATGTCCTACCGGACTACTAGAATATGGGGGCAGCAAGGAACACACTTGCTGCCATTTCACAACTTAAGCATGGTATTCCGCAGGAGGTTGCTGTTCAGGGATAGCAGGAGGGGGTGACCGAAGTCATGCAAGAAGTCCTTTTCTAAATGCTACCCATAGCAATAAACCAATAAAGATAATTAGTAAAGGGGTACACACAGAACTAGAAATAACTATACGACTGAGATACCGGTGGTGGTGCCAATCTGTGATACGCGCTGTGGCACGATCTAGCATAATCTGCCCTAACTCTTTGTTTCCCAGGTCAGTTAAAAACTGGACCAGCTGGGAATGTGAGTGATTGGAGAGAGATGACCAATTGTCAGGTGACGGTAGTACCATCTGTTGCTCTGGAAAATATGACAGGAGAGGTGGAAGTCGCACATTATGGGCTTAAGATAAATGTGCAAACACTTCCTCGGTGGGGTAATGATATTGCAGTGAGAGGTGTTAAATAGTAAACCGCTACAATTGAGTAGCACATGGTAGGGCTAGGTCGCTCGAAAGTGTACGACAGTGGCTGTTACTGGGTGGGGTACGGTGTATAAAATACTGTTGCCTATAGCAACAGACTAATATTGTTAGCTCCAGCTGGGAGTTATGTTACGAAAGGGAAGTATTGCAGTGGATGAAAAAGTAGTAAGTAATTACCTGAGGTTGTAGTGGCAGGTGAAAAGTCAGTGGTTAACAGACTCGTGTGCACTATGTCACTCAAACCTTATACAATAAATGATTTATAAATCTTATGAAAATTAGAATTAATTACGGCAGACAAGACGTAGAATAGGGAGAGAAGTGATAGCATTCGGGGACGTGACTGGCTTATCACAAGGCGACAGCTGTGCCAGTCCACGTGTTTGCAACATGCTCTGCTTATAGTAAGTGTTCACTGGTAACATAACATGCAATTTAAACGACTCCAAAACTTTGTATCAACTGGAAACTCGCTGCATGGTAAAATGAATCATGGCTAACGGTTCTGCTCTGACCTCTGGGGTGGCAGCATAAAACAGGCTGTTTATCATCACTTAGCACAACACACACAGAAACTCTTGCCTGTTCAGAAATAACCTCAATAAAACTATGTATTACATATCCTGATATCAACAAAATTTCGCTCCCCTCTGGGGGATAACTGCCGGAAGTCACCTATCCTCTCTTATCAACTAACAGGGGTAGAACAGATCAATTCTCTTTCATAGCTTCGTGCATTGAGTTAACCAATCAAGGAACTACCACTTATGAAAAACAGAAGGCATGGACAGGAAAAGAATAAATTGTCGGGAAAGATTCCAGAGAACTGCAGGGGTATCAGTTAGTAGCAACAGGGCAGTGAGGGAATGAGGCAGCTATGGTCGTGCTGAAAAGAGGCTTACTCGTCATCCTGATCAGCATGAGTGCAAAAATGAGGGGTTGCATTAATCAATGCTTGCAGTCGATACATAGGTGGAATTCGGGTATGTAGTGGTTTCATAAGTGATTTGCTGAATCGGAAGCTTTAGTAATGGATGTTGGAGCTTAGGAAGAAAAGGAATTTGACTAATGGGAAAAATCATGTTGCGCTTAATGCAGGGTTTTTCCCGAGTATATTCATGGACAGCCATCCGTGATGCACAATGCCGGGCTAGCCAGACATATTGGCCAATCATGCCGAGCGACCCATCTGCTGCGAATCGGAAGGGTGTTCACGTTGAAGAATAAAGAATTGGGTATAATCAGGAACAAGTTCAGGTAACGGGTTTCAGAATAAGAATGATTCAGCGGTGATAAATCCACTAGCCACAGGGTACAGAGATATGAGGGTAGACACACATGTCTACTGGGTGATAGGACACTTGCTCGAGTGACTAGCCAAGACACAGGTTTTCCCCAGTGGTAATGCCTCAGAAAGTAGCTAATGGGCCACTGAAATCAAGGGAGGAGTGATACCTGTATAAAATGGCTGGAAAAGCATGTCTAATATACAGTGTTAGATTAGCTCTTGTGGTCCTGCCGGAAGGCATAGCTAAGCTACCCTTCCCTGACAGAAGAAAAGAAGAAACACAGAATAGAGACTCAGACCCGGCAGGAGGGTAAGAGAAAAAGGGGAGGGCAAAAAAAAAAAAAAAAAAACTGCAGCAACTGATATGGCAGTAGGGCGTACTGTCCACAGGGACTTCCACAGCAGAATCGGTCACCTACTGCTAGCCTAACAGGAGAGTAAGGAACCGAGTCAATGAAATTTGGCCGCTACTAAACTGAGTTTACCGTGGGTCAAAACAGCTCTGGTCTTAGTTAACCGGCAGTGAATTGACTATGTAGCGCCTTGGGGGGGGGGGGGGGAGATCTTAATACCAGGGTAGATGGGGCACAGGTGTGAGTCAGTTGTGACGTAACCATCGTGTAGCATATTTGCTCATGGGTGCAGGTAATTACTCATACAAAGATGAGTGGTGGAATTTCGAGAAAACTTCTTGGGCGGCTTGTGAGCCATACAGTAAAATCAGTCACAAACCATGTGCTAGCTGGTTTGGAGGTGGGGCATCTTGTTGCCGCGACAGTAGGAAGTGTCAGTGTGGGAGGACCATGTCAAATATCCTGGGTTACTAGCGTTGTTGGTTTAGAAACAGCTCTGCTTAACTCCTATGCCAGGGAAAAGTAGAGGGAAGCAGTTCTGCTTAACCCTCATACAAGGGAAAAGTAGGATGGGAGCCATGTTGCTACAGTTGTATAATCACTGAGCAAGTCGGTAACTAGATGGTACTGCCAGGTTTCCATACAAGGGATTGGAAAGGGTGGATAGCCTTAGGGCAGGCAGGGTGCAGTACGAATGCTGCTGGAGGAGCCCAGCCACAGGCTGAATGTGACAACAACAGAGAATTTCTGACTGTAGTAGCCATACTGGAATATAAAAGGTATCCTTCCTCCTCCCTGTGGGGGGAGGCAGTGACGCATAGGTGAAAGAGATAGGTAGGCGATCGGTTTACGAAAGCGAAAACTGAAAGAATAAACCGATCAGTTGGGCACTCTGCAGGTGCTAACCACAAAGTGTAATACACACGGCCCTGGTGGAGGAAGGGACAAAGTAATGGTCGAGGTTTGAATGAATGGACAAGCGACTGAGAGCAATGGTAGTAACGCAGTGCAATGCGTGGGTGAGGAAGACATAGGGCAATTATGTCTCGTGGGGGTTCACTACTACAAATTTCCCAAAATCCCTGAAGTTAACAGGGTGAGGGGGGGTACGAACTACTGCAACATTGTACCATAAAACTTCTTTTCATTAGGGTGGAAATCTCTTGGTAACTATATTTCTAACAAGATAAAGCATTACTGCGCTTGGGAGATGACGTCACGTCATGGGTGCTAATCATCAACAATCTAGTGCTGATTTCAGCGGGTGCTTCAATCATGTTATATCATGGGTGCATTTGTTTGAATAAACAAACGGGTGTCTCTCACTCCCTAAACACATGGCGGGGCACTGTACCCAAATGGTAGCAATGTCGATTTTCATGCTCGCTTGTAACATCTTTAGTTTTCAATACACCCTACTTCGTGAGAAGTAGGGTGAACAACAGCAAAACCAGTTTTCGTCTGGGTGAACTCTTAAATGTGCACCACGTACATGGGGTGCTAACTACCTATACTTGGGTAAAACTTAATTACTTCTATCCTACCACAAAATCTATCTCATTTCCGCTCTACAGCGAGAGGGTAGCACACTTCTTCTCAACTTCAGGGGTGCATTCAACTCTTCTCTGTTGGGTATTTTAAATAACTCGGGTGCTTCACTCTCTTCTAAACATACCAGTCCTGAGCACGAACATGGCGCATAATAGGATTCCAGAATCGCTAACTCATGAAGTCGTGTATCATGACTGAAGGGGAAGTGAAAAATAAAAATCAAATTTTCAAACTAATAAATCCATTCAGTAACGGCCCCCACTGTACAACTGGTAGAGTGTTAGAGATTTGTACCAGGTCGCAAGTGTTATGGGGCTGCTTCAGGGACTCAAATGGGAAACCCTTTAGGAAAGGCAATGTTTGAGAAACACTATTGAGAAAATTTAGAGAACCAACATTTGAAGCTGACTGAATAATGATTCTGTTGCCTCCAACATACATTGCATGTAAGGATCACGAAGATAAGATATGAGAAATTAGGGCTCATATGGAGGTACGCAGACAGTTGTCTTTCCCTTGTTCTATTTGCGAGTGGAACAGGAAAGGAAATGACTAGTAGTGCAGGGTACCTTCCACCATGCACTGTAGAATAGATTGCAGAGTGTGAATGTAAATGTAGATGTAGCATCTATCTTTTTCCGTACGTTGTTGATATTCCTATCTGGAGTTTCCATTGTGTGATTTTGCCTAGTGGCTTTTCTTGCAATCCATCACCCTGTGATTTTTTATTTCGTTACTATTTTCTAAAACATTACTCTTCTAAGTGTCTCTTCTTTCTCTTCTCTCCTATGTTTATTCATTGCCTTCCAAACCACACAAGCTGTGACTTCCGAGCACTTCTCATCCATGCACAACTCTCAGCTACATGACTATGCAGACTAAATGATGACCAACTGAAAACCTCAGCTGCCGACAGGTGGTGTTGATATATCTCGATGTGGACAGCTGAAAATGTGTGCTCCGACCGAGACTCGAACCCAGGATCTCCTGTGTACACGGCAGACGCTCTATCCATCTGAGCCACAGTTGGGAATGTGAGTCTCACGGGAAGCGTGCAAGGGATAAGTCCCTGCAGTCGCGCTATTCAGCTGTGTCCTCTGTGGCTCAGATGGATAGAGCGTCTGCCATGTAAGCAGGAGATCCCGGGTTCGAGTCCCGGTCAGGGCACACATTTTCAGCTGTCCACATCGAGGTATATCAACAACACCTGTTGGCAGCTGGGGTTTTCAGTTAGTCATCATTTATTCCAGGGAAAAGCTGCACGGTCATCAACAGTAACTGTTCTTTCAAGAACGAGTTACTGTCTTCGTGTATATAGTTAAAGGCTACCCAGCCATTGACCTTCGTCTGTGCGAATGCACACAGGTTGCCCAAACTCTTACGGGAATCGCCAAAACGTGCGCGAGTAATGAGTAGGTGGGCAAATGTCTGTAAGGTACAATACATTTGTAGAATTGTGGACAGTTGGGAATGTGAGTCTCACGGGAAGCGTGCAAGGGATAAGTCCCTGCAGTCACGCTATTCATCTGCGTCCTCGGTGGCTCAGATGGATAGAGCGTCTGCCATGTAAGCAGGAGATCCCGGGTTCGAGTCCCGGTCGGGGCACACATTTTCAGCTGTCCACATCGCGGTATATCAACAACACCTGTCAGCAGCTGAGGTTTTCAGTTAGTCATCATTTATTCCAGGGAAATGCTGCACGGTCATCAACAGTAACTGTTCTTTCGAGAACAAGTTACTGTCTTTGTATATACTATGCAGACTGTTGATGCAGCATCTGATGCTGCCCCAAATTCTTCCCACCTCTTGATCCCATTTCTGCCCTCATCCTTGTATATTTTCCTGTTTTATTTTCCACGTCTACCTGTGCCACACAATCTTGTGTTCCTGACCTAACCAATCCCCTTCCACCTCTCTTTACTCATCGCAGTGCAACTATGTTTTTAATATATTTGTGTATACTCTTATGCAGTTTCAGGCATTTTTGCATAGTTTGCATATTTTTGTGTATTTGTGCTTTTATGTATGTGTGAATGTTTTTGTGTATGTTTTTACATATTTTTATGCATCTTTACTGTTACCCAGCTGTTCTCACATTCATCCGACTCATTCATTTGCCCATTTCCATGTCATTCCCATTTCCCGAACGCCATCCCTGCCACAGTGGATCCCTGCTCCATCTTTCTGCAACAGTTCAGGAAAGTATCCCTTTCCCTGGCTAAAACACAGTCCCACATCCTGTTTCTTAAATGCTGCCTTAAACTATGGACTCCCCCCCCCCCCCCCCCCCCCCCAATGGCCTAACCATAAAAATTCTTTTCTCTGGATCAAAATCTCCTTTCACATGATCTTTACCACTTAAGATTCTGCCATTCAGTGGCACTCACAAACTTGGTACTGCAGAGACACATCTCCATGGCACAGGCATCCCAGAATCACCACTGCTACCTCTGCAACAAATTGCTAATGTGTAATCCCTGCTACATACATCAAACCTTTGAAATTGAATCCCTTATCTCCAACACCTGGAGAACCATTCTAGACACCACCTCCATAAGCTATCAAACCTGCTGACATCCTACGGCTGCCTTGGGACAACCCTGTCCTACCCACAGTTTTTCTCCCCATCAGCACCTCATAGTACCCAGTCCCTGCATAGCTGACCTTCTGAACTTGCCACATCCCCCCCCAAACTGTGTACCACCACTCCATCAAATCAAGAGCTGAAGCATTCCCAGAACTCTGTTGTTAACGTTTCCACCAAAACTCTCAGCCTCTTAGAAGTTTTAGTTCTACCCAAAGGTCCCACCGTTAGCCCTACACCTGAATTTAACCATATTGGACTTGTCAGAGACCTCCTCTCCTCCTCCTGATCCCTGCAGTGGAAGCAGTTCTTTGTCAGCAACCCCTGCAACCAGAGCCAACAAATTCCAACATTGAACCCCTGCCTCTACCAGTTCACACCACCATCCAACTGTGAACCTGTCTCCTCCCCCATCCTTTCCCACTTAACCACTCCTTGATTACCTGCAACTTGGCCTCACCATTCTTCCCCAGGCTGCTTCCTAAGAACACAAACCTTTCAGCAGAGGACATGACAGCCAAACACAATCTCAAAACAAATCCTAACATAATAATCCTACCCACAGAAAAGGTTCCACCACTGTTGTTATGAATTACAATGACTACTTGGTGGAAAGTCCCCGCATATTATCTAACCACTCCACCTATAAACTTGGCCAGAGTGATCCCATCACATAAGTGCAATATAACCTCCAATCCCTGCTTAAAGCCTTAGGCCCTTCCCAGAACCTCTCCCCTGAATTCATTTCCCTCCTCAGCCCAATGACACCCCGCACACCAACTGTCTACATGCTCCTCAAAATCCATAAAACCCAACAGTCCTGGGCTCATCCATTGTAGCTGGTTATTGTGCCCCCACTTAAAGAATTTAGGCCCTTATTGACCAACTATCCGACTTATTGCCCATAATCTAGATACCAACCACTCCTACCCATCATTGTTAACACCATTTTCCTATACATCATTATCCCTCATGTCCATAATCTTGTTCCTATTGAACACTTCCTTTCCCACAGCCCTCAGACTTCAAACCAACTACCTCACTCCTCATACAACTTACAAACTTTATCCTAACTCACAACTACTTTTTCTTGCAAGTGAAGGTATACAAAGCAATTTGTGGCACAGCCATGGGCACCTGTATGACATCCTCCAATACCAAACTGTTTATGGGCCTACTACATGAGTGCTTTGTAGCCTCCAAAAACACCAAACCCCCTACTCTGGCTCAGGAAACCCATGATCTGTACTCAGGGCCCAGACACTCTATCCTCATTCCTTTACAACCTCAGCACCTTCTTCCCCATCCGCATCACCTGGTCCTCCTTGATCCAGCATGCCACCTTCCTGGATGTTGACCTCATCCTCTGATGGCTCCATCCACACCTCCGTCCACATTAAAGCCGCCAACCACCAACATTACATGCATTTCGACGGCTGTCATCCCTTCCACAGCATAACGTCCCTCCCATACAGCCTGGCCACCAGGGGACAGTGCTTTTGCAGTGACAAGAACAGTCTTATCCATTGTGCAGAGAGTCTCACCTTGGCCTTCACAGACAGGCAGTATCCCCCAGGCCTAGTCCACAAACAGATCTCCTATGCCATTTCTCCACACAACCCCAAATATTCCCACCGCCCCCAAGAACCATCTACAAAGGAGTACCCTCTTTGTCACGCAGTATCATCTCAGACCAGGACAACTGAACCACATTGTTTGTCTGGGCTTTGATTACCTATCATCATGCCCTAAAATGAGGGACATCCTACCAAAGATCCTTGCTACCCCTCCTAAAGTGATCTTCCATCACCCACCCAATATTCACATCATCCTAGTCCATTCCTATGCCACTTCCAATCCCAACCTCTTGCCACAGGGATCGTATCCCTGTGGAAGACCCCGGTACAAGACCTGCTCAGTCCACCCTCCCAACACTTTCTGTTCCAGCCTTGTCACAGGCTTATCCTACCCCATCAGAGGCTGAACCACTGTTGAGTGCAACCATGTCATATACCAGGTGTGCTGCAATCATTGCATAGCTTTTTATACCGGTATGACTGCCAACTAGCTATCCACCAGGGTGAGCAGCAACCACCAAACTGTGCCAAAGAATGAAGTGTGGCCCTGTGGCACAACATGCAGCTGAATATAACGTACTTGAATTCAGTAGCCACTTCACAACCCCGGGCCATCTGAATCCCCCCTTCACCATCAGCTTTTCTGAACTGCAAAGATGGGAGTTACACTTGCAACATATTCTCCACTCTCAAAAGGCCTCAAAGTAAGGTAATCTACCATCCACACACCCTCCACCCAACAGTTTCTGTCCTCTGTGTCCTGTCACCTCTCCCTACACCCATCCTCTCACCCTCTTTGTGTGCTTTTCTTTGCCAACACACCCACCCATCTTTCCCCTTCCCTGCTCCTCTCCTTTCCCACTCCCTGTTTCACCCCGCCCTATTCCCATCACCCTTCCCCACAGCCTCCTGACACTGCACCGGTTGACAGTCTTGTCATGGCTGCTTCTAGTCCCTGCACACTCCACCAGACAGCATTTTTCTCTTCCTCCCACCTGTACCCTGCTATCTCTTACCCTTCTCCATCCACTCCAGTTTGCTGCTTCTGTTCAGTGTGACAGTTACATTCCAGTCTGATCTGACGTAGATGGCAGATGTGTGTATGAGGTGTGCGTTCTTCTATGACTGAAAGTATGTTTGCGTTTCCTTTTCTGAAGAAGGCTTTGACTGAAAGGTAAATGTGTAACAGTCTTTTCGTTGTGCCTAGCGGTAGCTCAGTTTGTCATCTTTACAGTGAATAGCAATGTGTTTACAAATTAGATACTGAAAAGAAACTATACTTTGCTGTACATATTGATAAAGGGGATCTGTTTGGAGAAAACACCAGTGAAATGGAAAACTCCTGCAACAACTGAACAAAAATTTTGACATTACCATTGATGAAGAACCACCAGTGTATCTTTGACTTCAAATCAAAAGAACAAAAGAAGGCGTCTATATTTATCAAGAAATTTTGATGCTGCATTGAAACCTGCAACCTCTTTAAGGTACTGGTGTATCTCAAAGACAACCTGCTGCTGCAAAAATCCTGTGCACTAGGTCCTCTGGTGATGTGACAGGTGTTTCATTCACAAGGCCCTTCAGATACCCTCGCAGGAAAAAAATTGATTGGGGACAAATTGGGTGATTATGGCAGCATGTGACAGCCCACTGTGGCCATTGCAGCAACCAGGAAAGGTTGCCTGCAAATGTGCCCTCACTTGTCTGCTGAAATGCACAGGGGCTCCACCGTGCTGAAATCAATTGTTGCGACTAATAGGCATGGGATCATCAATCAACATATCTGGCAGAACGAGATACATGTGGCCGTCAAGTCAGTCTGGGAGAATGTGCAGCCCAAAAAACGTCTCCAACGATGCCAGCCCCTATGTTAAGTGTAAATTTGCATTGTGAGACATGTGTATGTGTAGCATGGGGATTCACATCTGCCCTTGTACGCAGGTTTTGATGGTTCATCATACTCTCAAATGAGAATGCAGCCTCATTGGTGAAGAGGACACTCACTGTGAAGTTTTGATCTGCAGTGGATTCCTGCAGAAAACACCATGCAGATCACATGCACCTGTTGTAGTTCCCTGGTTGCAATGCCTGGACTTGGTGGAAATGAAACAGATGCAGTCCTTCATTCTGGTAGAGTACATCAGATGGAGGATTGGGGGGACATCAGTAGCATGGGATGCACCTTGTACTTGCTGATGGCGTATGCTGCACCTTTTGAGAACATTTTCTTCTGCTGGAACTGTCTGTGGTTGTTTATTGGTGACCAGCTTGTGCACGTGGATCAGACCAGTTTTGCAGTCAGCAATGGAGGGTGGTGAATAATGTGTGACACGGCACCTTTCTATCGGGATAGTTCACACAATACAGTTGCAAGATTTCTTGTCCATTGCAGCTGGCTGTGGCATAAATCAAATGCATCTCACCCTTTTCGTGGTGCATGTAGCTAGCCATGTTATTTCCAACACTTCCACGACGTGAATGGTGACAGTCTCCTTGCGCTCTGCCTGTGTTTGTATAGCAAAGGCCTCTCATGACCGTAGTGCCCTCTTGTGGTATTTGTGACCCCTTGTTCCTATGTGATTACTTATCTTGTTGTATACCGATGTCCCATGTTAGTTTGCAAACGTTTTTTTGGGTCACCTGGTATATATGTCTCGAAATTTTCGTGACTGATTTACTTCAGTTTTTACGTGATACTCTAAAAAATGTTTGGACGGGTGTAGGGTACATATCTTTCAATATACATGGTGCATAAATCTATTTATAAGATCTGTACTAATATATAGAGTATTCACAATTCATGTTACACATTTCTAGAGGTTGTAGGTAGGACTTACTAGATCAAGTTTTACATAGGAACCCATGTCCAGAAATGTCATCTGACAATGCTACAGAGTGCCAAAATTATAGGTGCTGCACCTATAAATGAATGTATATACAGTGTGATTTCTTGAAGATGCTTTCTAGGATGATGGAAAAGGATAAATGTATCTATTTGAGATAAGGGCCCCTGTAACGGAAGCGACTGAGTCAAAAGTTCTAAGCGAAAACCATTTTGATACATCTGACAGTTGAATACAAGTACTGGTACTGTTGTTGCTAAAATTGTAGGGTAGGCAACTTTGAGAGTTAGTGGTATGGACCAAAACAAGAATAAAAGTCCAGTTAACATGAGCTCTAAAATGCATACTTCAACAGCTATGAGCATTTGTTCATTAGAGGAGATGTGTCTCACAGTAGCGAAGATGAATATGTGGTCATAGCTTCTCAGGCATGC
Organism: Schistocerca americana; assembly: GCF_021461395.2. Lineage (NCBI taxonomy): Eukaryota > Metazoa > Arthropoda > Insecta > Orthoptera > Acrididae > Schistocerca > Schistocerca americana. The sequence goes on along the minus strand of NC_060119.1, from coordinate 1,214,856,507 downwards.
ATTTTAGAGCCCATGTTTACTGTAATTTTTTTCATTGTCCCCCCCTGTAGTACCACCTTTGAAAGCTGCCTACTCCATAATCTTAGCAACAACAGCACCGGTACATATTTTACACTGTTAGAGGTATCAAAACAGTCTTCACTTCAAACTTTTGACTTGTTCGTTTCTGGTATAAGGTTCTTTACCTCAAATTGATATGTTTATCCTTTTCCATCACCATAGAAAGTTTGTAACATCATCACTAATTCACCCTGTATATACCCTTCCCTCAAACTGATACATTTATCCTTCTCCATCATCCTAGAAAGTTTGTAACATCATCATGGAATCATCCTGTGTATATGTACATGTACAGGCACTGTCACCTATAATTTTGACACTCTCTAGCATTGTTGGATGACATCTCCAGACGTGGGCTCTATGTAAAACTTAATATACTAAGTCCAAGGCTACAAATGCACAACATGAATTGTGAAACACCATGTATAACTTCCATAAATTATTTACTTAATTTCTTCATATTTTTACATTATACTCAAAGTTTCAGATGGACATTGGCTACATATTTTTTAGGTATATACGAGGGCTATGCCGAAAGTTTTTAGCAGCCCGTAAACTGTAAGGCGGAGGATAATGGGGTTGTTTTCATTCGAAAGAGCAACATTTTTTGACCTTGGGACGTGCATGCGCAGCCCCTGGCTAGTGATGATCCCCCACTGAGTCAGAGACAGCGCAGGGTGGAGCTGTCGCGCCGCGACTTTCACGCCATGATTTTTTACGGTTATAAAAAGGGTTTAAGTGCCGAAGAATGCCATTCTTCTTTGCTGCATGTTTTTGGTGAAGCTTCCCCTTCTAGGGCCTCAGTTGGAAATTGGTTTCACGAGTTTTCGAGGGGTCGGCAGTTAATTGAAGATGAACCTCGTCCCGGTCAGCCAGCAACAGTTGTGACTCCTGAAAACATTGATGCTGTGAGGAAAATGATCAAAGAAGATCCACATCTTACATTTTGCGACATTGAAGGGACCCTAAATATTGGATCAACAGCAGCACAGACCATCGTTCATAGTCACTTAGGCCTTACTAAGAGATGTGCCCATTGGGTGCCACATTCCCTGACAGAAAGCCAAAATGAGGCGAGAGTGGACTGGTGTCGTTTCATGCTCGAAAAATTCAATGGAGGGAAGTCCCAAGACACTACAGTTTCGCCACAGGTAATGAAAAGTGGGTCTGCCATTACGACCTTGAAACGAAGAGACAGTCTTCTCTGCGGTGCTTTCCAGGGGAGGAACCACCCACAAAAGTTCGAAGTCGGAGCTCTGGAAAAAAGATGGTGACAACTTTTTTCACAAACATCGGGCATATCACCTCTGTGACCTTGGACACACGTCGTACAGTCAATGCTGAATGGTACGTGAACGATTATCTTCCAAAAGTCATCGCCACATGGAAGTCACAGCATCCAAAGTCCAATCATGGACACATTCTGCTGCATCACGACAATGCATCTGCGCACAGGGCTGCCAGAACGATGGACTTTCTGGAGAAGGAAAAAGTGCGAGTGTTACCCCATTCCACCTTCACCTGACCTGGCCTCCTGTGACTTCGTTCTGTTCCCTAAGACTAAGGAAAAAATTCGAGGGCATCAGATGAAGAGGCCATTGCAGCGTACGAGAGTGCGCTAAGTGACATTCCAAAAGAAGCTTGGACTGACACATTTTCTAAGTGGTTTCAGAGAATGGAAAATGTATACATGTTAATGGAGAGTATTTCGAAAAGTTGTAAACTTTTTTTTTGCAAATAATTTTTTTTTTCACACATTCTGCTAAAAACTTTCGGCATAGCTCTTGTATCATACATAATCAGACATGTAATATATAAAGGGTAAATGTTGTAGGCAAAAATCTTGAAAATTTCTTCAGCAAGTTACTTCAAATTTTCACGTGATACAGTAATAAAATTTGGATAATCAGAGACTATATATTTTAAATATATGTAATGTATGAGTATATGTAACAAATAATAGCAAATAATGTTAGCAAAATCTCAAGAAGTTGTTGATATATGTACTTCAGATTTTTGCATGTTACTCTTTTACACATTCAGATGGACATAGGCTGTATACTTTTTTAAACAACAATATACTGGTTTTCTGTTAAGATTGACTGTGAAAATGCAAATTCTGTGCCTTGCTGTGAAGATACGCAATTTAGATTTCTTTCTCTCAGTCAGTTTATTTATAATATCAAGGCATTTAAACAATTTGACAAATTGTTTGTCCTGTGTGTATTCTTTACCATTATAATTTTAAACAACATGACACAATGTGCTGGGATGAGGAGATAGACAGAGAGAAGGAGAAAATGAACATAGAGATGGGGGAGGAAGAGATGGACAGAGAGAGGGGAAAGATGGAGATTAAGACATACGTTCAATTCCCACACAAATTTAACAATTGCAAAACATTGCCGGGTTCACTAGTCCTACATAAAATACACTTCAAATGCACTCGAGAATTAACTTAGACCACCAGATGATAGGAGGTTGATCCCGCAATGTTTTGGTGTTGTTTGTGTTCCTAATATTAGAGGTTGTTTGCCAACATGTTTATAATGATTACTTTAACAACAGCTACCCCCAGTCCTTAAGATGGACAATATTAGAGATCAGTCAGTGATACAAATCACTTTGACACCCTAAATCTGAAGATAACTTTAAGACATCTAATTCAGTGAAAAGAAGTGGAACATTCTACTTATCAGAAAAACAAGAAGTGTGGCTTACCGCGACACAGATTTCACTGGCGATAAGGAAGATAGAAGAAGTACTACAGGATGCATATTTCTGTACAGTATCTTTCCAAACATTTGGCGTTGCAAGAGGCAGTGTGTGGTTGTTCTGTCGACTACTGAAGCAGAACGCATTTATGCAGCTCAATATATGAAGTTTGGGGAGACTTTCACAAAAGAATTGCTGAATACAAACATGAGAATGACACATTCTGCGAGTAACCTCAGTGAAATATCAATGATAAAATCAGGTCAGTGTCAGGAAGAAGTAACCACATTGATGTGAAGTAGCTTATATAATCAGTGATGAATTGAATCCTTGCTGATTCAGTATAGAATACTGTCGAATTCAAGAACAGTTAACCTCTCCAAAGTATTGCTTTTGAAAGATTGAAAGAAAAGTTCATGTTTAAATTGAAATTAAAATCTGTTGTATGTTTAATAGACATATTTTCAGTAACTGTAGTTACAAATGCTTTGTAAGATAATAACATATTTTTAATGGAGTGTGTTGATATTTAAAAAGACTGTAGTAAACAAAACAACATTCAGCTGTTAAATGTAAAACCATGGTTGATATCTGTGCTTTGTTACACTAATAAGTTGGCAACGTGAGTTGCTTGTACTTCGACTGAAAAATGAAGGTAGTTACTCTTTGTAGCTATGTGCTTCAATGTATTCTTTAAAAAAGAAATCCTGTGTAGTGTCTCAACAATAAAAGACAATCCCCAGCTGTGCAATGAGATATATTAACAAATTCAGTAAGACTGAATGGATAGGATGCCAGAAGTGTAAATGCCAGAGGTACCACCTAATTAGTTTGGGATACCATCACATCTTGATGTACAATTGTGAATCTTGATGTACTTGAGGACAATATTATGGAAATGGAAGAGGATGTAGATGAAGATGAAATGGGAGATACGATACTGTGTGAAGAGTTTGACAGAGCACTGAAAGACCTGAGTCGAAACAAGGCCCCGGGAGTAGACAACATTCCATTAGAACTACTGACGGCCTTGGGAGAGTCAGTCCTGACAAAACTCTACCATCTGGTGATCAAGATGTATGAGACAGGCGAAATACGCTCAGACTTCAAGAAGAATATAATAATTCCAATCCCAAAGAAAGCAAGTGTTGACAGATGTGAAAATTACCGGACTATCAGTTTGATAAGTCACAGCTGCAAAATACTAACGCGAATTCTTTACAGGCGAATCGAAAAACTGGTAGAAGCCAACCTCGGGGAAGATCAGTTTGGATTCCATAGAAATATTGGAACACGTGAGGCAACACTGACCTTACGACTTATCTTAGAAGAAAGATTAAGGAAAGGCAAACCTACATTTCTAGCATTTGTAGACTTAGAGAAAGCTTTTGACAATGTTGACTGGAATACTCTCTTTCAAATTCTAAAGATAGCAGGGGTAAAATACAGGGAGCGAAAGGCTATTTACAATTTGTACAGAAACCAGATGGCATTTATAAGAGTCGAGGGGCATGCAAGGGAAGCAGTGGTTGGGAAGGGAGTGAGACAGGGTTGTAGCCTCCCCCTGATGTTATTCAATCTGTATATTGGGCAAGTAGCAAAGGAAACAAAAGAAAAAATTGGAGTACGTATTAAAATCCATGGAGAAGAAATAAGAACTTTGAGGTTCGCTGATAACATTGTAATTCTGTCTGAGACAGCAAAGGACTTGAAGAGCAGGTAAACAGAATGGACAGTGTCTTGAAAGGAGGACATAAGATGAACATCAACAAAGGCAAAACGAGGATAATGGAATGTAGTCGAATTAAGTCAGGTGATGCTGAGGGAATTAGATTAGGAAATGAGACACTTAAAGTAGTAAAGGAGTTTTGCTATTTGGGGAGCAAAATAACTGATGATGGTCGAAGTAGAGAGGATATAAAATGTAGACTGACAATGGCAAGGAAAGCATTTCTGAAGAAGAGAAATTTGTGAACATCGAATATAGATTTAAGTGTGAGGAAGTCGTTTCTGAAAGTATTTGTATGGAATGTAGCCATGTATGGAAGTGAAACATGGACGATAAATAGTTTGGACAAGAAGAGAATAGAAGCTTTCGAAATGTGGTGCTACAGAAGAATGCTGAAGATTAGATGGGTATATCACATAACTAATGATGAATTGAGTAGAATTGGGGAGAAGAGGTGTTTGTGACACAACTTGACAAAAAGAAGGGACCGGTTTGTAGGACATGTTCGGAGGCATCAAGGGATCACAAATTTAGAATTGGAGGGCAGCGTGGAGGGTAAAAATCGTAGAGGGAGACCAAGAGATGAATACACTAAGCAGATTCAGAAGGATGTAGTTTGCAGTAAGTACTGGGAGATGAAGAAGCTTGCACAGTATAGGGTAGCATGGAGAGCTGCATCAAACCAGTCTCAGGACTGAAGGCCACAACAACAACAACAACAACAACAACCACCACCATCACATCCACTTCCCAGTTCTTGTACATATAGTGGGCAGGAAGAATGAGTACCCATATACTCCTGTATAGGCACAAATTTCTAGATTTGGCACTATGGTCAGTAGAATACATGCCTATGATTGAATTTTGTCTTTTGTTAATCTTCCATGAAGCCAGGATTTTGAAGACGTTAAAAGCAGCCCATCATGTGATGCATAGCAGTTTGTTGGAGAAGAGTATCACATTGAACATACAAACAAATTTCAGGCCTGCAGCCATTCATTATTCAGTACATCCCACAATATTTCAATTGTGAATCTGCCATTTATCCTCAAGTTGGCCATTGAAAACTGATGGAAGACGTCCTCCATTCCATAATATGTAGCTTGCTATATGTATTCTGCACATGCTGGGATCAGTGAGGGCCAATTAGTTGTTGTTGGAGGCCAGAATTTACAAAATATCCTGCTTACAAAGGTCAGATCACACACACCATGATAGAACAGTGTACTGAAAATCCGTACTTCACTTGCCTTTTGCAACCAAGAACATCCACTGTTGCTGAACATTGTACGAAATTCAGTGGAATATAATAAAACAATGTTCTGACCACAGCAACATCTTTTTGGGCTTCCATTATTAAAGACTCTGTAAAAATACTCCTGGTGGAAAATCTGATGAACTATGATAGTGGCTACCAGTTGGACAGTGCGCGGAGTCATCTCCATGATTTGCTGTAATCAAAAACTACACTGATGGCAATGGCAAGTGGTAATACAGAAGACAGTTTGAGTTCTGCAGTTCCACCAGTGAGGACACTGCCACTGGGTAATATAGTCCAAGGGTCATCTTGATTTTGATGGATGGGCAGATACTTATAGCACGCTTTACATTGCTCAATGGAGGACATCTTCATCAGTCTTTGATGGCTTACATGAGAATGACTGAAAGGTACCCAGTTGAAATATTGTTGGATCGAATGCCGACCAGCTGCAAGCCCGAAATTTGTTTGAACATTCAATTTGCTGGTAAATCTTGATTCCATCACGCAATGCCACTACCAAATATACAGCCATCCTTGAATTTTCTTCATTCAAATGTCTGTATTTTTTACCTACAGCTTGGCTATTTTACATCCATTGAAAGTACTGCATTCATTTGGCTTTGACAGTTCTGTAACTCATATGACAAGTTTTTACCATAGATTTGCAGGCATAATTATGAAATAAATGGAGAGTACTAAGTGGGGTACAAACTGCAGTACATCCATTTTATAACATTATTAACACGGGGGTGAAACATCACTGTTAAATGCCCTTTGCTTGTATGTCACTAGCAGCAGTGTATTACTTACGAGTAATCCTTCTAACTGAATAGTCTTAAGTTCTGCAATGAAAAGTACAATAATTCTGTGGTATACATAAATCATGGTGTGCAGTACTGATCCTTGCAGTATGTACAGACAGCACCTACCACACTCAGCATCTCACTAAACCCCTCTCCTGTCCCTTGCAGCTCACACGATTAGTTTCTATAGAGGTACCAGTATTCTGTAGAGAATCCAGTGAACACAAAAGACATTGCAAGAAAGTGAAATGACTTACATAATTTGGTATCTTTATTATTGTTATTGTTATTATTATATTAAACAGTGCGTGTGAAGAGAGTTTTCAGTACAGTTATCCTGTGCAGAGTTCTTTATCAGCTTGGCATTCTACCCAGCCATTCAGATTTAGTTCTTCAGTGTGTTTTTTTCTCAGTGAAGATGAATGTTAGGATTTTCCCATCAAAAAAGACATGGCAATTTCCTTCCCCAGCTTGTCCATTCCGCGTTTGTCTTCCATGTCTAATGGCTTCATTGTCAACAGAAAATTGAACTTTTGAACTTACTTCTTTTGCTAGTTAGTATTTGTGTATTGAAATATACTACTTGTTATTCAAATGAGAACAATAGTGTTCTCTGTTCCTAAATGTTTCATGACAGGTGTCAGTAACAGAAACTAAATTTCCATTTGGAGCACATGGCCCAGTATTGCCAATTGCCATGATAAAGCAGGAGAAGCGTATGTCAGCTTAAGAGAGGCAGAGAAACCTGACACCTTTGATGTCAGACATAGTAAATGCCGCATTAAGACTTAAAGACAGCATGAAATAGACCCACATTTGTTTGCAACACATTCTAAATATTGTGGTAGTAGATGTTACAGGCATTTTGTCCTTTTGCAATCTAGTGTCATTGGCGATAGTATGCTATTAGAAATATACAGTCTCAAAAATCACTTGCTGTGAGTTATCACTGAGAATTTCCCTCCTTGATAACTCATCATCATCATCATTTAAGACCGATTATGCCTTTCAGCGTTCAGTCTGGAGCATAGCCCCCCATATAAAATTCCTCCATGATCCCCTATTCAGTGCTAACATTGGTGCCTCTTCTGATGTTAAACCTATTACTTCAAAATCATTCTTAACCGAATCCAGGTACCTTCTCCTTGGTCTGCCCTGACTCCTCCTACCCTCTACTGCCGAACCCATGAGTCTCTTGGGCAACCTTGCTTCTCCCATGGGTGTAACATGACCCCACCGTCTAAGCCTGTTCGCCCTGACTGCTACATCTATAGAGTTCATTCCCAGTTTTTCTTTGATTTCCTCATTGTGGACACCCTCCTGCCACTGTTCCCATCTACTAGTACCTGCAATCATCCTAGCTACTTTCATATCCGTAACCTCAACCTTGTTGATAAGGTAACCTGAATCCACCCACCTTTCGCTCCCATACAACAAAGTTGGTCGAAAGATTGAACGGTGCACAGATAACTTAGTCTTGGTACTGACTTCCTTCTTGCAGAAGAGAGTAGATCGTAGCTGAGCGCTCACTGCATTAGCTTTGCTACACCTTGCTTCCAGTTCTTTCACTATGTTGCCACCCTGTGAGGACATGCATCCTAAGTACTTGAAACCGCCCACCTGTTCTAACTTTGTTCCCCCTATTTGGCACTCAATCCATTTATATTTCTTTCCCACTGACATTACTTTCGTTTTGGAGATGCTAATCTTCATACCATAGTCCTTACATTTCTGATCTAGCTCTGAAATATTACTCTGCAAACTTTCAATCGAATCTGCCATCACAACTAAGTCATCCGCATATGCAAGACTGCTTATTTTGTGTTCACATATCTTAATCTCACCCAGCCAGTCTATCCCTGAAACTACTCTGAACCATGAACTCAATTTACCGTCAACTCTAACTGCTGCCTGACTATCCGTGTAAAGACCTTTAATTGCTTGCAAAAGTTTGCCTCCTATTCCATAACCTCGTAGAACAGACAATAACTTCCTCCTAGGAACCCGGTCATATGCCTTTTCTAGATCTATAAAGCATAGATACAATTCCCTGTTCCACTCATAACACTTCTCCATTATTTGCCGTAAGCTAAAGATCTGGTCCTGACAACCTCTAAGAGGCCTAAACCCACACTGATTTTCATCCAATTGGTCCTCAACTAATACTCGCACTTTCCTTTCAACAATACCTGAGAAGATTTTACCCACATCACTGATTAAAGAGACACCTCTGTAGTTGTTACAATCTTTTCTGTTTCCATGTTTAAAGATTGGTGTGATTACTGCTTTTGTCCAGTCTGATGGAACCTGTCCTGACTCCCAGGCCATTTCAATTATCCTGTGTAGCCATTTAAGACCTGACATTCCACTGTATTTGATGAGTTCCGACTTAATTTCATCCACCCCAGCTGCTTTATTGCACTGCAATCTATTGACCATTTTCTCCACTTCCTCAAATATGATGCTATTTCCATCATCATTCCTAACCCATTCTACCTCGAAATCTGAAACATTACTGATTGTATTTTCACCTACATTGAGCAACTCTTCAAAATATTCCCTCCATCTGCCCAAGGCATCCACAGGATTCACCAGCAGTTTTCCTGACCTGTCCAAAATACTTGTCATTTTCTTCTTACCTCCCTTTCGAAGATTGCTAATTACACTCCAGAATGGTTTTCCAGCAGCTTGACCCAATGTCTCCAACCTGTTTCCAAAGTCTTCCCAAGATTTCTTCTTGGATGCTGCAATTATCTGTTTGGATTTGTTTCTTTCTTCAACATAACTTTCTCTGTCAACCTGAGTTCTACTATGTAGCCATTTTTGATACGCCTTCTTTTTCCTTTTACAGGCTGCTTTGACTGTGTCATTCCACCAAGCTGTTTGCTTCATCCTACTTTTACACACTACTGTTCCAAGACATTCTTTAGCCACTTCTAGTACTGTGTCCCTGTACCTTGTCGATTCCTTTTCCAATGACTGTAATTGACTACATTCAACTAACTGGTACCTTTCTGCGATCGCTGTTATGTACTTGTGCCTGATTTCCTTATCCTGAAGTTTCTCCACTCTTATCCTCCTACATATGGACCTTACCTCCTGCACTTTCGGCCTCACGATCCCAATTTCACTGCAGATTAAATAATGATCAGTGTCATCAAAGAATCCCCTGAATACACGTGTGTCCCTCACAGCCTTCCTGAATTCCTGATCTGTTGTTATATAGTCAATGACAGATCTGGTTCCCCTGCTTTCCCAAGTATACCGGTGAATGTTCTTATGTTTAAAAAAGGAGTTTGTGATTACTAAGCCCATACTGGCACAGAAATCCAAGAGTTGTTTCCCGTTCCTGTTGGCCTCCATATCCTCTCCAAATTTACCCATAACCTTTTCATACCCTTCTGTTTGGTTTCCAATCCTGGCATTAAAATCACCCATGAGGAGAACACTGTCCTTGTCCTTTACTCTAACAACTACATCACTGAGTGCCTCGTAAAAACTATCCATCTTATCTTAATCTGTCCCTTCACAATGCGAATATACTGACACAATCCTAATTTTCTTTCTAGACACTGTCAAATCTATCCACATCAGTCGTTCCTTTACATACCTTATTGCAACTACACTGGGTTCCATTTCTTTCCTGATGTAAAGCGCTACACCCCATTGTGCTATTCCTGCTTTGACTCCTGACAGGTAGACCTTGTATTCTCCCACTTCCTCTTCTTTCTCACCCCTTACCCGAATGTCACTAACAGCTAAAACGTCCAGCCCCATCTTACTTGCAGCCTCTGCCAGCTCTACCTTCTTCCCAGAGTAGCCCCCATTGGTATTAATAGCTCCCCATCTCATTACCATTTGTTTGCCAAGTCGTATCTTAGGAGTCCCTGGTTTGTCAGTTAGAGGTGGGACTCCGTCACCTCCAAAGGTCCGAGGCATTTTGCTCTGATTGTTGCCAGCATCATATTTAAAGTACCAGGGAAGCGGGTTGCTAGCCTTACTTGCCCCAAGTCCCATTGGGTTTTACCCCTAACGGCTGAGGGACTAACCGGTGGATTTGGTAGTCTTTGCCGTATGAGCACAAAGGTGACCACGACTCAGAATATGTCCGAGATGCCCAGCCTTATTCCAAAGTAACTGGTATCCCGACTGTCGGGACCACTTACTTGGCCACTCATACGCTGCCCGTGGTTCATGAACTAGGACATGACTACAGGAACCCACCCATGAACCACCTCCTTGATAACTGATAACTAATGAAAACTGAATTCTACATAATTTCATTCAGAAATTTGCATTCAGTGAGTCTAAAATACCTTTCAGTTGGTTCATCATTAGAAATGGCAGTTATCAGTCAGCTCCTTGATAACTGCCACTTCTAATGATGAACCAACTGAATGGTATTTTAGACTCTTTGAATGCAAATTTCTGAATGAAATTATGTAGAATTCATTTTTCATTAGTTGTAATTTTCACTAAATACTACAAATACTATTTTACTGTTGTAAACATAAAGAGAAATTTTATTTCAGTTTCTACAAAGAAAAGAATAGTTGTGATAAATAAAAACCAAGTGGCTGCCAATTTACAGGCACGTACAGAAGTTGACAGATTTTCTAGATTTTTGAATCAGGAGTTTCTACAACCAGGAACTTAGAGAAAGAAGATTGAATGGGGCAGGACTTTATGTATAGGGAAAACACCTGAGAACCCTATATCAAAGTAAGTACAGCAGGGAAGTACAAAAGGCAAACCAAGAATGAAAGTCCATTAACAATCAAGTTTTGAAAATATTAATGCAACTAAGAAAATTACATAGATGGAGGCCTAGTAGATGTTAGGAACGGAACAAGGCATGAACTGCAAACGAGGCTGATCCCCCAGTGTTGCGATTTTCTTGAGGACTGTGCTTTCGGGTATTCCCTTCTCATTCACCATCCTCAAATTTCTTACTTTTCTTCCTTCAAAATGTTGTGTGTTAATATTTTTGCTTTTCACTGATTTGCATACTACTTTTAATGCTGTTCTTTTCCCTTTATGATTTTTTTTCTTTGACTGTTCTTCCACTCAGTGCTCAGTAGTTTTCCTCTGTCACCCTCCAACTTTATCTTAAGTGTTAAAATAATAGTAACTCCAGGAAGAACAATAAAAACGTGGAAAGACAGCCTTTCATCTGTTGTCAGTTATTGTGTCGTGCATAGACACACATCACTGATAGTGCTCTCTCTCTTGTTTAAGTGCATGCTCTTCCACACACAACCACACATACTCTGAAACACACCTGTGATAGATGTGACACTGCACACTCAGCTGTTGTGTGCCACCCAGGCTGTATGTTGGTATTTCACAATCTGACCCAGCTCTTTGGAGTAAAAACAGGATGCATATTAACTGTGGCAAGTCTTGCATATATGAGCAACCACCTTCAACAATCATCTTCATGCAGGTAGTCTGTATGCAAGTATGACAATGACGAATATACCAATTAACAATGGTTGGTGGAGGCACATAAAATAGAGCCAAATAACCTTCTTGTACAAGTGAGAATTTGGTATTAGACATGGTAAATGACACATTAACACTTACAGACAGCATGAATGGACCCGCATTTGTATGCAGCACATTCTAAATATTGTGATAGCAGACATAAAAGGCAGGAGTTATTTTAGGCAGCAGATGACCTCAACATTGCACAAAAAACCTTATTTGACAGACAGAAAGGCACAGGCAATTTGTTCTGTTGCAATCTAGTATTGTCAGTAATTCTTTCGTTTACACAAGTCATCCAGATGCAAATTAGATAACAGTTGGACGACATGATCCTGGTGCTTTACATCACTGTCAGTGTACAATTAAAAGTAGTGCGACAGTTGTGGTGGTGGTGGTGGTGGTGGTGGTGGTGGTGGTGCTGCTGCTGCTAATGATAATGATAGTTTAACGTACCACTGTCAGTTAGGTCATAACAGTGAAAGATGATCATCTGCCTAATATATTTCGCCACTACAGTGTCATGTTGTCAGTAATATGCACACCATTAGTATACAAGCTTAGAGACCACCTTCACTAGATGATTGTGGTGGGCTATTCTTGGCAAGAGTATGCAACTGATTTTATTTTGCTTCCTCTTCCAAAGAGCTGGAAGGAAGTTATTGCCCTCAACTGCATCTGTTGAAATGCTCATACTGATTTGAGTTGGTGCCACTGCAACCAAAGGTGAATACTTTAAGTTGTCTTTACAGTTGTGTGTGTGATAGTGTGTACTTACACTAGAAATAGAGTTGTATCTTGAAAACTTGTTACGTCTCTGTGCTGTTGTGTGTTTCTGTGTGCCATGTATCATTCAGGTCTGGATTAATGGATGCTTTCCCCCCTTTGGTTTTGTTTTGTGGATGCCATTATTCCTGATCTCTGCATCCCTTCCCTCCCATTCATCAACTGTTCCCCAGGACAGTTGTAACTTTGATTCTTTCAAAAGTCACCTTTACTGTTACCTTATTGATATCACTCCCACCCCTGCTGTCATGTCTCCATCAATGTGACTTGCTAAGTGAGATGACTGACATAGTGGTTAAAACACTGGGTGGTCATTTTGTAGCAATGGGTTTCTAATTATCATTCAACCATTTAGTTTTGGATTTTCTGTGTTTCCCTAAGTTTGTTAAGGAAAATGTCAGGATAATTTCTTTCGCAAGAATGTTATCCTTTCCCCGTCTTCTTTAATTAGGTCTGGCGCTTCCTCTCTAAAAACCTGATCAAAGACAATGTTAAACCCTAATTCCTCCTCCTTTTCTCCTTGTATGACATTCTCTCTTGCTCTTTCCTCCAACTCTGTCCTGTTTCAAATAAAAGTTGCAGTTTCCACAAACAAGCTTTGTCAGCTTTTGCATGTTCCTGTCAATCAGCTATCACGTGTTAAGTAGGAAATTCTTAAGTCTGCATTTAACTTTTAACACACATTACTTCGCCAACAGTGGATCTTTTGTATCAGGTATAGTAACGTATTTACGCTTCATTAGTAAGAAAGAACAGTTTCTTTGTGTCAGGTACAGCAGTTCGTAACTATAACTCAGCATTTCTTTTAAATCAACATACTCCTGTCTTAGGCCATAACAAGTGTACAATTATTGCAGGCTTTTCATCCCTGTGGTCTACTCCTGTCAGTTCCACAGTTGATTGTATAACTACAGCTCCAGTGAAAGAGGCACATCTATTCTGTACCCTACACCATCTCCTTCACAATTCTCCCATGGCCTCCTCATGTTCCTGTCACTCCTTCATATTTGGAATATGTACTCCTTCTGGTAAGTGCTACTAAATCAAAATTTATGTTTTAAACTTTTTTCATTAGTATGCTCAAAAAACTCAGTAAACTAAGGAAAATAACAAAATGTCTTGAACAGTGTGCTTAAACAGACCTGTAGTTACTTACGGCAGTGACATACGTGGACTGGACAAAATCAGACAGACACATCATTTCCAGAACTTATTTTTGGCTTTCATAGGTGATGCCTCAGCAGTTTTCTTCCCCGTTTACTATAAAATTACAGAAAGTGTTCTGAGCTAACAGTACGTCTGTAGTCGTACTAACATACAGTGTGTGCACTGTTAGTTGATGCTTCCAAGCAGTTGCAAATTTACCAATCAGTGATGTTACTTGGAGCTACAGTATAACAGTGGAGAAAGTGTTCATGAAAAAACTTGTAGAGAAAAACTAAACTAAGTGATAGAGATATGAAAGTAGTAAGATTGTTATCTCTTATAATACGACACACTATAAAAGTGAGTACTGAGATTATTATGCATCTAGAGAACACAATGTCAATGTAAGCAATGTGGAAGGGATAATATTAACAAAACATTCACAGTAAAGCTCATACTGTGTAAGACCTTATATAAATAAATCCTTTTAAGAGAATTCAGAAACTTGTCATATTATCCAACTGGTCTACTTCTATAATTTTGTCTAGTGTAGGATGTTTTTACATTTTGAAAACATGAGTAGTAGCATACCATCCAGACTGTCTGCTTCCAACTGTGAAACAGGTAAAGATTGTTTTATGGTTTTGATGGTCATAGCATGGTTTGTTGTGTTTCCCGTGGTTACACTGAAAGAAAGAGAAACAATTAAAGTTTTTGAAACCATTTAAGGTGAACAAGTTGATTCATTGGCACAAACATTGTTTTTGACAGGGAAGAGCATGTTCTGGTGGTACCTGAAAGTGCCCATAAGTGCTTTCAAGGGCTAGATGGTTTAATAGCTGGTCTTCCCTGCCCTCTGTAGTTTCTGAAATTGAATATTATCAAATCATTGTGCCCTTTATTGGTAAAACAGTCATCACTGTCATTCTTCTGCTGTGGTAAAGTCTTTGATGCTTTAGAAGTAATATTGAGCAAGACAGTGCAGCATTATGTGTGTCGAAGACAGGAGCCCTCCGGGCTTAACTACTTGGATTGCTACTCGTTGAAATGTATGTACTAATCCTCTTCAGAATAACACTGTTGATTTGTGTAGTCCTGTTAGAACATGCAAACAAAAGAGAAATGTTAACAGATAATAAATCTGTAATAAGAATTTGTTTTTAGGCTTGAATTGTAAAGGAGGTTCATTGGAGGAGAAAAGTAAATGGTGTGTTACAGAAGAGTGATATTGATGTTGCTATTCAACACCGCAGCCCTCCCAGAATTTATAATTGCTGCCTTCATTAATCTTACCCCTACATTGTGAACCACTTAACATTGTTCCAAAAAGCAGTGTTGCAGTCATAGCATACATTTTTACTAAGGACAAAGTTACAGGCGGTAAATATGGTCAAAATGCTCACAGATCAGATGTGTCATTCTCAACCTCAAATTCAAATTAAATTTTAACTGAAATGGTGAATATCTTGTGTGGAATAGCGAGAGCATGTGTATTTATACAATCAGAATATTGTGAATATAAGTGTGATGATGTATTCCATTCAAGCTTCTGTTATAACTTCAAGTTGAACAAATATATTTCAAGGAAGACGCAATACATGAAAGGCACAGATCATGTAAACAGAGTAAGACGTGTGTACACTTTAACAGTCAAATCATAACTCAGTCCGAGCCTAGCGGCCGCTGGCTGGCTGGCTGCTTGGGTGGCGCTGCTGCTGCATGGCTGGCAGACAGCGCCGCATGTAGAGGAAGTGCGTAACTGTGCAGCGGCACTTTAAAAGATCGGTGAGTCACAACAGCTTCTTAACTACTTTCAGAACAGTGATGAAAAATTGATACAGAGTGTGTCTGTATCAGCACAAACACAAGCAATTGACACAGGCACAAATCTATGAAGTAGACCACATGGCAGTAAAATTTTTTTATTTATGGAATGTGAAGTTCAGAACTCAAGTATAAATCAGACAAAGCATATTTGTGCATCTCTCAAAAATTCTTGATAAAATTGACATTGAACTTTCCCGAGCATCTTTAATACCCTAATGTAAGATCAGTTTCTCAAGAGACAATGTGGAGATGCAGTAGGATGCTCACTTGACATGCGAGGGCCAGGGATCAATTGCCAGCCAACCCAGTTTTTTAAATGAAGGTGCATGTTGTGTGAGCATATCTATGAAGTGTAAAATTCATAAAGATGGAAAAAAAGTCAGTAGTGCTCAAAGTTGGTAATCGCTGGGTGACTGGGTCGAGTCTCATTTTGCTCATTATTTTCTTGGGCGTTTTTCAACTTAGTTTGAACACCAATCTCATTTAAATATAAAATTCATCATATGCCATTTAAGATATGTTGGCATTCTACAAACAAAAATCTTGAATACGGAGGTCTTCTCATGATATCACCATCTCATAATTCTTACGTTTGGAATATTTTTTAAATGTTTCCAAGCATGGCAGAGTTGTGCATGAAAGACTTGGTTAGCTACAGAAACGTAGTGTGTATGGATGCTAACAAACTTAAGCATCGGAGGCATCCTTGTTATACCCAGAAAAGTAAATGTGTCTTAGAGAAAACTGATATTTGTGTTGCCATTCATCACCACAGGCCTCCCAGAATTTATCACTACTGCCTTCATTCATCTTAAGATACAGCCATATATTCAGGACCCCTTTGTTCCAAATGCCATTGTTTTGACCATACCATATACTTAAATTAAAGACCAAGTTACATGCAGTCAGTGTGGTCAAAATGCTCACAAAACAGGAACTTCATTCTTGACCTCAGACTCATGTTAACTGTAATGACGAAAAGGAGTGGCGTAGGGAGTGCCTTGTGTATTCGTAAGATAAAAATACAGTAAATTGAAGTGTGACTATGTATTCCATACAAGCTTCTTGACTTCTTTCATAGACGTGATGAAAAAACCAACACAGAGAATGTCCGTGTCAGCACAGACACAAGGAACTGACACAGGCTCAAATCTAAGTGCACCTGTAGAGGCAAAATATGCACACAATATGCCATTGCCAAGCAATCCCTGTAGTGACAGTAGAAAATTGTGAAATTAATGCCCTGTTCTTACAGACTGTCAAAGAAACATGTTCTAACTATGAACACGAGGAAATACACACAGCCGGAAAAGAGAGAAAATATATTGGAGCAGTTGGCGCCATTGGTGTCATTCTAACAGCTTAAAAGAAATGTGAGAGCCTCTTCAGCCAGGAAATCTACATACTTACACATCTGCCTATTAAATATATGGACAGGCCATTCTGTCTTGCTGTTCTGTTGTGGATGGATGGAGGGGCTGTGGCACGGTGAATGTAATTGTGTGCACGAAAGTCATTGAAAGATTGTGCCACAAACTGAGGACGCCGGGCGGTGTGGCCGAGAGGTTCTAGGCGCTTCAGTGCGGAACTGCGCGACTGCTATGGTCGCAGGTTCAAATCCTGCCTCGAGCATGGATATGTATGATGTCCATAGGTTAGGTAGGTTTAAGTAGTTCTAACTTCTAGGGGTCTGATGACCTCGGAAGTTAAGTCCCATAGCCCTTGGAGCCATTTTTGAAACTGTGGACAATTGTCCAAAACCAGGGTACAAGGCAAGCCCTCTGTGGAGAATATCCTCAACAGGACATTGACAGTCGTGCCTGCTGTTGCAGAGAGACAACAAACAACAGAAGGTAAATGAGAAAAAGAATCAATTGCCAATAACCAGAAAGTGTCTGAAAAGGACCAGTGAAATCAATGTGGACTCTTCCCAAGGCTGTGTAGGGGCAGGCTCCAGCGAAAAGTGCATGGCTCCACCTGCTGACCTGAATACTGTTGGCAGGCTGTGACAATGTATTTCACCTCCTGATCAGTTCCTGGCTAAAACACATGGTGGGGTGCCAAGAGTTTTATGTGAGAGATACCCCAGTAACCCTGTTGTAACAAGTGGAGGACCTCCCACAGCAGAGCAGCTGGAACCTTGTTACATGGTGTAAATCCTTCTGTCGACAGGAGAATAGTGCCATCCAAGAGGGGGAGGTGATGATGCAATGCATAAGAATTGTGAAGCGGGGTCGCTATGCAGCCCTGTGGACAGTTGGACCACCCTTTTATTTTTCTGCCTGAGTACCAGATCTGCCACCACAGCAGAGGCAGTATGGCATTTCGGAAATAGGTGATGGGGAAACTGTTCACCGCTTCTTGAAACCATAGTCATTCCTCTGGGTTAAATGAGGGGTCAGGGGAGGTGGGAAGTCGAGACAGAGCATACATGTTCGCTTATTGAAGAGGGAGTGGGAGCTAAAATGGGTCTCATAACTGTACCAAGACAAGAACAAAGCCCAGCGCTAAAGATGATGAGCACGTTTGTCTGATAAGGATGCTGATCAGCTAAACAGGGAAACCAAGGGCTTATGGCTGGTAGGGTCAATCCATACCTAGTGGTCCACCACTGGTTGCTTGACCTTCTCAGAAAAAATTTATGTTTGCTGGGTGAATTCCCCAATGTTTAGTAGTCATAAAAATATTTTTTTAAATAATTTATTGTTTATTATTTTGAAGTGGTGGCCATATTTGTTCCAGGCGACATGCGTTTTTTTGTATTTGAAAGCATCTACATTTTTTACAATTATTCAGTAGTGGATTGTCCTAAGCCTTTCAGATAAAACACATTTAGTTCAACACACTCTGGGCTACAAATTAACATCATTATCACTTGGCTGAATGTATTCTTTGATATATTTTTAATAGTTAAAAGTTATCAGCCACAAATTTTAAAAAACTTAATTTTTGAACAGTAGTTTTCCAAAGAAAGATTAATTTCTCAGCTTTAATATTTTTTCTGCTATTACACTGTATAGTATAGTTACTTTTTATAGAGTATCAGTGGTGAGCAGTTAACACTTAAAAAATACACTATTTTAAAAAAATGGACTTTTTTTATTTTTCCATTTTGTGGCCTGCAATATCTTTGTTGAGGGACCATGTAAAAATCTGAAAATTTCACAGTTAATAGACCTTTATGGTATCAAACTTCAGTATAAAATTCAACTTTGAGATTGAATTGGAAGTTATGGAAGAAAGATTACAAAGTTGTTGTTGTTGTTGTTGTTGTTGTTGTTGTTGTTGTTGTTGTTGTCTTCAGTCCTGAGACTGGTTTGATGCAGCTGTCCATGCTACTCTATCTTGTGCAAGCTTCTTCATCTCCCAGTACCTACTGCAACCTACATCCTTCTGAATCTGCTTAGTGTATTCATCTCTTGGTCTCCCTCTACGATTTTTACCCTCCACACTGCCCTCCAATGCTAAATTGGTGATCCCTTGATGCCTCAGAACATGTCCTACCAACCGGTCCCTTCTTCTTGTCAAGTTGTGCCACAAACTCCTCTTCTCCCCAATTCTATTCAATACCTCCTCATTAGTTATGTGATCTACCCATCTAATCTTCAGCATTCGAGCATTCGTCTGTAGCACCACATTTCGAAAGCTTCTATTCTCTTCCTGTCCAAACTATTTATCGTCCACGTTTCACTTCCATACATGGCTACACTCCATACAAATACTTTCAGAAACGACTTCCTGACACTTAAATCTATACTCGATGTTAACAAATTTCTCTTCTTCAGAAACGCTTTCCTTGCCATTGTCAGTCTACATTTTATATCCTCTCTACTTCGACCATCATCAGTTATTTTTCTCCCCAAATAGCAAAACTCCTTTACTACTGTAAGTGTCTCATTTCCTAATCTAATTCCCTCAGCATCACCCGACTTAATTCAACTATATTCCATTATCCTTGTTTTGCTTTTGTTGATGTTCATCTTATATGCCCCTTTCAAGACACTGTCCATTCCGTTCAACTGCTCTTCCAAGACCTTTGCTGTCTCTGATAGAATTACAATGTCATCGGCGAACCTCAACATTTTTATTTCTTCTCCATGTATTTTAATACCTACTCAGAATTTTTCTTTTGTTTGCTTTACTGCTTGCTCAATATACAGATTGAATAACATTGGGACAGGCTACAACCCTGTCCCACTCCCTTCCCAACCACTGCTTCCCTTTCATGTCCCTCGACTCTTACAACTGCCATCTGGTTTCTGCACAGATCGTAAATAGCCTTTCACTCCCTGTATTTTACCCCTGCCACCCTTAGAATTTGGAAGAGAGTATTCCAGTCAACATTGTCAAAAGCTTTCTGTAAGTCTATAAATGCTAGAAATGTAGGTTTGCCTTTCCTTAATCTATTTTCTAAGATAGGTCGTAGGGTCAGTATTGCCTCACGTGTTCCAACAGTTCTGCGGAATCCAAACTGATCTTCCCCGAGGTTGGCTTCTACCAGTTTTTTGATTCGTCTGTAAAGAATTCGCATTAGTATTTTGCAGCTGTGACTTATTAAACTGATAGTTTGGTAATTTTCACATCTGTAAACACCTGCTTTCTTTGGGATTGGAATTATTATATACTTCTTGAAGTCTGAGGGTATTTCACCTTTCTCATACATCTTACTCACCAGATGGTAGAGTTTTGTCAGGACTGGCTCTCCCGAGGCCGTCAGTAGTTCCAATGGAATGTTGTCTACTCCCTGGGCCTCGTTTCGACTCAGGTCTTTCAGTGCTGTCAAATTCTTCATGCAGTATCGTATCTCCCACTTCATCTTCATCTACATCCTCTTTCATTTCCATATTATTGTCCTCAAGTACATCGCCCTTGTACAGACCCTCTATATACTCCTTCCACCTTTCTGCTTTCCCTTCTTTGCTTATAACTGGGCTTCCATCAGAGGTCTTGATATTCATGCAAGTGGCTCTCTCTTCTCCAAAGGTCTCTTTAATTTTCCTGTAGGCTGTATCTATCTTACCCCTAGTGAGATAAGCCTCTACATCCTTACATTTGTCCTCTAGCCATACCTGCTTAGCCATTTTGCTCTTCCTGTCGATCTCATTTTTGAGATGTTTGTATTCCTTTTTGCCTGCTTCATTTACTGCATTTTTATATTTTCTCCTTTCATCAATTAATTTCAATATTTCTTTTGTTACCCAAGGATTTCTACTAGCCCTCCTCTTTTTACTTACTTGTTCATCCGCTGCCTTCACTACTTCATCCCTCAAAGCTACCCATTCTTCTTCTACTGTATTTCTTTCCCCCATTCCTGTCAATTGTTCCCTTATGCTTTCCCTGTAACTCTGTGCAACCTCTGGTTCAGTCAGTTTATCCAGGTCCCATCTCCTTAAATTCCCACCTTTTTGCAGTTTCTTCAGTTTTTATCTACAGTTCATAACCAATAGATTGTGGCCAGAGTCCACATCTGCCCCTGGAAATGTCTTACAATTTAAAGCCTGGTTCCTAAATCTCTGTCTTACCATTATATAATCTATCTGATACCTTCTAGTATCTCCAGGCTTCTTCCATGTATACAACCTTCTTTTATGATTCTTGAACCAAGTGCTAGCTGTGATTAAGTTATACTCTGTGTAAAATTCTACCAGATGGCTTCCTCTTTCATTTCTCTCCCCCAATCCATATTCACCCACTATGTTTCCTTTTCTCCCTTTTCCTACTCTCGAATTCCAGTCTCCCATGACTATTAAATATTCGTCTCCCTTCACTACCTGAACAATTTCTTTTATCTCATCATACATTTCTTCAATTTCTTCGTAATCTGCAGAGCTAGTTGGCATATAAACTTGTACTACTGTAGTAGGCATGGGCTTCGTGTCTGTCTTGACCACGATAATGCGTTCACTATGCTGTGTGAAGTAGCTTACCCGCACTCCTATTTTATTTATTTATTATTAAACGTACTCCTGCATTACCCCTATTTTGATTTTGTATTTATAACCCTGTAGTGGCCTGCAGTATCTTTGTTGGGGGACCATATAAAAATCTGAAAATTTCGTAGTTAATAGACCTTTATGGTATCAAACTTCAGTATAAATTTCAACTTTGAGATCGAATTGGAAGTTATGGAAAAAAGATTACAAAGATGAATCAAAAATACATTTTTTAACATCTGTGATATCTGGGAGGCTAATCAAATAAAGTATATGAATTATATATAAAAACAAAGATGAGGTGACTTACCGAACAAAAGCGCTGGCAGGTCGATAGACACACAAACAAACACAAACATACACACAAAATTCAAGCTTTCGCAACAAACTGTTGCCTCATCAGGAAAGAGGGAAGGAGAGGGGAAGACGAAAGGAAGTGGGTTTTAAAGGAGAGGGTAAGGAGTCATTCCAATCCCGGGAGCGGAAAGACTTACCTTAGGGGGAAAAAAGGACAGGTATACACTCGCACACACGCACATATCCATCCACACATACAGACACAAGCAGAGATATATCTTTGTTTTTATATATAATTTTTCCCACGTGGAATGTTTCCTTCCATTATAAAGTATATGAATTGTTGCATAATGTAACACACCACATTACACTAGCTAATGATTATTTGTCGAAGCAATGCTGTGGTAATTGTTTCAGCTGGCGAATAATTGGATCTGCTAGCCTATACAAGTTTGATTGTTGTCTTCTCCCTTACACCAACAACTGTCTACTCTCACTTATTTAGCTATAAGTTCTTGAAGTGTGCAGTTGAAAAATGTTGCTCAGTGTTCTGTTGGTAGCCCCGGTAGCTGAGTGGTCAGCGTGACAGACTGTCAATCCTAAGGGCCCGGGTTCGATTCCCGGCTGGGTCGGAAATTTTCTCCGCTCAGGGACTGGGTGTTGTGTTGTCCTAATCATCATCATTTCATCCCCATCGACGCGCAGGTCGCCGAAGTGGCGTCAAATCGAAAGACCTGCACCAGGCGAACAGTCTACCCGACGGGAGGCCCTAGCCGCACGACATTTCCATTTCCATTATTAATCAAGGATGTCATAAAAGTGTGTATAGGGTGTGTCCTAAAGATATTACTTTAATCGAAGATTACAGTGAAGAAGAAAAAGTGTTGTTTTACTTACGAGTCGGCCCAGAGGTCAAATCAGCAAGCTAGTACCATGAAATGAAATACTTAAAAAAAATTTCATCACCTTTTTGGTCAGTCTTGCATGACCCTTTTGAGAAACATAAGAAACCTATAACAAAAAGTCTGTGAGAATAACATTTGATCATTATTCTAAAAATAAAAGTCCTTTTGTCAATCTCATACCAGGAAAATCATTGTGTTTAACATGTTATTCAAAGATATTTGTAATTCACAAGAAAAAGGATAGTGAAACCTCAGATACAGAATTTTGTGACTTATCAGCAACCATTAAAAAAAGTAGATACAGCTTGTGAAATCGTAGGTAGTCAAGATAAAAGACCAAGTGCCTTGAATATGAAAATTGAGAAAGTGGCAGCTACAGTCAAAAATAATTTGGAAGCTTCATTTCAAAATACAATTTGTAGATGGAAGTTCTAAAACTTCACCAAGCGAATATGACAACTTGATAGAAAAATAAAAACTAAATGCAGTACTTCAAACAAAGAGGATAAAATTAAGATTATCATTTTACTGCCTAATTCTTGGAGTCGAGCAAATGTTAGTAATGAATTTAATGTGTCAGAACGTCTTGTTAAGTTGACGAGGCAGTTAGTGAAAGAACATGGAATTTGACCAGCATTACAAAGAAAAGTGCATCTAATTTCGTGGATGAAAACACAATCAATAAAGTTATTAAGTATTATGACGATGACATTAACAGCCGTTTGATGCCTGGCAAAAAAGACTGTCTTTCTGTGAAAGAAAATGGTTCTAAGATTCAAAAACAAAAAAGGTTAATATTGTGTAATTTAAATGAACTATTCACTGAATTTAAAAAAGAAAATCCTGACATCAAAATTGGAAGATCAAAGTTTTGCGAGTTGAGACCAAGATGGTGTATTGTTGCAGGGGCATCTGGCACCCATAATGTTTGTGTTTGTTTGTATCATCAGAACATTAAGTTGATTATAGATGGGGCCAATCTTAGAGTTGACTATAAAGACCTTTTGGAAGTTATGGTATGCAATATTGACAGTTACAATTGTATGATCAAGGGAAAATGTGAAGATTGTCCAGGCAAATGAGCCTATGTTATTTATGGCATTTTGTGGAATGCACCTAGTACTTTCTATTTTTTTCAGTTTTCTGAGTTTTAAATAATGATAAGGCACAATAACACCCACTTCAGAAGAGATTATGATTGCAGCTGATGCAGAAAGTGATTCATGCTGTCTTGTTTTTGTGAAATTGCTCCAGTGGGAACGCGTGTGTCATACAGGTAAGCATCAGAACCTGTGACCTTTATTGCAGTATGTCGTATCATATATAGTATCGTGTCAGTGGGAAGTGTGTATTAAACCTACCTGGCAAAATAACACATCATGTAGAAAGCACATGAGAAAACTTCAGGTGGTTTATTCCCAGGATCACAAATTTGGAGAAGCAACTTGATGTAGTGAGGTGAAGCCTGGGACAGAACATAGCTCCAAACTACTGGATGTGATGTGCTGCTATCTCAGTGAGCTAATCATTGGCCAACCATTTATTTACTGAATCTTTCCAAGCACACATGATGATACAACCAACAGTGCACTGCCACAGACACACAGTTGTTATGAGGTAACTCAGTGACATGTTGGGGTCAAAACTGACACCTTACAACCTCTGCATGCCAATGGGAAAAAATTCACTTGAAAGCATTACATTTTATAAATTATAATTGAGGTTTCCCTCAGAATACACTAGTTAGTAGTGCTGTCTGTGTGTTATGAAACTTCCTGGCAGATTAAAACTGTGTGCCGGACCGAGACTCGAACTCGAGACCTTTGCCTTTTGCTCTACCACTGAGCTACCCAAGCATGACTCACAACCTGTCTCCACAGCTTTACTTCTGCCAGAACCTCATCTCCTACCTTCCAAACTTCACAGAAGCTCTCCTGCAAAACTTGCAGAACTAGAATTCCTGGAAAAAAGGATATTCCTGAGACATGGTTTTGCCACAGTGTGGGAGATGTTTCCAGAATGAGATTTTCACTGATATGAGACTTCCTGGCAGATTAAAACTGTGTGCCGGACCAAGACTCAATCTTGGAACCTTTGCCTTTCATGAATTGTGCTGGGGAAACTCAGTTGGTAGAGCGCTTGCCCGTGAAAGGCAAAGATCCCGAGTTCGAGTCTCGGTCCGGCACACAGTTTTAATCTGACAGGAAGTTTCAAGATGTACATGTTGTGTTTTATCACCCGGCAGAACCAAGGACATCTTTTTAAAAAAATTGAGAAGGATCAAGTTTGGATGCCACTTAAAAATGTACTATGGAAGCTGTCTCCCATGGAATTTACAACTGTGACTGGGCGAACTTATAATCTAACACCCAAACTGAATAAACAAATTTCTCAAATGTTCAATGAGTGATATACTAAAAACAAATAACAAGAGAACAATATAATGTAATTAGTAGGCTTATTTTCAATAAAAAAGTAAGTAATCATTGATATGATTCAATTATATACTATAACTAGATATAGCGGATGTTAAAAAATGTATTTTTGACTCTTGTTTGTAATTTTTTTCTATAACTTCCAATTCAATCTATAAGTTTAAATTTATACTGAAGTTTGATATCATAAAGGTCTATTAACTGTGAAATTTTCAGATTTTTATATGGTCCCCCAACAAAGATATTGCAGGCCACAAAACGGAAAAATTAAAAAAGTCCACTTTTTAAAAATAGTGTATTTATTAATTGTAAGTTGCTCACCATTGATACTCTATAAAAAGTAACTATGCTAAACAGTGTTATAGCAGAAAAAATATTAAAGCTGAGAAATTAATCTTTCTTTGGAAAAACTACTGTTCAAAAATTGAGTTTTTAAATTTGTGGCTGATAACATGGAACTGTTAAAAATATATTAAAGAATACATTCAGCTAAGTGATAAAGATGTTAATTTGTAGCCTGGAGTGTGTTTTATTTGAAAGGCTTAGGACAATCCACTACTGAATAATTGTAAAAATGTAGATGCTTGCAAGTATGAAAAAACGCATGCGGCCTGGAACAAATATGGCCACCATTTCAAAATAATAAACAATAATTTTTTAAAAAAAATATTTTTGTGACTACTAAACATTGGGGAATTCACCCAGCAAATATAAAATTTTTCTGAGATGATCAAGCAACCAATTATTTTTTTCTTGGAGCACTTGGTATGGATTGACCTGGTAGTTACATGAAATTTTACACAATGTAAGAACACTTGAAATATTTTGAAGGCGTAGAGAATAACAGGATCTTCTTTTTCGACCAGAGAATAATGTTGCTGATCTGAGTTGAGTATTTTCAATGCAATACCAATAGGCTGTTTGGAGCCATCCGAATGGAAATGGTGCAAGACTGCCCCCACCCCATACTGGAACATCTGTGTGACCAAACCAAATGCTTGCTGGGTTCAAATACTGTAAAACATGGCACAAATTGATGACTATCCTTATGGCGCACAAGAGCACGCTCACAGGCTAAAGACCAAACAAAAGGAGCACTTTTCCAAAGCAACAGATGCAAGGTGTGGGCGACAGTACCCACTCGGTAATTAAATGTGTGATAGTACGCCACATTGCCAAGGAATGCCTGAGCTTCTTGTAGATTAGACAGATGGAGCAAAGCATTAATGATGGCGAAATGTTGTTCCATGGGGCACCTCGCCTGTCGGGACATTTCATGACTCAAACAAACAATTCAAGGCTTGAAAAAGTTAAACTTACCAAGATTATAGTTGAGGTCAATGGTCTTTAGAACACTGAACAAAGAACAGAGGTTACATAGGAAATCTTCTGAGGTAGCATCACTGAATCGCCAAAGAAACTGGTATAGGCATGCATACTCAAATACAGAGAGATGTAAACAGGCAGAATATGGTGCTGCGATTGGCAACACCGATATAAGACAACAGGTGTCTGGTGCAGTTATTAGATCGATTAATGCTGTTATAGGGGCAGGTTATCAAAATTTAAGTGTGGTTGAATGTAGTGTTATAGTCGGTGCATGAGCAATGGGACACAGCATTTCCGAGGTAGCAATGAATTGGGGTTTTCCCTTACTACCATTTCACGAGTGTGCCATGAATATCAGGAATCTGGTAAAACATCAAATCTCCAACATTGCTGTGGCCGGAAAAGAATCCTGCAAGAACCGAACCAATGTCGACTGAAGAGAATCATTCAACTTGACAGAAGTGCAACCCTTCTGCAAATTGCTGCAGATTTCAATGCTGGGCTATCAACAAATGTCAGCATGCGAACCATTCAATGAAACATCATCGACATGGGCTTTCGCAGCTGAGGGCCCACTCGTGTATTCTTGATGACTGCACAATACAAAGCTTTACACTTCACCTGGGCCCGTCAACACCGACATTGGACTGTTGATGGCTGGAAACATGCTGCCTGGTTGGATGAGTCTCGTTTCAAATTGTATCAAGCGGATGGATGTGTACGGGTATGTAGACAACAGCATGAATCTATGGACCCTGCATTTTGGCCCTGATACATCTAGATACGACTCTGGTGACACATATGCAAACATCCTGTCTGATCACCTGCATCCATTGTGCATTCTGATTGACATGGATAATGCTACACCCCACACAACCAGAACTGCTACAGAGTATCTCCAGGAACACTCTTCTGAATTTAAACACTTCTGTTAGCCACCTAACTCCCCAGACATGAACATTATTGAGCATATCTGTGATGCCTTGCAACATGCTGTTCAGGAGAGATCTCCATCCCCTCATACTCTTACTGATCTGTGGACAGCCCTGCAGGATTCATAGTGTCAGCTCCCTCCAGTCCCTCCAGCACTACTTCAGACATCAGTCAAGTCCATGCCATGTCGTGTTGCGGCACTTCAGTGTGCTCACGGGGTCCCACACAACATTAGGCAAGTGTACCAGTTTCTTTGGCTCTTCAGTGTAGTTAATACAATGAGGGACAACCATCATAACCTGTTCTAAAAAACTTTGAAAGATAGCAGGTGCGCTAGTGACCCCAAAATCAGCTGTTGATAGTGATAGAGACCGAAAGGCATATTAACAACAAGCAACTGTTTTGGTGCCCCATCCAGTGGGATCTGAAAACAGGCTTCAGCTAAGTCCATTTTTGAAAAGAATTGACCCCCAACCAACTTTGGGAGCAACTCCTCCAGTTGAGGCAGGGGACTCAGCAGTGACCTTGGAAGTCTCCCTAAACTTGTGGCAATTGCTCTAATCACTCGCAGTGATTTTAAGTGGTCCAGCTCCACCTTAACCTGGTTGTGTAAAACTGCTGGCATTGGCTACATCCGAAGAAATTGAGGGCAGGCATAGCGTTTGACAGTGATGTGTGCTGTAGAATTGTTTGCATAACCTAACCCTGGGGCAAACAGATCTGAAAACTCAGAACATAAGGATAAGACAGTTGGTCCAACATTGGATACACTGCATCTGCAATAGGATAACCAAAAGTAGCAATGGCATCTAACCCAAACAACTACGGAGGCATGTTAACAAGCGGTGACTGAACCCAGATCAATGTACCCAACAACCTTTTCAACATGATGTATGAGCCTGCTGTTGTTGCAGAAGTGAGTGGAGTAAAGCTTCCCTGGAAGAGCCAAATGACAGTAAAAGCCCAGAATCCAAAATGTGTGAAAATTTGACCTTCGACAACACTACCTGTGTTCTAACAAGGAATGCAAGGAAACATGCAGCATAAAAGAAGCACAAATCAACAGTTTTCATCAGCTTTTCAAACACTGAACATGTTTTTTCTTTAGGTTTAATGGATTGTTCTCAAATAGTGTTTTTTGTCAGTGTTTTTTGGTCCATGTGGATGCTACTTTGCATCATGTTGTCAGTAAAATTAAAGTTTCAAGTAATTACGGTCAAACATCCCTAATTATATCTATTTTTAATGCAGCCACTACTTTCACTATTTTATCTTTTATTTGTGAGAAAATTCACTTTTTCTTGTGCGAAATATACATTCCAGTCTGTCATTTAAAATATGTAATATCCACCAAATATCTACTGTAACAGTTTGATAGTACTCAGTGAGACCTATCCGAAGAAATTGTATGAATTATTTAAGGCATTAGTGAGTTATTAATTTTTGAAGATAATTTTATATTTAAAACATTTAACACTAAATAACATGGAAACAAAATCTCTTAGCAGGGGCCCTTGGTCATACATGCAGTTGTCTAACTTTTGTCTTTGAAACCATGTTATGGCTTCCTTGTTGCTGTTGGGCTTAGTTTTTATTAGAGTTTCGTCAGTGTGTGCTAGGCAGTTATCAAACTAAGGGTGATGTTGCAAAGTGAATTTACTTCTGATACTGGTCTTCACTTTTCTACAATCAGCGATCATCACTGGTAGTGCTCCTCGCTTCAAAATGGTATCTTCCACAAGGAACCTTGCAATTTCTGGAGCTTCGGCCATTATCACAGCATTGATGACTGCATATGAATGAGGTAGTTGGTGCAGACTATTATTATCCATTGATTCCCATTTGTCAACTTTGGGAACATCCCCAAGTGGATTTCAGTTTCATGGAGTGGTGCTGCTGCAGGTGGAATTGGTACCAGATGTGCTGGAGGTAATTGCCACATGTGTTTCTGTTGCTGGCATTTGCTTACAATGGCTCACATAGTGTCCAGTAGATCGGTAGAAACCTGGCCTGTGATACCTGTGTCTGATTATGTCTAGAATCTTCATGAATCCCAGGTGACCATATGTTGGAGTGTCGTAGAAATACTGCAGGATCACTGGCCACATATGAGCTTGAATGGTGAAGTACCATTTCTGCACCACCAGGTCATAATTCTTTGACAGTGTTTCATTTATTAATTGGAATTCTCCTTTGGTCAGTTCCTCATTATCCAAAGCTTCTGTGGTTTTCAGCAATGCTAGGTCTTCTGTCTGTTCAGCAGCACAGAATTCCTTGAAAGGAAGTCAGCAGCCTTGTGTTTGTGTCCGTTTTTGTACAGCAGTGTGATGATGCATTGCTGAAGTCTTAGTGCACTTATTCCCAGACATACTGATTGTTCATTCAGGCTAGTAAGCCAGCATAGAGACTGATGATCCATCACAAAGATGTCTGAATTGCCAAATAAATGAGGCCAGAACTTGATAATGGCCAAAACAATTGCAAGATACTGTTTATTGGTTGTAGATTTGTACGTCTTGGACTTGGAGAGTTATCTGGAAGCATATTTCTGAATTTGCACTAGGAACTGCACCCATATCACAACCACTTGCTTTTGGTATTCTTGTTATGCAATCCTAGAACTGCATAAGATGTTAGCACTACCTTAAGGACAAGAAATGCTCATTGTTGTGTTCCCCCCCCCCTCCCCCCCCCCCCCCCACCCCAAAAAAAAGGCCTTGCACTTCTAGATGTTGGGATAATGTTATTAAGGAAGCACTTGAGACTAATTTAGCAAGTCACCTTATAATAAAGATGAAAGTTTTTACTTAAATTCTGGTTGGAATCCTGCTCTCTTCCAGGTCAAGTAACAGTTACTGCTGCTTATTCACCCACTGCTAACTAATATTCATTGTTGATGACTTCAGATGTCTTTTGTCATTGGTAGTGTGGTGGTGCTAGTTTTTCTGTGATGTGATGTGTGGTGTGTGTGTGTGTGTGTGTGTGTGTGTGTGTGTGTGTGTGTGTGTTAACTGCACAAGCAGCAGTATCACGTTTCTTTTCTGCATACAGCATCGCGATAGACATGTCCTCGTGTGAAGGCTCAGTGGAGAGCGAATATTGCCAGAGTGCATATGTCATTGGTAGACAGGCCCAGCACCTTAAGTAGTTTGCGTAGCCAATAATTTGTGATGTGATGAGGTTGGTAGTTGTGCCCTATCTTTGAGGTCTTTGTGACGAGTCTGCATGTTGCCCCTGTTTCCTGGCCTATGCTGATACAGAGGGTGTTTGACTGTTGTCCTGACCATCATATTCTCCAGATTCTCACCCACTGGGGGCGGATCCAGCTATGAGTAGCTGAGGAACTGGCCTGCTACCACTTGCCAAGCCATTGTTTCTGCACTAAATGTCACACCCAATACATCCCAAAATCACCTACAGATTTAATCTTCTATTTTTTCTAATGTACTTGATACAATAAATAAAATTTCACTATTTGCTGTTCTTACTTGTGTTGTAGATGTAATGGTCAGCAATGTAAATCACCACAAGCAACTACTACTAATAAGGTTAGATACGTTTATCAACTATGTAAAATGGCAGATAGTTGCAGTCAATTTTAGGTCTGTTTAGACCCAGTGGCAGTATTAAAGACCTTTGTAATTTTACTGTAGTGCTGCAGATTTTTGCTATCGCTGTTAAC
The DNA here is from genome assembly GCF_021461395.2 of Schistocerca americana. Lineage (NCBI taxonomy): Eukaryota > Metazoa > Arthropoda > Insecta > Orthoptera > Acrididae > Schistocerca > Schistocerca americana. The sequence continues at coordinate 1,214,825,179 of NC_060119.1, read as the reverse complement.
TTTTATCTACAACTTTCGGTTTCACTATGTTACACAGTAAGCGTACAATGTACTAGGGCTATCCAGAAAGTAACCTCCATTAGGCTCTAAATAAAATAGTGGAATAGTTAGGCAGATTTATTTGCACAACCTTAAAACTACACTTTTACATTACTTCTCTACATTATCATCATTCTGATTCATACATTATCATATATCTTAAAGAGCTGACTAATTCCCTCTCCATAAAATTTTGCTTCCAAAGATTGCAGCTAGCTATGACAGCATCTTCAAGTTCTTCATCAGAGTCAAAGAACAAGGAGTCAAGCCATTTTCTCATTTGCACGAATAATTGGTGATCACTTGGAGGCATGTTTGAGCTGAAGAGTGAAAGTACAAAAATTTCTCATTTGAACAGACACAAAATTCTTGCGTTTGCTAGACAGTGTAGCCACGCATTATCCTGCAAAAAGAACAATGTTGTTAGTCAACAGACCACAATGCTTTGAATGTCTTCTCTGTTATCTTAATATGTCACAGTAGGCCTGAGAATTGATGGTTCTTCCATGTTCTGTACAGTTTGCAAATAAGATTCATTTAGCACCCATAAAATGGTATCTGTATACTGTTGCTGACAGATCACATGCTTTAGTGTCTCAGAGATGGTATGGCCCAATTCCATTGACTGTTGTTTTGTCTGTGCTTCACTGAAGGCAATATTACTAACTATGGTTGTGATTCTGTTCAGTGAACTTACTCTTTTACCATCATAACGCAAAAGGAAATCCACAAGAAAAGTTTAATCTGTTAGTTTTGTGGTTCTGAGAAATGGATTTTTGACTCTAAAAAGCACAGAATTGGTATTACCCTAATTGTTTAGTAATGATATCTTCCAAAGGCTCAATAAGTCTGCAGAAATTTGTCGGACAGTTGAAATATGGGGGAAAAAATGTTGATTTTCTGTGTCAGCCTCTTGCTGGCCCTTCTCTTCTGTCATTAATAAAAAAACATTTGTCATTCTACTCTTGAACACTCCCACCATTGACACACAATACCACCATTCATCATAATCGGTAAATATGTGCCACAAATTTCGTGGTAAATTTTCCGCCGCTATAAACAATATTACAGAACAGATTTCTCATTTGGCAGGTTCTTCAATTGCAACACTTATTTTAATGGCTACCGTATGCAACCAAGAACTAAAATGGCTCTCTCGCCATTACAACTTGAAGTACGCTGACCTACTATGTGACTTAATGTGATGATTGTTCCGTTCTCCCACCAATTCCCATCCTGTAAGAAAATTGAGGTTTTTTTCTGATAGCCCTTGTATATGGAAAGATTTATAGTTAAAGCAATAATAGAAATTGTGCTAACACAACAAGGTGTTTCCAGATCAGGCATTGAAGAAAACTGTTCCCAATGTTTTCACTCGTAATATGGCCACTGATGTACCTGATGATAGGAGATTAAACACTGAGGAGTTAATGGATCTCATCAAAAAGAAGGAAGTTCTGTTAATAGATGTAAGAGGCCGAGAGGAAGTGAAACTAACTGTTAGAATACCTCAGAGTCTTAATATCCCAGGTAAGTAATTAGTATGTTGAACCACATGAGCAGCTGTGCACTTGAAGTAATATACAAGATGGAGAACTTATAGTGCATCCCAAATATATCCAGAACATGTAAATATATCAGGATGTGGTTTTTCTTAAGCTATAGCAGATACTGTCAGATTTTCTGAAAAAAACACACAATCTTTAAAAGCTGCCAAATTATGATCCCAATCCAGGTTTTGTGTGTGTGTGTGTGTGTGTGTGTGTGTGTGTACTTTTTTTCCTCGGCTTCAGAAAGAGCTTTGGAAGAGAACTTCGGATACATAACAAGCGTGGGACAAGATAATAGCACCACAATCCAGTGTCCTGCCATCACAATAAGAGGTCCTACAGACATTTCCCTTTCTGTACCAAGTAAAAGTGAACCCATAATTTAGGCACAGTTTGTGAGTTTAACTGTGCACTTGAAATCCATATGCGCCTTGCTGATTTAAGACACTAACAGTTTTTTAAAAAAAATGGAAATATATATTTTTGTTTAAGATTAGAAAGGGCGTTGAAAGAGGACTTTGATGACGTAATGTGTGGAAATTGCTCTGTGATCTCCTGTTGTGGCAATCAGGCAACTTGCTTGTGATTTTTTTCCCAAACTGTTTGAGAAATTAGTGTTGTTGTACCCTGAAAGATATCATGATCTTGCAAGCCCACAGAAGCTGTCTTTGCAAACTTTATTAAAAAGTCAAGCAACAGAAAGTGTGAAGAATGAAGAATATTAACGAAAAAGAACAGCAACAGCTTGAGAGAAATGCAGCTAACAATTTGGCAGTGCTAATAAATAGTCATTGTGTTTCTATGAGGCAACTTCAGTATGCTTGTGGGATCAGCCAAATCGGTGTTCTGTGAATACTACATTCCAGTGCATTGCTTCCTTTCCAGATTTCACTCCATCAACAGCTTCATGGCATGCAGTTTTTCTATGCAATGTATTGTTTCTGGATGAAACAACATTTACAAACTATAGGCAAATGAATCTTCTCAATATACACTGCTTTTTGTAAACATACAGTAAGTTCACATGGAATAACCAAATCACATTAATGAGAAGACCAATCAGATGTTCTATACACAGTCTGTGTACATAGCCAGGCCAAGTCCAAACAAGCAACAAACATCACAAGAGCAGAGACAAGTAAGCACACAAATGAATCATAACAGAATGAGGAAAGACCTCTCTACTCTGGGCGTATAACAAGTAGGTTGTTAGTCTGCCTCAGGAGATGCCCCTGTCTGTGGGCTATGTGTGCCAACCTAGCAGCCATTGCTGTTTGATCATGCTGCTGCCTGACGGCCAGATCTGTGCCACCAGGTGCCAGCACAGGCAAGTTTAACCATAACAAGACAAGCTGACACCACACATCTTGTTATGTCCCCAGCCTCATGGTTCAGGGACAGTAGATGTAGTAACATAGGGTTCCACTTGGTAAGGTGAATGTGAGATGGTGCACCTTCATTCTCCCTTCCCGCAGTGTGGTGTGGCATCCAGCACCCAGGAAAGCAACGTCCTGTCTGCTGGGGAACTGTTGATGGGCAGCTGTGAAGAAGCCAAAAGTTCCCTGTTGGCTGGCACCAGAGTACAGGGCTGGAAATGACCCTAGCAGTGATGGGTCCGTTGCAGGCAAACACCTGCAGGTAAGATGGTAATAGCTGGGGGCACTAACACTGGAGCAGGACCCAACTGGTACAGTGTCTGCTGAACATCCAGTACCACCAGTTGCTGTTGAACCCCATCTGCACGCAGCCACTACTGCTCGTTTGGTAGGCTGGAAAAAAACATTGCAGGAGGGTGAAGTAGGCAAGATTTCACCTACTGTAGGGAAGGTGGAGGCAAAAACAGGGAGAGGAACTCCAAGGACATTGGAGAATGACAAAACCTGGACTTTGGGAGAGAGGAGGGCCTGGAAGATGTGGACATGGGCGGCAGAGACCGGTCCCCTACCCATGTGCGGAGTCAATTCTGATGGTGGTCCACGATACTGTTACCTGTATTCAGGATGAAGATTCCCCGAACGTGTATACCATGAATGATTGGGGTCCCTGCATGTGTGGCAGTGACAGAGGCACCCGAGGAAGGCACGAGGCAGGCTGCAGGAGTTGAGGAGCATGTACAGAAGGAGCCTGTGGAGCAGTTCTGCCACTCTTCTCACTCAACAGTAACGGCCTATAGGAAATGAGAAATTGGGTGAATGCATCTTCAGCCAGGTCATCCCCTATGTACTTCTTCATTTGTGTCATGAAAGTCCAGAAGAGGCATTCCACCTCGGTCGCCTGAGGGTGTTATGGGGCACCCTGACCTGATGAATACCATGTTGCACCCAACAATCTTGAAAGGCATTTCTTCATTCGCATCTAGAAAGTCCAGCAAAGGCGTTCCACTTCCCCTTCGATTTTTGGTGGAACGGGAGCACCATGACATGGTGGATACCATATTGCACACAAAAATCTGGAGAAATCTGTGAGATAAACTGAGGGCTGTTGTCCATCACCAGGGTGCGGGAGAGGCCTTCGATGAAGGAGATCTGGTTGGGGGCCCATACCGTCGATTCCATCACTGTCGAGCAGCAGTTTACAATACACAGAAACTGAGAATAGGCATCTATGACCATCAGTTAGTAAACATCCAGAAAGGGATCAGCAAAATTGAGGTGGACTCGTTCCGATGGCTGTGAAAATTCCAGCCACGGTGGGTAAAGTGGCCACGGGGCAGCCTGGTGACCTGCACACTTAGAACAAGCAGCAATTAAATGTTCAGTCTCAAAGTCAACTCCTGGCCATTAGACATATTGGCATGCCAACATCTTTGTGATGTGCCGCAATGACCATGGTGCACGATGTCTCACCTGAGGGATGCCAGAAAGACCAAGCAAAGTACAGTGTATTCTGTAGGTATCAAAAAAGCACCATCAATGAAGTCAATCTGTGGTGCAGCACAAGATAATTGTGAATTAGATCTAACCAGCGTGGAAGATGTTTTAACATAGGGTCACCGCACTACAGACCAGTTAGATATTTACCTTGGCTGAGAGAAGTGGTTGAATGATGAACTTGTTCTGTCAGTGTTTTCAGGAACTGCATTATTGGTCTCTGTTTTATTCATTGGACTCTAAACTGCTACAATTATCTATAATTACTGAAAGATACACTGCTACTGTTGTAAGACATTTCACATGGAGATAAGGTAATCCGTATGGTACCAACATGATGGATGTCTCATCTGTTGTGCCCCCCCGCCCCTTCCTTGATAATTACAGATTTACAGATGTTCTGGATACAACATTTGAAGAGGGGGGGGAGGGACGACTCCCCATAATCGCTAATCTTTTTATGGAGGACTTTGAGGATATGGCCCTGAAAACATCTATTTTGAAGCCTTCGTGTTTTCTGAGATTTGTAGACGACATATTTCTTGTTTTGCCACACGGAATAGACTCTTTGCACCGGTTATTGGACCATTTTAATTGTCCTCATCCGAACATCAAATTCACAATGGAAATTGAAAAGGAGGGAAAGTTACCTTCTTTGGATGTACTAGTTTATAGAAAAGAAGACTGAACTCTTGGACACAGTGGTTATAGGAAACCGACTCATACCGACAGGTATTTACATGCTTCCGGTTGCCATCCACCTGTTCAGCGTACAGGAGTCCTTTGGGCCTTGGTTAAATGAGCATATGTTGTCTCGGATGCTCAAAATTTACCACAGGAGTTGCAACATCTTAAGGATATGTTCAATAATAACTGCTATACGGATCAACAAATTCGATGTGCTTTTGAGTTTGGACCTCTACCTGAACCTTCTGAAGACACCTTTGGGTCTGTGGCTTTTCTTCCGTATGCTGGGAATGTGTCCGCCAAGATAGGTAGACTTTCGAAGAAATATGAAATCTGATGCGTTTTTCGTCCGCCAGCTAAGATTCGAGCACTTCTTGGCTCTGTCAAAGATAATTTAGATTTGAGGAAGTCCGATGTTTACAAAATACCGTGTGAGTGCGAGAAAATTTACGTTGGCCAAACTATTCGTACAGTCAATGACAGGTGTATTGAACATCATCACCATACACAATTATTACAACCAGATAAATCTGCGGTGGCTGAGCATTGCCTTACAGAGGGATACAGGATGCTATACAATGAGACACAAGTAGTTGCAAATGCTTCGCGGTACTGGGATTGTATTTTAAAAGAGTCTGTTGGAATCAGACTTGCAGATAATATCATTAATCATGATAAATGGATACCCGCTAAGTAAAATGTGGAAACCTGTTTTATCAGACATGACGAAACAACGGCATCTGATTCGGCCAGCTATGAATAATCATTTGTAACCATATATCGTTTTCAACAGTTTTCACCACCAGAGGCACTGCAACTCTTTTTGTGCCAGGGGGCAGCAGGAATGATGGAGTGTGTGCACACTGTATTTAGCGCATGCGCCATTGTACTTCCAATGCTTATAAAGGTGCAGTCATTTGCAAGTGGAATCAGTTATTGGCTAGAGCAGCGTAGCTTTTCTCATCTGATGATGGCGGCCAGGTGGACAACTGAAATATTGTGCTCAGATGACAGTTTGATCCGGCTGGAAACCCGACAAGAATTTGATATACTAATATGCTGGGAAAGTCTACGTAGTCTGATATAGCATTTCATATCACGATATACTCTCATACAAACTGGGAAATGTGCAGGTAAAATTAGGTAAAGCATACCTGTTCTACACCATGTCCTAATGTGATAAAGCCGTAAGGCATCATAAAAGGGTATAAATAACTCGGCAAATTATTGTCACGTAGCACTAAAATGTAGTAGAAAATAGCCGACATCGTCCACACAGTTATTTTGCAACTGGGGTTATTGTACAAAACCTACTGAATTGCAGAAGCTACCAGAAATCTGTTTGCCTACATGCTTCATAGATATCACTACTGTGGGCTTAGATGTATTCTTCATTTACATATATTTTATTTTTGATCATAATTTCACCATAAATGAGTCAGATCTATTATCTTTATATATTTCCTTTTAATAATTTTATATAGTTAACTGTGTTCGTCTTTTTATTTTATCACACTTGTTTTCTATAATAGTTATCAAAATTTAAAATTCTGCTACATGTATTGTACCTAATTTGTTTTTATCATATTATGGTTCTTACATAAATGAAGAATGCGTCTAAGCCCTCAGTAGTGACATCTATGAAGCATGTAGGCAAACAGATTTCTGGTAGCTTCTGCACTTCAGTCGGTTTTGTACAGTCATGCCAGTTGCAAAATGACTGTGTGGATAATGTGGCCTGTTTTACACCATATTTTAGCTCTACGTGACGATGCTTTGCTGAGTGTATTTGTATGTTTTGATAGTGCCATTGCTGCTTTATGACATTAGGACATGGCGTAGAACAGGTACGATTTACCTTATTTTATCTGTACATTTCCCAGTTTTTACGAGTGTACATCATGATATGAAATGCTGTATTGTTTTGAAAGACAGACTGTCCACTAGGTGTATACATTTTTTATATTGTAGATCTGAAGATGGTCATTCCTGACTGAAACCGGTCATCATCAAAGGAATGTATATTGTGATCAAAGACTGGAATAAAAAAAAACTTTTGACCATATTGGATCACTGTTTATATTCGTGACCATGTCACAGTGGGTGAAGAATGTTCTTAACAATGACTTGTTCCACATCATTATGATTCATCGTGCAAAATTATCCATGGAATGTAAAAAACTAACTAAGTAGAGGCATGTGAGTGATGAAGAGATTGAGTACAACACCTGAAATCGTACTCCATTACAACAACACTGAATGTGCTATAGATAATGGAGAATAAAAGACAAGAGTTTACAGCTATTTAGAGGAATGAGGTAGTGGCCACTAAGAATTTCATGAAGATAGTAGATACTGCAACACTGAATGCATATATCCATACACAGAAAGAGTTTCTGAGCAGAAGAGAATAATTGGAGCCAACGGAAACTCTTCATGATTGAGCTGGTATTTAGACTTGGAAAAGGCAATATGGAGAAAAGAGCAAGAAATATCAAGAGTCTTCATAAGGATGTACAAGATGCACTGAAAAGCATCTGGTATTGAAATTCCAACAATAGTGATCCAACCCCAGTGTTGCAAGTTAGCAACACCACTGTGATGCAAGGGGAACAAAGATTGGAAAACAAGTTTCTGTTGCATAATGTGACAAGAACCTATTTGTAATGTACACAGAGAAGAAACTGTAAATGTGAAGAGCATGTTGTACAAAAGTGTACCTGAATGACCAGTTCAAAAATGCTGTGTGTTATTTTGAGGCCAAGTACTAGTTTACTGCACTGGCAGCCAAAAGTCTACATTTTTAGTTTTACAGGTATCCAGTATTGAATTTCTCTTGTGAATAATGTAAAATTTATTGTATTTTGGTACTGTGTTCAGTTTAGGACTAATAATAAAATGAAAAACTATATTTCACTACTAAATACTGCTATTTGTTGAAAATAAAAAAATCTAAAAACAAGTGTTATACAAATCATAAAACTGCATTGAGGTAGTCAAAGTATCCCACCTAGTAAAATAAGGGTGTCATAAAGCTTGGCAATGAGAGTTTTAAGAAAGTCTGTCTTCATTACTATAAACGTGCTTGCCCACAATTGTCTTGTAGACTCCATCTAAGGAGTTGGGTATTTCAACTACTGCTTCACTGTATATTTATTCCTCATGAAGTTTGTTCTAAATAATCCACTGCTGTTCAAAAGAAACAATGATACATGTAATTTCAAAACCAAAAGAAGAAATGACGTTCATCACTCTTCATTAAGGTTGTCTTTTAGCACAAAAAGGGGTGCACAATGCTGCAACAAAATTTTTTAACCATTTACTGCCTGACATACATCAAATAAAATTTGAAAACAAACTGAAAAACTTTCTCCTTGACAACTGCTCTTTCCTAGAGCAATTTCTATTAATGTTGTATGTAAAATGTGGTCGGTAGTAATTAGTAACTCACAGCTATATATTTAGTAGTAGTAGTAGTAGTAGTAGTAGTAGTAGCAGTAATAATAATAATAATAATAATAATAACAACCTTATAAATGTTCAGGATGCATCTATATTTATGAATTAATTTGTGGTGTGAATATAAAATAACTCGTTACACATCATTACTATTTATACAAATAATCCACAGAGCAAGAAACTAAATAACTAACTATCTAAATCAAACAGTAGAGCTCCAGATAGGAATATCAGCAATGTAGTAAAATATAGATTGCTACTTTCTGTAAAGATAATGTGCTAAGTTGCTGACAGGCACAATTAAAAGACACTTACACGTAATCTTTCAGCCACAGTCTTTGTCAGAAAACGAGAGAGACATGCCATTCATTCACACAAGCAAGCACACCTCATGCACACATGACTGCCAATTCTGGCAGCTTGGGCAAGAATGCAACTATCACATGGGATAGTAGCAGCAATCTGGAGGGGTCGGGGAAGGGGAAGAGGAAGAGATAGCATCTGGTGGAGTCAGCAGGAACTACAAAGTCATCAGTCGCAGCATCACAAGGCTGTGGGGCAAGCAGGTGGTAAAAACGGAGCAAAAAAGGAGAGGACCTGGAAAAGATGAACGGGTCCGTTGGCAGAAGGTGACAAACAAAGAGTGTAGGAGATGGGAATTGGGAGGAGGTGATGGGACAGGGGGTTGAAACAGTTGGGTGGACAGGGGACAGTATGTTATGGCAGCTTGAGTCTGGGATAATTATGAGAGTGGAGTATGTGTTGTAAGGGTAACTACACAGTTCAGAAAAGTTGGTGGTGGAGGGGAGCATCCAGGTGGTTTGGGTAGCGAAGCAGCCATTGAAATCAATGCTGTTATGTTCAGCTGCATGTTGTGCCACAGGGTGCTCTACTTTGCTCTTGGTCACAGTTTGGCAGTGGCCGTTCAGCCTGTTGGACAGCTGGCTGGTAGTCATACCAATGTAAAAAAAACTGCACAATGATCGCAGCACACCTGGTGTATTACATGGCTACTTTCACAGATGGCCTGGCCCTTGATGGGGTAGGATAAACCTGTGACAGGACTGGAATGGGAAGTGCTGGGTGAGTGGATTGGGCAGGTCTTGCACCCGGATCTTCTACAGGGATATGATCCTTGTGGTGAGAGGTTGGGATTGGGAGTGGCATAGGGTGGACTGGCCTGTTGTGGATGTTGGGTGGGCGACAGAACACCACTTTAGGAATGGTGGAAAGGGTCTCGGGCAGGATGTCCCTCAATGATGATAGGTAATCAAAGCTCTTGCGAAGGATGTGGTTCGGTTGTTCCAGTCCAGGGTCGTACTGGGTGATGAAAAGGACTTTCCTTTGTGGCTGGTTCTTGTGGTGGAGGGAGGATTGGGGGTGTGAGGGGATCTTTCTGTGGGCTAGGTTTGGGGATAGTGCCTTCTGTGAAGGCCTTGGTGAGACCCGTGGCGTACTGGGCATACTGCACATACGCCGTCCTCGCTTAGCCAGGCTTTATGGGAGGGATTTTTGGTGTGAAAGGGATGACAGCTGCAAAATGCAGGTACCATTGCTCGTTGGTGGGTTTTATGTGGACAGAGGTGTAGATGGAGCCATCAGAGAGGAGGAGATCCACATGTAGGAAGGTGGTACACTGGGTTGATGAGGACCAGATGAAATAGATGGGAGAGAAGGTGTTGAGGTTGTGAAGGAATGAAGATAGGGTGTCTTGGTCCTGAATCCAGATCATGAAGATATCATCAGTGAACCTGAACCAGGCTATGGGTTGGCGTTTTGGGAGGCTAGGAAGGACTCCTCTAGATTGCCCAAAAACTGGTTGGACATAGGAGAGCCCCATGGATTTATTTGTGTACTTCCATTCAGAGCTGAAATAGTTGTGGATAGGATAAAGTTGTGATGCATGAGGTGATGGGTTTGCAGTGTGGAGGACGTTGGGACAGGTAATAGTCAATAGCAGTAAGACCATGGGCATTAAGGATGTTGGTGTATAGGGAAGTGGCATCAACAGTGACGAGTAGGGATCCAGGAGGTAAAGGGGTGTGGTTGGTGGAGAGTTTGTGAGAGAAGTGGTTGGTATTTTTGAGGTGGGAGGCTAGATTATGAGCAATTGGTTGGAGGTGTTACTCAATGAGGGCTGATATTACCTCAGTGGGGGCACATTAACCAGCCACCATGGGGCGTCCAGGATTGTTAGGTTTATGGATTTTGGGGATCATGTAGAAGGTTGATGTGCAGGGTGTCATAGAGATGAGGAGGGAAATGGAGTCAGGCGAGAGGTTCTGGAAAGGGCCTGTGTTGCACATCTGGGATGGGATCACTCTGGCAGAGTTTGTCGCTGGAGTAGTCAGATAATTGGCACTCTGCAAATGCACCCACCCATCTTTCCCTGCTCTTCTCCATTTTTCCCCACCTCTTAACCCCACGACCTCCTGATGCTGTGCCTATCGGCATTCTAGTCCCTGCACATTCTACTAGACAGCACTTCTCACTTCTCCCACCCATACGCTGCTAACCCATCTCTTTCCCCTCCAGATTACTGCTACCATCCCACGTGATAGCTGCTTCCTCGCCTGAGCTACTGTAGTTTGCGGTTATCTGTGCATGAGGTGTGCTTGCTTGTTTGAATGGATGGTGTGTGTCTCTCTTTTTCCTACAAAGGCTGTGGCTGAAAGCTTATGTGTAAGTGTCTCTCAGTTGTGCTTGTCTGCAACTTAGTGTGGTATCATAACAAAGTGACTAACTAACTAGAGATGACTGTTGTTGTTGTTGTTGTTGTTGTTGTTGTGGTCTTCAGTCCTGAGACTGGTTTGCTGCAGCTCTCCATGCTACTCTATCCTGTGCAAGTTCCTTCATCTCCCAGTACTTACTGCAACCTACGTCCTTCTGAATCTGCTTAGTGTATTCATCTTTCGGTCTCCCTCTATGATTTTTACCCTCCACACTGCCCTCCAATGCTAAATTTGTGATCCCTTGATGCCTCAGAACATGTCCTACCAACCAGTCCCTTCTTCTTGTCAAGTTGTGCCACAAATTCCACTTCTCCCCAGTTCTATTCAATACCTCCTTATTAGTTATGTGATCTTTCCATCTAATCTTCAGCATTCTTCTGTAACACCACATTTCGAAAGCTTCTATTCTCTTCTTGTCCAAACTGTTTATCGTCCATGTTTCACATCCATACATGGCTACACTCCATACAAAAACTTTCAGAAACGACTTCCTGACACTTAAATCTATACTCGATGTTGACAAATTTCTCTTCTTCAGAAACGCTTTTCTTGCCATTGCCAGTCTACATTTTATATCCTCTCTGCTTCGACCATCATCAGTTATTTTGCTCCCCAAATACCAAAACTCCTTTGCTAGTTTAAGTGTCTCTTTTCCTAATCTAATTCCCTCAGCATCACCCGACTTAATTCGACTACATTCCATTATCCTCATTTTGCTTTTGTTGATGTTCATCTTATATCCTCCTTTCAAGACGCTGTCTCTGATAGAATTACAATGTCATCGTCGAACCTCAACGTTTTTATTTCTTCTCCATGTATTTTAATACCTACTCAGAATTTTTCTTTTGTTTCCTTTACTGCTTGCTCAATATACAGATTGAATAACATCGGGGAGAGGCTACAACCCTGTCCCACTCCCTTCCCAACCACTGCTTCCCTTTCATGTCCCTCGACTCTTATAACTGCCATCTGGTTTCTGTACAAATTGTAAATAGCCTTTCACTCCCTGTATTTTACCCCTGCCACCTTTAGAATTTGAAAGAGAGCAGATGACTGCTCACTCCAATCATATTAGTATTATTACTAATGATAAACAACTGAATGAGTCCTCTGTATTAATGAATAAAGAAAAGTTGCATACAATTCAGTGACCCATCGCTAAGAAGGTCATAACAGACAGTATTCAAGCTTGGATAGGTCAAGTATTGGGGGATGGGGAATCAGCCATGTCCTTTTTAAAGGAACCATCCTGACTCTCACTTTAATCAGTTTAGAAACTTACAGAAAACTTATCGAACAAAAGTGTGTGTGACTTTCTCAAACATAACACTAGATGATGTGGTAAAAAAATGCATACTTCATTTAAAAGACAGCTGCTTGTCATCTTCAGTCTCCGACTGAACTGTTGAAAGCTGCTTCAATTCCTTAAGAATGGTGGAGCTCTTATATTCACATCTCAGACTTTCCTAAATAACATGGGCAAAAGAGTGGATTTGGATTCCATTATGAATCGTTGTACTCAGCAACAGTGAAATGATAGTAATCAGGGACGGACACAGCAAACAGCTGCATAGCAAAATATATTTTATTACAGATGTAGCAATATTAGAACTTTTAGTTAAATATTTTATTTTTATGTGGAACTGATATAACTGTAATTTGTAACCAAAAGGTAACTAGTAGAGTGGACACCTTTTAGTATCTTTAATGCACACTGTGGCTGGCTAAGTAAGCTTGTAAACAGCCCCCACAGCATGAACTGAGATATGGAAACTTTAAGGTCATTTCAGCAACATGTGTATGTACTTGCATTCTGTGTCTATATGGCTCACTACTAAACGGTATGTTTGTTTTCACATGAAATCTTTGGTCTGAGCAAGTGCCTCTTGACATAACCAATTCAAGTGTCAGATTCCTATGTTTTCTTATTAATTTTGGCACTGATGCTGACTATACTGTACTCGAAATCCAACCAGATTTACAATAAAATACAGACTGATACGCGACAGTTTGCTGCATTCAGCCCTGACTACAATAAGCTAGCATTTATCTGTCACAGGATCCTGCAGCATATTCTGAACTTTTATACAGTGAGTTTCCTGGAGGGAGAAATTCTTGTCTCCATAAATCGGAGAGGATTTAGAAAGCTTCACTTGTGCAAAATATGGGTGCCCTTTGCACACATGTAGTTTGCAAACCGTGAATGCACACCAACATGCTGGACTCGCATTCGGGAGGACGACAGTTCAATCCCGTCTCCAGCCATCCTGATTTAGGTTTTCGGTGATTTCTGTAAATCGTTTCAGGCAAACGCCGGGATGGTTTCTTTGAAAGGGCACGGCCGATTTCCTTCCCAATCCTTCCTTAACCCGAGCTTGCTCTCCGTCTCTAATGACCTCGTTGTCGACGGGACGTTTAACACTAACCACCACCATCGTCACACCAACATGTGGACTCTATGTGGACTCTACATTCCTGGACTTCTTGAAAGCACTCAACACTTTACTTCACTAAAGGTCCAAGCATATGAAATAGTTTCTCAGTCACATTCTTTGCTTAAAGACTTTCTGAAATATAGAAACGAGTATGTCGTCTTAGATACCAAGAGTTCATCAGAAAGTACCTCAGGTCGTGTGATTATAGAGCTGCTTCTGTTTGTCAAATATATATAAGGTCTATCAGATAGGATGGACAGCAATCTGGGCAGCTGTTGAGTATGTGAAGGTGTTGCCACTGAGTGACTGTAGGGACACAAAGGACGGCATGGATAGAATTTCTATTTGGTGTCATGAATGGGAAACTAGCTTTAAATGTAAGTTATTGCAAGTGGGTATGAGAAACACTACTGTAATGTTCAAATACAGTATTAATGGTATGCTGCCTGCCTAAGCCAATTGTAACAAAGCGGGAGGATTCTTTCCCCCTGTCATGCCCCCCCCTCCCCCCCCCCCCCATTTTTTTTCTTTTTGAAATATCTTCAATAGTATAATTTTTATGACATGTCCACAGTGCTAAAAATCTTGCATATTAACTGAGGGTTTGGCCAACTAACACTATTATCCATTACATTCTTGTGGTTAATCAGAACTCATAACTGTAATTAGTTTACCTACATCTACATGATTACTCTGATATTCTCAATAAAGTGCCTGGCAGAGGGTTCAATGAACCACCTTCATGCTGTCTCTACCATTCCACTCTTGAACAGCACGCGGAAAAAACGAGCACTTAAATGTTTCCGTGCGAGCCCTGATTTCTCTTATTTTATCGTGATGATCATTTCTCCCTATGTAGGTGGGTGCCAACAGAATGTTTTCGCAATTGGAGTAGAAAACTGGCTGATTGAAATTTCATGAGAAGATCCCGTCGCAACGAAAAAGTCTTTGTTTTAATGATTGCCACTCCAATTCACATAATATGTCTGTGACACTATCTCCCCTATTTCACGATATTACGTAACGAGCTGCTCTTCTTTGTACTTCTCCATGTCATCCGTCAGTCCCACCTGATATGGATCCCACACCGCACAGCAGTACTCAAGAATAGGTCGGACAAGCGTAGTGTAAGCAGTCTCTTTGGTAGACCTGTGGCACCTTCTAAGTGTTCTGCCAATGAATCTCAGTCTTTGGTTTGCTCTACCCACAATATTATCTATGTGATCATTCCAGTTTAGGTTACTTGTAATTGTAATACCTAAGTATTAAGTTGAATTTACAGCCCTCAGATTTGTGTAACTTATCGCATAATCGAAATTTAGCTGTTTCTTTTTGTACTCATGAGAATAACTTCACACTTTTCTTTATTCAGGGTCAATTGCCACTTTTCGCACCAGACAGATATCTTATCTAAATAATTTTGCAAGTAGTTTTGATCATTTGATGACTTTACAAAACGGTAAAGGACAGCATCATCTGCAAACAAAAGTCTCCTATGTCGTTAATATAGATCAGGAACAAGAGAGGGCCTTTAACACTTCCTTGGGGATTGCCAGATATTACTTCTGTTTTATTCGCCGACTTTCCGTTTATTACTACGAACTGTGACCTTTCTGACAGGAAATCATGAATCCAGTCGCACAACTGAGGCAGTACTCCGTAGGCACATAGTTTGATTAGAAGACACATGTTTGTGAAAGGTGTCGAAAGCCTACTGTAAATCTAAAAATATGGAATCAATTTGACATGCCCTGTCGATAGCACTTGTTAATTCATGAGCATAAAGAGCTAGTTGTGTTTCACAAGAACGATATTTTCTGAATCCATGCTGACTATATGTCAATAAATTGTTTTCTTCGAGGTACTTCATAATGTTCGAATACAATATACGTTCTAAAACCCTACTGCACATTGATGTTAGTGATATAGGCCTGTAATTCAGCGGATTACTCCTACTTCCCTTTTTAGGTATCGGTGTGACTTGAGCAATTTTCCAGTCTTTAGGTACGTATCTTTCTGTGAGCGAGTGGTTGTATATAATTGCTAAATATGGTGCTATTTTATCAGCATACTCTGAAAGGAACCTGACTGATATACAGTCTGGACCAGAGGCCTTGCCTTTATTAAGTGATTTAAGCTGCTTTGTTATACCGAGGATATCTACTTCTATGTTTCTCATCTTGGCAGTTCTTCTTGATTGGAATTCAGGAATATTTACTTCGTCACCTTTGGTGAAGGAGTTTCGGAAAACAGTGTTTAATAACTCTGCTTTAGTGGCACTGTCATCAGTGACTTCACTGTTGTTATCGCGCAGTGAAGGTATTGATTGTGTCTTGCCACTGGTGTGCTTTATGTATGAATCTCTCTGGGTTTTCTGCCAGATTTCGAGACAGAATTTCGTTGTGGAAATTATTAAAAGCATCTCGCATTAAAGTACGCGCCATATATCGAACTTCTGTAAAACTTTGCCAATCTTGGGGATTTTGGGTTCTTTTAAATTTGGCATGCTTTTTTTGTTGCTTCTGCAACAACGATCTGACCCGTGTTGTGTACCATGGGGGATCAGTACCATCACTTATTAGTTTATGTGGTATATATATCTCTCAATTGCTGTTGATACTATCTCTTTGGAAACATTCCACAACTTTTCCACACTTACATGATCAGATCGGAAGGAGTGAAGGCTGTCTCTTAAAAAGGCGTTAAGAGCATTTTTATCAGCTTTTTTAAATAGATATACTTTGCGTTTCTTTTTGATGGTTGTAGGTGTTACGGTATTCAGCCTAGCAGCAACTGCCTTGCAGTCGCTGATCCCTGTATTCGTCACAACACTCACTATTTGTCCAGGATTATTTGTTGCTAAAAGGTCAAGTATGCTTTCGCAACCATTTACACTTCGAGTGGGCTCATGAACTAATTGTTCAAAATAATTTTCTGAGAAAGCATTCAGTACAATTTCAGATGATGTTTTATTCCTGCCGCTGGCTTTAAATGTGTAATTTTTCCAGCTATCAAGGGTAGATTGAAAACACCACCGACTATAATTGTATGAGCGGGGTAATTATTTTAAATGAGACTCAAGTTTTCTTTGAACTGTTCAGCAACTATGTCTTCTGAGTAAAACGATCCAATTAATAGTTTAGTCCGATTGTCAGGTATAACCTCTACCCATACTATTTCACATGAACTATCTACTTCAATTTCGCTACCTCTGACAGCAATAAATACTCCTCGACCAACTATATTTAATCTATCCTTTCTGAACACTGTTAGATTGTTTGAAAAAATTTTGGCTGAACTTATTTCCGGCTTTAGCCAGCTCTCTGTACCTACAACTATTTGAGCTTCAGTTCTTTCTATTAGGGCTTGGAGCTCTGGTTCTTTCCCAACACAGCTACGACAATTTACAACTACAATACCAATCATTTCTACAACTACCTTACTGTGTTTTACCTGCCCACTTTCTGACAGACGACCCTTCTGTGGTCCTCTGAGACCCTCTAACCTAAAAAACCGCCCAGTCCCTTCCACACAGCCACCACTACACGTGTAGCTGCGTCCTGTGTGTAGTGGACTCCTGCCCTATTAAGTGGAACCCGGAAACCCACCACCCGATGGCGCAAGTCAAGGAATCTGCAGCCTACACGGTCACAGAACCGCCTAAGCCTCTGATTCAGACCCTCCACTCGGCTCTGCACCAAAGAACCACAGTCGGTTCTGTCGACAATGCTGCAGATGGTGAGCTCTGCCTTAATCTCGGAAGCAAGACTGGCAGTCTTTACCATTCCCACCAGCTGCCCGAAACCGGACAGAATCTGCTCCGATCCAAAGCGACACACATCATTGGTACTGACATGAGCCACCACCTGCAGCTGGCTGCACCCTGTACTCTTCATGGCATCCGGAAGCACCCTTTTGCACATCCAGAATGACCCCCCCCCCCCCCCCCCCCAGAATGCACACAGAGTGCACACTGGTTTCCTTCCCCTCCTTGGCAGCCATATTCCTAAGGGGCCCCCTTATGCACCTAACGTTGGAGCTCCCAACTACCAGCAAACTCTCACTCTGTGAATGCCCAGACCTTGCGGGCCAAGAAGCTTCCTCTGGAACAGAGTGGACGACTGCATCCAGCTCAGAGACATCGTCAGCCACAGATAATGCCCAAAACCTGTTATTGAAACGAACCGGGGAGGCCCTACGATCGGCCCCATGGGAAGTTTTTCGCTGCCTGCCAGACTTTGGAATGATCTCCCACTCGACCATGGGTGAGGGGTCAACCTCAGTGCAGGCAGTACCTGGGCTGGTCACAGCAGTGGACTGATCGGAGGACACATGGGACGTGCTTGACATCCCTCGCATCCCCACGTCCGATCCCCCACAGTGAGGCCCCTTGGCAGCAGCCCCAAGCTGTGTGATGCAAGCCAACGCAGCCTGAATCTGTGAGTGAAGGGTCGCCAGCTCAGCTCGCATCTGTACACAACAATCACAGTTCCTATCCATTACTGCACTCCTCCTGTTTGAAGCTCGTAAAAATATGTAACAAGCGGACGGTGTACTCGCCGTATTAGTAGCAGGAACTAGCGGTGCGCTCTCTCTGATGGTCTAACTAACATTGAGCTGTTCTAGCCAAACAAACAAAAGCCTGCACGATACGAGAGTCGATACAATGGTTAATAGCAACAACGGTACTGTACACTACACTGTTATTGAAATAAAAGGTTGTGCCTAGGAAGCAGTCGAACACGCAATAAATTACAAAAATAAATTAGTAACTACAGAGATAACTGAAAATAAGTTGCTCCTGTTTGAGGCTCGTAAAAATATGTAAAAAGCGAACAGTGTACTCGCCTTAGTAGTAGCAGGAACTAGCGATGCCCTCTCTCTGATGGTCTATCTTGCCTAAAAACCTTGCTAATTACAAATACTAGTAATGTAGAAGTTTGTTAACATTGTTCAGGTGTAAACATATACCTGATTGCTAGCTTCCTGATAACGTAAAGCAAAAGTATATATAAATAAGTGAAGTGTCTATACATCTAATGGCAAAAATATGTTAGCAAATCTTGTGTCCATTTAGTTTCAGGATAAATATCATTCTTAGTTATAACATTGTTACTGAAGTAGCATCCTCTGTTTTTGCAAACTAGACAGTATAATTCAATAGAGATTTTGTTGTATTTAAAAGTTCACATTCCGAAGAATCTTTTTCCACTATTCAGTTAACCAGGATTGTAAATTTCTAATCGTAACTTCAGCAAACAACAATAGATACATGTAGTTCTACTTATTATACTTTAAAGCCTTCCTTTACTCATTAAGACCTAGAAGTTTGATGTAGAAGTAAGTTTTAAGTTCCCAAAATATATGGTGTATTCCAAAAATTTGTACTGAAAATTAAAATGAAGTATACTTTGACCTTATTCAGCTCTAATTCATGAAAATGTATTTATTTCAGTGAGTGAATTTACTACTGCTATGAAGGTCCCAGATCAAATGTTTAAGCAGAAATATGGTTTTGATAAACCACAACCAGATGATCCAGTTGTTTTCATCTGTACTACTGGAGCAAGAAGTTACATAGCTCTGAGAAATGCTCTTCGAATGGGCTACAAAAAGTAAGAAAACTCAGTTATTTATGAAAGAGATTTAGTTACATTTTATCAGTGAGAGATGAAAATAGAGTTTCTATGTATAAATTACCAAAGCTGATAGTACCTCAGCAAAGCTAACATAGATATTGATTTTGAGCTGTCAGAAATTTTACTGGTTGTTTCGTCATGATTAGTCCTCTTATTTAAACAATGTGTAGCCAGTAATCTTTACAGTGAACCACAGTGGTGTGTAGGAAGTCGATATGAACAATTTTGTACAGGAGGCACATGGTCTATCAAGTGTGGAAAGTACCTCAACTGGCCTACAATAATCACCGAAGCTACAGCACATGTGCAGCACACTAGATTTTCAATATTCCCTAGCTCTCTGTACACAAACTACTAGTCCTAAGAGAAAAACTTGAATAGAACCATTTTTGTGTAGCAAATTTAATATAGTTTAATTTCATAATGGGATATGTTCGTCCGCACCACACACACACACACACGCACACACACACACGCACACACACACACACACACACACACACACACACACACACACACGGGGAGGGGGTCAGGATTTTTAGTAAATTGTTCAAGGCACTCAGTCCTGCCACTGTAGAAAAATTTGCAAGTACATAAATTTCTCATATTGGACCTTTTTTGATGTTCATTGACTGGGCTTATTACACCACTGGTTTAATCACAAATTGTAAAATTGACATTTGTGTAAATTCCGACCTTGAAAGTAATGTTCTTGTAAGGGTTAAATTTTAATCAGATTGGCAGTAATTAGTTTTTGCATAATATTTACAAAAGTTATTTTTCTTCCATCGTCCTCATGGGCGTGTTTAAATTAGTAATGTGAACGAAATAGCTGGCTCAACTGGTGGTGTAATAGCCTCATTGATTAAGACCAAAACAGGTCGATTATGAGAATTAATTCATGTAGTCACAAATTATTGTTCAGACATAGGATGGAGTGCCATGGACAATATACCAAAAATCCTGATAGATGGGAATGGAAGGGGTGTGCATTTGTGTTTGGGGCAGTGTGTGTGTGTGTGTGTATGGGGGGGGGGGGGGGGAGATGTTTATATGTTTTTCTTGTGTCACTCGAATACCATGTGTCCTAGTACAAAATTAACCTACATTTAATTTTCTACAACAAGTGTCCTGTTAAATCTTTTTTTCTCTAGGACTAATAGTGCATAGGGAGCAAGAGAATATGAAAATCTCGTGGGGCACGCATATAGTGTAGTGTTTTTTGTAGGTCAGTTTGAGGTACATTACTTTCCCTACTTGATAGACCACAAGTGTCCTGTATAAAACTGTTCATCTCGACTTCCTGTACACCACTGTTGTACATTGTAAAAAGTTATTATTGTTTACATCCCATGCAAACATTTCCTTAACATGTTCTTATCTCGTATCATTTTTGCTTGTGATGTGTGTACTCAACACTCATAAGTGCATGTTTGATTTTCTCCCTACTTACATTCTACTCTCTGCCTCACCATGTCAACCTGAATTTGACCAGACTAATTTGAATTAAGCCTTCTTTTATCTCTGAACTTGACATTAATCTTTATTGTGATATGAACATGGTTTTTGTTGCCCCATTACAGCAGACCAAGTAAGTCATAAAACATAGAATCGTGTTTCTATCCCTTACATCCATTAATCCTTCAATTGAGGAATAGAACCAAGGACATAATATGTTGTGTGTAAGTCTGCAAGAAAAATATCAACACTAAGTTCAGATACTCAACACACCAGTCTGCAGTTTAACATAAATACATTTTCTATAAAAGCAACCCAGTTTTACAGGCACTTTCTAACTCTTTGCATAACAGATGATGTGGAGGCTGTGTATTCACTTTACAATACAAGCACCAACTATTACCTTCGATTAGATTAGATTAATTATTCATTCCATAGACCCCAAAAGAGGGAATCCTCTGGATGTGGAACACATCAGATAAACACTTTACAAAGATGTAAATGGTCTACTGCACTTGTTGAGACATTCATGGATGGAACAGGAGGAGTTGGCTACCAAAAATTCTTTTAAATTATGTTTAAATTGTGCCTTGTTTGAAACTAAACTCTTAATGGTTGCTGGTAACTTATTGAAAATATGCATTGCTGAATACTGGACTCCTTTCTAGGCAAGAGTAAATGATTTTAAATCTTTACATATATTGTTCTTATTCCTAGTATTGATACTGTGTACTAAGCAGTTAGTTGGAAAAAGAGATGTATTATTTACAACAAACTTCATTAAGGAATAAATATACTGAGAAGCTGTGGTTAGTATGCCCAATTCTTTGATCAGGTTTCGACATGTGTTCTTGGATTTACACTACACATTACTCTCATTATACGCTTCTGCACTCTAAACTTTTTTTGTCCGTATGTGGAGTTACCTCAAAGTATGATACCATATGACATAATGGAGTGAAAATAAGCAAAATATGACTTTTTTTTAATATTTATATCTCCTATATCTGACATCATTTGCATTGCAAAGACAGACTTGTTTAGGCACTTTAGCAGTTTGTTAGTATGTCGCTCCCAACTGAATTTATTATCAAGTTGTAATCCCAAGAATTTTACACTCTCAACTTCTCCTATTTCCATGTCATCATATTTTATACACACACTAGAAGGAAATCTCTTGGATTCGTAACATGTAAGCTTTCATGGCTGGCGTCTTCATTAATTAAAACTTCCGGGCCGAATTGCCATGGTCCATATATAAAACTTCTTCTCCTTCCTGACATTTCATTGCCTACTGCGGGCAACATCTTCTGAAGTGAGTCGGCAACTGGCGGTCGACTTTGTACAAATGAAGTGACAATCAATTACCTGTAATCGAGAGAGATGGCACTAGCCAGAGAGAGTTTTAAAGGCGAAAGCATGTGATGAGTGGTGGCGCCATCTAAGCGCTCTATATAAGCAGGACCTCCAGCGCCTAGCAGCCAGTGCCGACTCACCTCAGAAGATGTTGCCCGCAGTAGGCAACGAAACGTCAGGAAGGAGAAGCGGTTTTATACATGGACCACGGCAATTCAGCCCCGAAGTCTTAATTAATTAATGAAATCTCTTGGAAGTTCTGAACTGCATACAGTGGGTCTTTTCAAAGTTTAATGACAGTGAATTGGCTATGGACCACTTATAAATGCCATTAAAAATTTCATTAGCTGCCCTTTCTAAATTTATATTTGATTTACTATTTATTGCAATGTTTGTATCATCTGCAAATAAGAAAAACTTGGCATCTGGTAATGTAACAGATGACAGGTCATTAATAAACACAAGAAAAAGTAGTGGACCTAGTATGGAACCTTGGGGAACATCACATGTAATTTCTTCCCAGTCAGATGACGTCTGATTGCCTACTGCTGAGGTGTTACGTAAAGACACCATTTGTTTTCTATTAGTAAGGTATGACTGAAACCACTTTGCAGCACTGCTAGCGATGGCATAATATTTTAATTTACTTAAAAGAATGCTGTGATTCACACAGTCAAAAACCTTTGACAGGTCACAACATATGCCAGTTGCCTCCAATTTGTTTTCTAATGAATTAAGGACATTTTCACTGTAAGTGTAAATAGCCTTCTCAATATCAGAACCCTTAAGAAACCCAAACTGTAACTTTGACAGTATGTTATTTTCACTAAGGTGTTTAAGTAGACGCTTGAACATAACCTTTTCAAAGAGTTTTGAAAAAGCTGGCAAAAGTGAGATCAGTTGGTAATTTGACGGCATTTCTTTGTTCCCTTTCTTGTGGAGAGGTATAACTTCAGCATATTTAAGCCAGTCTGGGACTGTTCCTGTGATAAGTGATTGATTACACAAATAACTTAAGATATGATTAAGCTCACATGAACACTCTTTTATTAACTTTGTTGATATGTTATCATAACCACTAGAATGCTTTGATTTCAAGAGCTTTATAATGGATTCTATTTCTTTAGGTGAAGTAAGTGTCAATTCCATTTTACTGAGATTGCTTGTGTGCACTGGGCTCAGATATTCCATTGCATTATTTACTGAACCTGACAACCCCATGCTATCAGTAACAGAGACAAAATACTTGTTTATATGGTTTGCACCACAACGTGTGTTTGTTACCAGGGTTTCATTTATTTTTAGAGCTATTTGTTCCTCTTCATTTCTGGTCTACCTGTCTCTGACTTAAATACATCCCATATTGTTTTTATTTTATTACTGAATGTATTTATCTTCTTCTAATAATGCAGGTGTTTAGATTTCTGGATAACCTCCTTCAATATTTTGCAGTAATTTTTGTAATGAGCTATAATGCTAGTATCAAAAGTGTTCATACATATCGGACA
Source organism: Schistocerca americana (assembly GCF_021461395.2). Lineage (NCBI taxonomy): Eukaryota > Metazoa > Arthropoda > Insecta > Orthoptera > Acrididae > Schistocerca > Schistocerca americana. The sequence continues at coordinate 1,214,801,446 of NC_060119.1, read as the reverse complement.
GAGTTTCCTTTTTGTCTCACATGATATCTTTATCCCTTGTGTTATCCATGGTTTCTTTTTAGACTTCTGCTTAATTTGAGTTACCTTCAGGGGAAAACAATTTTCACATAAGGTGCTAACTTTATTAATGAATGTTTTGTATTTTCCATTTGTGTCTCGGATGCTGTAAACATCCATCCAATTAATTTATTTGAGCAATCTCCTAAATTTCTCAGTTTTTTTACTGTTTTGTTGGCCTTCTGTACTCAGTTCCGATACATGTTTTACCCTGACAATTTTCAGAATTTAATGTTAGGTGTTGCATGTCATGATCAGATAGCCCACGTACTACTGGTTTTGTAATGTGGCTTAGTTGCCTATAATTGTCTATGAAGATATTATCAATGGCAGTCTTAGAACGTTTGTATACTGTAGTTGGGAAATTTACAGTAGAAATTAAATTGAATACAATGTAATTGATTTCAGTAACTGTTCACTGACAGTGTTTTTCAGGACGTCTGTATCAAAATCACCAGCAAATCACTAGTTCTTTGTTTCTTAATTTTAGATGACATATTAAATCTTCAAGACCATTTATAAACAGGTTGTGGATTGCAATTAACAACACAAGATTGACATTTCCATATCCATTCAACACAAGTTTGTTACAGTAGTTGTGTTACTATAATACTAATCATGCGCCCATAAAGTGGAATGATTGTTCATTCCATTGCTTCACAGTGACTAAATTTATGATTTCTGTATAGGTTCTCGTGTAGTTGTGATCATCCTTCAATGAAAACTGAGTATTCCTTTAAGATATATAAGGTAATTGAAAGTGTTATTGAATATTAAAAATTTAAAGAACAAGTACCTTATTGGTTTGACTGGAGTCATTCACCTGGGAAACTGCTGAACAAGATAAGGAGTAAAATAAGAAGATTCCGACAACCTACAAGATTGAAAAATCTGAGCACTACGGAGTGACTGAGAAGACAGAAAAAAAATCTGAAGTAAGAGAAGGAAACACTAGAAATATAACCATAAAAGAGAGAATGTTTGACAATAAGAGACGAAATGCAAAATAGAAGCAAAACTATATGAGAAGCAAACTGCAGATTTCTCTGTAGTGAAAAGCAAAAAATGTAATGATTGAGGAGGTGACAATGGAAAAAAAAAAGGCTCAAATGGCTCTGAACACTACGCAACTTAACTTCTGAGGTCATCAGTCGCCTAGAACTTAGAACTAATTAAACCTAACTAACCTAAGGACATCACACAAATCCATGCCCGAGGCAGGATTTGGACCTGCGACTGTAGCGGTCGCTCGGTTCCTGACTGTAGCGCCTATAACCGCACGGCTACTCCAGCCGGCTGACAAGGGAAAAGCAAGTGAGAAGATTTGGTTAGAAATGTGAGATAGTAACATAAGAAAGTCCATAAACATAGACAGCAATGTCCATAGGAGAACAGCAATCTTGTGCTATAATTTGATTAAAATAACAGTGTAGATCTCCATGATAGGACCAGTTTTTCAAATACGCACTAGAGAGCACTGCCTAACAAATAGATGATGACATTTATACATTTTAATGGGTGTATCTTTTAACGTATTTATTCCTAAATTATATTTTCACATGATATCTGCATGTACATACAGGGTGTTTCAAAAATGACCGGTATATTTGAAACGGCAATAAAAACTAAACGAGCAGCGATAGAAATACACCGTTTGTTGCAATATGCTTGGGACAACAGTACATTTTCAGGCGGACAAACTTTCGAAATTACAGTAGTTACAATTTTCAACAACAGATGGCGCTGCAAGTGATGTGAAAGATATAGAAGACAACGCAGTCTGTGGGTGCGCCATTCTGTACGTCGTCTTTCTGCTGTAAGCGTGTGCTGTTCACAACGTGCAAGTGTGCCGTAGACAACATGGTTTATTCCTTAGAACAGAGGCTTTTTCTGGTGTTGGAATTCCACCACCTAGAACACAGTGTTGTTGCAACAAGACGAAGTTTTCAACGGAGGTTTAATGTAACCAAAGGACCGAAAAGCGATACAATAAAGGATCTGTTTGAAAAATTTCAACGGACTGGGAACGTGACGGATGAACATGCTGGAAAGGTAGGGCGACCGCGTACGGCAACCACAGAGGGCAACGCGCAGCTAGTGCAGCAGGTGATCCAACAGCGGCCTCGGGTTTCCGTTCGCCGTGTTGCAGCTGCGGTCCAAATGACGCCAACGTCCACGTATCGTCTCATGCGCCAGAGTTTACACCTCTATCCATACAAAATTCAAACGCGGCAACCCCTCAGCGCCGCTACCATTGCTGCACGAGAGACATTCGCTAACGATATAGTGCACAGGATTGATGACGGCGATATGCATGTGGGCAGCATTTGGTTTACTGACGAAGCTTATTTTTACCTGGACGGCTTCGTCAATAAACAGAACTGGCGCATGTGGGGAACCGAAAAGCCCCATGTTGCAGTCCCATCGTCCCTGCATCCTCAAAAAGTACTGGTCTGGGCCGCCATTTCTTCCAAAGGAATCATTGGCCCATTTTTCAGATCCGAAACGATTACTGCATCACGCTATCTGGACATCCTTCGTGAATTTGTGGCGGTACAAACTGCCTTAGACGACACTGCGAACACCTCGTGGTTTATGCAAGATGGTGCCCGGCCACATCGCACGGCCGACGTCTTTAATTTCCTGAATGAATATTTCGATGATCGTGTGATTGCTTTGGGCTATCCGAAACATACAGGAGGCGGCGTGGATTGGCCTCCCTATTCGCCAGACATGAACCCCTGTGACTTCTTTCTGTGGGGACACTTGAAAGACCAGGTGTACCGCCAGAATCCAGAAACAATTGAACAGCTGAAGCAGTACATCTCATCTGCATGTGAAGCCATTCCGCCAGACACGGTGTCAAAGGTTTCGGGTAATTTCATTCAGAGACTACGCCATATTATTGCTACGCATGGTGGATATGTGGAAAATATCGTACTATAGAGTTTCCCAGACCGCAGCGCCATCTGTTGTTGAAAATTGTAACTACTGTAATTTCGAAAGTTTGTCTGCCTGAAAATGTACTGTTGTCCCAAGCATATTGCAACAAACGGTGTATTTCTGTCGCTGCTCGTTTAGTTTTTATTGCCGTTTCTAATATACCGGTCATTTTTGAAACACCCTGTATAATTATAGATATAATTACTTCTCTCTAGTTCATTTGTTTATTGGCAAAATATTGATAAGAACAATGTTTGTGTCATTTATATCAGTGTCATTAGGTGACAGTCCTTCCTCACTCATTCTGTAATTTCAGCTGTTTTTAACAAAAAAGTCTATTTGTCTGATGATGTGTAGTGGTTGAACTGCTTACATATTCGTACCTGGCCTAGTTTAGTTTAGTTATGTCATGTTCCGTAGATTATTTTCGTGATTATTTTATCGATATGATGTGAAACAAGTCAGATCACAAGATCTATTTACACACGTGAATAATGCTAATATTAATATTACTGAAATTTGTAGTTGTACACATGCAACTACATTTAGAGGTACAATTTTTTTTCTTTTTTTTTACCAGTTCTGAAACAGAAACTCTTCCATGGAATAGAAGGAGTTGTCCAAAAGAAATGATTTTAAGCTAGATTTAAAACTTGATCTGGTACCTGCCAGACACTTGATGTTGATGGGCAAATGATCAAAGATTTTTGTTGCTGAATAATGTACTCCTTTTTGAGCAACTGACAGCTTCAGTAACGGATAGGAAAGGTCATTTTTCCCTCTAGTGTAGTACGTATGAACATCACTGTACTTTGCGAATTGAGATGGATATTTTTATAACGAATTTCACTAGCGAATATATGTACTCTGATGGTGCAGTTAAAATATCTAATTCCTTGAATAGGTGCCTACATGATGTCCTTGGGTGAACACCACTAATTATTCGCACTCCTCTCTTTTGTGCAATCAATACTTTATGCCTAAGTGGTGAGTTACCCCAGAAAACTATTCCATAAGATATTATTGAATGGAAATGTGCAAATACATTAGGAGGCTGATCTATTTATTACCAAGACTAGCGATTATACGAAGAGCGAAAGAAGCTGAACTTAGTTGTTTGAGAAGCTCAGTAATATGCTTCTTCCAGTTCAAGTTGTCACCAATGTGAACACCCAAAAATTTGGAGAAATCTACCCTGTTAACTGAGAAATCTACCCTGTTAACTGAACCCTGTACATGTTGTTGTTGTTGTGGTCTTCAGTCCTGAGACTGGTTTGATGCAGCCCTCCATGCTACTCTATCCTGTGCAAGCCTTTTCATCTCCCAGTACCTACTGCAACCCACATCCTTCTGAATCTGCTTAGTGTATTCATCTCTTGGTCTCCCTCTACGACTTTTACCCTCCACGCTGCCCTCCAATACTAAATTGGTGATCCCTTGATGCCTCAGAACGTGTCCTACCAACCGATCCCTTCTTCTGGTCAAGTTGTGCCACAAACTTCTCTTCTCCCCAATCCTATTCAATACTTCCTCATTAGTTGTGTGATCTACCCATCTAATCTTCAGCATTCTTCTGTAGCACCACATTTCGAAAGCTTCTATTCTCTTCTTGTCCAAACTATTTATCGTCCATGTTTCACTTCCATACATGGCTACACTCCATACGAATACTTTCAGAAATGACTTCCTGACACTTAAATCAATACTGGATGTTAACAAATTTCTCTTCTTCAGAAACGCTTTCCTTGCCATTGCCAGCCTACATTTTATATCCTCTCTACTTCGACCATCATCAGTTATTTTGCTCCCCAAATAGCAAAACTCCTTTACTACTTTAAGTGCCTCATTTCCTAATCTAATTCCCTCAGCATCACCCGACTTAATTAGACTACATTCCATTATCCTTGTTTTGCTTTTGTTGATGTTCATCTTATATCCTCCTTTCAAGACACTGTCCATTCCATTCAACTGCTCTTCCAAGTCCTTTGCTGTCTCTGACAGAATTACAATGTCATCGGCGAACCTCAAAGTTTTTATTTCTTCTCCATGAATTTTAATACCTACTCCGAATTTTTCTTTTGTTTCCTTTACTGCTTGCTCAATATACAGATTGAACAACATCGGGGAGAGGCTACAACCCTGTCTTACTCCCTTCCCAACCACTGCTTCCCTTTCATGTCCCTCGACTCTTATAACTGCCATCTGGTTTCTGTACAAATTGTAAATAGCCTTTCGCTCCCTGTATTTTACCCCTGCCACCTTTAGAATTTGAAAGAGAGTATTCCAGTCAACATTGTCAAAAGCTTTCTCTAAGTCTACAAATGCTAGAAACGTAGGTTTGCCTTTCCTTAATCTTTCTTCTAAGATAAGTCGTAAGGTCAGTATTGCCTCACGTGTTCCAGTGTTTCTACGGAATCCAAACTGATCTTCCCCGAGGTTGGCTTCTACTAGTTTTTCCATTCGTCTGTAAAGAATTCGTGTTAGTATTTTGCAGCTGTGACTTATTAAGCTGACAGTTCGGTAATTTTCACATCTGTCAACACCTGCTTTCTTTGGGATTGGAATTATCATATTCTTCTTGAAGTCTGAGGGTATTTCGCTTGTTTCATACATCTTGCTCACCAGATGGTAGAGTTTTGTCAGGACTGGCTCTCCCACGGCCGTCAGTAGTTCCAATGGAATATTGTCTACTCCGGGGGCCTTGTTTCGACTCAGGTCTTTCAGTGCTCTGTCAAACTCTTCACGCAGTATCATATCTCCCATTTCATCTTTATCTACATCCTCTTCCATTTCCATAATATTGTCCTCAAGTACATCGCCCTTGTATAGACCCTCTATATACTCCTTCCACCTTTCTGCTTTCCCTTCTTTGCTTAGAACTGGGTTTCCATCTGAGCTCTTGATATTCATGCAAGTCGTTCTCTTATCTCCAAAGGTCTCTTTAATTTTCCTGTAGGCGGTATCTATCTTACCCCTAGTGAGATAGGCCTCTACATCCTTACATTTGTCCTCTAGCCATCCCTGCTTAGCCATTTTGCACTTCCTGTCGATCTCATTTTTGAGACGTTTGTATTCCTTTTTGCCTGTTTCACTTACTGCATTTTTATATTTTCTCCTTTCATCAATTAAATTCAATATTTCTTCTGTTACCCAAGGATTTCTACTGGCCCTCGTCTTTTAACCTACTTGATCCTCTGCTGCCTTCACTACTTCATCCCTCAAAGCTACCCATTCTTCTTCTACTGTATTTATTTCCCCCATTCCTGTCAATTGCTCCCTTATGCTCTCCCTGAATCTCTGTACCACCTCTGGTTCTTTTAGTTTATCCAGGTCCCATCTCCTTAAATTCCCACCTTTTTGCAGTTTCTTCAGTTTTAATCTACAGGTCATAACCAATAGATTGTGGTCAGAGTCCACATCTGCCCCTGGAAATGTCTTACAATTTAAGACCTGGTTCCTAAATCTCTGTCTTACCATTATATAATCTATCTGATACCTTTTCGTATCTCCAGGGTTCTTCCATGTGTACAACCTTCTTTCATGATTCTTAAACCAAGTGTTAGTTATGATTATGTTGTGCTCTGTGCAAAATTCGACCAGGCGGCTTCCTCTTTCATTTCTGTCCCCCAATCCATATTCACCTACTATGTTTCCTTCTCTCCCTTTTCCTACACTCGAATTCCAGTCACCCATGACTATTAAATTTTCGTCTCCCTTCACAATCTGAATGATTTCTTTTATTTCATCATACATTTCTTCAATTTCTTCGTAATCTGCAGAGCTAGTTGGCATATAAACTTGTACTACTGTAGTAGGCGTGGGCTTCGTATCTATCTTGGCCACAATAATGCGTTCACTATGCTGTTTGTAGTAGCTTACCCGCATTCCTATTTTCCTATTCATTATTAAACCTACTCCTGCATTACCCCTATTTGATTTTGTGTTTATAACCCTGTAGTCACCTGACCAGAAGTCTTGTTCCTCCTGCCACCGAACTCCACTAATTCCCACTATATCTAACTTCAACCTATCCATTTCCCTTTTTAAATTATCTAACCTACCTGCCCGATTAAGGGATCTGACATTCCACGCTCCGATCCGTAGAACGCCAGTTTTGTTTCTCCTGATAACGACATCCTCTTGAGTAGTCCCCGCCCGGAGATCCGAATGGGGGACTATTTTACCTCCGGAATATTTTACCCAAGAGGACGCCATCATCATGTAATCATACAGTGAAGCTGCATGCCCTCGGGAAAAATTACGGCTGTAGTTTCCCCTTGCTTTCAGCCGTTCGCAGTACCAGCACAGCAAGGCTGTTTTGGTTATTGTTACAAGGCCAGATCAGTCAATCATCCAGACTGTTGCCCTTGCAACTACTGAAAAGGCTGCTGCCCCTCTTCAGGAACCACACGTTTGTCTGGCCTCTCAGCAGATACCCCTCCGTTGTGGTTGCACCTACGGTACGGCTATCTGTATCGCTGAGGCACGCAAGCCTCCCCACCAATGGCAAGGTCCATGGTTCATGGGGGGGGACCCTGTACATATGCTACATCAATTGTTGGTATGACTCTATTTGGTGTACAGACTGGATATAGTGAGTTTTTTTCCCCAAAACAAGGGAGAGTTCATTTCCTGAGAATCACTTAATAATTCTTTGAAAGACATCCTAACACTATCTTCAGCTGCTTTTTCTGGAATGGAATTTATTATAACACTCGTGTCATCTGCAAAAGGTACTAGTTCTGCTTGCTGAACGTTAAGTGAGAGCTCATTCACATGAATAAGGAACAGCAGAGGGCCCAAAATTGAACCCTGTGGGACTCCCTCTGTGATAACTCCCCATTCACTAGAATTTACCACACTCCCAACATTATTTGTGTTATTCAGCACAACTTTTTGCTTTCTATTCGTTAAGTATGATTCAAACCAGCTGTGCGTCTAGTCGTCAATTCCATAAAACCGGAGTTTTCCTAAGAGTGTGACATGATCCACACAGTCAGATGCCTTAGAGAGATCACAAAGAAACCAACTGGCGATAATTTGTTATTTAGGGCTTGTACTATTTGATGGGTAAATATGTAGATAACATTCTCAGTCGAGCAACCCTTCCGGAATCCGAACTGTGACACGCTGAGTAAATTATTTTCACTTAAATGTGAGACTACTCTTGAATACATAACTTTTTCAAATATTTTAGAAAATGAAGTCAGCAATGAGATTGGTCTATAATTATTTAAGTCACTCTTGTCCCCTTTCTTATGAAGAGGTTTGACAATTGTGTATTTCAATTTGTCTGGAAAAATTCCCTGTGCCAGTGAAGCATTACATACACTCCTGGAAATTGAAATAAGAACACCGTGAATTCATTGTCCCAGGAAGGGGAAACTTTATTGACACATTCCTGGGGTCAGATACATCACATGATCACACTGACAGAACCACAGGCACATAGACACAGGCAACAGAGCATGCACAATGTTGGCACTAGTACAGTGTATATCCACCTTTCGCAGCAATGCAGGCTGCTATTCTCCCATGGAGACGATCGTAGAGATGCTGGATGTAGTCCTGTGGAACGGCTTGCCATGCCATTTCCACCTGGCGCCTCAGTTGGACCAGCGTTCGTGCTGGACGTGCAGACCGCATGAGACGACGCTTCATCCAGTCCCAAACATGCTCAATGGGGGACAGATCCGGAGATCTTGCTGGCCAGGGTAGTTGACTTACACCTTCTAGAGCACGTTGGGTGGCACGGGATACATGCGGATGTGCATTGTCCTGTTGGAACAGCAAGTTCCCTTGCCGGTCTAGGAATGGTAGAACGATGGGTTCGATGACGGTTTGGATGTACCGTGCACTATTCAGTGTCCCCTCGACGATCACCAGTGGTGTACGGCCAGTGTAGGAGATCGCTCCCCACACCATGATGCCGGGTGTTGGCCCTGTGTGCATCGGTCGTATGCAGTCCTGATTGTGGCGCTCACCTGCACGGCGCCAAACACGCATACGACCATCATTGGCACCAAGGCAGAAGCGACTCTCATCGCTGAAGACGACACGTCTCCATTCGTCCCTCCATTCACGCCTGTCGCGACACCACTGGAGGTGGGCTGCACGATGTTGGGGCGTGAGCGGAAGACGGCCTAACGGTGTGCGGGACCGTAGCCCAGCTTCATGGAGACGGTTGCGAATGGTCCTCGCCGATACCCCAGGAGCAACAGTGTCCCTAATTTGCTGGGAAGTGGCGGTGCGGTCCCCTACGCCACTGCGTAGGATCCTACGGTCTTGGCATGCATCCGTGCGTCGCTGCGGTCCGGTCCCAGGTCGATGGGCACGTGCACCTTCCGCCGACCACTGGCGACAACATCGATGTACTGTGGAGACCTCACACCCCACGTGTTGAGCAATTCGGCGGTACGTCCACCCGGCCTCCCGCATGCCCACTATACGCCCTCGCTCAAAGTCCGTCAACTGCACATACGGTTCACGTCCACGCTGTCGCGGCATGCTACCAGTGTTAAAGACTGCGATGGAGCTCCGTATGCCACGGCAAACTGGCTGACACTGACGGCGGCGGTGCACAAATGCTGCGCAGCTAGCGCCATTCGACGGCCAACTCCGCGGTTCCTGGTGTGTCCGCTGTGCCGTGCGTGTGATCATTGCTTGTACAGCCCTCTCGCAGTGTCCGGAGCAAGTATGGTGGGTCTGACACACCGGTGTCAATGTGTTCTTTTTTCCATTTCCAGGAGTGTATATCACTAAGGACTCCACTTATTAAATTAGAACAACGCTTCAAAATTATGTTAGAGACTCCATCAACACCACATGAGCTCTTGTTTTTCAGTATATTTATAATTCTCTTAATTTCAATGGGGGACTTTGATGCTATTCATAAAGTCCTGGGGAATTACATTTTTAACATATTTTTATGCTTCTTCAACTGAACCCTTTAACCCTATTTTTGCTGCTACATTCAGAAAGTGATTGTTAAAAATACTTGCAACTCGTTCATTATCACTCACAACATCGCCATTTAGCCTCATTGTTATTGTTATGGTATGGTGTGCACTGTCAGGTTGCCCCGTCTCCCGTTTGACAATATACCATGTAGTTTTAATCTTATTAACTGCATTATTAATTTCTGTCAGAACACATAAGCTTCTCGGCTTCTTAATGACTTTCCTTAAAATATTACAGCATCTTTTGTAGTAAGCAAGTAATGTTGGATCCGACTTATTCTGGCCTGTCCATATATTTCCCTCTTCCTCTTACATGATATCTTAATTCCCTTAGTAATCCATGGCTTACTTGACTTTGTAGTGGCTTTTTTGGACAACGTTTCAGGAATGTAACTCTAAAATACTGAGACAAATTTACGGTGGAATAAATTGAATTTGGCATGAGTATGATTTTCTGTGTATACTTCATCCCATTCTACCTCTTCTAGGCTGCTCTTAAAACTCTGTACCCTGTTCACATCAATAAGCCTCCCTGCCTTGTATGAACCTGCCTGAAGCCTGTAAGGTGCTATATGTGTTATTTCCATCAACTGTGTTTCATGATCAGATAGCCTATTAACAACTGGGTACACACTAATTGTTTCTGCCTGAGCACTGTCTATGAAAATGTTATCAATAAGTGACCTACTATCCTGCTGCACATGAGTTGGAAAATTTACAACAGACACTAGATTGAAACAACCAAACAGAGATTGTAGCTCATTTTTCCTATTCGTATCTTCTAAGAAATCTACATTAAAATCATCACAAACCACTAACTGTTTCTTTTTGTCTGACAGGTAGCTCAATAATGCCTCTAGATTTTTCATGACTAGCTGAAAGTTACCTTGAGGAAATCTGTAGATTGTTACAGTTACTATAGATGTAAATTGCGGTAGCAACTCACAAGCACATGCTTCAAGGATCAGATCTACACAAAAACTATTTCTTTCAATATTTTTGACTTTGTGTCCAGTTTTTATATTAGTAGCAACTCCTCCTTTTTCTGTGTTGACTCTACATGAGTAAGATGCTAATCTGTAATCCCTTAATTTTAACTTCTCCATCCCTGTGGCTACATGGTGTTCTGAGAGACACAAAACATCTATACCTTCAGAATTTATCGCATTTTCTAGGCATACGAGAAGCTCATCTATCTTATTTTTCAATCTTCTAATTTTCTGATGAAACACACAAATTTTATTTCTTTGGATACTGCTACAGACAGCATGTCGCTGTTCTGTTTTAATCTCTTTCAGTACTCTCTGTCTGCAGCCTGACTCTAACCTAAAAAATGTGTCCCTCCGACTCCAGTAATCACAGGGATTTTGGCTTGTGTGCATGTGGCCCCCCTTACATTTTCTGCAAGAAGATCAACTAATCTATCCTTCTCCCTCCTATTCAGGTACAGGTCATGAGTAGTGTAACCCCACCTCCCAATTGCATCAACAGGCACAGCACAGATGTGATATTTAGTTTCTGCCAACAGTAACACCCCCGCACCCCCCCACCCCCACCTCCCCAGCTCTCTGTTAACAGGGTTGAGTTGGCAGCCGTATTAACCCAGGGCCAGTCATGATGCTGCAAAACATCCACAAACCCCACATGAATGTGAGCTGTTGCTGCTCCTATTACATCCAGATCACACCTAATACTATTTTCCGAATTGCTAGCCAGACTCTTTCCTGCTCCTCCTACTACAAGAACATGGTCCTCACCACCAAAATCTTTGCACAAGGCCCCTAGGTTTTCTGTAACCTGGCTAAGCTTAGCACTAGGTTGCGCAATGCTTGTGACGTGATACTTGACTCCTAGCCTATCCTGTAGCAACTGGCCTTCACCTCTCCCATGACTGCTACCTAACAGCAGGACTTTTCTTTCTGCTTGACTTTACTCCCGACCTAGAATTACAATTGTTACTATGAGTCCGCTGCACCCTACTTTGCTCAAAAACTGTTTGAGGCTCTTCTAATTCAGGTAACAAATCAAAATGATTGCTCACTAGAATCTGAAGAGTGATTTCTGGGGTTTTCACCTTCTGACTACGACTTATTACCTGTTCCCAGCTCCCATTCTCTCTTTCCCCCTTCAACCTGTCTAATTCGAAGTACACAGCCTGAAGGGCACAAATCTGTTTTCCCTGTTCTACGATTTTCTTGTCACGGCTACATAAACTACAACTCCATTGGTGAACCTCATTTGGCACTATAACAGCTTCCCCACTATAATCACCCCAGTGAAACACCAACGCACAATCCTGACTTTTCACTCCCGTGCTCACTAATCTACGACAACATGCACATTTGTCACACATGTTGGCAGATTAAACAATATAAATTACACTACAAACAAACAACACAAATACAAACTATACAAATTACATTACAAACAATTCCACTACACCAATTAATAATTAGTAGAAAGTAAATTAGTTTCCAGTGAGATGAACAGAGAACTTCTGGACGTCATGTGAGTGTAGCAGCAGGGGAGAACATAGTTTGAAAATTTCATATAACATCCACATTTCACTTTTTGTGAAACATTTCCATTGGCTGGTGTTGATGTAATCTGTGCTTAGTGTGGGAATTTCACACTGTTTTACGCATGGCTCTGTGGTCGTCACTCACAGTTACAATTGTGTTACCAAGAGATCAGCTAAGGAGCCGCCAACACCAGCTATAGGGATATTTGTGTATTTTCTTGTAATTTTATGTGTTTTAGTACTCTCTGTACCTCTGCTATTCTTACCCTTGCAGGGCTCACATTCTGAACATGATTTTAACTTAAAGTTGAATCCGGTCATAATTAATAAATATCATTGTGATCTAGACTGTTGTTTTAACCAAGATATGAGAAAGTGGTAGCTAGAAGACACAGTATGTCTTCATGTCATTAATAGGAAACAAGCAGAGACTGGAGATCAGGTTCCCATTGGTAAAACATTCAGGTGACCATCTCTTACTTGCTTCATTCTTACAGGATTTGGAGACCGTTTCCAGACATCAGTTTCCTAAAAAAAAGTAAGAATCATATCTCTAAAACAATAAAAAATTTCCTTTTGAAGATAGATTTCCGAGCACTGTTACATACAGAACATTATGCAGTGTTGTAACGAATCCAGCTGTAGCTTACATTGTAGCACAATTGGATTGTAATTGTGAAGTTGGTATTTTGCATATCTCTAATAGCATTCTACAGTCTTTTATTTAAATTCTGTGTTGTGAGAAAGGTTAACGTTATTTAACAAGCATTGAATCATAATTTTAATAGAAATAATATCTTTTTATTTTTAATTAGTATTCACATGAAAATGCAAGTATTTATGATAAATTAAAATTTTTTGGAAAATTGTGAAACATCATATAGAAAATTGAATACTTTTTTATTTCCAGGGATTGAAAAATATCAGTGATGTAAATTAAAAAAATTATATTTAATGAAAAGGCGTTACACATATATCTGTCAAATTTTAATTTATTTCCTTGTGACCATTAATTAAAATGAAAAATAATATATTTTCATTTAAATAATTATGTTCAGTATTTGTTAATTAATATATCCATTTGTTTGCAAATATTGACTTCAAAAGAAAGTACCCTACTAGTGACATTCAAACAATGATCCCATGATTGCAGTTCTTTGTACTTCACAGTGCGTGGAAACATCAATTTTTTGTAATTTTTTTATTTTATTTATTTATTTTTGAGAATTGTGTCATTCTGCTTTAGAAGATTTGTGTCTGAATACTGACCTGAAAAGCCCTTATGTATGAAGAAAATCGGAGAGGGCCATTTGGTAAGTTCCTTTGTGAGTATGGAGTGCCATATAGAAGCAATAAGTTGCTTCATTCCCACATGTGGCGAATTGGTTGATAGGTACATTTTCTGTGCATGATGTGCTGATGTGTGAAAGATTAGGAGATGCAGTTTTGATTAAGTGTGTCCCTTGTGAGTTTCAGAGATTCAATATTTTAACCACATTTGTCTTAGAATTTTTTGTGTTTTATAATAATGGTAGCTACAGATGTAGCTCCACAAACTAACTCCCATTCTCAAAAATAAGAAAAGAACTGAGATTAACACATTGGCAACATGAGACCCTACTTCAAGCTCCAGCTGATTATATTGCACACAGCTGCACTCTATAGGAGTAATGGCAATGAAAGGGTTTCCTTTTTTACAATGCTCTTAACTGCTTTCGCCATCCAGAGGCTAAATCTGAACCCAGACTGCACAGAACATGCTAGGTTATTATATTCAAATTAATGAGCACAAATTTATTTTAGAAATTACTGGGATGTATGAAACAGGATGTTGATTATTAGGTGAGTGTGTTATGTGTATTAAATGGATTTGATGTGGCTAGTTTGCACTATTCTGGGTAGACTATTAAATTTAAAGTTCTTCTTATAGTATATATGTTTTTCTTTCATATGGAATGGACAGTATGCCAACCAATGTAAGCAGGAGAAATTCTCCTGACTGGGGAGAAATCATTACGGCATTCCACAAACCTCGATTTTAGCTTGATTATTTTTTCTCATATATGCCAATGATCTACCATCTGAGACCTGAGTTTCTCATGACATATATAGTGTTTAAATAATGTATGGAACTACAACTGGGTAATTTCATCAAGAACTGCCAGTATTTTGACGGATGACCAGCCTGTCATTTTCAACAGCTATTCCTTGAAGAGGAAAGGGTGGTCACTTGTTGAAGTATTGGCAGTTGTCAACAACATCACCCAGCTGCAGTCCCATATATTATTTGATCTTCCATCTAACATAGAAGGAATAGAATTACAGTTGCAGTACTGTAGTGATCAGTACAAAGACACATATAGCTACTGAAGAAGTAATAAATTATGTCCTTAAAAGTAATATTGAGTGGTTTTCTGCAAATGGTCTCACTCTCAATTTAAAAATGACATTGCGTGTTTAGTTCTGCCCATCTAGGGGATCGACTTGAGTGGTAAGTGTAACACACAGTAAATAAACAATAATTAGGATGGAAGCTCCAAAAATTGCAGGCATCCACATTGATGAGAATTGAAACTGGAAAAACGCAACTTAGTTCAGCTAAATTTCCATTTTGAATCAAAGCAAATTTTTGGTAGGGATAAATCAGTAAGTTGAAATATATTTTGTATTTTCATTCAGTAAAGTCATATGGAATGATGATTTGGGGTAACTCATGTTTAAGAAATGAAGTCTACTTTGCTGGGAGAATAATATGTGGTGCTCACCATGGTCTGTTTAAGGCATCAGGCATTTTGACTACTGCTTCACAGTATAAAGATGCTGTAACTTACCAAACGAAAGCGTTGGTATGTTGATAGAGACAATAACAAACACACACACAAATTTCAAGCTTTCGCAACCCACGGTTGCTTCATCAGGAAATAGGGAAGGAGAGGGAAAGACGAAAGGATGTGGGTTTTAAGGGAGAGGGTAAGGAGTCATTCTGCTCTCGGGACTGGAATGACTCCTTGCCCTCTCCCTTAAAACCCACATCCTTTCGTCTTTCCCTCTCCTTCCGTATTTCCTGATGAAGCAACCGTGGGTCGTGAAAGCTTGAAATTTGTGTGTGTGTTTGTGTTTGTTATTCTCTATATCAACATACCAGCACTTTTGTTTGGTAAGTTTATATATATAACAAAGATGATGTGACTTACCATACGAAAGCGCTGGCAGGTCGATAGAAACACAAACAGACACATACATACACACAAAATTCTAGCTTTCGCAACCAAAGGTTGCTTCATCAGGAAAGAGGGAAGGAGAGGGAAAGACGAAAGGATGTGGGTTTTAAAGGAGAGGGTAAGGAGTCATTCCAATCCCGGAAGCAGAAGGACTTACCTTAGGGGGAAAAAAGGACAGGTATACACTCGAACACACACACATATCCATCCACACATATACAGACTCAAGTAGACATATTAAAAGGCAAAGAGTTTGGGCAGAGATGTCAGTCGAGGCAGAAGTGCAGAGGCAAAGATGTTGTTGAATGACAGGTGAGGTATGAGTGGCGGCAACTTGAAATTAGCAGAGATTGAGGCCTGGTGGGTAACTTGAAGAGAGGATATATTGAAGAGCAAGTTCCCATCTCCAGAGTTCAGATAGGTTGGTGTTAGTGGGAAGTATCCAGATAACCCGGACGGTGTAACACTGTGCCAAGATGTGCTGGCCGTGCACCAAGGCATGTTTAGCCACAGGGTGATCCTCATTACCAACAAACACTGGCTGCCTGTGTCCATTCATGCGAATGGACAGTTTGTTGCTGGTCATTCCCACATAGAAAGCTTCACAGTGTAGGCAGGTCAGTTGGTAAATCACGTGGGTGCTTTCACACGTGGCTCTGCCTTTGATCGTGTACACCTTCCGGGTTACAGGACTGGAGTAGGTGGTGGTGGGAGGGTGCATGGGACAGGTTTTGCACCGGGGGCGGTTACAAGGGTAGGAGCCAGAGGGTAGGGAAGAAGGTTTGGGGATTTCATAGGGATGAACTAAGAGGTTACGAAGGTTAGGTGGACGGCGGAAAGATACTCTTGGTGGAGTGGGGAGGATTTCATGAAGGATGGATCTCATTTCAGGGCAGGATTTGAGGAAGTCGTATATATAAAATAGAAGGAAACATTCCACGTGGGAAAAATTATATGTAAAAACAAAGATGAGGTGACTTACCGAACGAAAGCGCTGGCAGGTCGATAGACACACAAACAAACACAAACATACACACAAAATTCAAGCTTTCGCAACAAACAGTTGCCTCATCAGGAAAGAGGGAAGAAGGGGGGAAGACGAAAGGAAGTGGGTTTTAAGGGAGAGGGTAAGGAGTCATTCCAATCCCGGGATATATATATATATATATATATATAGAGAGAGAGAGAGAGAGAGAGAGAGAGAGAGAAACATTCCACGTGGGAAAAATATATCTAAAAACAAAGATGATGTAACTTACCAAATGAAAGTGTTGGTATGTTGATAGACACACAAACACAAACACAAAATTCAGGCTTTCGCAACCCACGGTTGCTTCATCAGGAAAGAGGGAAGGAGAGGGAAAGACGAAAGGATGTGGGTTTTAAGAGAGAGGGTAAGGATTCATTCCAATCGCGGGAGTGGAAAGACTTACCTTAGGGGGAAAAAAGGACAGGTATACACTCGCGCGCGCACACACACACACACACACACACACACACACACACACACATCCATCCACACAAATACCTGTCCTTCAGTCTTTTGGTAACACATATGATCACTGGTTTCTGCAACTGAGGTTTCTGATTCTGCACTCAGGCAAGTTTGGATGGGTTCCCTTTCTCAGTCAAGAGGGCAGTGATTTCTGGCACCTCCTCTTCTCTCGACTTGCAGCTTCTAGTCGCAGACCAATTTTATCACTCTCTGGCTCTCCCAGTCACAAATTGGACAGCATTTCAGGGAGTAGAGACGCAGACATTGAGGATAAAGATCACCAATTCCCACTAGAGAAATAGGTGGGTTCGCTACAACACAACTTCGATGTTCTCCAGTGGCAAATCCGTGCAGTTCCAAACACTTCCACTGACACACAACACACTGTTTCATAGAACAATATTATGAAAAGGAAAGTTGGTACTCACCATATAGCGGAGATGCTGAGTCACTCGTCCACAATAGACGTACACACACACACACACACACACACACACACACACACACACACACACACACACACATGTGCGCCTGCTGTCTCAGGCAACTGAAACCAGACTACAGGCAGCAGCACCAGTGCATCATGATGGGAGTGGCAACGGGGTTGGGCTAAGGAGGAGGCTGGGGCGGGGGGGGGGGGGGGGGGGGGGGGAATAGTATGGTGGGCATGGCAGACAGTGAAGTGCGGCAGGTTAGACGGAAGCAGGGGAAAGGTGGGGAGGAGGCAGGGAGAAGTAGTGGAAAAGGAGAGAAGTAAAGAGACTGAGTGTGATGGTGGAATGACAGCTGTGTAGTGGTATAATGGGAACTGGGAAGGGGCTGGATAGCTGAGGACAGTGACTAACAAAGGTTGAGACCAGGAGGGTTACAGGAACATAAGAGTATTGCAGGGAGAGTTCCCACCTGCACAATCCAGAAAATCTGGTGTTGGTGCGAAGGATCCATATGACACAGGCTGTGAAGCAGTCATTGAAATGTAGGGTGTCATGTTTGACAGCATGTTCAGCAACAGTGTGGTCCACTTGTTTCTTGGCAACAGTTTGTTGGTGGCCCTTCATGCAGACAGACACCTTGTTGGTTGTCATGCTCACATATAATGCAGCGCAGTGGTTGCAGCTTAGCTTGTAGATCACATTGTTACAGTCTAAAAGAAGACGTAGAACACGAGTTGACGATAGCCAACAGCTGAAAGTGTGTTGTACATTGCACACTTTGGGCAGCTGGAACGCAAATGTAATCAACCACGTCCTTATCCAAAGGGGTGCAGTGACTGGGTGCAGTGACTGGACTTAGGCATGGACTTATGCATGGCTGGTTGCTCCAGTGGACAATGTCTAGATAATCTGATATGCAATGAAAGTGCTCTGTCAAGCCATAATCACATGGACCTAGCATTGACAGTGTATCTGGCTTGAGGTGCACAAATAAGCACTTTCGAATTCACAGTACCTCCATGTCACACCGACTTTATGTCCAAGACAAATACAACAAACTCATGTATTTAGTTGACAAAGGCTCGAATGTCAGCATCCTTTCAGCAAGAACTACTACTATGGTAATAATTTTTCCATACAATCATAGCTATCGGTAGCAAATGAATTTAAAAGTCTTAGATATGGCAATGAAGAGGGAACGATGAGTCTTGTTTTTTTTACAAAAATTGAGATGGACTTTCCAGGAAAACAAAGTGTTACATGGACATTCAAGAATTCTGCAAAATGCTACAGTCAATGACTACCACAACACGAGTTCAGGTACAGCATAATACCGTTCACCATAAACCCACATCAGGGCCACTGGTAGCTTGCAGGGCACATTGGTTAGCCCCTGATAAGTATGCTGCTACAAAGAAGGAATTTGAGAAGTTAATCACAGTGGGGGTTATCAGACATTGTGACAGTCCATGGGCATCACCCCTCCATCTATTAAGTAAGAAAAGTGGGTCATGGCATCCTTGTGATCATTTAGACTTGAATGCATGTACCGCATCAAATTGTTATCCAATACCACACTTGCATAATTTTACGACCACAGTGGCAGGCTCCAAGGTGTTCAGTATTATTCATTTTCAGAAGGCATATCATCAGTCTCTGGTAGCATTTGAAGATGTGAAAAACACGGCGGCGTAGTTGCACCGGTCCTTGGGAGTGGTCAGTTTTTACAGATATCACAGGTGATTAAGGTACAGGCACTGCTCACAGTAGTGCTTTCAGGCAGCAGTTCCTGAGAGTTCGAAGTATTGTATGGACTCCAGAGATGTTAGCTGCATTTCACAAAGTTAAATCATCCTTGTGAGAAGCAGTACTTCTAGCTCATCCCATACTGTCAGCACTGCTGGCTGTGGTCGTCAACACTAGTAAGACAGAAGATAAACGAATCAAGGCAACCATTCGAGTTTTTCTCTTTGAAGTTTGAGGAACAGACAATGGAGTCCCAAAGACTGGGAACTTCAGGCAGTCTATGAAGCAATCAAGCATTTCCTAATGCAAGGTGAGGCCCATCCCTTCACTGTTTTCTCAGACATTTCCTCAGTGTTTAACAACTCACACAACTCTTTTTCTCCTCAACAGTTTTGCCATCTAAAGGTTGCGGCTAAATTCACAACCGATATTCATTACCTGAGAGGAGTGGACAATATGGTTGCCAACTGTTTCTCTAGAATCAGTGCACTTGCAGCAAAGGCCAACACAACCATTAGCATGGAGATGGAAAGATACACGTGGCCAGGGGTAAGATGAGATTGGGTTAAAACGTGCTTACCTTGTCAAATGGCCTGAGTAGAATGTCATGTTCATATACCATTTGGTTCGGTTTGGGAGCTGATAGGTCGTTTTTCACATAGGCATATAGACCTTGTAGGGCCACTAGCACCAGTGCAAGGATTCAGATATATACTCACGGCTGTCGACAGATCTACCCGAAGGGTTGAGGCTGCTCCTGTCATGGACATTGCAGCATAAACAGTTGCAAGGGCATTCTTGAATATGTGGAGATCAAGTTTTGGGGATCCAATGGCTGTGATGACAGACATGGACCGTCAGTTTGATTCAGCCCTGTTCAATGAGCTGGCCACGCTGTGTGGATTCATTCATCATCATTCCACTAGCTGCCATCCAGCCAAGAACGGCATTGTAAAATGCTGGCACAGGACACATAAGTCAGCGTTAATGTGGTAGAGGTATCCCTGGTTGACTGCTTTACCGCTAGTGTTACTGGAGTTGTGCACAACATTCAAAGCTGACCTTGGCACATCAAGTGGAGAAACAGTGTATGGTGATACCATAAGATGGCCTTCGAATTTTTTTCCTTCACTCAATGGGGATACTATACAGAGTATCCTGGCTCCTTGGCACTATGTATGAGGAAGTGCATCTCGAGCTTTTGGCTTTCGACAGTGCCCTGCCATCCGCAACCCAGTCTTTATGTATAAAGACGTGGCTCACTGCACCCATGTGGTGCTCCACTGGGATGGCAAGAGAGCACCCTCGCAGCCACCCTACACAGGACCCTATCCAGTTTTAGAAAGAGATGTGCACACAATGATGCTCTTGATAAATGCCAAACCAAAAAAAGTGTCCATTAAAAGGGTTAAACTGGATCCCTGTCACCATCAAAAGAGGCAGAGTACTGACAACCATTCTGGTAGCAAGCAATTGCAGTAAGGCCACCTCTGGCTACATCAACCTCTACACCAGCAGCCTCGACTACTACTTCACCAACAACTTTGATGGAGTCAACTGCCACAGATGCCACATGCCTTCAGAACCTCCTACACCCGAGTAGGACTAGTGGGCAAAAGCACCAGAACCATTTCATACGTGGGCAGGCAGAATGTTTTGACAACAGTACCCGTGTATACCAGAAGCTCCACTCTACAGGAGGGAACACTGTGTGGCGACGTTAACTGGAGAGCAAGTGGTATGGTAGAATATCTCTGGACCTAGATGATGGGCAGAAAAGAGACTCTTTGTTGTTATTTTGTAACCTAGTAATTTTTATGTAATTTCTTTGAAGTTTTCTTGTGTGTTCATTTCTCGGAGTTATTGAGATTTCAGAAGTGATAAAAACAAAGAAAATATAGTTACAAAATCTTCTAACTGGTTGTGGAGTGAAGTACCCACAAGATTTTACTAAATGCTACAAGAGGGGTCACTGTCCCAGCCCAGGCCAAAGAGGTACACATTGTTTTGATAAGCGATCACATCATCATTAGATATTGCTACATTTATGAGAAATTT
This sequence comes from Schistocerca americana, assembly GCF_021461395.2. NCBI lineage: Eukaryota > Metazoa > Arthropoda > Insecta > Orthoptera > Acrididae > Schistocerca > Schistocerca americana. The sequence goes on along the minus strand of NC_060119.1, from coordinate 1,214,780,012 downwards.
ATTAATCCATAGAGATGTTTGAACAGGGTTCAAAATCGTGTTGTTTTGTTTAATTTTGAAATTTTCTTGTTGTTAGCTTCTGTCCCTAATTCAGATTCAATAACAAACTGTACTGTTTTAGAATTATTCTTATGTCCTAAAATGAACATACCATTTATCATTCTTTTGGTAGTTTCGACAACACTTTTTAAATACAACTTTGTAACATCTCACTTAGTTAATGACGTCAGGATTTTTATATAGCTCTCGTTTTCTCACACTAGATATTTTTAAGCATGGAATAATCCAGTTTAGTTTACTTGTGCCTTTTTGGTGCCAGATGCTTGGTTGGAATGATTCATTGAATACTTCTTGAAAACGTGGTAGAAACTCAAATTTCTCAGTACTTGACACACTACTAAGGACTACTGTACTGTATCTGTATTGTCTCGGGACAGTATCAAGTTATTTTTACAAAAGTTTCTTTTCATAAAACCTTTCTTAACATTTGATTTCATTATTCCTGACAGTTGAATAAACAATGTGGAACAGCTGGGAATTCCTAACTGTAAAGAGAACTTGTTTCCTCTGTTAAACATATAATTTGTTAAGATACTGTATATACACTACTGGCCATTAAAATTTCTACACCACGAAGATGACGTGCGAAATTTAACCGACAGGAAGAAGATGCTGTGATATGCAAATGATTAGCTTTTCAGAGCATTCTCACAAGGGTGGTGTTGGTGGCGACACATACAGCGTGCTGACATGAGGAAAATTTCCAACCCATTTCTCATACACAAACAGCAGTTGACCGGTGTTGCCTGGTGAAATGTTGTTGTGATGCCTCGTGTAAGGAGGAGAAATGCATACCATCACGTTTCCGACTTTGGTAAAGGTCGGATTGTAGCCTATGGTGATTGCGGTTTATCGTATCATGACATTGCTGCTTGTGTTGGTTGAGATCCAATGACTGTTAGCAGAATATGGAATCGGTGGGTTCAGGAGGGTAATACGGAACGCCGTGCTGGATCCCAACGGCCTCCAAGATGACAGGCATCTTTTGCACATGGCTGTAACGGATCGTGCAGCCATGTCTCGATCCCTGAGTCAACAGATGGGGACATTTGCAAGACAACAACCATCTGCACAAACAGTTCGACAACGTTTGCAGCAGCATGGAGTATCTGCTCGGAGACCATGACGCTGCATCACAGACAGGAGTGCCTGGGATGGTGTACTCAATGATGAACCTGGGTGCACGAATGGCAACACGTCATTTTTTTGGATGAATCCAATTTCTGTTTACAGCATCATGATGGTCACATCCGCATTTGGTGACATCATGGTGAACACACATTGGAAGTGTGTATTCATCATCGCCATAGTGGCGTATCACCTGGTGTGATGGTATGGGGTGCCATTGGTTACACGTCTTGGTCACCTCTTGTTCACATTGACGGCAGTTTGAACGGTGGATGTTACATTTCAGATGTGTTACGACCAGTGGCTGTACCCTTCATTCGATTCGCGAAACCCTACATGCACAACCACATGTTGCAGGTCCTATACGGGCCTTTCTGGATACAGAAAATGTTGGACTGCTGCCCTGGCCAGCACATTCTCCAGATCTCTCGCCAATTGAAAACGTGTGGTCAATGGTGGCCGAGCAACTGGCTCATCACAATACACCACTTATTACTCTTGATGAACTGTGGTATCGTGTTGAAGCTGTATGGGCACCTGTACCTGTACACGCCATCCATCCGAGCTCAGTTTGACTCAATGCCCAGGCGTAGTTGTTCTGGGTACTGATTTCTCAGGATCTATGCACCCAAATTGCATGAAAATGTAATCACTTGTGAGATCTAGTATAATATATTTGTCCAATGAGTACCCGTTTATCATCTGCATTTCTTCCTGGTGTAGCAATTTTAATGGACAGTAATGTAGAAATAGCTGACTGAGCATATTCTCTAGTGAATTCACAAAAATTTAGTTTAAAACCAGATTTCTGAATTAAAACAATAAACTGGTTTGACCTATAGTCATGACTTACCACGTTTACATTGAAATCAGGTGTGGTGATAATATTTTTCTTCCTTTCTTTCTTAAGTTTATCGAGAAGACACTGGAGTTTGGACAAGAAGGCTTCAGTTGTTGCATTTCCTGAATTTTGTGTAAGTTGGTATAACTATTGTGTTCATCTCTCTTAATTCAACACAACAGCTTTCAAAAGAGCACTCCTCATTTAAGCAGTCAGATCTGTCTTTATATTTATATTGTATGTTAAGCATGTGTTGAGAAGTATGCATGACCCTTCATTGTATCTCTCTCTTCTGCAAAAGCAGCTTGCTGCATTGAAATATTTCAGTTTATTTAAAAATTTTATAGAGTCAGTAGTTAACTAAGGCTCATTTAAGCAGACAATTTCAATATTTTTGCTTTCATTGAGGTTGATTTGCTGTTCTTCAATATTGGTTCTACCTGCCTTCAATCCATTTATATTCCAATGCTTTATGTAACTTTTGTCACTGTTTTTTATCTGTCTGTGTACAACTTCTCATAGATTCCTTACCTCAGCATCTTCTTCATACCAATTTCTACTATAAAATCCTTCAGATGGCATGATGGTGGAATTCTTCTCTTGCCAAGGGTACAAGTGGCTCCTGTTACTTCTGCTGTTGTTGATTTTGCATTTCCTGTTGTCGGTGTTGGTCCTTCCCTAGTTGCTTGTGTTTCTGAAGATAATTCTAATTTTGCTGCCACTGGTGATGGCTGTCATCACAATTGGTGGTTGAGGTTGTGGATGTTTTTTTTTCTGTTGTTGCTGCTGCTTTTGATGATAATAGTTTTGTATCAGTTGATACTGGTTTTGTAGCAACTGGTGATGGTTCTGCTGTATTAGCTGATGGTGGTGGGTTTGCTTCTGCAGTTGGTGATGGGTGCTGTTCTCTTGTTTGTGGTTGGCATGGTTCATATTATTTCTTCTTGTGCCAGCTGTGATTCAACATTTCCAGAGTTTTATTGCTGAGAAGTCTCTTACCCTATCCATTCAGGTGCAGTCCGTGCCTTGTTAAACTGTCTCTCTCCAGGTAGTCAACAGGTAAAAAAGTGAGTGTTTTGATAAATTTTGCCAATCTCCTGAAACTGTTTGTTGGCCTTAATAATTTATTTAGTTACAAATGAGTTTGTTGGCCTTAATAATTTATTTAGTTACAAATGAGTCATTATAAGGTCATATCTTTATGATATTCTAGGACAACCATGCATTTGCTCTTCTTAGGCATCAAGTTATAGAATATGCTGGCTTCATCCATACCAAACATATCTCTTGGATGATACAAATAAGAGAGCTTGGACTGAACTTCCTGCACCACCCATTGGCCTCTTCCTCACTTATATTTACTTTATGCACTTCACCACAGACACAGACAGCACCTATTTTATACCTCTTCTGGAAACGCTATAGGCAGCCTTCAGAACACACAAACCTACAAATACTCATGTTCTGAGCATTTTCAAGAGCCTTTTCTTGAAGTGTGGGGCCAGACAAAGGAATCTACTGTGAGTGAATGTGTTGGAACCATTCAAACAGTGAATCCTCCACTTCTTTGTCTTTGACTGTCTTGATGCACTTGCTATTGCTGCTAAATGAACAGCTTGAAGACTTGCCTCTATTTTCTGTTTTCTGCAGCCTGTTTTTTAGTATTATCTTCATTATTGACCATATCTGGAATTTGCTGCTTTTCTCTTAGTATCATAGCATTTTGAGCCCATTTCTGTTTTGGCAGCAAACTGCGCATGATGGAGCGAAAGAAATAAAACACATTCACTATTCACAAACAAACAGAGATGGAGAGCTCCGGTAATACTTGTGTGTCGTGCGCCGCATGCAGTCTGCTGACCAGCGCCTCTCTTCCCCAGCCCTCATGTCTTATGCTGTGGAAGTAACACGTGAGCTGCAAGCAAGTGATCAGGCCATTGTTGTGAAGCTACAATACAATATATTACTGAGAAAAATTATGTGAAATGCATAATGGAAAATACTATAGTGCACAGCACTACATATGTATATATTTACTGGTTTACTTGGAGAAATGCGTGATACACACAGTGCTGTATTACAAAACATTTATTCACTTCCGGTTTCAATTGTGGACCATATTCACAGAATAAGAATCTTTATTAGCCGTTCAGTATTTTCTTATACAATGGGCTTCATCAGTAAGTTCAGTTACACTATAAATATGCTTATATTCTCATAACAATGTATATATAAATCATATGAATGTGGAAAAATGTCTATTGTAACAACTTCACATGACATACATACTATTTAACCAGGAAGGATTATGCCATTGCTGACTTGAAAATGTAAGAAAATTGATACTTAGCACCCTAATACAGGTTTAAACCAAATGGTGCTGTCCACTTACTGATCTTACAGGTTTAATGTTATTGACGTTGTTTTATGCTTGTTTAAGCCAGTATTAGGGCATTAAGTATCATTCGTCTTATATTTTCAAGTCATCAATGGTGTATACCTTACTGGTTAAGTAGCATGTACACCATGTGAAGCTGTTACAATAGATATTTTTCCATTGTGAGAATGGTCCGTGATTGAAACCAATAGTGAATATATGTTTTGTAATACAGCGCTTTGTGCATCATGTGTTTCTCCAAGTACATCAATGCTGTTGACAGTTGCCTGTATATATATATATATATATATATATATATATATATATATATATATATATATATATATATATATATATATATTTATTTTTGGTTTGGATGAAGAATAAGGTATTGAATATGTAATGTAGGGATCATATTTTAGTTTGTAGTATGAACTGCCCTTAATTCAGTTCAAGGAGTAGATTTTTTTGAAGTAATTTGGCAGGGACCAGATAGCTACTATGAATTACCTGAGTTCTCGGTTTATCCGATTTTGAAATAATGAGGGTCTACTGTACGTGTGTTTTCTGTCAATATAATTTTATAGATTACACTACTTAGCGTATAGATCTACAATAACTTTCCACATATTTTGATCTGGGAAAGGCATAAATGGTAATTGCAGAGTCCACAAAGCTTCACATGTTGATCAGACAGTGTTAGGGATCGTACCTTTCCTCAGTAAAACTGAGGGGATAGGTCTTGGGAGCTGCAGCCTGTAACCAACCAGCTGATGGTGCTGAGTGCACATTTTTTTCATTCTATGCTTCCTAATTCCAGGAGACTTTGTGACAAGTGTGAAAGAGATCTGAAAGTTGAATTCTTGTTACTTCTGAATGAGCAGCTGGACAAGGCTGGGAAGGATACAGTGTGATTTTTCTCATTATTGTCAGCTGCTTCTCTATTTCTTCAAACACATTGTCCACTCCTAAGCAGAGTTCACCATCCACTGCTAAAACATTGGTGGTTACTGATCTCAATTCAAATCTAGCAATGTTTTATTTGAACACATCTCAAGCTGAATCATATTCCACCGTGCGAAACTGAACATTTGTGGAAATGCTGTCCTAGCTTCATTGACTTGTAACCACTTTTGTATATACGTGTCCACCAAACGAAGTACCATACTAGATAGTCATTCTAAAAATAAACTTTTTCATGGTGGCATTTTTAACGTCACTCGAACAGTTTAACCAACTTATCTTATTGTCATTAGGATCTCCTCAGCAGGGGAAATAGCAAGTTGAAAATTTTTTGCCTAATTTATTACAGTAGCTGATACGAGTTGCTCCAGAAAGTGAAAACGTCTGGAATCATTTGGTAGATGAATTGAGAGAGCTTACAAGGAACCACAGCGGAACTATGTTATTTATGGCATTGTGTGGATGCACCCAGCACATCCTTTTTTCAGTTTTCTGAGTTTTAAATAATGATAAGGCACAGTAACACCCACTTCAGAAGAGATTATGATTGCAGCTGATGCAGAAAGTGATTGATGCTGTCTTGTTTTTGTCGAATCGCTCCAGTGGGAACGTGTGTGCCATACAGGTAAGCATCAGAACCTGTGACCTTTATTGCAGTATGTCGTATCATATATAGTATCGTGTCAGTGGGAACTGTCTCTTAAACTTACCTGACAGAATAACACATCATGTAGAAAGCACATGAGAAAACTTCAGGTGGTTTATTCCCAGGATCACAAATTTGGAGAAGCAACTTGATGTAGTGAGGTGAAGTCAGGGACAGAACATAGCTCCAAACTACTGGATGTGATGTGTTGCTATCTCAGTGAGCTAATCATTGGCCAACCATTTATTTACTGAATCTTTCCAAGCACACATGATGATACAACCAACAGTGCACTGCCACAGACACATAGTTGTTATGAGGTAACTCAATGACATGTTGGGGTCAAAACTGGCACCTTACAACCTCTGCTTACCAAAGAGAAAAAATTCACTTGATAGCATTACATTTTATAAATTGTAATTGATGTTTCCCTCAGAATGCACTAGTTAGTAGTGCTGTCTGTGTGATATGAAACTTCCTGGCAGATTAAAACTGTGTGCCGGACCGAGACTTGAACTCGAGACCTTTGCCTTTTGCGGGCAAGTGCTCTACCACTGAGCTACCCAAGCACGACTCATGACCTGCCCCACAGCTTTACTTCCAGCAGAACATCGTCTCCTATCTTCCAAACTTCACAGAAGCTCTCCTGCAAAGCTTCTGGAAACATCTCCCAGGCTGTGGCAAAACCATGTCTCAGCAATATCCTTTTTTCCAGGAGTGCTAGTTCTGCAAGTTTCGCAGGAGAGCTTCTGTGAAGTTTGAAAGGTAGGAGATAGGTAAGCTGTGAAGACAGGTTGTGAGCCGTGTTTGGGTAGCTCCGTGGTAGAGCATTTGCCTGCGAAAGGCAAAGATCTCGAGTTCGAGTCTCGGTACGGCACACAGTTTTAATCTGCCAGGAAGTTTCAAGACAAAATGCACATTAAGCATTGATGAAAATTCACAGAATAGGCGAGGAAAAATGGAAAGACTGGTAGAAGCTGACAGCAGGGAAGAACAGTTTGGCTCTTGGGAAAAGTAGGAACATGCAAATAAGTACTGACCCTACAACTTATCTTAGAAAATAGTTTGAAGAAAGGCTAACTTACATTTATAGCTTCGATAATATTAGCTGGAATACACATTTTGAAATTCTAAAGGAAACAGACATAAATTACAGGGAATGAAATGTTGTTTAGAACACGTACAGATACCAGACTGCAGCTATGTAAGTCAAAAGACATGGAAGGAGGACAGTCGTTGGAGAAGGGAGTGAGGCAGGGTTGTCACTTGTCCTCGCAAAGTTATTAAATCTCTGTACTGAGCAAGCAGTAAAGGAAACAAAGGAAAAGTTTTGAAATGGCAATAAAGTTGAGGAGAAAAACATAAAAACTTTGAAGTTTGTTGATAACATAATTTGTCAACCATGGAAAAGGACTTGGCGGCTGAATGAGATGGGCGATAGTGTGAAAGAGATTACAAGATGAAGATAAACAAAAGTAAAACAACTGAGGAAATGTGATTAATGAGTCACTAAAAGTAGTAGATGAGTTTTGGTGTTTGGGTAGCAAAATAATTGCCGAGAGCCAAAGTAAACAGGATATAAAATGCAAACTGCAATAGCAAGAAAGCATTTCTGAAAAAGAGAATTTTTTAACATAAAATACAAATTTTTTACTAAGTTTTTTCTAAAATTATTTGCCATGAATGTAGCCTACTACAGAAGTGTAGCATGGAAGATAAGAGATACAGACAAGAAGTGAACAGAAGAAAAAATGTCGTGCTACAAAATAATTCTGACAGCAGGGAAGAACAGTTTGGCTCTTGGGAAAAGTAGGAACATGCAAATAAGTACTGACCCTACAACTTATCTTAGAAAATAGTTTGAAGAAAGGCTAGCTTACATTTATAGCTTCGATAATATTAGCTGGAATACACATTAGATTGATAGATCGAATAGCGAATGAGGAGTCACTGAATCATATTGGGGGCGAAAGTAATTTATTGTACACCTTGACTACAAGAAGAGACTGGTTGATGGGACACATCTTGAGGCAATGGTAATGCAGGTAATTGTGAGGGGGTAAAAATTGTAGATCAAGTTTTGACTACAGTAAGTACATTCACATAGATGTGTTTGCAATACTTATGCAGTGATAAAGAGACTTGCACAGGGTGAACGAGTACAGATAACTGCATCAAAGATGTCTTTGAAATAAAGACCATAACAACAACAACAACAACAACAACAAGCTAGTCATTGACAAAAAACAGGAACAAGTTGAACTGCACTCAATTCCAATTCATTAATTCACCGACTGAAATTGCAAGTGTTAAACCATGAAGTGCTAGTCATATTTATCAGAATTTGTGGAGCTGTTGATACATAAATGGTATTAAATGGTCATACTTTCATTTAATTCAGAACTGGTATCCATCAACAACATCAATTTGAGATATGACCCCCACCTCCCTATGAGTACATACAACAGTCTTGTATTTGCTGTGACGTGAAAGCAAACAGCATCCAAATGTTAACTTGATGGATTTCTCATGATATGTGAAACACAGGCTGTGTCAGTTTGTGAAGTTTACTGGCTGGATGCTAGTATGAAAGTATGTATATGTCTTCATACTGTATCTCAAGACATACTCTAGGGGTGATAAATCAGTGGGCTGGGGTGAGCCTGTCTAGGACCCATCCAGCCTTCAAGACATTTGTGGTGCTAACTGCAGTGTGGAGTCTTGAACTGTCCTGCAAATATGTCATTTGATAACCTAGTCAGGAAGGGTATGACAATAGGGCCACTCTAGCTACACACTGGCAGACATTCAGCCTCCCTTCAACAAACTGAATTTTCCATAGGTACTTGGCAGAACATGATAACAATATTAAATAGGAAATACTTAGTAATGTTCTGCAAAATTTTGCTGAACATTAGGAAATGTTTTCTATTTAATATTACAAATTATTTCATCTAGTAACTCCTTTTCCCATGATTCCAGAAGTTGGAGATATATTGGTCTTGAGAATCACTGCTTCCTGTCTGCTATCAGCATGTCATCTTTGAATGTTTTGTCAACCTGGCCACCAAAAATTGAAATGAGACGCATTACTGAACACCACAGAATGTCACTCAGTGCTGCAGTTAACTATAGCTCCACATCATGCAAGTCTCTACTGTCTGTGTTAACAGTAAATAATGTGTGGCAGTTTGAGATCTCTACCCACCTTCTAGTAATCTGTCCCCGATGCTTTGAGGTGACACTCTACCAGTGATCTCAATCTGGATTTTGGGCTCTTGTCATCTGTTTATTTGTCACAGCCAGTTGAACATTCCTTCAATCTTCTTGTGATGTTTCCCTTCTGGTAAGACCCATGCCTGTTCTTCCTTCCACATTGTTGTCCTGGGTTCATCACATCACTGCTTGCCCTGCTTTCATTGCACTACAGCAAACTGTCTGTATGGCACTCCCCTGCCCCTCTTGCCAATGATTCAACCTCTCTCAGAATCTGGAATATGGTGATAAGCTGCATCGTACACTTCCTCCCAGCATCGGTATTCTGATCTCCACCTGAAAAGTTCCAGTCATGCTAGACACACTAAATAGTCATCACATAGTCACACCATGCTGCATCTGTATGTATGTTGTTTTTGGTACTAAAATTTAGCTTACATAAGGATGAAATTTTACAGCTTAATTTGTAAAATTTGTTGAGTGCTTTATCAGCTTCTTCTTTGGGCATTGGTTTCTTAATGAATCTAGCCAACAAACAAGAGACTGCTGTGCCAGGTGGCATGACTGTATCCATTGTTAAGGTTTTCATTTCATGCTAAACTGTGTCTGTAATCTCTGTTTGCTATGGCTTGATACTCTGCTTGTATATTTCCATAGGAGAACCTTATGATGATGGTTGCATATTATTGAATAGCACAAACATGGTATTCACTTCAAGGTAACCATTAAATAAAAAGGGGAATCATTGACATAGTGCTCATAGTGAACAACTTTACTCTCTGTTTGTAAAGTACAAAAAACTGATTTTCAATATCATTAACAGATATGTGCGCCTGAGAGGCATCTATCCACTGCTAGACCTTCAGGCTGTGGATATATCTCCCTTTGAAATCTGAAGTAAACTTTCTAATGTTATCATACTTCAAGATGTTATCTGTAATAATACTAACTTTCTTGGCTACTACCACACTGGTTACAGGCTCTCAATGTCATTTGGCATCCATGCATCTTAACTTGCATTGATCCCCTCTAGAAACTTCCTGGTTGTGTAATTTGTTTCAAACAGGCAAGGTGGAATGTCAGTACAATGTGCAACTAGATGGTAGGGTTATTTGTCTAAGGTATCGTAGGTTGGTGCTTATGGCTTCATTACAATTCTTAATGTCACTATCAGTCAATGTGGGATGCAATTTTTTTCATTATCTTTTCAATCAGTGTGTTAAATCTATGTGGCACTATGCGATTCACAGGCATGTGCATGCTCTGTATATTCTCTCCCTTGCATGCATACGCACGCGCACACACACACACACACACACACACACACACACACACACTGATGTAGAGAGGAGGTGAACATGGAAAAGATGAGATGTATGGAAACAGAAGGACTGCAGGTGAAGAGGTTTTGAATAGGGGAAAGAGACTTCTCCCAGAAGTGCGGACATGATGTTGGCATGTTGCACTAAGCAGTATATGGTGGGGAAGCAGGATAAAATGAAACTAAGAAAACAGTAATATATTTGTGAAGCAGTGGGGGGGTGGGGTGGGGAGGGAATCATAAGAAGAGAATGGAATTGAAGAAGACTGAACAGGATACTGCTAAGAGAGTAGTAGAAAAGAATGGACATAAGTGGAGGATAGAATGTAGGCTGGACAGATTGAGGAACAGAAGCATATTTTGAAGGTACATAAATCTCATGCACCCATGATCAGGGAGGGGGTAGTGTCTTTGATTTGTAATCAAAACATACTCACTCGCAGGTTCGAACCCTGCCACTGCTTAAATTTTGAATAAAAATCGTCAGCAGTGGCGACTGAAGACTTCTGACATAAGAAATCATCCTTATTCGCCCAGTGGCCTTGTCAAAGCAGGTGGAGGAGCAGACAGAGATTCAGGACACATTCTTGCCATTGGTGTGAGAAGCTGCCTCTAAAGGCAGAGGAATCAGCAGTGACCAGTGGCAATGAAAATCACTGCATTAAAGACACATAATGTGTATCCACAGGACACGTAACCTGTAATTTAAAAAGTGTCATGATGATCTGTCCTTTGACAAAAGATTGCAGACTAGTCCCCTGTTCAGATCTCCGGGAGGGAACTGCCAAGAGGGAGGTGACCATGAGAAAAAGATTGAATAACCAACAAAAGGATAACATTGTACAAGTCGGGGTGTGGAATGTCAAAAGTTTGAAATTGGTAGGAAAGCTAGAAAATGCGAAAAGGTAAATGTTAACATTCAGTCTAGATATAGTGGGAGTCAATGAAGTGAAATGGAAAGAAGACAAGGATTTCTGGTTGGACAACTATAGGACAGTATCAATGTCAGCAGAAAATGATCTAATGGGATTAGAATTCATTATGAATAGGAAAGTGGGGCAGAGAATGAGTTGCTGTGAATAGTTCAGTGCCATGGTTGTTCTCATCAGCATCCACAGCAAACCAACAATGACAACTATGGTTCAGGTATAAGTGCTGACATCACAAGCTGAAGGTGACAAGATACAGAAAGTGTATGAGAATATTGAACGGGTAATTCAGCATGTAAAGAGAGATGAAAATCTAATAGTTGTGGGGGAATTGGAATGCAGTTGTAGGGGAAGGAGTAGAAGAAACAGTTACTAGATATGAGAGAGGAGAAAGACTAATTGAGTCCTGCAATAAAGTTCAAGAATCCTTGGGAAAGATTGGGAGATAGTGGAAGATTTCAGATACTGGACTGCAAGTTATACCCAAGACCAGATATAGATTCAGATCACAATTTAGTAGTGATCAGAGTGGGCTGAAGTTCAAGAACTAGTCAGAAAGTACCATTGCACAAAGAAACGGGTACGGAAGTACTAAGGAATGAAGAGACAAGCTTGAGGTTCTCGAAAGCCATAGTTACTGCAATAAGGAATAGCTCAATAGGCAGTTCAGTCAGACAGGAAGGACAAACTCCAAAAAAGGGCAATCACAGAAGTTAGAAAGAAAAATGGAGATACAAAGAAGGTAACTGTAAAGGAACCATGGGTAATAGAGAAATACTTCAGCTGTTCAATGAAAGAAGAAAATACAAAAATATTCAGGGGAATTCAGAGACACAGAAATACAAGTCAGTTAGGAATGAAACAAATCAGAAGTGTAGGGAAGCTAAGGCAACATGGCTGCAAGAAATATGTGAAGAAACTGAGAATGAAATGATTGTCGAAAGAATGGACTCAGCAAATAGAAACTCAAAACAACCTTTGATGAAATTAAAAGCAAGGGTGATAACATTAAGAGTGGAATGGGAATTCCACTGTCAAATGCAGAGGAGGGAACAGATCAGTGGAAACAGTACATTGAAGTCGTCTATCAGAGGCAAGACTTGTCTGATGATGTCATATAAGAAGAAGCAGGAGTTGATGTTGAAGGGATAAGGGATCCAGTATTAGAATTAGAATTTAAAAGACATTTGGAAGATTTAAGATCAAATGAGGCAGAAGGGATAGTTAACATTCCATCAGAATTTCTAAAATCATTGGGGGAAGCGGCAACAAAGTGGCTATTCAAATTTGTGTGTAGAATGTATGAGTCTGGCAATATACCATCTGACTGTCTGAAAAACGTCGACCACACAATTACGAAGACTGCAGTGCTGACAAGTGCAAGAATTATTGCACACCCAGCTTAACAGCTCATACATCCAAGTTACAGACAAGTATAATATATGGAAGAATGGAAAAGAAAATTGCTGATGCATTAGATGACAATCAGTTTGGCTTTAGGAAAGGTAAAGGCAGAAAAGAGGCAGTTCTGATGTGGTTGATAATGGAAGAAATACTAAAGAAAAATCAAGGAACATTCATAAGAATTGTCAGCCTGGAAACAGCATTTGACAGTGTAAAATGGTGCAAAATGTTTGAATGGCTGAGAAAAATGGTGTAAACTATAGGGAAAGACGGGTAGTATTTAATATGTACAAGAGCCAAGAGGGAACAGTAAGAGTGGAAGACCAAGATCGAAATGCTTGGATTAAAAAGGGTGTAAAACAGGAATGTAGTCTTTTACCCCTACTGTTTAATCTCAACATTGAAGAATCAATGATGGAAATTAAAGAAAGTTTCAAGAGTGGAATTAAAATTCAGGATTAAAGGATATCAGTGATAAGATTCGCTGTGACTTTGCTATCATCAGTGTAAGTGAAGAAGAATTGCAGGATGTATTTAATGGAATGAACAGCCTAATGGATACAGAATATGAATAGAAAATAAATCAAAGAAAGACGAAAGTAATGAGAAGTAGCAGGAATGAGAACAGAAACTTAACATCAGAATTGGTGATCACGGAGTAGGTAAAGTTGGGAGAGAGCAAGGAGGACATAAAAAGCAGACTAGCACCTGGCAAAAAAAGCCACTCTTGGTCATGAGAAGTCTACTTATATGAAACGTAGGTCTTAGTTTGAGTAAGAAATTTCTGAGGAAGCATGTTTGGAGCACAGCATTGTATGATAGTGAAACCTGGACTGTGGGAAAACTGGAACAGGAGTGAATCGAAGCATTTGAGATGCTGAAAATTAGATAGATTGATAAGGTCTTCAATGAGGAGGTTCTCCGACGAGTCGTCAAGGAAAGGAATATATGAAAAACACTTGACAAGAAGAAGAGACACAATGGTAGGACATCTGTTAAGACATCATGCAATAACTTCTGTGGTAATAGAGGGAGCTGTAGATGGTAGGGAGCTGTATGGGCCAACTTGAAGGGGATGAAAGGAAGGGTGACTTAAGGATAGGCAATACAAAAGTGTATCAGATACACTCAGTACAGGTAATGTAAGTTAGTAGAACAAAAGCAAAGTTGTTTTACTGCAGTTTTGTTGGTTAAATTTAAGAAAAGCATAATTTTACTGCTAACATCAAGTAGCTTGCTTAGGGATGGAGAACAGAATGATAAAAATTAGGACAACTGACAGGTATTTTTCCTCGCAATACATTTGCAAAAGGGAAAAGCTAGAGAATAATAATACAAAGGACCATGTTACAACCACACTACACTGATTTGGCGAGCATATATGTAGATGTAGACCAAAATATTTCATTCATTACCGAGCGAGGTGGCGCAGTGGTTAGCACACTGGACTCGCATTCGGGAGGACGACGGTTCAATCCCGTCTCCAGCCATCCTGATTTAGGTTTTCCGTGATTTCCCTAAATCGTTTCAGGCAAATGCCGGGATGGTTCCTTTGAAAGGGCACGGCCGATTTCCTTCCCAATCCTTCCCTAACCCGAGCTTGCGCTCCGTCTCTAATGACCTCGTTGTCGACGGGACGTTAAACACTAACCACCACCACCACCATTTCATTCATTGGACAGACAGCAATACACCATTTTTTGAGTGGAATATTTCTACATTCAGCATGTGATGGAAGGCAGTTGAATTCTTGGTCAGAAATGTCGTTTAGTTGTATCTGAATTCTTGGTTGGAAATGTAGTTTAGTAGTGTCAAAAGAGGTTGATATTGTGTAATGAGGGAGGTTCACTTTTTTGATTGGTTGATAGATTTTGGTAGAGCATTAAGAAGAAAGGAGAACGTGGAGCACGTGGTCTGTTTTATGAAACAGGTGTGGAGGTTAGTGCCCCTAAGTGAAGACCTTCAATGCTTTCAGCATGTTAGAACAAGAATTACTTTTATTACAAACAACACACCTGCATATAGCAATACTGTGTTGGAGAACTGGAGTGAATTATACAGCCACAGAGAGATTAAGGTCAACATCTAGAAATGAGATATCCAGAGGAGAAGATAGACCAAGTGAAATAGATTGAAGAGCTGATGTACAGGTTCTAAAGGAACAAGGAAAGGGAGTTGTATATCCAAAATTATATCTTCACTGCATATGAAACAGACAGTAATACTTTACAATGTATGCTTTGCAGTTGTTAGGTACGTTGTGCGAGTAATCTAAGAAAAATGCAAATAAGTAAGTCTGCATACAATCAAAAAAATTTTTTCAGGCTGTGAATTCTACCATGTGATTTTTGCTGTGTGTCATCGTGTTGTGCATCAGGAGACATATACAGTGAAATTAATCAGAGGGGAAGATTAAAAGACCTGACCTTGCTAGCAAAAGGCCGTGTTTTATGAGTAAAAAATTCCCAAACTTATTTATGTAATTCTCTTTTAGAACAGTGTACTTTGAATATTTTTGCAGTGAGTAAATGTCATTTTTGAAGTGAGATTCTGTAAATTCTGTTGGACATGTCAGTTATTTTATTATATGCAAAATCTTATGCCTGTCTTGTTTGTAGTTATATTTGGAAGATAATAAATTAAGTAATATTCCTCTTGTCATTTCCAGCCCTCCTGATTTAAGTTTACGATGATTTCCCAAATATGCTCCAGACAAATGGTGCCTTTGTAAAGGCACAGCTGATTTTCTTCCCCATCCTTGACCCAATCTGAACTTGTGTACCACCTCTAATGACATTGATATTCATGGGACATAAATAACTCTTCCTTCCTTTTCTTTCCATTTCCCCTCATTGTCAAAATGCCACCAATTCTATCAGTGTGTAATTTTACAAATAATGTATGTAAATCTTAGATAGCTTTGATCTCACACTGGATCTGTAACAACTGAAGTACGCAAATAACTGTACATTAAAAACCAGTTACAGTAAGTTGCATCAACCTACACGTGTATTGCTGTAACAGATTTTTCACCCTGACATTCTGAAAGATATAATGTTCTGCATTTTGATTTTAAGCAATATTCAGTATTATGAAGTTACTGACCTAAGCTAATTATAAAAACCTGCAGGATATCTTCTGTAAATTCACAACTGCGGTTCTAATTCTTCTAGAGCCCGCATGTTCGATGGAGACCTCGATGATTTGGTGAAGCACATGCAAATAAAATAACTGAAGCATACTGGTTTTTAGATGACTGCAGCAAAGAAATTTATAAACAAATATTTTCCAAAGCATTATCTACTGGAAAATTTGCCATGCATACTAATATGCAAATATATAATCACAAGTAATATGTCTTTCATTTGTAGCATTTTGTGTGTTTCTAGTATAATTTAGTTATTTACTTGTTCCATATGCTCTTAGTCACAACATGTTGATTGAACAAAAGTATGTGTGTGAGAGGGTGCAGTACTTGCATTTGCACGCTGACTTATAACTGGTACTCATTTCTATGCAAGAATTCTCCTGTAATGTTGTTGGGAAGAAGAGACAATTTCAGTCTATCAATTCAAATAAAATAACAATGAAAACAATCAATTATTGATAAAATTCTTTAATTGGATAGCAGTGGCAGAACACACACATAAAAGACAGTTGTAACTGGCAAGCTTTAGGAGCCACTGGCTCCTTCTTCAGGCAGAAGGTTGAAAGGGAAGGAAGAGAGGTGAAGGAAAAGGTCTGAAGAGGTCAAGCTCTGGTGGCAGTCCGTAACAATCAGTCTTTCCTTCGCATCCTGTAAGCTAAGTCTCCCGTGACCCGCGATTCTATGTGACTTTCCCAAAATCTTCCCCTCTTCCTAGACCTCTCCAGTCCTGTTCCTTCACCCCTCTTCCTTCCCCTTCAACCCTTCTGCCTGAAGAAGGAGCCACTGGCTCTGAAAACTTCCCAGTTACAATCGGCTTTTATATGTGTGTTCTGTCACAACTTGGTGAATAGATCTTTTTTTATCTATCCAATCAAATAATTAAAATAAAATGGTAGATTATGACACAGAACAAGAATAATATTGGAGCCAAGTAAACTATGTGAAACAATCATTGTAATATCTCCTCAATGGCATTACTTAAAGAAGATAATATAAGTTTCTTCCTCTATTATAGAATGAGAAACATGCCATGCTTCTGAAACGTGAAAATGCTTTTTCGTGAACAAAATAGTTGAGGCTTTCGTTGGTCACTTGTTGACTTTTACCTGTTGGCTGTTGTCTTAGAGCTATTAGCCGGAGTTTGTTTAAAGATTTTTCTGAAATTTTACCAGTAAGATTGTGTGACAATGTTGAAGATTCACCTTCCGTTGCTGGTGGCAGACTAGAGTTGTGCCCAGGGCCAGAGATTATTTGTATCTGTCATGTCAATGCCCGAGGGCCTTATCCTGCTCATTAGCAGTAATGTTACCTTGTTACTTGACATTGGTCATTTGCTGCACCACTGGACTCCATGATACAATACCTTGAGGCTTTCTTCTTTCTTGCTAAAAGTATTCTCCTGTTTGTAAATTTTTAAGGGTTCCCTGGACAAATGGGTGTGGTGGCTGTACTTCACAGTGAAAACCTCCGTGTTGGGAAATTTTATCATGTGGTCAATCTCACACAGAATGTCCTCTGCCCCAATGGTTTCTCCACCTGTCCAAAACTGTAATTCTAATTCTGTTTATCTTTGATAGTCCTAAGATTGATGGATCATCTGATCATTCGAACACAGACTTTTCAACATGTACGTAGTATTCGGTATACTCTCAACATTGAGAGTCTGTCCCTATAGTCCTTTGCTGATATAAACCACTGTTTGATCTTGTGGTTGGTTTGTGATAGTCACTTATTGGCATGGTTCCTGTGGATTCTTTAAGTAGGTGGGATAGTACTAGACGTGGAATTCACCTCAACAGGCTAGAGAAAGGTACAATGACTGAGCCAAACAACAGAAAAGTTAAGGAGAGGAGGCATTGTCAGGTGTAGTGGAAGAACTGCTGTTATTGTAATATACAGTAAAATATGGCAGATAGGAATCACTAGCTCACATATGTATATTTTGTTAATGATCAGCTTGTAGGCATATTTACAAAATAATTTGTGAAATGAATGTAAAATTACTCCTTCCATGTCTCGCAAATGATCCACAGAACATAAAATTAACAAACTACCAGTGATTACATGTGTCAGAGCAGCACTTTTTTTTGATAGGAAGGACAGAAAGAAATTATGTTTTAAGAGAGGTTAGGTCTGAGACATATGTCTGTTTGTGTCTGTATGTGTGGATGGATATGTGCGTGTGTGCGAGTGTATACCTGTCCTTTTTTCCCCCTAAGGTAAGTCTTTCTGCTCCCGGCATTGGAATGACTCCTTACCCTCTCCCTTAAAACCCACTTCCTTTCGTCTTCCCCTCTCCTTCCCTCTTTCCTGATGAGGCAACAGTTTGTTGCGAAAGCTTGAATTTTGTGTGTATGTTTGTGTTTGTTTGTGTGTCTATTGACCTGCCAGCGCTTTCAGAGAGAGAGAGAGAGAGAGAGAGAGAGAGAGAGAGAGGGAAACATTCCACATAGGAAAAATATATCTAAAAACAAAGATGATGTGACTTACCAAATGAAAGTGCTGGCAGGTCGACAGACACACAAACATACACACAAAATTCAAGCTTTCGCAACAAACTGTTGCCTCATCACACACACACACACACACACACACACACACACACATCCATCCACATTAAAGACACGAGTCTGCTTGTGTCTGTATATGTGTGGATGGATATGTGTGTGTGTGGGTGTGTGTGTGTGAGTGTACACCCGTCCTTTTTTCCCCCTAAGGTAAGTCTTTCCGCTCCCGGGATTGGAATGACTCCTTACCCTCTCCCTTAAAACCCACATCCTTTCGTCTTTCCCTCTCCTTCCCTCTTTCCTGATGAGGCAACAGTTTGTTGCGAAAGCTTGAATTTTGTGTGTATGTTTGTGTTTGTTTGTGTGTCTGTCGACCTGCCAGCACTTTCATTTGGTAAGTCACATTATCTTTGTTTTTAGATATATTTTTCCTACGTGGAATGTTTCCCTCTATTGTAACCATATCATTAATTTGAACCCAACAATTACGTTTGTTATTGTCGCTGTTGCATTTCGAAATCTTTCCTGTCGTCTTATTTTCTCTTTCTGTTTTTACCAGTAGTCTCACTTTGTATTCACCTTCCCCTTTTTACCGTAATACAATTTTATCCCACCTATATATACTCAATAATACGTAACCCACTTCCAAACCATAACCAAAAAAATTTTTATTTTCCGCTTTCAACACTACCGCTACCGTTTCTAGTTCAATAACAGCTGCTTTCACGTATTAAACAACCATTTCGGCTAGTTCTAATAACTTTCACTTTATTTCCACTTCCGTTTTTTCACATCACTGATCATTTTTAGCCGCTCCCCACAGGTTTTAACGTCATTATTTCTTCTCCAGACAATTGTTAGCCCCATTTTCGTAATCTTTCACCACAACACCACTCCTTTTAATACATTTACACGTTTTTTCGAAATTTTCCCGAATTTCTCCGTCCTTTAACGTGTTTTAGCGGCAACACAACCACCTAACCTTCATGCACATCGCTGTCTACCAACCCAAGTTCACCACAGGATCAACTTAACCAACACTTTTTCGCCCATTTTTCATACCAGATCTCCAGTTACTTTCTAGTTCACCCTTATCTCTCCCCATACTATTTTTATCTTTCATTTTCATTTCAACCTCATGTTACACTTTCCACCTTCTAATACCATGTCACCCTCACAACACCACCACAACGACCCCATTAAGTTTTATTTACATTCCCTCCGCAAACATGCCTTCACCCTAGCCAGGTCTTTAAATATGTGTGCTTGTGTCTGTATATGTGTGGATGGATATGTGTGTGTGTGCGCGAGTGTATACCCGTCCTTTTTTCCCCCTAAGGTAAGTCTTTCCGCTCCCGGGATTGGAATGACTCCTTACCCTCTCCCTTAAAACCCACATCCTTTCGTCTTTCCCTCTCCTTCCCTCTTTCCTGATGAGGCAACAGTTTGTTGCGAAAGCTTGAATTTTGTGTGTATGTTTGCGTTTGTTTGTGTGTCTGTCGACCTGCCCGCACTTTCATTTGGTAAGTCACATCATCTTTGTTTTTAGATATATTTTTCCTACGTGGAATGTTTCCCTCTATTGTAACCATATATATATATATATATATATATATATATATATATATATATATATATATTAAAAAACAAACAAATACACACAAATCAGTTGGTTCTACTGAGAAATTCATCAGTGGAGTAGAAGGAGTTGGCCACCAATAAATCTTTTAGGCTTCTCTTAAACTGAATTTCATTGGTTGTTAAGCGTTTTATGGCTGCTGGCAAGTTACTGAAAATGTGTGTTCCTGAATAATGCACACCTTTTTGTACAAGAGCAAGTGACTTTAAATCCTTGTGAAGATTATTCTTATTACTAATATTGATTCCAAGAACTGAGCTGTTGGTTTGAAAGAGTTATATATTTTTGATGACAAATTTCATTAAGAAATAAATATATTGGAAAACAGCAGTTAGTATCCCTAGTTCCCTAAACAGGCTTCTGCAGGATGTTCTTCAGTTCACACCACATATAACTCTTATTGCACATTTTTGTGCCAGGGAACTTTAGCTTGTTTTGATGAATTACCCCCAAAAATAATCCCCTATGACATTATGGAATGAAAGTAAGCATAGTATGCCAGCTTTTTCATTTTTATATCCCCTATGTCTGACACAATTCACATTGCAAATAGAGATTTGTTAAGACGCTTCAGCAGTTCTTTGGTGTGCTCCTCCCAATTGAATTTATTATCAAGCTGTAATCCCAAGAATTTAACAGTGTCCACTTCTTGTATCTGCTTGTCATCATATGTTAGGCATATACACGTGGGACACCTCTTGCAAATTCTGAACTGCATGAAGTTTGTTTTTTCAAAGTTTAGTGACAAAGAATTGGCCAGGAACCAGTGGTTAATGTCCACAAATATTTTATTAGATGATCTTTCTAAGACTACACTTGATTTGCTATTTATTGCAATGTTTGTATCATCGGCAAACAAAACGAACTTGATATCTGGTAATGTTACTGATGAAATGTCATTGATATACACGAGAAAAAGTAAGGACCCTAAGATGGAACCTTGTGGGACCCCACATGTAATTAGTTCCCAGTTGGATGATGCCTGATAGCTTAATACATGTCTCTTTCCTGCCAACACCCTTTGTTTCCTGCCAGAGATATAAGATTTGAACCATTTTGCAGCATTTCTTGTTACATTATAATATTCTAATTTACTTAAAAGGATATTGTGATTTACACAATCAAATGCCTGTGACAGATCACAAAATATACCAGCTGTCTGCAATTTTTTGTCTAATGAATTAAGTACATTTTCACTGTAAGTGTAAGTAGCCTTCTCATTATCAGAACCCTTTTGAAATCCAAACTGTGACTTTGACAGTATATTATTTGTGATAAGATGGTTATAAAGCCAATTGTACATTACCTTTTCTAAATTTTTTGAGAATGCTGGCTAAAGTGAAATTGGACGGAAATTTGATGCTATTTCTTTATCTCCCTTCTTAAACAGTGGCTTAACTTCAGCATATTTGAAGCATTCAGGAAATATTCCACTGATAAACGACTGGTTACACAGATAGCTTAGTATGTTACTTAACTCAGAATCACATTCTTTAATTAACTTTGTTGATATTTCATCATACCTACTAGATGTTTTTGATTTTAAAGATTTTATGATGGACATTACTTCTTCTGGGGTATATTATTATATTATGGAAGTTACTTGAAATGTCTGGTCTGAGGTATTCCATGGCAGCATCTACAAAACTTGACAACCCCTATCTTTTCAGTAACAGTTATAAAATGTTTGTTAAAAAGTTCTGCAACACTATGTACATCTGTCACCAATGTACGAGGGCTATCCACAAAGTACATTATGTTTTGGAATTAAAAATAAACAAAGTATTGGAAATTTTTTTTATTATATACAGATGAAAGCCTCACTTAAATACTACTTTTCTACATTTAAATTAAGGCACTTATTGTAGCGATGGACGAGCTTGGAAATTCCTTCGTCGTAAAATTCGGCTGCCTGCGCCTTCAACCACGTGGTTACCTCTTCTTGAAGCTGTGCGTCGTCATCAAAACGCTGCATAGCCAACCACTTCTTCATTGCTGGGAATAATTGGAAGTCACTCGGTGCCAGGTGGGGACTGTACGGCGGATGAGGAAACAACTCCCACTTAAAAGATTCGAGAACTTCACGAGTGGCATTTGCCGTGTGGGCCCGGGTGTTGTCGTGAATCAGCAAGATCTTTGAACCCAACTTTCCCCTGCGCTTGTTTTGTATTGCTCTTCTGAGGTTGTGCAGAGTTTGCCAATACCTTTGAGAGTTTATTGTAGTGTCTCTTTCCAGGAAATCCACAAAAATTACACCTTTTCTGTCCCAAAAGACAGTCACCATCACCTTCCTTGCCGACATTGTCTGCATGCATTTCTTGGGTTTTTGGGGGGAATTTGTGTGCCCCCACTGCATTGACTGCAATTTTGTCTCGCAGTTCACATGCTTAACCCATGTTTCGTTACCAGTAACGATGCGATCGAGTAATGAGTCGCCATCTTTCTCGTAAGCGTCCAAAAACGTTAACGCTGCAGCCATTCGCTGATTTTTGTTAATCTCTGTCAAGATTTTTGGTATCCATCTTGCACAAAACTTGTGGTAATCAAGCTTTTCGGTAATGATTTCGGGCAACAAACTTCGTGAAATTTGTGGAAAACTCATAGAGAGTTCCGTTATTGTGAAATTACGGTTTTCACGGACCGCGGCTTTGACTTTTTCGACAGCTTCGCCAGTCACTATGCTGGGTCTTCCACTTCGCTCTTCTTCATGAACGTTAGTTCGGCCATTTCTAAATTTTATGACCCATTGACGCACTCCACCTTCAGTGATTATGTTGTCCCCATACACTTCACAAAGCTGCCGATAGATTTCTATCAGTGTACAGTTTTTTGCAGTCAGAAACCTTATTACAGCACGCATTTCGCACTTCGCGGCATTTTCAATTACTGCTGACATTTCAAACTGTCACAGTAACTCAACGGAGTACAGCACGAACCTCTCACTAGCACGGCAGGATGCCGACTGAGCGGCGGAATGCCATGACACCAAGATGGCCGCGCTAGCCACGACGCTAACGGACACAAACAAAAATGTGATGTACTTTGTGGATAGCCGTCGTATATTTACTCTTAATGCTATTTGCCCCTCTTCATGTCTGATTCTACCAGTCTCCACCTTCACTATATCCCATATTGTCTTTATTTTGTCATCTGATGTGACTTTCTTTTTCTTGTAATATATTTGCTTTGACGTCTGTATTACAGTCTTTAATATTTGGCAGTATTTCTGGTAATGTGCTATATCATCAACATGAGAACTCTTTCGGATTGACAGATACAGTTTTCTTTTTGTTTTACAAGATACCACTATTCCTTGAGTAATCTATGGCTTCTTTGTAAACTTTGCTCTAACCTTGGATAGTTTTGGGGGAATACAGTGTTCAAATAAGTTAAGCTTTTTATTAGCAAAAGTGTTATATTTTTCATTCATGCCACGAGCACTGTAAACATCATTCCAATGAATGTCTCTGAGGAGTGTCCTAAAATAATCAATTTTTGGCTTATTGATTACCCTCTTGAGCTCAGATTTAACAGATTTTATATCCTGTTCAGTATTAACATTTAACAGAAGGAACTGCACGTCATGGTCTGAGAGGCCATAGACTATTGGTTTTGTAATATAATTGTGTTCATTGGACTTTTCTATAAAGATATTATCAATGGCTGTTTGTGAGCAATTGGCTACCCTAGTGGGGAACTTTACAGTGGGAATTAAGTTGAATGATAGTGTTACTAACTCAAATAAATTCTTATTGGGAGAGTCTTTAAGGAAATCTAAATTGAAGTCACCAGCAACCACTATTTCTTTGTTTTTGGTTGTTACATGGGCAAGTACAGCTGCAAGCTGGTTTATGAACAGATTAAACTTACCGTCAAGTGCTCAATATACACTTGATATTATGAAGGATTT
Organism: Schistocerca americana; assembly: GCF_021461395.2. Lineage (NCBI taxonomy): Eukaryota > Metazoa > Arthropoda > Insecta > Orthoptera > Acrididae > Schistocerca > Schistocerca americana. Next base: position 1,214,755,923 of record NC_060119.1, on the reverse strand, counting down.
TTTTTTTTATTTTTTTTTTTTATTTTTATTTTATTTTATTTTTTTTTTTTTTTAAATTATACTTCTGTTGCACGTGCTTCCATATGCTGTTCTAGGCAAAATTTATGGATGTCTATGTTCTTAAATTTATGACAGTTTCTGATGAATGTGACAACTCCTCCTTTCTCCATTTTTGCTCTACAAAAGTGAAATGCTAACCTGAATCCTGTAACACTTAAAAGTTCTATACCAGTGGTCACATGATGTTCAGAGAGGCAGATTATGTCAGCTGGGTTTGAGGACTCTAATTCATTAATTTTATTTCTCAGTCCTCAAATATTTTGATGCGATAAAGATAGCTGACGTTTCACATTGACTGAGTTAAAATTGGGTAGAGTTGAAATATCTGCTGATTGTTGAAAATTCTGAACCAGCAGCTGTTTATGCTGATGTAATAAGGTAGAATTATGTGTTTTTGGTTTCTTTCTCAAACTGAAGGTTTGTCTCAATCCTAACCTCTCTTAAAGCTTGGTTTCTTTCTGTCCTCCCTACCTTAAAAAAGGAGCTTTCGTGAACCCTATAACCATTGGTGTTCTGTCTCTCATGACAGTGCCTACCCCCTTTAACTTTCCTGCTATTTTCCCAGCCAGTTTACCCTTCCCTTTCCTGTTGAGGTGAAGGCTATGCCTAGTATAACCCCAGTTATCGAGAGAATCAACAGGAACCACACCAATGTGTGACCACGCACCCTACATAAGCAGCCATTCCAACTCCAAATTAACTCTCTTGACAGAAGAGTTCAAATGAGGTCGGTCATGGCACCCAAGAACAGATACAAACTCAACACTAGTATGCTTCGATGCTGATGCAATCCTTGCCAGGTCACACTCTATACTGTACCCAGGATCTCTGTCAGTACTATTACCTGGCCCACCCCTGTAACCACGGTGTCTTCCTTAGTGAAATCTTTGCAAAGTGATCCTAAATCCTCTGTCACCTGCTCCAGACCAGCACTACGTTTAAAGAAATTGGTGAGCAAATATTCTGATCCTAGTTCATTCTGCAAAAGTTGGCCAACACCTCTTCCATGGGAACTACCTAACAGCAACACTTTCTTTCTCTTTACTGATTTCTTTACATTCTTACTTTTCAATTTGTTGTTGAAAGTTTGTTGTGCCCTGTGTACACCTGCAGCTGCTTGAGGCTCACCAGCTTCTAACTGAAAGAATAGGTCAAAGCTATTTTCCACATTCAGCATGAAGTTATCAGACAAAGTTCTAGGCCTGTTCCTCCTGTTGCTTGTTGCCACTTCGCACCTCTCTTTACCCTTCTCCCTCCTTAACCTGTCAAGATCTCACCTGGGCTTGTCTAACTCAGCTGAAGAGTGGTAATTTCCCCCTCCACTTCTAGTATCTTACTATCTCTACTACATATCCTAGAAAATCACTGATGTGTCTCATTTACTTCCCCTATTCCCATGCCACTACAGTCGCCCACATGCACATGGAAAAAACTGCAGCACCCACCAAAGCCCCGACCTAACAATCCTACGGCAAATCAAGTACTTTTCACTCATGATAAACGTAATACAAGAGTTGGAACTTAAATAGTGACAACTATTTATTCACAACCGATACAAAAGAGTTACATGTTTGCACCTGTTACTGTCCTTGAAAGTAGTCACCAGCATTGTGTAGAACCCATTGCCAGAGATGTGGAAGGTGTAGTATACCGTTAGCAGAGCCTGTTCTGTTGATGGTGCAAATGGAGCAGTCTACTGCCTGTTGAATCTCTGGAACAATTCTGAAGTGAATGCCACGAAGTGGTTCCTTTATCTTCGGAATCAAATCAAAGTCACAAGGACTTAAGTCCAGGGAGTATGGTGGATGGTACAGTACTTCCCAGTCCCATCGAGCAAACAGAGGAGCCACAGCTTACGCTGTATGCGCCCACGCATTGTCATGCAAAATGATGGGTGGGTTGCACAGAAAGTGTTGCCGCTTCTTTCGCAAAGCTGGTCCCAAGTGATGCTCCATAAACAAACAGTAATACGACTTACGTCCTTGTGACTTTGATTTGATTTCAAAGATGAAGGAACCATTTCATGGCATTCGCTTCAGAACTGTTCCAGAGATTCAACAGGCTGTAGATCGCTCCATTCGCACCATCAACAGAACAGGCTCTGCTAATGGTATACTACACCTTCCACATCGCTGGCAACAGGTTCTAACAATGCTGGCTACTACTTCGAAGGACAGTAACAGGTGCAAATATGTAACTCTTTTGTATCGGTTGTGAATAAATAGTTGCCACTATTTAAGTTCCAACTCTCATAGTTTATTAAGAATAAGTCAGTTAAATTACAGATAAACATGAAAATATGATTCCATAAATTTGGCCTATTCACGACTGTATGTAAACAAAAACAACAGTGCAAAGTTTCTGAAACAACAACTTGAACTTTACACTACTTTCTGGAAGTGTGAGTTAAATAATGAAGAGGTATGCTACAGTTAAATTGCTGGAAAGAGCAAAGAACAATTAAACAAAATTCTGCAGATTTGCTGACACAAAAGCCAACAGGTAACGTGTCGATTGTGCAACAGTTAATTGTGGGAATAGTGTTCGTTATTGACAATGTTGGATTAGTAAATTTATTGCACTGTGCAGGAAATAATTACTCACTGCTTAAAAGAGCAAGGGCAAAGTAGAAGTATGGAATTTTTACTGTCAGTGGAACGCCAATGGTATGGGAAAAAGTTTTGTTGAAAGAATAGAGAACTACTAACCTTCAAGATGAAGTACTGATAATAATGTAAATGTGCTAGATTTAATTAACTTTCAGATGCTTGTTGTTAAAAATGCGTGCATTTTTTACAACAGAATACAGAAATTCTGTGAACTTTTGAAATAGCAACTGCAACCTGTCACCCTCAAACCAAATGCACTTTATGCACTCCCATGTTTCATCTTCTTTTTCTTTGTTTTGTGTACTTCATGTAAAAATGAATGACAAACCTACACTTTCACAGACACTTAACCCCGAATCAATGAGACACTCAGCCATTTCCTTGGGGGTGGGGGGGAATGAAGTGGTGCTCTGAATGAACTGTTGCCAGTGTCTAACATTTATAATTTATTGGTATAAGAAATTATAACACACTTTTAACACACACCTTAAATGTATACAATATCTAGAATTACAGTTAAAAGAAATACCTCGCAAATGAACACAGTTGTTTAAAACAGGTTCCAAATCGGAATCACAATACCACTATCATATTTCTCCTGCTTCTGCTCCTTCCTTTTGCTGTGTATAGCCAGGTATATCCTTTCAGGAACCATGTTTCCACATGAAGGGGTTTGCTGAACAGTTGTAAAGAAGATTCTAGTGATTTGATGAATGTCAATTGGCAACAGTCTTCATTTGCAGTGACACTCTTAATTGGGTTAAAACATAGTTCATTTGTGAAAATCCCCTCTTACATTCACTGGTGGATATTGTTATGCAGTAATTGCGTTTCTTGGAGGCAGTAGAGAAGGTGGACATCACATTTCTTCTAGGAACTCTCAAAAACCTGTGAATATTTTTCTTTCACGGAATATGAAACTCTGACATAATTATTTTCATTTCTTCCTACCGAAAAGTTACTGCAGGATTGTCAGGCCAACAAGAAGGATCCAGTACATTAGTCCACAAATAAATATAATCCCCATCTCGTGATGTCTATCTTCCAATCGCTTGCATAACCTTTCATAAAATGTTGTTGGATCAGTGGGACTAGACTTAGCAGTAGGATCTCTTTTCATTTCCTTTCTAAAGAGGAAACCCCTTCAACTTTAATTGTTCCTTTGCTTTGAGAGCTTCCTTATAATATTGACCTCTGTGTACCTTTCTCTCTTCAAATACCATGAGTTGTGTTTTTATTATTGTCTTCAACAGTGAATATGGAAGGGAATGAGTGACATTCGGACATCACTGCATAACAATAAAAGCAGTGGCTTCTCAAAACGTGTTTTAATTTCTGACCACGTAAGACTTATTTATTTCTATGGCTCTTAACATTCACACAAGGAATGATTTCAATAATATTGTTTAGGTCAATACTCTAGTAACATTTTGAAAAGGCTGTGAGATGTGCTGACAGGAATACCATCATACCATTTATAAATGTCCCAGGTCTATATGAAGTCTAATATTATTACCTATTGTAGTAACCAAGTAATACACAAAACTGATCCACGAAAGACAAATGTGGCTTTACTCGTAAACCTTTGAACAATAACAGAAATAAGCCTCTCATGACTCCACACATAACAAGACAAAAGAATCATACAGAAGATGCAACATAACCCACAGATAGAACAACTGATGTGAGCAGTAAAAACTAAAAGAACATTGTGAGCATGAGTCAGTGCTGCTCATTGTGTGTATATAGGCATAAGTCACCAGTAGGCAGAGTGGTGGAGTACGTGTCATGTGCACACTTCCTATAGGTAGCCTGTAATAGCCAGCCCCTGCTGATACAGAAGGTGATTGATTTAAGTTCACACCTGTGGCGACACTACATGCAAAACACTCTCACTCACATGCACTATTAGCAGGATACAGCACACCTTTTCCTCATTCATGCAAGGAGTGTGCTCAGTGATGGAGGAGACACCAGCAGCCGTACTAGAGACACATGCATCAAATTCGGAGCAGTGGCAACCAGTGTCGATGGCAGGGGCAGTACAATGTGGCAGGCAGGTACTGGAGCATATGGCCAGGAAGTGCAGAGGGGCAGACATGCCCAAGGGTGGTGAGCCCGCATGGCACTTGATAACAGCACCAGGGAGGAGGGTGCCATCATCATCTCTGTGTTATCATCAGCAGGCAGGTCCCAGTGTGGAGGAGACAGGTATGGACACACCAGTGACAGTGGTCAAGGCGATAAAGGCGAGGGGATGATGGAAGCAGCCCAACCGGAACAGCAGGCTGTGGCAATGGAGTTTAGGCTGGAGACGGACTGGCGCCCCAGAGCGCTGCACGTGGAGAAGTGTGGAGGAGGCAGCCAATGGGACGGGGGTGCCTCCACAGCGGGTGACAATGGGCTCAAGGCTGAGGGCAGCAGGGCAGGCTGGGCCAATGGTAACCACCTGAGCTGGCAGGAGTGACCCACAACTGATTAAAGTTGTACGCCACCAGCCTGTCAGACATACAGACATCACAAAGACAGCTTCCTCGAAGGCAGAAAACAGTGGCCAGTATCCACTTGGACCAGCGATGAAACCCTTGCACCCACACAGGTGATCCCAGTGTGAAGCAGCCAGATGAACCCTACTGCTGGAGGTGCGGCACATGCTGCAGGAGGAGGAGAAGATGTGCGGCTGCCGGACATGCAGCAACTCAGCCAGGCTCTGCTCCCCCATGAGCAGGAAGTGACAGGTGCTCAGAAAACAGATAAGGGCATCATCCAGAAAAGGATCCACAACAAACTTTTTCATTTAGCACTTGAACATACACACTAGTCATTCTGGAATGCCGGAGCCATAACATATGAATACTGTGACAGGAACAAAACAATTAAAAAGTATGAAAAACGAACTGGGTCCCATTATTGGAAACTATGACATGACGTAAGCCCTCAGTAGAAAAGAACCCTCAACAGCATATGAATTGTGACCTTGGCTGATGTCGAACCACACCAGATAATGTAAGGGAACCAGGAAAATGCATCCACAATCAAGATCCAACAGGAATTCAAGAAAGGACGTGCAATGTCTACGTGAATGTGTACCCATTGCTGTTGTGGAGCAGGCCAGGGGAACAGAGATGCCCTGGGAACTGCCTGTTGTCAGGCACACTGCTCACCAGACACGACAAAACGAATGTTTCACCCTCAATCCCTGGCTGAAAAGCATGTCTCGTAGCTAACAGTTAGTGCACAAAAATCCCCAATGGCCCCAGTGGAGAAGGCGTACTACCTCATGCTGTAACGCAGTGGGAATGACTACTCTGGGAGAGAGGTCTTCCATGGACAACGGCAAAGCATCATCAAAAACAGAGAGGTGGTGACATAAGGAAAAATACTTCTGTGGGGATCCGAAGTCTGACCTGGCAGTTTATCTGCTAAGCTCTTTTGAACAAACTGAACCACCTAGCGGAGAACTTGGTCGGTGGCAACAATGTATGCTATGTTTGAGCTGGTAATTGGGAAGCCCTGTGTAGCAACCTGCGTTTCATAATCAAGATGGACACAGAGCAATTCTTCATGATCAAATTCAGGATCAGAACCCACAGGAAGGCAGGGCAAGGCATCCACATTGGCATGTTTAGATGTAGGTCAAAAATGGATTTCATAGTTGTAACAAGGCAAGAACATCACTCAGCACTGTAGCCGGTGTGTTGTCTTGTCAGTCAAGGAAGTGTGAGGGTTAAACACTGAAACCAAAGGTTTATGCTGAGTAATAAGGTGAAACTTGGAGCCATACACAAAAACATGAAACCTGTGGAGAGCATAGACTATGGCAAGAGCCTCTTTTTCCACCAGAGAGTTAAGCTGCTGGGCCAGAGTGACAGATTTAGAGGTGAAAGCAACAGTTCGTTCAGAGTGATCGGTGTATCGGAGCACTAGGACCAAACCAAAACTGTACTGTGAGTTGTCTGTTGCCAGAACTATGTGCTGGTCCAGAGAGACCATACCTAAGCAAGGGGCAAAGAGTAGTTTATATTTCAACATTTTAAAACCACGCTCACGCTCCTGACACCGGCAAAAAGGTACATTCTTGCATAGCAAGGCATGCAATGGGGGGGCCAGTGTGGCTGCTTCCGGCAGGAATTTATGATGGTAGCCTATCTTCCCTAGGGAGGGCTGGAGCTCCTTCGTGTGTGAGGGGCAAGGCACAAACGTAAAGGTGGAGATATGGTCTGGCAGAGGGTAAACCCTATCCTGTGAGACCTCAAACCCCACGTAAACAATAGAAGGTTAAAAAAACAGATATTTCGCAAGGTGAAACTGTAAGCCTGTGGATTATAAGACAGAAAACAAAACGCACAAATTTTTCAAGTGATCGGCCTTGGAGGAGCCCTTAACAACAATATCATCCAGATAATTAATGCAACCCAGGACATGTGTAGTCAATTGCTCTAAAAATCCTGGAAAATAGCAGGGGCACTAGCCACACAAATAGTTGTTGTTGTTGTGGTCTTCAGTCCTGAGACTGGTTTGATGCAGCTCTCCATGCTACTCTATCCTGTGCAAGCTTCTTCATCTCCCAGTACCTACTGCAACCTACATCCTTCTGAATCTGCTTAGTGTATTGATCTCTTGGTCTCCCTCTACGATTTTTACCCTCCATGCTGCCCTCCAATGCTAAATTTGTGATCCCTTGATGCCTCAAAACATGTCCTACCAACCGATCCCTTCTTCTAGTCAAGTTGTGCCACAAACTTCTCTTCTCCCCAATCCTATTCAATACCTCCTCATTAGTTACGTGATCTACCCACCTTATCTTCAGCATTCTTCTGTAGCACCACATTTCGAAAGCTTCTATTCTCTTCTTGTCCAAACTGGTTATCGTCCATGTTTCACTTCCATACATGGCTACACTCCATACAAATACTTTCAGAAACGACTTCCTGACACTTAAATCTATACTAGATGTTAACAAATTTCTCTTCTTCAGAAACGCTTTCCTTGCCATTGCCTGTCTACATTTTATATCCTCTCTACTTCGACCATCATCAGTTATTTTGCTCCCCAAATAGCAAAACTCATTTACTACTTTAAGTGTCTCATTTCCTAATCTAATCCCCTCAGCATCACCCGATTTAATTTGACTACATTCCATTATCCTCGTTTTGCTTTTGTTGATGTTCATCTTATATCCTCCTTTCAAGACACTGTCCATTCCGTTCAACTGCTCTTCCAAGTCCTTTGCTGTCTCTGACAGAATTACAATGTCATCGGCGAACCTCAAAGTTTTTACTTCTTCTCCATGAATTTTAATACCTACTCCGAATTTTTCTTTTGTTTCCTTTACTGCTTGCTCAATATACAGATTGAATAACATCGGGGAGAGGCCACAACCCTGTCTCACTCCCTTCCCAACCACTGCCTCCCTTTCATGCCCCTCAACTCTTATAAGTGCCATCTGGTTTCTGTACAAATTGTAAATAGCCTTTCGCTCCTTGTATTTTACCCCTGCCACCTTCAGAATTTGAAAGAGAGTATTCCAGTTAACGTTGTCAAAAGCTTTCTCTAAGTCTACAAATGCTAGAAACGTGGGTTTGCCTTTTCTTAATCTTTCTTCTAAGATAAGTCGTAAGGTTAGTATTGCCTCACGTGTTCCAACATTTCTACGAAATCCAAACTGATCTTCCCCGAGGTCCGCTTCTACCAGTTTTTCCATTCGTCTGTAAAGAATTCGCGTTAGTATTTTGCAGCTGTGACTTATTAAACTGATAGTTCAGTAATTTTCACATCTGTCAACACCTGCTTTCTTTGGGATTGGAATTATTATATTCTTCTTGAAGTCTGAGTGTATTTCGCCTGTCTCATACATCTTGCTCACCAGATGGTAGAGTTTTGTCATGACTGGCTCTCCCAAGGCCATCAGTAGTTCTAATGGAATGTTGTCTACTCCCGGGGCCTTGTTTCGACTCAGGTCTTTCAGTGCTCTGTCAAACTCTTCACGCAGTATCTTATCTCCCATTTCATCTTCATCTACATCCTCTTCCATTTCCATAATGTTGTCCTCAAGTACATCGCCCTTGTATAAACCCTCTATATACTCCTTCCACATTTCTGCCTTCCCTTCTTTGCTTAGAACTGGGTTTCCATCTGAGCTCTTGATATTCATACAAGTGGTTCTCTTCTCTCCAAAGGTCTCTTTAATTTTCCTGTAGGCAGTATCTGTCTTACCCCTAGTGAGACAAGCCTCTACATCCTTACATTTGTCCTCTAGCCATCCCTGCTTAGCCATTTTGCACTTCCTGTCGATCTCATTTTTGAGACGTTTGTATTCCTTTTTGCCTACTTCATTTACTGCATTTTTATATTTTCTCCTTGCATCAATTAAATTCAACATTTCTTTTGTTACCCAAGGATTTCTACTAGCCCTCGTATTTTTACCTACTTGATCCTCTGCTGCCTTCACTACTTCATCCCTCAGAGCTACCCATTCTTCTTCTACTGTATTTCTTTCCCCCATTCCTGTCAATTATTCCCTTATCCTCTCCCTGAAACTCTCTACAACCTCTGGTTCTTTCAGTTTATCCAGGTCCCATCTCCTTAAATTCCCACCTTTTTGCAGTTTCTTCAGTTTCAATCTGCAGTTCATAACCAATAGATTGTGGTCAGAATCCACATCTGCCCCCGGAAATGTCTTACAATTTAAAACCTGGTTCCTAAATCTCTGTCTTACCATTATATAATCTATCTGATACCTTTTAGTATCTCCAAGATTCTTCCAGGTATACAACCTTCTTTTATGATTCTTGAACCAAGTGTTAGCTATGATTAAGTTATGCTCTGTGCAAAATTCTACAAGGCGGCTTCCTCTTTCATTTCTTCTCCCGAATCCATATTCACCTACTACATTTCCTTCTCTCCCTTTTCCTACTGACGAATTCCAGTCACCCATGACTATTAAATTTTCATCTCCCTTCACTACCTGAATAATTTCTTTTCTCTCATCATACATTTCATCAATTTCTTCATCATCTGCAGAGCTAGTTGGCATATAAACTTGTACTACTGTAGTAGGCATGGGCTTTGTGTCTATCTTGGCCACAATAATGCGTTCACTATGCTGTTTGTAGTAGCTAACCCGCACTCCTATTTTTTTTATTCATTATTAAACCTACTCCAGCGTTACCCCTATTTTATTTTGTATTTATAACCCTGTAATCACCTGACCAAAAGTCTTGTTCCTCCTGCCACCGAACTTCACTAATTCCCACTATATCTAACTTTAACCTATCCATTTCCCTTTTTAAATTTTCTAACCTACCTGCCCGATTAAGGGATCTGACATTCCACGCTCGAAGGTGCAAATATTGATAGGGACCAAAAGGAGTATTCAAAACTAGAACTCACTGAGACACTTCGTCCACACGAACATGTAAACACGTGGCAGAGAAACCAGTTTTAGAGAAGTACTGGCTGCACGATATTTTTATTAACATTTCCTCCTGATGTGGGAAAGGATACATATCCATGATCGATAGCGGATTGACAGTAGTACTGAAGTCACCACAGAGGTAAAGTTTTCCCAGTGGCTTCCAACTACAACCAGCAGAGACAATTCTTCACTAACCATAAGAGGTTGTATCAACCTTAGAGATGAAAGTCTTTCCAATTCTGCTTTCACTTGATCTTTCAGGGTGACAGGAATAGGATGCACATGACAAAAACAAGGTTGAGCTGTGGATTTCAAGGAAATATTAGCAGAAAAACTCGTAGCACACCTTGTAGCTTCCAAAAACAAATCCGAAAATTTCTCACACACGTTTCCAATTGAGAGTACAGTACCTAACCTGATGAAAGGTGAAATGCGTCAGTGATAGAAGATCCAGATGCCTGAAAGCATCCATCCTGAACAACTTCTCAACACTGGCAGAAGCAAGCACAAAAAATGTAATGGAATGAACCACTGACTTGTAAGAGGCATACGATGTAAATTTTCCCAACAGTGCTATGTTCTTTTTGTTATAACATATCAGCTTCCATTTGACCGGTGCCAATGGTGGCGAACCTAAACTTATATAGGTCTGAGAATTCTGTAACGTCCTGCAGTGCCTGTGTCAACCTGTAGCAGGAGCACTGGGCAGAAAGCACATAAGTCAGTAAACAACTTGGGAGAAGTTACAAACATTGGAGTCACACAGTTTACATCCATCTCCATAACCTTAGCAACCTTCGGCAAATGACACATATAGGCGACGTGGCCATGCTTCTTACAGGCATTACACACAGCCCTGCTCTTAGGGCAGTCCTAAAGTTAGTGCTGGATGAAACAGAAAGGACAAGATGGATACAGAGAACGCAGACACAGGCACTGTGGCGGTCATGGCTGCTTGGGATGGCCGTGGTCTGCTTGCTGCTAGGCTCGCATGTTTACCGCAACTACTGCCCCTCCTTCATGCAAGCTACCTGTTGTCTGAGTGGGTGCACCTTACGACACTACTGCCACATTGCCCCATACTTCAATTTGATCACCCACTGCTGGAAAAATTTCAAAAAATTGCAAAAATTTTGCCAAAGGCGGGGGTGCGGTCTGCCCAGGCCCTGTGTTGTAGTGTCAGTAGTATTCTACCCATGCCGCTATGACAGGCAATCATTTAGACTGATAGTTGGACAATAAACTGCACGTGGGATCAAAGGTAAGAGTTGCTGGTTCTTGTAAAGAGGCAAGCTCACAAGTGTTTGACTCGCTTTAGGTGCAGTCCACGAGAAGCTTTGGCTCTGTCACAAGAAAGCCAAAAAATGCTCTGAGAGCCTTTTGTTTTAAGCTTCCCACTCCTTGGCTGAATCATCATATGGAGGAAAAGTGGATAAGTAAACCCTGTCTGTTAATAGAAGCCGTCAAAGTGGTCACTGCTGAAGTAAGCTGTTCAATCAGGGCCTGTAGCACAGCATCCATAATGACTAAACCTGATGAAACCGCACTTAAAAGACTGCACATGCGGAAACCATTCCAAACTTGTCGCCAGTCATATAGTAACCAAGTAATACATAAAACCGATCCAAGTAACACAAATATAGCTTTCAGAATGAGATTTTCACTCTGCAGCGGAGTGTGCGCTGATATGAAACTTCCTGGCAGATTAAAACTGTGTGCCCGACCGAGACTCGAACTCGGGGACCTTTGCCTTTCGCGGGCAAGTGCTCTACCAACTGAGCTACCGAAGCACGACTCACGCCCGGTACTCACAGCTTTACTTCTGCCAGTACCTCGTCTCCTACCTTCCAAACTTTACTGAAGCTCTCCTGCGAACCTGGTAGAGCACTTGCCCCGCGAAAGGCAAAGGTCCCGAGTTCGAGTCTCGGTCGGGCACACAGTTTTAATCTGCCAGGAAGTTTCAAATATAGCTTTTTTTGTAAATCTCTGAACAATAATGGAAATAAGCTTCTCATGACTCCACATGTAACAAGAAACATGAATCATACAGAAGGTGGAACATAAGTGGTACACAGAACAACTGGTGTGAGTGGTACAAACTAAAAGAACATTGTCAACATAAGTTAATGCTGCTCTGCCCATGTATATGCAAAAGTCACCAGTAGACAGCACATCAGAGACTGTGCTTTATGCACACTTCTTGCAGGCAGCCTCTAGTGGCTGGCCCACACTGATGCAGTTGGTGCTTGATTTAAGTACACACAGAAGTGGCGACACTACACTTGGTGTACTCACACTCACACGCAGTTGTAGTAGGATACAGCACCTACTTTTGCTAATGATGACACTGATGTATGATTTTCCTGCCTTTTAATATAAGTAAGGCATATCTTTTTTTTCCTCTGAGGATTCAAAAAGTTAAAGCAGATACATCACTGAGTGTACCCCCAGAAACTCACCACTGGCTATACCCAAAGCGATGTGTTATCCGTCTTGTCTCTATAGCCGATGAATGATGGTCATGGCTGTTAAAAGGATTATTCTCTGTTAGTTTGGTAGTTCACTTCTCTGGTTGACTCTGCCACTGTGACAAGACATTGTCCTTCCCATTCAAATATTAAATTAGACATTAAAAAATGTAAGTATAGAAAAATCGAGGATTGCTACATCTGGCATAACTGCAGTGAGTGTGGAAATTTAACATCCCACCTTTCCAGTGATGTAGGGACAGGTTTATAGAGTGGCCATGATATTATGTATGTGGCAGATAGTTCCATTTTTTGCTGTTGCAAGTCCAGTGGTTGTGGTGAACATATCACATGGGATGACGTTGGCTCTACGCAGGTAATGAACACACAGCCTGGTGACTGACTCTACTGTTTGTATCTTGTTATTGAAGCCTCTGTAGGCCGATTCTCAATAACAACTGTTAAATTACTTTCTGGACCTAGACTTTGAATTTATGCTTTGTTATTCAAAATGATTTGGCTTTATTCATTGATAATGATTTGAGCTTACATTGCTCGCATTATAATGTCCTCGCTCTACTATGTTTTTGGCCATCAACTCAGCATCTACCTTGGTTTCCACACCCTCTGTGGCTACAGGCAGTAACCTATGTAATTTGTGTTGTGATACAACACAAAAGTGGTGATGAGGAACTTAGAACGCTCACATGTTATTAGTGCATCATGGATGCAAAACGAATTGTGGCAGCAGCAGCAACAGATGAAGTTGCGACAACATTGCAACAACAGAAAATTCAGAGAGAGCTTGAGATATTACAGCAATAGGTTTACACCATATAGAATGTCGAAAGAAAGTTGATCTGTTATGTCTTCTGAGCACCATGTAAGTGCAGGAATCCATAAAAAATGTGTGAAATATAGAGAGTGGTAAATTAGCATCCCATTTCTGTAGATAATGTATGGAGAAAGAAGAAATGATCATGCATGTAAGAAATAAAATCAAATTCAAATCTATTGATACCAGTAGTTTTTGTTTAGATCAATAAATGGAAGCCTATTTGTGAACTGCTGCTGTTGCAAAAGTGTAGTTGTTACTGTATTCATAATGTCCCAGGAGGAATGGTCAATATTCAGGGATACACCAGGAACAATCATTTGAAGCAAAAAAAACTTCATATGAAAATTCCGAATGGCCTGTGAGATAGAACACATTTAATCCACATTGTTATTTGTTTTCTACATTATTCCTTAGATTTGCGTGTTTATTTAGTAATTATTACAACATTTAACAATATTATGAAAGGATAGGTGCTACTCACCATATAGTGGAGATGCTGAGTTGCAGATAGGCACACCAAAATGACTGTCACAAAATAAGGTTTTTGCCAACAGGGCCTTTGTCAAAAATAGGTGACACACACACACACACACACACACACACACACACACACACACACACACACACACACGCGCGCGCGCGACCACAGTCTCTAGCAGCTGAAGCCACATTATGAGCAGCAGCAGCAGTGCATGAGAGGAGAAGCAACTGGGTGGAGGCAAGGAGGAGGCTGGAGCAAGAAAGGAGAGGGATAGCAGAGTTGGGGTGGGGGACAGAGAAGTGCTGCTGGGGAGCTTGCAGGGACGAGGTGGAGAGAGGGTAGGGTAGGGTAGCTAGGTGCAGTCAGAAGGTTAGATGGGGTGCAGGGGAGAGGTGACGAGGGGAGGTAGTGGAAATGGAGAGAAGGAAAAAAACTGGCTTCGCTGGTGGAATAGAGGGCTTTGCAGTCCTCGAATTGGAGCAGAAAAGGGGCTAGATGGGTGAGGACAATGACTAACAAAGGTTGAGGCCAGAAGGGTTACAGTAGCATAGGATATATTGCAGGGAGAGTTCCCACCTACACAATTCAGAAAAACTGGTCTTGGTAGAAAGGATGCATATGGCACAGACTGTGAAGTAGTCATTGAAATGATGAATGTCGTGTTGGGCAGCAAGCTCAGCAACAGGGTGGTCCAGTTGTTTCTTGGCCACAGTTTGTCGGTGGCCATTCGTGCACACAGACAGCTTGTTGGTTGCCATGCCCACATAGAATACAGCTCAGTGGTTGCAGCTTAGCTTGTAGATCACATACTGGTTTCACAGGTAGCCCTGTCTTTGATGGGATAGGTAATGTTTGTGATCGGACAGGAGTAGATGGTTGTGGTGTGAGGATGTGTGGGACAGGTCTTGCATCTATGTCTATTACAGAGATATGAGCCATATGGTAAGGGGTTGGGAGCAGGGATTGTGTAGGGATGGACGCGTATACTGTGTAGGTTTGTTGGATGACGGAACACCACTGTGGGAGGGGTGGGAAGGATAGTGGGCAGGACATTTCTCATTACAGGGTACAACGAGAGGTAGTCGAGACCCTGACAGAGAACGTAATTCTCTGTCAGGGTCCCTCGTTATATTTCAAGAGGGACTGCTCTTCACTGCAGATGTGATGACCACAGTTGCCTAGGCTGTATGGAAGGGATTTCTTGGTGTGGAATGAGAGTATCACTGCCCACCAGCTCTACAACAACCTCCAAACCTTCCCCATATCTCCTCATAGCTGACAAACCCTGTCTTGCAGACCTACTACATTTACACCGCCCTTCAAAATTCCCTCCCACCACCATGCAGAATCCAGAACCTAAACAATCCCAAAATACAGTCATGAACTTTCTCTCCAAAAGCCTTAGTCCCACAGAAATATCAGTCCTTTCCAAAGTCCTCACCTTTTGTCCCACTCCAAAATTTAATCATGCAGGACTTCTTAAAGACCTTCTCTCCTTCTCCTGATCCCTACGGTGAAAACAGTTTTTCACCACCAACCCAACCAATCAGACTCAACCGAAGACCAATATTGAAACCTGCCTGCCTCAGTTCACTCCTCCATCCAACAGTGATCCACCCCTTTTCCCCCCACATCACCCCCTGTTAAATATCGGGGATTTCTTAACCCTGAACCTAGCCTCACCATCATTCCCCATATCTCTCAACATGCAAACTAACCTTACACCTGCAGAAAGAGCCGCAGTCCACCTGCAGACAAAGGTGCCACCACCGTTTGTTTTGAACCACAAGGATTACCTGGCATAAGAACTCCACCAGCTGTTAAATACATCCAGCTGCAAACCTTGCCACAGTGACCCCATTCCATAAATCCAGCAGGATCTCCAGCCTCTCCTCAAATCCTTAGGCCCAACCCAGAACCTCTCCCCAGAGTCCATCTCTCCCCTCACCGATACCACTCCCCACACTCATACTTTCTCGATGCTTACCAAAGTCCATAAACACAGCCACCCAGAACACCCCATTGTGACCAGTTATTGTTCCCCCACTGAGAGAACCTCTGCTCTCGTAGACCAACACTTTCAGCCTATTACCCAGAACCTACCCTCCTCTATGAAAGGAAACAACCATTTCCTCCTCCGACTCTCCACAGTTCCTGTCCCTTTACCACACTGTGCCCTGCTCATCACTATTAATGTCACCTCCCTGTACACTAATATCCCTAATCCCCATGGCTTTACTGCTATTGGACACTACCTTTCCAACACCCGACTTTCCAAACCAACTACCTCCTTCGTAGCCGCCATGACCAACTATATCCTCACCCACAATTACTTCTCCTTTGAAGGCGTTACGTACAAACAAATCCGGGGTACAGCTATGGGCACCTGCGTGGCACCATCCTATGCCAACGTATTCATGGACCATCTAGATGAATCCTTCCTAAACACCCAGAATCCTAAACCCCTCACCTGGTTCAGATTTATAGATGACATCCTTGTGATCTGGATCGAGGATTAGGACCCCCTATCCACATTCCTCCAGAACTGCAACAACTTCTCCTCCATTTCCTTCACGTGGTCCTGACAACCCAACAAGCCAGCTTCCTAGATGTTGACCTCCACCTCAAAAATGGCTACATCAGTACCTCCGTCCATATAAAACCTACTAACCACCAACAACACGTCCACTTCAACAGCTGCCACCCATTCCATGCCAAGAAGTACTTTCCATACAGCCTATTCACCTGTGGTCATCACATCTGCAGTGACAAGCGGTCCCTCTCGAAATATACTGAAGCCTTCACAAACCGTAATTATCCTCCCAGCCTTGTACAAAAACATATCTCCCTTGCCTTATCTTTCCAGTCTCCCACCACATCCCATAGTCCCACAGTCCGGCCACAGAGGAGTATTTCCCTCGTAACTCAATACCACCCAGGACTGGAGCAACTGAATTACATTCTCTGTCAGGGTCTTGACTACCTCTTGTTGTGCCCTGAACTGAGAAATGTACTGCCCACTACCCATCCCACCTCTCCCACAGTTGTATTCTGCCGTCCACCGAACCTGCACAATATACTCATCCATCCCTACACAACCCCTGCTCCCAACCCCTTACCTCTCGGCTCATACCCTTGTAATAGACCTAGATGCAAGATCTGTCCCACACATCCTCCCACCACCACCTACTCCAGTTCAGTTACAACCATGACCTATCCCATCAAAGGCATTGCTACGTATGAAACCAGTCATGTGATCTACAAGCTAAGCTGCAACTACCGTGCTGCATTCTATGTGGGCATGACAACCAGCAAGCTGTCCACTTGAATGGTCACCAACAAACTGTGGCCAAGAAACATCTGGACCACCCTGTTGCTGAGCACACTGCCAAACATGACATCTTTTATTTCAATGACTGCTTCATAACCTGTGCCATATGGATCCTTCCCACCAACACCAGCTTTTCTTAATTGCACAGGTGGGAATTTTCCCTACAATATATTCTCTGTTACCGTAACCCTCCTGGCCTCAGCCTTTCATTAGTTATTGTCCTCACCCATCCAGCCTCCCTTGATCGAAAAATGGAGTTGGCTATTGGTTTCCATCATGTCTTGTGGATTTTCCTGTGTCCATCGGTGTTTGTTAGGTATCTTGTTGATTCCATTCTGTGTGAGTGTGGCTTTGTCAGTGAATAGCTTTAATGATAACGAATGACTAAATTCAAGTCATGTGGCATTGCCACCAGTGTGAAGATTGTGGACTCGGAGTATGTGAAATGGCTACAAATTTTCCACATCTAGTGTTCACCATATGTTTGTTTGTCGGACATTGGTATGTGCTGATAGTAGGTCTTTGCTGCACCATTTCAACAGTGTGTTGCTGTTCTTGCACAGTTGGTTGAACATGTTCAGAATAAAACTGGGAACTTGTAAGAATACCTGTTTCACACAGTATGCTAAAAACTTTGGTAAAAACTCTGTGATCAGGAATTTGACATGTCAGAAAGTGGCGACATACACTTCAAAAGCATCAAGAGAACTACCATCTCTGAAGCCATAAACATACAATATATCTGCATATTCTCCATTTATGTAGACGAATGGCATTGTAGCCAACGTGTGTGCAAACAGTCATCTGATGTACACTCAACCCCTTGCACTACTCCACTCACAACACACTATGGTCAACTACACGGCAGCAGGCTAGTTTAATGGCGGAAAGGTGTCCTGAGCAAAGAGGTTGGAAGTAATGTGGTAGGGTGGGCTAGAATAAAACTTCAGAGACGTGGAGGGGGGGGGGGGGGGGGGGGGGGAAGATACATGTGTGCACACCATTAGCACAAGAACAAATGTACATTAAATGCATCCTGTCTCAGAGTCCATTCAGCATAGGGCATATTTCCATATGAAGGTTTTTATATCAAATGAGTGTTCTTGTCATATCCCTGAATACTGATCGTCCCTCCTGGGACGCCCTGTGCAGATCCTCACTGGGATACTTTCAGATATTCTTAAAAAACATTCTTAAAAAATTGAAATCATTATTATACCACCTAAGCAAATGATAGTCTGTGGAGATTTTAATATTAATTTTCTGAAAGATTCAGATAAAAAGAATACTTTGTAAATGTTACTTAACACTTACACTTATGTTTATGTAATTCTGTAAATGAGACTGTGGAGTGTGAAACAGGATAATTTATGTATTGTGAAATGTATAAATGTGACCCATCAATTGGAAACCTGTACTGTAAACATTCAGTATCTTATTTAAGAACACATGACTATATGAAAATACTGAAAATAGAATACCACTGATAATGCCTAGCATGAATAGGCAAAACGTGTCTGCAATAATATTATGAAGAAAGTTACTACTCACCATATAGCGGAGAGGCCGAGCCCCCCTACCATCACTACCACCACACCACCACTACCACTTGCCTGCCCTCCGTCTAATCTGCAGCACTTCACTGTCCACCATCCCTAACCTCTAACCTACTATCCCCCCCCCCCCAATCCCCACCCCAGCCTCCTCCTTACCCCCACCCTATTGCCACTCCCATTATGCACTGGTGTTGCTACTCACAGTGTGGTCTTAGTTGCTTGAGACTGCAGTCGTTTTGTGTGTGTGTGTGTGTGTGTGTGTGTGTGTGTGTGTGTGTGTGTGTGTGGTCTATTTTTGATGATGAAGGCATTACTGGCCAAAAGCCAGCCATTCCTTTTGTCCTGCCTGTCTGCAACTCAGCATCTACGCTGTATGGTGAGTAGCAACTTTTCTTTTCATAATTGTCACACTCCATTCTGAATTTTGGATTGTTTGATTTTTGCATGTCTGGTTAGAAACAAATAAAACATCCAGGTGCAGAAGACACAATTTTTCGTATCTGCATAGTGAACAAAACACTTAATCATCCTTTGATCACAGTGTACTACTCAACGAAACAAACTGTAGAACCAGCTGTAATGGGAACCAGCTTGCTCGCATGCGTAGATACTATCCTTTTTCAGTTCAGTTCAAGGTAGTCCTTTCAGGACTATAAGCAAGACAGATGTGTCCTATCAAATGATCTTCTCTTTTAGTGTAATCAAATTGTGCCATAAATTTCTTTTCTCTCCAGATCCATGCATTAACTCCTCATTAGCCATCCAGACTACACACTTAATCTTCAGCAATCTTTTGTACCACTACTTTTCAAAAGCGTCTGTTATCTTTTTGTCTGAACTGTTTGCTGTATACGTTTAACTTCCACATAGTACTACACTCTAGATCAGTTACCATCAGCAAAGACTTTGTAACATTTAAATTTATACTTGATTTAAGGAAATTTATCATTTTCAGAATTGCTTGTCTTGCTGTAGTCAGTCTAGATTTTATATCCTCTTTGCTTCTACCATCCTCAGTTATTTTGCTCTCCATACAACATAACACATCTACTAGATTTGATGTCTCATTTCCTAACCTAATTCCCTTAGCATTGCCTAATTTAATTGAACTACATTCCATTAACTTCCTATTACTTTCATTGATGTTCAACTTATAACCTTTTCAAACCAGTATCCATTCTGTTCCTCTGATCTTCTGTGTCCTCTGCTGACTGAAAATTACAATGTCATCAGCAGACCTCAAAGTTTTTATTTCTTCTTTCTGAACTTATATTCCCTTTATGAACTTTTCTTGGTTTCCTTGCTCAATTACAGATTGAATATCATGGGGGATGAGGTATTTCCCTGCGTCACTGCCTTTTCAACTAATGCTTCCCTTTTGTGCTTTCTTTGACTTGTAACTGTAGTCTGGTTTCTGTATATGTTGATGGATAGTTCATGGATGTTTGTGTCCAATGGGCATAATATTTCAGCAAGCGACTTACGTTGCCATCATCAGGTACGCTGATGAACTGACTGCTTAGGGGGCTGATGTGGTGCTTTTCTCTCTTCCCCCATTCCCTCCAACCTGGTGCTCTGTTCACCGTCTGCACCCAGCATCTCCTTCCCCATTCCTCCGGACCTTGGTCCAATCCCAGACATGCATGCTGACGGCAGTTCTGCTATTCCTCTGCTTGCCTCCGAAGTTAGTTCATTGTGGGATATCTCTTTCCTCTTCGTGGGATGTCTCTTTCCTCTTCTTAATCAGACTAATTGCTACTTCCCAGGCCTTACTAAGGATGTAGCCATTATAATAATTGATCAGTGGTCCCCTACTTGAATCTCGATAGATTATTTTATGAAAATTTGGAAATTTGTGGTAAGACCTTATGGGACCAAACTGCTGAGGTCATCCATCCCTAAGCCTACACACTACTTAATCGAACTTAAAGTACGGTTCGCTAATGACAACACAAACACCCATGCCCAAGGAAGGATTCGAATCTCCGACGGGGTGGGGGGTGGGAGGGGGGGTGGGGGGGGGAGCTGTGCGGACCATGACAAGTTGCCTCAGACCGCGCAGCTTATTTTGTGATACATACCCAGAAGTTAGACATTTGTATCAGAACCTTAGAACGGTCATAATCCATTTCATGTTATGCTGAAAAGCAATGTTCCGTGAGTGCTGACTTGCTGGTTTCCTGCAGTCTGGTGTCTGATTGGTTTTCTAGACAATGATCTTCAAGAGTATGCACTGCCTGACATATATGTATTGCCAAATTGGCAGGATGTCTAATAAACCCCGGATTTCTCTAGTCCAGTATCAGCTTTAACACTACCAAGCAGTGCCCGTGTTCTAGCTGATGGAGAGAAGACAGTCTTCACTTGGTGTGTCTGCAGAAATTATCCTATCTTTATGGATAATGCAACACAGAAAGGAATAAAAGCATTGGCCATGTCCTCGTGAGGTTCCTCTTCTGTATCTGCCAGTTTTGCAGTAGGTGGAGGACAAATTTGCCGCTCCTCATAGCTCTTCTTCCAGAAAATTGTCTTCAGATGTTAAAGTCCTTAATTGAGACTTTCATTGTCAAAGAGGAAGTGAGTCCTATCACCAGTTTTTTGAGCAGCCTATTCCTCTGCATCAGGTGGTGGCATGTGTCTGCATGTAGGTATAGGTTGGTTTGTGTTTCTTTGAGGTACTTACTATGGTTCAACGTAACACCCACTCTTCTTCTTACCAGGACATCCAGAAAAGGGACCTCTCCATCCATTTAGACTAACATGGTGAAAGGATTTTCTGGTGCATGGAACTGAGATGTATGAGGAAGTCATTCAGCTCCCTCTTCCACCTGGTCGCATGACAAAGTGTGACATTCACCTGCTTTATTTCTTCATTGATAGTCCTCAGTGTTGACATACTGCATTGTTATACTGGATCGGGTGGAAGCTCAGCACTGACTACTGTAAATTATGTTGCTGACAGTTGCGCTGTTGCGTTTCACAGTTCCTTACTTTCACTGTTCACAACCCCCCAATATTACACAGTTATATGGCCAGTTCACTATTTGTAACTTTTGATAAGCCTCATTAATAGTTTGCAGGCATACATCAGCATACTGCTAAAATTGTTTGCTGTTGAACAGCTGTGAACAGTAAAAACCTAATCATGCAGTTCACAGTTCTTGCATAATAACATGGTACATGTGACACTATTTCTCAAATAAATTGAACAGACAATGTTATTATTTTAACATATGTCCTATGTGTGTTACTCTAATTCCACTGTTAAGTTAATGCATTGTTGCTATTTGAAACTGTCACTGACTTCCCGTCTGAAAATCTACCTGGACTGACTGTCTCAGGACCAAAAATCCGTCCTGTATATATTCTCACAATAATAGGCACTGTAACAATACATTGTTCGATGTTTATAAGTTACAAAAATTACAATTAAAACATAACTCATTCAATTAACTGAATCCATCGAAAAATTCCATCTTTTTAACTGTTTCTTCTACCACAAAGGTTAGGCCGAATTATATGATTAAATGATGAAATTAACAGATATATTTACCAAACAATACTTTTGACAAACTTTGTAATTATTTTGTAATTAATCAAGGGCTGGCTTTGCTAATGTGTTTTTGAATAGAGCCAAATAAATACTGTAAAAATACTAGTAGTTTATCTTCCGAGTGTTTATAATTAGTACAGAATTTATATTTGTTTATAAGCCAACAATAGAATTTAAGTCACAAAACAATTACTGATTTCACCTTATAACAAAAGAATTAACTAGGAATGGTCAAAATAAATTAGGAAATTAATTACATACACAAAACTAAGCTCAAGATTAGATCTGGTGCTATATTTATTAGGACTTTCTCTTTTATGAAAGTGCAGATTATACTCATGTATGTTAATGGTAATTAGTCAAAAATGAATTTAAGGAGGCAGATGGCAAAACAAGAAAGGAAGAAAAGAGATCCCAGCTTGCTTCGTCACAAAAGTTGTCATCTACATGTCAGAAAGTATAAGCAGGCTTCCCATTGGCTGATTCCAATGCTCCCCCAATGAAATGCTCTGTATACAAGTTGGGCACAAATGGTGAAAGTCGTCTCCCTACAGCTACTCCTTCCATTTGCTCGTCGTAGCCGCCATTGAAAACACGTTATGTTGATGTCAAGACAAGCCTAAAAAAGTTGATCATCTCTGTGTCAAATTTCTGGCCAGTAAGTTGTAATGATTCTTGCAAACACTCTCTGATGAAAAGAAACACAATGGTGAAACTCACAAGTATGTCGGTATCCTTAAGCTCAAAATTGTCGAGCCTTCCATCAAAATCCATGGATTTGCAAATATCAGTACTTTCCAAAGGCCTCACCTTTTGCCCCACTCCCAAATTCAGTCATACGGGACTTGTTAAAAGCCTTATTTCCTTCACCCACTCCCTACAGTGGAAACGCTTTTTCACCACCAACCGTACCAATCAGACTCAACCAAAGACCAATATAGAACCTTGCCTGACTCAGTTCACTGCTCCGTCCAACAGTGATCCACGCCCACTGCCCTCAGATCACCTCCTGTTAACTTTCCAGAATTTCTTAACCTCGAACCTTGCCTCACCATCATTCCCCAAATCCCTCAACATGCAAACTAACTTACATCCGCAGAAAGAATCGCAGTCCACCATCTAAAAACTGATCCCGACCTTATAGTCCTACTTGCAGACAAAGGCTCCACCACAGTTTTGAATCGCAAGGAGTACCGGGTGGAAGGACTCCGCCATCTGTCAGATACTTCCACCTAAAAACCTTGCCACAGTGACTCCAATCCAGAAATCTAGCAGGACCTCCAGTCACTATGCAAATCCTTAGGCCCATCCCAGAATCTCTCCCCGGAGTCCACCTCTCTACTCACCCCTACCACTCCCCGCACTCCAACCTCCTACATGTTTCCTAAAGTCCATAAACCTAACCACCCAGGACACACCATTATGACCTGTAACGTGGCCCCACTGAGAGAATCTCTGCTCTCGTAGACCAACACCTTCAACCTATTACCCGGAACGTACCCTCCTATATAAAAGATACCAACCATTTCCAACACTGACTCTCCACAGTTCCTGTCCCTTTGCCACACAGTGCTCTGCTTGTCGCTATTGAAGCCACCTCCCTGTACACTAACATTCCTAATGCCCATGGCCTTACTACTATTGAACACTACCTTTCCCAACACCCAACAGATTCCAAACCAACAACCTCGTTGCCATGACCAACTCACCCACAATTACTTCTCCTTTGAAGGCATTACCTACAAACAAATCTGGGGTAAAGCTGTGGGCACCCACATGACACCATCGTGTGCCTACCTATTCATGGGATATCTAGATGAATCCTTCCTAAAAACCCAGAATCCTAATCCCCTCACCTGGTTCAGATTCATTGACTAAATCTTGGCTACCTGGATTTAAGGTGAGGACACCATATCCACATTCTTCAAGGACCTCAGTAACTTCTCCCCCATTTGCTTCACCTGGCCCTACTCTACCCGACAAGCGACCTTCCTAGATGTTGACCTCTACCATCAAAGATGGCTACATCAGTACCTCCACCCATATCAAACTTACTAGCCATCAGCAATATCTCCACTTCGACAGCTGCCACCTATTCCATACCAAAAAATCCCTTCCATACAGCTAGCCACCCAGGGTCGTCGCATCTGCAGTGACAGGCAGTCCCTCTCGAAATATACCAAGGGTCTCCCCTCTTAACTCAGTACCGCCCAGGATGGGAGCAGTTGAATTACATTTTCTGCCAAGCTTTCGATTACCTCTCATCGTGCCCTGAAATGAGAAATGTCCTGCCCACTATCCTTCCCCCCTTCCCACAGTGGTATTCCGCCGTCCACTGAACCTACACAATATACTCGTCCATCCTTACACAACCCCTGCTCCCAATCCCTTGCCTCATGTATCATATCCCTGTAATAGACCTAGATGCAAGAGTTGTCCCATACATCCTTCCACCACCACCTACTCCAGTCTGATCACTAACATCACCTATCCCATCAAAGGCAGGACTACCTGTGAAACCAGTCATATAATCTACAAGCTAACCTGCAACCACTGTGCTGCATTCTATGTAGGCATGACAACCAACAAGCTGTCTGTCTACATGAATGGCCACCAACAAACTGTGGCCAAGAAACAAATGGACCACCCTGTTGCTGAACGCGGAGCCAAACATGATATCCTTCATTTCAAAGACTGCGTCACAACCTGCACCATATGGATCCTTCCCACCAGCACCAGCTTTTCTGAATTGTGCAGGTGGGAACTCTCTCTGTAATGCTCATGGCCTCAATCTTCGTTAGTCACTGCCCTCACCCATCCACTCCTTCCGTGTTCCCATTCCAACACTACACAGCCATCATTCCACCATCCACATCTCTCCTTTTACACTACATCCCTCCCTTCCCCCCTTTCCTCTGCACCCCCCCCCCCCCCCCCCCCCATCTAACCAGCAGCACATCACTGTCCGCCACCCCTACCATACTATCCCTTTCCCTCCCCACCTCAGCCTCCCTCTTACTCCCACCCAGTCGCCACTCCTGTCATGCACTGATGCTGCTGCTTGCAGTTGGATATGCTAGTTGCATTTGTGTGTGTGTGTGTGTGTGTGTGTGTGTGTGTGTCGTCTAGTGTTGACAATGGCCTTAACAGTCGAAAGCTTTAATTGTGAGTATGCCTTTTTGTTATGCCTATCTGCGACTCAGTATCTCTGCTACGTGGTGAGTAGCAACTTTCCTTTTCATAATATTGTTGCATCATTGATGTTAGAGACATGTAAAGGTCTCTGGAACCAAATAGTTTCATTTCATTATTGATAGTCACTCAGTTGATCCTTTCTTTATCCATCAACACTTTGGAGACCACCTTGGCATACACTTGTCATATAATTGTTTATCATGATGGTGTGCACAGCAGGTGTTTGAAGGTTCAGTGTCTGTGCAAGCATTGTAACGGTAATTCGATGGGCAGATTTCAACAAATCTCACCGTGTGTATGTCACATTTTCGTCAATATGGCTATTTGATGGCCGCCTAAGGTTGGTCACCTCTTCCTGGTCCTCCTTAGACACACCTTCAACCAAATTGAAACTTATGAAGACACTAGAGCAGAGTCCCCATAGGCTTGCTGGATCAGTTGATTGGTACTGTTGTAATGTGTGCTCTGCTGTTAAATCATTTGCTTCTTTGGGCATTATGACGCGATGTTTGGGAAGAGTTTCATAATATTAATGACACTGACCCAAGCACTGCACAGAGTAGAATGACCTTGGTCACACTGTGAAGTCAGGAATCCCTCCATCTAACCAAAATAGTTTGAACATACTGCGACATACAGCCTTTTCGCAATAAAACCACTTCCGTGACTTTACAAACACACACAATATATCTTTGTACCAGGCGGAATAGTTTTGTCATGGTGTGTTGTCTCATGGATTTTAATAATTCTGAGGGAATGTAATGTACTCAAGGTGCCATGTTTCAAATAAGGCTTTCAACTCTGTCAAATTCTTCTCCACAGATCGAGCAAGGTGGCGCAGTGGTTAGCACACTGGACTTGCATTCAGGAGGATGAACGTTCAGTCCAGCCATCCTGATTTAGGTTTTCCATGATTTCCCTAAATTGCTTCAGGCAAATGCCGGGATGGTTCCTTTGAAAGGGCACGCCCGACTCATCCCGCATCCTTTGCTAATCCAATGAGACCGATGAACTTGTTATTTAGTCTCCTCCCCCAAATCAATCAAACCCTCTTCTCCACAGTGTTGTAGCCCCAGCATAATCTCAGTCTGCTTCATCTTTCCTTTCCACAATATTATCTGAATGCTTGTGCCCATTGTATAGTCATTTTATTCATTTCACCTTTCAGTCTTCCCTTCTTTGCTTAGTACTGGCTTGTCATCTGAGCTGTTAATATTTGTACAGCTTCTTGTCTTTTCTCCAAATTTTTCTTTTATTTTCCATAGAGGTTGCTCCACCTTAATTTCCTATATTTCTGCTCTTTTTTAACTGTATTTTGTAGCCAATGATTTGTGATAAAAGTATGAATTGGCTCTTGTTTATAAATTTATAATATTATTTAATACTATATAATCTACCTCAATTCTTCCAGTGTCTGCATGTCTCTCTAATGTATACAGGTTTCTTTCGTGATTCTTAAACCAAGTGTTCAATGCAGTTCAAGTATGTTTTACAAAAAATTATATCTGCTGGCTTTCTCTTTCATTCTTTTCACTCAGTCTTGTTCTACTATTTTTCCACCTCTTCCTTTTCCATCTTCTGAATTCCAGTCTCGCATCATAAGCATATTTTAGTCTATCTTAATGATCTGAATAATTTCTTTTGTTTCTTTATACATTCTTTCAATGTCTTCATCATCTTCATGACCTGTTACTGTCATAAATGAACTTGGGTGTTGGCTTTGTGTCTGCCTTGGCTACAATAATGCATTCATTAAGTTGTTTTTAGTAGTGCACCCAAATTCCTTTATTGTTTTATCCTTTATTAGACCTACTCCTGTGTGACCCCTGTTTGATTTTGTGTTGACAGCTCTATACTCAACCGACCAGAAGTCTTGTTATTAGTATCACTGCACATCCCACTCATTTCTCTTTCTAAATTGTCCAACGAGCATACCCTACTAAGGGAGCTAGCACTCACACTCTTACCCATATAATGTCAGATTTTTTTCCATGTGACGTGTCCTGAGTAGTCCTGGAGATCCGAATTGGACTCTATTTTACCACCAGATTATTTTACCCAAAAGGATGGCATCGCCATTAAACCACACATTAAAGTTACAGGTCCTTTAGTTTGCCCATGCTTCACAAATATCCTTTGGATGTGGTTTAACAGCTGCTTGCAAGTATTTTTGATGCACGAAAGCCACCCCACTGCGGCAAGGTCTATGATCCGTGGGGAGTTTCGAAACATGTTGATGTGTTCTTCAGTTGGAAGGCTCATTTGATGCAACTCTCCATGCTTGTCTGTCTTGCACTAGTCACTTCATTTCTGTGTAACTGCTATACCCTACATCCAAACTCACTATTGCTTTATGCTTCAGGGTGTGTCCTGTTAACCAATGCCTTCTTTTACTGAAGTTGTGCCATAAATCTCTTTTCTCAAACATTCGGTTGAGTACCTCATCATTAGTCAATCTACCCACCTTTGGTAACACTGCATTTCACAGATTTCTATTCTCTACTCATCTTATCATCCACGTTTCTCCTTCAGACAGTGACTTCAAAAATTTGAATTTATATTTGGTGTAACAAAATTTTTAGTATTCAGAAAGGCTTTTCTTGATAGTGCCAATCTGCATTTTATATCCTGTCTACTTTGCTCATCATCAGTTGTTTAATTGTCTACTCTTTGACTGCTTGCAATGTCTCATTTACTAATCTGATTCCCTCAGCGTCACCTGACTTGATTTGACTGCATTTAATTATCCTTGTCTTACTTTTATTGATGTTCATACCATTGAAAATGATGTTTTGTCGTCTTGTGATATAGTTGTCTTTTACTCTGCAATTATTTCTAAGCGCAAATTTAATTATCTTGTGAACAGAAAATGTCAGTGTCCGTTGGAATGGTTTGTGGCTTATTTTCCTACTGGGATGATAGTAATGGACCGTTGAAAGAGTTGAGTCGTCGGTCAGCTCTCGTATTTTAGTGGATTTTCCAATTCTCTCACGTTTTCTACCGGTCACTATACAATGTTGATGCAGCAAGGGTACCGCTAAGCAGTGCCACCTTGAACCAGCTTTTCCCCCGTGAACTTCTGTCCGCAGCGTCGATGACGCGGAAACATACTTCTTTTTCTGTCTAGTGCAATAACACATCTACAGAAGTTGAGCTCTGTGTATTTCCAATAACATACAATCCTATCTACTTCTAATTGATCGACTACTTAGGCGTAAAATTCGGGCTAGGTATTTGCATGAGTGCGTTTCACGGGCGACGCTGAACAGTTTTTTAGAATAAAGTCTGAACATTAGTTGTCTTTTCGGCGATGATTTCTTTGTCGTCATGGAGGTCACGTGCGCTCCATGTCTTCCAGTCACCACCCCACGGAGCAAACGACTCCACCCAGCAGTGGAAGCGCCAGTCCGCAGCCCTTCGCCCGTAGCACTGGATCCTCCCATTTCCGATCTGCAAAAAACCGTCAAAAAAAAAAAAAAAAAAAAAAAAAAACTCCCAAAGTGGTGTGCTTCTACTTACTAACTACTTTAACCTATGAACATCTTTCGTCGGCCAATGGAAATCAAGTTGAACATCTCATTTGTAGAATGAGATGTTACACCTTATATTACCCCACTGAGACGAAAGATCTCGTGCTCACAAACCTAATTCTACAAGATTTCACACATTTACAATAAACTTCATTTTTCAAACAATTATGTTATACCTTTACAAAATTCTAATGCTATTACAATGAAATAAACACCCATAGCTGCTTACAGGCGTTGACATACGTCAACGGGGACAGATGACAATGTGTGCCCCGACCGGGACTCGAACCCGCGATCTCCTGCTTACATGGCAGACGCTCTATCCATTTGAGCCACCGAGGACACAGAGGATAGCGCGACTGGAGGGATTTGTCTCTGGCACGCCTCCTGCGAAACCCACATTCTCATCGTCTTGTCCCGCACTACATTCGTAGTGCCCCCGCCCATTATACTCATTACTCGACATGTCCGAAAGAACAGATACCATCTTAGTAAATATATAGTTAAGGCTCACCGGCCACTTGACCATCTTCTTCTTCTGTACGAATGCACAAACAGTGCCCGAACTCTTATGGGAATCGGCAACGCGCCGCGAGTAATGAGTATAATGGGCTATCCGCTGTGTCCTCGGTGGCTCAGAAGGATATAGCGTCTGCCATGTACGCAGGAGATCCCAGGTTCGAGTCCCGGTCGGGGCACACATTTTCATCTGTCTCCGTTGACGTATGTCAACGCCTGTAAGCAGCTATGGGTGTTTATTTCGTTGTAATTTCATTCTAACGAGCTGCTTGTTCACCGATACCATCTTACAAGGGAACCTCCCCATCGCACCCCCCTCAGATTTAGCTATATGTTGGCACAGTGGATAGGCCTTGAAAAACTGAACACAGATCAATCGAGAAAACAGGAAGAAGTTGTGTGGAACTATGAAAAAAGAAGCAAAATATACAAACTGAGTAGTCCATGCCCAAGATAGGCAACATCAAGGACGTGTGTCTGCTCAGGAGCGCCGTGGTCCCGTGGTTAGCGTGAGCGACTGCGGAACGACAGGTCCTTGGTTCAAATCTTCCCTCGAGTGAAAATGTTACTCTTTTTATTTTCGCAAAGTTCTGTCCGTTCGATTATTGACGACTCTGTTCACTGTAATAAGTTTAGTGTCTGTTTTTTGCGACCGCACCGCAAAACCGTGCGATTAGTAGACGAAAGGACGTGCCTCTCCAATGGGAACTGAAAACATTTGATCGCAAGGTCATAGGGCAACCGATTCCTGATATATTCTATATGACACTGGTGACGGCATCTGCGTCACATGACAGGAATATGTTGTCGACCCACTTAACTAGTACACTTGGCGAATGGGTAAAAAGATTCTTCTACCTTGCCCGATTTAGGTTTTCTTGTGGATGTTTCGATGTTTGTTTAGGTGTAACGTCCCCATACTACGGCGCAGTTATCTCGCATCGGACGGATGGACGGACGGACAGATAATAATTGTCTGAAAATAAAAACAAACTTTTCACTCGAGGGAAGACTTGAACCAAGGACCTCTGGTTTCGCAGCTGCTCAAGCTAACCACGGGACCACGGCGCTCCTAAGCACAAACATGTCCTTGATGTTGCCTATCTTTCGCATGGACTACTCAGTTTGTATATTTTGCTTATTTTTTTCATAGTTCCACACAACTTCTTCCTGTTTTCTCGATTGATCTGTGTTAAGTTTTTCAAGGCCTATCCACTGTGCCAACTTATAGCTAAATCTGAGGGGGGTGCGATGGGGAGGTTCCCTTGTTAGTAAATAAATTCTAATGCTGTTTGCAGTTCTGATCCCTCTTGGATTCGCATAAAGTGTCATTCAGTTCCATTCCATTTCACCAACTACTTGACGTCATAAATTAACCAAACACAAAAGCTATTTTCAGTTCAGGTCCCTATGGGAATCGCGTAGAGTTTCTTTCATTGCTGTCTGTATCTGACATGAGTAGCTATAATTTCATCTCCGCTCCATAATTCGGACATTTTAATTTTGAGATTATACTTTAGTATTTTCATTTTGTTGTTGTTATTATCCGGGTTATAAGAACTAAGTTCACTTGGCTATGGATATTCCGATATGCACAAACGTTTTTGTAAGCTTCTCGAGACATTACATTTAATCATCTTGTTTTTTTTTTTTTCTGCACATAGGAGGCCCTGGTTTACTGTCGTGTTCTCTTTACTTCATTTCTTGACACAGGTATCTATATTATGCTTATTTGCGGTTTAAATTATTTCATTTACCAAGGGGGTTCTTCTGACGTTGGAATCAACAATCCATTTACCTATTCCCAATCTCAGGTACTCACGTCCTTAAACCGATCTTGAAACGTATGTAATCAACCAGATCCATGCCACATTATTCTTGTCTGGAGAACGCTTCTTTAACGTAAACATAGTACCTGTGCTCGTTTACACCTGATTCTATGGGCGGATACTTCTCAGTTACATTTCGATCTGAGATGCCAGTATCTCTTTTCAACTCTCCCTTCATGGAAGCGCCACGTGTCCTTCCTTTCGCAGATCTACTCTCTCTAAGGCGTAAGTCATCCTTCTTTAGGTCCACTTAATCTTTATCGTCTTAACATGTTGTACACCGCACCAACAGTTTTCAATCCCTGTGTAAATTATCTTTTCCTGTTTATACTCTCATCAGCAGAAGATCTTACTCCTTCTATTTTTGACTCTGGTGATCATTACCTTGTGTACATTCCCACCGCCCTCAGGTCTATCTTACGTTAATATTTACGGCTCTTAACAGTTCTGCGCTGATATTGCACCTAAATTGTGAACTATTAATCGTTATCGTACGCTTCATCTTGTGTGATACCTTCTGCCAGTAACTCTGTTCCACGTTCTCCGCTTTGTTTTAAGTATGTTTATCTTATTCAATGATCAACGTATTTGGACTTCTTTTTCATCCTCTCCCTATTTTTAATCTGCTATGTATTGTCAATATATTGTACCTATCGAGATGAATACTAAGTGGTACGTGCAAGCGTCTCCTAATCCTTATACTACTTACATTACAAAGAATATTTACTTGATTTCTCATGTCCATCTCAGAACCATCTCTTCACAAGAGGGTTCTGTTTTATTGATTCTGTTTCTCATTGTCAGAATAATTTATGTGCGCATGTCTGTCCATCACCTTCTCAGCCGACGTGCTATACGCACTAGAAGGTTCTCTTCCCACACAACACGTGACGCGATTAACATGCGACACCGCACTTAACTTGATGTGTAGTTGTCACGAAACTTCCTGTAAGTGTTGTTGTCGTATTGCCCCCTGTGTGTCGTTCTCCCAGGTTAACCTGTGAAGACAGGTTGCAGTAAGATAATCTATAAGAAGGAATGGTTTCAGCGATAGAAACTTGTGAATATGAAACAGCGGGAAGGATAGATATGGTCCTCCGATTGGAGAAGTAGGAAAGGAAAAGAAAGATGATGTTCATCAAAATTGAAGAAAAAAAGAAGATAGTCCCGAAAAATAAAGTCCCGTACCACCCGACACCCCAAAGAAAACTTTTGCTCAAGTTCTTCGTTGTGACGTCGGAGTCACAACTTCACCGTTGCAGATACCGAAGTCACTACAGTGAGCCCTTATTGACAGCGCGCAGAGAAAGAAAGAACATCACATGACGAAAAAAGGTGTATTTTCAATCGTCAGTGTTCTGAGTCCGCCTGTCCAATCTCATGCTTATAATACAGGGTGTTTCAAAAATGACTGGTGTTCTGAGTCCGCCTGTCCAATCTCATGCTTGTAATACAGGGTGTTTCAAAAATGACCGGTATATTTGAAACGGCAATAAAAACGAAACGAGCAGCGATAGAAATACACCGTTTGTTGCAATATGCTTGGGACAACAGTACATTTTCAGGCAGACAAACTTTCGAAATTACAGTAGTTACAATTTTCAACAACAGATGGCGCTGCGGTCTGGGAAACTCTATAGTACGATATTTTCCACATATCCACCATGCGTAGCAATAATATGGCGTAGTCTCTGAATGAAATTACCCGAAACCTTTGACACCGTGTCTGGCGGAATGGCTTCACATGCAGATGAGATGTACTGCTTCAGCTGTTCCATTGTTTCTGGATTCTGGCGGTACACCTGGTCTTTCAAGTGTCCCCACAGAAAGAAGTCACAGGGGTTCATGTCTGGCGAATAGGGAGGCCAATCCACGCCGCCTCCTGTATGTTTCGGATAGCCCAAAGCAATCACACGATCATCGAAATATTCATTCAGGAAATTAAAGACGTCGGCCGTGCGATGTGGCCGGGCACCATCTTGCATAAACCACGAGGTGTTCGCAGTGTCGTCTAAGGCAGTTTGTACCGCCACAAATTCACGAAGAATGTCCAGATAGCGTGATGCAGTAATCGTTTCGGATCTGAAAAATGGGCCAATGATTCCTTTGGAAGAAATGGCGGCCCAGACCATTACTTTTTGAGGATGCAGGGACGATGGGACTGCAACATGGGGCTTTTCGGTTCCCCATATGCGCCAGTTCTGTTTATTGACGAAGCCGTCCAGGTAAAAATAAGCTTCGTCAGTAAACCAAATGCTGCCCACATGCATATCGCCGTCATCAATCCTGTGCACTATATCGTTAGCGAATGTCTCTCGTGCAGCAATGGTAGCGGCGCTGAGGGGTTGCCGCGTTTGAATTTTGTATGGATAGAGGTGTAAACTCTGCCGCATGAGACGATATGTGGACGTTGGCGTCATTTGGACCGCAGCTGCAACACGGCGAACGGAAACCCGAGGCCGCTGTTGGATCACCTGCTGCACTAGCTGCGCGTTGCCCTCTGTGGTTGCCGTATGCGGTTGCCCTACCTTTCCAGCACGTTCATCCGTCACGTTCCCAGTCCGTTGAAATTTTTCAAACAGATCCTTTATTGTATCGCTTTTCGGTCCTTTGGTTACATTAAACCTCCGTTGAAAACTTCGTCTTGTTGCAACAACACTGTGTTCTAGGTGGTGGAATTCCAACACCAGAAAAATCCTCTGTTCTAAGGAATAAACCATGTCGTCTACAGCACACTTGCACGTTGCGAACAGCACACGCTTACAGCAGAAAGACGACGTACAGAATGGCGCACCCACAGACTGCGTTGTCTTCTATATCTTTCACATCACTTGCAGCGCCATCTGTTGTTGAAAATTGTAACTACTGTAATTTCGAAAGTTTGTCCGCCTGAAAATGTACTGTTGTCCCAAGCATATTGCAACAAACAGTGTATTTCTATCGCTGCTCGTTTAGTTTTTATTGCCGTTTCAAATATACCGGTCATTTTTGAAACACCCTGTACTACTATAACTGACACCTCCCCTACAAAATCGTCATAAACCATAGAGTAGAAATATCTCTGGAGTGAGCATTCAGAAGCGCAGAATTGATTTTGTGTTGTCAACACACGTTGCCACAATGGTCACGTGATCTCGGGACGCCGTAGATTTGTCCGACATTTGTCCTATAAATTTTGAATGTTGTCATATCGCTAGTAACGACAGATTCCCTTCGTAAATTCTGTGGATTTAGTATAGACGTTTGCAGGCACCATAGCTGTTTACGTCTGATATTTGAAATAAATGGGGGATCTTAGCTTTGAAGAGCAAAATGAACGAGCATGACGTCACAGAAGCTTCACGTCAGCATGTATTTACAATGTCTTTCATGTCACATTTCGTCAAGTCGCTTAACACAGTACTGAACGGTGAAATTTTGAGTCACCATCCCTAATATGCATAAAATGTTAGAGTATAGTATCAGAACTGAGGAGCTAACAACGACAAAATTTGTCAATGGCCGAAGCAAACCTTATAACCTATGTTCTTGAACAATTATGTTTGGCAAGTTACTGAGAAGTGAGACAACGTTTCAAAACATCGACAGTTATTTGCTAGGGAAAATATGTACATTCATACACACCAAAAAAAGCTTCAAAAAAATTAATGAAGCCTGTTAAACTTATCCATTATGTTTTTTCTTACGTAATTAATAACGTCATAAACAACTGTATTTTACTCCTTCAATAAAGCTGACTTTTTTGCTTAAAATGTCATATGGTGGAATTTGCTTCGTCTACTTATGTTCTTATACATATACATTGTGGGCGTCAGCGCCGTTGTGTTATCGTAAAACCTAAATAAGTTTTCGCCTTCAGATATACTACCTCGGTTGTGTAAGAAAGTGGAAAAAATATCCCATTCGTCATGGAATATCTCCAATTTGTCACTAAAACAAAGCGCTATTATAAAATAAAGATTATGAAGTTACAACAGTACAAAATCCACTATTATAAGGAGAATGAGCGCGGTGAAAATAGGTTAACTTAAGATGTTAACAGACTGGTACCGTTAAAATTTTCTTCCCGAGAAACCTTGACGTATCGTGAAATGACGTGACGTTCCGTTGACGACCTGTGCGAATGCCTCCATTCGAAAGGTATTGTAGAATGTTTTGGTGTTATGTGACGAGACGTGACGTTACCTGATGGCGGACGCGAATTGGCGCTAAACAATCGACGTCGTCTCTAGATCACGTGACAATTCCAGTTTAATGTTGACAACATGCGCAGGACGCAATGCTCACTCCAGAGATATTTCTACTCTATGTCATAAACCAACGAGTGTATACAAGAGTACAGCAGCAAAGGTAAAAAAAACGTACAAAATATTTAAAAAAAAACGTTGTTGATACTTATTCATGCGTCTACACCGCACGCTAGCGATTTATCAGTTTGCGCTGTTTTATTTGTTGATTTCCTTCAGTCGCTCGTGTTGATATCTGCAATCGCTCGTATTTGATATTTGTGTTATTGATACAATGTCAGCTATATTCCTTAGTAAACTGAACAACTGATTGGTAACAATTGAAGGTACTTAGCTCCATTTTCTCTTGCATTTAAACATTAACCAGTGGGGACTAGTGCAGCAGGGGATACAACCCGTCGGCTTTGAACAATGACGTCACAAGTCGCCAGAGAGCATGTATTACAGAGATGAAAGAGCTGAGGAGAATGTTGAGAAACAAAGGAATGCGAGAGAGATAAACATTGATCTTGTCAAAAGCATACGTGTTTTTTGACTTTTTAAAAAAAAAAAAATCTCACGAGATAGAATAAACTGATCCTACTTTATTAAGCAATATCTTGTCAAAAGCCGAGAAGCGATTGTTCTTAATGTTCTAGCTCCCTTCAGTACGTAATAAGTGTTTTTTGACTTTTAAAAAAAAAAATCTCAGGAGATAGAATAAACTGATCCTACTTTATTACGCAATAGTGTTTTTTTGGCTTTTTTAAAAAAAATCTCACGAGATAGAATAAACTGATCCTACTTTATTAAGCAATAGTGTTTTTTTGGCTTTTTTAAAAAAAATCTCACGAGATAGAATAAACTGATCCTACTTTATTAAGCAATAGTGTTTTTTTGGCCTTTTTAAAAAAAAAATCTCACGAGGTAGAATAAACTGATCCTAACTTTATTAAGCAATATCTTGTCAAAAACCGAGAAGCGATTCTTCTTAGTGTTGTAGCTCCCTTCAGTAGCTAATAAGTGTTTTTTGGCTTTTTAAAAAAAAAAATTTCACGAGATAGAATAAACTGATCCTACTTTATTAAGCAATAGTGTTTTTTTGGCTTTTTTTTTTTTTAAATCTCACGAGATAGAATAAACTGATCCTACTTTATTAAGCAATATCTTGTCAAAAGCCGAGAAGCGATTCTTCTAGTGTTGTAGCTGCCTTCAGTAGCTGATTAGTGTTTTTTGGCTTAAAAAAAAAAATCTCACGAGATAGAATAAACTGATCCTACTTTATTAAGCAACCAGTAAAAAAACGAAATTGAAACATAACAGCAAAAGCTTATTAGAACACAGAACTGCTTTATTATCTATGCCTCGAAGTGAAGACATTAAGATCTATGACTAAAGAATGACGTCATTGTTCAAAGCCGACGGGTTGTATCCCCTGCTGCACTAGACCCCAAGAACGTTATTGACCGTGATTGATTATTTCGTCAAAAAGCGAGGTGAACGTTCCTCGGAACGTGTGGAAATATTTTTCTGCACTATAAACGATGGATACATTGGGAGAAAAGTTACCAAATTATTTCTAGAGTAGAATAGTACCTAGCAGTTATTACATCGTTGGAATGCGAAAAACACCTGAACGTAATTACACCGAAGGTAACACTCGTTTCACACTACTCCCCGAAAACGTGGCGTCATTTTGACATAATGTGCAATATTGATAACCGCATGATTCGCTATCCACTTTCGTTAGCGTTCGATAGGGGCCTCTCTCAAGCCTCAACGCACGCGCACCGGACCAAGTTATTCTTCGAATAAACGATCATAATTATTGCTATAATAAAATGTTACACAATGATTTATCGACGGTTAATGCCTTTATATAAAAATGCACTCACAGGAGTAAGTTATTTCGCCAATAATTTACAAGCTAAGGATGGAACACATTTGATTAATAATGAGAACTATGCCGTTTCAAGGCAACGGAGCACTGAAAATTATCACCAACACGTCACCATTATCATTGTCACTTAATAAGGTACAACGATATAAGCCTTATGATAACCAAGACTGGAGACAAACATCACACGATTTAGTGCTACTGTACCAAATAGAGTTAGTCGAGCAGCAGTCATGTACCATATGTTTTATCTTGTGGCTGCGGTTTTACATATTTTATGGAAAAGAATGACCATGAGAGCAGTTGTTTTTTATTTTTTGTGACAATGATTTTATATCAGCTGTTCTGCCTCATGTATTGTTATATCCAAACGGTTTATAAATGTTAATCTACATTCAGGTCCGATGATGGCACCTTTAGTGTGTTGAAACCGGTTATCGCCCGGGTTCTCGGGTTCGATTCCCGGCGGGATCAGGGATTTTCTCGGGTCTAGTGCAGCAGAGGATACAACCCGTCGGCTTTGAACAATGACGTCATTCCTTAGTCCTAGATCTTAATGTCTTCACTTCGAGGCATAGATAATAAAGCAGTTCTGTGTTCTAATAAGCTTTTACTGTTATGTTTCAATTTCGTTTTTTTACTGATTGCTTAATAAAGTAGGATCAGTTTATTCCATCTCGTGAGATTTTTTTTTTTAAAGCCAAAAAACAGTTATCAGCAACTGAAGGCAGCTACAACACTAGAAGAATCGCTTCTCGGCTTTTGACAAGATATTGCTTAATAAAGTAGGATCAGTTTATTCTATCTCGTGAGATTTTTTTTTAAAAAAAGCCAAAAAAAAACACTATTGCTTAATAAAGTAGGATCAGTTTATTCTATCTCGTGAAATTTTTTTTTATAAAAAGCCAAAAAACACTTATTAGCTACTGAAGGGAGCTACAACACTAAGAAGAATCGCTTCTCGGTTTTTGACAAGATATTGCTTAATAAAGTAGGATCAGTTTATTCTACCTCGCGAGATTTTCTTTTTTTAAGCCAAAAAAACACTATTGCTTAATAAAGTAGGATCAGTTTATTCTATCTCGTGAGATTTTTTTTTTAAAAAGCCAAAAAACACTTATTAGGTACTGAAGGGAGCTGCTTAATAAAGTAGAATCAGTTTATTCTATCTCCTGAGATTTTTTTTTTTTTTAAGTCAAAAAACACTTATTACGTACTGAAGGGAGCTAGAACATTAAGAACAATCGCTTCTCGGCTTTTGACAAGATATTGCTTAATAAAGTAGGATCAGTTTATTCTATCTCGTGAGACTTTTTTTTTTTTTTAAAATCAGAAAACACTTATGCTTTTGACAAGATCAATGTTTATCTCTCTCGCATTCCTTTGTTTCTCAACATTCTCCTCAGCTCTTTCATCTCTGTAATACATGCTCTCTGGCGACTTGTGACGTCATTGTTCAAAGCCGACGGGTTGTATCCCCTGCTGCACTAGTCCCATTTTCTCTGCCTCGTGATGACTGGGTGTTGTGTGATGTCCTTAGGTTAGTTAGGTTTAAGTAGTTCTAAGCTCTAGGGGACTGATGACCATAGATGTTAAGTCCCATAGTGCTCAGAGCCATTTGAACCATTTGAAACCGGTTATCCAGTAAACAGTATTTAAGCGATCTTGGCTTTTGAATTATTTCTTATGGTATTTATCAGCAATTTTTAGTTATTAAAGCAAAACGCCATAAATAAACTGTCCTGTAATGCGCTGTTTCGTATCTCCCAGGGTCCTTAGGACTCTAAACAATGAAATACGTGTTGTAATTTGTTTTAGTTATTGTCGATTTTTATGGCACTACATACACTCCGTACTGTAAGAATTATGTTACAAATCAATATGAACGTTAATATTCGCAGCCGCCGAGCCGAGAGGACGTGCAGCAGAAATTGTGTGTTTTTTACTGTGTAGACTAGTGGTTAGAAAATTTTTCGCAGTTATTGTTTTTGCGTAAGTCTTGTGAATAACCTTGTGTAGGGTGGCTTCCTAGTGTAGAGAAATTTCTTCCTGTTTAATAGCTTGCGGTCTCAGAGTTCAGTGAGAAATCTGCACACCAACTTTTAGTGTTACTTTATTTTCCTTTGGTATACTTTCAAACTCAGTATCGCCATTTGAAACAGTATACCTATTTAATACACAGTACTATATGGCTAGGGAATGTGCTTGTTGTGAGCGGACTCCAGGAGAGTTGGCTGCTGTCCGCAAACAGCTGGAAGCCGCGTTGGCAACCGTCGACAAGATTCTAGCTAATGCTCGAAGCTGCGGTAAATGGAAATGTCGTGTGGCTAGGGCCTCCCGTCGGGTAGACCGTTCGCCTGGTGCAGGTCTTTCGATTTGACGCCACTTCGGCGACCTGCGCGTCGATGGGGATGAAATGATGATTAGGACAACACAACACCCAGTCCCTGAGCGGAGAAAATCTCCGACCCAGCCGGGAATCGAACCCGGGCCCTTAGGATTGACAGTCTGTCACGCTGACCACTCAGCTACCGGGGCGGACGAAGCTGCGGTGACGCCGGGGTGCCAGTGACCAGACCTGCAACAACACCTTTGGTGTCACTGAAATCCTTTGGGGGCCCGGACGTCACTGCGGCTTCCGATATGCAACATCTGACCGGTCGGTCCTCACTCCAGAGCGGGTGGCGGACAATGGTGGGTTAGCATGTCACTGGGCGGAAGGCGAAAGAGAGAGCAGGCCGTGCAGCTGGCTCCTTACGTCTTAGCAACAGATACGAGGTGTTTCCCAGTGTTGATGAGAACTCTGAGCCAGCGGTCGATTTTCCTGCCCAGTCCGGACAAGTACAGAGGGTGAGTATGCTAGTCATTGGGAGCTCCAGTGTTAGACGGGTGATGGAGCCCCTCAGGGAGACAGGCAAGAAAGAATTCCAGTGTGTATTGGGTATGTTTGCCGGGAGGTCTCATCCGTGGTGTGTGAGGTCCTGCCGGCGGCTATCGAGCGCACTGGGTGCATCCGGCTGCATGTAGTGGCACATGTCGGCACGAATGACGCGTGCAGCTTGGGTTCTGAGGCCACTCTCAGCTCCTTTCGGCGGCTGGCTGATTTGGTGACGGAAACTAGCAACGCACGCG
Organism: Schistocerca americana; assembly: GCF_021461395.2. Taxonomy (NCBI): domain Eukaryota; kingdom Metazoa; phylum Arthropoda; class Insecta; order Orthoptera; family Acrididae; genus Schistocerca; species Schistocerca americana. Next base: position 1,214,715,282 of record NC_060119.1, on the reverse strand, counting down.
GGGTGCGGGCTAAGCTGTCTATTTGCAGCATCGTACCCAGGGTTGATCGCGGTCCTCTGGTATGGAGCAGAGTGGGAGGTCTAAACCAGAGGCTCAGGCGGCTCTGCGCAGGTATCGGATGCGAATTTCTCTACCTCCGCCATCAAGTGCAAAATTGTAGGGTTCCCCTTAACAGGTCAGGCGTGCACTACATGCAGGAAGCGGCTACTATGGTAGCGGAGTATGTGTGGCGTGCACATGGGGCTTTTTTAAGTTAGAGGACCCCTCCCTTGGGAGAAAACACGATTTGCTTGTTGAATCAGCCACAGCGACCTAAGAGAATCTTGGTCCTCGCAGATCAGAGATAGAAAAGATTAATATGATTTTAGTAAACTGCAGGAGCATCCAAGGAAAGGTCCCAGAATTAGTATCGCTTATTGAAGGCTATAATGCACAGATAGTATTGGGAACAGAAAGCTGGTTGAAGCCAGACGTCAGTGACAACGAAATCCTACGTTCAGACTGGAATGCTTATCGTAAGGATAAGTTAGTCGCCAATGGTGGCGGCGTGTTTATTGCAGTAAAAAATTCTATAAAATCTAGCGAGGTTATCACGTATCTCGAATGTGAATTAAATCTGGGTGAAACCGAGTATCAAAGAACGGTCAAAATTGGTGATCGGATGCTTTTATAGACTATCTAGGTCAGAATCCGTAGTTGTAGAGTGCTTCAGACAGAGCCTACAGAATATCATTAGTAATTTTCCTGATCATGCCGTTGTAATAGGGGGTGGCTTCAACTTGTCGGATATAGATTGGAAGCGTTATGCCATCAAAACTGGTGCCAGAGACAGGGAATCATGTGGCATTGTTCTGGATGTCTTGTCCGAAAATTACCTTGAGTCGATAGAGAACCAACTCGTGAGGGTAACGTCTTAGACCTCCTAGCAATAAACAGACCTAAGCTTATCGAATCAGTTAACGTAGCGGAAGGTATCAGTGATCATAAGGCTGTGACAGCATCTATGACGACGGGTCCTAAAAGGAATGTTGAGAAAGGTAGGAAAATATATTTGCTCAGTAAGGGTGACAGGATACAAATTTCAGAATATCTCAGCAGTGAGCATCAAATATTCGGTGATGAGGACGAAGATGTGGAGAACAAATGGAAAATATTCAAAGGCATCGTTCAATACGCCCTAGACAAGTATGTTCTGAGGTAGGTTTTAAGGGATGGTTTAATAGCCGTGTTAGAAAAGCGCTACGTAAGCAAAGAGCACTTCATCTCAGATTCAGGAGAAGTAAAAACCTAGCTGACAAACAAAAGCTGCACGAAGCGAAAATGAGCGTAAGGAGAGCAATGAGAGAAGCGTTCAATGATTTCGAAAGTAAGACGTTGTCAACCGACCTGAGTAAAAACCCTAAGAGATTTTGGTCGTATGTAAAATAAGTAAGTGGGTCAAAATCATCTATTCATTCTCTCAGCGATCACACCGGCACCGAAACGGAAGATGACAGAGAGAATGCCGAAATACTGAATTCGATCTTCCGAAGTTGTTTCACCGCGGTAGTAGTGGAAAGGCTTGAGGAGCAGATGAGATACCTATAAAATTCTTTAAAGATTATGCGAAAGAACTTGCTCCCCATCTAGCAGTAATTTATCGTAGATCACTTGAGCAACGAAAGGTACATCACGACTGGAAAAAACCGCAGGTCATTCCCGTTTTTAAGAAAGGCGGTAAGACAGATCCACACAATTATAGACCTATGTCGTTGACGTCAATCTGTTGTAGAATTATGAAACATGTTTTATGCTCAAGTATTATGACGTTCTTGGAAAATAAAAAACAACATGGATTTCGAAAGCAGAGATCCTGTGACACTCAGCTCGCTCTATTCCTCCATGAGATCCATAGTGCAGTGGACAACGGCGCCCTGGCTGATGCCTTGATTTCAGTAAGGCATCTGACACCGTCCCGCATTGCCGGTTAATGAAGAAAAAAAAAAAAAAAAAACGAGCTTACGGAGTATCGGGGCAGACCTTCGGTTGGATTCAAGACTTTCTTGCAGATAGAACTCAAGACGGTGCACTTAACGGACCTAAATCGACAGATGTCAAGGTAATATCCGGAGTACCACAGGGAAGTGTGATATGATCGCTGCTGCTCACAATATATATAAATGATCTAGTAGAAAGCGTCGGATGCTCTTTAAGGCTATTTGCAGACGATGCAGGTGTTTATACCGAAGTAGCAACGCCATAAGATAGTCGGAATTTACAGAACGACCTGCAGAGAATTGATGAATGGTGCAGACTCTGGCAGTTGACCCTGAAGGTAAATAAATGTATCATATTGCGCATACATAGGATAAGAAATCCACTGCTGTACATCTACACTATTGGTGACAAATAGCTGGAGACAGCGTCTGCCGTAAAATGTCTAGGTGTAACTATCCAGAGCGACCTTAAGTGGAATGACTATATAAAACAGATGGTGGTAAAAACAGACACAAGACTCAGATTCATAGGAATAATCTTAAGGAAATGTAACTCATCCTCGAAAGAAGTGGCTTATAAGGCGCTTGTTCGCCCGATTCTTGAGTATTGTCCATCTATCTGGGATCCCCGTCAGGTAGGACTGATAGAGGAGAGAGAGAAGATCCAACGAAGAGCGGCGCGTTTCGTCACGGGATCGTTTAGATGGCGAGAGAGCGTTACGGAGATGCTAAACAAACTACACTGGCAGGCGTTACAAGAGAGAGGTTGTGCATAACGGAGAGATTTACTATTGAAATTTCGGGACAGCGCTTTTTAGGAGGATTCAGACAACATATTACTTCCCACCACATACATCTCGCGTACAAGAAAATTCGAGAAATTAGAGCCAAAACAGAGGCTTACCGACTATCATTCTTCCTACACACTATTTGCGAGTGGAAAAGGGTTGGAGGGATCGGACAGTTGTATCGAAAGTACCCTCCGCCACACACCATTAGGTGGCTTGCGAGTATGACGTAGATGTAGACATCGTTTACAGAAGTGTCGCTTGCTGTCCGCTTGGGGCGCTGGTGTCGCAGCGGATAACAGAAGCGAGAGGAAGTGTGACTGTTATGTTAGGCTGTGCCCGAGGCCAACGAGTCGTTGGCCTCGGCTGTGCCTACACTTACATCATGTTACCAGACGCTGCTGGCGCTTTTGAATTTGGTGCACTTTTTTCACTGTCGAATACCGCTCTCTTCACTTTCGTTTCACTTCATAAGAACCAACTTTACAGAACACAAATCTATGCTACCTTTCGCTGATGAAAACGCTGTATTCGACAACTATAGAATACATGCTACAGTAAACAAAGCGGACCGTTCCGGTATCCTAATCATTCAGCAGCAGCACTGGGCAAGTACACAATGTCAGTAACGAATTAAATGAACCCCACTCATGGTTCAATCAATGGTACAACGACCCTCACTTGTAATTGCTGGCGCCGGCACCGTGTGATGTCACACATGGACCACCGTGTGATGTCACACATGGACTGTATGCTGTCACTCAAGTTAACACGGATAGTGACAAAGTTCCAGTCATAACTCTGCTTTGCACATACTGCATTCAGTTTAAAGTTCTGCAACTCCTACTAACCTATGTGTGATAACTGCCACGTAAAATTCTGATGCCTTGTTTCTATGACAGTTTGATATAAAAATCTTTACGTTCAAACCTGCTGGCCAAATAATGCTTTATTGTACCAACGTATATGCTTGTGAGCCGTTATTAGTCCAATTTATCTTCACTGATGCTACGTGAGATGTGGGCAGCCGAAGAATATTTGTTGAGTCCATCCTAAAAAACAGTATTTTGGAATTGTCTGTTTTACATTATGGGTCTCCAGCTCCAGTACCCTCTCCCGCGAGGAAAACAACCTGCTGCCATTCGCGTTGCCCGCTTATATACTTGAAGTTTCCAAATACCTCAAAATAGTACTACACACTTGAGCGTTATTCTAGTTCGGACGCATAAGAAGCTATTTTCGACGATTAACTAATATTTTCCAATATTTTTGTTTCGTTTCATATACATACACATTCTGTTACCCCCACGTATTTTTAGCCTACGCAAAGGCTAATTACAGCTGCAACTCAACTGAGTGACACGAAACAAATGGCATACTATATAACAAGAAGAGACTACACTTTCTGGATGTCTATATATAGACACTTTATATATAAAGTGCCTTGCAAAATGAATGTGCAAGGGTCTCTTCCATCGTAAGTTATATGAATAAGTAATGAAGTATAACGGAAGTACTATGTTTTGTGGTCTATACTGTAGATCAGTAGTCGTTAACCAATAAAACAGCACGAGAAACCATTTCATACGAACAGCACGAGAAACCATTTCATAAGGGCATCACTGTTATGGTCACCATACACGCAGAACCAGTTGCTAGAGAAATTGTGTTTCCCTCTCCGGTAAAAGGTTCTAAATTACACAAACAGGAAACTAGTTCCAATGCGCTTAGCGTGTTTCATTTGAAACTATGAAGACGCTTTCACATTGTTGATCACAAACTCAGTGCGAGAACATCAGTTTTATCGTGGACTGCGCACTGATACAATTATATTGAGAATTGGAGTATAAATATCTCAATTTTGTTTCAATATGTTCCTTTTTCTCTTTGATGACACATCTACGCTACTTTCTTTTACTCTGTTGTTGATAGTGGCTGCCGAGTGTTACAGTTCCTTGTGCTTATTCAGAAGTCAATAAAGTAATCAGAAGTTTATCAAATAAATCATTATGAATAAGACCCCTTCAGCTGCACGATGAATCTTTATTTCTGATCTAACAAGTTTCGCGGCGGGAGAACCGCATCTTCAGGAATACAGATTTATAATTTACTCCAAACAATAACCAGTAGATGACTCTACATTCTTTGTTCAGTTATGATAAAACTGTTTAACCGTCAAGACGGCGGTAGTCCAATTTAAAATAGAGCAGAACGCATGGATCATTATCCCGATACAGGAAAACTTAGGCGTGACATCGTCGTGACAACGTGGTGTCCACAGTGACAGACTAGACCATCTAGAGTCTAGACGGTCACTGTGGACATCATGTTGTCACGACGATGTCAAGTCTTATTTTCCTGCATCAGGATGATGTTCCCTGCATTCTGCTGTATTTTAAATTGGACTACCGCCGCCTTGACGTTAAATAGCTTTATCATAACAGGACAGAGAATGTTGGGTCATCTACTGCTTATCGTTTGGAATAAATCATAAATTTGTATCCCTGAAGATGCGGCTCTAGTGCCGTGGAACTAGCTGGATCAGAAATAAAGATTTATCGTACAGCTGAAGCAGTCTTATTCATCACGATTCAATTCTACAGCTGTGGATACCAACAATACAAAATTTGCTGCAAATAACTCACTATTTTTACAAGTAAATTGATAATTTGTGTGCCTGAGGAACGCCGGCAGCTTTCTAAATTTATCAGGTTTTGGGCAAAAATCTGTGTTGATTTACCGGACACGTAATTTGCTTATATAATACAACGTGATCTCAATATTGATCATCGTTAGTCAGACAGAGAAATATAACACTCCGCTATTCGATGCAATCAATTTTAATAATTGGAGATTTCGAAATGGGATCCCGTTCGGTGAGACTGGCCTGGCGGAATTTACTCAAATGAAACAGTCTGAAATGGTCGTATATGAAGAGATGAATGATATACTGTACTAGTACGCGCAAAGAAAGGCGTGGAAGAAACGTGAAAACAGATGTAAGTCTGAACTCATACAGTGGATTGCGGATAATTATCTGGAGTATGCCAAAGACAAAGCAAGCTCATTTTAATCTGTGGTTGTCGCTGTGCAAGGTTTTGCAGCGACCAGGAATGGCAAGTCAGTTGTTAATCCGGAAAACTTTGCTAACGATGAAATTTGACTAACTTACTATTTTCTGCAGTTTGACAAATTTTTTCGCAAGTTGCGATCTTCTGTAGCAAGATTAGAAGAAAACGACGTTGTTTGCCTTCTGTTGTTGATAATACCGCTAGCTGAATCCTCACACTGTACTCTCAGGACGGTGGCGAAGTGCGAACCTGCCCCTGGTGCCAAGATCTTTAGGCGGCACGCAGTGTTTCATGTCCCGCAGCTGGTAGAAGCGTTTGTGTTATCGGCGCTGTACGGAGAAGCACAGGCTCGACGTCAAATAACTGCTCAGCTGTTCCGACGATCAAGAATTGGTTCGGACGTATTTAAATACTGCTTCTCCGTGCTAATTTCACGGTCAAGTCGGCGTTAGTGGGTACGTAAATCAACGGTTTAGTTATGTGAAGAGTGAGTGGTTCCTGTCACGGTGGAGGTTAATCTGAAAGTCGGTCCGGATATGTCACATTGAGAGCCATTCATTAACAACCTCTGAGCATGTAGTCTAGCGCTGTGTGCATTTTTCGACCTTGCTCGTAATAAATAGATAACGACTGTTTGGTTTGCTACTGAGTATAAAAAGTGTAGACCCACTCTTTGAAAAACTGTTTCGTCTGACACGACTTCTTTCGGACATTGTGTAGCAGCATTTTGGGAATGGAGCAAGAAAATCTCGCATGACCTCTGAATGGTATGCACCTGTTTTGCAAAATCCGAAAGCCTGCGTTGGCCAACATCTTTTTCGTCGCACTCACAGAACTAACTCTACTGTATGTAGCCGAGCAAAATCTGACCACAGCAGCAGGTACTCACCCTGCGTACCGCTGAACCTTGTTTGATTATTTATCATGGGACGTAATTTGCACACAATGGTCCTCAGACCTTCGAATTTCGTTCTCTAGCGGCCAAATATTGGAATCTATTCTTACAGTCCACTGATGATTTATTGTTATCACGTACGTTTGTTGTGTAAACAAGACATCACCTCTTCCAGGACGTACCTTGAAGTCTTCTGTCACCCTGCAACAGCACAGTAGACTTACTATGAGGCGGATTCCTTTTCCTTTTCCCATTCATCTCCAGCTCAATGCTTTGTGCTTGAACCAGGTGCCTAACGGATGAGGAAATTTTATTCGTTTATTGCTCTTGCTCATGACCTAAGTGCGTGGTGGTGTGTGGGGGTAACTGCAGAACTACCTCGCTATTCTTACCTTGCCTTTCCCTTTTCCCCCAAATTCTACCCTCCCTCTTAAAGACGCTGCCAACGGTGGAGGCAGCAGCTCTATAGTTTTCTTAAAAGGAGAAATTCGACTGCGGTGAACTATAGTGGGGCGAATTGGAGGTTTGCAGTTTGACATTAACAGTCGACGTCATTTTTGTCACCTGAAGAAGGCGCTGATAACGTGTCCTTTTGGCACATATGGATTGGTGATCATAACCCACTGACCCAAATGGTACTTACAGTGCGTTTAAAACTAGTAGCGACTTTTGACAGTTCAGTGCGGAGCGAGTGGAGGAAAGCGTTGTTGCCAGCGTGTACTACGCGCCTCAGCAGGTGACGACAGTATAATAGCAGGCTCTTTACTGCGTGCTACGATCTTTCTCAAACGCTTAAAAAAAATCGGTAATAAACTCTGATTCTCGCACATCTTAAAGTTAAATAATAGTCACCTTTATGATGAAAAACCTATCATTCCGTTAATGGTCAAACTTATTGTGATATTTCGTTGTGTATGTATGTATGTGTTAAACCGGGGGCCTAGTAAACGAAAGAGAGACTTCGTCCCGCCGTAGCCCTCCGTGGCCCCCCCCCCCCCCCCCCCCCGGAACATCTCATACCAGACGAGTGTAACCCCAAATGTTTGCATGGTAGAATAATGGTGGTGTATGTGTACATGGAAACGGTGTTTGCGCAGCACAACAATCTCCGACACAGTGTAACTGAGGCGGAATAAGGGGAACACAGCCCGCATTCGCCGAAGTAGATGGAAAACCGCCTTAAAAACCATCCACAGGCTGGCTGGCACACCGGACCTCGACACCAATCCGCCGGGCGAATTCGTGCCGGGGACCAGCAAAACTTCCCGCTCGGGAAGTAGCGTGTTGGACGGCGCGGCTAGCTGGGTGGGCTGATATTTCGTTAATAGGTAATTACTGCTAGAAATTCTTAATTTGCAGTGAAAAATAGGTGTCGTTATGAATTTGTGTTTGGTGCGTGTTTGGTTACATGTTGTTAAGTGTTAAATGAATTTCAGGATTCTGTCTCAATTTGAGCTGCATTCGAATGTTAGTAAGACGAATTTTTCTAAACTCTTGCTGTATTTCGACAAAAAAGCCGATTTTAACATGGTAACAACAGAAGCTACGTATTCCTCAAAACTCGTCGCAGTCCTTCATAATCAGTCTCCTAGCTATGTTCTTGGTATGGCTGACAACTCAAAACCAGTCCTGTCGTGTAAAATTTGCAGTGGTTTCTCTTGTCAGTATTCCAACTTCAGTGAGCGTAAACTTCTTGCTGTGTTTTGCTACATTACTTTTAACCTAGGCTCATATATTCTCTGTCGGATTTAAATGACCATCATATGGAGGAAGTCTGGTTAAACTATGCCCTTTACCGTTAGTCTGTTCGTCGACCTGGTAGCGTAAAGTTTTTGCTTGTACAGTAGCACAAGTTCCATCCTAGGTTCAACTTTATCTCGTGAAACATTTATTTGTACCCAGAGCGAAATATCCGCTTTCCTCCACTGCACTGTTGGAGTTTTATGCATCACAACAGTGTGTTATGGCGTTTCGCCCATTACTAATGTCGAATTCCGGGGAATGTTTTGCAGCAAAACGTTATATTCGCAGCCGGTGAACGAGTTCTTGGACGACACTTTTATTGCAAATCACGTATCCAGATGTACTGGACTGTTATTATTGCAACGCCAACACGTAACACTTGTTCACAATACCTGACGACTACAGAACACTTTAACGCCAGAAAATACGATTGGTAACGAGAGCTGACGAGTATTGATACATTTAATGCGTGACACCAAGTGGTACTGTTTATTCATGGTGTGGCTAACGGGGCGCTTTACCAGTAGAATCGCTGGCGATGTGGTAGGGAAATCCAGCTCGCCATTGTTGTCACCTGGGAAACGTCCCCCTTCGGTCAGCCAAACGTCAAAAGTCGCAACTAGTTTTAACCGCACTACAGGTAACACCGCTTTCCTTAGTATGTGCCGTCTTGTCGTTCCAAAGCTTTGGTGTTGCTTTTCCGTGCTGATTTCATGGTAACAAGGGCATTAGTGAGTCGCGCAGGATGTTCTGGGCTGGGGGCGATGACCCAACTTGTCATAATCGGGCTGCAACACCTCCAAACATAGCAAAGACACTGACCATGCAGTCCACTGTCCATTGCCCTACTTGTTCTAACAAGGGAACCTCCCCATAGCACCCCCCTCAGATTTAGTTATAAGTTGCCACAGTGGACAGGCCTTGAAAAACTGAACACAGATCACTCGAGAAAATAGGAAGAAGTTGTGTGGAACTATGAAAAAATAAGCAAAATATACAAACTGAGTAATCCATGCGCAAGATAGGCAACATCAAGGAGAGTGTGAGCCCAGGAGCGCCGTGGTTCTGTGGTTAGCGTGAGCCACTGCAGAACGAGAGGTCCTTGTTTCAAGTCTCCCCGCGAGTGAAAAGTTTACTTTCTTTATTTTCGTAAAGTTATGATCTGTCCGTTCGTTCATTGACGTTTCTGTTCACTGTAATAAGTTTAGCGTCTATGTTTTGCGACCGCACCGCAAAACCGTGCGATTAGTAGACGAAAGGACGTGCCTCTCCAATGGGAACCGAAAACATTTGATCGCAAGGTCATATGTCAACCGATTCCTCCACAGGAAAACACGTCTGATATATTCTATACGACACTGGTGACGGCATGTGCGTCACAGACAGGAATATGTTGTCGACCCACCTAACTTGTACACTTGGCGAATGGGTAAAAAGATTCTTCTACCTTGCCCGATTTAGGTTTTCTTGTGGATGTGATAATCACTCCCAAAAAAGTAATGAAAACATAAGAGTTTGTCACATAAGCTGCAATAAATGAATGCAACAGTTTCACAGTCGCATAGTTTTCCCTGTGCTCTGTCAAAACATATGTTTTTAACGTTTTTGCGCTGTAGTCGACTGACGTCGTGTGTTTCGATGTCTGTTTAGGTGTAGCGTCCCCATACTACGGCGCAGTTATCTCGCATCGGACTGACGGACGGACGGACAGATAATAATTGTCTGAAAATAAAAAATTAAACTTCTCACTCGAGGGAGGACTTGAACCAAGGACCTCTCGTGCAGCAGCTGTTCACGCTAACCACGGGACCACGGTGCTCCTGCGCTTGTGCAATGCATGATGTTGCCTATCTTGCGAATGGACTACTCAGTTTGTATATTTTGCTTATTTTTTTCACAGTTCCACAGAACTACTTCCTGTTTTCTCGATTGATCTGTGTTCAGTTTTTCAAGGCCTATCCACTGTGCCAACTTATAACTAAATTTGAGGGGGGTGCGATGGGGAGGTTTCATTGTAAGTCTATAACACAGCTTCCAGAATTTGAAACACGAACAGCTGCTAGCATGAGTTTCTTAGAAGTAGATGCCTCAGGGGTTGCGAAGCAACTCAAATCGCTTGATACGGGCAAGTCTTCAGGTCCGGATTGTATACCGATTAGGTTCCTTTCAGATTACGCTGACACAATAGCTCTCTACTTAGCAATCATATACAACCGCTCGCTCACCGATAGATCTGTACCTACAGATTGGAAAATTGCGCAGGTCGCACCAGTGTTTAAGAAGGGTAGTAGGAATAATCCATCGAACTACAGACCTATATCATTGACGTCGGTTTGCAGTAGGGTTTTGGAGCATATACCGTATTCAAACATTATGAATCACCTCGAAGGGAACGATCTATTGATACGTAATCAGCATGGTTTCAGAAAACATCGTTCTTGTGCAACGCAGCTAGCTCTTTACTCGCACGAAGTAATGGCCGCTATCGACAGGGGATCTCAGGTTGATTCCGTATTTCTGGATTTCCGGAAAGCTTTTGACACCGTTCCTCACAAGCGACTTCTAATCAAGCTGCGGGCCTATGGGGTATCGTCTCAGTTGTGCGACTGGATTCGTGATTTCCTGTCAGGAAGGTCGCAGTTCGTAGTAATAGACGGCAAATCATCGAGTAAAACTGAAGTGATATCAGGTGTTCCCCAGGGAAGCGTCCTGGGACCGCTGCTGTTCCTGATCTATATAAATGACCTGGGTGACAATCTGAGCAGCTCTCTTAGGTTGTTCGCAGATGATGCTGTAATTTACCGTCCAGTAAGGTCATCCGAAGACCAGTATCAGTTGCAAAGCGATTTAGAAAAGATTGCTGTATGGTGTGGCAGGTGGCATTTGACGCTAAATAACGAAAAGTGTGAGGTGATCCACATGAGTTCCAAAAGAAATCCGTTGGAATTCGATTACTCGATAAATAGTACAATTCTCAAGGCTGTCAATTCAACTAAGTACCTGGGTGTTAAAATTACGAACAATTTCAGTTGGAAAGACCACATAGATAATATTGTGGGGAAGGCGAGCCAAAGGTTGTGTTTCCTTGGCAGGACACTTAGAAGATGCAACAAGTCCACTAAAAAGACAGCTTACACTACACTCGTTCGTCCTCTGTTAGAATATTGCTGCGCTGTGTGGGATCCTTACCAGGTGGGATTGACGGAGGACATCGAAAGGGTGCAAAAAGGGGCAGCTCGTTTTGTATTATGACGTAATAGGGGAGAGAGCGTGGCAGATATGATACGCGAGTTGGGATGGAAGTCATTAAAGCAAAGACGTTTTTCGTCGCGGCGAAATCTATTTACGAAATTTCAGTCACCAACTTTCTCTTCCGAATGCGAAAATATTTTGTTGAGCCAAACCTACATAGGTAGGAATGTTCATCAAAATAAAATAAGGGAAATCAGAGCTCGAACAGAAAGGTTTAGGTGTTCGTTTTTCCCGCGCGCTGTTCGGGCGTGGAATGGTAGAGAGATAGTATGATTGTGGTTCGATGAACCCTCTGCCAAGCACTTAAATGTGAATTGCAGAGTAGTCATGTAGATGTAGATGTATATGTTTATCCCTTTACAGAAGATACAAGCGGGACATGATGAACACGAATGGAGCGGAGCGATCGACGAAGAAGTAAAGCTATCGCAACTTAAGGAGACACGGGAGTTGACAAAGTTATCATGCAGAGAAGAAACCGATTGATGCCAAATGTGTATTCAAAATTAAACGTAATCAAGATGTAGATATTGAAAGATGTAAGGTGAGGCTTGTAGTCAAAGGCTGTGCTCACTGACAGGGTTACGATTACGATGGAACATATGATCCAGTTGCATATTTGGCTGTGTTAAAAACACTGGTGTCAGTCAGCACTGAAGAGGGTCTATACACGCACCAAATAGATGTTAAAAACGCCTTTCTACATGTGGAACTTCACGAAGATGTCTACATGAAGGTCCGTCAAGTGGCCACAAGTAAAAATAATCAAATCTGCAAATTAAAAAATGTCTTGTGTGGATTGAAACAGTCTCCTCGTGCGTGGAATGCAACATTTGATAGTTCTGTCTAATGTATTGAACTTAGTCAAACGTTAACAGAAGTTTGTTTATGGGCAGCTTGGAAAATAGTAAAGTGTGTATTCTGTTATATGTAGATGATGATATAACTGCGCAAGTAATTAAGATGAGAGCAACAAGATTAAAAGGGCTTTGGAAAATCAATTTTTCATGAGAAATACGGGAGAACATAAATCGTTTCTTGGCACTGATTTCATAAGTTCAGACGATGGAATTATTATGGATGAACCTATATACCTGCGATGACTACTGGAACGTTTTGACATGAACAATAACTGTAACCCAGTTAAGACACCTATGGAGACAAAACCTCCAATGGAACGTAGACCAGAGCTGAATAATAAATATTACGTAGGCGAACCCAAACCATTTCGTAAATAGAGGTTGTCTGATGTATATCATGCTTACAGCACGACCAGATCTGAGTGTAGCAGTAAATTATTTCAGCAAACCAACGGAAAATCACTGGAAGTGGCTTAAAACAGTACTCAGATATATCGAAGGAACGTTGGATTTTGGTTTGTTCTATAGAAGAAGAGGAGGGGATTTTGATCTGTGCTATGCAGATGCAGAATTTGGGAGTGGAGAAGATAAGAAGCCTACTTCAACATTCACTTTGCAAAAGCCTGCAAATGGACTTCTGTGGCTAATTAAACTGCTGACTGATATTGGTCACAAGGTCAACTGTCCAATATGGATTCTTGATGACAATAAAAACCACTCTTGTAGTCATTTGCTTGGAAGATGAGAGCACGGAAGAATGAAACACACTGATATTAAATAAAATTTTATCAGAGACTATGTGAGCAAGGGAATCATCAAAAAAAGGTTCAAATGGCTCTGAGCACTATGGGACTCAACATCTTAGGTCGTAAGTCCCCTAGAACTTAGAACTACTTAAACCTAACTAACCTAAGGACATCACACACACCCATGCCCGAAGCAGGATTCGAACCTACGACCGTAGCAGTCCCGCGGTTCCGGACTGCAGCGCCAGAACCGCACGGCCACCGCGGCCGGCAGGGAATCACCGTTGTTTGTTATATAAACATGAAGGAATAACTAGCTGACTTGTAACTAAGGCGCGTTATCCAGTGAACAATTTAAAAAGCTGAGAATGGGCTAATTGTTATCATTGTTGAGAAATATACAAATTAAGTAGTGTTGAGTACTGCAATTCCATTCTCTCAATTCTTTTTTACTATGTTCCTTTCCTTTTTGATGGCAACTCTAAGCTATCGTCTTTTGTACTGATGTTAATAGGTGGTTGCCAAGTGTTACAGTTCAGTGTGCTTATTCAGAAGTAAATAAATGTTATCAGAAGTTCATCAAATAAAGCGTTATTATCACAAGTTAATTGATAATTTGTGCGCCTGAGGGATGCCCACAGAAATTTATCAACTTCAAATTTGTCAAGCAGCACACAGGGTTTGACTCGTTTCCATTCTTCTGGAAACAGTGTGCATTTCATCCATCGAAAACAAGTTGAGGTTTAATATTGTATAACTAATATGAAATCTTATAATGAGCAGAAACTACATCGATACAGGCACCTGTCACTGAAATATTCAGGTTAAACAAAATAACAAATTTTCGGTAAGAGACTTCTAACAAGAGGAATGTGAGAATAGTTGTCATTAATAAACCATAATCAGAGACATTCTTCTTCATACAACATAAGAATAAACCACTTCATTTAATTTGTGGATGACAATTTTGAAGCAATACAATTTGAAGATGTATGGACAAATACACACATCAAAAAACGTTTTGCATCACCCCGGTTCCCTGAACGCCTGAAGATAGACGCTGACTGTGGATGTTGTATCACAGACAAAGTCCCTTTGACCATTCAGAGATGTCACTAAACTCGCCCAAAGGTGTAAACAACCACGCATGAGCAGCGCCTATTAGACGGAGGGGGTCCGACAGGCGATCAGTTCCAGTCATTCCACCAGGAAGGAGGTACACGGTTCGTGTTGTCTGTAGTTCAACCATGCCTACAGACGGTCAATACCGCTGTTCGATCAAGTCTGCATTGTTACTTTGTACCAGGAAGGGCTCTCAACAAGGGAAGTGGCCATTCGTCTCGGAGTGAACCAAAGCGATGTTGTTCGGACATGGAGGAGATACAGAGAGACAGGAACTGTCGATGACATGCCTCGCTCAGGCCGCCCAAGAGCTACTATGCAGTGGATGACCGCTACCTACGGATGATGGCTCGGAGGAACCCTGACAGCAACGCCACCATGTTGAATAATGCTTTTCGTGCAGCCACAGGACGTCGTGTTACGATTCAAACTGTGCGCAACAGGCTGCTTGATGCGCAACTTCACTCCAAACGTCCATGGTGAGGTCTATCTTTGGAACCATGACACCATGCAGCGCAGTACAGATGGGCCCAACAACATGCTGAATGGACCGCTCAGGATTGGCATCACATTCTCTTCACTGGTGAATGTCACATATGCCTTCAACCAGACAATCGTCGGAGATGTGTTTGGAGGCAACCTGGTCAGGCTGAAAGCCTTAGACACACTGTCCAGCGAGTGCAGCAAGGTGGAGATTCCCTGCTGTTTTGGGATGGCATTATGTGGGGCCGACATACGCTGCTGGTGGTCATGGAAGACGCCGTGACGGCTGTACGATACGTGTATGCCATCCTCCGACCGATAGTGCAACCATATCGGCAGCATATTCGCGAGGCATTCGTCTTCATGGACGACAATTCGCGCCCCCATCGTGCACATCTTGTGAATGACTTCCTTCAGGATAATGATATCGCTCGACCGAAGTGGCCAGCAGGTTCTCCAGGCATGAACCCTATCTAACATGCCTGGGATAGATAGAAAAGGACTGTTTATGGACAACGTGACCCACCAATTACTCTAAGGGATCTACTGGAATAGTATTGAAAATAGGAACGGTGAAAGGACTGTGTGTCAGGCCACTACAGCAATCACGTGAAATCCATTCGAAAAGACTTTGAGTAGTGCGTTTTTGAACTAGCAGAAAACGGAACTATTATGGAATGTTTATTGAGATAACTAGACGTTAATTTTTCTTTTCTTTCTGAAAAGCTAGACGTCTCTTTAAATAAACTTACAATTTAATCAAAATGCGCAGTTGTGCAAAGTGACTTCGATATAAACTTCAGAACTGCATGCACCAAAACGAATCAACCTATGAACTTGTTAATCCCGTACAACTTGATAGCAGCAGTACAGGTGACCACCAGATTTAATCTGGTAAGTCAAAAAACAACTGACCAGATATTCATTAACAAACAGATATACAATTGCGATACTGAAATGACAGTGAAGTGTAACATGTCATTCGTAGACTAAGATGCTCCATGTCTTTGATCTCCACTGGCCGACGAAACATGTTCATAGGTTAAGGTGGTTGGTAAGTAGCAAGCACACCACATTCGGAAGGTCTCTGAAGTTTGTGCAGATAGGAGTCGTAAGGATCTAGTGATATTGGCGATGAGGGTTGCGGACTGGCGCTTCTACTCGTTGGGTTGAGTCGTTTGCTCCGTGGGGCCGCGACTGAAAGACATGGAGCGCACGTTACTTCCATGACGCCAAAGAAATCATCGCCGAAAAGACAACTGATGTTCAGATATTATCGAAAAAAAAAAAAAAACCTGTTCAGAGTCGCTTATGAGGCCTAGCCGGGATTTCGCCTATGTAGTCGATCAGTGAGAAGTTAGGATTTTATGTTTTAGGAAATACATTGAGTAGGTGTGTTATTGCACTAGACAGAAGAAAAAGTCTCTTTCAGCTGCGTATTGAAGACCACGGGAGGGGGTGGGGGGAGAAGTTGGTTCACGGCTCAAGGGCACTGCGTATTGTACGGTGACCGCTAGAAAACGTAAGAGGACTTGAAAATCCAGTAAAATATGAGAACTGCAGTAGGAAAATAAGCCACGAAACATTTCATATGACGACGAGAAGTACGCGAAGGTAAGGTACAAAGCTAGAGGCGAAAATAAGATTTTAAAGACACGAGTCACGCACGTAAAGTTCTAGTTGGGACACACAGGAGTTTACGTTGGGCTCGGAGAAGAAGATTACAGACGTTATTGCAGCTGACGGACCTCACAAGGGAACCTAAACTCAGCACGCGGTTTACGGCGCCACGGGGATACGTGCCGCAGGTCACATCCTCACAGCAGTAGCAGCAACTTGCACCAGCTCAAGGACGCGTGTTCGCAGCTCGACCGCGGTTCGCCGGAGAACTCAGGTATGACGTCTGGTGAACTATATTAGTCACAAATTTGCGACAAAAATTTATGATTTGTTCAAGGAGTGACTCGGACAAACTGTGTTTAAAATTATAACATTTGTAACAAATGCTAAACAGTGCCAATCTCCGAAACAAAATATTCGTAATTTTCTATGCCAGTCACCACACGTAAAGTGGCATCTGAGACACAGGGAATGGACATGACAGGTTTATATGCTACATTTCATGAGGGTATGTCTAAACAAACAGAAGCAGCTCTTAAAGTCCAAGAGGAAGATATTAAAGTAGAAATGAATACTAAACAAGAAGAAACGCGTAGTAATGCAGCAACACAGCGAAAAAATTTCTACCTTACAAAATGTAATCACTAATTTACTCCAGCAGTTACGAAAAGAAATGAATGACGAGTGTGTTTTAGTTCACAAAAGAACTGAAGAACATTTTAAAGGTATTCATAAACACTTAAAAATAGTAAAAAAGGAAATATCGAAAAAGGGTGGGTATACTCGAACAAGATATGGCATTCAGTGAAATTCTGATTCCTCATGCTACCTTACCAGCTTTGGATGGATGATTGGCAATAGTTCGCAGAACAAAAAGTACAGGAAAGAATCGATTCCTCTAGCTTTACACCCGTTTCTATTCGCGAGTCTAATTATAATTAACAGGTGTTGCAGCGAAAATGGGAGGAGTTAGGAAAAAACACAAAAGGAACTACAGAAATGAGTACTGTATGTACAAAAAGTACAGGTAATGCAAAAGAATGGTTAGAAAAATTTCAAATGGGGGCGGGTATGAACTTGACAAACGAGTTTCGCAACTTCAAATCAGATGGAGAATTACATCTCTCATATTTTCTAGGGCTTTACCCAAGAGCTGATTTGGGGAAGGGACCAAACAGAGAGTTCATCGGTCCCATCGGATTAGGGAAGGATGGGGAAGGAAGTCGGACGTGCCCTTTCAAAGAAATCATCCAGGCATTTGCCTGAAGCGGTTTAGGGAAATCACGGAAAACCTAAATCAGGGTTGCCGGAGGCGGGCTTGAAACGCGAGTCAAGTGTGCTAACGACTGCGTCATCTCGCTCGGTCCAAGAACTGGGGAGGACACACACACACACACACACACACACACACACACAAATTATTTTGTTCTCAGTTATTCAGTCGGTGACGCGAACGGCCCACTCCCAGGATTTTAAATCGTAGTAAGGCTTTAAAGAACAGTTTAAAAGAAAATACTGGCATACGAGTAAACAGGGGGAGTTGACGCTACAAATGTTAGACCCCAAGTATTGTAATAATTCAGGCAGGGACTATAAGAAATACATTGAATAGCATTTGACGCAATCAAAGTATTTACAGAAAACTTTAATAGAAAACTATTTGACAAAATATTCGTTAGGCAACTTCCATGCTATGTACGGAAGGAGATTCGATACAGAGAATGGAAGAATGTTAAGGAGCTATTGATTTTCGTAGAGAAACTGGATTCATTAAACAAAGAGAGGAGTGCTTACACTCAAACAGATAACAATGTTAACGAAACTACTGACAATAGTAGATATAGAAATATAAGACGAAATAACCGTAACAGAAACAACATACGCAAGCAACCTACACAAAAAGTCAAAAAGCAAGTTTTCACATCAAATCCTGCAAATGTTGTAGATGAAAATACGAACCAGAGAACACCTTACTCCAACCAGAAAGTGATACAAACTAACAACCCCAATATAACGAAGGAAAACGGGGAACATCCTGGAAGGAGGGTCAAAAGCCAGTACGTGACATTTCAGTAGTAGGCCAAAAGAAAGAAAAACTGGTTGCATTAACTCAAATCTTATCAGCGAGAGACTGGTTGGTAGAAGAAAAAGAATCTTTGGAAGAGGACCAAACAAAACCTATTGTGTTAGGCACAGTGGAAGGTAAAAATGCAGATATTTACATAGATTTGGGAAGCGAAATCTTATTAATATCACAAGAACTGTTAGTATCTATTAAGAAACAATTTTACTATCCCGTACTGTCACTGACCGGGGTGCACGTCATTGGAATAATAACCGGCACTAAAGAGAGAATAACCAGAGAAGAAACTCTATTGACTTTAAGTATACATAATTTCAAGTTCATGCAAAAAATTTTGGTAATACAAGATGTAAATTTAAAGGTTTACTGGAAACAGATTAGTTAATAAAATACAAAGGAAAGTTGGATTTCGACAGCAAAAATCTTATACTGGCAACATGGATAATATCTCTATGAGATACCATTCAGAGTGAATCGTCCAACACAATCAATCAGAAAAGGAATGTAAGGTTGTGTATTTAGTAGCGAATACATACGTAACAAGTAATTAAGTAAATGAAGGTGAGCTTTGTTTTATCCTACGGCTTTCTAGTCTAATCTACCAACCGAAGACCATAAGAAAGACTTATACAATATCTTACAGAAGTTTCGGGATGTATTTTCCGACAAACCGGGGGTGATAGAGACTAAGTGTGCCATTTCAAAGTTAAAGATTGAACTCCTCTTTTGCAAATCATGTCTAGCCTTCAGCAAGCGGCAGTCCAGGACAAAATAAATAAGACTGCAGACAATAAGAATGTGGAAATGTCTTAGCGTCTACAACAATCCACTGCTAGTGGCACGGAAAACTACAGGAGGGGAGTTACGTGCTGGACGCCTGAACGTTGAATAACATACAGAAATGGAGAGAGATCGATCTGTATGTAAAGACTATTTGCTAACCAAATTCGCACAAAGAAACAATTTCAGTTTAATGGGCTCGACAGCGGGCTATTAGTTGATAAACTTACATGAAAATTCTAGAAATTCGGTAAATCGCTAAGTTTCGAGTTTTACCTATCGGTTAGGACATCACAGTTTCGGTGTTCATTAGGCAGTTGACGAAGTCTTAGGGAAAGAATTACTACAGCAGTTGATCATACATGTAGATGACATTTTAACAATATGTCACATCTAGGGAGAATATTGTAAAAAATTGATTAACGCCTTACAAAATTCCAAGAGAAAGAAATTACGGCCGGCCGCGGTGGTCTAGCGGTTCAGGCGCTCAGTCCGGAACCGCGCGACTGCTACGGTCGCAGGTTCGAATCCTGCCTCGGGCATGGATGTGTGTGATGTCCTTAGGTTAGTTAGGTTTAAGTAGTTCTAAGTTCTAGGGGACTGATGACCACCGATGTTAAGTTCCATAGTGCTCAGAGCCATTTGAACCATTTTGAAAGAAATTACGATTAAACTCGACAAATCACACTGCGGATGACAAGAGCTGAAGTTCGTAGGGTATCTGGTACCTGTACATGGGCCCAGATAACGACAATTAACGAGTGTCCGGAACCGAGAAATGTAAAACAATTACGTTCGTTCCTCTGTTAGCAGGATTTTATCGCCGATTCATAGAAGAACAACAAAGGAATAACCCGAGATTATTATCCTTATTAAAGCAAAAATCTAATGAATGTGGGATGAGGGAACATCAGAAGATTTTCACAGCATTATTCTATGTTTAGTAAATACACCAATATTGAAACATTCTGAGTTAAATGAACGTTTCAAACTAGCAACAAACGTACCCGAATACGGATAGCATGTGGACTGTTTCAGAGGGAAAGGAGCTCTGTAACAGGAGAGCATAATATCATCACTTTCGCGAGTCGTAGTTTATTTAAACACCAACTATTCTACACGGCTATGGGAAAAGAATTACTCGCGATTGTATGGAGTATTAAGAAGTTTAAGACATTAATTTGTGGGTCAAAAAGTAATTTATATTAACCACCAAGAATTACCATTTTTAATTGAAAGGAGCCTCTTGCATGACCATCTAATGCGATGGGCACTACTCTTACAAGAATATCATATAGAAACTGTTTATATTAAAGGATGACAAAATGTTGTTCCGGATGCTTTATGATGATTACCTCCAGGTATGAATGACATGACGAGGACTAGCCGAGGAGTGATTTTCACTATAGATTACCTGGCATGAAGTTACGTGAAGGATGAAGATAGAAAGCTTGCTGTAAGGATTAAACAGGATATTAGATTGGGCAGTTATTTTGGTGATAAGTAACATGGAAATAGCATTACAAACAAGCAGAGATAAATCTATACGGTGATATAAAGGAGAGGGTCTAATCTGGAAATCAAAATCGGACTTTTTGAGTTAAAAGAAGGTGTAGAGCATCACAACACGTAACAACGCCCTTCGGTCTTTTCGAGAGTGTAACAATGCCTTTCGGAATGCGTACTGCGGCGAAAACATTTCAACGCTGTATTGATGAAATCACAAGAGATCTGGATTTCTGATATGTCTACACAGACGACATTTTTAGTGACGTCTGCGTCAGAAGCAAAAAGTCTAGAACATTTAAACAAGACATTTGATCGTTTACGTATACAAGGCCTAGTTAATAAGCCTGCAAAGTGTACCTTTGAGGCAACAGAGGTTCAGCTTCTGGAATATACAATCGACCCCATGGCATCCGACCTCCTAAAGATAATGAGGAAGCCGTAGTCAAGTATTCCCGTCCTGTTACAATTAGGGAGCTACGCCGTTCTCTCGGCATCAGTAACATCGATTTATACGATCATGCACTAATAAGAGCCTCACTGAATGAACTTCTGAAGTGTGCACCGATGCCAAATCATAGAGTGCAATGGACAAACGAAACAGATAATGCTTTCCAAGCTATAAAAACAGCAACAGCAGAGGCCACTCAATTAGCTCAACCAGTATCACAAGCCCCACTTGCGCTCAAGGCAGATGCATCAGCTACCGTTACTGGCGAGGTACTTCAGCAACAAGTGGAACGTAATTGGCAGCCGCTCGCATTCTTCAGTCACAAGCTGTTACCGTCACAGCAACGCTGGGCGATCGAGAACATGCAGAGCATTACACCACATTATGCACAGTGGCAGTGTGCATAAACATTCCGTGAGATGTGCAATTCTATGTGTGTGTTATTCTTTGATTTTCTAGTTAGTTTAGTATTCTATGCTTCATGTATTAGGGGACCTGGCTTACCTACACGTGCGAGTATTAATGTAACGTAATATTTTGAAATAAATCACTAACTCTTAACCCTCAGGAGTGGAGACAATGTATCCCACAAACAGTAGAGAGAGATTTAATACGGTTTATCTATAAAGGTCAGTATGGCATACGAAAACGTATACAACACATGAGCAAATTCTATTACTTCAAGAATCTGAGCAGAAAAATTAGGGGAAGTGCTAACTGTGCTGTGAAGACGCTAATATAGCTATCCCCTATAGGTCGTATCCTGTAATACATAGGGTACTATACGATTTCACTGCCGTCAATTTTTTTTTCGTCAATTACTTCGTAGCCGCGGTGGATTTATGTAGTATATCTTTGCATTTATACAATGTTGGTCAAAATATTGTAAGTTTTATTCAGTTAAGCAAGCAAATACACCCACCGTGATACACTGTTTACGGGAATATTTCAGGAATACAGGAAAACCACGACGATTATTACCAGATGTTGGAACACAATTTATTAGTAATAAAGTTTCTGGTACAGGAAGGAGTGAGACACGTAGCTATTATCAATACATTACCCGCAATCCAACCTGTGTGAACGAATAATGAAAGAACTGGGAAGGCTACGTAGAAGATATTATTCAGAAAAAATACAACATGGGCACAGCTGATCCCTGAATTCCAGTGACAATAAATGAATTACCACACACGGCTACTGTATTATCTCCAACAGAAATCATGAACAGAACCGGTGTTATGGAACCGCTATTGAAATTATTTAAGTGGCATCTACACCCAACGAAAATTTGGAAGACGTACATAAGAAAACAGAATGGCGTTTACATAGACGTGCAGATGTGAGGGTACACAAGTTTAGTAGCGAAGCACTTACTCCAATGTTTAATATTGATGAGTTAGTGCTTGTTCAAGATCATCATCATAGTTCCAATATAAAGAAAGAAAACTAGTAATTTTTTTAAGTACTGTGAACCATACAGGATTGTGAGTATACCATACCCAAGCTCCGAGTTAACTGTTCTATTATTCGCGTTTTAGTCTTCTGTAGAACAGTTTCTTCAATCTTTTTCTATCCTATAACCTTTCGAAAAACATTATCTCTAACTATCCTATCCTAGAATTACGTATATCGAACCCCAAGCAAGACATGAATATACATGTAGCGTACGATAGTACACACACTTACTTACAGAAACGTCATACAGAGGTTAAATTTCGAATCTATATTCTATATATTTTGCATAAATATTTTATTATTTTGGTACTTACTTCCAATATTTTAAGTTTATAGGTATTGTACACACTGGTTGGGTCTAGTGCAGCAGGGGATACAACCCGTCGGCTTTGAACAATGACGTCATTCTTTAGTCATAGATCTTAATGTCTTCACTTCGAGGCATAGATAATAAAGCAGTTCTGTGTTCTAATAAGCTTTTGCTGTTATGTTTCAATTTCGTTTTTTTACTGGTTGCTTAATAAAGTAGGATCAGTTTATTCTATCTCGTGAGATTTTTTTTTAAAAAGCCAAAAAACACTTATTAGGTACTGAAGGGAGCTGCTTAATAAAGTAGAATCAGTTTATTCTATCTCCTGAGATTTTTTTTTTTTTTAAGTCAAAAAACACTTATTACGTACTGAAGGGAGCTAGAACATTAAGAACAATCGCTTCTCGGCTTTTGACAAGATATTGCTTAATAAAGTAGGATCAGTTTATTCTATCTCGTGAGACTTTTTTTTTTTTTTAAAATCAGAAAACACTTATGCTTTTGACAAGATCAATGTTTATCTCTCTCGCATTCCTTTGTTTCTCAACATTCTCCTCAGCTCTTTCATCTCTGTAATACATGCTCTCTGGCGACTTGTGACGTCATTGTTCAAAGCCGACGGGTTGTATCCCCTGCTGCACTAGTCCCCGTTCTTGCAGTAAGTAGAAGTGTAAAACCTGGTAGTCAGACAATGAAAGAACTGTCATAGCTGATAATCTGTTTCGTGAAAGAGGGAAATGAATTGTAGTTTCAGATGTGATGAACATATCAGTATTTTATTTGGCAAACAAATTCTTTCGATTCTTCGGGGTGCTATTGCTGCATGTCGTGAACTTCGTCATAGAATTTACTTAAATATTAGAGACCGGTTAGCAAACTGTAATGAATACAGGTATTTGTATTTCTTTATTGGTCCTGTAAATCGTGTTTAGGTACATATTTTGCACAAACGATGTAGGACAAGTCAGGTTGGTACAGTATATACAACTTCATACACATTGTTATTTTGAAAGGATAAATAATTAAAAATTATTCAATACATGTTGCATATTGATGACAAATTTAATATAATAAAATAAAATGATAGACTTATTAAGAATATTTGAGCTTCTTTCAGTTTCACTTTAAACTTTTGTAAATTTTGCCTCTGTTTCAAATAGGATGGCATGTGATTGTACAGCATTATGCCAGTATGATACACTCCTCTCCTACAAATGTTTGTACTTACTGTATTGACATGCAAGTGATGCTTCTGCCTAGTGTCATGAGGGTGGTAATCACAGTTATACTTGAAGATATTTCCATCTTTTAAAATACTTCCTTTTGTGAAATTTAATATTTCATGCATATATAAGCAAGGAAGAGCCAGTATACTGAGATTTGTAAATATTGGTCTACATGAGTCTCTGTCTGGTTTATTATTCCAACAATCTTTTTCTGTAGCCTTAATGTTTTGTTTGTACCTACGGAGTTCCCCCAAAAGATAATGCCGTACATCAGCAGTGACTGAATACTGCCATGGTACATTGTGATCACAGATGCACGGTTTGTATTTTGTGCGAGGATTCTTACTGCATACGTAAGTGTGTTTAGCTTTTTATTTACATGGTTAAGATGTGTCTCCCATTTTAGGTTTTCCTGAATATGTATACCTAAAATTTTGTGTCGCTCACAGATGAGACAGTTTTTCCATCAATTTTAAAAATTGGTCTTGCAGGATGTAGTTTCTGTGAATTGTGGAAATTGACAGTCACTGTTTTTTCATTGATTATTATTAGCTTGTTTGTTCTGAACCATTGTGTCATATTTTGTATTATACCTGTAGCTGTTTTTGTAGGCTTTCCTCATCACATGATTTGATTAGGATATTTGTGTCATCTGCAAAAAGTACTGTTCTCCCTTTATTTATTTTTTCTGACAAATCATTAACATAAAGAATGAAAAGAATTGGCCCAAGGACTGACCCGTGAGGAACTCCATATGTAATGTTTTGTGCATTACTGTAAAAATTACAAATTTTTGTGTTTTTATGTCTTTGTATTTTATTTGAGTGATCTGTTGACAGTCATGAAGGTAGGAATGTATCCACTTGTTTGGCAGGCCTCGTATTCCATAATTACCTAGCTTCTGCAACAGAGTATTATGATCAATTACATCGAAGGCTTTACTAAGATCAAGAAATATGCCACTTATCATGTTTTCTTTATTTAGAAAGGCTGTCAGCCTTCTAATAAATAGTTTTTCAAGAATTTTGCCAAAGCCTGACAATACTGATACAGGTCTATAATTTGCAGCTTCATGTTTGTCCCCTTTCTTGTACAGTGGTGTCACTTTTGCCATTTTCAGATTTTTCGGGAAAATGCCACTCACGAATGATGAATTTAAAATATCCGTTAATGTTTCTACGATAGCTGTTACACTTGCTTTGATGATAATATCTGGTATTTCATCAGTATCTGCTGAATACTTATTGGGTAACCTTTTTATAATGACAGATAATTCCTCAGGTGTTGTTGGAGACATGAATAGGGTTCTTGTAAAAAAATTTGTATCTGACTGGAGCGTATTGCTGTCTGGTTGTGAGTTGTAATGTTTGGTAATCAGGTGGTGTGCTACATTAGAAAAGTAGTTGTTAAATTTATTAGCCACTACTGTGGGGTTGATTATTTTATTGTTTTCATGAAGTTCTATATTTTTGTGGGCTAATGATGTAGTACCTGTTTCTCTTTTTATGATACTCCAGGTTGCTTTAATCTTATTCTGGAATTTTTTATTTGTTTGTCATTTTCCATTTTCTTTGCTTTTGTTCTAACTTGCCTAAGTATTTGTTTATATTGCTTAAAGTAGTTGATAAATACAGGATTTGTGGTTTGCTTTGAGTATTCATGTAAGTTCCTTTTATTCTGGCATGATATTTTTATTCCTGTTGTGATCCATTTATTTGGTTTGTGCACAGAATTTATAAGTGACGTTTGTTTAGGAAAGGCTACTTCAAAAAAATGTTTGTATGTGGCCATAAATTTATCAGACTGTTTGAACTGTAAACATTAGTCCAGATTTCTCTTCTCAAGAGAAAACAAAAGTAATCTATGTTTTCATTATTAAACTTCCTCACAATAGTTCTAGTTTTCTGGGCTTTCGTGTTTCCTGGAATAGCGATTGTTAGTATTTGGGCATTGTGATCACTAAAGCCAGTGTTTGCAGTCTGTGTGTTGCAGATATATTTACTGCATTAACAAACACCTGATCTATGGTTGTTGCAGAAGTAGTGGTTATACGAGTTGGGATAGTTGTAGTTGGTTTTAGGTTAAAGGACTTCAATAAGTCTTTGATTTCATCTTTAAATTTACTGGGTTTGGAGAAATCAACATTGAAATCTCCACATACGATAAGGGTGTTGAAATCCTCTAACAGCTCTTCCATACGATTATAAAAAAACTTTTTTATCGCCATCTGGCGACCTATATACAAAGATGATTACAGAATTGCTAGTTGGCAGTTCTACTGTTGAGAGTTCTATGTCTCTTTCTTTACATAGGCTGCCAAATTTGGTTATGTTAGTGAAGTCTATATCTTCTCGAACATATATGCAGCTACCACCATGCCTGAGTACTTCTCTATGTATGTATGCTAATTCTATCATGTCTTTATTTAGCCAGTGCTCAGTAAAGCATAAAACAGAAATATCACTCGGGGTCAGGGATTTTCTCTGCCTCTTGATGACTGGGTGTTGTGTGATGTCCTTAGGTTAGTTATGTTTAAGTAGTTCTAAGTTCTAGGGGACTGATGACCATAGATGTTAAGTCCCATAGTGCTCAGAGCCATTTGAGCCAGAAATATCACTCATATCATTTAACAAGATTTGTATTTCATTCAGTTTATTGGAAAGAGACTGAACATTTTGTTGGAACAATTTAAAGTATGAAGCAGGGACTATATTGTGTCTTGCTTGACCACTTACCTCTTTTTTACATCTAGTATTGTTAGCTGTAAGACAAATTCCGTTTCGAAGAATGAACGATGTAATTATTCTGCTGAAGAGAGTGGTTTAGTGCACGACCATCACAGGCTTACTTGACTACCGGGGCTGGAAAAATCTTGAAATTACTTGTCTGCAGCGAGCGGAGCGCAATAACTTGTTACTTGCGCAACGCACGAGCTCCAGTGCTATACTGCCGGACGTATTCATTCGAGAGCTGTGACTGCTGAGGTGCAAGATGATGCCGCGCACTCTCGTACTTTTGATCGCCTGTATAAGGTTGGTTGAGTAAAATGGACCTGATTAAGAACGAAGAATTACGTTAAGTGTTTTAAGCATATATCTGTGGTGAATAACAACTGCGTGCAAATTTCTCTCGCCTTACACACACAAAACCTGACGTAAATTTTTGTGCATCGTATTACTTGACAATGGCAAGTTTCGTTATAGATAAAATGTGAATTTTTTTTTATTGAAAGCAGCTGAACGCCGTGGCAGGAATTCAATTCGTAAACATTAACTGTAAATTTTGACTAGTGGATGTACGTTAGATTTCGTACGAAAGCAGCGGCGGTTGGTAATTGCAGACTGCAGTGTCAAAAGTGAAACAATTTTGTAAAAAGCTCTTTGTTGTATATACAAATGCTTCAAGATATAATCTAGTAATAGTAAACCGATCCACAGTCATTCTCTTCACTTACAGCAGATTTCTTAATCTTATCGTTCCCGACACACATAGAAAACATTTTATTTGAAAGTCTAAGAATTTTGCTTGGCACAGACGCGCCATCTTCAAGACGTTTCGAGACACACAGCATCGATTTTTTTTTCTGAAATATTGTCCAATTACGCATGGTATTTTACTGTTTGCTTCTGTCGTGCATTAAGCGGGCCATATTTTACTGCAGTGTGCAGCCCCATTAGTGTTGCCGTCGATATCGTAAAACGGGGTGAATAGGATCACTTTTCATGTTCAAAGATGTGCATCTCCTCAACCAATTGATGTAAAGCGATTTTGTGTGTCTTCATCTGTAGTTTTGAATCCAATATATGGCTTTCTCATTATTGTTTATGATGAATTTTAATATTTTTTTTAAATGCTTTTATCCTATTGTTCTGAAGGTCGGGGTGAATAGGATCAGCCATAGTATTTTCCCAAATTATTCCATTAAGACGCTTGTTTTGTGATTAGGATCACTGGCTTATTTTTTTAAAAAAAGTAAAAGATGATTGCGAAATAGAAAAAGGAAGTATACATATGATTTTAATTATTTTATTGAAAAAACAAATACATTTTACGCAGAAAACTTAAAATAATGCTACAACTTATTCTAATAAACATGGGATCCACAAAAAAGGTGTGTTGACCCCTTTGA
Source organism: Schistocerca americana (assembly GCF_021461395.2). Lineage (NCBI taxonomy): Eukaryota > Metazoa > Arthropoda > Insecta > Orthoptera > Acrididae > Schistocerca > Schistocerca americana. The sequence continues at coordinate 1,214,686,783 of NC_060119.1, read as the reverse complement.
ATGTTCCACTTGTATTGGGATCACCTAACATATACCGTCCACGTCCTGGAAAACAAAGACAGTGTTCTTTTCGCCACACCTTTTCCGCAGGCACTTAACAGTCATTGCTGACACAGTTACACTGACAATTGTGCCTATGAACCTCCTGTGTCCTTTTTTTGTGTCAAATCTAACAATGACAAAGTCACCAGGCTGAAGTTTATAAGGCGAAAAGACTTCAGATACACTGATTGCACTTGTGCCCGCACCTGGGTTCTCAGGTTCATTGGTGGAGAGAGTTGGTGAGCCGTTATCTCCAGAAACATCGTCACTTGTCTGAGGCGTCACTCTTTTCATCTCCAGGGAAATCATGTACTTTTCCCAGTCTGCACTGGAACCCTGGTTCGCTGTTGTCTCCCATCGCTCCCTCAAAATGCTTGGAGCAATCCTGTGAGAGCTCCATCAACATCCTGTGGATTTGTGGGTCCTTCACCATCATCCTCAACACCAGGAACTCTGCTATTACTCTCTTGGGATTGAACAGAAGAATCCCATATTTCTCGAAACCAGCCTGTATGTTTCTTTCAGCATTTATTTCCAGAGCCCTCACAAGCTGCTTTAGTAACCGGGGAAACATATCCTTTGGAATGGTGGTCTCCTTACGACTGGAATCCAACTTCCATTTTTGGAGAATGATTCGCCAGCTGGTCTTCAGTGGACAAAAAAATGCCATGTCAAGAGGCTGAGTGAGATGCATAGAGTTTTTGGGAAGAAAAATCATTCTTACACCATTCTCTTCACAAGCCTTGACTGAAGCCACTGAAAGACGAGTGGAAAGGTTGTCGCCGATTAAAATTTTGTGCCTTCTAACTTCCTATAACAAGGCTAAACGATTGTGGTAATCCAGCCATCAGAACACTGTCATTGGGAGCACCATCCATCCATGACACATACAAGTGCTTTGAGCGATAAACAACATACAGAGGCAGTAGTTTTCCATTTGCTGCAGCAGCAAACATAATTGATGTTGCTGCTCTGGTGGTATTCATGACTCTCTCAGGATATTTTGATCTTCTTTTCATAATCACTTTTGCACATCCCGTATCATCTGCTAAGTTCGTTTCATCAAAATTCACAACATTACTTGGGGGAACATCTTTAATTTCCTTCTCTAAATTACCAAAATATTCCTGCAGGACAGCTCTCGACACAGAAGCACTTGCTCTTTTTATGTTCTGGCACAGTCTTAGACTCAATTTTTCTTTGTGCCTCTTTAAAAAGCTAACAGTGAATTCATGACCATTTTGAATTTCCTACAACTTTACCTCCCCCCCCCCCCCCATGAACCATGGACCTTGACGTTGGTGGGGAGGCTTGCGTGCCTCAGCGATACAGATGGCCGTACCGTAGGTGCAACCACAACGGAGGGGTATCTGTTGAGAGGCCAGACAAACATGTGGTTCCTGAAGAGGGGCAGCAGACTTTTCAGTAGTTGCAAGGGCAACAGTCTGGATGATTGACTGATCTGGCCTTGTAACAATAACCAAAACGGCCTTGCTGTGCTGGTACTGCGAACGGCTGAAAGCAAGGGGAAACTACGGCCGTAATTTTTCCCGAGGGCATGCAGCTTTACTGTATGATTACATGATGATGGCGTCCTCTTGGGTAAAATATTCCGGAGGTAAAATAGTCCCCCATTCGGATCTCCGGGCGGGGACTACTCAAGAGGATGTCGTTATCAGGAGAAAGAAAACTGGCGTTCTACGGATCGGAGCGTGGAATGTCAGATCCCTTAATCGGGCAGGTAGGTTAGAAAATTTGAAAAGGGAAATGGATAGGTTAAAGTTAGATATAGTGGGAATTAGTGAAGTTCGGTGGCAGGAGGAACAAGACTTCTGGTCAGGTGACTACAGGGTTATAAACACAAAGTCAAATAGGGGTCATGCAGGAGTATGTTTAATAATGAATAGGAAAATAGGAATGCGGGTAAGCTAGTACAAACAGCTTAGTGAACGCATTATTGTGACCAAGATAGATACGAAGCCCACACCTACTACAGTAGTACAAGTTTATATGCCAACTAGCTCTGCAGATGACGAAGAAATTGAAGAAATGTATGATGAAATAACAGAAATTATTCAGGTAGTGATGGGAGACAAAAATTTAATAGTCATGGGTGACTGGAATTCGAGTGTAGGAAAAGGGAGAGAAGGAAACGTAGTAGGTGAATATGGATTGGGGCTAAGAAATGAAAGAGGAAGCCACCTGGTAGAATTTTGCACAGAGCACAACTTAATCATAGCTAACACTTGGTTTAAGAATCATGATAGAAGGTTGTATACATGGAAGAATCCTGGAGGTACTAAAAGGTATCAGATAGATTATATAATGGTAAGACAGAGATTTAGGAACCAGGTTTTAAATTGTAAGACATTTCCAGGGGCAGATGTGGACTCTGACCACAATCTATTGGTTATGACCTGTAGATTAAAACTGAAGAAACTGCAAAAAGGTGGGAATTTAAGGAGATGGGATCTGGATAAACTGAAAGAACCAGAGGTTGTACAGAGTTTCAGGGAGAGCCTAAGGGAACAATTGACAGGAATGGGGGAAAGAAATACAGTAGAAGAAGAATGGGTAGCTTTGAGGGATGAAATAGTGAAGCCAGCAGAGGATCAAGTAGGTAAAAAGACGAGGACTAGTAGAAATCCTTGGGTAACAGAAGAAATATTGAATTTAATTGATGAAAGGAGAAAATATAAAAATGCAGTAAAAGAAGCAGCCAAAAAGTAATACAAACGTCTCAAAAATGAGATCGACAGGAAGTGCTAAATGGCTAAGCAGGGATGGCTAGAGGACAAATGTAAGGATGTAGAGGCTTATCTCACTAGGGGTAAGATAGATACTGCCTACAGGAAAATTAAAGAGACCTTTGGAGATAAGAGAACCACTTGTATGAACATCAAGAGCTCAGATGGAAACCCAGTTCTAAGCAAAGAAGGGAAAGCAGAAAGGTGGAAGGAGTATATAGAGGGTCTATACAAGGGCGATGTACTTGAGGACAATATTATGGAAATGGAAGAGGATGTAGATGAAGATGAAATGGGAGATACGATACTGCGTGAAGAATTTGACAGAGCACTGAAAGACCTGAGTCGAAACAAGGCCCCCGGAGTAGACAACATTCCATTGGAACTACTGACGGCCTTGGGAGAGCCAGTCCTGACAAAACTCTACCATCTGGTGGGCAAGGTGTATGAAACAGGCGAAATACCCTCAGACTTCAAGAAGAATATAATAATTCCAATCCCAAAGAAAGCAGGAGTTGACAGATGTGAAAATTACCGAACAATCAGTTTAATAAGCCACAGCTGCAAAATACTAACACGAATTCTTTACAGACGAATGGAAAAACTAGTAGAAGCCGACCTCGGGGAAGATCAGTTTGGATTCCGTAGAAATACTGGAACACGTGAGGCAATACTGACACTACGACTTATCTTAGAAGAAAGATTAAGGAAAGGCAAACGTACGTTTCTAGCATTTGTAGACTTAGAAAAAGCTTTTGACAATGTTGACTGGAATACTCTCTTTCAAATTTTAAAGGTGGCAGGGGTAAAATACAGGGAGCGAAAGGCTATTTACAATTTGTACAGAAACCAGATGGCAATTATAAGAGTCGAGGGACATGAAAGGGAAGCAGTGGTTGGGAAGGGAGTAAGACAGGGTTGTAGCCTCTCCCCGATGTTATTCAATCTGTATGTTGAGCAAGCAGTAGAGGAAACAAAAGAAAAATACGCAGTAGGTATCAAAATCCATCGAGAAGAAATAAAAACTATGAGGTTCGCTGATGACATTGTAATTCTGTCAGAGACAGCAAAGGACTTGGAAGAGCAGTTCAACGGAATGGATAGTGTCTTGAAGGGAGGATATAAGATGAACATCAACAAAACCAAAACGAGGATAATGGAATGTAGTTGAATTAAGTCGGGTGATGTTGAGGGTATTAGATTAGGAAATGAGACACTTAAAGTATTAAAGAAGTTTTGCTATTTGGGGAGCAAAATAACTGATGATGGTCGAAGTAGAGAGGATATAAAATGTAGACTGGCAATGGCAAGGAAAGCGTTTCTGAAGAAGAGAAATTTGTTAACATCGAGTATAGATTTAAGTGTCAGGAAGTCATTTCTGAAAGTATTCGTATGGAGTGTAGCCATGTATGGAAGTGAAACATGGACGGTAAATAGTTTGGACAAAAAGAGAATAGAAGCTTTCGAAATGTGGTGCTACAGAAGAATGTTGAAGATTAGGTGGGTAGATCACGTAACTAATGAGGAGGTATTGAATAGGATTGGGGAGAAGAGAAGTTTGTGGCACAACTTGACTAGAAGAAGGGATCGGTTGGTAGGACATGTTCTGAGGCATCAAGGGATCACCAATTTAGTATTGGAGGGCAGCGTGGAGGGTAAAAATCATAGGGGGAGACCAAGAGATGAATACACTAAGCAGATTCAGAAGGATGTAGGTTGCAGTAGGTACTGGGAGATGAAGAAGCTTGCACAGGATAGAGTAGCATGGAGAGCTGCATCAAACCAGTCTCAGGACTGAAGACCACAACACCAACAACAACAACAACACCACAACTTTACCTCTCCAGTCCAAGAATCCTTTGACAAACAATCGCAGAGTCAACCAGTTAAAGGGATAGCCCCACTCGGCACAAGTAGCGAGCCTGTCCACAATCAACGGCTCTTCATCTGCGGTGAGTGCATTTTGTCCCCCTTGGGGGCACACATTCTTATTCCTCAAATGTCGGTGGAGAACTGTGTATGGAATGCTGAAGTTTCTGGCAGCTTGCCTAATGCTGCTCTTTCCTTTAACAGCAGCAATGGCTTGGACTAATTCATCCTTGCTTCTCCCTGTGTAGCATTTCCCACGAGGCTCAGGAATGTAATTTCTGGGCATTTTAATCAGTCTAGAAATTAAATAGAACGAAACATACAAAACACAAGCAGATAGTATCCCATAACCAAATGTAAGCTCGATAATGGTGTTATTTTATACTCATCCTATTCACCCCATTTAAAAAAAAAAAAAAAATGCATTCGTTTGAGCGAAATAAAATGAAATCAAGAAATATATTTAACACTCACCAAAAACAAAGGAGGACCTGAATTCGGAACAGAATTCTCTGTAGAAGCACCGATTTTGATGATACACAACTCCCGACCACACACCACTGTATACCAAGTTTTTGGAACATACATAAACATGGGAATACCTGCCCACATGTTTACAGTGCTCTAGAAACCAGGGTAGTCACTACTGAAACACAAAGTGTTTGTGAATGTGTCCCTCAAGGGCAATACTGCTGATTGACACACTGGTTTCCATCTTTTATTGTGATCCTGTGTAGTTTCTATTGTTTTAAAGTTTTTCCATCAGAATTGATCCTATTCAGCCCTATGATCCTGTTCATCCCATTTTACGGTATTTCTGCAATACACAGCAACCCGTGTAGCCACCTATTCCGTGTGGTGGACTATTGATCTGGTAAGTCTATCCCGACACCTCTTCACCCTGTGGCACAAGTTAAGGAATCTACAACCTACATGGTGACACAACCATCTGAACCACTGATTCAGATTCCCCACTCGGTTCTCTAAGGAATATCCCAGCAATTAACCATATCAACGGTGCTGCAGGTGGTGAGCTCTGCCTTCATCTTGGATACACAAGACTGGCTGTCTCTACGACTTAGGACAACTGCTGGAAACAAAGGAGAATCTCCCCTGATCCAAAGTAATACATATCATTGGTAATAACACGAACCATCACCTACAGCAGCTAGCTACACCCAGTGCTCTTCATGGAACACAGAAGGACCAGTTCCAAACTTGAGACGACTTACCTTGGTATGCACACAAAATGCTGGACTTCTTCCCTTCCTTGGCAACTATATCTCTAAGGGGGATGTCCCTAACATTGTATCTCCAAAACTACCAATAATCCCACCCTCTGTGTAGATGTTGGACCTTGCAGCCCATGAAATATGCCCTAAAACAGGGCAAATGGCTGCAGCTTATTCAGTCTGCTCTACACGAACACAAGAAGTTAAAGATAAAACTACAAAGGCACACAAAAAAAGAAACAAAGCTAAATAAGCAACTCACTTCTACCTAGAAGCTTGTAATATAGTGAACAAACAAACAGTCTATATGGGTGGTGCTGCTTGTATTGGGATGGATGCCTTAATGTAGATGTAAATATTGTTTCTAATTAAATTATTTAATCTTTCATTGTCTTTTGCCAGTGAATTGTAGTGAGCATGAACAAAACAAAGTCTAGATATTTCCCGTGTGTCAATCATGTCTTCAAGAACAGTGTCAGTCATTTATCAAGGCTAATGACTACTACATCAGAAACCGAGAGGTGGAGCAGTGGTTATCACACTGGACTTGTATTTGGGAAGACAATGGTTCAAACCCATGTCCAGCCGTCCTGATTTAGGATTTCCATGATTTCCCTAAATCACTTTAGACAAATGCCAGGATGTTTCCTTTGAAAAGGCACGGCTGACTTCCTTCCCCATCCTTTCCTAATCTGATGATGGGACCGATGACATTGTTTGGTCCCCTCCCCCAGATCAGCCAACCAACCAACCAACTTGATCAGAAATCATTGACTATGCTGACTGCTAACACCAGTGAAATTTAGGCAATGTAAAAATAACCCGTCAACAAGAGGAAGAGAGGATTTCGACTCATAAACAATTTAAAATTGCCATTTGTACTACTCGCAAACTATACTTGGCATCAGGTGGGTAAGGTTTGTGGGAACAGTAGATATGGCATGTTGTGAAGGAGAGGTGAGATGCGGAAAGGGAGGGAACAAACTCGACCTCTGTGTACTGTAAGTATGTAGTGCAGGCAACAAATAACCGGCTTCCATTTCCAAATTAGAGTAGAGGGTACCTCCGCAATGGGCCGGCAAGTGGGTCATCATTCATTTTCGAAAAAGCTGCAACGAAAACAGTGGAACAAATTGCGGACAGCAGCAGCACAGCTCAGTAATAAAGCAGACGACATTGCAGTTGACACTGGGTAATGGTATGTTGCACAGTTGGCAGTGAACATAAGTGAACACTACAAATGAAGTCTCCCAAGTACTACTGATCAGAACTAGGTAGTCCGTGTGCCAAGCTATAATTCCCACATAGTAGACGTTTGTTCTGTAAGGCTGCTTTGTCATAAATTATGGCATTTTCTTCCCATTACATTGATATTAAAAGAATTTACACTTTAGGTTTCCAGTTTACTACTAACACATTCTAAAATGAATGATGTATCATCAGTTTAGATATGAGTGCAATAGTGAAAAACACCCTTGATCTTCCGCTTCCCTCATTGTCAAAATCAGTTTGGTGACAATGATCTGCAGTGTAACCCAATATCAGTTACATCAAAGGTGACATTACTTTAACTTAGTTCCCAATAGTTTTCAAATAATCCCTTGACATTGTGGAATATCTAGAAATGCTAATTTGAATTGTCTTGTCAGGTGGAAAAGCAGTTCTGTTTACATCAATGGCTGTGCATTGTGATGTCTAATTTATTTTTTAAGTTCCATGCAGAAAAGTTGACTCTGAATGTAAGCCTTCAGGTACTTTCTCTCATAAAAGCATGTAATGTTCTGTGTAGCTCTGGTACTAATTACCGTATGTAAATTTAAAGTGTAGAATGTTTTGCGATGAAGTGCAGTGTAATTCACTCTCTAAGGTCGAACACAATCATCATTGACAAAACATTAACAGTATGGATTCCTAATTCACCAGTGACGCAAGACCCAACTTGTGTTCCATATCTGTGATATTCTAAAAGCAATTAATCCAAATAAATATGATAATTCTCTCTGTTTGATGCTAAAATAAAAACAAAATACTAAATAAATGTACTGATTCCTACTAAAGAAAGTACTTCATGTAGATTGTGGAGCCTCATTTGAAATAAAACTAGGAACGAGAAAGGGCAGTCTCAACAAGCAGAAGATGAAAATTGTTCTTGATAGTGACACTGTTGTCACAGAGAGTGGTAAATCATTGTTGCCTGTTCTAAAGCAATCAGTCTGTAGGAATAATCGTACATGGTACATGGCCAAAACAGTTGGCTCGCAGACTTACTGACAAGTAGCTCTGAAGTGTTGCCATCCACTGATAAATGAGGCAGAACCACTGGCATACGTGTCTTCTGTCCATCATCCAACTCAAACAGCCACACACGGAACTTAAGGGACAAATCACTGTAGACAGTGTAAACATTAGGCGCGTGATGCTCCCTTTGAGGAAAATATACTCGCAGTAGGAAAAGAAATTCTATATTTAATTGATGTGTATCTCAGAAGCAGTTGTACACCAGCTGGGAAAGCCCGTAATGAAAACAATCAAGAGTGAAATTTGAATCAGCTGTAGATCTGTGTCAGTGGCAACTATCACCTGGGATCTGAGACCATCTTGGTTCTTCTTAGGGACAGGCGGAAGTGACATCAGTCTGCTTCAGACTAGAGTACAACAATGAATACTTCGATCAGTGCTACAAAGCAAAAGCTCTGCTGGTTTTTCACAACTCATATTAGGTATTTTCCTCACTTTCACTTGTCTCTGGAAAGAACCAACATTAGTTTCAGACCACAGAGGACAACTTCACTGGCACAGATATGAACGACATTCTGCAACTGATTGCACCCTCTGTCTTGATTATTTTCAGCTGCACCCTTCCACCTACTGGACAGTTGCTTCCAAGACACACACGAAGTCCACAATGAATGAATGACATGTCAAACCATTCACAGCAAATACAATAACTTTTCTTTTTCAAATAAAGCATTTGTTCTCACATAAAACTGGGACTCGAGAATTCACACCTAAGGTAAAAAAATAAGGAAAATTTCAACACTGCTGGGTTCAAATATTGGGAATCTGCCTTGTATCACATGGAAAAACGAGGGCACTTTCAGTAAATATAAACAGGCTTGCAAAATAACACACAATGTGTCATCAGATGTCTGCCTCAGACAATTAGTTTGGCAGCCCACGTCCATTGGCAGTATTTGGCCAGCTTGCAGAGGAAATGTGGCATAAAATTCGTAAACCCCTGACTTTGCATCTCTGACCTGGATTCAATTCTTTAGCTTTCTGAAGTGATTCATGGAGCAAGAGAAATGAAACTGTTGATGGTGATCTATCCATCGCATGGACAATTTAAACCTAGTTCCTGGAGATGAGCACTGTTGTTGCACTGTGTGTCACCCTCTTCATTCTTTCATCTTTATCATCATGAACAAGACAAAGATGGTGCTTCAATCACAGTCTCGTAACAGAACAGTCACACGTAATGTGCCTGTCAAAAGAATATTAAGAAAGCTAAAAGAGAAGTTGTATTTTATGGTACTGATAGACCAATATTAACATTTTACTTTATTTAAAACATATATTAAGAACATTTATTTAAAATTTGACAAATTTAGAACAATTAAAACCCAACCATGTTATTCTTCTGAGTTCCACAGTAAAGACAAAAAAAAATTATTGAAGAAAGTTAACATACACCATAACAAACCAACAAAAGGTTTGAACCTAAGTGTGCCAGATATCGATTATTTTTGGTTTACTGTATGCACCCATGGAAGGGGGAAAAAAAATTGTGCTCATCTGATGTATAGATCTGACATGAATACAACCAGTTATTAAGCCGGGAAAGTTTACAGAGATAAATATAGATCCAATATTTTTCAAGAAATGAAAATTATTCAGAAAATGTCATGACATAAGTGCTAGGAAGCTGAAATTGATGGGGCTGGCCAGTGTGGCTGAGCAGTTCTAGGCGCTTCAGTCTGGAACCACGCAACCAGGTTTAAGTAGTTCTAAGTTCTAGGGGACTGATGACCTTGTATGTTAAGTCCCATAGTGCTCAGAGCCAATTGAAATTGATAACATTGTAAAGGTTATGATTTAAGCTTTACTTAAATATGTAGCTAATAATACAGTAATATTTGTTGGACTACACAAAATCTATAAAAATATATTTTGATAAATATCAAAAACATCCCTTTTGATTTTTGTAAAAACAATATGTTTACAAACAATGGTTTAAATTTCAAGATGATAAAAGAAAGGGTTTTTTGAGAAATGAAAGTAAGCATATTGTATTATGGGGAAAAACTAAGAGATTTTAGTCATAAATCATGAAATTTGTACTTTCCTTCAAAAACAAGCTCGGGTATTAGGCTGATTAAGAATTGACTTATATATTTATTAATCTATGTACCTGAAAAGATATGTAAATAATAAGCCACTTGAAATATAAACAGTTGCGTAGGAGTGATTTTAATTAACATCATCTGCATTTTTATTAGAATAGTTTTAAGCAGTCTTTTCTCACATGGAGGATAAAAATAATTAAAATAACGAAATTGCACAAAGCAATCACTTGGCCTACGTTACTTGAAGTCTCGCTTGTATGGTAGTGTTGTTATTGTTGTTGTTGTCGTTGTTTTTGTGTGTTAGTGAGGATACCTCATCCAAAGTAATGATCTGTGTAGGAAAGACCCTGGAGTGAATGCTTAAATGTCGGCTGGTCTGGTTATTAGAGACCAGGCAACTCTTTAGCTGCTCTCGGTGTGGACTCTGGAGATTTCGGTCTACTGTCAACAATCTGACCCTGCTAGACATGGCTATTCAGCAGGCTTTCCTATGTAAATATCACCGTCTCGATATATTCTTCGATGTCAGCAAGGAATATGACACTAATGGGAGACACAGTATTCTTGTGCAACTCTATCAAAGGGGCTTCCATGGCCACCTCCCCATCTTCGTGAGGTCCTTCCTTCCTAAGCACTTTTTTAGATCTCAAATTGGTGACATGCTGTCAGATCGTTTTCAGCAGGAGAATGGTGTTTTACAGGACAGTGTTTAACAGCTACCCTTTTTGCTGTTGCCATAAACAGAATCATGTCTGTTTTAAGGAGTCCCGTACAGTGCTTCTAATTTTTGGGCGATTTTGCTGTTTTCCATTCCTCCCCCAGTGTTGCAACAGTGAGCTGTCAGTTGCAATTTATAGTGCAGAGGTTAGAGGAATGGGTTGCAAAGATGGGTTTCAGTTTTCTGCAGATAAGTGTGTGTGTGTGTGGGGGGGGGGGGGGGGGTTCATCTCAATCATTCGCAACTTATTTTTAATTTACCTGACTTCAATATGAGGGACACCATTATACATTATACATTATACATTATATAGATTCAGTGAGGTTTCTGGGGCTCATTTTTTACTCCAAATTGTGGTTGCCACACCCGAGATGCTTGAAAGCCAGAACCCTAAAGGCGCTGAACGTCACAAGCTGCTTTAGCCATAGGTCTTGGAGAGTGGAATGGGTGCTTCTACTCCAGTTTTATAGGGCTTTCGTGCATTCACCTGTTGACTATGGGTACAAAGCTTGTGGATCAGTTAGACCTTTTTATTTGAAGATCATTGCTGCTGTCCACCATGAGGGGATTTGGGTGGCCACTGGTGCTTACAGGACCAGCCACATATCCATTCTCTGTGTTGAGGCTGGGGATCTGACACTCAACATCTAGCGGCAGCTCCTCATTGTGCGTCAGGCATGTGACTTCCTCGCAGCTCCGACTTCACCTGCATACCATACTGTTGCTCGTCAACCTCTGGAACGCCTTTTCTCCAGTCATCCTTGAGCAACAATACCGTTTGGGCTCCTCATGCAGCATGTGCTGGATATACTTGCTGCGGAGCATGTACAACCCTAAATACAGGGTTTAACTGTCTGCCTCCCTAGTTACTGCAGAGACCCAGAGTAATTTTAGATCTGGTGCAATACAGGAGAGATTGCACTCCTGCATATGTTTTTAATACATTATTTTATGACATTTTAAATGAGCACCACAACTTCACAGCTGCCTTTACAGATGGGTCGAAACAGGGGGACTCCGTTGGTTACTCTGTCATTTTCCCCCGATCATGTCCTAAAGGTCCGGCTACCTTGCAGATGCAGATTTATATGTGTACTGGAACAGATGAGATGTTATACAAGTACTAAATTGTATGTCTGTTCTGATTCTTTGAGTGCCCTTCACTCTCTACCAAACTTGTACCCAGCAGATAAACTAGTTCAGAATATCCACGACACCTTCCTCTAACTACAAGGTTTGAGGAAGGAGTTGACTTTCTGCTGGGTACCAGGGCACATGTATACATGGGGAATAAAAGGGCAGATGTAGCGGCCAAGGAGGTGTGTCGTGTTTCTCAGTTATTTCAGTGTTACATCCCCCTGCATGCTATCAACTCATTGTTGAGCTACAGAGTCATGCACCAAGGGAAAGATGAGTATCTGGAAGTGACATAATAAGCAGTGTCACATAAAGCCCACTATGCAGCTGTGGCGTACTTTCTTCCAGCCACGAAGATGGAATGAGCCCCCCCCCCCCCCCCCCCCACTCGTCTTCACATAGCACACTGTCCTCTGATGCAAGGCTTCTTGCTCCGGCAATGCTCCAATGTTTGGTGCTTGCAGTGTACAGCTCACCATGCACCATAATTTACTAGGCTGTGTTTCAGAGGAAGTTTGTTTTAATGACTATAAGGGCACTGATAACCACCGAGCGAGGTGGCGCAGTGGTTAGACTTTGGACTCGCATTTGGGAGGACGACAGTTCAATCCCGCGTCCGGCCATCCTGATTTAGGTTTTCCGTGATTTCCCTAAATCGCTCCAGGCAAATGCCGGGATGGGTCCTTTGAAAGGGCATGGCCGACTTCCTTCCCCATCCTTCCCTAATCCGATGAGACCGCTGACCTCGCTGTCTGGTCTCCTTCCCCAAATAACCCAACCCCACTGATAACCTTGCCTTTGCATACCCATAAACTCAAATCACGCATCTCGTCCAAAGTCATGTGTAGATTCTTCTAGGAAATATCCTGGGCTCAACCATTCTTGTGACATAATCAGCAGGAGCATCTAGGATTTCGAAATTTGAATAAGAATAAAAACTAAAGCATCAGACTCTTTTGGATAAATAAAACTTTTTGCTTCTACTTTTCCTTGGCTTTATACCCTAACTGCACAGGGTCGACATGTTAATCTGGATGTGGAACTGTTAGTGGTAGAGGTTGGGTAGATGCCCTTCCTTTCACCACCCCTTTCCCCTCATGGCAGATTTTGTGTACCCCATCTGTTTGTGCTGCTAGTGTTATCCTATGTGAAAGTGTAGGAAAGTTTCTGAAATGTTTGCAAATCGTGTAAGTGAGGGCAGGACATGGGTACTAGCCCGGTGTTCACCTAGTCAGATGTGGCCAACAGCTTAAAAACCATATCCAAGGTATCCGGCACACAGGGTCTTGTCGTTAATCTCTATGTGGGTTCGATGTGGGGCCTGTGCTTGTTCCCAAATCTCAGATGCGGCTTTCTAATGCATGCAACTATCCTTGTGGGCTGGATGAATAACATTCATCTTAGATTGTTGTTGCCGTTCAAGAATACGAATAACCTGTCACTAAATTTTAGAACTAGCATTATATTTTAAGGCAATTACAATGAATCTGCCCTGAAAATGCTCAGGTATTCTGAGGACAATTGCAGTTTGGAAATGGTTTGAATACTTGATTTACCACTCAAAGAGGATGGCTTAAATGCAGTATGAAATCTGGATACTTGAATGAGAGAGTGTAGTTTATGAATTGCTAGATGATGGCACTAATGTTACTTCATATAGTGTGTTATTCACTAGTGTACAAAATTCAAAGTGTATGCCAGGAATGGTATCTTGAACAAAATCATAAAGTTGTATGGGTGTCACAGTTCGATTTTAAATTGTCCTTAATAAACTTGACTTAGTACCAAGTATTTTGCCAGTAGTCCCATGTTAGTACTGAGCTGTTTTGCTGTGTGCTGTGGCAAAGTGATGCTATTCTGCATGAGTAGTGTATTAAATCTTATGAGGGCACATGTTGCTAATCTGTTTTCTGTTTCTATGTAGTACCACCAGAAAAGGGGGGCATCTTTTGTGTTTGAGCCAGTTTTTCATTTAATATTGAATTGCCTTTGGCTGGAAAACATTTAAAAGCACTTTATTGTGCTCTAAACAGCCAACAATGAAAACATAATCCAGATGTTTGAGATTTTTGTAATTTTCAATGTTGTACACAACAGACAGTTGCATTATGGTTTGGCTGGTGGTCTAGGGTGGGATTAAACTTCATGTCAATCACAAATGAGTAATTTTCAGCAAAATCACTGGTTACGAGAACGTGCCTCTTGTAAGCAGAAAACTGATTTATCTCATCTGTACACCAAACATGACTTAACAATGGATTCTGAGACCATTTATTTTAAAAATCACCTTCAGTGATGACTAATTTAATGTTGCTATTAATTACCCAAATGAATTAGTACACATTTGGGAGGCTAAGATTTTCACATTACAAAACACAATATTGGGAAACTGGCATCTAACAGTAATACAAAAGTTGTAACAAAAATTCCATACTATTTAACTGTTGGCTATTCCTTGCAATATAAACTTCTAAGAAACTCCTGGATAGAAAAACGTAAAATAAGAGAAAGGCAACAACTCATCCATAGCAGATTGATACTTGGAACACAGAAACACATAACAGAAAAGCCTTCACACTAACTCTCGAGCACTAGCTCTTTTTCTGGCAAAAGTATACACCTTCACACACGCAACCACACATACACCCAAATGCACATTCCTGAGGCCATGGCAAGACTAATTATTTATACTCAAATATTGAAATCAGTTGCCTGAGCTGATTCAAAAGTTGTGAGCAGTATTCACCAACTCTATTGTCCAATATTTTTTTTAAACAATCAGAGAAGCCTAGAATATCAGGAAGTAATAAAAATTGATGTGTTTGACATGGACTAAGCTGAGAGTATTTGTGTTTGACAGAACATACAGATAAATGTTAACATATTTAAAAGATGAATTGAGGATATTTATTCCAGTTCTGATGCCAAACCATCTTTCTTGCTGGGTTCCACAAATGGGGTGACTTTATCAAAAGCAGAACATTTTATGCAGAAAAGTAATTTACATCACCAGTAAAATAGGCATTACTGAGGAGACACTCTGTGTGCAATAATATACTGTCAGCTACATGATTGTGACCACCTGCCAAAAGCATGAATAATTACCTTTTGTTGTGTGGGCTGCTGCAGCAGAGAGAGAGAGAGTCGTTGAGGTTCTGGAAACTACTGACATGGATGTGGACCCAAGCCAACTCGAGTGGCAAGTTTCTCGGTTGAGCATCCATGGCTCTAACACCCAAATCAGAGTTGTCCCACAGGCTCTAGATTAGGTTCAAACCTAGGGAGAGTGGTAACTATGTTTACAGTCTACTCATCCTGGTGCTCTTTGAACCACACACATACTTGTGAGCTGTGTGGCATGTTACATCGTCATGGTAGATGCCATCATGCCGAGGAGAAACAAACTGCACGTATGGGTGCACATGGTTTCCAAGACCAGATGCTTGTTTGTGTTGGTCCATTCTGCCTTTCAGAATGATGAGATTACCAGGAACTGCAACGAAAACATTCCTCGGGCCTTTTGACGATTGTTGTAGGGTGTTTGCTTTCTGTCAGACAGAATATAAAATATAACAACGAAAACAGTCAATTTTTGACAATATAATGTAGTTGGATAGATAAAAAATCTATTTACCAAGTGTCGACAGAACATATACATAGAAGGATGTTATAATTAGGCAATCTTTTGGCGCCAGTGGCTCCTTCTTCAGGCAGAAGCTTTGAAGAGGAAGGATGAGAGGTTGAAGGAAAAGGACTGGAGGGGTCTAGGAAAAGGGTTAGATTTCAGAAAAGTCTTGCAGAACCCTGGATCCGGGAGGTCTTACTGGATGGGATGAGAAGGAAAGACTGATTATTAGGGACTCCCCAGCACTCAGTCTTTCCTTCTCATCCCGTCCAGTGTAAGTCTCCCCTGAACTGGGGTTCTGCATGACTTTTCCAAAAAGTACCCCTTTTCCTAGACATCTCCATTCCTTTTCCTTCGCCCCTCTTTCTTTCCCTTCAACCCTTCTGCCTGAAGAAGGAGCCAGTGTCTCCAAAACCTTGCCTAATTATAACCTTCTTTTATGTATGCGTTTATCTATCCAATTACAGAATATAAAATGTGATTCATGTGAAGAAGCAACCTGTCACCATTCAGTGGACATCGAGACATAGTATTGGCAGCAGCCAATTAACAGCATCCATTATGAACCAGGCAAGTGCTGCGGAGACACATACGGAACAGTGGTCTCTGTACAGTTATTGAGGAGACACTGTTGGTAGCCCCTTGGTTCATTTGGGCAGTCAGTTGTTCAACAGTTGCTCCTGTATTCATCCGCACACATCTCCGCAGCTGTCATTCATTCCTGTTATCTATGGCTCATGGTGCATCACAGTTCCCTGAGCGCCAGTTTTGGATAGTGCCATTTTGCCATGCACAGTATACTTTAACTATGCCAGTATGCAAACAGTTTACAAACTTAGCCATTTCAGAAATGTTTCCAGCCTTGGCCTGGAAGCCATTGATCATGTCCTTTTGCACATGAGGTAAATTGCTCCTTTTCCACATTACAACAACAACAACAACTGCACTTTTATCACTTTCCTCCAACATGCTTTTTATGCCCTCCACTGCTAATGCTGCCGCCTGCCATCTGTTAGTGGTTGTTACACATTGATGTTGAATTTAGGCAGTGCTCACATTGTTTGACTGGACTATGCACTTGTTATA
The DNA here is from genome assembly GCF_021461395.2 of Schistocerca americana. NCBI lineage: Eukaryota > Metazoa > Arthropoda > Insecta > Orthoptera > Acrididae > Schistocerca > Schistocerca americana. The sequence goes on along the minus strand of NC_060119.1, from coordinate 1,214,669,981 downwards.
GTGATACACTCAGAATAAATAATTGCATGGTACAACTGCTATACTGGTATTTACATTACTCATGTATTTGCATAAGATGATCAGCTTTTAATGCATAAGTGATGCATACTATGGTACGTATAATATGGGTAAATTAAAAATCTATTTATCAAACAGTGGCATGAGAAAACATGTAAAAGATGTGGAAACTTGCAAGGTTTTGGAGTCAGTGTCTCCATCTTCTGGCAGAAGGATTGAAGAGTAAGAAAGAGGGATGAAAGAAAAGGAATGATGAGGTTTAGGAAAAGGGCAGAGTTATGGAAATGTCACCCTGGACCAGGGAAGACTTACTGGATGGGATGAGGAGGAGAGACAGATTGTGTTTCCCGCACTGGATGAAATTTGAAAATCTGAGAACTTTAAAGGTGGAAAGTAAGATTATAAACAAGACAGATGTCACTGAAAAAACTTTGTGAAAGAATCAGTAAGAGCAGAAAGCCAAGTGCATATAACCTGGCACCTGCTGCGGAGACCAAAACACAGTAGTGTCTCAGAACAGTCATTGAGGAGACACTGTTGCTAGCCCCTTGGTTCATCTGGGCAGTCAGTTGCTCGATGGTGAGTAGGTGAGTGTTGTGGAGGAAAACAGACAAGTTGGAAAATTAAAAATATACAGAAATAAAAGGGAGCGAAAGAAAGTAATAGTTATCAAAAAGAAATGCTGATACCACAGACATTAACATAAATTGAAGCCATTTGGGCAGTAAGAACAAAGCAACATGTTTTAAAGCCAGTTACCATATGTGGAGTTCTGAGAAACTGGTGCCGGGAGGGAGGATCCAGATAGCACTTGTGGTGAAAGTGGTACCGAGGTCATGACTGTCATGTTGTAGACTGTACTCTGCAACAGGATATTGTGTGTTACCAGTTCTCTCCCTCTGTCTATGCCCATTCATCCTAACTGAAAACTTGATAGTAGTCACCCCAATATCAAAGGCTAAACAGTGTTTATATGATATTTGGTACATGATACGTCATTTCACAGGTGATTCTTCCTTCGATAGTGTATATTTTGGAAGTTAAAAGGATGGGTGCAGAAGAAGCATTGGGTTTGACCAGGATGTTGGGGACCTGTGCTGCTAGAACATGTGCCTTTACAAAAACGACAGAACATGTAGTTCATGCACGATGGAGCTCCTGCACATTTCAGTCGAAGTGTTCGTGCGCTTCTCAACAACAGATTCGGTGACCGATGGATTGGTAGAGGCGGACCAATTCCATGGCCTCCACGCTTTCATGACCTCAACCCTCTTGACTTTCATTTATGGGGGCATTTGAAAGCTCTTGTCTATGCAACCCCGGTACCAAATGTAGAGACTCTTCGTGCTCGTATTGTGGACGGCTGTGATACAATACGCCATTCTCCAGGGCTGCATCAACGCATCAGGGAGTCCACGCGACGGAGGGTAGATGCATGTATCCTCGTTAACGGAGGACATTTTGAACATTTCCTGTAACAAAGTGTTTGAAGTCACACTGGTACATTCTGTTGCTGTGTGTTTCCATTCCATGATTAATGTGATTTGAAGAGAAGTAATAAAATGAACTCTAACATGGAAAGTAAACGTTTCCGGACACATGTCCACATAACATCTTTTCTTCCTTTGTGTGTGAGGAATGTTTCCTGAAAGTTTGGCCGTACCTTTTTGTAACACCCTGTATATATATAATAGAGGCAAACATTCCACGTGGGAAAAATATATCTAAGAACAAAGATGATGCTGCTATAAAATCCACCGTTTCTAGTTCACAAACAGTTCCTTTCACCTATTAAACAACCATTTCGGCTAGTTCTAATAACTTTTGCTTTATTTCCATTTCCATTTTTCTCACATCACTGATCATTTTTAGCCGCTTCCCACAGGTTTTAACGTCATTATTTCTTCGTCAGACAATTGTTAGCCTCATTTTCATAATCTGCCACCACAAAACCACTCCTTCTAATACATTTACATGTAGTTTTTTCGAAATTTTCCCGAATTTCTCCACCCTTTAACGTGTTTTGGCGGCAACACAACCACCTAACCTTTATGCACATCATTGTCTACCTACACAAGTTCACCACAGGATCAACATAGCCCAGCTCTAACCAACACTTTTTCGCCTTTTTTCACACCAGATCTCCAGTTGCTTTCTAGTTCACCTTTATCTCTCCCCATATATTTTTATTTTTATTTTCATTTTCATTTCAGCCTCATGTTACACTTTCCACCTTCTAATACCATGTCACCCTCAGAACACCCCCACAACGATCCCATTAAATTTTATTTACATTCCCTCCGCAAACATTCCTTCGCCCTAGCCAGATTACACTCCCATATTTTATTTTCTCAGGCTTGTCTGACATTTGGCATTACCCCCAAAGGCCTCACACTTAAAGTTCCCAACCCTTCTTTCCATCAGTCCCTATATCAGTTCCAAACTGAACAATCCATTGCCCTCACCCACCTAATCCTTCACCTACACATCAACTCAGCCAATGAACACACCCGTCAACTCCTATCCTTAATAAAAGTCCTCAATCTTTCCTCTCCCACATTCACACCAGCTGTTCAGAGCATCCTCCTACAGGCCAACCGCAAATTAGAACAGCAAGCCACCCTCCACCTTAAAAAACTATCCAATCTCCTGGTTTCCCACCTCCGGAAAGGCAACTCACTCACCCTTCACAACCTTTCCAGCAAACCTCAACCTCCTCTCATTGCACACAAACCCAGTCTCTCCCATCTACTCAATCTCCCACTTCCAGCTCCACTCCCTCCAAAACCTCAAACACAATCTGGAACCACAACACCCTAATTCAGTAGTTAACCTTTCCTCCAAACCTCTCTCCCAATCCGAAACCTCTGTTCTATCCAAAGGCCTCACCTTCAACCCCACTCCCAGATTCAACCAAACAGACCTCGTCAAAGATTTACTGTCCTACACTCGTACTCTCTGCTGGAAATATCACTTTGCCACAAAGAAAAATGATCCTAATCCTACTCCTAATGATCCAACTCCCCAAGACACTATCCAAATTGAACCCTGCCTGGAACAGTTCCGTCCTCCGTCACAGCGGGACCCACCTCCTCTTCCTCAAAATCACCCCCTCCAAACCTTCCAGGAATTTCTGACTTCCAGCCTTGCCTCTCAATCCTTCATAAAAAACCTTAATCCTACTCCCAACATCACCACTGCTGAAGCCCAAGCTATCCGTGATCTGAAGGCTGACCGTTCCATCATCATTCTTCCGGCGGACAAGGGTTCCACGACAGTGGTACTTGATCGTCAGGAGTATGTGGCTGAGGGACTGCGTCAGCTTTCAGACAACACCACATACAAAGTTTGCCAAGGTAATCCCATTCCTGATGTCCAGGCAGAGCTTCAAGGAATCCTCAGAACCTTAGGCCCCCTACAAAACCTTTCACCTGACTCCATCAACCTACTGACCCCACCGACACCCCGCACCCCTACCTTCTACCTTCTTTCTAAAATTCACAAACCCAATCATCCCGGCCGCCCCATTGTAGCTGGTTACAAGCCCCCACAGAACATATCTCTGCCTACGTAGATCAACACCTTCAACCCATTACATGCAGTCTCCCATCCTTCATCAAAGACACCAACCACTTTCTCGAACGCCTGGAATCCTTACCCAGTTTGTTACCCCGGGAAACCATCCTTGTAACCATTGATGCCACTTCCTTATACACAAATATTCCGCACGTCCAGGGCCTCGCTGCGATGGAGCACTTCCTTTCACGCCGATCACCTGCCACCCTACCTAAAACCTCTTTCCTCATTACCTTAGCCAGCTTCATCCTGACCCACAACTTCTTCACTTTTGAAGGCCAGACATGCCAACAATTAAAGGGAACAGCCATGGGTACCAGGATGGCCCCCTCGTACGCCAATCTATTCATGGGTCGCTTAGAGGAAGCCTTCTTGGTTACCCAGGCATGCAAACCCAAAGTTTGGTACAGATTTATTGATGACACCTTCATGATCTGGACTCACAGTGAAGAAGAACTCCAGAATTTCCTCTCCAACCTCAACTCCTTTGGTTCCATCAGATTCACCTGGTCCTACTCTAAATCCCATGCCACTTTCCTTGACGTTGACCTCCATCTGTCCAATGGCCAGCTTCACACGTCCGTCCACATCAAACTCACCAACAAGCAACAGTACCTCCATTATGACAGCTGCCACCCATTCCACATCAAACGGTCCCTTCCCTACAGCCTAGGTCTTTGTGGCAAACGAATCTGCTCCAGTCCGGAATCCCTGAACCATTACACCAACAACCTGAAAACGGCTTTCGCATCCCGCAACTACCCTCCCGACCTGGTACAGGAGCAAATAACCAGAGCCACTTCCTCATCCCCTCAAACCCAGAACCTCCCACAGAAGAACCCCAAAAGTGCCCCACTTGTGACAGGATACTTTTTCGGGACTGGATCAGACTCTGAATGTGGCTCTCCAGCAGGGATACGACTTCCTCAAATCCTGCCCTGAAATGAGATCCATCCTTCATGAAATCCTCCCCACTCCACCAAGAGTGTCTTTCCGCCGTCCACCTAACCTTCGTAACCTCTTAGTTCATCCCTATGAAATCCCCAAACCACCTTCCCTACGCTCTGGCTCCTACCCTTGTGACCGCCCCCGGTGTGAAACCTGTCCCATGCACCCTCCCACCACCACCTACTCCAGTCCTGTAACCCGGAAGGTGTACACGATCAAAGGCAGAGCCACGTGTGAAAGCACCCACGTGCTTTACCAACTGACCTGCCTACACTGTGAAGCTTTCTATGTGGGAATGACCAGCAACAAACTGTCCATTCGCATGAATGGACACAGGCAGACAGTGTTTGTTGGTAACGAGGATCACCCCGTGGCTAAAAATGTCTTGGTGCACGGCCAGCACATCTTGGCACAGTGTCACACCGTCCGGGTTATCTGGATACTTCCCACTAACACCAACCTGTCAGAACTCCGGAGACGGGAACTTGCCCTTCAGTATAACCTCTCTTCTCGTTATCCGCCAGGCCTCAACCTCCGCTAATTTCAAGTTGCCGCCGCTCATACCTCACCTGTCTTTCAACAACATCTTTGCCTCTGTACTTCCGCCTCGACAGACATCTCTGCCCAAACTCTTTGCCTTTACAAATGTCTGCTTGTGTCTGTGTATGTGCGGATAGATATGTGTGTGTGTGCGAGTGTATACCTATCCTTTTTTCCCCCTAAGGTAAGTCTTTCCGCTCCCGGGATTGGAATGACTCCTTACCCTCTCCCTTAAAACCCACATCCTTTTGTCTTTCCCTCTCCTTCCCTCTTTCCTGATGAAGCAACCGTATATATGCAATGGGAAGGAAAGCGTTTCTGAAGAAGAGAAATTTGTTAACATCGAGTATAGATTTAAATGTCAGGAAGTCGTTTCTGAAAGTATTTGTACCTACAATTTTTTTTAACAGATTTACTACTTTTTAGTTTTACATGTACAAGTTCCTTCAATTCTATGTCTTGCATTTGTTGTTGTTGTTCTTTTGGATGATGTGTATCAGTAAATTTTATACATTTTAGACACCATCATTCGAAAGGTGATTAAGATTATTCATTAATATAAGATTAAATTTCACCAGATAAAATTATTTTTGCATCTACTGAAACAGTTTTAACTTTTCTACAGTTAGGATGTTTTTATTTATGCAATATTTTTATTATTGATTAAGAGTAGTTATTTCACACAGATTATCCAACACTTTTCATGGAATATCAAACTCATTAAATGATAAGCCTTTCTCTGTGTTTTTCTACATTTTTACCAGTTTGAGCTTAAATACATACTCAATTTTATGCTTTTTTTGTTCACCGCCATTCATTAAGTAAATTTAATTATTTGCTTATCATATAGCTTTCTTTCCAGCACACCGCATCTGTCAAAAGCATATTTAACAGTTGTATTGACATTATGTTTATTTTTATGATAATGTTCTATAGCACTATCATAAATCCTATTTCCTTCACTGAATTGTGTCAGAACATTTTCATATTCGGCTTCTGTAGCAACATTGTTTAGTTGCAGACTCAGTGATAGCTGACAAAAAGACGCAAACTCATGTAATAAATATTGTTTGGTAACTGCGTCATAACCGTTTACAGGATTTTTTTTATATCTACCCGTCTTCTACCTTTAAAATCAATCTAACTTTTAGATGCTTTAAAAAAGTTAATTCAGTTGCTTAATTACATTCTCTAATTTTCATGTACTAATGATGTTAAATTAAATTTTTTGTTCTTGAATTTATTTCTTTTTTTAATAATTGATTGAAGACCTTTGGTTTTTGATTCCAGTTCTGTTTTGACTCTTTCAAATTTTATTTGCTCATTGAACTTGCAGCTGCTTTTAGACCACTCTTTAGTTCCAAAAATGTCCATTTATTAGATTCAAAATACCATTAAACTTATAATTATCTGACAAGTTTTAAAACAAATATACACAAATAGCCACAAAGTACTTCATTAAAATTTTGTATTCATTGTCTGTTATAGTGCAACTTAGTTGAGCCAAGATAAATAACTTCTACTTAAGGAATATTTACTCTAAATGAATCAAACACAATTTTTTTATCTTTATTCTTACAATAGCAGATCCAGTGACAGCCAGCTGAATCAGCAGTGTGTAAATTAACTTTTCCAGATTTTCATATTCTCTAGGATGTATAGGTAATTCATCAAGCATAAAAACACCATGCGAGTATTTGATTTTTAAATGTTTAGCATGTTTTTCTGTGTCAGAATTACTTAATGCATTACGATACATACGGATTATTTTTTGCTATTTTTCTCGTATTCCAGCACCAGCTTTCTTCTTCATTGGTGCAGCCTTTTTTGCTCTTCTAATTCTGCATCATCTTTTTTCTTGTCCATTACCGCTTTTACAATTCCAGCTGCTCCACTAGCTAATAAACCAATATTTTGCTTTATATGGTAGCACTGCCAATAATAAAGGAAGAAATCCTTGTTCATGTTTTGTTAGTCCTGAACCTTCTTTCCTTTTTTGTTAGGTATTTGATAAGTTTTTACTTACCACCAATTTTCTTTTCTCTTCTAATTTTTTGGGCATCAGTTAAAAAATTATCAATAGTATGTAACTGTTCATTATTGAGTGTAATTTTAGTTGCTTTTGGTTTAGTTTTGCCACTAGGTATCAAAGTATAATCAGTACTGGTGTTATTCATTTACATAGACATTTTTTTTTTTTATAATGTTTAAGCAACACTGAGCGAGGTGGATATTTGTAAGCAAAACACTCCGTCATCAGGCCATAAGTGGCCTATCGGGACCATCCGACTGCCGTATCATCCTCAGATGAGGATGCGGATAGGAGGGGCATGTGGTCAGCACACTGCTCACCTGGTCGTTACGATGGTTTTCTTGACCAGAGCCGCTACTATTCGGTCGAGTAGCTCCTCAATTGGCTCCGGCATTGCCATATTTGTAAGGAATGTGGCTGAAATCCTTATGCACCGATCCTGATGTAGATTTTCTGTAGTTCCCATAAATCACTTGATGTGAATTCCAAATTCCGGTAATTTCATTAGAGCAGTGTTATTGCCATCCACATCCTCCTCCAATCTGAATTTATACTCCATCAATAATGACTTCATTGTCACAAGAACATTGAACTGTTTGTTTTCCCTTCATATAATCGCAAATTAACATATTTACTTTAAAAATAAAAGTTCATCTCAGTCATTGTGCTCTAGAGACAGTACACTTGGTTGCTAGTTCTAAACTTAAAGCTGTGACCACAGTGTTTTTGTTATTTGTTCCTCATTGGAACACACTTTGGGAGTACTTCACCAATTATCATTCACAAGTCTTTACAGTATGTACCTAATAAAATAGAAGCCCCAGCACCATTAGGAGTTAAGGCCGGTAGAGGAGGGAGAGGTGAAATGGTAGACTCTTATGCTGTCATTGAAATGGTAAATAAATAACACATCCTGCCTCTGTTTTTGTTTCAGCTTTAGTACATCAGCATGGTGCCAAGATGCTCAGAAAACACCTGTAAAGATCAGTGCAGACAAAGCACTCTCTTATGATGACCTTGTAAATCTAATAGCCAGAAAAGAACTTTATTTGGTTGATGTTCGGGAGCCTCGTGAGCTACAAGAAACTGGAGAACTTCCTGGAAGTGTTAATATTCCTTGTAAGAACTTTTGAATTAAAAAATTATTTTTCTAGTACAGTGAAACCACAAACCACGTGATCTTGTGCTAAAATACTAAGAGTGGAAGAAATTAAATACTGTGAATAACAATCCACTTAATGCCCAAAAAATTAGATTTTATTACTATCACTGCACATTTGGCAGAAATGTTCAGTCTGTAGTGTTTTGATGGGAGATGCAGTGACTTAGCTCGGTTACTATGAATGTAAATGTAGTATTACAGATTGAAAGGTCTAGGATTTTTTCTGCCATTTAATGTGACTTTCCTCTCTGAAAGTGCTCCATCTAAGTGGAAATGCTAAGTTGACTGAATGGGTGGCCTAGTTCTCAGGTGAGAGGAAGGCAATGGTATACCATCTCATACAATAAAACATATTTAGTAAGAACTGTAATATTCAAAGAAGCTTCATATTTGTTACTGTTTTACTTAGGAGAACTATTATGAGTTTCACATGTATTAGCTGGTCTCAGTATTTTTCTTAGAATACAAAAGTAATAAATATAAAATAAAAGAAATCTGACTATGTCTTCCATTTGTTTGCACATTCTGTTTTATGAATAATTAAATTCTTGTGTAATATAACATTTTGATTATATGCTAATGACCAGTAGCTCAGTTGGAAGTATACATCTGCTTCTTCACATTCAAACATCATGGTTGGGGTAACCATCTTATTTGATAATGTCTGGTCAGTTGGTGCCACATAGCTGATACCATCTGGTGCAACAACTTTTGGATTGTATACAGTCAGTATTTCATAGGGCTATATGTAAACTTACTGCCACCATTCCTTTTGCACCATTTAGTGTGTGAAGCTGTATCTCTAACTGTGGTCTACAAACGTACAATAAGTGTTGGACATGATGTTGAATAGAAATAAGAGTTCTCCTACTCACTATATTCCATTCTTTGTGCCCAGACAAATTATTTCCTTTGCTGCTGCCAAGCCTGCCCCCCCCCCCCCCCCCCCGGTCCTCCTACTACCCCTCCCCCACATTGCTGTCAAATATCCCAATCATTCTCACTGCTGCAATTCTGTAGTATTGTGCCTCTTTATTTCTGTGGTTATTTATTAAGTTTTGGCGTATACAACACACTTTACTCATCTCTGTCGACTACATAATTATTTTAAGGTATTGATAGTGCAATGTTTCTAAATGCTTCTGCACTACGTGAAACCTCCATTTAATGGTTTAATTGTCAATGTGTTCTGAGGCATGCTTAGTCATTCATCATACCATTACATTATTTTGGTGCTTCTTCTATACTCAAAATAATATTTTACGTCCATGAATTGTCTCGTATGACTTATCTATCTTGTATTTTTTGAATTGCTGCCAGCTTTTGCTATTCACCTCATTCCAGCTGATTGGACTTCGTTGGTATTTTCCCCAGTTATGTCAGCATCTGTGTCCTACTATTGCCTACAAACTTCTCTTGACCTTTGTACAACAATTGATGATCAAAAAACAGTTGCCCCCATATCATCTGTATGTAGTTGATTGAAATATTGCTTTCCTGTCTATTTCCTTCCAATTAATTCATTAAGCATTCCTGTATTGCTTTGGTAGGCAATATTGTCTAATCATGATCCTTGCATTTTGTTTACTTGGTCAGTGACTGATATTCTGCCAAAAAATGCATAATTATTCAGATATGTTAACAGAATGGGAGTTTGCAGGTTACCAATACAGGGAAATGACAATTGGGAGGCAAGGGACCAAGAGGAATACCAAGAGAGTACTGGATCCTTGTTTTGAGAGAATTTGTGAAGAAGAGAGGAGAAGACTGAGACAGAGTGGAAGAGAGGAGAAGACTGAGACAGAGTGGAGAAGATTTTGAGACAGAGTGCAAAGAGAAATGTGGCAAGAGGACAGGAAAAGATGGAGAATCTTATGTTTCAAGCAGATCCAGCCAGTGGCTGGAAGCTGTAGATGGTGATGATGACTCATATTTTCATGGTTGTACCCAGTCAATGTTAGCTGTATGATCACCTAGGAAACAGAGGCTGAAGATGATAGTATATGATGGCCCAGTCACCATGCCAGAAAGTGAATTAATTGAGTCAATATGTGAACAGAACTTGGAGGGAATTACAGATAAGATGCAGTTCTTAGAACTGGCAATTTACCCATAGTCATGGCAATTATAACATTTGGTGTCTGCTAAGTAGTCTGCACATCGATCAAGGCACGAGATATGTTCTCTTCTGTGTAATTAACTGTGCTCTGTCTTTTGGATTTACCTCCAGCATATAATTTACTGTCATCTCATGGACCTGCTTTAAATCTCATGTCATGTTCGTCACTGTTTACATTCTCTTTGTAATTGCTGTTGTCTTCTGAAGGTTCTCCAGAGATCTGTGTTTTTTCATAATCTCCCTCTATGTTGCATGCTATCACACTCCACTGCTATAATGTATTACGCGCTGTCACACTCTGTATTTGTTATGTTTTTGACATGTTCTGAAGTTGAGAATATGTTTGTCTCTTTCTTTTTTATAGGCAGACACAATGTCAATTCCTTGTTTTCCTGTCTTCTTAGCCACTTCCAGAAACTCTACTACTCCTCCCTAATAATAATAATAATAATAATAATAATAACAATACTTGATGTCATTTCTAAGAGAAGGCAGAATGTGCTTGATATCAAGCATCTGTACAAGTAGTTAGTGATGACGCATGGCTCAGTTCTACATGACGAAGATCAGAATAAAAACTACTTCTCACTAGGCTCCCATAGAATTTACTTACAGTCAACTTGATAGAATTTACTTGCAGTCGACTTGCATCCTCATGGCAATGGAACATAAACAAATAATTCAAATCATCAGATAAATGTGAAGTACAGTGCATGGTGATGCAAGAAGGAAAATATTAGAAGAGATGGACCTACACATTTTACATAACTAGTCAACATTTTCAATAGTCAGGAGATACAACCACCCATGGAAAAGTTAAAAACAGCTACAATACCCAGTCAACATGAGAGATACATTTTTGCTGCAGTCTTTAATGTGCACAATGATGCAGGTGAGAAGATACTACCAGAGATCCTTAAGGAAAAAGAACAATGAAGAAGGTTGAATTTCTATCAAACAGTCAAACAATAACACAAAGAACTGTTACCCCGTCAAGAGTAGAAAAATGGGAGGCAAATGCCACGGACTAAATGGTAAGGCCAAAACGGTAACAAATATTTGGGGTTTTCCATACAAACTTGCAACAAATAAGGTTCAGTCACCCACTGTATTATTAGCATTGTGATAATTCGATGGCATGACGATGATAGACTTGGAGACAACAGTGCAGTACCTACTGAGAACACTGCTGCTGGACAATATGATGATGGGAGACACGGCATACCATCAGTATCTTCACTCTGAATTACTAGAGCAGCATCTTAATAGTAGAATTGTGTGTCCTTTTGCCCAGGAAGAATGAGACTGGCAATAATGAAATTAAAGAAGAAAGCACATGTGGGCCAGATAGAGATATCACAGAAGTGTTACATTAGCTGGTAGACCAAATTGTTCCTAACAGCTATATTAAATGAATGTTTTTTTGCAGGGACATGTTGCCAGGCCCTGGAATATTTCAAATATAATTACACCAAAAAAGGGGGAAGGTAAAGACCCAAGAGAACAAAACTCTTACAGGACAGTTTGTTTGATAAATCTCCCACCCAAAGTACAGCAAAACCTGTGTCATCACCTGAGAGAATACAGACAAGAAATTCGCCTGAGCCCCCTGCACTATGGTTGGTTTCAGGAAAGGCAACTTCACCAAGGATGCAGTAAATAAAAGCATATTGTGAACAGTCCAGATGACAAGCATGTTATAGGCATAATGATCGATGTAGCTGGGACATCTGATATCTTATGTTGCCCTGCCCTGTTCAAAAGAATGAAGCAGATGGACTATCCCAGGTGTGTCCATAACAACCTATGAGTTTACTGCACAGGCAGGCAAGTGAAACTGGAATGACCAGGAAAGAAAATTGTGAAAAATATCAAAAAAGGCTGCCCGGGTGGGCTCAGCGGCCCAGAGTTCTGGCTTGTAGGCATGGAGCCTTTACTGAATCAGCTACAGAATATTACTAAAATAGACATTATTGAGATTGAGAAACCCCGCAGTCAGAATAAATGACCAACCTCTGAAGAGAAAAGAAGTATATAGGTTTAAACATCAACAGACATTAAAAGTTTATTGCACACATACGAATCATTTGCCAGATAAGCATTAGATTCCTGATCAAAACAGCAACAATAAGACAAAGAAGTTTTCAGCTGCCTCTAAGTGCAAACACAGTGCTGATCACTATTGAGAACTATGGGTCAAGCATATGGGCTGATGGAGCCAGAAAAGTACAGGTTTTTCAGCAAGCTCAGACAAGTGTACTCCTTCTCCTGAATGTGCAGAACAATACCAGCTGAGGCATTAATGGTGAAACTCAGCTTACAGTGTTGGGAGGAGAGGTGTGCACAATATTGGCTCAAGAAGACAAATATGATGAGACAAAGGAAATAATCAGCACAGGTGTCACATCAAATGAGGAAATAAAGGCATGTACTGATAGAGAGTGGCAAGAAACCTGGGACAGGCTAGAAACAGAGGGAGAACCTACCAGTTCCTTCCAAACATAAAAGAAAGATCAAGAACGTCATATGTCCTTCAAATCAAGGGAGCTATATTCCACCTATTGGGACATGGGTCATTTCATAGCTATTTACTGAAAACACACCACAGATACTTGTGAATGTGGAGCAATTGGCACCCTGGATCATGTCCTCTGGGAGTGTGCCAGTAGAGAAGATGTTACAGACCAGGATAGGAACATCCTTGGCAATACACGAGCCTGCAACATCATAAGAAGTCAGGAGCTATGGCACAAGCTGAACTTGCTGACAGGAAAAATACCAATTCATGAACTGCAAGCCAACATGGCTGAGAGACAAGCAAGAAGAGGCCATACATCATAAAAATAGACACGCCATGGCTGAACACCTTCCAGAGGCAGCCAGGAGGTAAGTTCCGGAGACAGCCAGGAAGGATTCCTGAGACCCTGTCAATCCTTAGTTGTGCCTCAGTTTGCCAGAGGCCAACTATCCAAACAAATGAGGAAATCTAGTTTTGTTAAATTACAAAATTTGTGATATAACATTGTAGTGTAGTGTGTTAGACCAGTAGTGTGTATTTTCTGGTTCGGACAAACATATATCTGTGTGCCAGATGGCCAAACAGTTGTATGTAGTTTTTAATATTATCTGTATTATTTTTCTTTTTTAGTAAATATTTTTTTACATTTTTTTCTTAACTACAATAGTGCTTAGTTGTGTCGTCTATTGGAGGTTGATATGTATATATTATATTTTGTCTTGTCTGTCTCCTTTCTTGTGAAATAGAACAGTTAAAACATTGTCATAGTTGTGGAAAATTATTTTGCTCCACATACATTCTACAAATAATTATTTGAAATTATGATAAAATATTGCATTTTATATTCATTTACACTAACTGATATGTAACATTTTGTCTGTTCTTGTATCTAGATAACAGATTAAAAGAAAACAGCAATACATTACTGGGCTTCTTCTGCCCTATATTTTTTGGCTACATGTTCCACACCTTCTTCAGTAACTGAATCTTGATTTTCTGCATTTTTTTAATTCACTTGTAGAGCTGTTTACTGGGTAGATGTGTTGCATTTTAATAATCTTTCCCTTTATTGACTTAAATTTTTATTTTGTTCTTGTTGATATTCATTTTGAAATCTTCTGTCATGAGTTTTCATCTACATGCTCTCCATGCACATCTGCACATTGCATAGTATCTTTTTGGATATTCTTCTGATTATTTTGCCCAGATTATCCATTTTCTCTTCTTTCTTTGCGACAGTTAGTCTCGTACTTACTGTGCTTTCCATCGATATTTGTTTGGACCTCTGGTGTGTTATGGAAAGGAAATTGATAGGTATTTAGTACTTTGTGTCTTATCTGTTTCCTTTATTGTGACGTAGAACAGTTAAAAGAATGCCATAGTTTTGGAAAATTATTTTTCTCCACAGACATTCTGTAAATCATTTTGAGAGTTAATTTTGTGTTATGTTTACTCTTGCTATAATAATTTGCAACGTCATCGTCTACTGGTCACTTTTATTGCTTCATACCTCTTGTAATATTATACAGTTCATTTGGCATTTCTTCTGGAATGTCATTATTTTTGCTATTAAACATCTATGTTCGATTCATCGCATGAGCTGCAAAAACATTTTAAAAAATGTTCTTGTACAACTTTCTGACTGTTGTTAGTTATTTTGCCATCTGTAGTCGTAACTGATTAAATGTGATATTTTTAATTGTTTCGGTTACAGAATTTTTTTCTATATCCTTACATACTCTTGAATACATTGCTGAATAGTTTTGTGTAATTCAGCTTATTTTATAATTTTTCTATTATTGTTTGCTCGAAACTCTTTCTTTCTTTCTTTTTAACAGCTGTCTTGTTCCATTGAGATTTTCTTTTCTTGTATTTGCTTGATTTGTGCAATACATTTTTATGTTTGAGGGAGCAAAAGGACTATGCAGGCTGGGGGTGGAAATGATGTGTGAGAGGCTGAAGTGGGAGCAGTGCATGGAATAGGGACAGATGGGGACAGATCGTGAACATACCAAATTACAACTTGAGTGATATGTAATATGATGGGACCACCAGCCATGCTTTTGCAAAGGCCAGTTTTTCCACATTGCAACAGATAAGAATAAATCAACAAGTTCGCTGTGCCATTGCTCATGATATAAGTGAACTCCCTTATAGAAATTTGATGATGGTGCTCAACTTTTTAGGTACAACAGCCCAGTTGCTGAACATGTGATTACTGTACACAAAGTTTATCACAGTTTGCTCTAAAATAAGCTCATAAATCTTATAGTGACAAACTTGGATCATATTTTTGCAGACTGTTTCTTATGACAGAATTACTTTCTGATGTTGATTTCTTCGTTGTTCGCAGCCAGCGAGCCTGTCATAAGAATGTGTAAGTGATGTCTTGATTACTCAAGTGATTACTGAGTTAGCCAAGATTAAAGTTGATTATAAATTATTCATCAATTTTGTCTGATTGTCAAAAGGCTGTTCCTCACACCATTAGCAAGAGCTCATTATTTTCGACCAAGAAAAGTTTGTTTCATTTTTGGGACAAACCAGTTCAGAGGTAATACAGAAGTTCAAAAATGTGCTTTGACTTCTACTATGAGCAAAGAACATGTGGAGTTTGACTATTCACATTTGGAACTACTGTAAGTTATGTTAAAGCTGTTACAGTTGTCTTTGTTTTTCTTAAAATAAAAATTAATTTGCTCAATATTTGACTTTTGGAAAAGTTTATCTGTTCATGTAGGTTGTTTCTGTGCTATTTTGGGATTTGCCACAACACTCTTCATGCTCTGAGAACATGCACTTTTTTTCAGGTGCAAATTCCCAGCATTTTTACATTTAACAGTTGAAAACAAAGTCAAGTGGAAATTAGAATCAAACTGTAGCTTGAGGGGTAACATTTCAACAATCTGCAAAAATATGATCCAAATTTGTCACAACAAAGATGTATGAGCTGCTTTGATAGCAAACTGTAATAAACTTGCTGTACAGTAAACAAATTTTCAGCATCTAGATAGTTGTACCTAAAACATCGAGCAGAATCACAAATTTCAGCATGGGAGTTCGCTTATATAATAAGCAACGATAAAGCAAACTTGGTAATTTATTCATACCTATCACGATATGGAAAAACTGGCCTACACAAAACCATGGCTAGTGGTCCCACCATCCTGCTTTTCAAACTGTATTGTGGCGTGGCTTCGTGTGAGACCTGTATGCATATCCTGTATAAATTTCAACAAAATTGGAGAGAGTCAAGTGGAAATAATTATGTCACTTAACATGGACTGATTCTGGAAACACATCTTTAGGCAAGGTGTAGCACCACCATGAATATGAAATGTGAGAGAGGTGAAAGAATGATGGATGGCACTGGGAAATGTTAAGGATTTGTCTTATCAAATCAAAAGTGGAATGTGTAGCATTAAAATTAACACTTTTTTTTCAGGAAAAAGTTTTCATTGTATAAAAATGTGCAGTAAGAACAGTATATGTCAATCACCCATAATGTGCCTTAATAGGCAAATCATGAAAGAGTTTTGCATTATTGTTGCAGTTACACAGAGCATATTTTCTCTAAGGAAATTCATAGTAAACAATCCTCCATTGCAGTTGATAATAATAATGATGATGTCTGTAATTTTAATATCACAAAAAATGACCTTCATTATTCTTCTCTGAATTTGATGGTGGCTAATTATTCTATTAAAAATGATTGGCCAATTACCATTAATGTAAACTATATGAAGAATGGCTTTGAAAGCAAACAGAAAATATTTCTGCTTGACACCCATTTCAGTTCTACAGACAATTTAAATTAAGAAACTTGTAGAGCATGTAGTGTACAAAAAGAGCATATTTATATTTTTGTGAAATTATTGTCTCATTATAAAACTTATTTGCAAAAGGGCAACATGCAGCCATATAAAAAATCAAAACTGACTTAAGTAGCTTGTATTGTAATTCAATCCACAAATTACACTACGTTGTGTAAATGATCTAGGGAGCATGTAACTAACTTTCAAGTTATGAAACGATTGAAGGTCTTGGCAGAAGAAAGTGCTAACCTCAAGAGTGTCATTTTCAGTTATTGCTAGAAAGAATAAATTCAAAGATAAGAATATTAATACAATAATACTACACAATTATAGTAGGAAAGTTTCCGTAGAATATAAACAGTTTAGGAGGATCTAGCCAGCACCACGTAGGGGCACAGGCATATGTGTGTGTGTGTGTGTGTGTGTGTGTGTGTGTGTGTGTGTGTGAGAGAGAGAGAGAGAGAGAGAGAGAGAGAGAGAGCTAGTGTTCTGTCTTTGTATGTGTGCCTGTCTGCAAGTCAACTCTTCTGCTTTTCAGTGTGTGGCTCCTTTACTCCTCAAAGTATTTACATAATACAAAATAGTTCATATATTAGACAGGTCTAATTGGTACCAGGATGTGTGGTGAATTTGAAAAGATAACATGTAGTTAAGCTGTGCAAAATTGAGGATTAGCACATTCTTCCACCAATCCCTTCAACTGATGTAGCGAGAAAATATGAAGAGGGGTCCAAAGTGATTTAAGTATAAGTGTAGGTTAAGCACCAGCCTGACTAAAAACTTTATGGCATTGCATTTTAGTGACCGAGCTCCAGAGTGCTTTAAAAGATCTCTCAGAAAATGATTTCCAAAAGAAATATGGAGCAAAGAAGCCCGGCCTGAATGCACCTCTGATATTTTCATGCCGTTCTGGAGCAAGGAGCTTAAAAGCCTTGCAGCTCGCGCTGGATCTTGGATACACAAAGTAAGTTTATTAATAAAGAAATATAAAACAATTGAAAGTCCTGGATGGATTAACAACAACATGGAAAGGCTAAATTACTACTACTCACCACTTAGAGGAGACAGTGAATCACAGACATACACAATGAAAAAGACTGCTTAGGTGTTAAAGCTTGCAGAAGAAGTCCTTCTTCTGAAGTAGAAAAACCCATTCACACAAGCACAACTTGCATACAAAAGGCCAGTCTCCAGGTGCTGGAGCCCAACTGTGACTGCATCTGAAGTGAACAGCAATCTGTTGGGTGGGTTGTGGGGTAAGGAGGAGGCATGGGGTGAGGTGGGGAGGGGAAGGGAAGGGATAGCAAGGGTGGGAGAAAATGCTAGTTCTGCCTGTGGTAGTGTGCAGGGATGTGGCATTGACAGGATAGATTGTAGATTTACTGTCAGGAATCTGTACTGGGGGGTTGGGGGGGGGGGGAGAAGAAGAGTGAATTACAGAAGGGAAAAGGACCAGTAGGTGTGTGGACAGGGAGAATCCAGAAGGTGCAGGTTGCGATGCAGTCAATGAAGTGAGTCACATCATTTTGGTGGCATGTTCAGCACCTGGGTGGTCCAGCTGTCTCTTGGCCTCAGTTCGGTGGTGGCCATTCTTGTGGACAGACAGCTGTTAGTTGTCATGCCCATGCAGAAAGCAGCAGTGGTTGCAGTTTAGTTGGTAGACCACACAGTTGGTTTCACAGCTGGCCCTGCCTTTGGTGGGGTAGGAGAGTCCTGTGACAGAACTGGAGTATTTGGCAGTGGGAGGATGTATGGGATTGCATCTGGGGTTGAGAGTGAGGGTGGCTTAGGGATGGACAAGGATATTGTATGGGTTGGTGGATGGTGGAATACCACTGTGGTTATAAGCCATAGCGATTACCTTGAGGAGGGACTCCACCAGTTGTCAGATATGCTCCCCTGCAACCCTGCCACAGTAACCCCATTCCAGAAATCAGAAGTCCCTCTGCAAATCTGTAGGTCCATCCCAGAACCCCTCCTCTGAGTCTCTATCTTCCCCCCCCCCCTGTCCCCCCACCTTCTACATGCTTTTTAAGACCGTAAAATGAACCACACAGGATGATTCAGTGTGGCTGGTTACTGTGCCTCCACAAAGAGAATCTCTGTTCTTGTGGACCAACACCTTCAACCTATTACATGTAATTTATCCTCCTGTATAAAGGACACCAACTATTTTGTACACAACTCTCCACAGTTCCTGTTCCTTTACCACCTGGCAGCCACCTCCCTCTATACTAACATCTCCATTGCCCATGGCCTTGATGCTATTGAGCACTACATCTCCCAATGACTGACTGACTCCAAAACTACACTCTCCTTCCTGGTCACCATGACTAACTATATCCTCACCCACAATGACTTCCCTTTGAAGGCATCACCTACAAAAAAATCCACAGTGCAGCAGTGGGCATCCATGTGGCACCATTCAATGCTAGTCTTTTCATGGGCCACCTAGACACATCCTAAACCCATGACATAGTTCAAATCCACCAACGACATATTGATCTGGACCTTGGGTGAGGACACCCTATCCACATTCCTCCATAACCCCAATACTTTCTCCCTCATTCACGTCATCTGATCCTCCTCAACCCAGTAAGCTACCTACCTTTATGTTGACCTCAGCTTGAAGGATGGTTGCATCAGTACCTTCTTCCACATCGAACTTCTATCTGACAACAATACCTCTACTTTGATAGCTGCCTCTCCTTCAATACAAAAACGCCTAGCCTAGCTACACATGGTCATCGCAACAGTAGTGATGATCAGTCCCTCTCCAAATATGCAAAAGGTCCCACTGAAGCCTTCATGAACTGAAATTGCCCTCCCAACCTTGTCCAGTAACAGATCTCTCATACCTTGTCTCACCAGTCACCTACCACTCCCCTTGTACTTACTATCTGGCGACAAAGGAGCACTCTTCTCGTGACTCAGTACCACTCTCTTGTGACAAAGAAGCATTCCTCTCGTGACTCACTATGACCCAGGATGGGAGCAACAAAATCACATTCTTCACTAGGGCTTCTACTACCTCTCATTGTGCCCTGAAATTAGTATCCTCCCTACCCTCCCACATTAGTCTTCCGCCATTATGAAACCTCCACAATACCCTCCCCCATTCCTGTGGCCCGCAACCCTTTGCCTCAAGGCTCATGTCCCTTCAATAGACTTAGATGTGGGACTTGTCCCACACATATTCTACCATCTCCTACCCCATCAAAGGCAGGGCCACCTGTAAAAGTACACATGTGATCTGTGCGGCTTTCTATGCAGGCGTAACAACTGACAAGCTGTTTGTCCGCATGAAAGCCACTGCCAAGTTGTTGCCATGAAAGCCACTGCCAAGCTGTGGCCAGGGGACAGCTAGACCACCCAGCTGCTGAACATGCCTCCCAAAATGATGTGCTTCTTCAAAAGCTGCAACATCTGGATTTTCGTGCCAACACCAGTTTCTCTGAATTGTGCATGTGAGATATCACTACCTACAGCATATCCTTCATTCCCTTTAACTCCCCTGGCCTTTGCCTTTGTTAGTCTATATCCTTCACTCACCTATCCCCTTGCCTGCTCCCTCTCCAGCACTGCACACACTTTCTATCTCACTAATGCACCAAGTCTTTTCACTTCTCTCCTCTTTCTTCCCCCCCCCCCCCCCTCCCCCTCTCCTCCTCCAGGCCCCCAGCACAGCATCCCGACATTGCACCTAGCAGGATTTTCCTGTCCCCATCACTTCCTGCATGCACATCCCTCCCCCCCCCCCCCCCCCAACCTCTCTCTCTCACACACAGAGGCAGTTCTAGCGTCTTCACCCACCCATGCATCCTCATTGCCCCCACCACAAGCTCCAGTAGATTGTAGCTCACATCAGATGCAGTTGCAGTCAAGCCCGAGTGCCCAGAGACATTAGCTATGCACGTGTGAGTTGTGCTTGTATGAAAGCTTAAGCATTTTAGCAGTTTTTTTCATTGTGCCTGTCTGCGAATCAGTGCCTCATTTATGTGGTGACTAGCAATCTATCCCTTCCAATGAAGAAATATGATACGATGTAATTTAATTATTAGTAGAAGCACAGTTGTGATATTTTGTGACGGAACTAAAACTGCTTTCTTACTACATTTAGTATAGTGCATAGAAAATATGCCACATCATTAAACGTACAGTGTGCTGTCATGAAACCCATTTACCTATTTGAAGAAGATAACCTCATCTATTTTTACATTGGAACCACAATCAAGTCCAAATCAATATGCAGGGTCAAAACATCAACACCAGCATAGTCAGAATAGAACTGAAGTAAGTGCTGGACTGACAAGGAGAGGTTCCCAGTAGTGGATCGACTTTCTGAAGCCATCTATACATTGAAGTAGGTTAAGGTCCCTGGTGTTAGACCCTGAAGCCATTCACCCTGGTGAGCCATCATTTGCAAGTAATTGAAGGGGGAAAAAAAACATTTTGGAATTTTGCATGATGCTCTACTGTTTTAAAATAGTAGTATTTTACAATCTGGTTGCATAGCATAATGGTTATAGTGCTAGCCTGATATGCAAAAGGTTGTGGGTTTTAATCTTGTTAGGTGCTTTGACATCTTATATTTAGTATTTTATTCATCTTCAGCAACTGTAGTTGTATATAATGAAATAATAAGCAACCAGTTGCTTTATCTGAAACCAAGTTTTTAGTTTATTAAAAATGTGTGTTCCTGAATATTGGACCTCTTTTTGGACCAAGGTAAGTGATTCTAGGAATAAGAACAATGTACATAAAGACCTGAATCACTTACCTTGGCCCAAAAAGGGGTCTAATATTCAGAAACACACATTTTTAATAAATTGCCATCAACCATTAAAAACTTGGTTTCAGATAAAGCACAGTTTAAACAGAGTTTGAAAGACTTTTTGATAGGCAACTCCTTCCACTCCATAGATGAATATCTTAACAGATACTGTTAAGCTTAAGTAAAAATATCTGTTAGATTTTAGTTTTGACAAAACTTGGTCATAACAGTCAAGATTAGTTATTTTGTGTATGATAAATTTATTAATAGTGCATAACTGTGTTTCATTCTGACAGCATGTTAATTCTGTAAATATTAGCAGTTCCAGTTTACTGCATTGTATTAACCTATTTTGACTCTCCCCTGACAAAGAATCAGGGTAGTAAGTATTATATTCAAATGTTTTATGTTTTTATGTTATACTTTCTGACATGTTCCACACCCACGAGAATCATGTCATTTTTTGGGTCTATGGAACAAAAACTGAATTTAATCTCTAATATAATCTAATCTAAAAGAAATTTAATTTCTTTATCAGTTTTGGGAACCTAGTGCCCATAGTCAAAATTTATATCTGTCACATTATTTGTGACTGTCTACAATAAGAAGCATGCAGCAAAATGCCATGGCCCTAAGCTAATAGATGCTTACATGTAAGCAATACAATACTGAATCCGTTAATACAATAAGAGCTCGTAGATGCATAAATGTAAGCATATATGAACTCTTACTATATTAATGGATGCAGTATTGTATTATGTACTGCTGCTGTATTTTTTTAGAACCAGAACCATGGCATTTTGCTGTATGCATCTTATTATTGACACTCGCAAATAACGCATTAGGTATACCCTTCTGAAGAAGGAACCAGTTAAGAAATTAAATTCCTTTTATGGTACTGGTTGCTTATTATTTTGTTATACATCTTATATTTTTATATCTTAATTGAAATGACTTAGACAATTATTTTTATTCAGTTAATTGGTTTAAATGTACTTTTTAAATTTCTATTCCTTTGTCACATTATTTTAATCACCATATTAACTTTTTCAGTTACTCTCATTTTTAATTCCTGTCATTCATTTTCCAGCGGAAATCATTGTGCATGTGATGTTAATGATTGCCATGTTTTAACATCAATTTAATTTCTTCCATTTCATCATCATTTATTTTGTTCATGTTATTACATTTGTTATATATATTCCTCATTTTGATTGAGTTTTTCTGTGCTTATAATCCATTTTTGCATTGAAATCAGCTTAATTTTTTTCCATAGTTCAAAAAGCGTTAATGTTTTAAATGTTTTTATGATTACTATCATTCAAGAAAACGTACAAGGGTAAGTCAATTATTATCTGCAAAGTAGTTATAAAATTTTATTGTAGTCAAATAGGAGACTTACAAGAACATCATTTTTCAACATTCTCCTTGGTTTCAACACACTTGGTCCATCGTTGTACAAGCTTCCTTGTGCCCTCATAAAAGAAGGTTCTCAGTTGAGCTGTGGGGCGGAATGCACTGCTTCTTTCACTGCTTCGTCCAAGGCAAATCAACGGACCCTTCACGCCTGTTTAAGTGGACAAAACAAGTGATAGTCAGAAGGAGCAAGATCGGGGGACTACATGGAGTGGCTGGCTCTGAGCACTATGGGACTTAACATCTGAGGTCATCAGTCCCCTAGAACTTAGAACTACTTAAACCTAACTAACCTAAGGACATCACATACAACCATGCCCGATACATGAAGGATGATCCAGTACTTCAAATTTGAGTTTCTGGAGCGTTTCAAGCAGTGTGGGCAGCAGTATGTGGATGGGCATTATTGTACAACAACACAACACCTTTTGACGGCAATCCTCGGCATTTGCTTTGAATTGCAGGCTTTAGCCTGGCAGTAAGCATCTCACTGTAACGTACATTGTTTACTATTGTGCCCCTTTCCCCATAATGTTCCAGTACTCAACATATGTGCGTCCCAAAAAACTGTAAGCATCAGTTTTCCTGTGGACGACTGGTTCTTGAACTTTTACTTGCATGGTGAATTTGGGTGTTTCCATTCCATACTCTACTGTTTACTCTCCGGCTCGTAATGATGGATCCATGTTTCGTCACCAGTAATGATCCTGTCTAAGAAAGTGCCCCCTTCATTACCATAGTGATCCAAATGGTTTTTGCATATGTCCAAATTTGTTTATGCAACTATGTGGGTTTTTTTGGGGCCCATCTCGCACAAACTTTATGAAATCCAAGTCTGTTGTGGGTGATTTCATACATAGAACCATGACTAATTTGCAGACAATGTGCCACTTTGTCAATAGTTAACCAGCTGTCTAAGAGAATCATTTCACATGAACGCTCAATAGTTTCTTCATCTGTGGCAGTAAACGGTCATCCGGCTCCTTCAGCATGCGTAACACTTGTGTGACCATTTCGGAATTCTTCAATCAATTCTTACACACTGTTGTAGCAAAACACTGTTCCCGTACTGTACTGAAAGTCTTCGATGAATTTCGGCCCCTGATACGCCTTTTGATCACAAAAAATGGATCACTGAATGTTGCTCTTCTTTGGTGCAAATAGACGCCGCAGCAGCCATGATTAACAGCACGGCAGTGATAACAAAACTAACCTAGCAGCTTGAAAATTGCAAAGATATAACAACAAACAAACAAACCATGCATCATCAACGTGAAAAGACAAAATATAACAAAATTGTGGATAATAATTGGCTTACCGTTGTACATCTTGCAAAGAAAATTACTGTTGTGACACCACTGCACATACAAATGGATTATTTTGTCCTTTGCTTTTTAATCAATAGATTGGCATTTTAAGATAGATAAATAAAAATATTTAAATAATTAACTTTACTTGCACAAAGATTCAAACTGGAAAACAAAAGACGTGAATTGAAACTGAAAGCAATTGAAAAAGTTGACAGGACATTTTAAAAAAAAACATTACAAGGGGCAGAAATAAAAAAAAATGCATTTATACCAGTTAACTGAACAAAAATAATTATCAAATTTATTTCAGTAAAGATTTAAAAATAGAAGACTTCAAAGTACATAGCCAGATTTGAACCTACAATCTTCTGCATATGAGGCTAGTATTATAACCATTACGCTACACAACCAGTTTGTAAAATACTACTATTTTAAAGCAATAGAGCACCACAGAAAATTCCAATTTTTTTTTTTTTTTTTTTTTTTTTTTTGTCAGTTAGCTGCAAATTATGGCCTACCAGGGTGAATGATTGCAGGGTGTAATACCTGGGACATTAACCTACATCACCATATAGATGGTCTCAAAAAGCAATTCCACTGCGGAGGCCTCTCTTCGTGAAAGTGCTGGTATTTATACAAACTTCAAATCTTCCAGAATATACGAACAAACATTACAAATATAAGTATTTCAAGTATATTCCAGAAATTATAAATTGACATTCCAGTGTGGAAGAGGGGGGGGGGGGGCGGCGGGGGATCATTTCTTGAACTGAAGCCCAGTCTGTCAACATTTTGCCAATCACACCTATAATAGCTTTTTATTGCAGAAATATGTCTGCTTGTGTTTGTATGTGTGGATGGATATGTGTGTGTGTGTGTGCGCGAATGTATACCTGTCCTTTTTTCCCCCTAAGGTAAGTCTTTCCGCTCCCGTGATTGGAATGACTCTTTACCCTCTCCCTTAAAACCCACTTCCTTTCGTCTTTCCCTCTCCTTCCCTCTTTCCTGATGAGGCAACAGTTTGTTGCGAAAGCTTGAATTTTGTGTGTATGTTTGTGTGTCTATCGACCTGCCAGCCCTTTCGTTCGGTAAGTCACCTCATCTTTGTTTTATATATAATCTCTGTGTGATGATTGGCTGTTAAGGTGAAATAGTCTCTAGTGGGTGGGGCTATGACTAGCAGCTCTTGGGATACCTATGGAGTGACCTCAATTCACGCCTATTCATGACAGGATGGATGTGCTGTTAGGTAGTACCTACACCCAACAAAGAGAGCTCACTTGGTCAGTCCATCCAAGAAGTAGTCCTGGGATTATAGTAACAGGGTACTAGTCTGCAGTAACACATTCATTGCAATCTAGAGGGCAGAGGGAGTCTTGAGGAAGTCTCCTCTTTGTATATTCAAAAGGTGATATTGCTGGGTCCTTAAAAAGAGTTAAATGACATTTTAATGGAATGCTTCTCATTGAAACTGCCACATCAAACCAAGTATCTAAGTTCCAAGATGCAGGGCCTTAGGTGAATATCCTGTTGAGGTTGAGTTTCATAACACTCTTAACTTCTGTAAAGGCAGGGTTACCTGCTGCAATATAATGGAGATGTCCTCACTACCCACACAACCAACTCCTCCTGTAAATAAGGAAAAACATCACACAAAAAGTCATTTGAAACTGAAAAAAGTACCAGCAAAACCAGCAAACTCCCTTTCTGGTGGTGATTTTTCTGTTGAGAACACTTGGTATCCAGATGGGGAACCAGAGAGCTGGGCACCATCTGTTGTGTCCCATGACTTCTGAGGTAAATTACCACTGAGGAAGAAGGATAAGGCCGGCCGAAGTGGCCGAGCGGTTAAAGGCGCTACAGTCTGGAACCGCACGACCGCGACGGTCGCAGGTTCGAATCCTGCCTCGGGCATGGATGTGTGTGATGTCCTTAGGTTAGTTAGGTTTAAGTAGTTCTAAGTTCTAGGGGACTTATGACCACAGCAGTTGAGTCCCATAGTGCTCAGAGCCCCCCCCCCCCCCCCCCCCCCCCCCCCCCCAGTAAGAAGGATAAGGACAACCATCGCTAATCAGTGGTTGCCACAGGGACTTTCCTATTGCTCTGAAACTTAAATGGATACTGAACCCATTCGGAAGAACTACAGCTTCCAGTCCAGGAAAGACAGTTCTACATCTGGTTGCAAGAAACTAATTTTAAAGTAACCAACACACCCGCATTTTGGGGCTACCACCCATAAAATGTTACTGGAGACAGGATTAAGGCTGGAGTGACTGTTTTCATTCCTGACAGGTACCACTACTCTCTTTCCCTCTTACCATGGCCATACAAATAGTTGCAGTGGAAGTTTTCTCACCAGTTGAAATCACAGTGTGTTCTTTATATCTTTCTCCTCATGATCTGTTGGATGCAGATGCACCGACAGACCTCATCTGGGCACTCCCCCACACTCATTCCATCTTGTGGGTGACTTCCATGCACACAATGTGCTGTTGGATGTGGTTGCCACTTGCTCCAGGGGTCGAATTATCAAGCACCTCTTCCACTCAGAGAATCTCTGCCTTTTGAGCTCTGGTCAGGTGACACATTTCTCTACAGCTACAGGGTCATCTTCAGCCATTGACCTTCGGTTTTTGCTCCTCAGCTATTTTAGGCTCAGTTCGGTGATAAGTGGTCACAGATTTGCATTCATTGACTACTTTCTGGTGTAGATTCATTGGCTGACTCAAATGGTGATCAACAGGAGACCACGAGGATGAATGGCTCAAAGGACAAATTGGTTGTGATACTGTCAGGAGGCCATCTTTGAATAACAGGATTGTGCCCAGGAGATGGTGGATTGTCACATGTGTGAGCCAATGAGCTGCCACAGATTCCATTCCCCAGTCTAGCAACTATCTCAGACTACAGCCTGTCCCTTGGTGGAATGACGAATGTCACTCGGCAATCAGAGCCAGGTGCACAACTTTGCCAAAATTCAGACACCATCCACCTACAGAAAATCTTTGTGCCTTCAGAAGTGTGACATCTCAAGAGAGGTGAGTGATAAGCAAATGGAAGAGGAACTCCTGGAAGGACTTCCATTAACTGGTCTACTTCCACTGCACAAGTTTGGGACTCAATAAGGTGGATTTCAGGCAAGGGTGGTACATCTCCCCTTATGGCCTTGTTCAAAAATGGGGTCATGGTGGACGCATCTACAAACATGGCTCAGGTTTTAGCTGAACACTTTCTTACTGTCATGGTGTCATCCAGACAGACTCCTGTTGAGATGAGAGGGCTCCATTTCGTCTCATGAAATGAGGAGCTCTACCATATGCTATTCACCATGTGGGAATTGGAATCAGCTGTGTCCACACCAGAGACAGTGTTCCAGTACAGGATCAAGTTCATTACCATATTTTACAGACATAAGACACACTTTTTTTCTTCAAATAATTATCTCCAAAATTCAGGTGCATCTTATACTCGTAATTAATATAAAAATGTCCAGCGTTTGGTTTAAAATTCCCGCCTATCTTAAAAATGGCTATATATTCAATGCCATGAGAAACCCATCCCTATTGGCTGCACTGGATTCAACTGGAATTAGCAGTGCACCAATGTGTTGAGCATGAGTTGTGGAGATTCACAAGTTTGCTAACACTGTCTCCCTCCCGCCTCGCCACCACAGACCGAGAACACTGTTTAGCTTGTAATGTGTCATTGCTGTCTGTGGTGCCAGTGAACTTGAATTCAAAGTGATTTGTGTTATTGGTAACAGTACAATATTTTTGTTAGTACTTATGAAGTATTTAGGAATCAAGGAGATGTCTCACCAAAAGGCAGAAGGGCTGCATTGTTGATAGATACAAAAACAAAAGGTACAGAGATTGGCTAGGTTTCAGGATATACTTCCTTTTTCAAGCTTGTAGGAAAAACATGCATGCGCGCGCGCCCACGCCCATACACACACACACGCTACTGCGGGGGGAGGGGGGGAGGCAATGAGCTACTTAGGTTTAGACCAGGAAGGTTACAGGAGTGAAGGGTGTGCTGTAAGATTTAAATGCTTCACAACCTGCGCCATTTGGACCCTCCCCATCACCACTAGCTTTTTTGAGTTGCCAGATGGGAACTATCCTTACAGCACATCCTAAGATAACTCATTGCCCCCACCTCCTACACTACAGTGTGTGTGTGTGTGTGTGTGTGTGTGTGTGTGTGTGTGTGTGTGCGTGCGTGCCTAATCCTAAGATAACTCATTGCCCCCACCTCCCACACTACAGTGTGTGTGTGTGTGTGTGTGTGTGTGTGTGTGTGTGTGTGTGCACGCGCACCATCCCTTGCCCCAGTATCCCCACCCAAATTGTGCCCCACATTAGCTAGTTGTGTACTCTCATCTCACGCCCGTCTATGAAATCCTGTGCCCAGCCATCTGCCCTCTCCCCCCTCTACCTGTATGCCTAGGTAGCTCACAGACAGCTCCCACTCTTCGAAGAGCTGCTAGTGCCCCCCCCACTCCCACCCTCCTCCCTGCCTCCCGCCTATCTCCATCCCTCATCCCACTCCACCCTACACCCCCACCTCGCCCCGGTACAATCACCATGGGCCAGGAAAGTGCTGGCAGTTGACTGAGCACAATGTAGGGGGACATGCATGAGCACGTGAGTGAGTGTGTGTCTGTGTTTGTGCATGTTTTTCCTACTAGCTTCAAAAAGGAAATGTATTCCAAAATCTAGCCAATCTCTGTACCTTTTGAGGATACAGCACTTCTGCCTTTCGGTGAGTCATCTCCTTTGTTCCTAAATAAATTGTAATTTTCAACCAGAACTTTATTTATTTATTGTATTTTTTGCATGGAGACACCAACTGGTGTCTTTTGCAAACGTCATAGCATTTTTTTACAAGTTTAGTACAGTCATATATACATATGTGATTAATATATTTAAAAACAAAGATGATGTGACTTACCATACGAAAGCGCTGGCAGGTCGATAGATACACAAACAAAACATACATACACACAAAATTCAAGCTTTCACAACCAATGGTTGCTTCGTCAGGAAAGAGGGAAGGAGAGGGAAAGACAAAAGGATGTGGGTTTTAAGGGAGAGGGTAAGGAGTCATTCCAATCCCGGGAGCGGAAAGACTTACCTTAGGGGGAAAAAAGGATAGGTATACACTCGCGCGCACACACACACATATCTATCCGCACATACACAGACACAAGCAGACATTTGTAAAGGCAAAGAGTTTGGGCAGAGATGTCTGTCGAGGCGGAAGTACAGAGGCAAAGATGTTGTTGAAAGACAGGTGAGGTATGAACGGCGGCAACTTGAAATTAGCGGAGGTTGAGGCCTGGCGGATAACGAGAAGAGAGGTTATACTGAAGGGCAAGTTCCCGTCTCCGGAGTTCTGACAGGTTGGTGTTAGTGGGAAGTATCCAGATAACCCGGACGGTGTGACACTGTGCCAAGATGTGCTGGCCGTGCACCAAGACATTTTTAGCCACAGGGTGATCCTCATTACCAACAAACACTGTCTGCCTGTGTCCATTCATGCGAATGGACAGTTTGTTGCTGGTCATTCCCACATAGAAAGCTTCACAGTGTAGGCAGGTCAGTTGGTAAAGCACGTGGGTGCTTTCACACGTGGCTCTGCCTTTGATCGTGTACATCTTCCGGGTTACAGGACTGGAGTAGGTGGTGGTGGGAGGGTGCATGGGACAGGTTTCACACCGGGGGCGGTCACAAGGGTAGGAGCCAGAGGGTAGGGAAGGTAGTTTGGGGATTTCATAGGGATGAACTAAGAGGTTACGAAGGTTAGGTGGACGGCGGAAAGACACTCTTGGCGGAGTGGGGAGGATTTCATGAAGGATGGATCTCATTTCAGGGCAGGATTTGAGGAAGTCGTATCCCTGCTGGAGAGCCACATTCAGAGTCTGATCCAGTCCCGGAAAGTATCCTGTCACAAGTGGGGCACTTTTGGGGTTCTTCTGTGGGAGGTTCTGGGTTTGAGGGGATGAGGAAGTGGCTCTGGTTATTTGCTCCTGTACCAGGTCGGGAGGGTAGTTGCGGGATGCGAAAGCCGTTTTCAGGTTGTTGGTGTAATGGTTCAGGGATTCCGGACTGGAGCAGATTCGTTTGCCACGAAGACCTAGGCTGTAGGGAAGGGACCGTTTGATGTGGAATGGGTGGCAGCTGTCATAATGGAGGTACTGTTGCTTGTTGGTGGGTTTGATGTGGACGGACGTGTGAAGCTGGCCATTGGACAGATGGAGGCCAACATCAAGGAAAGTGGCATGGGATTTGGAGTAGGACCAGGTGAATCTGATGGAACCAAAGGAGTTGAGGTTGGAGAGGAAATTCTGGAGTTCTTCTTCACTGTGAGTCCAGATCATGAAGGTGTCATCAATAAATCTGTACCAAACTTTGGGTTGGCAGGCCTGGGTAGCCAAGAAGGCTTCCTCTAAGCGACCCATAAATAGGTTGGCGTACGAGGGGGCCATCCTGGTACCCATGGCTGTTCCCTTTAATTGTTGGTATGTCTGGCCTTCAAAAGTGATTACATATACATGATACAAATGTACCATTGTACCTAATAAGGCACAATATTGGGTGTTACATCGTACCTATTACAAATATTCAGATTTTACACAACTATATATATATAGTAGTATTCGGAGTAGGTATTAAAATTCATGGACAAGAAATAAAAACTTTGAGTTTCGCCGATGGCATTGTAATTCTGTCAGAGACACCAAAGGACTTGGAAGAGCAGTTGAATGGAATGGACAGTGTCTTGAAAGGAGGATATAAGATGAACATCAACAAAAGCAAAACAAGGATAATGGAATGTAGTCTAATTAAGTCGGGTGATGCTGAGGGAATTAGATTAGGAAATGAGGCACTTAAAGTACTAAAGGAGTTTTGCTATTTGGGGAGCAAAATAACTGATGATGGTCGAAGTAGAGAGGATATAAAATGTAGGCTGGCAATGGCAAGGAAAGCGTTTCTGAAGAAGAGAAATTTGTTAACATCCAGTATTGATTTAAGTGTCAGGAAGTCATTTCTGAAAGTATTCGTATGGAGTGTAGCCATGTATGGAAGTGAAACATGGACGATAAATAGTTTGGACAAGAAGAGAATAGAAGCTTTCGAAATGTGGTGCTACAGAAGAATGCTGAAGATTAGATGGGTAGATCACATAACTAATGAGGAAGTATTGAATAGGATTGGGGAGAAGAGAAGTTTGTGGCACAACTTGACCAGAAGAAGGGATCGGATGGTAGGACATGTTCTGAGGCATCAAGGGATCACCAATTTAGTGTGTGTGTGTGTATATATATATATATATATATATATATAACACATTGACACCGGTGTGTCAGACCCACCATACTTGCTCCGGACACTGCGAGAGGGCTGTACAAGCAATGATCACACACACGGCACAGCGGACACACCAGGAACCGCGGTGTTGGCCGTCGAATGGCGCTAGCTGCGCAGCATTTGTGCACCACCGCCGTCAGTGTCAGCCAGTTTGCCGTGGCATACGGAGCTCCATCGCAGTCTTTAACACTGGTAGCATGCCGCGACAGCGTGGACGTGAACCGTATGTGCAGTTGACGGACTTTGAGCGAGGGCGTATAGTGGGCATGCGGAAGGCCGGGTGGACGTACCGCCGAATTGCTCAACACGTGGGGCGTGAGGTCTCCACAGTACATCGATGTTGTCGCCAGTGGTCGGCGGAAGGTGCACGTGCCCGTCAACCTGGGACCGGACCGCAGCGACGCACGGATGCACGCCAAGACCGTAGGATCCTACGCAGTGCCGTAGGGGACCGCACCGCCACTTCCCAGCAAATTAGGGACACTGTTGCTCCTGGGGTATCGGCGAGGACCATTCGCAACCGTCTCCATGAAGCTGGGCTACGGTCCCGCACACCGTTAAGCCGTCTTCCGCTCACGCCCCAACATCGTGCAGCCCGCCTCCAGTGGTGTCGCGACAGGCGTGAATGGAGGGACGAATGGAGACGTGTCGTCTTCAGCGATGAGAGTCGCTTCTGCCTTGGTGCCAATGATGGTCGTATGCGTGTTTGGCGCCGTGCAGGTGAGCGCCACAATCAGGACTGCATACGACCGAGGCACACAGGGCCAACACCCGGCATCATGGTGTGGGGAGCGATCTCCTACACTGGCCGTACACCACTGGTGATCGTCGAGGGGACACTGAATAGTGCACGGTACATCCAAACCGTCATCGAACCAATCGTTCTACCATTCCTAGACCGGCAAGGGAACTTGCTGTTCCAACAGGACAATGCACGTCCGCATGTATCCCGTGCCACCCAACGTGCTCTAGAAGGTGTAAGTCAACTACCCTGGCCAGCAAGGTCTCCGGATCTGTCCCCCATTGAGCATGTTTGGGACTGGATGAAGCGTCATCTCACG
The DNA here is from genome assembly GCF_021461395.2 of Schistocerca americana. NCBI lineage: Eukaryota > Metazoa > Arthropoda > Insecta > Orthoptera > Acrididae > Schistocerca > Schistocerca americana. The sequence continues at coordinate 1,214,637,319 of NC_060119.1, read as the reverse complement.
CGGTCCTCACGTCCAGCACGAACGCTGGTCCAACTGAGGCGCCAGGTGGAAATGGCATGGCAAGCTGTTCCACAGGACTACATCCAGCATCTCTACGATCGTCTCCATGGGAGAATAGCAGCCTGCATTGCTGCGAAAGGTGGATATACACTGTACTAGTGCCGACATTGTGCATGCTCTGTTGCCTGTGTCTATGTGCCTGTGGTTCTGTCAGTGTGATCATGTGATGTATCTGACCCCAGGAATGTGTCAATAAAGTTTCCCCTTCCTGGGACAATGAATTCACGGTGTTCTTATTTCAATTTCCAGGAGTGTATATATATATAATAATTTATTTTAGTTTAATATTAATATTCACTTAAAGAATATAAACACTTGTCAATCAAGAAATATTTCAGTTTCACTTTGAATAAGTTCCCTTTGTGGCACCTTATAGAACTCGGTAATCTGTTGTACCATATTTGACCACTAATGCATGGACTATGGTCCGTTGTTTTTAATTGTGTTTTTTGTCTGTAGTAGCAGTCTTTATTTCCTAGAAATCTGCAGCCTTCTGTGTCCACTACTTCAGTTCCACTTATGTTACTGATAGAGGTTTGGTGTGAGTTTGTAGGTTTAAATGGCAATAACTGAGATTTACTGATATTAACTTTCAAACCTTGATCTTGGAAATAAGTAGTTATTTGACGTAGTCCCTCAGTTGCTACCAACGTTAACTCATCATTTTGTTTACCAAGAAATAACAGTGAGGTATCGTCTGCATAGGTTACCAATTGGGAGTTGAAAGGTTGCTCTATATCATTTATGTACACTAGGAAAAGGAAAGGGCCCAAAATTGAGCCCTGGGGTACACCTTGTGTGACTGTTTCATATTTGGACTGGAAATTAATGATCTGATTATTGATTTTGTAAGTCAGCTTTGTACACTGCTTGCGGTTAAATAAATATGTAGCCAGCAATTGCATGGATGCAGCATTTACATTGTATGACTCAAGTTTACTTAAAAGTAACTCATGATTTACCGAGTCAAAGGCTTTAGTAAGGTCTAGAAATATGCCACTGTTTGTATTCCTTGATCAAGGGCACCATACGTTTTGTGAAGAAATTCCGTAATTGCTGTGATAGTACTATGATCTTTTCGGAATCCATGTTGTGTCTCTGTTAGGAACTTATTTTTCAAGAAATAGTCACTAAGTTGTGTCAGCAGCACAACTTCAAATACTTTGCTGAAGACAGGTATTAATGATATGGGCCTGAAATTTGAAACCTCTTCCTTGGATCCTTTTTTACGCACTGGTTTAACTGTGCTACATTTCAATACATTTGGAAATGTATGTTCTCTAATACTGCAGTTTACCAGGTGGGTGATTATTTTAACTAATTCCTTATTACATTTTTTAATCACGATACTACTCAAACCATCCCATCGAGATGAGAACTTATTCTTTAGGTTATTTATTATCTTGCCTATTTTTTTTTTCACTTACTTGTTTGAATTCAAAAGGTGGCTCTTCAAAGGGGCAGAGCTTTACCTCACTACTCACAGTTGTGTTATTAACTAGGACTAACAGCTGCAGATATAAAGTATTTATTGAAAACATTGCAGACTTTATTAGGATCTTTAATTGTGTTCCCTTCATGTCTTATACTTACAATTTCAGTTTCTGGCTTGGGTGTGGCTTTGCGAAATTGATTTACAATTCTCCATGAGGTCTTGGCTATATTGTCTGATTGAGCTATTTCACTGCTGTATATCTGTTTTCTTAGATTTGAAAGATCTTTCTTGAAGATTTTCTTGGCTTCGTTCTACTTGGCCTTAAAAACCTGCAGGTTGTGTGTACTTTGTTAGTGGCAAGTTTCGTAATGGATAAAAATAAAAGGTATTCATATGGTGGGAGCTGCAAATTGAAAGTAATAGCGTATCCAGAAGAACATGGAAACAAAGTATCTGAGTCCTATTTTGACCCTCCACCAACAGAAAGTAAAGAAAAACTGAAAAAAAATTAGGAAGACTTAAAGTGCAAATAGAGGACTGAATGCAAAAATGACCAAAACTAGAAGATGACAATTTTCAGGGTATTTAAAGGTCAGTTCGGTTTTATAAACTAAGAATTTTTTTTAGCCAGCTTTGCAGTCTAATAAAAAATGGTAAAATGCTTTTTTTCTTTTTTTAATTGCTTAAAAATTAAGGTGGCTTATATAGTCCTTAACATCCTGTCGTCCGTAAAATATGGTATGCCATGCTCCTTCATATGTGCCCCGTAGACAACAGCAAGCTCCTGTCTTGTTTCAATCAGATCCTGTTTGATGGACATAACCCCATCACTTGGAAGAAGGCAATTGCTTGGAAGGAGGCAATATTAATTCCATTCTGGATGCAAGGCAAGGATTGTAACAACCCTAATAGTTACTGGAATGTATGGATAAGACTCTTGAGTGCCTGGTCTGTTGCTTCCTCGTCTGGCTCATTGAATCCTGAGGTCACCTAATGGCTCCCAGTGCAGTTTCAGGCTCTACTTTTCATATTTTTCTGCCCTTGACGACTTAATTCTACAGGAGGCAGCAATACAAGAGTCCTTCTTATGATGAAAGCATTTGGTTGGTGTGTTTTTTGATGTTGAAAAAGCACACACCACTACATGGAGGTACAAAACCCTTCACCAACTTCATGAGTGGGCATTATATGGACGTTTTCCATTTCTTATCCAAACCTTCCTCCAGAACCAGTGCTCTCGATATTGCATTGGTGATACCTTATCTGATTGCTATGTGCAGGAGAAAGGGATGCCCCCGAGGTAGTGTACTCAGTGTTACACTGTTTGCAAATCACTGTCAATAGCATCACTTCCACAGTCAAGAGCCTTGTTAAATGCTCTTTGTCTGTGGATGACTTTGCAATCTACTTTTCCTCCAATCTTACAGTGACAATGAAGTAACTACAGCTGACAATCATGAAAAGCTGGAAGCTTGGGCCAGTAAAACTAGTTTTATGTTCTCACCAGAGAAGACTACATGTGTCAGTTTTAACACTGCTTGTTGAAGGTGTAACCAGCCAGAGCTCACAAGGGAGGGGGGGGACAATATTTTACATTTAAAATTTAAAGGCACCGTGCACAGTTAGGGCCTACTGTCTGACTTGAAATCAACATGGCCTCCACACCTGAGAGATCTGTGAACAAAGGGCTTCAAATCATTGAATATTTTGAATTGCCTCAGCAGAAAGGTGTGAGAAGCTGACATGTTCCACAACCTGCAGTTTTATAGGGCATTTATCAGATTGTGGTTCCATTATGGCAGTGTACTTTTGAGATCAGACCCTATTTACTGTCTCAAGACATTAGATGCTGTCCACTATGAGGGCATACGGATATGAACTGGAGAGACTGGTAAACCACCACTCTGGCTTGGCTGATCCTGTACATTTCAGCATTGCCTCAGTCACTGGCAGTACACCATAACTTTAAATGGCTGTTCAGGAATCTGCCCCCCATGATCAAGCAATTAGGGTATGTGCTACTGACTGTCTCAGTGATCTGAAAATGTCAGACCTCTGAATGCAGTCAGGGATGAAACAAATTGCCTTCGTGTCTCCAGAAGCCCAAAGCAATTTTGAGCTTTACGCAGTACAAGAAAACTTTTAATCCAGATTATGTTTGTAAAACTCTGTTTAAGCTTTATGCAGTAAAAGAAAACTTGTGCTCTTTATGTTTGTAAAACTCTGTTTTCTTCAATTTTTAAGTATGTATTGTAGTTTTATCATTTTTTATTTGTTTATAAGAGTGGATCCCAGCAAGAGAATGCTCTTGGTTGTGCAGTTGCTTTTCATGGTAGAGTTTTCAAAGTGCATATTCTGAACAATTTACAAATTATGGGGAGTTACATGGCATTTTGATGGCACTGGGGTGTATTCACAGGCATAATAGTACAAGGTTTCCTGTTTGTTCTGACTCACTCAATGTGCTATAAGCGATCCACCAAATGTATCTGATAGAGCAGTTGATCAGCTTGTCCATGAGTTCTTACACAGCTCCGAAACCTTGGTAAGGAGGTGGTCTTTTGCTGGGACCCTGACACATTGGGAACTGACAAGTATTGGAGGCAAGTGTCACATCTTGTTAATGACAGACAGCTTCAAACCAGGCAGGAATCGCTGCTGTCAGTCAGTGGACATCCAGCTCAACCAGTTTCCAAGTAAACACTGTGAGGTCAAATGCATTCAGTAGACACTTGGAGTCAGGTGCTTTGCAAGATGCCATAACTTACAGCGGCACACAAATCTGAATGTCTTCATGGACGAAGCAACGCAGAAATTGAACAGTAGCTGACTAGAACCATGTTGTACGGTCTGATGAGTCACGATTTTTGCCGTTTTTCAAATTATGCACAACACCAAGTTCATCAAAAGCCCAATGAGATCTTTAACCTGCAGTGTCTGGAGGGTGTAGGTCAGGCAGAAGATGGTTGTGTGATGTTTTGATTTTTATTTTCCCCCAGCACCATGACTTGTGCCCATTCATTCAGCTTACTGTAAACATGGACCTGTGTGGCACAGGGTTGCATTTTCTTCTACATCTCTTGACTTTAAAGATGACAACAGATGTACTGAAAGGACAGCATGTGTGTTCTTGGTTTTACAAATGCTCAGTTATCCTATTGCACATCATCTGTCCACTAAATCTCTTGTTCTTAACCACACAGAAGTGCATTACTATAAGGGACTGCAGATGGAAATACCAGTCAGCAGTCCTTCAATTTTGTAGCTCTGCCAGATCTACTGTCAATCAGTCCCTATTGCACATCATCTGTCCACTAAATTTCTTGATCTTAACCAAACAAAAGTGCATCACTATTTGGGACTGCAGATGGAAATACCACTATTTGGGACTGCAGATCGAAATATCAGTCAGCATTCCTGCAATTTTGTAGCTCTGCTGGATCTAACCGTCAATCAGCCAGCTGGATATGGCATAACTGAGACTCGTTTTCTCACAAAATTGATGATGGTGATATTGGATTTGTGGGGCACTCACCTGCACGGTTATCAGTGCCCATACAAATTCCTAATCTTTTCACAGTCCATTTATGCTGCTTTTCCTGAATGATGATGAAATGATGAAGACAACACAAACACCCAGTCCCTGGGCGGAGATCACAAAATTGAGTCCATTATCAAGAACAGAGGTGATGTTACGCAGTATCAGTGTGACGTCTCTTGGGGGTGGCTAAGATTTGTCATGTGTGCTCAGCTTTTCCATGATAGACCATGCACTTTTAACAGGCAAACATGCATAAAAACCTTTGGTACTGTAAGTTATTCCTCATTTGATCCCAATCTTTGTTACACTGATGTGAACTTAGTCAAAGATTATCTTACTAAATTAAGTGTTACATTTTGTTATTTCTTCTGCTCATAGTAATATCATTCATCATCGTCATCAAGAACCATCTGACAATATAAGAAGTGATCAAAAAGTTTGGAATTGAGGGCATTGCTGTAGCCTGTATGCAACTTAGCACTACTCTGATACAGGTATATAAACACTGACTTGTAGGCACTGGATTAGTGTAACATTCATGTCTTTCTGAAGTGGATGCGGAATTGTGAACTGTGGTGACATTTTTACCAAATGCACTCAAACAGGACCAGCATATTGTAATTATTTTCTTCCTGCCGAAGTACAAACACCAGTAGACTTCCATGGGAAAATGAAGTATGTGTATGGGGCAGGATGTCTGTCAAAAACCACCTTTGGGGAATGGTATAACAAGTTCCATGCTGGTCACAATTCAGCACAAGCCACTTGTCAGTCTGGGAGGCCAGCTCATCCATTCAAGGAACTTTGTGTCTCCATGACTGGTGAATGGTACTGTGCAATGCTGGGGAAATTACAGTGTGCAATTAAGGCAAAACCTCTGGGAAGTTCTGTATTGGTCACAGTTCAACACAAGGTACTGGTCAATCTGGGAGGCCAGGCTCATCCATTCAAGGAACCTTTTCAACTTGGTGTGTCAATAGGATGATTGCCTCAGTGTTCACTGTTATTTTGCATGATTGGCATACTGATTCTGGACTGTGTGGCCTTAGAATGGAAACTTTTTGATCACCCCGTGCTTACTAGGTCTGTTTAAAAAATTCCCCAGAACATTTGTAATTTCTTACCAATGGTGTGTCGGAGCGAAATGCGGTTGGCATCCCTGCAAACACCTGTGTTTAATGTATAACTCCGGAAGTTTCATTGTTGTATGTCCACTAGTTATTGTCAGTGCTGCATTGAGTAGAACATCGCACAGTTTGTGAATTTCAAGATAGCAGAGTTAGAGGAGCAAGGTGTCTGCATTAAGTTTTGCTTGGAACTCGCAAAAACCTTTACAGAGACTCACCAAATGCAGAAAGCCTTCGGTGATGAATGCTTAAACCATACTTGGTATTACGAATGGTTCATCGGTTTAAGAAAGGCCAGATGAAAGTTAAAAATGAATGCTCATTCAGGAACATCAACGGATTGTGCTTGGCAATGAAAACTGACTGTCCGAGAGATTGCAGAAGAATGTAACATTTCAGCTGGATCATGCCATAAAATCCTGACACAGTATCTTGGAATGCATCATGTTGCCACCAAGTTCATCCCTCAGCCCATGAGTCACGACCAGAAAGAACGGCGCCTTGCAATCTGTGAAGAGCTTTTGGGGTGTGCAAATGAGAATGAGATGTTCCTTTAGAGAATCATAAGTGGTGTTCAGACATGTATCTACAGTTATAATGTTGAGACTAAGGTTCAGTATTCACAGTGGCTCAGGAAAGGTTCTCCAAGACCAAAAAAAGCTCATCAGGTTAGGTCAAGTGTCAAAGCCATGCTGATAGTTTTCTTTGACTTTGAAGGATTAGTTAATCATGAATTCATGCCACAGGGACAAACTGTTAATCGATGGTACTATCAGGATGTGTCACGATGCCTGTTAGAAGGAAACAGCATGAAATGTGACAATTCATGGGGCTTGCATCACAATAATGTTCCCACACATTCACCCCTGTTGGTGGGTGACTAATGCACAAAAAAATTAAACCGCTGTGCCACCTCATACTCTCTACTCACCAGACTTGGCCCTTGTAGAGACTTTTTTATTTCCAAAGTTGAAAACACCATCGAAAGGACAAAGATTTGCATCGATAAAAGAAAATTCGCAGACAGCGCTTTGCACAATACAGCAAGAAGCATATAAGACTGCTTCTGGAAGTGGAAACTGCATCAAGAGCTGTGTGTCGATTGTGGAGGAGAGTATTTTGAAGGAAACCATGCACAATAAGTAAAAGGTAATCGTAGAAAAATTTTGTGGACAAATTTCCAGAATTTTTTGAACAGACCACCTATATTACTTTCAAATCTATTATGCTTTCACATTGCATTGACAGTGAGGAATGCTTTTAGTTCACCTCTGAATGTGTATAAGTTAGTTATGTTGTGATTTATGTGGATTGTAGCAGATATATAAACTCCTTTTGCGTTTATGTGTGAGTTGTTGTTTTATCATGGCTGTCAATGCCATAATGTCTTCAAAAGGGATTGCTTTTCCTTATGTGACAATTAACAGCATTTTATGTACAGGCACACAAATTTAAATCTTATGGGCATTTGAAGATAGTGGTTCTGTCTGTGGATCACTTCAGTTGTTTAAATTCTCATGGTTGGCATTTACAGTCATATAGAACTTTTGAACAGACAACATATTCAGCATTAACTGTAGAATTACCTGTTTCACTATTCACTTAAGGTTTACTGATATTTGTTTTAAGATGTTAACATTGTTAAAAAGGCTCAGATGTGGTAATGACAAGAACATGTGTCGGAGGATTTATAAAGATTGACTGCCTTTGGCAGTATACCACTTAATAATGGCCTTAAGGCCAAAATTGCAATATTAAAAATGATTTCTTTTAAAAAATTTCAATTGTTGCTTTCCAGTCATGTCATCCAGCATGTATGTCTACTGATTTAGGATATTGACTGACACTTCCTTCCATTCGGAACGTGCAAATTGTATCCCTGCTTTCCGTTGTACTGTATTTTCCTTTAATCTGGTGGAATCCAACAGTTTTACCAATAAATCAAATATTGTTTATTTAAGAGCTTATGATAATACAGCATTGTTCTTACACATTGTTTTGTTTCATTGCTTGAAGGATTTTAATAACCATACTGATTCTTTTGTAAAATATATATTTGTTTTTCTTAAGTGGTCCACATTCATGAGGATAACATTACAAGAGATGACCTTCATTGTTTCAGGGCAAAACACTACAAAGGTGGTTACTCAGACTGGGAAGAGCACACAAAACCAAAAACCAGCTAGAAATGACAATTTGATACTGGTACATGTGAGACTCTGCAGGAATTTGCTTGAGAGGATAAAATGTAGTGCTTTTTTCTATCTGCCTTAATAAAATGCAACTTTTCATTTTGTTGGTCTTTATAATAGAAGTTATATTACCTGTATCATTTACAGTTATCCTTTTTCCTTAACAAATTTTACAGCATTTGTTACAGAAAGATAAATGTACTAAGAGCTTTCTATGTAATTGTTGAGTGTAAGCTGTAAATGGACCAAAATCATTTCTGTAGTCTATTCTCCACCACTCCTTTGGTAAAACATCAGTCTGTAGTCATAAAGCTGAAAAACTTAAGGTATTGGATGGATAATGTACATAACACCACAATTTTGGTTCCACTTTTTGATTCATTATCCTCAGTGTTCTATTTTTCAGACAATGAGCAGTTTATTAACTTTGTATGAAAAATAGCGCATAAACCATATTATCACTCACAAACAAACAAGAGTCCAGTGAAAGAATTCATCAGATAAATTGTAAAGTTGTTGAAGCACAAATTTAAAAACACTGTTCAAGAATCAATAATAGGCCTAAAAAGTCGCCTAAACATAGTGATTGTATGTGGCACAGAACATATTTCATATTTACACAATACATCGCTGAAAAAAAAATACCGTCTTGCAGAAAAAGACAACATTACTGAATTTGTGTGGACATCGATATGCATATTTTCATGGAGAGATTGCAGATAGTTGTTGCGTGAATGAACACCAGAAACAGATTACACGTAAGTGTTAATCGTTTACTCATTTAGCGGGGACTGTGTTAATCAGCTACTTGCTACCTGCAGACTATTTTGGGAGAACAAACAGTGGAAACTCCAGGCTGGAATGTCACCATACAGATGACCTGCTGAGTTGCAGACAGGCACAATGAAAAGACTGTTACACATTATAGCTTTGGGCCAAAGCCTTCTTGTGCAAAGCAAACAAGCATGTGTGCACCCCCCCCCCCACACACACACACACAAGGAAGCACACCTTACCCACACGACTGCTACCACTGGCGTTGAAGGCTGTTCTGTTCTTTGTTTTAAGCAGCTTGCCCCACAATTTTATTCATACTGTGAGAACATTCTCAGGTGAAGCATATTATCTGATTCGCTTTATTCTTGCGAACATGACAATGTTCACCAAAATTTTGAGTATAAAGCATATTCTTTGTTTTATTCGTATGACCCAATGGCTGCAACATGATCAGGCAGGAGCAGTGACAATGACGGCAGTGTCGACTGGCAGCAGCATGTGGATCCAGTGGAGCAGCAAAGAAAAGCTGCTATACCAGCAGGCATTGTCAATGGCAGCCCATGATGACTGCAGCATGGACTGCAGTGGCACGTACTTGGCAACTCTGTGAAAAGTAACACAAACATTAGCAGCTGGTGGTTAGGTTTGATATGGACAGAAGTACTGCTGTAGCCATCTTTGAGGTGGAAGTCAACATCTATAAAAGTGGTTTGTTGGGTTGAGTAGAACCAGGTGAAGTGAATGGGGGAGAAGGTGTTGAGGTTCTGGAGAAATGTGGATAGGGTGTTCTCACCCTCAATCCAGATTACAAAGATGTCATCAATGAATCTGAACCAGGTGAATAGGTCGGCAAAGCGTGGTGCCATGTGGGTGCCCATAGCCATTCTCCAAATTGTTTTGTAGGTAATGCCTTCAAAGGAGAAGTAATTGTGGGTGAGGATATAGTTGGTCATTCTAACTAGGAAGGGGGGTGTTGGTTTGGAATCCATCAGGCACTGGGAAAGATAGTGTTCAATTGCAATATGGTCATGGGCATTAGGGATGTTAGTGTAACGGGAGGTGACATTAAAAGTGACGAGCAGTCCACCATAAGGCAAAGGAACAGGAACTGTGGAGTGTTGGTGGAGGAAATAGTTGGTATCTTTTCTGTAGGAGAGTAGGTTGCAGGTAATTGGCTGAAGATGTTGGTCTACAAGAGCAGAGATTCTCTAAGTGGGGGCAAAGTAACTGGCCACAATGGGGCAATCCTGGGTGGTTGGTAGGACTGTGGACAGTGGTAGGGGTGAGGAGACAGGTGGACTCTGGGAGGAGGTTCTGGGGTGGGCCTAAGGATTTAAGGAGAGACTGGAGATCCTGCTGGATTTCTGGAACAGGGTCACTATACCAGGGTTTATAAGTGGATGAATGTGACAACTGGCAGAATCCATTTGCCAGGTAATCCTTGCAGTTCAAAATAATGGCTGTGAATCCTTTGGCAGTAGGTAGGATTACAAGGTCAGGACTAGCTTTTAGGTGCTGGATTGTGGTTCTTTCTGTGGATGTAAGGTTAGTGTGCATGTTGAGGGATTTGGGAAATGATGGTGAGGCAAGGATCGAGGGTAAGAAATTCTGAAAAGCTAACAGGTGTGATTTGGGGGTAGTGGGGGTGAAGCAAGGTTAAACTGAGGAGTGAACTGAGTCAGACACGGTTCAACATTGGTCTTTGTTTGAGTCTGATTGTTATGATTGGTTGCAAAAAAGCGTTTCCCTGTAGGGACCGGATGAGAGAAGATCTTTAAGTACTGCATGATTGAATTTGATAGTGGGGCGAAAGGTGAAGCCTTTGGATAGGACTGATATTTCCACAGGTCTAAGGCTCTTGGGGTAATGGTTTGCTACTGTGTTTCGGGTCTGTTTAGGTTCTGGATTCTGTATGGGTGGTGGGAGGGGGTTTTGGAAGGTGGGGTAAATGTAGCAGGTCTGTGAGACACCGTTTGTCAGCTATGAGGGGATATGGTGGAGGTTTGGAGGTTGTTGTAGAGGTGGTGGACAGTTGTAATCCAAGGCGGGAGTAGGAAGTGAGCAGGGTGGAGAGTTTTATGACATGGCAATCTGCATGTTGGTCAAGGTCCTGGAGGGCAAGAGTTTCAATGTGTGTTAGGGAATCCAAGAATTTGGGATTGAATAGCAGCAGAGATTTACTGATGGAGAGAAGGTTTTGCAAGGAGGTTTGGGGTTGACTGATGTGGTTTTACAGGACTATGTTGAATCGGAAAAGATGGAGGTCATTGTGGAAGGGAGGATGGCAGCTGAAGTTCGGTAATTTGATGGGAAGTCCATTTGGGGGGGGGGGGGGGGGGTCCATGAGCCAAGCAGCAGTGCAGGTACAGTGTGTGGGACAGGGTTCTCACTAGGGATAAGGAAGCTTTGCTGTATTGATGCAGATGGAAGGAGCAAGGCTGCACTGTGGTGGAAAAAATGTGAAAAAATGTAAATAAAGTAGAATTACATCCAAAAAAATTAGTAAACATACACCCAAATAAGTGGGAAAAACCCTGGAAAGGGTGAAACGGATGAAATAATGGGAAACAAGATGAAATATGGGAGTATGTCAGTAGTGAACAGGGAAAACCATGTATATAGCATATGTCTGTTGAATATTCGTTGATTAGGTCCTTTTGCCGCAGGCATCAGGAAGTAATGTCTTTGCCCGGGTTGCAAATGGAATCTGAAAGCAGCTGATGGTCGGTAAAGAAAGTAAACTCATGTCCTTCAATATAATTGTGGAAGTGTCTCACCACCTGATAGAGCACGAGGAGTTTGCAGTCAAATATAGACCACTTGTGTTGTGCAGGAGAGTTTTCTGGAGAAAAAAACTGAGAGGTTCAGTGGTATCGGTGATGTGCTGTTGCAAACCCATGCCTATTGATGTATCACTTGCATTGAAAGTGACAGAGGTGTGGTCTTCAGGTACTAGGTGTGATGATGTGGGTTAGGGCAAAATTGAAGGCACCGAATGCTTGGAAAATATCATCAGTCCATGTAGATTTCCTCATGCCCGAGTGTTTTATCCAATGACAGTGTCAGAGGGTGGTGCCTGGATGGAGTTAGCAAAAGGAAGGTGACAGGGAGATGACAGCAGTAGAAGTTTATAATGCCCAGTAATCTCTGTCCTTCACAATAGTCCTTTAGTAGAAGAAGTTTATGGATAAAATCAACACAGTCGGATGGCAGGCAGATGCCCTCAGCCAACACAGTACAGCCAAGAAAAGTCACATTGCTGTATGTGACTTTTTGTAATTGATTTCAACACCATTGTTACAGAGTAGAGTGTTTCCTGGGCTTGAGCCAAATCCTCTTTGTGTTTCTCAGGGGGAGCCAAATCCTCTTTGTGTTTCTCAGGGGGAGCCAAATCCTCTTTGTGTTCCTCAGGGGAGGGGGAAATAAAGATGTCATCCAAGGAGGTATATGCGAATGGGAGGTTGAACAATGTAGAAATAATATACTGCTGCCAAGTCTGGGCCACGTTTTTTTTTTAAACCAGTGGTAATTAGAGCAATCTTGTGGATGTCGTTCTTGAACACAGGAATTTGATGGTAATCTTTGCAGCAACTCAGTACACTGAACACATGTGCACCTCTGAGCAGCTGGGCAAAGTCCTGACTGTGTGGGATCGGATGATTGTTCAAAACAGTGTGAGGATTCAGAAGCCTGTAGCCCTGCACAGATTAAATGTATTAATTTTCATCTGGATGACATGCATGGTGAAAGATCAACTGCTATATAATTGTCAGATATGCCAACTTTCAAAAGTGAAAAATCAGGAGAATTTTAACGGTGTACTATAGTGAATTACAACACATCCCTGACGATTAAAGTTGCAATAATTCAATACCTGTAACAACTCAGTTACATTTGCTTTGTTATTTACATGTAAATACTAAATAATGGACATACCTGAGCCTTCAGACTGTATAATTTATCATTCAACACCCTGAACAACATGAATGATGAGGTCTGCAGGTTTCTTTGGATTCACACACATTCAAGTGAAGCACTCTCGAGAGAACTTCAGTTCGAAATTACTATCTGAGGAAACAAATTAACGTCTATTAGATTTCTGTTTTGACATTAGCACACTTTTTGCATGAATAAATCACTGTTAAATGATCACACGTTTTCATTTCATAATGCAACCCGTATTTGCATGGCATCTTATGTCTGTAAGACATCTTTCCCAAATTTAAATCAATTTTATACAGGATGTACATGTTAGGCTTAGCAAATGATCTGAATAGTTTATTAGTCTGAATTTGTCTGATTACGGTAGTTACTTATTCAGCACACCTGTAGCTGACTTAGCCTTCTTCAAAAACTCTGAACTAAATTTGTCTTTTTGAACTGATTTTAAACTTAAAAATTTCTCCAAAGACATTTCTGAAAGTATGGACCTAAACTGAGTTTAGGTCTTTGTAACAGTGCTAAAAATTCTCTCACATTCCGCATTACTATGTGGAAATGACAAAATAACCAGCATTACCTTTGCAAGTTTATGATATTGAAGAACCCCATGAACCGATTTCATCTGACCTACCAACGCCCACTGAATATCAATTCTCTTTGCTGCCAAGTTGGTTTCTTCCAGCTGAAATTTATAGACCTGAGAGTGGAGAATATCAACTTCTGTATCTAAGTGTTCACTTTCGCTAGTCAGAATATTAGAAAATCTGTTTGTGAAAAATCTAAGGCTGGAAAATGATGCTTTGCCAATTGCAGAAATATTTGCAACTTCTGCATGCATTAAAACCATCTTCGAATGGAAATTTGTGTATCAAGTAATCACATGATGATAAGAAACATTTTCTTACAGACTTAAAGAATATAGACTTTTCCTCAGGCTTCAAAGTGGTCGCCGAAGCAAATGTAGAATTCCCTATCATCAGATCACAATCGTCCTTTTCATTTGCTGGAGTGTGATAACCTACATCAACAAGAGAGCTGGAGGTTTTAATAATGATTGCTCTCACATTCTTCAATAGTTCCTTTAAAACTGACCTCAATAAGTGGATATGTGGGGCACTTGACTGAAGAGCTACACTTGGGCTCTCAAAGACAGCCATAAAACTTTAAAGGAAAAGGCATAAAGATTTAGGTAAAATTGATGACAGAAACATGAACAGTCGTTTCTCACGTGATAAAGCATGGTCCACAGTGTCTGGTTTTCTGTAAAACTGATGATTGGGTTTTTATTTTAAGTGAGGAGTGTGGTGAAATCTTATGACAGTGCTTGGACTTGTGATATAAAGTAGACACATCTACATTTTGAGGGTGTTTTGGAATTTTATAATTCTCCAAAGTTTCCACTTCAGAATCCTTATCTACAATTTTACTCTTGAACAAACTAACCAAAGGGTCCCACTGCTCCAAAATCCTATCTAAACATCTTTTCAACAATAACCATCATGTAGGCACATGTTTCAGAATTTTCCTCATTTCTGTGTCATGTAAAGTTTGAAACTTTCTAAATTTTTATTACCTCTTTGCACTCCTTTCCAAATAATGAAATATGTCAGTTATATTTAAAGGCAAACATGACGCTCCCTTCTCAGCAGAAATATTAATTACGTGACAAGAACAGCCTACAATGATTGAGTTAGCAATTTCTTGCTTCAAACACCCTGCCACATCCTTTTTTAGCCCTAGCATTACAGGAGTATTATCAGCACCAAAAGCCAGACAGTTTTTTAATGGAATACGGAATTCCCGTAAAGTTGAAAGTAGAAGATCAGCAATATTAGCTCCAGTGTCATCCCCTTTTAAATTAGGCACAGAGAAGTAGTAACCCTAAATATTTTCCTCCTGAAACATTTATCCCTCTAACTTCCCCCTAGGACGCTTAATTCCCCTTAAATTTAGGGGGAAATCGCCCAACTTGGCAACACTACCTTGTAGATACAACAACGCTAATCACTTCACTTTGAACGACTATCGACTACTCCTTGTCCATGATAACTTTACGATTGCGTTGGTGCTACCAGAAGCGGAGGAAATTGGCACTAGCTGAAAGATATTCATTTGCCTCCGAACGCTGCAAACGATAAGTTCCTTACTTCCTTGTAGATACGAAGTGCTATCTATGCCTACTGCCGCTCCCGACAGCCATTGCATGAATCGTTCCATAGACAAGTAGCAGCCATACCTAGTTATCCACCAATATATCGAAGGTGCAGGATTTTCAAATAGTAAGGAAAATATTGAAACTGCTATGAAAATCGGGAGATTGGCCTTGACGGTCAGGAGATCAGGAGGAAGAATGAAAAAGTGGGAGTCTCCCGCTTAAATCGGGAGTCTTCCGCTTAAATCGGGAGTCTCCCGCTTAAATCAGGAGAGTTGGCACGTCTGAATTGTCATATAATGCCTGCATCACGTACCTCACCAAAGACTGATTGAGCATAGCACAGTGTTTTGGGATTGAGGTCGCAAGCCTTGTGTCACACAGGGGATCGTGGGGGGAGGGGTCCTCCATAGTATTGATTCTGTGATAAATACCATTAGTAATTGTAGTGAAATGTGAATCCGTGGGTGGAATGTCACTGTGGGTCCCAGAGGGAGGGCAGGGGAAGGGGAGTGGGGTTCCAGGAGGAATCACTGGCAAGCAAATTGTCACTGACTTTGGAGTCCTGGTCAAGGAGGAAGTACCAGAGAGAGTGTGGGTGTAACTGTCAAAGCGTCCTCAGGGCATGAGGAGATCCTCCAGGACGTAGAACATGTCAGAAAAACAACAATACATGACAAATATTTACAACTCAAACAAATAAGGTAATGTACCTTCCACAGGTCCCAAGTGGAATGATCATCATTTTTTTTACTGAAGAATCATTTTACAAACACTAATGCACTCAATTTAAAATAAGAAAGTTTTTTTTATTTATAAGGTAATAAACATGTAAAAAAACTACTATAATACTTACTTACAATGAACATGTTACTGCACTGAAATTGTGCAGAAGTTATATTGTACTTATACACACACACACAAAATCAGTTGGTTCTACTGAGAAATTCATCAATGGAGTAGAAGGAGTTGGCCACCAATAAATCCTTTAGGCTTCTCTTAAACTGAATTTCATTGGTTGTTAAGCTTTTTATGGCTGCTGGCAAGTTACTGAAAATATATGTTCCTGAATAATGCACACCTTTTTGTACAAGAGCAAGTGACTTTAAATCCTTGTGATGATTATTCATATTTCTAGTATTGATTCCATGAATTGAGCTATTGGTTTGAAAAAGTGATATATTTTTAATGACAAATTTCATTAAGGAATAAATATATTGGGAAGCAGTAGTTAGTGTCCATAGTCCCCTAAACAGGCTTCTGCAGGATGTTCTTGAGTTCACATGACATATAACTCTTATTGCACGTTTTTGTGCCCGGAAAACTTTAGCTTGGCTTGATGAATTACCCCAAAAAATAATCCCACATGACATTATGGAATGCAAGTAAACATAGTATGCCAGCTTTTTCATTTTTATATCCCCTATGTCTGACACAATTTGCATTGCAAATAGAGATTTGTTAAGATGCTTCAGCAGTTCTGTGGTGTGCTCCTCCCAGTTGAATTTATTATCAAGCTGTAATCCCAAGAATTTAACACTGTCCACTTCTTCTATCTGCTTGTCATCGTATGTTAGGCATATACTCATGGGACACCCCTTATAAAGGTCTGAACTGCATGTAGTGTGTTTTTTCAAAGTTTAGTGACAAAGAATTGGCTAGGAACCAGTGATTAATGTCCACAAATATTTATTAGCCGATCTTTCTAAGACTACACTTGATTTGCTATTTATTGCAATGTTTGTATCATCAGCAAACAAAACGAACTTGGCATCTGGTAATGTTACTGATGAAAGGTCATTGATATACACAAGAAAAAGTAAGGGCCTAAAATGAAACCTTGTGGGACCACACATGTAATTAGTTCTCAATTGGATGATGCCTGATAGCTTAATACATGTCTCTTTCCTAGTAACACCCTTTGTTTCCTGCCAGAGACATAAGATTTGAACCATTTTGCAGCTTTTCCTGTTACACAACAATAATCTAATTTACTTAAAATGATATTGCGATTTACACAGTCAAATGCCTTTGACAGATCACAAAATATACCAGTTGCCTGCAATTTTTTGTCTAATGAATTAAGCACATTTTCACTGTAAGTGTAGATAGCCTTTTCAATATGAGAACCCATTAGAAATCCAAAATGCGACTTTGACAGTACGTTATTTGAGATAAGATGGTTATAAAGCCGATTATACATTCCTTTTTCTAAAATTTTTGAGAATGCTGGCAAAACTGAAATTGGACGGAAATTTGATGCAATTTCTTTATCTCCTTTCTTAAACAGTGGCTTAACTTCAAACTCTACTGATGTATCTCACTTAAGTAATTGTGATTTTGTCATGCTTCTAGGTGGTTCAAACGATATATATAGGAATGAAACAAAAGGGTTTGCAAAAGAAATGAAGGAATGCTTAAACAACCTATTACATACAAATGTACTCGTTGTTAACATTCCTCATCGTTATGATTTGCCTTCCTGGTCCTGTGTCAACCAACTGCAAACAAACTGATATCAGAAATATGTTCTACATTTCATAATCAGAAATATGTTCTACATTTCATAACGTAGAGATAATTGATACATACAATTTAGGAAGAAGATTTCATACAGCTCATGGACTACATTTAAATATGTTAGGAGAGGACCAAATAGTAGAAAAACTCCGAAATCATATGAAATCAGCCCCAAGTATCAAGATCGCCAAACAACCACAAATTACAAAATGGTTTAGGCCAAAAACAGAAGCTTTGATGGAAGCAGAACTGTGTCAACCACTCAAAACCATCTCTGCTACTGAAAATTGCGTGCAAGAAGCCACACACAAAAATAAAATCTCGGCCAATTTTTTAGGGTAAGTGCTGTGTCGGAAATACCTTTAGAAAAGAAATTAATTAAATCCTTAACTGAAAAGTCACAAAGTTAATCATTTCTTGTATTACACCATAATGTCCAGTTATTCAGAAATAAGATTCAAATGCTGGAAGTGTTAATTCAGTCTCAAATAAATCCAGATGTAATATGTATTACCGAACACTGGCTGTCTAAAGAAGAAATTCAGTCAACCACTATTTCAAGGTACTCATTAACAAGCTTTTATTGTAGGAATTTCTCCACACATGGCGGTACTGCTATATTTGTAAAGGACCAGACAAAATTCAGTGAGGTAGGCCTAAATGAACAGATTGCATTATCTGAAGATAAGGAATTTGAGCTTTCTATGGTTAAGCTGCCTGAACTAAGCTATATAATTATAATGTATACAGAGCACCAAGTAGTAATATTCCAAATTTTATGACCAAATTAGAAGTTCTGCTGAATAGTCTCAGCTCATTAAATGCGAGAATAATACTTTGTGGCGATTTTAACATTGATTTATCAAAAAACAGTAATGCTAAACTTGATTTGTTAAACATGACCAAATCCTTTAATATGATCCCCACAATACACTCTCCAACAAGATCAACAGAGCATACTGATTCAATAATTGATCAAATCTTCATAACTGATACTGGTTACAAACTCACTGGCAAAGTACTGAGCATGGGATACAGTGACCATGATGCTCAGCTACTGAGCGTTGACATGGAAAATAGTAAAATCAGCCCCAAAAAAGTATTTCAAAGAAGAAACTTTTCAGATGGCAGTATTAGGATTTTTAACTTCCTATTAGCTAAGGAAAATTGGGACAGTGTTTACATGCAAACAACTGTTGATAATATGTTCTTAAGCTTCCATAACACCTTCCTTTATTACTTTAATACAGCATTTCCTTTTGAAACAAAAACTTCAAGCAATCAAAATAGAAAGTCGTGGGTAACAAAAGGAATCAAAATTTCTAGTGAGAGAAACAGATTTCTCCAATATTGCTCCAAAAAATACATAGTCACTGAAGAATTTTCTGACTATTGTAAAGCCTACAAAAAAACTTATCTTAGAGTGATTAGACAGGCAAAACTTTTATGGAATGACAATTTCGTAAGAAACTCTTCAAACAAAATGAAAGCTATGTGGAAAGTTATTAAAAAAGAAACTTGTAGTTCAACACCTAAAAAGGAAAACATTTCTCTAACACTTAATGACTCTAAGGTCACAGATCCATACACAGTTGTAAACAAGTTCAATGAATATTTCACCTCACTAGCAGAAGATCTCATTCAGGCAAATTGCAAGGTATCGTTCTTCAATTCCACCAATACATCAAACAGCACTAATGCTACAATGTTTGTTTATGAAACAAACCCTGATGAAATTAGGAACATAATAAAATTGTTACCCAATAAAATCTCTAGTGGCTATGATGAAGTACCTGACCTCATATTAAAGGTGTGTGCTCCCCATATAGTAAAGCCATTATCAACCATCTACAACCAATCATTAAAAACTGGCATTTTTCCAAATGCTCTCAAAATAGCTAAAGTCTCACCATTACTAAAGAAAGGTTCCCCTGATTTAGTATCCAATTATAGACCATTATCCATATTAAGCATCTTTTCAAAAATCCTGGAAAAACTTTTTTATGACAGGCTTATAAATTTCATAAAAAACCACGCACCAATCAGCATTCAACAACATGGTTTTAGTAAATCTTTATCCACCCAGACAGCAATTTTTGAACTGTTGGACCACATACTGAAATCAATTGACCAACATAATATAGCTGCAGGTATCTTCTTAGATCTCTCTAAAGCCTTTGACGTACTAGATCATAAAATACTGCTTGCTAAATTGGAAAGAAGAGGAATAAGAGGTGTGGCTCACAACTGGCTATGCTCTTACCTACAAAACCGCAGACAGAAGGTATCACTTCAATACGATATTAATGTACAGAATAAAATAAATAAAACAGTTTTCCTCTCGGAGGAAAGAACAATAAGATATGGTGTTCCCCAGGGTTCTGTTCTAGGGCCATTACTTTACCTCATTTACATAGATGATCTTGTTGAACGTATGAGCCCACAAAAAACTATCCTGTTTGCTGGTGATACAAGCATAGTGTTGACTGGATCTAGCCCTGAATCCCTTCAGACAATATCTGATAACTCTATGAAAAAACTTTCTGAGTGGTTTAACAAAAATGGCCTAATTGTTAATAGTGGGAAAACTGTATGTATCAACTTCCACCTAATTCCCACATCCAATCAAAAAACTATCCAAGTAAAGTTAAATAATGATAAAATTGAAAATGTAAATGCAACAAAATTTTTGGATCTATGGGTCCAACAAAATTTAAAATGGGACACACATATAAACAACTTATCAAAGAAACTCTCATCATTGTGCTATGGACTAAGAATACTAAAATCTACTACAAGTAAATCCACACTAATGCAAGCATACCATGCGCAGTTCCACTCATTGCTCCGCTATGGAATCATCTTTTGGGGAAATTCAACTCACAGCACAGATATATTTAAACTACAAAAAAGAGCACTGAGGATAATCTGTGGCCTCAAAAAGCTGGAATCCTGTAAATGTCAATTTATAAAACTTAATGTTCTAAGCATCCCATCCCTATTCATTCAAGAAACAATCCTATTCACCAGGGAATACCTCTCAAGAACAGGCAAATTAATCCAAAACAATGATATACACGCTCATTATACCAGAGGGCAATCTAATATCCATCAAATTTTTTCAAGGACATCATCATACCAAAAATATGTAACTCATCTGGGTGTCGTATTACACAATAAAATTCCAGAACAAATAAAAACTGCTCCAGATCCAATATTTAAAAATAAACTAAATGCATTTCTGATAAAGCACTGTTTCTATTCAGTACAAGAATTCCTGCAAATGAAAAATTATAAAGTTCCTTTGTAAAATACTGTGATTAGAGTAAAACATTCTGTAGGCAAAATAATAACCTAATTTCTACTATACACAACTATGTTTCAGTTTCACTTCCCAAAAATTTTTAACTCGCTTTTTGAATGTACAAGTACACATTCTATTAGTACTAAAACGTAATTGTCTGTGAAATCTCAATGTTAATTTCATGTTTAATGTAGTTTTTAAATGACATTGTCCTTCTGTTGTGTTTCCAGTTGACATTTTCACTATTCTGTGATCTCAGTGATTATTTGTGTAAATTTAAAGTAGCACTACATTGCCTACATGTTTCTTAGTTCCCCATGTAAATTGTTTGTATTCTCTGTATGTGAAGTTACTATATTCATCAATGAACAATTTTGTGTACATTTTTTAAATGGCAGTCCATTGCCTATTTTTTTTTCTCCAAACTACATATTTGTTAAGAAAAATGACTTGTCCTATATCATGTGTACTTTGTACAATATGTGATCCACAGGATAAATAAATAAATACAAATACAAATATTTCAACCATACAGGAAATATTCCACTGATAAACGACTGGTTACACAGATAGCTTATATGTCACTTAGAATCACATTCTTTAATTAACTTTGTTGATATTTCATCATACCCACTAGATGTTTTTGATTTTAAAGATTCTATGATGGACATTATTTCTGTTGGGGTAGTGACGGTCAAATTCATATTATGGAAGTTACTTGAAATGTCTGGTCTGAGGTATTGCATAGCAGCATCTACAGAACTTGACAATTCCATCTTTTCAGTAACAGTTATAAAATGTTACTCTTAATGCTATTTGTCCCTCTTCATGTCTGGCTCTACCGGTCTCCTCCTTCACTATATCCCATACTGTCTTTATTTTGTTATCTGAAATGACTATCTTTTCCTTGTAATATATTTGCTTTGATGTTCGTATTACAGTCTTTAATATTTTGCAGTATTTCTTGTAATGTGCACATCAGAACTGTTTCGGATTGACAGATACAGTTTTCTTTTTGTTTGACAAGATACCCCTATTCCTTGAGTAATCCATGGCCTTTTTGCAGACTTTGCTCTAACCTTGGTTAGTTTTGGGTGATAACAGTGTTCAAATAAAGTAAGCACTTTATTAGCAAAAGTGTTATATTTTTCATTCATGCCATGAGCACTGTAAACATCACTCCAGTGAATAAACATCACTCCAGTGAATGTCTCTGAAGAGTGTCATAAAATAATCCATTTTTGGCTCATTGATTACCCTCTTGAGCTCAGATTTAACAGATTTTATATCCTGTTCAGTATTAACATTTAACAGAAGGAACTGCATATCATGGTCTGAGAGGTCATTGACTATTGGTTCTGGAGCATAATTTTGTTCATTGGACTTTTCTATAAAGATATTATCAATGACTGTTTTTGAGCAATTGGCTACCCTAGTGGGGAACTTTACAGTGGGAATTAAGTTGAATGATAGTGTTACTAACTCAAAAAAGTTCTTATTGGGAGAGTCTTTAAGGAAATAAACACTGAAATCACCAGCAACCACTATTTCTTTGTTTTTGGTTGTTACATGGGCCAGTACAGCTTCAAGGTAGTTTATGAACAGATTAAAGTTACCGTATTTACCCGAATCTAAGCCGCACTAATCCAAAAAACCGCCTGCGGCTTAGAATCGAGTACAAAGCAAGCGGAAGTTCTGAAAAATGTCGATAGGTGCCGCCACAACTAACTTCTGCCGTCGAATACATGTAGTACACAGGCATGCATTGTAGGCACAAAGATAAATACTGGCGCCAAAACCTCTGTGTCAGTAAATAAATTAGAAAAAAAAAGTGGAAGACGAGCTTTTTTTCTCTGCCCCGAGTTTCAATCACTGCATTTTCATACATTATCCAACGAAGTAAATACAAATTCCGTATTGCTCATCTTCGAATGTAGCAGAATTTCAATGTACTACGAAAATCCGACTGGCAAGACTGCTTGAGATGTTTGTCAATATGGTCAACTCTACGTTCTGAATTTTTTCCTACCTGTGAGAAGAGATGGTTGCTAATAGGAACCTGATTAAATGTGAATCACATGCATTATTCTTTTCACCATAAGAATAATACGAATATAAACATTTTGCCATGTATTCTTTCGTGTTTGCTGCTATCTCGTTTAAATCCTGTCTGCCTAATAAACTACGAAACTAGAGTGAGACAACAGCAAACGCGGAAGAATATACGTATTGTGTCATGTTTATATTCGTATTATTCTTATGCCTAATAGTGATACAGTCAGAAATGAAGCACAACAACTGACTAGATTTTTAAATCTAAGATGGCTCTAATTTTTGTTCAGAATTTGATGTACTAAAGAAGCGGCCGCAAAGATTTTCAAACGGAGAAAAATTTTCGCCCAACTCTCGTTCAGAACATGTTCTATCATATGCAGTCTATTATTTGGTTCTTGTTGATCATTATCAAAGAAAGCAGCAGTTTAAGTAACAACAAATAGCAGTCCCTTGCCATTGTTTCGCTAATGAGACGATTTTTTTCTCTCTCTAATTAAAAAAAAAAAAAAGCGGCAGTAACGCGCACAAAAGAAAGCCATGCCGCAGGCGGCGGCAGGCCGTAAACACTCACTATCAGAATGCGACAAACAATGCATGACACAGTACAGTAATGCATTTTCAGCTTAGAGTGACATAAACACCTATAACAAAGAAAACGGCACTTATCAGATCAAAGCAAAATAAGCAATCGATTCAAACCAGGCGAAGCACGTGAAAAAGGAAGGGTACCCGTATAAATACGGACGGAGCGCCTGATGCATAGCAATGGCTACCTGGTAAAGCTTAACTGCTAAGCTTACGACTCGAACGAAACTACTGTAGCTGTATCGTTATTCATTCGACCTAAATTGTCTCTCACATTACAATGGGCCAGCTTTGCTTCGATTTGGAGGTGCGGCCTAAAACTTTTCTCTCCCCTTGAATTTCGAGTCTTAAATTTCACGTGCGGCTTAGATTCGGGAACTTTTTTTTCCTTTATTTCGAGTCTCATTTTTCAGGTGCGGCTTAGATTCGAGTAAATACGGTACCTGCAGGTGCTCGATATACAGGCTGGCCCAGGGGTAGTGACCAGGCCAAATATCTCACGAAATAGGCATCAAACGAAAAAACTACAAAGAACGAAAATCGTCTAGCTTGAAGGGGGAAACCAGATGGTGCTACGGTTGGCCCGCTAGATGGCGCTGCCATAGGTCAAACGGATATCAACTTTGTTTTTTTAAATAGGAACCCCCACTTTTTATTACATATTCATGTAGTACATAAAGAAATATGAATGTTTTAGTTGGACCACTTTTTTCGCTTTGTGATAGATGGCGCTGTAATAGTCACAAACGTATAAGTACGTGGTATCGCGTAACATTCTGCCAGTGCAGACAGCATTTGCTTTGTGATACATTACCCGTGTTAAAGTGGACCGTTTACCAATTGCGGAAAAGGTCGATATCGTGTTGATGTATGGCTATTGTGATCAAAATGCCCAATGGGTGTGTGCTGTGTATGCTGCTCGGTATCCTGTACGGCATCATCCAAGTGTCCGGACCGTTCGGCAGATAGTTACGTTATTTAAGGAAACAGGAACTGTTCAGACACTTGTGAAACGCTAACCACGACCTGCAACAAATGATGATGCCCAAGTAGGTGTTTTAGCTGCTGTTGCGGCTAATCCGCACATCAGTAGCAGACAAATTGCGCGAGAATATGGAATCTCAAAACGTCAGTGTTGAGAATGCTACATCAACATCGATTGCACCTGTACAATATTTCTATGCACCAGGAATTGCATGGCGATGACTTTGAACGTCATGTACAGTTCTGCCACTGGGCACAAGAGAAATTACGGGACAATGACAGATTTTTTGCACGTGTTCTATTTAGCGATGAAACATCATTCACAAACAGCGGTAACGTAAACCAGCATGATATGCACTATTGGGCAACAGAAAATCCACGATGGCTGCGACAAGTGCAACATCAGCGACCTTGGTGGGTTAATGTATGGTGCGGCATTATGGGAGGAAGGATAATTGGCCCCCATGTTATCGATGGCAATCTAAATGGTGCAATGTATGCTGATTTACTAAGTAATTTCTACCGATGTTACTACAAGATGTTTCACTGCATGACAGAATGTGATGTACTTCCAACATGATGGGTATCTGGCATATAGCTCGCGTGCGGTTGAAGCAGTATTGAATAGCAGTATTGAACAGGTGGCCCGTACGTTCACTGGATCTGACATCCCCAGATTTCTTTCTGTGGGGAAATTTGAAGGATATTTGCCATCGTGATCCACCGACAACGCCTGACAACATGTGTCAGCGCATTGTCAATGCATGTGCGAACATTACGGAAGGTGAACTACTCGCTGTTGAGAGGAATGTCGTTACACGTATTGCCAAATGCCTTGAGGTTGACGGACATCATTTTGAGCATTTATTGCATTAATGTGGTATTTACAGGTAATCATGCTGTAACAGCAGGTGTTCTCAGAAATGATAAGTTCACAAAGGTACATATATCACATTGGAACAACCGAAATAAAATGTTCAAATGTACCTACGTTCTGTATTTTAATTTAAAAAACCTACCTGCTACCAACTGTTCATCTAAAATTGTGAGTCATATATTTGTGACTATTACAGCGTCATCTGTCACAAAGTGAAAAAAGTGGTCCAACTAAAACATTCATATTTCTTTATGTACTACATGAATATGTAATAAAAAAAATGGGGGATTCCTATTTTAAAAAACGCAGTTAATATCCATTTGACCTATGGCAGCGCCATCTAGTGAGCCAACCATAGCGCCATCTGGTTTCCCCCTTCAAGCTAGATAAGTTTCGTTCTTTGTAGTTTGTTTGTTTGATGCATATTTCGTGAGATATTTGGCCCGGTCACGATCAACGGACCATCCTGTATGCTTAATAGTAGGAAGGATTTTTTGTGAAATTCTGCTTATGCTGCACATGCTTCCACATGCTCTTCTAGGCAAAATTTATGAATGTCTATGTTCTTAAATTTATGACAGTTCCTGTGGAAACTCCTCCTTTCTCCATTTCTGCTCTACAAAAGTGAGACGCTAACCTGAATCCTGTAACACTTAAAAGTTCTATACGAGTGGTCACATGATGTTCAGAGAGGCAGATTGTGTTAGCTGGGTTTGAGGACTCTAATTCATCTACACAGATAATTAATTCATTAATTTTATTTCTCAGTCCTCGAACATTTTGATGCAATAAAGATAGCTGACATTTCACATTGACTGAGTCAAAATTGGGTAGAGTTGAAATATCTGCTGACTGTTGAAAATTCTTAACCAATAGCTGTTTATGCTGATGTAATAAGCTATAATTATGTTTTTTGGTTTCTTTCTCACATTGAAGGTTTGTCTCAGTCCTGACCTCTCTTAGTTGATAGTTACCACAAGTGTAATATCAGTACAAAGTATCAATATGTTTGTTTCAGTAACCATACTTGGTACAAGTCAACAACAATAATAGACGAATCAATGACAATAAGCAGATGAGGCATCAATTTATTTTAAAAATGTATGAATTCTTATCTGGGCACCACTGTTGCCCCTCCCCCCCCCTTTTTTTTTTTGAGAGGCACATTCATTGGTTGTTCTTGCCCACAAAAAACAATAAACTGTTGTGTCATAAATAGACATTAAACACAGACATGTAAAAATGAAGTAAAATTTTAAAAATGAGGTCATCCTTGAAAAATTAAATACAGAATGAAAAATGCAAAATAAAATTTACATTTCTACAGTCAAAATATTCAGGATTTTAGTACTTGTGAACAAACTTCGGACATCACTAACACGCTATAATATAACGAAATGCAGCTGCCGATAGACTAAAATTTCCCTTGCTAGGGAAGAAAAATTATCCTCCCAGTTCCTATGTTACTATGTGTGCACATCTTAATAAACCTTAGATGGTTATTGGTGTAGCAAAACAGTTGCATGACAAAACACTCTTGACTAAAGTTTGGGCCTCCAAATTCAAATAATGGCTAACAACTGTCTGGTGCTAATTTAAAGTAGCATATTGTGTAATATTTCTTTTAATTTGCTTCATTTGTATTGTGTGACCATTGGTAGGTACTTGTTGGTAGAAGTAAAAAGTTTTTGTCACTGGAATTACTGCCAATCTGAGTGATGTAATATTGGCAGGGATTGGGGGGGGGGGGGGGGGGGGGGTGTACTTACTGAGTAATCATTGTACAACAGTCTTCATTTAATTAATTTTGTGATCACTACTGCAAACAAGCAACACATCTGGGTATGGACATCTCTATAATGTGCGGTCATAGAGTTCAGCTGATCAGTATTGTCCAAGTGTTGTCAGCAGTGAATAAAGTGCTCAGTTTACCACAGTAATGTGAGTGAACCATGGTGTATGAATACAGTTAACTTAGAATTTTATAGAGTGTGAGGCATAAAAGCATAGTGAATACAACGAAAAAATGACTGATTTTTTTTGTACCTCAAGAACAAATCAGAATCAAAAATGAAAGTAGGAGAATAAAAAAAATATACTACCTGCAATGAAATATCACAAGATAAGGGTAATAAAGCAAGTAATTGTACTAAGCATAGTGAATTAAGTGAATGACTGATTTTTGTAAGTTCTTTGTAACTCACGAACAAATGAAAACCAAAAATGAAACTGAAGGAATAAGAAAAAATTATTTGCTGTGAAGTATCACAAGAAAAGGGTAAGTGAAACTCAAATATATCTATTAAAATGCCAGTAATTGTACTGATGAAGAAAATATAGGTCTATCTGTACAGCTGCCGACTTCAAGATATTTGATGAAAAGGATAGCAGTCTCCTGGTAAGTATTTTTGATGTTGGACATTACATTGAAAAAGGGTAACTCATTGTTCCCTGAAGAATAAGATTTTATTCATTCCATGGCCATCTGACAGGAATTACGATTTAAGATTGATGTACAGGGTGATTATAATTAAAGCTAAACTTTCAAACCACTGTAGAAATAGCACAAGTTATCAAAACGACATCAAATTGCAACAGAATATTATTGGAGAAGGGGGAAAATGTATGTCAGAAGAAAAATAAAAAGTTACAAAATGTAGTAATAGATGGTATTGTAAGCATCATAATTTCATAGTGGTCAACTACAAATGTCAAATGAATCATACAACAATGCCTAAGTTGTACATTTGATGTTAAACAAATTGTACTACTCAGTGTGCATGGGTGTACAGGTACGATGTACACAAGACCATCCACCAAGGCAAGGTCATATCACATCGGATGGGAAAAATGAGTTTTTAATTGTACTGAGGCCAAAAACAGCATAAAAAGCATCACTCACATTGGCTTTTAATTGTCCTGAGACCAAAAACTGCATAAAAAGCATCAATCACATCGGTTTTTAATTGTCCTGAGGCCAAAAACTGCATAAAAAGCATCAATCACATTGGTTTTTAATTGTCTCGAGGCCAAAAACGGCATAAAAAGCATAAATCAGAATCAAACTGGATTATTAATTTCTGCGTGACTGGTACAAAACATGTTCAATATGCTGTCAACCTTTTTCTGCAACAAGTTGAAATTGAGAAACAGCATGTTCCACAACTGATCAAAGTGTTTCTGGGGTCACATTCAGAATGTGTTGTGCAATGGATGCCTTCGATGCAACTAAGTTTGCAATCAGAACACAAAACAAAACATCTTTCAGATAGACCCACAGGCAGAAGTCACAAAGATTAAGATCAGGTGATTGGGATGGCCAGGCTGTAGGGAAATGGCCGCTAATTCTAGCATTTCCGAAATGGCTCTTCAGCAGCTGCTTAATTGGATTTGCAATGTGCGGAGGTGCGCTATCTTGCATAAAAATTATCCCATCCATGCTGTTGGAGAGCTGGAATGATGTTGCGCAAAAAGACACTCATACCGCTTACCACTGATGGTACAGGTAACAGGACCAGAAGCACCTGTCTCTTCAAAAAAATATGCCCTATGATAAATGATGGTGTAAACCCACACCACAGAGTGATCTTTTCAGGATGAAGTGATACTGGTTGATTTGTGTGTGGATTTTCCGTTGCCCATATTTGACAATTCTGTGTAGTGACATATCCTGTCAAATGGAAATGGGCTTCTTCTATCCACAAAATCTTCCATGGCCAATCGTCTACTTCCATGTGAGCAAGAAATTCTATGGCAAAGGTCTCTCTAGCTGGCAGGTCAAAAGGAATCAACTTGTTCACATAGGTAATTTTGAATGGATAGCAAAGAAGGTTGTTTCATAGGAATTTACACACCGTGCTCCAGGTATGTCCAATGTTTGGGCAATTCTTCATGCAATACACGTTTGCACACCACCACTCGTCTCCTCCTGCATCTCTGTGGCCACTGCTTCCACTGACGTCCAATCAATTTATTTCCTCCCTTTACCAGGCTGCACACCAAAAGAATTTCCAAATCATTTTCTCCAGACCCACAGCAGCCATCAGACCAACGCCTTTTTTCAAACCCTTCAGTGTCCAGAACTTGTGCAGAGCAATGTTTGCACAATCATTGTTCTTGTGCTGCAGCTTTACAAGCAGAGCGCATTCCTGCATTGAGACAATCATGGCAAATGTCACAGACGTGAAAGGAGGAAAAGCCATGTACCCGGCGTGTTCATACCAACTTCAGTGGGTCGTGCGCATGACAGGTGTTTTCATTTACGTATTCTGACACATACAGTCCACCTGCTAGGCTGAATTGCAACGTGCTTGCCTCCCATGCAGCAGGCCCAGGTTCGATTCCCCGCCAGGTTGGAGATTTTCTCCGCTCATGTACTGGGTGTTGTGTTGTCCTCATCATCATTTCATCCTCATCACTGGCACGCAAGTCGCCCAATGTGGCATCGACTGAAATAAGACTTGCACTTGGTGGCTGAACTTCCCCCGGACGGGGCCTTCCAGCCAGCGATACCATATGATCATTTCATTTTTTTGACACATATAGCACCATCTTTTGATTAATTTTCACAGTATTTTTTTTTCTTCTGCCATATGTTTTTTTCCCTTTTCCAATAATATTCTACTGCAATTCGACTTCATTGTGACCAGTAGTGTTATTTCTACAGCATTTTGAAAGTTTAATTATAATCACCCTCTATATGACATAAAGAGAACATTTCAATTGGACTGACTGTCATTACACCCATAGTTTGTTTATAATAAAGTGGTTTAATGTGCACTTACAAAGTTGTGTGCATTTTTCCACCAATGTAAAACACATGACAATCATGATGGTTCATTCATAAGCCACCCATTCAGCAATTTCAAAATTTTCCATGAATCTGTAAAAAAGCGTATTAATTCCAAATGTTATAAAGATGCAGTTGAAACAACCAAGTAATTCTGTTAATGTTATGACAAACTAAACTAAGAGCAGAACAACTCATCAACAAGAATCTTCTGAAATAAGTACAAACTAATCACACTAAACTGAAATTATATGTTTCTTGCATATTGTTTTCTGCATTACGTGATCTGCTTTTAAGAAGAAAAACACATATCCCTAAACAAATTGCAGTTTTATGTTATGCATTATCCTCCAGGTTGTGCGAGTGGGAACATGATATAATTTGCACATTACTGCTTTTGAAAACTGATGTTGAAGTTTTCGGTAGTGGCTTAGACATGTAAAACATGTGGAAATGACATCCATACAAAAATTTGAATGCAGGAAAACAACCAACTGTGAGAATAGGGAGTGCATCAACAAAAAATAATGTAAATAGCAGGAGAACATAAAATCTGGGAATGTAGAGATAGGTTTCACACTATTTACACTGTTAGCTTCTTTATGCTTATAACACTGACCAGGTACTAAAACTGCTTGGAGAAAACAATGAGCATATAACAATCTCTTCAAAATTTCTAAATCAAATGCACGAGGAAACGATTTTGCACATACTGACATGAAACCCTGCGGGCTCCCGTGCCTTCCATAACCCTTTCTTGTATTCCTTTCCCTACAATCACGTTCCAGACCGCATGATTATTAGATTTTTATTTCCCTTTACACACTGAATTACCCGTTGAATATCCTCACATACTTTATCTAGGGATGTATACCTGAACTATCACTGTCAGCATTCGTTTACTGTGGAATCTGATAAGACCAATTCTATCACTGTACTGTTCACTGTAGCTAACTCTCTGCCCTACTTTCCTATTCATCCTCCACCCGTTATACCATTTTCTGCTGCTGACAATACAGCCCTACATTCATCTGAAAAATCCTTATTTTCTTTCTATTTCACTTCACTGAGCCATATTACATCTAGAATGAGCCTCTGCATTTCCCTTTCCAGATTTCCTAACTTTCCTATTGTGTTCAAATTTCTGACATTCGAAGCTAAGACTCTTATAACGTTATCCGGTAGTTGGTTATTCCATCTTTTTCGCATGGTCATCCTCCCCTTGACAGTCCCCTCCCAAATGTCCAAATGGGGACTAATCTAGAATATTTTGCCAACAGAGAGATCATCATGACACTTTCCAATTAAAGAGCACCTATCCTGTGGCTACACTTTATGTGCCTTTAACACAATGATTTTCATTGGCTTTTGCATCTCCATGCCATTGATCATTGGGGATTCTTTCACCTTTTACAGGCAGTTTCCCACCCCAAGAACAAGACAGTGCCCTGAACCTTTGTCATCTCCTCCACCCTCTGTGACAAAGCCATTAGGCAGAACAAAAGTTCGGCTGCCATTGCTGATGTTTTTATTCAAAATTCAAGCAGTGGCTGTGTTCGAACATAGGACATTTTGATTATTAGACAAAGATGCTACTCCTAGACCATGGGTGTCAATTGTTCAGAATTATTAAACGTTTCATAAGTAACAAAAAAACTCCATTAGGTACAGTACAAATACTATGCTTCACATTCTGAACATTACTGACTTTATTTTCAATTTCAACAAACTTAGATCCTATATTTTCATTGAACTCTTCCATTTTCTTTTCAATAATAACCAAACACATATTTCTACTTCCTTCTCTAGTGTTTCTATTTTATTATTTAGATCTATTTTGGTTTGCTCAATTGAGTCTCAAGCTCTTCCTTATTTTCAGAAGAAAATTTCTTTAGTCCTACAGGACTTTTTTTGACAGGATTTAGAAACAGCTTCCATCCTCTTTTCACACAATTGTACAATTTTGTCTTTATTGCATAGAATGAAGGAAGGGCAACTGCTCACCTGGTGCTGACTAATGTGTGACACATAGAAACATGCAATAGAAAACAACAGTATTTATACTAGCATTTGAGCTCTTGCTCTTTCTCCAGTAGAAGTACACACATTTACAAACACAACCACACCATCACCCAAAAGCACATGCCCATGGCTATGGCGAGACTGATTGTTAATTATTGATAGCTGTTCCCTTTGCAAATGGAGGTGTAGAGGGACAGGAAGGCACACATGTGGTGAGTAGGGGATAGTAGGGTGATGTGAGGACAATTCTTTTGACAGATGATTCAGTGGCTGCACACTCAGATGAAAGGAGTTCACTGAGGTAGAATGTATAAGATTTAGAGGGAAGGAGGGGAGGGGAGGAGAGGAGAGGACAGTGGAGATGAGGAGGGAAACAGGGAGGGAAGAAAGAGAAAGGGATGGAAAGGGGGGGGGTTGGGAAGGGGGGAGGGAGGAGAGAGAGAGAGAGAGAGAGAGAGAGAGAGAGAGAAGGCAGTATGTGATCTCACGAGCTGGATGGGGAAGGAGTGCTGTGGGCAGAAGAGAGAAGGGAAGTGGTAAGATGAGGCTGTAGAAAACAAGTTAGTAAAGGTTTTGGCTAGGAGGATTTAGAAAGTGCATGATATACTGGAGAGACAATTCCCACCTGCCCAGTTCAGAGAAACTACTGTTGGAAGTGTTCTGCAACTGGATGGTCAAGTTTACAATTTGTCACAGTTTGGCAGTGGCCATTCATGCAAGTAGACAGTTGGTTACATGCCATATTCACATAGAATTAGGTACAGTAATTGCAACATAGCTGTTATGTAGCATGACTGCTTTCTCCTGTGGCCCTCCCTTTTATAGGGTATAAAATTCCTGTGACTGGACGGTGGTAGGTAGTGGTGGATGGAACAGCTCTCTGACTTAGGTCAGTCAAAAAGGAATGATCCACAGAATGCGGACTGGGAGCAGGATTGGAATAGGGATGTTGGGTGGATAGTGGGTAGGATATCCTGTATCTAAGGGAATAAAAAGAGGTAGTCAAAGCTCTGATGAAGGACATGTGTAGCATTCAGCATTCATGCAAATGAACAGGATAAAACGTATTAAAATTCTGTTTGGTCAGTGTAGTTCAATGATAATGCATTAATTAAATTGTGTTACATTTCAGTTATAAGGGTAAGTTAAATTACAATGAGTTTATTATTAAATGAAGAATTCAATTCTCATAAACAGTATCAACTTCACCTAAGACGAAATATTAGGCTCTCTCATGTTATAAGTCAAAATGACTTTCTAGAGGTGCATGTATGATGACAATACAATTTTCTGGATGTCTACACTTCTCTTCTTTGGTAAGATGTGGACAGTCACAACATATACACATAATGGAATCTTGAATAGTCAAATCAAATATAAAATTATGAGTGCATTCAGGTATTATCTATCTAAAAATCAGTTACCTTGTTCTTGCCTTGCTTCTCAGAATGTAGTGCTTTACACAGTAATTTTTTTTACATCAGTGCCTAATGGTAAAGCAATTTGGAAGAGTGTACAATCCAACAGAGTGATAGAGCAATGGTGGAATCAATTCAGTCTCCTCAGAACTCAAGAAGAAGGACTATAAGACGGAGATGTGCGGAAATGGCTCTGTTAGGAGCGGCTAAGGCGGTGGATGAATGTGTTGAAAGAAATTGTTCTGAAACCTTTTCTTGAGATGAGGCCATTTATTGGTAGAAAAACCAACAGATATGAATTCAAATGGGCAACATGAGTCAGCCCTGGGGAGATGAGGATGAGCCAAGATGTAGTGGTGGGCGAAACGTAGTTCGCAGCAAATTTAGGCGAAGTTAAAGAAAAGTGGTGGCTGCCATTCAGACAAGTCCGAATGGTATGGCAGCTACAGAAACAAAGTCCTCGGCGCCACAGCACTGGGAAGAGAAGATGATGTTCACAGCCACAGGGCGCGCGGCATAGAGCGCGTTTTCGGTCAACGGGCAGCAGGGTACCTCCAGCACAGCCATGCGATTTCCTCTGCCCTGATTGGCCAGGAGCCAAGAAAACCGCAGGGGTGACATGGAAAGTTCTGAAGCATGGCCTGGTCAGCTTCACCTAAGCGGCGTTATCTTGTCAGCACACGAGGGAGGCACGTGATCGAGATTGCCCACCTCGGTGTTGATTTGTTGCTGCCAGACCATGGGACGAGGAAATTACAGGCAGCTGAAACTACAGGCTTATGCTTGACTGTAACAAGAAAATGAAATAAACCATTTGAAAGAAAATAAAGATAGAATCCCCTACTATCTGGCTCAACCTTACACTCCTCCCCCTTCTGGGGGAATGGAAAACGTATGTGATTTTGCGCAACGTGATTGTTATTTAAATGTTGACAATTTTAGTTTGCAAAGACAAAATAGACATTATTTGATTGTTAAAAGTTCCTATGGAAGACGGCAGGGGTCTTAAACTACGGGTGGGTGTAGAGACTTTGAAGACCTCTTAGGGGTCACAAAGGGGCTTACACACTTCAACAATATTATGTTTACACAAGAACAAGGAATAAATATTATAAAACATCAAAACAAAATTACATCAATTAACAAGTGTGAAGAAAACACATTGGAAGGTAATAGTTTGAATCAGGAGTACACGCCAAGCATCTTTGTTTCTTAAATGAATTTAAAAGCATGTATGTATCACCACTGAAGTTACATGCAAGGCTGAGTGGCATGATGTGGTGCGTTGCGTTGGCCTCGGCAGGCAGTGCACAAGCTGCTGGCTAGAAGAGGGTGTGGCAGTGACCAGGCCCATCCACTGTAACTCAGCACTGTAGAGTAGGAAGGGAGGTTCACACATTTCACATGAATTTAAAAGGGGTTTAACACTAGGAGAGCACTCCACTATGTTGCACCAGTTTCCCCATTATTTAATAATACACTTGAACTCTTAAAACTAAAGGAGGGCACATGCCTTGATAAGCTTTTCTTTCGAATCATAGGTGATATTCGCCATATTCGCCATGAGGCTTGGGTTCTGGAACTATTGGAGGGGACGGTCGTAACCGTTTGCAAGATCCCTTTTTATGCAATATCCATATCAGTACAATAATAAAAATAGCAGTGACTGGGGTTAATGTGACACTGGGTATAATAGTTGTATGTAGATTAGTAGCTGTCTGCCATTCACTTAAATGTGCTAACAGGTGATCATAAGAAATTTGTCCTCTCTTGTGTCATCGATTGACGTTGATAGGTGATCATTCAATGTATTAGCTAAAACAGGTAATTCAGCTGACAAAGGAACCACGAATGAACTTTCATGTAAAAAACATAGGTAGATGGGTGCGAATACTGACAGAGTAAGCCATATTGGCATGAAAGGTTACAAGTGGCATAATAACATCACAATAGGAACTGTTTGCTAAAAATCCACTGTTTGAGATTTATCTCTTATGTTTTTGCCTGGAAATTATGTTCATAGCAACAAAGTGTTAATATTGTAGGTTGGTCTAATGTGTACAGGAGGTTTGTGCTAATGGTCCTAAACCAGGGTTCCACTAGGCGAACGACGGTTCGTGAACAGGGTGGCGATTGATGCTTTCCCGAGAAAAGGCTAATCTCACATCCCGTAGGATGGTTCGAAGGGCAATTTCACGCCACATGAAATTATGAACATGTATGCATTCATTCAACCGATTTTGGGACATCATAGTATATTTTTAGCAATCCGGACTAATGACTAGAATGTCTGCTGTATTCCAGCATATATACTGTCCAGTTGCTGACCACACAACAGGGAACACCTGTGTCTTGTAACACTCAAATTGACAATACGAACAGGCAAGGGGTATAAGTATATGGAACTCTAGGGTGTTGGCACATTTTAATAACTGAGTCCTAGCCATAGCATAATAATCGGGAAACACAGCTTCATGTACGGACAACACTAAACGCATTGACGGTGGCAAATCGGTGGTAACATTCTGCAGTACTTGAATAAATTGTTTGGGAGATAAAAGTTCTGAACACAGAATTCCTCGTAATCCTAGCTGTATTGTGACACGTAACTTGACAAGTAGCAGTTGGGTAGTCTGCATGTTATGTGATAGCGTTTGTATGGCATCAGATGCTTCAAGGTTTAGCGTAAGGTTGGATATCTTGGCTTTTACTGTCACAAAGTCCCATTGTACAGAGTTCTCAAAAGAAAAGATTCATATTGGTGGAGTACCATAGCTGTAACATGTCTTGCATACAAATACATTGGTGCCATTCACAGTAGTTCCGTCACCTTCTAGTTTCAATATTTTTCACATGTCTGCTTTTGATTTATTTGGTTTACATACTCAGGACAATGTGCAGATCATTGATACACAACCTTCCCATGGCTGAATAACATCAGTTGTATGAAAAATATGGACATTTGTTCAACAGCACATTGCTATGTATGAAGAATTTTCATGCAAATATTACACTTAAGGACACTGGAAAATCTACCTGTAGGCACTCTCATCTGGTACTCCATACCATTTGTAGTGAAATTGCTTAGGAACTCAAAAGATTAGAAGAACTGGAGTTTTGAAACCCATTTATGAAAGTCAATGGCATCTCCCCTTGTCATAGCAAGAAAAGCAAACAGGAAGAATAGACTTTGTGCTGACTTTAAAGCTAGAGTTAACACTCAGACAGTGATTGAATCCTTACTGATTCCCCATATAGATCAACTTATGGATCATCTAGCAGGTGGACCATTCTTTCCTAGTTTGATTTAGCTGATGCTTATCTCCAACTTCCCCTGAATGAGTAAATGAAAACGTTTATGGTGTTTAATACACACATTGGCTTGTACCAATACCAATGCCTTCCTTTCAGAAGCACTTCTGCTCCTGTTTTATTTCAACACTTTCTTTAACAAGTGATGTCAAATGTTCCATTCTGTTCAAATTATGTAGGTGACATTGTTGTTTCTAGCCATACACTGAAAGAGCACCTCAAGAATTTGGCGTCTTTTTTTTTTTCAAGTTTTAACTAACACAGGACTTAGGTGAATTTATAGAAATCTCCATTTTTCAATGCTGAAATTGAATATTTGAGACATGTTACTGACACCCACAGCACTCGGCCTTCAACTAAGCATTCAGAGGCCAAAAGAGATTACCTTCTCTTACGAATGTAGGAGAACTCTAAGCTGTTCTTGACAAGCTGATATACTACGTGTGTGTGTGGGGGGGGGTCTGTTTTTGACAAAGGTCTTGTTTGCACGATTGCCCGAAATCTTATTTTGTGACAGCCTTTTTGTTGTGCTCATATGTGACTCAGCATCTCCACTATATGGTTAGTAGTAACTATCTTTTTCATAATACTGATACCACATCAAATTCTTTCCAAACACAGTGCAATTAGCCACTCCTGTGTATTACCTCTGGCATAAAAATTTTCCTTCTCAATGGACTGGAGAATGTGAATAATTTTTCAGCAACTGATACACGCATTGCCTAGTTGCTTATGTCTTAGGCATTTTCATCTGCAGAAACCAGTAGTGCTTGCTGCTAAGACATCATTACATGAAGTAGGGGCAGCTTTAGCTCACAAAGTTGGCAACACAGAATGCCCCATAGCATTTGCGTCTAAGACATTGAACAGGACCGAGGCCAACTACAGTCAGCTGGGAAAGAGGGCTTTAGCTGTAATTTATGGTGTCACAAAATATGATCCATATGGTATGGTATAAAGATTTTCTTGTGACTAATTTATTTATTTATTTATTCTCCATTGACAAATACAAGGATTTGTTTTGGATAGTTTACATATTGATCATTTCCCCTTATAACATTGTGGGAAACAATTATATACAACAGGCCTTCAGATAGAAAATTAATTTGCCTTTTTTTTTGTAAATACTATTTATACAAATGAAAGTATTCTACTCCTCTGAGAGCAATTCCTTAATATTATAAAAACACTTATTGCTGAGGAACTCCTTCAAGGCAATTTCAAAGCAGCTTCCACTTAAGCTTTTTAATTTTTTTGGAAAAGAAAAACGCTGACTGTTCTTTATTGTTTGGTGAATAAGATACCTGACCGTACAACACAGAAGCTGCAGAATTTGTCACTACTTCTTTTGTCTCACTTACTATGGGAAATGATCCAGATTTCAGCACATTAGAAGTTTCCTTTTTTCATACTGAACATTCTGATTCACAAGCACTGCAAGCTTTTCCCACTGTTTCTTGGAAAATCACACAGGCTATTGAACAATATCAGTCATTATGACTGCTCAGTCACTACTTTCAGAGGGGTTGGCCTTGTAATCCAAAATCATTCCCAGATGCAGTAGATCACAAATAAATGCAAGATCCATTCTCCTCAGAATGATGTCATTTTATTGCAGTTTTCTAAAGAAAAATTGCAAGTTCTGAT
Source organism: Schistocerca americana (assembly GCF_021461395.2). Classification (NCBI taxonomy): domain Eukaryota; kingdom Metazoa; phylum Arthropoda; class Insecta; order Orthoptera; family Acrididae; genus Schistocerca; species Schistocerca americana. Next base: position 1,214,598,580 of record NC_060119.1, on the reverse strand, counting down.
TCCCACATCTTTGCAACAACATATTTTGACACTATTACACAGCAGACACCGGGGAATCAGGACTAGGCAGTTAGTGTGCCAGCATTGTACATGGCTCAGGCTGGATAAACAAATAGAACATATGACTGCCTGTTGCCACGCATGCACGGATAACCTGGCAGTGTGGAGCCAAGACCTTTTCATTTGGCCTTATCTTGATGGTCCTTAGCAATGTATCCATACTGATTTTGCTGGTCCTTTCTTGAACACAAGATGGCACATTATTGAGGATCCATACAACAAATAAGTTTTTACCTTACAATGCATTTGACCGTTATTGCTAGCACTATCAACGTACTCATTCCTGTCTTTTGCTAAGACGGTTTGCCACATACAGAGCTTTTGGACAATGGTCCATAATTTTCTTTGCTGGAATTTGAACAATTCTCCACAATTTTCTTTGTCAGAATTTGAATAATTTTGACAACAAACTAGAATTCAACATACCTGAATGACATCATTCTCACCTCAATCAGACAGTGCACAAGAATGTTTCATTTGCTCTTTCAAGACTCAGGTGTCCAAACTTTGTGATTCACATATGAGCAAAAATGCTTTGTTGTGGTTTCTGAGCACCTATCACACTAAGTCTTCTCACAATGCTTTTGTCAGCAGATCTCTTACACGGTCATTACCAGTGCACTCCACTGCATCTCTTTCACCCTCACCACCCTGTTTCTGACACTAACTTTACAATGAAGTTTTGCATGGAGGACAAAGTTTTCTATCGTGATCTATAACAAGTCTCACAACTGGGAACCCTATGTTGTCAGTCAGATATTTGGCTGTGCTCATTATATCACTGCCGGAGTATTTTGCATCCTCCAGCAGCACCAAAATCAGCTTCGTTTGTGTGATTATAGTGATCCTTCCATAGATTTTCATTTTTCAGACACATTGCCTGCAGCCCAACCTTTTGCCCCTGAGCAGCCCTTGCCTGAGCCTGACGTCCAGGCATATGGGACTTCCAAAGACTCTGTCATGGAGATCACTCACTGGCCACCTTTGCAACTGCCTCTACATCCACTGCCACCACGCCTATCACTGTTTGCTGCGACAGCTGTCACAGACATTGAGCCTACACTGGCTGTACAGCATTCTGCATCCTCAGCAGCCCAAATGCTGGACCCACCTGTGCCGATGAATCTACATCTACATAGATACTCTGCAAGCCGCTGCACGGTGCATGGTGGCAAGCCGCTGCACGGTGCATGGTGGATTGTACCATTACCACTACTAGTCATTTCCTTTCCTGCTCTGCTTGCAAGTATAGCAAGAGAAAAATAACTCATCACTTAACACTTCTGGGCTGAGATGCCGTGGCCCATACATAGAATTCTCCCCCAACGTTTCGCCTTCGACTCCAGAAGGCATCCTCCAAGGACAATCGGTGAACTGCAATGAGAGCGTGAGTGAGCACCATATGTATAAGCCATCCAGAGGGCGCCGTTGTCAATCATGTGACGTCGGCTGTGCTATAATCTCTGATATTGCCAACTTTCTCAATTGAAATTAATCGATTGTCATGCTGTTGCTGCAATGTTGACATCCATATCTTAGCCTTAATGCCTTCATCTTTTCTATTAAAATTATTGCAGTATTTGGCAATCTCAATGCCCTCTCTGTACATTCGTGCATAATATAGCGATGTCTTTGCTATGACGGTCCTCTCGCTAAACTTTATTTCATGATCATCTTCCTGAAACACATGTCCTGCTACAGCCCATTTATCAATATGTCCAAGGCAGCAGTTCCTTTTATGTTCACCCAGACAGGTGTTGACACTTCTTTTTGTTGTGCCTATATAGATCTTTCCATTACTGCACGGAATTTTATAGACACCTGGTGTAGCTAGAGGATGTCGTTTATCTTTAGCAGATCTTAAAGATTCTTTTATTTTCGTGGTGGGTCTGAAAACAGTTTCCACATTGTACTTGCCTAAAATTTTTCCAATGCGATCAGTGACCTCGTTGATAAATGATAAGAACACTTTCCCCTTGGGTTGGTGTCGATCCTTGTCCGTCATGGCTGTCAGTCTAGGGTGTATTGCACAATCTATCTCTCTGTTGGAATACCCATTCTTCTTGAAGGTCTCTCTAACACCTGTCGTGAAAGCCTTCATTCTATGATCAGAAAAATGACTGTCAATATGCCCCCATATGAACCCTAATTTCTTGTATCTTATCTTCACGTTCATTATGCACAATGTACGGTTTGTCAGTCAGCTTCAAATACCAGTTCTCTAAATTTTCTCAGTAGTGTTTCTTGTAAAGAACGTTGCCTTCTCTCCAGGGCATCTAATTTGAATTCCAAAGCACCTCCATAACACTTATGTGTTGTTCGAAACTACTAGCAACATATCTAGCAGCCCACCCCTGAGTTGCGTCAGTGTATTCCTTCAATCCAACCTGGTACAGATCCCAAAGATTTAAGCAGTACTCAATAATAGGTCTCCACTCTTTCCTAAAATTCTCCCAGTAAACCAAAGTGAACCATTCACCTTCCCTACATCAGTTCTCAAGAGCTCATTCCATTTCATATTACTTTGCAACATTACCACCCAAATATTGAAAAGACTTGACGGTGTTAAGCAGAACACTAGTTGTACTGTATCCGAACAGTACTGTTTTGTTCTTCCTACTCATTTTCATTAACTTACATTTTTTTCACATTTAGAGCTAGCCGTTCATCACACCAGCTAGAAGTTTTGTCTAAGTCTTCTTGTACCTTCATACAGTCACTCAAGTTCAACACCTTACTGTACACTGCAGCATCATCAGAAAACAACCACAGATTGCTGTTCACCCTGTCTGACCTTAGCGTACACCACAGCACCATCAGAAAACAACTGCAGATTGTTGCCCACCCTGTCTGCCAAATTATTTATGTATCGCAAATCCCTGCAGCACTCCTGATGATACCCTTGTTTCTGATGAACGCTCGGTATCAAGGACAACATACTGTTTTGTACTGCTTAAGAAACTAGACATGTGTATGCCCACCAAATGAGAGTGACATTGTGAAAGTATTAAGTAAAGATTTGTGTTCCCACCAAAATCTGCTGTAACAATTTTGGACAATCATGAGGAACTGCAAGGAACCAGTAATAATGGAGGAAAAAACCATTGTGTCACTGCAGCATTGAAAAGGTATAAAAGTAAATTATTTCAATAATGGGCATAAGAACATTTTTAATTTTTGTATCTATGTATTCTTAACAAAATATTATTGTTCATCCCTTTCTTTGTTAGCTACGGTGACTGTTTGGGCAGCTGAAACCCCTCCTTTGTTCGATAATGTATTTCAGAATAACCTTTAAAAAAACCATTTACCCCTTTTAAATAATATTTCCCTCTTACTTTCAAAATCCTTTTTCCAAAATAAATTTCCCTACAAATGGCAACTGAACAATGACTGCAATCTCCAAAAATTTTATGTATAAGTACAATAAAAATTAGAATCCATTATTCGAGATCAACATTGTACTAATAATTATTTTTTGTTGCATATTTATGGTATATGAGGAAGAAGATGGAAAAGACAATAATTACTGGGAACAGAAACACTTAAACCATCCAAATATACTGGAAATTTGAAAATCCTGGACTTCGAGGAAATGTGAACACGACAACTTTCATTTTATGCATGAGAGAGCAATCCCAGCATGATCCTATACTTTGTTCAATTTCCCAACCTTTGTGGCAAGGAACAGAGTCTGATCTTGTAATGTGTATTCTTGTAGTATTTGTCACATAATAGTACCACAATTACATACCACCTTGTTGTGAGCAAAAAGTAATTTCTAAAGATACAAAAAAAAATTTTCTCTAAGAATTTAACATTTTTTACATTTTCAAATGTTACATGTGTTTATCAAATTTGGAATTCAGCAACAAGCAACTATTAATAATAGCAAAAATGAAAATGTTGAAGTATCCACAAATTTGCCAATAAGAGGAGGCAAAACTGGATTGCAACAAGGTGGTAATTTGCCAAATAAAGAGAATATTCAATTACACTCCACTATTACTAGTGAATCACACGTGCATTTTGGCTATAATACTTGGCTCACATGTGACGAGACCAGTCCTCAATCAATGTTGGAAGGTGAAATTTGTGATAGTAATGGAGAAAGAAATAATGGAACTGACTATTAAAATTTTTGCGACTCAGTTTTGAACGAACGAGGTGAGTTCACAAGAATGAATAATGGGGATGGATCAATACGTAATGGTAGGAATGAGATAGAGTGTAGCCAAATATTGCAGGCAATATTAAAAATGAGTTCAGAAATATCCAGCATGTGTACAGAAGTGACCATCATATGTTCAGAAGTTATTGGTAAACATGCACATAATACAAATTTAAGTATTGAAATTACTCAGGTACAGTCAAATCAGTAGTTTAGATACAAAATTAATTTCAAAAATTGACTCTTGCAACAGAAGTCAACAATCTCAGCCAAAAACTTTCTAATCATGTCAGCGTGGTAGAACAAAAAGTTAGATGGTGATCCTGAAACTTTGAGTAATAACTGGAATACAGATCTAACAGGGACAAACTTGACAAGAAATTTTCTAGTATGAATACGCAGTTAAGCCAAAGTTATCAGAAATCAAAAAGGAACAGAAAAAAGATTCAGATCAAGTACAAAGGGTAGTAGAGGTGCAAAAAGCTTTGGAAAATGATCACAAAAATGTGGTTGAATTGGTCACGATTATACAAACAACTGTAGCTGAATTTGTATCGACTTATGGAGAATTGCCAGAGGAAGTACGTAAGCTCATGCAAGATGTTAGTCTTTTAAAGCTACACTGCTGGCCACCGTAAATGCAACACCCTGAAGGAAGCATCCGAATCAAGTGAAATTTACACCATGGGTTTGCAGCGATGAGATATGCAACTGATTAGAATTTCAGCGCAGACGCACATCACGCGTGCCTGTGGCGCCACCTCATAGCGCCATTTAAGGCTTGGCGATTTCGACGAGTGTACGTTCAGCACGTGTGATTACCTTGTGGTTGTTTCACAAGACGATCAGTTATGCCTCGTAGACAACAGCGAACATCGTTTGATCAAGTATCCGAGTTCGACAGAGGAAGGATAGTGGCTTACCGAGATTGCGGATTATCATACAGAGAAATCACTAGTCGTGTTGGACGAAACCAAACAACCGTAATGCGGATATGTGACCGTTGGATGCAAGAGGGTACGACGGACCGACATGGTCGATCGCATTCACCTTGGTGCACCACTGCACGTGCTGATAGGCAAATTGTGTGCATGGCAGTGACGGATCACTCAGTGACATCCCGAACCATAGCACAGCACATTGCGTCTGTAACGCATCATCCAGTGTCTGCGCGTACCATTTGACGCCGTTTACAGCAGAGTGGTCTGTCCGCAAGACATCCATTGCTTTGTCTACCATTGGCGCAGAACCACAGACGTCTCCGTCGCCAATGGTGTGATGACAGACGGATGTGGACGGCAGAATGGAATTACGTTGTCTTTACTGACGAGGCACGCTTCTGCCTGCAGCACCACGATGGTAGGATTCGAGTGTGGAGACACCGTGGAGAGAGGATGCTGGACAGCTGCATTATGCACCGCCATACTGGTCTTGCACCGGGTATTATGGTATGGGGCGGTATTGGATATTACTCTCGCACGCCTCTAGTACGCATTGCCGGTACTTTAAATAGCCGGCGCTACATATCCGAGGTGCTGGAGCCAGTTGTCCTTCCTTACCTTCAGGGCTCAGCCACAGCCATATTTCAACAGGATAATGCGCGACCACATGTGGCACGCATTGTCCAGAGGTTCTTCGTCAATAACCAGATTGAAGTGCTTCCCTGGCCGGCTCGCTCTCCGGATCTTTCGCCGATAGAAAACATGTGGTCCATAGTTGCTCAACGAGTGACCCAGATTACATCCCCAGCTGCCAAACCAGATGATCTTTGGCAACGTGTGGAAGCTGCTTGGGCTGCTGTACCCCAGGAACACATCCAACGTCTCTTTGACTCAATGCCGAGACATGTGGCAGTGGTGATCTCCAACAATGGCGGCTACTCTGGCTACTGATTCTGGCAGAAACCACATGTCACAGACGTCTGTAAACGTAATCATTTGATACTTGGTCAACATGTTATCTACAAAATAAATTTTGTTGTGCTACCTCTTGTCTTTCTTGGTGTTGCATTTACGGTGGCCAGCAGTGTAGATCATACATTTCTAACATCCGAATGTGAAGGGTTTAAGAAGGATCTATAGAAATTAAACAAAAGAGCCAAAGCAGGAATATTTGACCATGACATCACGCTCACAGAAAAGTGTATTCAGGAACACAGGACTTATATCGAGGCGGTGGAGGAACTAATTAGTGAGTGTGAAACAAAAATGCTTGCCAAAAATTGACAATGACATGTAAATGATCAAAGAAAAAAATAAGCGAAAATAATAGTTCAAACAGTCCATATGTAGCTACAAACCAGAATCAGTCATCTGTAGAAAATAATTGCGCAAACATGGTTTTGCCGCAATGAGAGTACAATACAGGTGAACCAGAACAATTTGGAAATAATTATGTGAATGTGCCAATGTTGTTGAACACTGTCATGCTGTCAACAAAGAGGCAGAGAACAACATCACAGTCAGATGAAAGAGCAAAAGGAAGATGAAAGAGCAAAAGGAATAGTCTGTCCTTATTGATGAAGGTTAGCATGGAGAGCTGCATCAAACCAGTCTCAGGACTGAAGACCACAACAACAACATTGATGAAGGTTTGCTTAGACACAGACAATCTTTTTGCAGGAATCGAAAAAGGCACACCAAGTGGTATTTGTGCGAGCATTTAGGAACATATTGCCCCAATATGGTCCGAACAACAAAAAAACCAATTCATTGTAGGATGGATTCAAGGTGACGCCTGTTAATGAGCAGCGGAAGAAGCCTACAATACATACATAATACAAAGGATTTGAACAAGCCTTTTTGGAGAAATACTGGTTACAGGGAATACGAGAGAAACTCCGAATGGAGGTCTTTGACCTACAACCTTTCGATGCAAAACACCTCGGGATACAATATTATTTCGAAAAATATTTAAACAAGACAAGATACTGGAGTAAACCGATGTCACCTGTTGATGTGTTAAGAACATTAAAAGGACTGTTACCCATGCAAACACTTGGAAAATGGATTGCAGTATCCGACTTATGAATAATTTTTATACATAGTTGATTCCATTGATCTCACATATGAAAGCAGCCTTAAGACAAACGATTATAATCATAATCAGTCAGTTAACAACTACAACTATAATGGCAATAATGACAGTGGGAGCACCTACACCAAAAATAGTTGTAGCAACTACTGCAACCAATATGGTAACCAACAACAAGCGTATCATCGATACATACCGCCCCAAAAGTACAGTGAGAACTGTAATTTCAGAAACAACCAACAAAATGGTAATAGAGGCTGTAACAGTAGGCGATACAATCAATGAAACCACAGTTCTCAACAATGTAAAAACCAGAATGAATGGAATAATGCGTATGGTCTGAATGGCAATGCCCAAAAGATTTTGATAATAGTAATAATCAATTGCCAAATAACTACATTAATAACAATGGTTACAGGAGTGGGAGAAACCCAGAACAATATCATGCTGCCCCGTCAAATACAAGGCTGTATGTGGGACAATTCTGAACCTACAACACACATAGATGACGTGACGGACGGAGGGACTAACTCAACACCTCTGCCATGGGAAACAGCGATCAGCTGAGCCCAAACGCCTGCCAACGACCCTGAATGGAAGCATGGGCATAAGGATTTGAATAGCTATTTTATAAGATATGATCAGGAAAATGACATGAGGGATGATATTTATACAGATGAAGACATGAGTAATACTGAAGGATTAGAGGATGAAGTACAAACTAATATAAATGCTAAAATTGGCAACACAGACGTACAGGTTGTGCTAGACACTGCCGCAGAAGTGAATTTCGTGAAGTCTCTTTGACAAGCTGCCGAACAAACTCAATTTGTCTATTTTACCATTAAAAAACTGTCACACTACAACTGCACTGGGTGGTAAATCAAAGATTGTCAGGCTGCAAACTTGTTTACCTATTAACATAAATGAGAACATATTTACATGCACCTTTTTAGTAGTCAAAAAATTATTAATAGTTAACTATCTGTTAGGTATGGAAATTTTTAGGAAGCATCAGACAAAGACTGATCTAGGCAAACCCAAGTGCCATCTGTATGTTGACGAAAAACCTATTTCAGTTGATTTGTTGACAACAAAGGCAAATATTCAGTCATTTGATAAACAAGGTTAACATTCAGTTGATGTATCCTGACATTATGATGTAAATTTAGAGAAGGCGACCACCAAATACAATGTACACCAAAGTATTGAAGAGTCAACCACACTTAAACCAGGAGTCAATCACACTTGAGCAAGAACAGAAGCATGATTTACATGCTGTACTGAACCAATTCTCAACGTTTTTGGGGGAAAAAAAACCATTTGTACTAAAGGGGAATGTGTATCCAATGAAGGTATATCCACAAGAAACTTTCTGTCATATGTCATATGCTATTCCATGGATGAGAAAGGAGGCTGTCAGGAAAGAGATCGAGTGCATGATTAAATGGAATATAACTGAACCATTGCACTCACCATACTGCAGTTCAATTTTAGCAACAGCCAAACCAGACAGTACTGTTCACCTTGTTCTGGACACCAGGGAAATAAAGAAAATCATCATACCTGTAAGGAGCAGACCAGACAATATGGAAGAGCAATTGTTAAAATTTCACAGAGTTAACTATTTGGCCTTGATTGACCTCAGGGCCTCGTACTGGCAAATTTTACTCCATCCGGGAAGTCGCCTTTATTGCCTTCATGTGCAGCGGTAGAAGTTACCAATTTTGCTTTCTGCTGTTTGGCCTTAACATGATTGCTGGCTTATTTACTGCAGCATTAGATAGAGTGCTCGGACCAGAACTTTTTGAGTCGAGTAACCATGTATCTGGATGACCTTCTTATCATCACAACCATGTGGGAAGCTCATGTGCAAATACTTAGGCAAGACTTACGAAGATTCTCTGAATATGAAGTTACCGCAACTGTGAAAAAAAAAATCTGAATTTGCACAGGAAGAGACAAAAGTTTTAGGTCACATCATCTCACCTACAGGTATTAGACCTGATCCCAAAAAGCTAGACACAATCAAACATTTTCCTAGACCACAGACAAAGAAACAACTAAAGGCATTTCTATGGTTAGCATCATTTTTTCAAAAATTCGTGCCAACTCAGTTATTAAATAGCGATGCTCCTCTGAATGTAGTGAGGAAAAACAATAGGTGGTGATTGTGGATGGCCAGGTGACAAGAGGATTTTGAGGTAATTAAACAGCCTTTAATAAATGCAGACATTTTAGCATACCTAGGCAGGACGAAGGAATTGTGTATTAGTACTGATGCCTCATCACAAGGACACTGAAACCTTTACTTGCTTTCAATAATTTAAAGAAATTTACATTTATTTTCAAATTATGAAGTACTTATAAAAATTCCATTAAATGCACCCCCCCCCCCCCCCCCCCCCAATACATTTTGCTTATATGTTGCACTTAATGCACTACATATGTTTGTCATGAGTATTTGTTTTTTGTGTACTAAGTGCCTGTTATCTAATTATGTACTATGGGTATGTAATTTGCTTTGCTTGTTTATTATGTTATGCATTGTTATCATGTGTTACATATAACATTCTGACAAATCCTATATCACAGGTGTGATCTTTTGGATGATGAATAAAATAAAGCTATGGACAAGGGTGCTTGGAAAAGTGCAAATACTCCATGAGAGGTGCACAGTCAATTTGAAACAAGAAAGGACGTTCTTTCTCCCACAACAGCTAAAATTTAGACTGAACTACTTTAAATTTGGTATGTGGGAAAACCTTTTGAAGTGAAAAACCAGAATTATTAAATACATTAAAAACTTATTTAAAAAGTCAGAGTGATTAATATTTGCTGAATTTTTTTAGAGCTTATAAAAATGATTTGTAACTATTTATCTGCCACTGAATTATCATTAGCTATTTTTTTTATATCTGTCTGTATAACTTAGCTGGGGGGATTGGGAGGGGGGCGGGGGGATGTGATGTAGCATGGCAAGCTGGAACTGTTCCACCTGCTATGATCACACTACTAATAATAATTAATGTTTTTTTTTTTTCTTTACTCATTTTTCACTTTTCGTCCAAATATCTATGTAGGACATATGTAGTATGTACCTGAAGCTATTAAAATATTAATCAGGGTTTGTCTCACTTACATTTAGTTTTCAGGTTATTAATTTGAAAGAGCAACTCCCAATACTGTACCTACAACAACGAAAATAATCAATTTTTTACTATATACTGTAACTGGACAGATAAAATATATACTCGCCAAGTGGCGCCAGGTGAACACACATATAAACAAAGTTTTAAGTATTCAGGCTTTAGGAGCCAGTGGCTCCTTCTTCTGGCAGGAGGGTTAAGGGGAAGGAAGAAGGATGAAGGAAAAGAACTGGAAAGTTTTAGGTAAAGGTTTAAGAGTTCAGAAAAGTCACCCAGAACCCTGGGTCAGGGGAGACTTACTGGATGGGATGAGAAGGAAAGACTGATTGTTGGGGACTGCACTAGACGAGATTTGAAAACCTGAGAGCTTAAAGGTGGATGACAGGGTTTGATTGATTGATTGATTTCTTTATTAATCCATGTAACAATTCACATTGTGTGGATTTCGTCAGCAAAATCATATACAATACACCTACAATTATACACATAAAATTAGTATTTACACACATTTTTGAGGTATCTTAAATTAGTTTTATATCCTTATGTAATTTTCTTATAGTACTGTACAATTTTGGATTTCATATTATAATTATTTCCTCATGTATTACAACACAGGCTACATTAATTACACTACATGTTTTAATTCAGATAGTCCATTACTGCATAATAACTTTTATTTAATAAAAAAAAATTTAGTTTTGTTTTGAACTGTCCGATTGTGTCAACATCTTTTATTTTTTGGGGTAATTTATTATATAATTTAACGGCATTGTACAACAAGCTCTGCTGAGTTTTAACTTTATTTTTCCTCTCTAGATGCAGATTGTATTGGTTTCTAGTTTCATAGCTGTGTACTAAAGAATTTTTCATATAGCAGTCAATTTTTTTTTACATACATAATACTTTGAAAAATGTATTCACAGGGGACAGTTAGGATTTCCAGCTTTTGGAAATGTTCAAGGCAGTGAGCCCTACTGCCACTCTTGGTTATTATACAAATTGCTCTTTTCTGTAATTTGAAAACTATTTGAATATTTTTACTGTTGACTCCCCAAAATATTATTCCATAGGTAATAACAGAATGGATAAAAGAAAAATATGCAGATCTGACACATGTAGTATCACACACTGCAGTCAGAATTCTAAGAGCATAGCATGCTGTAGCGATTCTGCTACTAAGTATTTTAATATGTTCTTCCCACTTTAACTGTCAACATGCATACCAAGAAATTTTGTGTAGTCTACACATTCTATAGTTTCATTGTTTAACTTAAAGTTGTTATAGTGTGGTTTTTTGCAGACATAGAAGTTAACAGTATTTGTTTTTTTAAGATTTAGTGTTAGTTTATTATTGGATGCCCACTCACATACACTGCTTAGTGTCTGTCCGGCTTTTTCTTTTAGTGCATCTGGTGATTTGTCACTGATTAGAACATTTGAGCCATCTGCAAACAATATTGTTTGTACATGCTTGATGCTCTGTGGGAAGTCATTTATGTAAATGAGGAATAGTATTGGGCCAAGGACACTACCCCGTGGGACACCTATATTTACATAATTTGGGTCTGAAGTATACTTTACAATATAGTTTGAGCAACTTGAAATATGTGAGATTTCAGTTATCTGTCTTCTATTTTTTAGATAAGACTGGAACCACTTTTTCGCAAGTCCCCTTATTCCCAGTTCATCTAACTTATTTAACAATATGTTGTGGTCTACTGTATCAAATGCTTTAGTTAGATCAAGAAATATACCTGTTGTGTAGTTCCCTTTATCTAATGCTTCTAGAATGTGTTTTGTGAGGTGTGCTGTTGCTGATTCTGTGCTTTTCCCTGATCGAAATCCAAACTGGTCAACAGACAGTAAGCTGTATTTATTTAAATAATTCATTAGCCTATCTTTCATAATAGTTTCTAATATTTTTGCAAAGCATGATAGTAGAGAAATTGGCCTATAATTTTCAATTTTTCATGCATCACCTTTTTTGAAGAGAGGTAGTAATTTCGCATATTTTAAATAGTCTGGAAAGTAGCCCTGCTTGAAAGATTGATTTATAATATCAACTAAAGGTGGAAGTAGGCTCTTGATACAGTCCTTAATTATAAAAATGGGGACTTCATCCAGACCAGCTGAGTTTTTGTTTTTCAGTTTGCTGACTGCTTTATAGACTTCTTCCTGTGTTGTATGGAATAACACCATTGAGTGTGATACACCATTATTTGGCTTTTTGACCTGAGGGGCTGTTAGAAAATATTCCTGTAATTTTATTCCTATGCTACTAAAATAATCATTTATATAGTTTGCCAAATATATTGGGTCTTTTATTAGAGTCCCTTCCTCTTTGATTTGTTACTATACAAGACAGAGATTACTGCTAAAATATCATGCACAAGTTAATAAAGCTGAAATGCTAAGTGCATTGTATGTAACAGAGGTGGGAGGCTGACAGCAAAAACTGACAGCTCAGAAAATGAAATATGTAGAAAACTGAAATAGAGTGAAGAAAGGAGTAGTTACCGTGAATAAATATGGAGACAGAAGAAATTAACGTGAATTACGGCCAGGTGGGTGGCAAAAACCAAGGACATGTTGTAGCACTAGTTCCCACCTACAGAATTCTGAGAAACTGGTGTCTGGGTGAAGAATCCAAATGGTGAGTGTGGTGAAACTGGCACTGAGATCATGACTGTCATTTTGTAGAGCATGCTCTATGACAGGATACTGTATGTTGCCAGTATACACTCTCTCCCTATGCCCATTCATCCTACCTGATAACTTAGTGGTAGTCACGCCAACGTAAAAGGCCGAACAGCTAGTATATGACGTGTTGTTTCACAGGTGGCTCTCCCATTGACAGTATACATTTTACCTGTAACAGGGCTGGTATAGGTGGTGGTAGGAGAATGCATGGGGCAAGTCTTCCAGCAGGGATGGTCACAGGGATGGGAGCCATAGGATAGGAAGATCAGTGCAGAAGGGGTATAAGGTCTGACAAGGATATTGTGGAGATAGGGAGGACTACTATTAAGTTATCAGTTAGGATGAATGGACACAGGCAGAGGGTGCATACCGGCAACACAGAATATCCTGTCGCACAGCATGCTCTACAGCACGAAAGGCATAACCTTGGTGCCTGTTGCACCATATGGATTCTTCCCCCAGACACCAGTTTCTCAGAACTCTGGAGCTGCCTACTTTTTGATCATGTCAAAAAGAGCAGATACCATGCGGAATCTGCAGCTGTGATACATATTATGTAAACTGAAAGTGGAGGGTGGAGAAAGGAAAGGAAAGGGATAGAAATATTGATATCAGCTGCATAGGGACTTGATGTGGAATCAGTGGCAATGAGTCTGCTGGTCCGGCAAGAGAGGTTGCTGAATATGTTGAAGAGACTGGAGACTACGATAATGAATACTGGTTGAAGCAATTAATTAAAATTTGTGCTGAGACCAGGATTCAGACCCAGGTCTCATGCTAACTAGGCAGATGTGCTTACCACTGCGCCAACCTTGCACAGCAGCTAACATAGCTGCTCGGATTACCGTAGTATGTCTCCCTCCCTACAAACTCCAGCTCATGCCTCAGCCCATCTTGGTGTTCCCCTTCTTAACTCTTATCACTATTGCAGAGGCTCTCCAACTTTGGAATAGCACCTTAGAATGGAACAAAATGGGGTAATCCTGCCTATATCTCAGGCATAGGTGATATTTTAATCATATGACATTATATGTTCGAGAGACATATTAAGTCTCTGCTTTGTCTATGATAATGAATGCAGACTGAAGCAATGTCTCTGAAAAATACAGTTTCATATGATTAATATATAATCTATCCTGTGGCACAGGCAGGATTATCCCCATTTTGTTAAATGCTAAGTCGTTTTTCCAATGGTGGGCAGCCTCTGCAATACTGATACGAGTTGTTAAGGGGACCATAAAATGGGCTGAGGTGTGGATTTGAGTTTGTATTAGGGTGGGAGAAGACCTAGGGTAATCTGTGCAGCTGTGTTAGCTGCAATGCCAAGGTGGCAATGTGGTTAGTGTATCAGCCTCCAGAGCAGGAGACCCGGATTCAAATCTCAGCCTTAGTATGCATTTTAATTATTTGCTTCAGCCTGTTTTCATTATCATAGATAAATTTGAGGCTTAATATATCTCTGGAACATACAATTCCATATGACTCAAAACTATGTTCGAGAGTGGAAGAAGTCTCTGGGTTTGTGAGAGGCAGAGTAAGTCAACAAGGTCATCTGGGAGCTATGAGTGGTTGATGAGGGTCAGTTTGAATAGAAGTGATGAGCAGCAGTACTCTTAGGAGGATGTAAGATGTAAGTGGTATAGGTAAATTCCTCAGATAATATTGAGAACGTTATTACACCTGTTTTAGAGTAAGCCGATCTTAGAAATGATATTTAGAAAATTACTGTCATAGAGTAAAAAAATTGTGTGAATAGAGCAGAGGTGACTAAGTAAGCTCTGTATTCAGATAGTATGATTACATTTATTAATTCCAAGTTCACTATCCTGTTGCTAAAAATGCTACAGCTCCAAAGACTTTAACACCTGCTTCAGTCATGTGATTTTTGGGTATTCTGGCCCTCTTCCCAGCACCAGTTCCTTGAAATTTGTAGATGAACTGTTCCTCCAGCAAGTCCCCATAGAATTTTCTCCTGGCCTCAACTTTTGTTAATCCCCTCTTCACTTTACACGTTTTCCGCTATACTTCCTTTCCTATAATTTTCTACACCTCTTCTCCCCTGCCCATGATGTACTCGTTACTTCAGTAGTTTTGTGTCACATTTCCAGTCCTAAAACTGAGAGCCACCTGCCTATTTCTGTATCATGCCTCAAATCAACATCCCCACCCATTCCTTGTCCCTCACATCTGAGTCCTCAGCTGTCACACAACTTCTTCCCTCCCATTACTTTTACCCTGAACAACCATGTATTAAAAGACAATCAGTGTAGCTACAGTCACACGAGTGAATGCGTTTGGGTGTTTGTGTGGTTGTATCAGTGAAAGTACGTAATTAAATAAGAAAAGTATTGTAGCTCAAATGATAGTAATGTATTTGTGCTGTTCCTGTGTCTATGCACCACACATTAGGTAGCAGGAGGTGAGTGGCTGCTTTTCTTATTCTTATTTACTGTTCCCATCCTAGGATTTCTGTAGTAAAATTCTATTTCTGACTGTGACAAACAGGTCCTTTCACCATTCCAAAAAGTCAGCACTAGCACACAATATGAAAAAGTGAACTATTCAACTACCTCTTGATAGATATTGTAGAACTATACTGGTGAGAAGGCTTTAAACCAGGCTATAATAGATTATATTGGCTAATATGAGTTGAGTAAGCTATACCCACTAAAAACACAATGGCTTTTGCATGTCAGCTACATGTCAAGAATGGGAAGGCTATGGAGAAATACACCCACAATGCACATTTAAATTGTTAAATTTTTATCTGTTTTTAACCTTAGGAATTTAACAGTGTTTACTTATAGTATTTCTCGATTTCTATACTTATACTATTTCTGTTTTCTCCTATTTTAACTGTTAATCTTCCACTGTATCCATAAGAGTTTTTGAGATATTCAGAGTCTACTCAATTGACCATAACCAGATTTCTAGGCTACTGGATGTTACAGTGATAGATAGTGACGGGACAATATATTTGGCTGGGACAATGTAGCTGTGTGTGTGTGTGTGTGTGTGTGTGTGTGTGTGTGTGTGTGTGTGTGTGTGTGTGTGTGTGTTTTAGTTAGCTCTGAGAAAGGAGTTTGTCCAAAAGCTTAGTAACGTTTTCTATTTTTTTCTGTGTGCCTGTTGGCAAATCACTCTCCCTACTGTACAGCCAAAGGCTTAACTTTACTCCTTCCAGTATTTTATTCCATTCAGGACTCTCCAATGTCATATCAATAAGACAGGTATCATCTGTAGATAAAATCAACAGAGATTTTATTTTTATGGAAAAATACTGACATAAGAGGATCACATTTAAGTTTTAATAAACAAACACACAATGGCATTATTGAGATGTGATACGATAATTTTTTACAATTTGTTATTGTTAAAACAATGGCAGCTCGAAACTTCTTGAGTAATTTGTTTACTGCTTCAGGACAGGCCAAATGCTGGTGTAATGACAGCACTCATAGAGGTTGTAGCAGAGATAATAGCGCCAGTTATTAGTTATAGATTACAAGGTCAACAGCAGTAATAGTAAGAATTGCTTATTTGTTTTGTGGTATTAGTATGCATCCAGGGCTAATCATAATTATACACAGATCGTTCCTCACCCCTACCCTGCTATCCCTCCACCTACCTGCCCCAGCCTTCTCCTTACCCCCACCACCTGGTTGCTTCTCCCCTCATGAGCAGCTGCTCGCAGTCTGACTTCAGCAGCCCGAGACTGTGGTCATGTGTGTGTGCAGTCTATTTCTAATGAAGGCCTTGTTGGCTGAAAGCTTACTTTCTGACTGTTTTTTGTTGTGCCTATCTGAGACTCAGTGTCTACTGCTTCAGGAGAGGCCAAATGCTGTGAGTAGCAACTGTCCTTTTCATAATATTGTCACATGCCATCCTGGATTTTCCATTGCTTGAATTAGTATAGGGTTAGATGTTGGATTTTAGCTGGTTGCTGGTTTGTGGTCTTCATTCAGGAGAGTGATTTGATGCAGCTCTCAATGCTAGTCTATCCTGTACAAGTCTCTTCATCTCTCCATAACTATTGCAACCCACATCAGTTTGAAACAGTTGGTGGAGTCAAACCTTGTTTTTTCCTACAATTTTTAACCCCTATATTACCCTTCTTTACCACGTTAACTGTTCCTTGATGCCACAGGATATGTCATATCAACCGAGATCTCATTTTAGTCAAATTGTGCCAAGAAGATCTTTTCTCCCTAGTTCAATTCAGTACCTTTTCATTGGTTATCCGATTGACCCAACTTGTCTTCAGCACTCTTTTGTAAATCCACATTTCTAAAGCTTCTAGTCTCTTCTTGACTGCACTGTTTCATCAAACCATGTTTTACATTCATAAACAGCTTCACTCCAGACAAATACTTTCAGAAAAGACTTCTGAACATTGAAATTCGCCCCCCATAGTTTCTAGCTCCAAAAGCACCCATGGAACGTATACCTCCCTTAGTTGATCAACACCTGAAACTTACAGTAGAAAGAGTCTCCTCCTGTGTTAAACGACACCAAGTTTTCATTTACTAGATCATCTGAAATCTGTGCCTGTCCCACTCTCACTGTCATATCGATAGCTAGGATGCCACGGCGTAGCTGCCAGTTAAGTTGGCACTATGACAGACGACGACGACAGTGCCCTCTAGCAGGCGCAGTTCAGCTCTACGAGCACCACGGTAGATTCAGCCCATTTGATGAAGAGCAGACGGCCGGGACACTTCGTACCACATGGCAAAGTTATGTATTCATTTTGCTACAGTAAAGGTGATTTAAATTCATACTGCAGTACCGACGTTTATTACCTTTTCCTGCTCCTACCCACGTGCCGCCTTCCAGGTGGGATACAAAAGTTGGCGACGAGGACTCCCCTTTCCCTTCGTATCATTTCCTTTCTTTGCTCAGTACTGCTTTCTTTTCATGCTAGCCTCAGTATAAGACTTTCATTTGTGTAAACCATGGCTTTGCCACAGGAAAAGGCTTCGCTGTCCGATCTTGTACGTTTTCAGGCTCAGCAAATGACGCAGCTCCTTGCTACCATACATGGACTGGTCATGCTACAAACTGCACCTCCTTCAGCGCCTCTGACGCCACTGCCATTTCGTGGCTTCAATCCTGATGTTGAACGCTGGCCAGAATACATCGCCCAGGCACACTTCGCAGCATACAACATACCAGGTACAGAGCGACTTCCCTTTTTCATTGCCAACCCAGGTGTTGTGTTGTACCGTGTGCTCATGAAATTGTTTCCCACCACCCGCCCAGAAACTAAAACTTACGATGAAGTGATTGATGCTTTGAACTCCCACTTTCATGACAGTGTGAATGTGGTAGCTGCATGCTACAAATTCTTTTGCATCCAGTGTGGCCCTACTCAGTCCAATAAATCTTGGTTAGCGGACCCTCAGGGACTAACTTCTAATTGTGGCTTTAATTGCTCATGTGGACGCTCATATGTGGATATAATAATTAGAGACATTATTGCGCAGAATGTGGTGGATCTCTGCATTCGCGAACAAATCCTCAAATTTAAAAACCTGTCTTTGCAGGAAGTAGTGGACTTGCTGGACAGACAAGATACATTAGACATGATGCATTCGATGTGACCCCGGGTGTGTGTACTGTTAGCGTGGCACAACACGTGCCCTCCCGCCCACCAGCACGGACAGCCACGACGTGCCGCTCGCACGCACATAAACAGGTTTCACACCTGGCACCTACTCAGAAACTGAAATCATGTCCGAACTGCTTTCGTGCCCACCCAAGGGAAAGTTGTCCATCCTGTCAAGCACAGTGTTATTTTTGTAGTAAGAATGGACATGTGCAAACTGTGTGTAGTAAGAGGCACTCTCATTCACAACATGTCTCCCGTTTGCGTGACTCGCGTGGGCGTCATCGCAACGAAACTGCCCTGATCATGATTCACATCAGCCCATGGACGTTAATGCCATTTATTCAAAGCCTTCTGCTTCACTTGCTTCTGCAGCTCGTCGTGTTAATCAAGTTTTGCCAGACCCTTCCTCTCGCATTCTGCGCGATGCGAGGAAACTTTTTGTGACTTTGAACATTTATCAACATTCTGTTTGCATGCAGCTGGACACTGGAGTGTCAGTTTCTTTACTGAACAAATCAACAAATGACTTGCTTGGTTCGCCCCCACTTCGTCGTTCACATTCCATGCTGACTGCATTTACTGGACGGGAAATCTCAGTACTTGATGTGTGTAGTTTGCAAGCCACATATGGTGCGACGACCTGCACAGTGTCTTTCCATGTGCTCTGCTCTAGTGATGCTACGAACATTTTTGGCACGGACGCATTTGAACTTTTTGGCCTCGCAATTCAGGACATAGTACTTTGCATCAACGCTAGTGACCATGCAGACAGTGTTGCCGCACTATGCGATGATTTTGCTGAACTCTTCTCTGATGGCCTTGGTTGCACCAGAGACTTTGCAATGCATGTTGTAGTTAAAGCCAAGGCCATGCCTATTTTCCGGTGCCCCCACCGGGTTCCACATGCACTGCGTGATGCCATAGCTTCTGAACTTAAGCATTTGCAAGACAGTAGTGTAATTGAAACTGTTTCTGCTTCGCAATGGGATTCCCTATAGTGTGTGTGTGTGAAGAAGCCAAACAGTCGTCTCCGTATTTGTGCTGACTTTAAGTCTACAGTGAATCCCCAGACAGTGGTAGCTACGTTTCCCTTACCGTATCCTGAAGACATTTTTGATAAGCTTGGTGCGGGAAAATTCTTCTCCACGATTGATTTGCGGTACGCCTACTTTCAGATTCTGCTTGATGAACAGCAGCAGCACTATTTTGTGATCAACACCCACCTTGGATTGTTCAAGTTTCGCCGCCTTCCGTTCGGTTGTGCTTCGGCTCCTGCATTTTTCAGTCTTACTTGCGGCGGTTGTGTGCCACTGTACCTGGTTGTTCCAATCATCTGGATGATATAGTTGTATCTGGTCACACCCCTGACAAACATTTGCAGAATTTGTGTGCCTGATTTACTGTACTTTTGCAAGCAAGACTAAAGTGTAGCAGACAAGTGCAAATTTTTTCAAACTGAGATTCAGTATTTAGGACATATGATTAACGAACAGGGTGTCCACCCCTCGCCGTCACATCTCAGTGCAATTAGAGACTTGCTAGCACCCAGGAACTTGAAAGAACTTCAGTCTGTGTTGGGCAAAATCACATATTATATTCGGTTTATACCAAATACAGCGCAGATTGCAGCGCCTTTGCAACGACTCCGGCGTAAGAATGTTCCTCTTGTTTGGTCTTCGGAATGTGACGCTGCTTTCCACAAGCTCAAATTTGCTTTGTTGAGTGGATGTTGTTTGATTCCTTTCAATCCCTCCGAACCAGTTGTTTTGCCTGTTGATGCATCTTCTCACAGCATTGGAGTGGTTCTCTCGCACCGCATTAATTCTGTCGCTCGCCAGATCACTTATGCATCTAAGTTGCTAAATTCTGCCCAGCAAAACTATTCTCAAATTGAGAAGGAAGCTTTAGCTATTGTATATGGAGTGACAAAGTTTCATGATTTTTTTGTACGGTCGTAAGTTCTATTTGGTCACCAACCATAAGCATTTGACGTCATTGTTCCACCCGTCAAAGCCAGTTCCAGCGCATACTGCACAAAAGTTGCAATGTTGGTCCTTGTTTTTGTCTAACTACAATTACAAAATTTTGTTTCGGCCTACAGCCCAGCATGGCAATGCTGATGCTTTGTCTCGTGTGCCTATCGGTCCTGACGAAGTGTTTGATTCTTCCGAATTGTCAAGCATGTTTATTGATTCGCAAGATAAGGAATTAGCTGATGGTTTTCTGGTAGATTTTCGTCGCATTGCTTCTGCGACAGCCGCAGATGCTTCTTTGTAGATTCTTTTGCAGTATATTCGTACTCAATGGCCTCCATCTGCTACGCAGATTCAAGATCCACTTGTTCGACATTACTTTGCGCAACGTCACAGCTTGTCTGTACACCACGGTGTTATCTTGTTACGAACTGACACTGATCAGTCTCGTGTGGTTGTACCTCGTTCATTGCAGTCGGAAATCCTCCATTTGCAGCACGATGGTCATTGTGGTATAGTGCGAATGAAGTAATTAGCGTGTCATCACTGCAATAGGGTTGGCATTGATAAAGATATTGAGACTTTGCTTGCTAACTGTCGCTCTTGCGCGGAGCACCAATCTGCTCCCTGCCAACGATTCTTTGCGTGGCCAACTCCTACTGCATCTTGGCAGCACGTTCATATTGATATTGCGGGTCCTTTCTAGGACACCCGCTGGTTGACAGTTATTGATGCGTACAGCAACCTCCCTTTTGTTGTACCTATGTCTTCTACTACATCTGCGAGTACTGTTCGGGCTTTGACATCTATTTTTTACACTGAGGGCCTTCCTGAAGTTATTGTTTCCAACAATGGCCCCCCAATTTGTGTTCTCAGAGTTTGAAGCGTTCTGTGCTGCTAATGGTATTCGCCATCTGACCTCAGCTCCGTTCCACCCCCAGTCACGCCGAGGCTGAATGCTTTGGGCGTACATTAAAGTCGCAGATGAGCAAGTTGCGTACCACGCACTCTCGCTAGCATGCGCTTTGGACTTTCCTTGCTTCTTATCGCTCCCAGCTGCGCAGCATCCGTTCCCCAGCAGAATTGCTACATGGCCGCGCCCATCGGTCGCCCCTGCAGCTTTTGTACCCGCCGCCGCACGCTCCCGCTGCTTCGTCTCATTCTGGCTTGGCGCCGCATGATTTGGTGTTATATTGTGTTTTCTCTAGCAGGCAGCACTGGGAGCAGGGGCGCATTCTTCACCACCTTGGCCGTGCCTTATTTGTCATTTCTGGTCCCTCCGGCACTGTCAAGCGACACCAGAACCAGATCCATTTGTGCCGTCCTTGGTTTTCTGCCTCTGGTTGTTTTCCAGGAGAATTGGAGGCTTCGTGGCTTCCACCGGCTCAGCCCACAACTCTACCGATGGTGCCTCCGCCGCTTGCGCCTCCATGGGCGCACCTGCCGTCGGCGCCGCTGCCGGTCCGGTCACCTGCATCCGACAGCCACCTCTCGCCACTGCCGCGGCCCCACCTCTGGCCGATGCCGCTGCCGTGTTCCTCCATGGCGCTGGAACCGATGGACACTGAGGCTGCCATCATGACACCGCTGCCGCCGTTGCCCATGGAGGTCGTTGCTCCACCTCCTCATCCGAGCATACCCAATGGCAGTGCGTGGCCTGGGCAGGTTTTCCACGGGACGTTTTCCTCGCCCCCCTCGCGAGCAATTCAGTGTCGCGGGTGGACAGCACACCCCGGCAGTTCCACTGTCTGCCTCCTCAGCTGCGCCACCCCTGAGTCCCTCCATCTGCCGTCGGAAGCCATATTCAACGATGGAGCGTCATTTCAGGGGGGAGGGATGTGGTATCGATAGCTAGGATGCCACGGTGTAGCTGCCAGTTAAGTTGGCACTACGACAGACAACACCTGAAACTTACAGTAGAAAGAGTCCTCTCCTGTGTTAAAGACACCAATCATTTACTAGAGCGTCTGAAATCTGTGCCTGTCCCACTCTCACCAGACACCTTGCCTGTCAGTATTCATGCCATTTCCCTCTATACATACTTCTCACTCATCTTAATCAACTTTATACTTAACACACAACTACTTTCCTTTGAGGGGCAGACATACAAACAGATCAGGAGCATGGCCATTGGAAGAAGGATGGCTCCTTCCTATGCCAATCTTTATGGCTTACTCGAAGGGGCTTTCCTTGAATCCATTAGCCTTCAGCCCACACTTCAGTTTAGGAACACTGATGACATCTTTGCCACATGGACCCAAGGTGAGACTGATCTATTAAAATTTTTGGAATTTCTTAATACATTCCCCCAATCAAGTTTCACATGGTTGTTGTTGTTGTGGTCTTCAGTCCTGAGACTGGTTTGATGCAGCTCTCCATGCTACTCTATCCTGTGCAAGCTTCTTCATCTCCCAGTACCTACTGCAACCTACATCCTTCTGAATCTGCTTAGTGTATTCATCTCTTGGTCTCCCTCTACGATTTGTACCCTCCACGCTGCCCTCCAATGCTAAATTTGTGATCCCTTGATGCCTCAAAACATGTCCTACCAACCGATCCCTTCTTCTGGTCAAGTTGTGCCACAAACTTCTCTTCTCCCCAATCCTATTCAATACCTCCTCATTAGTTACGTGATCTACCCACCTTATCTTCAGCAGTCTTCTGTAGCACCACATTTCGAAAGCTTCTATTCTCTTCTTGTCCAAACTGGTTATCGTCCATGTTTCACTTCCATACATGGCTACACTTCATACAAATACTTTCAGAAACGACTTCCTGACACTTAAATCTATACTCGATGTTAACAAATTTCTCTTCTTCAGAAACGCTTTCCTTGCCATTGCCAGCCTACATTTTATATCCTCTCTACTTCGACCATCATCAGTTATTTTACTCCCTAAATAGCAAAACTCCTTTACTACTTTAAGTGTCTCATTTCCTAATCTAATCCCCTCAGCATCACCCGATTTAATTTGACTACATTCCATTATCCTCGTTTTGCTTTTGTTGATGTTCATCTTATATCCTCCTTTCAAGACACTGTCCATTCCGTTCAACTGCTCTTCCAAGTCCTTTGCTGTCTCTGACAGAATTACAATGTCATCGGCGAACCTCAAAGTTTTTACTTCTTCTCCATGAATTTTAATACCTACTCCAAATTTTTCTTTTGTTTCCTTTACTGCTTGCTCAATATACAGATTGAATAACATCGGGGAGAGGCTGCAACCCTGTCTCACTCCTTTCCCAACCACTGCTTCCCTTTCATGCCCCTCGACTCTTATAACTGCCATCTGGTTTCTGTACAAATTGTAAATAGCCTTTCGCTCCCTGTATTTTACCCCTGCCACCTTCAGAATTTGAAAGAGAGTATTCCAGTTAACATTGTCAAAAGCTTTCTCTAAGTCTACAAATGCTAGAAACGTAGGTTTGCCTTTTCTTAATCTTTCTTCTAAGATAAGTCGTAAGGTTAGTATTACCTCACGTGTTCCAACCTTTCTACGGAATCCAAACTGATCTTCCCCGAGGTCCGCTTCTACCAGTTTTTCCATTCGTCTGTAAAGAATTTGCGTTAGTATTTTGCAGCTGTGACTTATTAAACTGATAGTTCGGTAATTTTCACATCTGTCAATACCTGCTTTCTTTGGGATTGGAATTATTATATTCTTCTTTAAGTCTGAGGGTATTTCACCTGTCTCATACATCTTGCTCACCAGATGGTAGAGTTTTGTCATGACTGGCTCTCCCAAGGCCATCAGTAGATCTAATGGAATGTTGTCTACTCCCGGGGCCTTGTTTCGACTCAGGTCTTTCAGTGCTCTGTCAAACTCTTCACGCAGTATCTTATCTCCCATTTCGTCTTCATCTACATCCTCTTCCATTTCCATAATATTGTCCTCAAGCACCTCGCCCTTGTATTTCACATGGTACTATTCTGAATCTCATGCCACTTTTGTTGATGTTGACCTTAACCTCACCAAGTGTCAGCTACTCCCTTCTGTTCACATTAAACTATCTAACAAACAACAGTACTTATATTTTGACAGTTGCCATCCTTTCCATGTCAAATGTCCCCTCCCATACAGCCTCGTCATTCAAGGGAAGCAAATTTGTTCAGATGCAGCACACACTTTATAGCAATAAAACACTGCCATTCTCACCTCAGCCTTCACTGCAAATTATACTGTTTGATGCTGGTACTATTGACCCCCCCCCCCCCCAAAAAAAAAGAAAAAGAAAAAAAAAAAAAACTTAGCACTATGCCTCTTGTCACTCAGTACTATACTGGTCTTGAATGTATTGATCAGTTACTTCACCAAGACCATGACTTCCTAAAATCATGCCCTGAAATTAGATTCATTTTGCATTCTGCCCAACATTTTGCCCTTCACACCTAGAATAGCAATATACTTGTTATACCCCATGCTGCTCCTACGCCCATTACTCTACCCTATGGCTCCTACCCATGTGACCATTCTCACTGTAAGACTTGCTTAATGCTCCCTTCTACCACCACCTATACCAGCCTTGCAACTGTCAGAGGGAGAGCCACCTGTGAAATGACACATAATATACCATCTGTTGTAAATGCTGTTTGGCCTTTTACATTGGTACGACTTCTGCCTCCTGCCTCTACCTTGTAGAATGTACTTACCTTTCTGCTTTTGTTAATTCTTGCACAACGTTTAGGATGGTGAGCACTAAACAGGAGTAAGTGAAACTCAAGTAGTAAATTACTAAGAGAGAAGGAAACTGGCGACTTCTAGTCGACAGTACTGAACTAAAGGAGTAATTACTCCAGGAATAAAGTTTTCATTTAGTTCCGAAGTAAATTTGTTACTGGTGGAGAGCACCATTGAAAAGTATGCTACTACATTAGTGACTTAAGGAGGAAATACGGCTAAAATTTACTCCTTGGCAGTAGTAGGAATAAAGAGAGTAAGGTGTGATTTTTGAGTTCTGTATTTTAAGTGTCGAATTCTATGGATTACCTGGACTACAAAGAATATATAGAGATGGAGGAAGATGTGAACTTCCCAAGAATGAGGGTTGTAATGGAGGGAAGAGACCCATTTGTAATGTACACTGACAGTGATTTCAAAGAGCGTTTTGGATTTTGTAAGGAATGTTTTGAGTTGCTGCTTGGTAAGCTGGAACCATTACTGTAGCATAATTCTGACAGGAACCATGCTTTGTCTTCTACGCTGCAACTTCTTTGTGAACTGTGAATATTTTGCACAGGTACTTATCTAATTGTAGCAGGAGATCTCAACGATATCCATCATATTACTGCTGGAAGAGCTTTTAACAGTGTGATAAACAGTTTAATTGCCTTAAAGCTGTATGTGTCCATGCCACAGAGCCAAGAAATTAATATCAAAGAACAAATTGAACTGGTGGATTCCCAAATGTAATAGGGGCCATAGATTGTGTACATATACTCATACTTTGTCCTTCTGGAGCACAAGCAGAACTATACAGAAATCGAAAGAATTTCTTTTCTATCAATACACAAATCATCTGTGATGCCAATATGAATATTTTGAATGTGGTAAGCCATTGGCCAGGTTCCACGCATGATGCACACATTTTGGACAATAGTAAAGTTGCTGCAGAATGTGACAATGGTCTATATGATCGGTTGCTTGTTGGAGATAGTGGATATGCTCTCTCCAGACATCTTATGAGACCTGTGTTCCATGTCCACACAGAAGCTGAATGGGGCTAAAATAAAGTCCATATTGCTACAAGATGAGTAATAGAGAGAGCGTTCGGTGTTTGGAAGAAATGTTTCCATATTCTCACTAAGTGAGTGAGAATGTTATTATGCCTGCTGCAGTTCTACACAACTTTGGAATAGAAGTTACAGATGTGTTTCACCCTGATGCTGTCGAGGTGAATGACACCAAACAATATGCATAACAGGCATACGCAGATGCTGCAGACCAAACTGTCAGAAGGTCTATTATACATACATCAAAAAAAGTTTTGCATCAGCCCAGTTCCCAGAACTCCTTAAGACAGACGTTGACTGTGGATACTGCATCACAGACACAGTCCCTTTGACTGTTCCAAGATTTCACTAAACCCGCCCAAAGATGTAAACAACCATGCATAAGGAGCACCTATTAGATGGAAGGGCTCCGACAGCTGATCAGTTCCAGTCATTCCACCAGGAATGAGGTACACACCTTGTCTTATCTGTAGTTCAACCATGCCTAGACAGTCAATACTGCAGTTATATCGCATCCACATTGTTACTTTGTGCCAGGAAGGTCTCTCAACAAGGGAAGTGTCCAGGCATCTCAGAGTGAACCAAAGCGATGTTGTTCGGACCTAGAGGAGACACAGAAAGACAGGAACCTCTTTGACATGCCTCGCTCAGGCTGCTGAAGGGCTACTACTGCAGTGGATGACCTTTACCTACAGATTATGGCTTGGAGGAACCCTGACAGCAATGTCACCATGTTGAATAATGCTTTTAATGCAGGCACAGGACATCATGTTTCAACTCAAACTGTGGGCAATAGGCTACATGTGTGCAACTTCACTCATGACATCCATGGCGAGGGCCATCTTTGCAACCATGACACCATGCAGCACAGTACAGATGGGCCCAACAACAATCCGAATGGACTACTCAGGATTGGCATCATGTTCTCTTCACCGATGAGTGTCATTTCTGCCTTCAGTCAGACAATCGTCAGAGACATGTTTGGAGGCAACCCGGTCAGGCTGAAAACCTTAGACACACTGTCCAGCGCGTGCAGCAAGGTGAAGGTTCCCTGATGTTTTGGGGTGGCATTATGTGGGGCATGCCGCTGGTGGTCATGGAAGGCACCGTAATGGCTGTAAGATACGTGAATACCGTCCTCCGACCGATAGTGCAACCATATCAAAAGCATATTGGCAAGGTATTCGTCTTCATGGACGACAATTCGCGCCCCCACCATGCACATCTTGTGAATGACTTCCTGCATGATAACGACTTTGCTTGACTAGAGTGGCCAGTATGTTCTCCAGACATGAACCCTATCGAACATGCCTGGGATAGGTTGCCCGTGTGTACAGCAATCTGGACCACCACCTCTAAAGGTCTCGCTGTATGGTGGTGCAACATGCAATGAGTGGTTTTCATGAGCAATAAAAAGAGTGGAAATGATGTTTATGTTGATCTCTATTCAAATTTTCTGTACCGGTTCCAGAACTCTCGGAACCGAGGTGATGCAGTACTTTTTTTGATGTGTGTGCTTAATTACTTTAATTAAAATTGTACCTAGTTTGCTAGTAAAATTGGAAGTTAGCGTAAAGACTTTTCCTTCTTAAATGAATAAATAAGCCACCAGATTGTCACTACTGCAGCGAAAAGTGACTCATTTTATTTGTTTGTAATTTTATATTTATGTTTGTTTTTTTGTTCGTTCTCATTTTTTTGCTAGGGGATTAACATTCTCATGTAATTTCTTAACTGAGTTTACAAAGTCATGCAATGTTTTAATTATTTCTAAAAAAAGACTTATTTTGTAGTACTGCAAATTCAGATAACTATTAAAATGTGGAATTAACAAAAATTAGTACTGAAGCTGAAATGATAAACACAAATATTATGCCAAACAAGAACATATTAACCATTTGAAAAAATATCAAGGAAATAAAAGATGTTTTATACATATGAATATTTTCTTATTCGTTCACAAAAACCCAAATTTCTTGAGCACATTGGGTGAAGAACTGGAACCTGAAGTTTGCTCCATTACATTCTTGAACTTATTCATAATTTCTATTTTAAGGTTATGCTCTTCTTCCATGATTTCTCTTTATCTTTCTATTGATAACATTTTTGTATTTTATTCCTCTCGTATGAAATGCATTTTTAAGAAATGAAGCTCATCTGCTTTTTTCAACAACTCTCTGTTCTTCACTACAACCACGTTCTCTTCCTTGCTGGGCACATATTCTGATAAGTTCCCACCAGAGAATGCATGCCAAGGTTCATGACTATGGGATAAAGTTCCACCTTCAGCAGCTTCATTTCTACCTTCAGAGCAATTATCATCATCGAAGTTGCTTGAAAGTATCACATTATTTTCAGATGTATCGTTGTCGTTAACTCCAGCCATCTCTTCGAAAACTTGTGGCATCATATCAACAACCATTTGGCTTATATCATCAATCTTCATCTCACCTTCTCCACCACTTGTTTGAAATTGTTCTCGATCGCACTTAGCTTTCATTTTCTTTGCTTTCACTTTCAAGTCCTTCCAAATTACTTTAAGCTGCTATTGTGATCTTTGTGTAAGAGCTTCTGTGTTGTATTCAACATGTATTTTTTCCCAAGCATCCTTTTTCCTTTTTAGCATTCTGACATCATGCTTTTTAGATTCGATAGTAGTTATGCAGTTTTTCATTATTCCCACAAACCACTCTTTTTCATTTTCTGGTATATTTTTCGAAAGTTTCTTGGCTAACACCGTGTTGCTGCTAGCTCGTATCTCAAACTGGCACTTAAATTAAGATGTGTCACCAACTAATGATGGACATTGGTAGCTGTAGATGGCGGGGTTAACAATAGATTCATCCATTAATAGCAAGTTTCTTTTTCATAATACACAGATCTTATCATTAATTAGTACGATAGCATTTAGATTTTCCAATTTTAATAATTCAATTTTAACAACCCTTTCTGGCTTCTAAAATTACAGCGATGAACATAAATTACACAAAAGATGATGCAATACTGCCTGCCAACAATCAATATTTTCCGAGAGGGAACATAATGCACGTGCCAGCAGTGTGCAGAAATAGCTTACTTCTTTAGTAAAATGGTGTTGCGACTTTAGTTACAACTAAAGAAGTAAACAGAAACTGAGCTCTCCAACAGTTACTAAAAGAGCATATTACTACAGAAGTGATTTACTAGAATAGTCCAGACTAAAGAAGTAAGGCTTACTACAAGAGTAATTTATACTAGTTTTGTGCTCGGCACCCTTAGTCAGTTACCTCCACCTTGTTTATTACATTATCTTTTACTTTTAAGCTCTCAGGGTTTCAAATATCTTTCGGTGCAGTCAACAACAATCACTCTTTCCCTCTCAACCTACCTGGTAAGCACACTCTAACCCAGGGTTCTTGGTGACTTTTCTGTAATTCTTCCCATTTCCTAAACCTCCCCAATCCTTTTCCTTCATCCCACTTCCTTCCCCCTTCAACCATTCTGCCAGAACTGGAAGCCACTGGCTGTGAAAGCTTGTACATTTCTTTAAATTTTGTATGTGTTTGCTCCTGCCGCCACTTGGTGAGTAGACTTTTTATCTATCTAATGACAACATTTAATTCAATGTTAACATTTTTCAATTTTCCAAAAAATCTTTGCCTGCTACTGCAAGTCTGCATTTTATATCCTGTCACTGAGACTTAGGTTTCCATCTGACGCCACTATGTGCATGCCGATCGCGTGTATTTTGGTATGTACGTGTTTGGCAGCTCAGACAGCATCCATCCGGGTACGTCTCTGCACATCTGGTTTTTTCGATATTCGAATTTGAAATGAGCGCTGCAATCGAAAATCTCACTAGTTGTGAGGTGCAGTCTGTGATATGGTTTTTCTTGGAAAAAAACCTAAAACCCATAGAAATTTATTGTGAACTGTGCGAAGTGTACAGAAACAATGTAATGTGTGAATGTTCCATCTGGAAATGGTGTATTCGGTTTAAAAATGGCTGAACCAATGTTTACGATGAAGAGAAGAGTGGGTGCCCGATCACTGTGATTGACGATCTTGTCGCTAAAGTTGATGAAATGATTTGTGAAAACCATCACTTCACAATAACGGATCTTTCGCTTTCTTTCCCACAAGTTTCATGGACTTTGTTGTTGAAATTGTCACTCAAAAACTATGCTACCACAAATTTTGTGCACAATGGGTGCCCAAAATGCTTACAGAGCACCAGAAAGAACAGTGAATTGGGGCAATGTTGACATTTCTGGAGGCCTACCACAAACATGGTGATTCATTACTGGATCGAATAGTAACCGGTGACGAGACTTGGGTGAAACACGTCAATTGTGAGACAAAATTACAGTCCATGGAGTGAGGGCACACAAGGTTCTCCCAAAAACCAAAAAAATGTTTGCAAACCTTGTCAGCAAGAAAGTTGATGGCGACAGTGATTTGGGATAGGTAAGGTGTGCTTCTTATTGATTTTCTCGAATGTGGAGCAACCATAAATTCTGCCCGGTACTGGCAAACTTTGCACAGCCTTAGAAGAGCAGTTCAAAACAAATTTCGAGGAAAGCTGACGTCCAAAATTTTGATTTTGCACGATAATGCCTGACCTCACACGGCAAACTGCACTAAAGGACTCCTTAATTCATTCAAATGGGAAATTTTCCCTCATTCGCCCTACAGCCCCGATCTTTCACTTGTTTCCCAAGATGAAGAGCTGGCTTGCAATGCAGTGCTTTGATGACGACGCGGAACTCCAGGTGGGCATGACTCACTGGTTGAAGTCTCAGGCGGCAGAATTTTACAATGAAGGTATTTCAAACCTTGCCTATCGCTGTGATAAGTGCCTCAATGTGTTTGGTGACAATGTGGAAAAGTAGTATGTCAGTCACTCTTTCAGATGTATATAATAAAATTTATTTCTTGTACTTAGTTTTTTTTTAATGCCAAAAAAGTTCCCTATGTTCTGAATAGCCCTCATATTTTACCCCCCAGAGCTCATCAGTGTATCATTTTCTAATCCAGTTCCCTCACAATTTGATTACTTTCTGGTAGCCTTGTTTTACTTTTGTTTTTCCATCTTATAACCTCTTTTTAGCAGTCCATAATTTATGTCTGTGGCATTTTGAAGATCATGTATTGGATTCTGCTCCCCTTAATTCCTCGTTTCTGTTGTTATTTTGATGACACTTTTATGCTCTGACCACATGGGACTGAAACTCTTTGGCTGTTCACTGTTTACATTATTAATATACATATTAATATAACCCACATCACTGAGATGGCGAAAGAAGGAAAATTACCATTTTTAAATGATTTGCTTGAATGAAAGTCAGATAGGCAGCTTGGTCGCTCTCTTTTGTGCAAGTTAACAAGAACTGACCTATATCTCAGTGCATGAAGTTTTCATTACCTGGCTCAAAAGAGAGCACTTTTAAATAATCTGATACACAGAGCTAAAACTGTTTCTGACAAGGATCACTTGTATTCTAAGTTCAAATACCTGAAAAATGTGTTTTGAAAGAATGGCTATAGTGAACAAAAGTTAGCCACCTGTCAAAATAAATAAATAAATTTTCAGAGTGGTGGTAGATACAGTATTCATTTCTTTTTCTAGCCACTCAGGAAAATTGAAGAGACATGCTGCATCCATTTTATCAGTGTCCCTGAAATTTATAAAATTCTTTGTGAATGGAGTGGCAATTAAATTGGTTAGTTTATACGAATTATTACAGACTGTTGCATAGCCATAATAAATATAGTGATTTGAAAAAAAACTGCTGATGTCATATACAGTCTCACAAACAAACACGATTCTGTTTGATGAATCAAAAATCTTACGTGACGCATCTGCCTACTGCAATTCCGTCATCAAAGAAACCATTGAAGTTAGAATGTGCAACTGTTTTATCCAGGACAGAGGATAGATATACCGTTCGTGGTTGAGTGGAAACTAGTTTTTGATGTTGAAAGGCTACAGAGAAATAAGCTGAAGTATTTACCATCCAGCAGAAACAGCATCTACTAATGTTCCTCGCTCATAGAAACTGCTACACTCTCTGGTGGTATGTGGAAGTTCCATGATTTCGCAACATCTCCAGGACATAATTTGGCCAATTACGAAAACACTTCACAGCTTATCAGTATGATAGTTAACTCCTGACTCTGAACACGGAGGAATTCATTACTGGAAGCTTGAGTAAACAAACAAACATGATGCGGTACGAGAAACATTTATCCAAGAATGTCACCATGAGAAACTACGTTCTCTTTTTTATGAACTACCACTCCATTCAACTGCTCTTACAACTGCTTTACCATCTCTGACATAATTACAGAGCCATCAGCAAATCTCTTAACATTTTATTTCTTCTCCCTGAAATTTAATCATTTTTCCAAATTATTTCTTAATTTCCTTTATTACCTGCCCAGTGTACAGTAACATGAGGGATAGGCTGCAAAGCTGTCACATACCCTTTTCAATTAATGCATCCATTCCATGTTCTTTAACTATTACAACTACTGCCTGGTTTCCATACTAAATATCCCGATAACAGACTTTAATTGTGGTAACGTTAATCATAAAATCATACAAATTACAACACAAATTTGTATATGGGCAACGGCTGCTTTTTCAAATATTACTGAAAGACTGGAAGAAGAGAGAGAAGAGGTTTATTTCCACATACTTCTGTACATTAGGAAACTACCATTTTTAAAAAAAAATTGGTTAATCATTCATCTATCATTTTGTAATTACGTGTTTTAAGTGGAATTGTTTTATTTACTACGCCTAGAAAACTGTTTACATAATGACTAAATTTGACTGCAACAATGTTTTTGTAATCAGCTGATGTTGGATCAAAATAAATAAATAAAGTATATGTTGGTCAAAATACAAATCTCCCTCATTTTGCTAGTCATGACACAAAATCAAATACTCTTTAAGTTCATTTTGTGTGATTCCTGTAAATATTTCTGACAGTTCAATGGGTAACAATGGAAGATCAGAAATTAACTGACATGAATACATTAATAGTTCCCGGAACAGTAAATACTGTTGACATTAACAAAACTGCCACTAGATGAGTTTATATGGTTGCTGACAGTCACATGACTGGCAAGAAAGAAATTGTAAAAAGTAATTTAAAAGGTACTGTTGTGTGTCATAAGGCTCCTGATGTCACACAAAAAATCATGTCATATAAATGCTATATTCCTTGGAAGAGTTTTTCAACAGAGGTTCTAGTGAATGGACAAAATAATAAATATTGTTATGTTTTATATATATTTTTGCCTAAATTTAATCTTCTTTTTATGTTCTCAGTTAACTGCACATTTAATTTTGTGTTTTATTTAAAGTACATATTTTGCCAAAACGAAACTTTATGTGTGTGATCAACATGGTTTTGTAAACATTTTGCTTTATGGTATTTTCGTTTGCTGCTATGAAGTTTTACTTTCCTGTTTAGTTATATTTCATTTTCTCTATGTTCTATGTGTTTTTGTGCACTGCATAAATATTTTCTTTTATTTGTAAGATAAATTTTGTATTTGGTGTTGTATAAATGTTAGTTGATAAACATTGTATTTGTGACGCAGTCTGTCCAGCCATGGCTGGTAAACGACGAAGATATAGAAGGAGAAATTTTTGGTATTTTTTTACTCCAAATATGTTTATTGTGAATGTTCTGTAAACAAAATACTTGCTACCTGAGTGCTAAGTAAGTGATGCTGTTGTCCAATCTGTCATATTAAAAGAATTGCAAACACTTCAAGAATATCTGTTTTATAGCTGTAAACAGTTGTTGATTAACCACTGCTTGCACCTCAACAGGTTAGATAAATAAGTATGTGCTCTGTAGAATGCATCAATTAAAGAAAACAAAATGTATATCAGCAATCTGAAGGTGGTAAAGTACAGGCTCAAAATGATCTAAGCAAAGCAGCTGATAGCAAATGCACAGATTTAGAGCCTTCACAAGCCTTTTTTAGGTAAATCTACACAAATTTTGAGTGATATAACAATGACAATTTTCATCAAAACATATGAACATTTCGTAGCAAAACTAATCAAATTCTGGTTCTCTTAGTACAAGCAGAAGTGATAAATGATGCAAATGTTTTAAGCTTCATGCTTCACAAAACACCAGAACATGACAACCACTATTTGTCTCCACTTTGATAGCTTTACTCAAGCAGCCTGATTTTGTAAAAGTAATGTTGGAAGAGGAGATAGTTTTATAATTGTAAAAACTAGTTTTCATTCATAGCTCTGTACATTAAAAAATATGATGGAGCAGGATTTTGAGCTATGTGCCATTAAGGTGGAAGATACTTGCCAACATATACTAATTTTAGCTACTTCACTGCTCTCTTTAATAACTTCAGGTGATTCATCTGACAACCAGATCATCTGCTACAGCAAATGATGCATGCCTTATACATGGTCTCATAAACCAATAGTCACACAACATTCATACATTGTTCTGAAGGCGAATCTCAATGGATATGGCACGTAATGGGATCTAAAGAACCTGCGTTAATGATACATTTAAGGTAATTTATTTCGCTTTTAGTTTCATTTAAATTTATTGATATTTTCTGTTTCTTGGTTAATGTCAGAGGCAAGCTCGTTAAGTCTGTCACACGGGAATACGAAATCTAACTCTGAAACATAAGGATTTCCTCATTATATTTACTTAATCCATATTACATAAACGAGCTTCTACAGAAACGGCCAACAACAAAAAATATTGCCAACTAAAAGGCTAATGTTTCACTTTGCCTACAGCTCTTATCAAAAACATGACATCACGAAAAAAAAAAGTTCGGCGTGCTCGTGAGAACTTCAACGCCGGCGTTACGTAAACACAATCTCTACAGATCAATGTGCTGAATAACAGCGACGCATCGATTGCTTGTCAGTCATTTATCGTTATTCGTTACAGTGTTTGAGAGCCCCGCGCAATCACTTGATATTTTGATAAGGTTAGTCGCATAAATACGTACATGTACTTCGTTTACTTCACACTAGTTTCCGTTTCTTGGTGTTGCAGTACAAACACCGGGTAATTTCTAAAGGCTGAATATACAAATTATACAGCTGGTATAGTATATTTATAGTGTAGCAGGCTAGGGGCCTACAGCATTTTTTTTACTTTCATTGTTAAAAATTACTAACCTATATAATTATACAATAAGCTGTTGAAACTGAGGCATACTAGTTTAAAAAAATCTGATAATTCGCCCTGTGAATAGGGATAGAAGACTGGGACCGAATACAGCATATGACGCGACGTACAGTTCTCAGTTTTAGAATTCTACATTCTCACAAAAGATTAAACCGGTTCGTACGCTTATATCTGGAAATATAGCATGACTGCCAGTAAATGCCGCTTGATACTGAACGGACTATTTTTGAAATTGCTTACAAAACGTTCCTGGCGATTGGTGACCAAACAACAACATCCCTGCTAACAAACTTTTCTTGATCAACCAAAGTCGGTTAACTATACTTGACTCGTGACAACGCGCCTTAAGTATCGCTTTCCACGCTGGATGCACAGACAGTGGAATAGGGAGGACACTAAAAAGTTAACAATACCGGCACCATAAAATTATGCTTAATTTAACTTTCGCCAAAAGTTATACTTACGGATTGTTCCACAGTTGGATACTACAAGCTACCGTTATTACGTATTGTTGAACCAACTTATGAGACGCTGCACTGTTTATGCAACGAGTCTCAGGCTACCTTGGTCGGTACGGTTTGTACAATAAGTATGTTCCATATTTAATCGGACTTACCAACGCAATCACTGCAGTAATTTTCAACAACGGAGACAATCAGTTCGTTTTATTATATGGTATATTAAATTGCAGCGGACCATTGTTACAACACGAACCGTGTGCCTGAACTATAGCCTGAAAAGGAATAGGCCTATGACTATTATTAAGGTACCGGCAGCGAATCGTTAACGAATGCAAAAAGCTACAGCACAAAGCCTGTGTACTGTGGAACAAACGGGCTGTATTTCAAGTAGGCCAGTGGCTTTTAAGCTTGGTGTGCGATAGGATGCACTTATGGTGCTACCAGCTACACTGAAAGTCGTCAGTCCCTCTACCACATGCCTCTTTTCCACCCGATACTTCATGTGGAGTAAAACGATAGGAAAAAGTTGTAATGCTTACCCCCAAATCGTGTCTTTGAATCACCCTACATGTAAATGAATTACCGGTAGTCTTAGGCATATTTATTTTTCTGTGTTTCTTTCAGCTGATGGATATGTGCGGAGTCTAGGATAACGCATATAGTAAAACAATAGATTTGAGCGCAAATATCAAAGATTTTAACTCGGGTAACAATGGCGCGAGCCGATTCTTGACATGGTCGTCAAGATGTAGAACTCCTTTTCAGAAGGGCGGATTTGATCACCTTGCAAGTAACGAACTGAGATTCATCGTAGTTTCTCTTGCCGTTAAAGTAAATCGCAAAATCGTTTCTTCGGCACGCCATCGTCGCTTTCTTATCCCATGCTTTTGTACCGACCAGTAGTTTTGCATTTTTTTCTCCTACTGGCTTCGATTTCAACGCCGGAAACCAGTAGGATATACACTTACTAGCCTCTAAAATGTATTTTAAATTCTGAGGAACAGTGCTAAATGTGCTCTATTCTCATAATTATTTATTAATTTTTTATATATTGTGTGTGCACATATATTCCTAGCTATTTATTTTCAATGCATTTTGATGACAAATCCTATATTGTTGTGGGATGATCCCTGGACGAATACATAAATCAAATTACTCTTCTACTGCTCGTTGTAATAATTGGGCCAGTGGCATGTTGCAATGCGTTAGCCGCACCAATTGAAAGACCAGCCTTGTTGGCGCTCCACGATTTTGGCTATTTTAACTGATAAACGAATCCTACTGGAGCCTGAGGCACGTTCGTGTAGAAAGTGTCAAATTCGCCTAAGCAAAAAATACCTATATTTCCCACGTTTATTTACATTTATAAGACGACTTCCGGGTTTTACTATATACGAAACGCTTGTAACAAAATGGGTCTGACTTAAAATCTTTTGACCCTAATATTTTCCTCTGTCCATAGTTTTCTTGTCATCTGGCAATGATTGTGTTAAGGCTTGTGTGTATTATGATAGTGTGTTATTTTCGAACAATGTTGAGTGCCACGCAAAATTCTTACTATATTATCGTGAATTGTGAAGTAAATTTTGCCTTCTTAGGTACTTTTGGAATCAGTATCTTCATTCAAGTAAAAATCGTTCCCTAACTTAATTGTGTATTTTTGTGATAAAATATATATTTTTGAGAATTCCGGGTACTCACTAATGTTGTGCATAGTGTAATCTGTACCGTAGTAAATTGTAAGCTACAGTTTTCCGTGCGAAAACTTTGCAGTTGTATCATTTCAGTAGAAACATTAAGAAGTTAAAGGGAAATGTGTAGATTGATAGCTGGGTTTACCGGTAATGTGAGTTGGTGAAGTGCAGTGACAGGGAAAACAAGACTTTAGGTCAGGTGAGCACAGGATTACTAACGCAAAATCAAGTAGGGGTAATGTATGACAAGGCTGATTAAGAATAATATACTAGGAAAATGGGGAAGCTACTATGGACAGCTTAGTGAACACATTACAGAAGACAAGATAGACACGAAGCCAACATCCACCACAGTAGTACAAGTTGATAGCTAAGTAGCTCCACAGATAAAGAGATTAAAAGAATGTGTGGTAACATAATTTAGATATGTAAGGAATAGTAAAATTTACTCGTGGGGTTTGGGGGGGGGGGGGCAGGTTAGGAATTCAGTAATAGGAAAAAGAAGTTAAACAATTATTGGGTATAAAATCTGCCTGCTATGCAAATGCAAGAGCAGCAAGTCCAAATTATGAAGAAAAAGAAGTATGAGAATGTGGATGGGGATGGGATGGGGGGCATTATAAAAAAGGAACCTGCGTGCTAGAATTACACAGGGAGCAGAAGTTAACCATTGCCAACATTTGATTTAAGACTCGTGTAAAAAGGTTACACATGTTTTTAGAGACCTCGAGGCACTGGAAGGTTTCAGACTGTCTTGGCCTTATCCTGGGTATTGGGGGGTCAGGTCAGCATGTTATTTTGTCTACATGACATCCATACCCTGCGAACCACTTTGAACTGCATAGCAGGGGGTACGTCCCACTGTATCAGATATTAGGGCTTTTTGCTGTTCCATTTACCTTTGGACCATGGGAAAAGTGATTGTCTAAATGCCTCTGTGCATGCTGTACTTAATCTAATGTTACCTTCATAATCTCTATGGGAGCGATATGCAGGAGGTTGTAGTATATTCCTGGAGTCATCATTTAAAGCCATTTCTTGAAAATTTGTTAATAGACTTTCTCAGGATAGTTTCCGTCTATCTTCAAAAACCTGCCAGTTCAGTTCTTTCATCATCTCTTTGACACTCTCCTCCAAGGCAGACAAACCTGTGATAATTCATGCTGCCCTTCTCCGTATATGTTCAATATTCCCTGTTAGTCCTATTTGGTACAGGTCCCACGCACTTGAGGAATATCTTAGGATGGTTCACATGAGTGATTTGTAAGCAGTCTCCTTTGTAGACTGATTGCACTTCTCCAGTGTTCTACCAATAAACCAAAGTCTGCTCCTGTATTAGCAATGACTGAGCCTATGTTATTGCCCCACATCATGGATGTGGGGCAATGAAACAATGTCATCACACAAATAGTTTCCATTATTGGCGATGCGTTGCTGAACATGTTCGCGAAAAATCTTCATTACGTCCTCAGTCAGGTCTCGAAGGATAGTCTCTACTTTTTTCCCTACCATCAGCATTGCGGAATCGCCGTTGGGCGACTCCACACTAAAAGGTCAGGACTGCAAGATCAGGTGATCTTGGTCAAGGGCTACCACCGAATCACAAGAGTAGTTAGTGTGGAAAATGGCACCTCCGTGTCGTCACTGAATTGTGCAGCATATGGAACGTCGCCCCATCTTGCTGAAACCGTAGACTGCAATGTCCCTACCGCGTCATGACCGGAAACAAATCACATGAGTGATTTGTAAGCAATCTCCTTTGTAGACTGATTGCACTTCTCCAGTATTCTACCAATAAACCAAAGTCTGCTCCTGTATTAGCAATGACTGAGCCTATGTTATTGCCCCACATCATGTCTCTTCTAAGTGTATTTTTATGAGTTTAAAAATTCCAACTACAACTCACAGGTATTATATTCATAGGATATTATGTCTTTTTCATTTTTTGAAGAGCACAGTTTTACATTTCCGAAGATTTAAAGCAAGCTGCCAATCTTTGCATCACCTTTGTACCTTATCAGTGTCTAACTGAATATTTGTGCAGTTTTGGTCACACTGTACTTCACTGTAGATAACTGCACCATCTACAAAAAGTCTAAGGTTACTATTAATAATTTCTGCAAGGCCATTAATATGCAACATGAACAGTAAGGTGCCCAACACACGTTCCTGGGGTACACCCAAAGTTAATTCTACATCTGTTGGCAACAGTCCACGCAAGATAGATACTGCATCCTTCCTACTGAGAAATCCTAAATCTATTCACATATTTCATCTGATATCCCATATGATCGTACTTTTGATAGTAAGTGTAGGTGTGGTACTGAGTTGAGAAATACTGCATCTGCATGACTGCTTGTTCTGTGGCTTTCAGAATGTCGTGAGAAAAGTGCTAGTCGGGTTTCCCATCATCAGTGTTTTCAAAATCCGTACAGGGTGACATGGAGGAGGTCATTCTGCTCTCATTATGACTGAGCTCAGAATGTGTTCAACGATTCTACAAAAATTGGTGTCAAGGATAGTGGACAATAGTTTTGTGGATCACTTGTGCTACCCTTCTTGTGGACAGGTATGATCTGTCCTTTCTTCCACCTACTGGGCACAGTTTTTCGTTTAAGGTATCTTTGATAGAATATAGTTAACAGAGGGGCTAACTCAGTTACAATTGGGTATTGGATACGGTAGGGATTCCATTGGTGCCTGTGGCTTTGTTCAGTTCAGCTATTTCAACTATTACTGAATGTCACTGACACTGATATCTATTTCATTCATATTTTCAGTGGCACAAGAATTAAAATGGGGTAATTCTCCCTGGTTTTCCTTGCTAAAGGAGCATTTGAAGATAGTGTTAAACATATCTGCTTCTGCTTTGCTATTGGGTTACTTGGGCACTAACCTTGGTGCCACTGACGGGCTTTACTTACAACCAGAATTTCTTTGGTTTTGTGAAAGATTTTTCAATAATATTCAGCTACAGTAGTCATTGAAGGCTTCAAACATAGCTCTCTTGACTGCCAAATGTGTTTCCTTCAGCACTTCAATGTCCATAGCCCTTTGCTTTGTTTTATACATATTATGCAGTAGCCCCTATTTCTTTAGAAGTTTCTTTTTCTACTGGGTACATATATATCCAGTGCATGGTCAACTGTTCTTTTAATCCTGAACTATAGTTCCTCTGCATGCTCTTGTCCTGAGCTAAAATTTTCAAGTCCCTCACTGATTATTTTACACTGCTGCTTTATTTGCCCTTTGTACTAAGCTCTTCAGTTGACTTTACAGCTCTAATCAAGCAGGCGATACCGAGAAACACCCAAACATACAAGAGACTGTGGCATCAAACACTTCAGTTTACATTATCTCAAATGAATCATGCGATTCCCATGAATCCCTGAACAATAAAAGAAAATGGTATCGTACACTTCAATTGACAGGACACACTGTAAAACGTCTCACAGCCGACAAGAACAGAACAGCAAACGCAAACGAATAAAGAAAAACAAAACAAAGATGGCAATGAATCGTGAAGGATCATGGTAGCGGGACCACAGAGACATCTATCGGTAGCTCGACATTTCTACATCTACATCCATACTCCGCAAGTCACTTGATGGCGTGTGGCGGAGGGTACCTTGAGTACCTCTATCAGTTCTCCCTTCTATTCCAGTCTTGTATTGTTCGTGGAAAGGAGGTTTGTCGGTATGCCTCTGTGTGGGCTCTGATCTCTCTGATTTTATCCTCATGGTCTCTTCGCGAGATATACGTAGGAGGGAGCAATATACTGCTTGACTCCTCACAGCCGACAAGAACAGAACAGCAAACGCAAACGAATAAAGAAAAACAAAACAAAGATGGCAATGAATCGTGAAGGATCATGGTAGCGGGACCACAGAGACATCTATCGGTAGCTCGACATTTCTACATCTACATCCATACTCCGCAAGTCACTTGATGGCGTGTGGCGGAGGGTACCTTGAGTACCTCTATCAGTTCTCCCTTCTATTCCAGTCTTGTATTGTTCGTGGAAAGGAGGTTTGTCGGTATGCCTCTGTGTGGGCTCTGATCTCTCTGACTTTATCCTCATGGTCTCTTCGCGAGATATACGTAGGAGGGAGCAATATACTGCTTGACTCCTCAGTGAAGGTATGTTCTCGAAACATTAACAAAAGCCCATACTGAGCTACTCTCTTGCAATCTTAACACTGGAGTTTATCTATCATCTCCATAACGCTTACGTGATTACTAAATGATCCTGTAACGAAGCGCGCTGCTCTCCATTGGATCTTCTCTATCTCTTCTATCAACCCTATCTGGTACGGATCCCACACTGGTGAGCAGTAGTCAAGCAGTGGGAGAACAGGTGTTCTGTAATCTACTTCCTTTGTTTTCGGACTGCATTTCCTTAGGATTCTTCCAATGAATCTCAGTCTGGCATCTGCTTTACCGAAGATTAATTTTATATGGTCATTCAATTTTAAATCACTCCTAATGCCTGCTCCCAGATAATTTATGGAATTAACTGCTTCCAGTTGCTGACCTGCTATATTGTACCTAAATGATAAAGGATCTTTCTTTCTATGTATTCGCAGAACATTACACTTGTCTACATTGAGATTCAATTGCCATTCCCTGCACCATGCGTCAATTCGTTGCAGATCCTCCTGCATTTCAGTACAATTTTCTATTGTTACAACCCCTCGATATACTACAGCATCATCCGCAAAAAGCCTCAGTGATCTTCCAATGTTATCCACAAGGTCATTTATATATATTGTGAATAGAAACGGTCCTACGACACTCCCCTGCGTCACACCTCAAATCGCTCTTATTTCGGAGGACTTCTCTCCATTGAAGATGATATACTGCGTTCTGTTATCTAGGAACTCTTCAATCCAATCACACAATTGGTCTGATAGTCCATATGCTCTTACTTTGTTCATTAAACGACTGTGGGGAACTGTATCAAGCGCCTTGCAGAAGTCAAGAAACACGGCATCTACCTGGGAACCCTTGTCTATGGCCCTCTGAGTCTCGTGGTCGAATAGTGCAAGCTGGTTTTCACACAATCATCTTTTTCGAAACCCTTGCTGATTCCTACAGAGTAGATTTCTAGTCTCCAGAAAAGTCAGTATACTATAACGTAATATGTGTTCCAAAATTCTACAACTGATCGACTTTAGAGATATAGGTCTATAGTTCTGCACATCTGTTCGATGTCCCTTCTTGAAAACGGGGATGACCTGTGCCCTTTTCCAATCTTTTATGACGCTACACTCTTCTAGGGACCTACAGTACACTGCTGCAAGAAGAGGGGCAAGTTTCTTCGCGTACTCTGTGTAAAATCGAACTGGTATCCCATC
The DNA here is from genome assembly GCF_021461395.2 of Schistocerca americana. NCBI lineage: Eukaryota > Metazoa > Arthropoda > Insecta > Orthoptera > Acrididae > Schistocerca > Schistocerca americana. The sequence goes on along the minus strand of NC_060119.1, from coordinate 1,214,555,455 downwards.
AGGTCCAGCAGCCTTTCCTCTTTTGAGCGATTTTCGTTGTTTTTCTCTCACTCTATCATCTATTTCGATATCTACCATTTGGTCATCAGTGCGACAATCTAGAGAAGGAACTACAGTGCAGACTTCCTCTGTGAAACAGCTTTGGCAAAAGACATTTAGTATTTTGGCCTTTAGTCTGTCATCCTCTGTTTCAGAATCATTTTGGTCACAGAGTGTCTGGACATTTTGTTTTGATCCACCTACCACTTTGACATAAGACCAAAATTTCTTAGGATTTTCTGCCAAGTCAGTACATATAACTTTACTTTCAAATTCATTGAATGTCTCTCACATAGCCCTCCTCACACTGCATTTCGCTTCCTGTAATTTTTGTTTGTCTGCAAGGCTTTGGCTATGTTTATGTTTGTTGTGAAGTTCTCTTTGCTTCCGTAGCAATTTTCTAACTCGGTTGTTGTACCACAGTGGCTCTTTTCCATCTGTTACGATCTTGCTTGGCACATACTCATCTAATGCTTATTGTACGATTGTTTTGAGCTTTGTCCACTGATCCTCAACACTATGTGTACTTGAGATAAAACTTTTGTGTTGAGCCGTCAAGTACTCTGAAATCTGATTTTTGTCACTTTTGCTAAACAGAAAAATCTTCCTACCTGAAATCACTGATGCTGTAACCGCTTTATGATCGCTGATTCCCTGTTCTGTGTTAACTGTTTCAAATAGCTCAGGTCTGCCTGTCACCAGAAGGTCTAATACGCATATCCGCTTAGCACTACCATCACCCACTATTAGTGGGCGAGGCCACTACATGCTTGTCGAACTGGCTGCCAGCGATTCAGTTGTCGAGAATGTTTGCCGCAGCTTCGAAATGCTTGAAACATTGAAACAGTCAATGACACCGCTTTTCCCACCAAAAGCTGCACTGGTATCGTTCGTATTGCAATTACCAACACGAAAAAATGAAATAAAAAATTTACGTCCGTGAAATAAATCTTTGGCACTCTTCCAAGTTCTCAACATCGTAAAAAAATTACTTTGTTGACAAAAAAGTTTAGGGGTACGCATCCCCCAGTGCTCCCCCAGAAAAACAGCACTGGCTATAACTGCCTCATGATCACAGATACCAGTTTTGATGTGGCCATCCTCAGAGAGGTCAGCTGTATTTGTTGCCATGAGATCTAATGTATTTCCATCATGAGTGGAGTTCCAAACTATCTGTTCTAGGTAGTTTTCAGAGAATGTATTTAGTAACGTTTCATAGGATGTCTCATTGCATCCACCACTAACAAAAATATAATTACCCCAACAGATTGTTGGATGATTAAAGTCTCCTCCAATGATTACGTATGATTATGGGACAAATATGCCACCTCCATTTCCATTTCCCTATCCTTTCAGTATTGTGTATGCTTAAATTTTCTCCATAGATCTCACTACTATCAGCTTCAGGAGATACTGAACTTAATTGATGAAACAAAAAATAAAAAATGGTGCAGGTGAAAGGGAATGCAAACATCTAAGAAATGAGACTGTCATAAAGTGCAAATTGGATAAGCTTGAATGGCTAGAGGGAAAGAAAATTTAGGTTGTTTGTTTTAATTTAACTATCGGTTTTGTGTCATCTCTCTATAAGTGCCCACACACTGTGTGTGTTCTTGGCATATGAATCACTGCAGCACACATACAAATAATTCTGATTTGAAAGCAACTAATTCTTATATTATAGTAAAATTTTAATAATTCTTCGACATATTCTAGAATTTTCATGGCTCACATATCATATTCTCAAACAGAGTCTACCACCTTAGTCTAGATTGTTGAGAGTTTCAAAGGGAGAGTTAGACAATGATTGGCTGATAAAAGGGAAGGAATACAATAGAAGATGAATGATTGGTAGTCAGAGATAAAATAGTGATAGCAGTAGAGGATCAAACTGCCAAAAAGACAAAACCTAGTGGAAATCTTTGGATAACACAGGAGATGTTGAATTTAAATGAGAGGAGAAAATATGAAACTGTAGCAAGTGAAACAGGAGAAAAGGAGTGCAGATGTCTAAATTGTGCAATTGGCAGAAAGTGCTGTATGTTTAAGCAGTAACTGTCAGAGGATGAATACAAGGCTGTAGAAGCATGCATAACTAGGGTAAAGATAGATGCCACCTATACAAGATTTAAAGAGATTTTTGGAGAAAAGAGAAGCAACTGTATGGATACTGAGAGCTCATGTGGCAAGTCAGTATTAAGTGAAGAACGGAAAGCAGAAAGGTGGAAGGAATGTATAGAAGGATTCTAAAATGGAAATGGACTTGAAGGCAATATTATAGAAAGGGAAGATGAAACAGATGAAGACAGGAGATATGATACTGGGAGCAATAAAAGATCTAAGTTGAAAAATGACCCCTGAAGTGGACAGCATTCAATCGGAATTATTGAGACCCTTTGGGGTTTGACGTCCCATCGACACTGTGGTCATTAGGGATGAGACTCTTGTGAGAGCCAGCCGTGACAAAACTGTTCCACCTGATGTGTGGGATATATGAGATAAGTGTTACCCCCAGACCTCAAGAAGAATGTAATAATTCCAGTTCCAAAGAAAGCAGGAATTAACAAATGTGAATATTACCGAACCATCAATTTAATAAGCCATGGTAGCAAAGGATCAGTTTCGAAACCAGAGAAATGTGGGAACACATGAGACAATATTGACCCACAACTTTTCTTGGAAAATAGGTTAAAGGAAAGCAACCCTCCATTTATAACATTTGTAGACTAAGAGAAAGCTTCTGACAGTGTTGACTAGAATACACTCTTTGAAATTCTGACGGTTTAGGTGATCAAATACAGGGAGCGAAAGGTAATACAGCTTGTATAGAAACCAGACTATAGTTATAAGATTCGAAGGACATGAAGGAAAAGTAGTAGTTGAAAAGGGAGTGAGACAGCGTTATAGCCTGTCCCTAATTTTATTCATGCTGTACACTGAGCAACCAGTAGAGAAAATTTGGAGAAAGCATTAAAGTCGAGATGGAAGAAATGAAAACTTTGAGGTTTGCTGATGACATAATTCTGTCAGAGATAGTAAGGAACTTGGAAGAGCATTTGAACAGAATGGATAATATCTTATAAAGAGGTTATAAGATGCGCACCAACAAATGAAAAACAAAGATAATGAAATGTACTCAAATTTAATCAGGCAATGCTGAGGGAATTAGATTAGGAAATGAGGCACTAAAAGTAGGAGTTGAGTTTATCTAAAGTGTAGCCTTGTGTGGAAGTGTAGCATGGTAAAGAGTTCAGTCAAGAAGAGAGTAGAAGCTTCTGAAATATGGCACCACAAAAGAATGCTGAAAATGAAATGGGTAGGTTGAAAAACTAATGACAGTTTGTGGCTAAACTTGACTAAAAGAAGGGATTGGTTGACAGTACACATTCTTAAGCGTTAAGGAATTGCTAATTTAGTATTATTTGGAAGTGTAGGGGATAAAAATTGTAGAGGGAGATCAAGGGATGAAATATCAGGTTCAAATAGGTGTAGATTGCAGTAGTTAATCAAAGATGAGAAGGCGTAAACAATATAGACTTGCATGGAGAGCTGCATCAAACCAGCCCTAGGGTTGAACATTACAACATTATTTTGGAATATTGTCCCCCTTATTGCAGTAAAGATTCTTGTATGGTTAGTGCAATTTTTCCAATTTTTTATTGTCATTCAATGTTTGAAATTTTACAATTGTGATGTAAACATAGTCCTTATGACTTCAACTGCTGCATTGTAGTATTGTGTTTTATCCATTTTATAACGTTCATACTGTGTTCAATTTAGTTTCTCACTTCAGCATTAGTTAATATTGAATTCATTGTACATTAATATTGTTTTTGACATTGTTACATTAGTTTGTCAGTGAGAATATGTTCGTCAAAAGTTTGAGATACAGTTATCTCAGAGAAAAACCAGTACAGTGGAACTTTGATTTTACATTCTCCAATTGTACATTTTTCGTGATTCTATACAATAAATTCATAGCCCCTGTGAAAAACCCATAAGATAAATGTTAAAAATTCCTCGATTTTATATTTCTTCCTAGTAAGGTTTACCTTGATTGTAAGTTTTTACTCGACGTCTCACTTGACTTCATCTCTTCCTATTGACATTTGATTTGACTGAATGAGTTATAAAGGCACAAAAGACAAATGGTTTGCACCATGGGTAGTGGCAGAGTTATGGGAATATTTTAGGCCATTGTGGAGAGGGGAGATGTGAAATGATGACATAATTCATGATCACTATTGACAAACAACTTGCAACATTTAGCTTCACCCAGCAGTTATGGTACAAGTACTGCTAGGTTGCAGTGGTAATGGAAAAACAAGACAGTCAACGCAAAGTGTTCTGGACTGAGCTAATACGTGAGGAAGGGGCCAAGCCGGCATCTTTTCTTGTCCAACTTATAACTCAGTCTCATCTTTTTGTATGTATTTCTTATATTCTGTATTCAACAACAATATCAGTTGTCAACCTTTTAAATAAAAACACTGAATCTCAAAGAATATGCTCAGTCATAATAGAAGAAACATTGCCCATTTCTGGCTAGTGAACTCTTATTGGCTGGCAGATTGTTAAGTCGCCCAGGAGCCAGTACAGCCACCACACCACACTAACACATATCTAAAATGAGCTCACCTACTGGATGTGTGGAGAGGGGGAGCGATGGGAGTGCTGGTAGGGATGAAAGCATTTTGTGAAGTGCTGAAAATATACTTTTTGTGCAGATGATGTGCTATGACAGAGATTTCACCCAGAAATAGAACAAGGGTTTTGCAATAGCAGATTTTAAAGACTTTCCTGTTCAAATTGACATGATACAGTTGCAACAACTACATACACTATTCGTGTATATATTTTCCATTGCACACACCACACACTGTAGATCATAAAGACTGGCAGCAGTGATAGAGGACATGAAGTGAAACTGTAGCACCTGAGCCTTCTTTCAAATTTACATTTTACACAATGTACAGAAAGTCACTGCACTGACTTCTAATAAGCTTGCAACATTTATTGGGGAAGTAAATTCATTTTTTTAAGTCTCTGTTCCTCTCATCAAGCCTAAAATAACACTTTAACAGTGGTGAGCATATGAAGCATGGCTCATAAGAAAAGCATTAAACAATAACCGCAGTGGTGACAAAGTATGTCATTAAGCAGTTGAACATATAATTTGTGGTCGTAGCACGTCGGAAAACAGCTCGATTATCTTGTACCTGGATACCAATTTCAATCTTTTTAGAAGTTTTTACTTGCTGTTACACATCTGTGTTTTCCAAAGAACAGATGAAATTCATTACCACAAATTATTGTATAAACATTGTATTGCACATTTAATTTTCTTCTGTTAGACAGATTTTATACAAAGTATTGGAGAGGATTGCAATTTTTAATCATTTATGCCAATTACATTTGTTTTTGCTCATATTTTGGAGGTTTTTAACAGTTTCCATGGTTCTACATTTTCCTCAGTTTTGCGTTTTTTAAGTTTGGACCACACAAAAATGTAAAATAGGCACTTCACTGTATTTTTATCACAAGTTTCTCTATCATTATTTATACAAATTATTTTCTGGGTGTTGCCACTTCACATCTTAAAGGGAACTTGCAATTGCTGTAGTGTAACAGTACCTGAAATTAATGTAATACAAGCATGGCTAATTTAAAGTTTATTATTTAATGTTCAGATAAACATTGCACCAGTCAGAATGCAGCCCCATTTTGAATGCTTTGCCAGGCACGGTATGAGTTAGTTGCTGTTGGTAAGCAGCTGGAAATCAGTCCGACTGCTACTGAGTGATTGGAAGTTGCTTTGTGTGTGTGTGTGTGTGTGTGTGTGTGTGTGTGTGTGTGTGCTGGGCGTTTTGTACCAGATATACCAAAGGTACCTCAAGTACTGTCCTCTCAGGCATTCTCTCCTCTGAGGAAGAATGTAGAATGTACAAGATCTGTCATTATTCATCCAGTTGACTGTGAGTAGTGTGTCAGTGATAGGTCAAGGATCCCTGTACAGGGGAGGCAGGCACTAAGGAGAACTTGAGGTATTAAATCATCCCCCCCCCCTCCCCAAACAAAATTGAGGTGCTGTGCTCTACTGCAATTGAATCTGAGCCAATGAAATGTATTTCACTTGTTCAGAAGCCTGCTGTGGCCTGTCAGGGGAAGCAAGTTTTGATTGGTGGGACGGGGTCTGCAATTCAAACATGTGGCACATAAAGGTACCTCTTAGGGGAAATGGCAGCAAGGGATGGGAAGGATCACCTTGCACACACTGTGTGCCTGCCTGGAGGTCTTATTCAACATATTGAAGAGGCTAGTTCGACAGTCAATGGCAGATTGTGGCACACGAGCGAATGAATGATGCCTGTCACCTGGGTATCATTCCAGTGATTGGCACAGTGGGTTGAGAAAAGCAGCCTTGCTCTCGAAGATTCAACAAAACTCACAGTCTAAAGCATTGTCCATAGCACTGGTTCTGAGCCAGGTAGAAGGCTTGAATTGGAGACTTTGCAGGTTCTGTGGCAAGCTAGGCTGTGATTTCCTGGGCTTACACCATGGGCTTGGGAATTTTAGGGCCCTCCTAAATGGGTCAGGGGTGCACTACTCATCAAAGAGACCCAGAAATATTCATGCAAGACCAAAAGAAGATGCCTCCACAGATGAAATGATTAAAATCCTAGTGATAAACTGCCAGAGCTATCTATGCAGGGTGACAGGGTCTAAAGGATCCCAAAAGAGCAGTGGAGCTCATGTAATACTAGATACAGAAAAATGGCTAAAATCCAAAACTGACAGCAGTGAAACTTTTGGAGTACATTTAAGTGTATAAAGAAAGAATAGGCTAATAGGAAATGGAGGTGCTGTATTTGTCACAGTAGGCAAGAAATCCACTAAGCTAGAAGTTGAAGATGCATAGAAGAGTTTGTGGAAGACTCAGCGCCAATGCTGGTCATAAACTTGTGACTTTCTGTTGACCATGAGACTCAACCCAAAAGTAACTGAAAATTTTGGAGAAAACTTCAGTTCTCCAGGATGAAGTTCCTCAATCATACTGTCATCATTAGAGGAGACTTTAACTATCCTTCAATCAAATGGGATAACAACAGTTTTGTAACTTGTGAGCATGACAAGACATCCTTTTCTTGTTTGTCACTTCATTTTCCTCCTGATGCTGTGCCCATTGGCATGCTAGACCCTGCACTCTCTGCCAGAGAGCTATCCCTTCCTCTTCCTTGTCCCTCTGGATTGCTGCTTCCATCCACTGTGATAGTTGCTTTCTGGCCTGAGCTGCCGGAGTTGGCAGTCATGTTCGCATGAGATGTGCTTGCTTGTGTGAATGAATGGTGTGTGTTTTCTTTATCTGACGAAGGCCATGGCTGAAAGCTTATGTGTAAGTGTCTTTTAACTGTATCTGTCTGCAACTTAATGTGTCGTCTTTGTGGTAAGGAGCAGTCTATCTTTTCATAAATTGTTGATGGCTAAGTGAAAACTGCTGAGAACAGGTAGTTCAGGAACCCACTAATGATAGAAACATTTTAGACCTAATGACAGCCAGTAGACCTGATCCTTTTAACCTTAATCTTTTTTGAGATTCTTGGGGCCTCTGACTCTTCTCTTATGAACTTTGTGATGGGTCCCCCAGAATCTGAATGCCCAACCTAGTTCAGTGGGGGTTGGCCCCCCCCAGGGTTAATATCTCGATTATGTTGTGTGATCCATTCCATGGGCTAAAAGAAGTGTTTGTTGGGATAACTCATGTCCATCCATTTGGAGGGGGGGGGGGGGGGGGGGGGGAGACAGGGCCTTTAATAGTCATCCCTAACATGGAGTACAGACATTGCTTGATGAGTTTCTTTGGCACACTCTGCTGTTGGAAGTCACAGTCCTCTCCCACTACGAGACTGTTGATACAGCTGCACCTGTAAAACTAGGCAAGGTATTTTACTGGGTGCTACCATCCAGAGATTTTTTTAAGGGGCTGTAACTTTTCCCCAACCTCCTCCCCCATCAGTTATGAAATGAAACCCCAGGTTTAGCACATGCAATAGTAGATTTACTTTATGATCTTATGAGTTACCAGCTTATTTGAATGGTGCACATTACATTTTACTCAAGATACACGCTCACTGTTTGATTTGAAGGAGATCCCATTTTCCATGACCATCAAGATTACCAGATCTTTCTTTCATGGATTTTTTTTCCCATATGTGGTTGCACAGTGTTGTTTTATGAAGCCCCAGTAAAAAACGAAGATAAGCTGGTTAATAGGATCTAGATGACTGTCTCCTTGTACGACAGACAACAGCGAGGTTTGGAGAGTGTAGCAAAATATTTTGCATCATTATAGTGAATGAATGCATTGAGACTAGCAATACTCACTTTGAACCATTGCAATGAGATTAAGATGTTGCTGGAAGGAACAAGTTGATTATGTCAATAAAAAACAATATTCTTTCTGGATTATAAGTTCTTAATCTCAAAGAATATAACTAGGCATCCTCTACTATCTGCATAATTTTTATCCTAACAATTTTGGACAGACTGCGCAAATAGTTATTTAAATACAAACAAATTTTAACAGTTTTCACAAATATTAATGTACACTACGAAATTTACCATTATTGAAGATGGCGTGACAGTGCATACTGGATTAGTACTAGAGCAAAATAAACTAGCAGCTAGATGTATGAGAACTTTAAAAGTAAGTTACACATTATTATGGCAGGTCAAGTAACTTTTATTGTATGCTGCATAACACCTTAGAATGATAAAGGCACATGATACTATTGTTCAACATAGGCACTTCCTTTCTGTATCAACAGTCATAGCATTTTACCAATTGTTCATTTCCTCAATGGCAGAAATCCGCACCTTTGTCATAGAACCATTTGAGAACTGCTCATTACTTGATAATATCTTTCCCAGGTGTTATTTCAGCTTACCAAAAAGATGGAAATCACATAGTGCAAGATCTGGACTTCCTGATTAGCATTAGCCACTTCTGTGTGTTTGTCAATTGTTGGCAAAATTTCATTCCAGCTGAATGCAACATTGCATTTCGTCCATACACTGCCAGAATTTCATGGTGAAACTTTGTGTAATCTGGACCTTTTGCCAACAGGAATCGTACTGCCCCATGTACTGAACTTTGAACTACGTTCCCAGTTGCCATGCTATTTCAGTTGCACATGGTGATGCACCTGTTATCATTACCACAGCAGAACTGTGTCTGCAGGGAATCTAGAACATATACTCTCTTCTGACACTGAGCCATTCTTGTTTCGAAATGGTCATAGTATAGGACATCATGTGTAACTTACTTTTTGAAGAACCTGCGTATATTGCAATGCATAATGCACATACTGTTAATAAAGTGTAAGAAATGCTCCAGTGAATGCAAATGGGTGATGATAACTGATTATAAGTACTTCTGAACCCTTGATTTAGGTAGAACTATAGAACCTATTGTAGCTGAATGAACATAGTAGTACCATATGGAATGAACTCTACATGACGTCAGGACATAAAGAACACCAGTTGTGAAATTTGCCCAAGGGCTTTTTTAACTTTGTTTGTTATATTACAAGATAAAAAGCTTAACTGCTTTGTAACAGTTATTGAACAACCATATATATCACACATGAACTGTCATGTTTTGAAATATTTATCTTAAACATTGCACATGTAATTCCATACACAGTTATTATTATTATTATTGTTATACAATGATTATTAAACAAAGAAACAACCATATTTATAAATACATGTTGTAAATACTGCGCAAAAAAATTCAATGAGCTTGAAGAATTATAAAACTAGTGTGGTATTGTAAATAACATACATGCATGAGAGTGAGTTTGTCCAAAGCCTTCTTCAGCAAAGAAAAACACACACACACATATATCCAAACATGCAAGAATATCTCAGACACACATGACCACTGCCACCAGCAGCTCCAGCCAGAATTCTGTCTGCAACTCAGCGGGTCATCTTTACAATGAGAGCAATCTATCCTTTCCCTAATATTGCTGATATTCCAACCTTGATTTCAGCAGACGAATAATATGGAATAAAAGGTCTGCCACATGACTACTTTTCAGCTGTTGATTATAAAGAACTCTTAGAAATAAAACATTTATATAGCAAACATGAGTACTATAGACACACATGTGAACAGTCTCTCCATATTGAATATAACTGATTTTCAAAAATCTCAGATGAAAGCTAATACTGTGAAAGAAAGTGTTGGCGAAAAGAGTAAAGAATCTTATAGTCATTGCAGCAAAAAGAAGGTAGTAAGAAACATATTTTTACTGCCCCTGACGATAATAAGGTATTAATGGTAATATTTTCATTTCAGGAAGTTCACATCCAGGAGGACAGTCAAGATCTCAAAATGCCCACAGAAATCAGTCCAGATCACCATCTTTCATATGATGATATTGTAAAACTTACAAAAGCGAAACAAATTTATTTGATCGATGTTCGAGAACCCCAAGAGCTAAAAGAAACTGGCGAACTTCCTGAGAGTGTTAACATTCCTCGTAAGAATTCATTCACATTAATTACATCCTTTCAACTTGTTGAATATTTTTGTCTGTTGATAAAGTATTCTCCTATTTTTCTCTTTTTGGATTTTTATGGTAAATGTAACTATTACTGATAAATCAGTGGAAATCAAAAATGCATGTACAAAGACTGATGTAATTTTGCTGTGCTAAATCATGAATTTTCTTCTGATAAGTGTCTGATGGATATACCAGCATGACCTTTCGTTTTTCATTATTTTTGGCTTATATAGGATATTGTGTGAAAATCAATCCTACTTGTAGTTTCATAATAATTGTGAACTTGGGATTCTCATGAAGAAATAAAAGGAAGATTAAGGTTTAACATCCCATCAATAATGTCACTGGAGACAGAGAACAAATTTGTTTTGAGGAAGGAAATTTACCATGTCATTTTTAAGAAGCATCCCAGAATTTCCTTTAAAAAATTCAGGAAACCTACTTGAGACCTAAATCTGAATGGCTAGATGGTGGAACTGAACCACCATACTCCTGTATACAGTTGCACTATGTCAGTGGTATGAAGAAATGGAGAATTATCTGTTACATTTGGGAACGACTGACAGGTGATTATCAGTTTGGTCTGCATTTTTAATGACCTTACCAATCAGTACACATGACTGCTTATGGTTATGAAGTTTTGCCATTTGGACTTGCAGCTAATGGATTAGCTCTGTCTCTTTGTGCTCCAATTGCCTGGAGGTGGCTTTACAAAATATTTCTGAATCTTATCCAGACATGGACTCCCAGCCGCTTTCTGTGGCTTACACGGAGTGTGGATCATACCACGCCAAACAGTGCTCTACAACTATGTGTACATCTACACTCAGCAAGCCACTGATGGTGTGTGGTGGAGGGTATTTTTTGTACCAGTATCATTTTCCACTTTTCCTGTTCCAGTCACGAATAGTTCATAGAAAGCATGCGTGCGTGCTCAAATCTCTCTGATTTGGTGCTTACGGCCTTTTCAGGAGATATATCTGGAGGGAAGCAATATATTGGTTGACTTGTCCCAGAACATACTCTCTGTGAATTGTAATATTAAACCACATCCTGACATAGAATGCCTCTCTTGCAGTGTCTGCACTGGAGTTGACTGAACATCTCTGTGTTTCTTTCATGCTTACTAATAGTACCTGTAATCAAATGTGATGCTCTTCTTTGGATCTTCTGCATTTCCTCTATCAATCCTATCTACTGCAAATTCCAGGCTGACGAGCAACATTCAAGCTACTTTCTTTGTTGAAGGACTTCCTGAGAATTCTTCCAATGAATCTTAGTCTAGCATCTGCCATACCTTTGATCAATTTTATGTGGTTGTTCCATTGCAAATCACTCCACATCTGAACTCCTAGATATTTTATGAAAGTAATACTTCCAGTGGTTGTTTTGCAGTTGTGTAGTCATAACGCATTGGGTGTTTATGTGTATGTGCACCCAGTACATTATATTTGTTTATGCTGAGGGTCAGTTGCTACTCCCTGCACCAAGCACTAATCCTCTGCAGGTCTTCCTGCATTTCACCACAGTCCTCCAGCACTGAAACTCCTCTCTACACAACAGCATCATCCACGATCAGAGCGACTCCTGACATGCCAGCAATAAAAAAAATGTCTCTCACAAAATTTTGTACAGCAAGTACATCCAGCAGAAAAAGGATGTTAAAGAGTGGCAATCTGTCAACACTGTAACCACATGTATGGTAACTACCTCTGTCTGCACATATTAGGTGTGCTGTACAACAAGTGCAATGGCCAGAGTTTTGGGTTAGCAAGCAGGAGGTCGATGGTTTGATCCTGGGTTGAGGAATATGTTTTTTATTTGGTAAATCTACATCTACATCTACATGGTTACTCTGCAATTCACACTTAAGTGCCTGGCAGAGGGTTCGTTGAACCATTTTCATACTACTTCTCTACCATTCCACTCTCGAATGGCGTGTGGGAAAAAGGGACACCTAAATCTTTCCATTTGAGCTCTGATTTCTCTTATTTTATTATGATGATCATTTCTCCATATGTAGGTGGGTGTCAACAAAAAAATTTTTGCATTCAGAAGAGAAAATTGGTGATTGAAATTTCGTAAATAGATCTCACTGCAAAGAAAACTGCCTTTGTTTCAGTGACTGCCACCCCAACTCGCTTATCATATCAGTGACACTCTCACCCATATTGTGTGATAACACGACATGGGCTGCCCTTCTTTGCACTTTTTCGATGTCCTCCGTCAATCCTACCTGGTAAGCATCCCACACTGTGCAGCAATATTCCAGCAGAAGACGGACAAGTGTAATGTAGGCTGTCTCTTTAGTGGGTTTGTCGCATCTTCTAAGTGTTCTGCCAACACAGCACAGTCTTTGTTTCGCCTTCCCTACAGTATTATCTATGTGGTCTTTCCAATTTAAGTTGCTCGTAATTGTAATTCCTAGGTATTTGGTCGAATTGACAGCCCTTAGATTTGTGCGATTTATTGTATACCCAAAATTTATCAGATTTTTTTTAGTACCCATGTAGATGACCTTGCACTTTTCTTTGTTTAGTGCCAATTGCCATTTTTCATACCATACAGAAATTCTCTCTAGATCATTTTGTAATTGGAATTGATTGTCTGATGATTTTACTAGACGGTAAATTACAGCCTCATCTGCAAACAATCTAAGGGGGCTGCTCAGATTATCGCCTATATCATTTATGTACATCAGGAACAGCAGAGGGCCTATGACACTACCTTGCGGAATACCAGAAATTACTTCTGTTCTACTCGATGATTTAACCTCTATCACCACAAACTGTGACCTCTCTGAGAGGAAATCATGAATCCAGTCACACAACTGAGACAATATTCCATATGCATCGCAATTTGATTAATAGTCACTTTTGAGGAACTGGAAATCTAGGAATATGGAATTGATCTGAGATCCCTTGTCGACAGCACTCTTTGCTTCATGGGAATAAAGAGCTAGCTGTGTTGCACAAGAACGAAATTTTCTGAATCTTGTTGGTTATGTATCAATGAGTCATTTTCTTCAAGGTGATTCATAATGTTCGAGTACAGTATATGCTCCAAAATCCTACTGCAAATTGAGGTCAGTGATATGGTTCTGTAATTCAGTGGGTTACTCCTATTTACTTTCTTGAATACTGGTGTGACCTCTGCTACTTTCCAGTCTTTAGGAACAGACCTTTCATCAAGTGAGCAGTTGTATATGGTTGCTAAGAAAGGCGGTATTGTGTCTGCATACTCTGAAAGGAACCTGACTGGTATACCATGTGGACCAGAAGACTTGTCTTTCTTAAGTGATTTGAGTTGTTATGCAACACCTAAGATATCTACTTTTATGTCACTCATTCTAACAGCTGTTCTGGGTTCGAATTCTGGAATATTTACTTCGTCTTCTTTCATGAAGGGATTACGGAAAACTGTATTTAGTAACTCTGCTTTAGTGGCACATGTGGTGTCACCGCCAGACACCACACTTGCTAGGTGGTAGCCTTTAAATCGGCCGCGGTCCGGTAGTATACGTCGGACCCGCGTGTCGCCACTATCAGTGATTGCAGACCGAACGCCGCCACACGGCAGGTCTAGAGAGACTTCCTAGCACTCGCCCCAATTGTACACCCGACTTTGCTAGCGAAGGTTCACTGACAAATTACGCTCTCATTTGCCGAGACGATAGTTAGCATAGCCTTCAGCTACGTTATTTGCTATGACCTAGCAAGGCGCCATTATCAATTGCTATTTATCTTGTGATGCATGTACCGTCAGACCGATGTTTACCAATTATGGATTAAAATTAAGTATTCCAGAAGCTACGTACTTTTTTTACTAGACTCAACTCCTTTAACTGTTCCAGACCTCACGCCAGCCTGCGTGAGCTTAAACGCGTGCCTTTCGGCTTCCTTCTAGTGGCTTGGCTGTCTTGTCAAGTCACAACAGTTTGGCGACGAGGATTGGCGACGAGCCAATTCGCGTTTGTACCAATACAGACTGGTATACTTGTGTAATGGCTTCACCACAATCTCCAGATGTACTGTCTGAATTTTATGGCTTGGAGAATCAGCAGACGCAGGCCTTACTGGATGCACTTGGACAGCTCGTCCAGGGTCAACGTGCAATGCAAAACGATGCGGCAGCCGCCGCTTCACCGCTCACGCAGCCACAACACGCAGTTGCACCACCTTTTCGTCCTTTTGATGCGGCACTGGAAAGCTCACAGTGTTGCCAGATTGCCACTCTTTAATATCCTTTTTTCTGCCAGATGTACTTTCCGGATGAAATTTTGTGAGAGACATTTTTTTATTGCTGGCATTTGAGGAGTCGCGCTGCAAAGCCAGAGTGCGCGAATTTCGCTTCACCCTATATAGTGAAAAGTAGTGGTCCTGGACACTCCCTTGAGCTACAGAAAAAGTTACTTTTATGGCGAAGACTTTTCTCCATCAAGAATGACATCCCGTGACCTGTTTCACTGAAACTCTTCAGTCCAATCAAATACTTGGTCTGATACTGTGTGCAACTTGTATTTTGCTCATTAGGCAACAATGTGGAATTGTATTGAATGCCTCCCAGATGTGAAAGAGCACAGCATCTGCACCTGTATCTATTGGTTTCTGGGTTTCATGGATGAACAGAAGCTACTGGGTTTCACACGATCATTGTTTTCAGAACATATGTTGATTCTTACAGAGGAGGTTTATTGTGTTCAGATATTTCATAATACACAAGCAGAAAATGTTCCAAAATTTTACAACATACTGACATCACAGATATAAACCTATTGTTCTGTGCGCCTGTTTGACGGATCTTCTTTAAAACAGGAACAGGAATGACTAGTGTCATTTTCCAATCATTAGGAATGCTTCGCTCTTTGGTGTCTTATTAAAGAAGATGTGCATGGATAGTGATTTGTGAATAGTGATCAACTGGAAGGAGTTAAATTAATGTTTTCGATGGTCACCTCTATTATATCATAGTTTTCTCCCAATAGTCAATGTCAACGCATAAAGTAGTAGACTGTAGAGCATGGAGGAATGCGTGACATCATGATTTGATTTAATCAGGGAGACAAAACAATAATGAGTTTCTTGTGGTGGTCATTTTCACAGCAGCTGTATATAAATTTCAGTAGTTCAAATAAAAAATACCTTCTGCTTGGTGCACATTAAGCTTTTTTATTTAATTTGTGCACCCAGACATGTTTCGTCACAGTCACAAGGGATCTGTAGTGAGTGTCCTGAAATATTACATTTTCTTCATTTGCACATATGGTTATCGTTTACACATACAGATTTGGTTTAAAACCGTTCAGATGGTTCAAATGGCTCTAAGCACTATGGGACTTAACATCTGAGGTCATCAGTCCCTTAGACTTAGATCTGCGTAAACCTAACTAACCTAAAGACATCACACACATCCATGCCCAAAGCAGGATTTGAACTTGCGACCATAGCAGCAGTGCAGTTCCAGACTGAAGCGCCTAGAACCGCTCACCCACAGTGTCTGGCCAAAACAGTTCATTTAGGTTTTTATAATAAAATGGAAAAGTATTTATAGATCAGCATCTAACACATTATTTGTAAGCCAAACAGCTATGTGCCACATTTGGCAAACTGGTTGAAAGTTTGTGTCTTCCCTTGTGGCCACTGTGTGACGTTCGCCTGCGTTATTTCTTCATAGGTGGTCCTCGGTCGATGTATTGCATTGTTATACTGGCTGGAAAACAGGAGGGCTGGAAGTTCAACACTGGCTACTTTAAATGATGTAGCCGACAGTTGGACAGTTGTGTTTCATAGTTCTTTACTTTCACTGCTCACAACCCCACAATATTACACAGTTAATATGGCCAGTTAACTACCGGCAAATTTCGATAAGCCTTGTTAATAGGTTGCAGGCAAATACCAGCATACTGCTACAATAGTTTACTGTTGAATATCTATGATCAGTAAAAACCAAACCACACAGTTCACAGTTCTTACAGAATAATATGGTACATATTGATCAGACACTGTCGTTGTTTTAACACATGGCCTATTTTTTGTTACATTTATTTCACAGTTAAGTTGATGCATTGTTGTTGTTCTAACCAATACGGGTTCCTCATCTGAGACTCAGCCATGCACTGACTGTCTCGGGACCAAAAATTGGGCCTTTATATATCACCACAATAATAGGTGCTGAAATTATACGTTGTTCAATGTTAAAGTTACAGAAATTACAATTAAAACATAACTCATTCAATTAACTGAATATATCAAAAACTTCCTTCTTTTTAATAGTTTCTTCTACTACAAGACTTAGGCTGAATTACTTGTTTAAATGATGAAATTAACAGATATAGTTATACAAACAATACTTTTGACAAACCTGGCAATTCCTTTGGAATTAATTAAGGGCTGGCTTTGCTAACATGTTTTCGAATAGAGCCAAACAGATCCTTTAAGAATACTATTAGTTGTTCCTCCAAATGTTGATAATTAGTACAGAATTTATATTTGTTTACACGTCAGCAACAGAATTAAAGTTACGAAACAATTACTGATTTCACCCTATAACAAAAGTATTAACTAGGAATAGTTGAAATAAATTAGAAAATCAATTATATACATAAAACTAAGCACAAAATTAGATCTGGTGGTATAATCTTTAAGACTGAGGGCGAGCCATTCTCTTTTATGAAATGCAGATTATACTCAAGTATGTTAACAGTAATTAGTCAAAATGCAAAAACGAATTTTAAAGAGGCAGATGGCAAAACAAGAGAGGAAGGAAAAAGATCCCAGCCTGCTTTGTCACAACTGTTTTCAAAATATAGCACTGTAATTGCCATTTTACATGTCTAGAGTGTCACTTGTTTCTGTAAGTGTTGCCAGCTTTCTCAGGTTTTGCTTTCAGTTGTTATTTCTTTGATTGTTATTTCTTTGACTATATGAAGGGCTTATTTCAATAGTGGTACAAGTCCATTACCTCCACTTTTCTGTCTATAATGCTTCTGAAATTAATGATCCAAACAAACAGAAAGAAAAGTTCATCTCTAGCAAGAAGCCATATGCTTGAATATTTCTGGTATCTCAACTGCAGATTTTTCAGCGCTCATTTAACTTTAGGACTCTGTATCTTAAAATGAACAAAAATGGACTTATACCACTATTGAAATAAGCCCTCCATATGTGTGTGATGTTAAGTTCTGTCCGCATATGGATATATATGTGTGTGTGTGTGTGTGTGTGTGTGTGTGTGTGTGTGTGTGTGTGTGTGTGTGCGTGCGCGCGCGCACCTTCTTTGTTTTTTATTTTATTATTTATTTATTTATTTCAAATTATGATTATTATTTCTATAGGACTCTGTATCTCAAAATGAACAAAAATGGACTTGTACCACTATTGAAATAAGCCCGTCATGTGTGTGTGATGTTAAGTTCTGTGTGTGTGTCTGTGTGTGTGTGTGTGTGTGTGTGTGTGTGCCTTCTTTGTTTTTTATTTTATTATTTATTTATTTCAAATTATGATTATTATTTCTTTTTCTTTTTTATTTTTCATTTATGTACTTGGGAGAGAAATTGGGACTATTGTCAATTATATGACCAATCAGTGTAAACAGTGGTTAGTCATATTCGCGTGGTCATTTTGTAGTAGCTTCTTTGCTGCTTTTGTTTTGTATATGTGGTAATTTTCTTGTAGTATAGGAGGAGACTCATTGCTTATTCTAACTATTTTCATATCTTTCTCTCTTATAGTAGGTTTGCAATTATTTTATCTTAAATGCTCTGCAAAAGTTGAGTGACCTGTCCCATATTTCCATACTCTGATGTGTTCTTTGTACTTGCTGTCAAATGTTCTGGTGGTTTGCCCTACATATCATCCATCATGTGTCACATTGTAGTTGGTATATTCCTGCTTTCTGTATGTGTCTTTTGTTATTTCTGGAATTTACTTTTGTGCTGAACTGTCAGTTTTGAATGCATGTGCAAATTTGTGCTTGTAGGCCGTTGTGTACCATCTTGAATCTTCTTTCTTGTTTTTGTTTATTCTTTGTGTCATTGTTTGTTGCTGTCTGTGCTTATTTGTGAGGTGTTTTGTTGAGCTGTTATTCTTGGCTTTGTACGCGTCGTGTTTACTTACTATCTTTGTTGTTTAATTTTTTTGTTTAATTTAGTGACCAGGTTACTATTGAACCCATTGTTTGTTGCCATTTCTGTAATGATAGATGCAAACAATAACTACATGTGCAAACAAAAAATCATGTAATACTTCTGGACACTCCCTGAAGATGACTTGTAAGGTAAAGCTCACCCAGGTGCCCAAGTTAAATAAAAAGAACTTTATGTGCAGTATGCAAAAGATGTTTTTCTTTTGAACTACTGCAAAGAAATAATGGTTTTAGCTCCCTGAAGCCTGCACTGAAACTGAGTTTATTTCGTGGTTTCTCTCTCTATCATTCTAGTAAAGTCAACCAGTACCCTTGAAGAGTAGTGGGAGACCCTTTACTAGGTCTTCGCTACACACAGTCTCTTCAGGAATTAGTAACCCACACATTCTGTGGCTTTGGTCTCCAGTACAGTTTCATCCCCCGCACTACACAGTCTTGCACTTAAGGGCTTCTTCCCCTATGCCCACTGGCTGCAGGTTTGTCTTGAAGTTCCCATGGCCAGTCATTAGATGTACCATGAGTTTAACCTGCCTCCTCTTCAATCCCGGGGCTGTAGAAGTTCTCTTAAAGCATTGTTTCAGGATAATTAGATCACCATGTTTTTGGATTTTAGTCCAATGTCCTACATATTGCCCCCTGATCCAAGGTTTAGATTTTACCATCACCTTAGTGATGGTTAAGGCAGCTTCTGTTCCAACAAATGGAGTCATCCTCCCTGCCCTGGCCAGCCAATCAGCTTGTTAATTATCACTAATTTCTCACTGCAGGTTTAGTCGATTTCCACTAACCTCACTAGGGTTTCATGGCATTCTGCAAATATCTTTGACCTTGTTGCAGGGGCTGATAGAGATTTTAGAGTTGCTTGGCTGTCAGAGCTGCTTGGCTGTTTGAATGAGTGTAGATACTATGATCCTTGTAATGCTTGTATACACATAAATTCTCTTCTGCACATACTCTGACAGTAAGTATCTCCACCTGGAATACCACAACCAGATTTCCTAGAGAGACTGCAATCTCCAGTTGAGGCTGCACACTGCATACCCCAACTCCACCATCTTTGTCTGTGTTCAACCTGTCAGTAAACCAGACACCTGAATGGTATCATGGTTCTTTTATCCACAGCTCAGTAGTCTCCATGGTAACAGGAAAGTTTACTGAAGCAGCTGGAAGTTATTGTTTGGTTAGGTGGCACTTCCCTGGCCATTCCTATGCTTACCACATTCATTATATTAGTGTGGAGTTCTGGAAATCCTTAAGATTTCCAATTTTTACCCTTACACCCCTGCTGCAGCCTCTATTGTAACCCAAAAATGTAACTGGGACATGTCTAGTATGGTCTCCAACCCGGTAGTGGGAGTGCTGCTAATTCCACAAGTTACGGTTAGGTAGGCCAATCTTAGCACCTTCTCAAGCTCCTTAGCTATCACCTTCTGTTCTACACCGGTTCACCATATTATTGCTCCATCAATCATCAAAGATCTTTTTACAGGAGTGTAGATCCAGTGCACATTTTTTGGACTAAGAGCCCAGTTTTTTTGACAGTCCCTTCTAATGTATACAACAGCAATTTTTGCTGTGGTACACATATTCTTTATGTGAGGGGTCCACATTAGCTTTGTATCCATGGTTAATCACAGGTACTGGTAGAATTTCTTCGAAGAACTTACATTTCGAGTATGTGTCTTGATACGGTTCCATGAGAATGGTAAACAACAGTTTTTTTGGGACTAACCCTCAGATCTTGTTTCCTACACCAATTTTGCAGTATGTTTAGTGCTCATTGTGCCAATGTTCTAATGTCAGTATCATATTTGCCACGTATTACTATGACTAAATCATATGTGTAACCTTTGCAAAAAATAGTCTTTAGGATTTACCTCCTTTATGTGCTCATTCACCACCAGTTTACACAGTAGTGGGCACAAGAGACCACCTTGTGAATGCTCTATAGTGCTGTAGCTAACCATTCACATTCATCATGGTTACTTCTATCTTAAGCTACTCAGCATGGTGTTAATCCACCTACAAATGGTGGTCTTGATACCATGCACTTCTACAGTTTTAACCATGGATTAAGAGGTCCTTTTGCTGAATGCACCCTCAATATCCAGGAAGTGGCAGAGCACAATTTCCAGAAAGATTGTTTTTTCTACCTTCCCAACAAGTTGGTGAAGTGCTCTTTCGCATGATTTGCCTGGTTGATGTGTGTGTTGATTTTCATGTTGGAGAATGTGAGTTAACGTCCTTCCCCTGTGCATACTAATCAGAGTTTTCCAATTTTTGTATCCAATAGTGATTCAGATTCCCCGCCTTGTATGGATGTAGACATGTCAGAGGTACTAAGGCTGTGAACAGCGGCTGCGGCGCACTACCATAAGAGGAGCCACCTCTGAGATATGCAGGATCATGTGATAGCATCTAGTGGCAACTGTTTCCTACTGAGCTTGTGGCCGAGGCTCGTGATGTGGCTCATTGCTTGCTGTACTTTGTAGCTGTTTGTATCGCGCTATTGCACAGCTAAATTTGACTCCATTTGTTTTCCAATATCAAGTGATTACTGATTTGGAACTGTTGTATACACCGACTTTGCTATGTCCCAGATGTGTTAGTGCTTTGTTCACTTCGTGAACTCTGCTATTGTAGACTTACAGGAACATGTGTTTGTTTCCCTGTGGTTTGGTGTACCCACTGGGGCAAGTGATGATAAACAGTCTGCCTGCATGCCATGTAGGATAGAAAATGAATGTCTTTAGAAGCAAGGCAGGCAGACTGATTCATCCCTTGTTCTTAGCCTTGGCATCAGCAGTTCTCCCTTGCTTTGAAATTAAAACAACATTTGCTGCCCTCCGAGCATTAGGAATGACTCATGTGGCTAAACTGATTCCAAACAATCTACATAGGTGTTTGATTCATCCCTCTCGTGCTTGCTGCAATAGAGCTGGGAAGACGCCATCTGGACCTGGTAACTTGAACAGCTGTAATGTTCTCACTGCCCACTGGTTTTTTTTAAAAATCCACATGTTTCATGGCAGAGACATTTCTCTCATTGGTTACCTGTAAACCTTTACCTCATAGGGACTGATTCTTGACCTGAATCATCTGTCAGAGTGCATTGGGGGAAGTGAGTCTTGAGGAGCACTTCCAGTGTCTCATAAGCTGACATAGTATACTCACCATCCTCTCTCCCCAGTGTGCCTCTTGCATTTGATAGTATCCTAGTTGGGATTTTGTGAAGTCTGGCTCTGGTACCTACATCTTCCACCTCCTCAAAGAATACCTTCCAAGAGGATTGTTTTGCTTGGTCAACAGCAAGATTGTATTTGGCAAGGGCCCCTCGATATTTTGCCCATTGTCCTTTCCTTCTTGTAGTGTTAAACAGTCTTCTTATCTGCTTTCTTAGCAATTCCACGTTATAGTGCCACCAAGGTGCATTCTTATTTTTGCACCTCTTGGTGATTGGACAGTTTTCTAAATATGGGATCATTATGGCAGCTGTTGTTCCTTCTGCCATTTACTCTAAGTCTATTGGATTTCTCATCGAAATTTTAACTTCAGATAGATATAAGTTTTGGTCTTTCCTATATTAATATTAGCCTGTCTTCCAAGGACTCCTGTAGGTCACAGTTTGTTTTACACCCATTTCCACCTTAAACCTAATATACTTGTAGCCACACGACTTCAAGATGCTTCCAAAAGTTATGTCAACTAGGTTTCCCCTTCTATTCTTCTAGACACTAGGTTCCTTACCCCTATCACATATCTCTGGGTTACTCTCTAATAGGTATTCAGGTACTGTTGGTGTCATTACTTCCTCACTCAAGATTGTGGGCATTGCATCACAACCAACAGGCAGTTATTTATCCAGCTACCAGCAGCTGTCTACCACTCTCCTAATTATCTGGTATGGAGGAGCACTGTCTTCACAAGGAAGGTATGCCAAGGCCAATACCACTTCCCTGGCACTCCCTTCCTTATGGTCACTACGTCCCTAGAGCAGAAGTTTTCCTGAAGACAACTCAAGGTGGCAGTTGCCCCCGTACTGTATTGCAGGTTTATCTACAGCACTTCCAGGTGCCAACTTGCTACCCATTATCGCCCTTAATGACCTTGACAGCCAACTGCAAGAACCCTACATACAGTTTTAGGTCTTGCTCTTACATTGCTCTTAGGAACTTCCGCCAAAAGGACATGGCGGTCAGTACCAACCTTACAGTTAACGTTGTAGGGAAGCAGCATACTCACGCCTTATAAAATTCACATCAGTCTTTCCATTGTGTGCCAGCCTAGTCCGCTGTAACTATCTCTGATGTCATAAATATTGCGCAATACTTTAAAATGAAGTAAATAACCTGAAACATTTCTAGCATGTCAGGAGTAATACAAAATCAATATGTGTTGGATATCAGTTCAATAACTTTAACTATTTTCGAAATTTGGATGTTTTTCTGTAAAAATCATTGGCGCAACAGAAAAAAGCTAGAAACTTAAAAATTTATATTTAGATTCCTTTTGCATAATAATTTAGTGGAAACAGTATTCTGGATCTCACAAATTAAAATTTTTGTTGAAATTCATGATTTTCTGGTTTTTGTCTTAGAAATTAAGGAAGCAAGATAGATTAAGTAGGCGAATAAATAAAGCTAGGATGTTTAAATTTAAGTAGAAGGGAGATCCGCCATAATCATAAAAATGTGAGAAGTTTCAACTGAATAACTATAAAACTATAGCGATAGCGTATTTCCAAAGAGCAAGTTCAGAGCTCGTCTACTGCGTGTAGTGTAATTAAATTAATTCTCTCGCCCAAAATATTTGACTTAGCCACGTCAGGCTTTTATTATGATTACTTACCTGTGTGCTGATTGCACAATTAAATTGAGAGCTTCATCGGCCATCAGCAAAGGAAGCAATGATTTATTCGATAACTTAAAGTGGTGCATTACTAGCCCAGCGGCTAGTCGGGAGAGCAGATTTGATCAGGCGTTCCCTTAGCCGTCCGCACCATGGCTTTATATGTAAGAAAGCTGCGTGAAAAGGAAGGAAGGCCCCAGTTCTCTCCAGACGCTGATTAGCGCACCACCTGTGCCGGGAGTCGCGTCGCGTCGTTATCGTTGATATAAACAGCCTCGGATGCAGTAATAAGTTACTCGGGATATGCGTAACCATGAAATCGTTTTCGAGTGAAGTGTTAATTTTGGGATGACGTTAATGATCTATCTTTAGTTTGCGTATGTCATATTTTCACGTGCCGCCACAGGACAGACATTCTACCATTATTAGCGTGGCGTTTGATGAACATTATCATCAAATTATGGTGAGCATTCACTTAAACATTTAATTTGAACAGTTATAGTTGCATCAGCGCATTAGACTCTGAACTGCTCTGGTAGTTGGATTGTGTGGATTCTTTTTGGTCTGTGACTTTCAGAGTATAGTGAACATTTTAGGGAGAATGGTTTTTGATTATGAATCCCAGACAATCTTCTAATTCCTCAGAGCTATATAAGCTGTAGCTATAAATGTATTTCTCAGATGACGTGGGCACTAGGAATTCTAATTACAGGCTTCACGTTTTGCTAATCACTTTCTGGTTGCCAATATTGTAGTTAGAGAGCCAGTGTTGAGAACGGCAAACAACAGCATTAAATAAATAATAGGAACATTTAACAATTATTCCACCCACCGCCCCACAACGTCTCTGTATGACCACCTTTTCAGAGATGATTGTGGGATTCAGCTGTTTGATACAGGATGCCAGATTAAACACCTTTCAGCCATCTAGTTTCCAAACCCATTTTATTTGGCTACCAGTTTTGGCAATTTACTATGCCATCTTCAGGCCCCTGACCAACATATAGGAAGATTCCACCTTAGTTCTAATCAAAACACGAGCTAGCAATACTGGTGGCCAAATAAAATAAGTTTGGAAACTAAATGGCTGAAAGGTGTTTAATTTGATGTCCTCACAGTTAACAATCCTCCAGCCCTGTGTCAAGACTTTGCAGTTGGGAACATACTTTCTATAACATGGTCTCTGCGGTAAAATCCTTAATTAATTTTGGTACACAGATTGATATTTTTGTAGCCTTGAATAGTTTTGCTGCTGTCTTGACCATCAGCTGTGCTTCATGCGATGGAGGTATCTTGGGCACCATCTCTTTCAGCCAACCACTGTCTTCACCCTGTCACATACAAAGACCAGAGCACCATTATGTAGATAGACCTTCCTGAATTTGGGATTTTGACTTGTCCCCTCCCAGTTTTTTCAAAGAGTGCCAACTGGACCAGCTCTTCCTGCTGTGATGTGATGTTAATGAGAAGTTAACTTGTTGGATCAAAGAACTATGCATTATTCATGTGAACCGGGAGTAACAGACTCCTGCCTCATTCGCTTGCTATCTTAAAAGTAAGAGGGGTCTGTTTACCCCGTTTACTTTGTGACAGTCTTTTCCTGGAGGCCTTAGGTTCAAGACCATACAGTTTTCTCGATTGCTTCTTAGGAAGCCATTCCTTTCCTTCCTTTACTCTTTGTTCTCTAAGAAGTTTCCTCCTCTGTGCCCCAGACAAGGCTTTAGTCTTTATATGGTCGAACTTCTCAGTAACTTTTCCACTTCCATTTTGGTCCCAAGAGAATGGGGGGATATACACTGAAGAGTCGAAGAAACTGGTACAAGTGCCTAATATCGTGTAGGGTCCCTGTAAGTATGCAGAAGTCCCACAACATGATGTGGCATGGACTTGACTAATGTCTGTAGTAGTGCTGGAGGCTACTGACACTATGAATCCTGCAGTGCTGTTTTAAAATCCGTAAGAGTGCGAGGGGGTGGGCTGAACAGCACGTTGCAAGGCATCCCAGATAAGCTCGGTAATGTTCATGACTGGGGAATTTGGTGGCCAGCAGAAGTGTTTAAACTCAGAAGAGTGTTTCTGGAAACACTGTGTAGCAATTCTCAACGTGTGGGGTGTCACATTGTCCTGCTGGAATTGCCCAAGTCGATAGGAATGCAGAATGGACAAGAATGGATGCATGTGATCAGACAGGATGCTTACGTACGTGTTGCCTGTCAGAGTCATATTTAGACACATCAGGGGTCCCATATCACTTCAACTGCACATGTCTCACACCATTACAGAGCCTCCACCAGCTTGAACAGTCCCATGCTGATGTGCAAGGTCCATGGATTCACGCGGTTGTCTCTATAATCATAGACATCCATCCCCTCGATACGATTTGAAACCAGTCTCATCCGACCAGGCAACATGTTTCTGGTCATCAACAGTCCAATGTTGATGTTGGCGGGCCCAGGTGAGGCATAAAGCTTCGTGTCGTGCAGTCATTAAGGTTACACGAGTGGTCCTTCAGCTCCAAAAGCCCATATTGGTGATTTTCTGTTGAATGGTTCGCATGCTGACATTTGTTGATGCCCCGGCATTGAAATCTGCAGCAATTTGTGGAATGGTTTCACATCTGTCACGCTGAAAGATTCTCTTCTATCATCATTTGTCCCGTTCTTGCAGGATCTTTTTCCTTCCTGTCACAGCAATCGAAGAGATTTGATGTTTTACCAGATTCCTGACATTCAGTGTATACTTGTGAAATGGTTGTACGGGAAAATTCCCACTTCATCACTACCTCAGCGATGCTGTGTCCCGCACCGACTATAGCACCACATTCAAACTCACTCAAACCTTGATAACCTGCCATTGTAGCAGCAGTAACCGATCTAACATTGTTTTAAGTAGACACTGCCAACCACAGTGCCACATTCTGCCTGTTTATATATATCTCTGTATTTGAATATGCATGCCTATACCAGTTTCTTTGGTGCTTCAGTGTATATTGGTCCACACAAGCACAGCTGTGCACTGGTGTAAGGGTAATTACTCAGGGAGGATACCCGGTATCCGTTCGTGATACATCATCCCATGTGCCACACATTCCTCAACATGGATCTTGTCACACTTGTGTTCATTAAGAACTAGTGTTCATGAACTTTTTGCTCATCTTGAATGATTTAGCAGATTATAAAATACAGAGATAATTCAAATACCTCATCATCAGATGGCTAGTACCATAGGACTAATAACCCATATGTACTGCAACATCATAAAGGGGCTACAGCAGCTAGATGCCCTACATTTACACTCATGCATTCATTCATACAATTTTCGATGCTTATCATAAAGCAGGAGAGCCATCAGAGATGTGGAACAGGTCAAGTGATATAGCAACAGGCAGAAGCAATCACTACAGGCTATTATTGTAATATACTGAAACAATATATGCAATTGCAGTCTTTCTTGGCATATTCCACTGATGAATTCTTTGCCAGAAGATGATGGGTAAGAAACTCAGTGAAACATTGTGACAAGACGACGCCACCACTCGGCTGATAACATGAGAAGAATTCATCATACTGAAACAAGTTACGAATAGTGATGATTTACTGGGACAGATAATTATGAGAATAATTTCTGAATGTACTTGTAAGAATAACATCAGCTACTTTGAAAAAGCTTGTCATAATTATTCCCAATAACTTATGAATGTACTTATAAGGAGAAAGTAACCATTTTGAAATAGCTCACATACACTACTCAGTTACTGCTTTTGTCTACTATTTTGTTCTGAGCATTTATGCAGCTTTACACAAAACATTATCAGCAATTTGGTCATTTAAAGATATATTTAATGTAAATTGAAAAATTGCAATAGAAAGATATTGCGTTATTATCATACCAAGTACGCTCATGTGGACTGATTTTACATTCTTGGTGTTTTTTGTTATATGGGCATTAGGTCATGGTTGTGTTTCTGTGCATAACATTTCATCTCCTAACGCAGGAGACATCATCAGAGGCTAGAAAGATGCATTTAGCATTTTCAGACTTAGACAAGCTCAGCAACCTGAACTGATGGAAATTTACAGCCAAAATCTACAGAATTACCACTGTCTTCACAAAAATTCCAGTCACCACCCCAATAAAAAAGAGATGTAATTAATATATTGGTGGGCCAGACTAAAAGAATATGTGAGTCACATAACTTGGAGAAAGAGCTCAATTCTTTAAGAACTACTTCCAGAAAAAATGGCTATTAAGATAAATAGGGCACCACACCTTGAAAGATGTGGAGCTTCTAGTGAAAAAGAACTAGCTACACGGAATATTAACACCGCAAAATACCAACACCAACCACTTACCACAGTGCAGTATTATAATCGTACTTGCAGTCAAGTGTACGTAGAAACAATCAAAAGAAGCATTAATGCCAGGCTTAAGGAACATGAGCATTTTATCATCTGGGCAACACCGACAAGTAAAGTTGACTGTTTTCTGGCAATCGTCTTATATGATTAATTTTGCCATTTTATGCTCCTAAAATACTTTTTTTTCCTCTCGAATTTCAGTATTCTTTTATAAGAACGGAAATGAAATTCAAGTAATTTGAAACCCTGCTAACACGCTCCATTCGAGTCATGTTATATCTGTGGCATCACTGGCTAGCTCACTGCTCCTACTGTCATAGCAGCTAATTCATGGTGACGTCTTGTTTTGGAATTTACGTTTCAGAAAATGGGATACAAGAGGTGTTTAGTATCACACTATACAAATACATCTATAAAAACTCCTGAAAAGTTGTTTTGAGTGTTCCAGAGAATGAGAAGATGTGTAAAGTATTGTTGCAGTGAGCCAGCAAATTGCCACCGTACTGATGCCCAAGTCCACTAACTTAATTAAAAATGTGGTGAACTGTGATGTTAATGTTAACTTATCTCTGACATATGCTCTCCCACTGTTAGAATGAAGGATAGTATCATTCATCGAAATTAAACTCCTAGGGAAAATTGTCGTTTTTCCATCTACACCTCAATTATTCGGTAGCTCAGTTGTTAGAGCGGACCATAAAATTTTATAAGATGATGTCTATAGATCGGTGGTTCGAATCTAATTTGAAAGAGCATTTTAAGTTATTTCCAAAACGACTCGGCGGTCCACTCATATGAAAACTGAACCATAATCACAAAACTTCACCACACCGATCAGAAACAGAATATTATTGTGTTTTCCTTGTTGTTTACATGCATTTACATTTGCAATCGCTATTCATATATGTCATGATCAAAAAGATATTTTCTAGTTAATGTGACCTCACACTTTTTTACTTTGTTAGAGACAATGCTTTTATCTTCATACTGTCCACCTAGGATCCTTATTGTTTAAACTTTTGCAGTTTCATCACATTACATAATGATGAATTAAGTCTAATTCAGACACTAACATTAGTTTACACTTACAAATATCACAGCCCTTACATTTGAGTCACATGCATGTTGTACATGCTTTATGTCTCTATGTTTAACCTCATTGTCCTACACCTTATTGTATTGTAGACGTATGATGATATCTTCACTACTAGCAATGCTTTCCAAAAAAGTAAATTGTTTGTTCGCAAAGTAAATGCATTCATCCTCTGTTGTCCATTTCTCAGACTAAGACTAATGTGAAGCTTTATATAATACATCCCACAATCAAAACAACTGCCATAACCAGTTCTTGCCAAAGCTATTTTCGTATTTTGTGTAAAACTGAATAATAAAAATATATGACCATTACTGTATCCGAACATGTGACACCTTTATCTGCAGTCAGATATGCACTATTTTTGCACCACTGAATGTCTGCTGGAAACTGTATCTCTGCTAAGTGTCTTGTGCAGAGGAAATCAGCACTAAGTTTTCCCAAGGATAATTTTATTGTACTTTGGGTCGTGGCGCATGACTAACAGTCAACCATGTAGTTATAATATACGGACCTATTTGTGAAAGGTCAACAATGCCTTAGCTTTGAGCGAGTTTAATGATGTTGCAGGGAGCAGGAAAAACCATGTCTGTCATTGCACACATTGCCCCTCTAAATGGGTGGAGCGTAAACACATCAACTTTGGCAAGGTTTCCACTGTCAGCATTCACAAAATTTCTTAAAAGCTGTAATTGCATTTTCCATCACTAAATAGCTAAACTGTTTACAGAAAAGCTATGTAAAAACCTCATAACTTCGGCTCCTATGACAAAGGTATAGCTTCATCTTATTCCTAGATTGTGATGTCACCAGAGCATCAGCCAGTAACCAAGTGTTCTCTAATTACTTAAAAATAACAGATGTTTTGTGAGAGTATTGACTGTAAATGCTATTTAAATGTTATAATCAGTCAGAACGGAGGGATAGACGGCTAATTAGAAATTTATATTTGACCCAGAGAGCAAGAGTAAGAATAGGAGGTGGGATGAGTGAAGAAATAGAACTGGGAAGAGGTGTAAGACAAGGTTGTTGGTTATCACCGACACTGTTCAATACATATCTGCAGGAAATTAATAGTGCAAGTTTTGATGAAAGGAGAGGAGCTTGTATAGGGGGTCGGAGAGTGGAGTGTTTAAAATTTGCAGATGACATGGTTGTGATGGCAGAGAGTGCAAGAGAGGTGGAACAAATGTTAGATGATCTAAAAAATTAGAAGAATACGGAATGAAGATTAACAAGAAGAAAATGAAAAGCATGGTAATTGGAGGAAAGGGGAGAAAATGCTGGAGGAAAATAGGGAGAGAGGAAATAGAGCAAGTGAATAACTTCAATTACTTGGGAAGTGTAATAATGGATGATATGTATTACTCAACAGAAATTAGGAAAAGAATTGCAATGGCAAAAGAAGGATTCAACAGGAAACAGAAATTACTTTGTGGACCACTAAACAAAGATCCGATGAAAAGACTTGCCAAGTGTTACATCTGGAGCTTTGCACTATATGGTGCGGAGACCTGGACATTGAGGAAGGAAGATGAAAGAAGATTGGAGGCACTGGAGATGTGGATATGGAAAAGAATGGACAAAGTGAAATGGGAAGACCGATTAAGGAATGAAGAAGTATTAAGAAGAGTTTGAGAAGAAAGAAACATGTTGAAGGTTATCAGAAAGAGAAAACGGAACTGGATTGGACATTGTTTGAGGAGGGACTTTTATTGAAGGAAGGAATAGAAGGAATGGTGGAGGGAAAAAGGAGATGAGGAAAAAGAAGATATCAAATGCTGGACAATATAAAAGGAGAAAAATATTCAGAAATGAAAAGACTGTCTATGGACAGGCAAAAGTGGAAGAGGCTTAACCCAGACAATACCTGCCGTAAGGCAGAATACCATACTACTACTACTAGTCAGAATAACAATGTGAACCATATTTTTAACACAGGAAAATAGCCTATTTTAAGTATAGCTCACGCACTGGAACAAAGAAACCACCATCATCTTCTGAACAGAGGTACAGGCAGATATCAAAAAGCTCTGTAACATACCAACAGATGACAGTGTAAGAGAACACACAAAGGCACGGAGAGCGCTGGGCTTCACAGATCAGTGTGCCTTGAGACACCATCCTGTTTACATCTGGAGATGTGGAATCTGGTGCTATTCCGACTACATTTGTTGTCATCATGTATACAGTTTCAGCGTGGGTATAAATTAGAATAATTGAATGTGAAATTCTATGTGGAACTAGGGAAATTTGTCACAGAGACACTTGACATGATTCAGCAAGTGTATGGTGATACAAAAATGAGTTGTGTGAGCTGTTTTGACTGGCACACCTGCTTCAAGAGTGGAAGAACATCACTGGAAGACAATGAGAGACCAGCAAGATCTCCCACGAGCAAGACACCCAACAATGCTGAGACTAGTGTGTATGAAGATCACCAGTGCACAATCCACAACATTGCTGCCATTGTTGGCGTATCATACGGAACAATGCAGGCAATCCTCATGTGCGATTCCAACATGTCACATGTTACTGCCAAGTTCATACCCAGGCTGCTGACACAGGAGCATAAGGAACACCCTGTCAGAGTCTGGCAAGAATTCCATCAGTATGCTGCAGAAGACCTATCCTTCACATTGAAGATCATTACAGCTGACAAAAAGTGGCTGTACAGGTATGACTGTCAGACAAAACAAAAGTCATCACAGTGGAACAGCCCCATCATCTCCATGACGAAAAAAGATGAAGCAGATCCGCATCACAGCCAAGAGAATGCTCATCATCTTATTCAACATTTGCAGCAGTGTGCATCACGTATATGTCCCCAGGAGCCAGACTGTCAATAACAAGTCATGCTACCAGTTTCTAGGGCTTCTGATGGGAGGACATTTGGAGAAAGTGACCAGATTTGTGGCACATAAAAAACTGGCAGTTCCACAATGTCAGTGCACCCTGTCATTCTTTTCACACTTGAATGTCTCACCAGAAACAAGATTACTGCACTTCTGCATCCATCCTACTTGCCAGATTCAGCTCCTACACACTTCCCATATCCCTGAACCTGAAGATCTAGTACTGGTTTGCCACCACTGCAGAGACCCATTGCTAGTTGTAGAAGGTGCTTGACATGCTTCAAAAAGAAGACTTTCGGTACACATTTTGGCAGTGGCACAAACACTGGGAATGCTGCATTGATCTTCAAGCTGACTATTTTGAAGGTGATCACTGTGTAAATGTAGATAAATAAATAATGTCCTTTCTTGTTTTAGTTTTGTTTAGCTTTAATTATGTCATGTTCCATAGATCACTTTCCCAATTATTTTATCGATATGATACGGAACAGGTCAGATTACAAGATATATATACACACACACATGAATAGTCTAATATTAATATTACTGAAATTTTTAGTTCTACACATGCAACTACATTTAGAGGTACAATCTTTTTTTCATCCGTGGAGTAGAAGGAGTTGTCCAATAGAAATGATTTTAAGCTAGATTTAAAACTTGATCTGCTACCTGACAGACACTTTATGTTGTTGGGCAAATGATCAAAGATTTTTGTTGCTGAATAATGTAGTCCTTTTCGAGCAACTGACAGCTTCTATAACGGATAGGAAAGCTCATTTTTCCCTCTAGTGTTGTACGTATGAACATCACTGTTCTTCACGAATTGTGATGGATTATTTGTAATTAATTTCATTAGTGAATGTATGTACTGTGATGGTGCAGTTAAAATAGCTATCTCCTTGAAAAGGTGCCTACATGACACCCTTGAGTGAACACCACTAATTATTCTCACTGCTCTCTTTTGTGCAATCAATACTTTATGTCTAAGTGGTGAGTAAGCCCAGAAAACTATTCTATAAACATACAGGTAATTGAGTGGAAATACGCAAAGTATGTTACTAGGCTGATCTGTTTATTACCAAGACTAGCGATTATATGAAGAGCGAAAGAAGCTGAACTGAATTGTTTGAGAAGCTTGGTAATATGCTTCTTCCAGTTCAAGTTGTCATCAATGTGAACACCCAAAAATTTGGAGAAATCTACCCTGTTAACCGAGTCCTATTCATATGCTACATCAATTGTCGGTATGACTCTATTAGGTGTACAGAACTGGATATAGTGAATTTTTTCAAAATTAAGGGAGAGTCCATTTTCCGAGAACCACATAATAATTTTTTGAAAGAAATCCTTAACAATATCTTCAGCTGCTTTTTCTGGAATGGGATTTATTATAACACTTGTGTCATCTGCAAAAAGTACTAGTTCCTCTTGCTGAACGTTAAGTGGGAGGTCATTCATGTGAATAAGGAACAACAGAGGACCTAAAGTTGAACCCTGTGGGACTCCCTTTGTGATAACTCCCCATTCACTAGAATTTACCACCCTCCCAACATTATTTGTGCTATTCAGCACAACTTTTTGCTTTCTGTTCATTCAGTATGATTCAAACCAGCTGTGTGTATAGCCTTCAGTTCCATAAAACCTGAGTTTTTCTAAGAGTGTGACATGATCCACACAGTCAGATACCTTAGAGAGATCACAAAAAAAAAACTGGCGATAATTTGTTGTTTAGGGCTTGTACTATTTGATGGGTAAATATGTAGATAACATTCTCAGTCGAGCAACCCTTCCGGAATCCGAACTGTGACACGCTGAGTAAATTATTTTCACTTAAATGTGAAACTACTCCTGAATACGTAACTTTTTCGAATATTTTAGAAATGAAGTCATCAATGAGATTGGTCTATAATTATTTAAGTCACTCTTGTCCCCTTTCTTATGAAGAGGTTTCCCAACTGTGTATTTCAATCTGTCTGGAAAAATTCCCTGTACCAGCGAAGCATTATAAATATTGCTAAGGACTCCACTTATTAAATTAGAACAACACTTCAAAATTCTGTTACAGACTCCATCAACACCACATGAGCTCTTGTTTTTCAGTATATTTATAATTCCCTTAATTTCAGTGGGGGATGTTGGTGCTATTTCTAAAGGCATGAAGTCTTGGGGAATGACATTTTTAACTTTTTTTTTTTTTTCAACTGAACCCTTTAACCCTATTTTTGCTGTTACATTCAGAAAGTGATTGTTAAAAATACTCGCAACTTGTGAATTATCGCTCACATCATCATCATTTAGCTTTATTGTTATTTCTATGGTATGCTGTGCCCTGTCAGGCTGCCCCGTCTCCCGTTTGACAATATTCCATATAGTTTTAATCTTATTATCCACATTATCAGTTTCTGTCAGAACACATAAGCTTCTCTACTTCTTAATGCATTTCCTCAAAATATTACAGTACCTTCTGTAGTAAGCAAGTAACGTCGGATCATGACTTATTCTAGCCTGTCCATATATTTCCCTCTTCCTCTTACACGATATCTTAATTCCCTTAGTAATCCATGGCTTACTTGACTTTTGGATAACATTTCAGAAAAGCAATTCTCAAATATTGAGACAAATTTACAGTGAAATAAATTGAATTTGGCATCAGCATCATTTTCTGTGTATACTTCATCCCATTCTACCTCTTCTAGGCTGCACTTAAAGCTCTGTATCCTGTTCACATTAATAAGACTCCCTGCCTTGTATGAACCTGTCTGAATCCTGTAAGGTGCTATATGTGTTATTTCCATTAACTGTGCATCATGATCAGATAGCCCATTAACAACTGGGTACACATTAATTATTTCTGCCTGCACACTGTCTATGAAAATGTTGTTGATAAGTGACCTACTATCCTGCCGCACACGAGTTGGAAAATTTACAACATGTACTAGATTGTAACACAACCAAACAAAGATTCCAGCTCATTTTTCCTATTCGTATCATTTAAGAAATGTACATTAAAATCACCACAAACTGCTTCTTTTTGTCTGACAGGTAGCTCAATAGTGCCTCAAGATTTTTCATGAATAGCTGAAAGCTTCCTGGAGGGGATCTGTAGATTGTTACAATTACTATAGAAGTATATTGCAGTAGCAACTCACAAGCACATGCTTCAAGGATCTGATCTACACAAAAACTATTTGTTTCAATATTATTGACTTTGTGTCCAGTTTTTATATAAGTAGCAACTCCTTTTTTTCCATGTTGACTCTACATGAATAAGGTGCTAATCAGTAATCCCTTAATTTTAACTTCTCCATCTCTGCGGTTACATGGTGTTCAGAGTTTACCCCATTTTCTAGGCATACAAGAAGCTCATCTGTCTTATTTCTCAGTCCTCTAATGTTCTGATGAAACACACAAATTTTATTTCTTTGGATACTGCTACAGACATTATGGCACTGTTCTGTTGTAAACAGAGCTAATCTTGAAACTTTTTGACACACCTCATTGGGTTTCCAACTTGATACAGTATAAGATCCAGTGCTAGCAACATTGCATCACAGTGACCGTAAGAGGAAACTACTGTTCAATAAAGTGATGATGCTTTGGTGACAACCTAAATATGCAGATAACAGTGAAAAGGATGGCCATAAGCCAGCACAGACCCGTATTTTGGCTTGTCGCCTTCCAACAGAAGATGTTGGGGTGGTCTGGCAGCAGTGCACAGGAACAACAACAGCATTTGTGGGGCCAAGATCCTTGGTTCATTGTCTGCTGTTGGCACACCATCGCTTCCTGCTGCCAATGAGAATTTCATTGCTACTGGCCACTGAATTTGTTGCCTTCGCACCTTTGCATTCCTAGGCATAAATAAGAGGCTGTTCTCATAGCTTAAAAGAATGTTCATCACACCTGGAGATGTCAGTCATTTGCACCTATGGAACAGTGTGGGTATTTCATGACATCCAATGTTTCACCTGAAAATCATATCTACATTTGTTTCTCCGATATTATACTTTTATCGCGTTGAATAATTACTATGCCAGGATGTACAGAGGTGCCAAATAAATCAAAGGCACAGAAACAACTTTTAAGAGATTAGATTAATTATTCATTCTATAGACCCACAAAAGGGATCCTCCTGGGTGTGGAACATGCCAGAAAAACACATTACAAAAACGAAATTAGAAAAACTCGAGTTTCATTAATTTTAGTGATCCTCAGTCAATAAACAGTAAAATTATGTACATGAATTAAAATTAAATTTCTAATATGTACAGGTTTAATACTTACATTTGCTTTCATTAAATCCATCATTTACACAGTAGCTAGTTACTTGACTATCACAACCAAGTATTGTCAAAAATTAAAGTAAATTATCCATTTCAATGATCCTCAGTTAAGAACAGTCAAATTTTGTACAAGATCTAAAATTTAACATCCACTATTTATAGACTTAAGACTTACAGCTGCTTTCCATACATCCATCATTCACACAATAGGTAATTACTTGACTTACAACCAATTATTGTCAAAAAATAAAGTATAATAAATTTTCATTAAAATGGTCTACTGCATTTGTTGAGAAATTCATGGATGGAATAGAAGGGGTTGGCCACCAAAAATTCTTTTAAATTATATTTAAATTGTGCCTTGTCTGAAACTAAACTCTTAATGGTTGCTGGTAAAATTATTGAAAATATGCATTGCTGAATACTGGACTCCTTTCTTGGCAAGAGTAAGTGGTTTTAAATCTTTATGTATATTGTTCTTATTCCTAGTATTGATACTGTGTACTAAGCAGTTAGTTGGAAAAAGGAATGTATTATTTACAACAGACTTCATTAAGGAATAAATATACTGAGAAGCTGTGGTTAGTATGCCCAATTCTTTGAATAGGTTTTGACATGATGTTTTTGGATTTACACTACACGTTACTCTTATTATATGCTTCTGTACTCTAAAAATTTTTTCTCGGTTTGTGGAGTTCCCCCAAAATATGATGCCATATGACATAATGGAGTGAAAATAAGCAAAATATGCCAGTTTTTTTACATTTATATCTCCTATGTCTGACATCATTCGCATTGCAAACACAGACTGGTTTAGGCACTTTAGCAGTTCATTAGTATGTCACTCCCAACTGAATTTATTATCAAGTTGTAATCCCAAGAATTTTACACTCTATAAGGAAATCTCTTGGAAGTTCTGAACTGCATATAGTGGGTCTTTTCAAAGTTTAATGACAGTGAATTGGCTATGGACCACTTATTTCTCAGTAAAAATTTGATTAGCTGCTCTTTCTAAATTTATATTTGAATTACTATTTGTTGCAATGTTTCTTTCATCTGCAAATAAGACAAACTTGGCATCTGGTAATGTAACAGATGACAGGTCATTAATAAACACAAGAAAAAGTAGTGGTCCTAGTATGGAACCTTGGGGAACATCACATGTAATTTCTTCCCAGTCACATGACGTCTTGATGTCTGATTGCCTGCTGCTGAAGTGTTATGTAATGACACCCTTTGTTTTCTGTTAGTAAGATATGACTGAAACCACTTTGCAGCACTACCAGTGATGCCGTAATATTTTAATTTACTTAAAAGAATGCTGTGATTCACACAGTCAAAAGCCTTTGACAGGTCACAGAATATGCCAGTTGCCACTAATTTGTTGTCTAATGAATTAAGGACATTTTCACTGTAAGTGTAAATAGCCTTCTCGATATCAGAACTCTTAAGAAACCCAAACTGTGACTTTGACAGTACGTTATTTTCATTAAGGTGCTTAAGTAGATGCTTGAACATAACCTTTTCAAAGAGTTTTGAAAAAGCTGGCAAAAGTGAGATCAGTTGGTAATTTGACGGCATTTCTTTGTCCCCTTTCTTGTGGAGAGGTATAACTTCAGCATATTTAAGCCAGTCTGGGAATGTTCCTGTGATAAGTGATTGATTACACAAATAACTTAAGGTATGATTAAGCTCACATGAACACTCTTTTATTAACTTTGTTGATATGTTATCATAACCACTAGAATGCTTTGATTTCAAAGGCTTTATAATGGATTCTATTTCTTTAGGTAAAGTAAGTGTCAATTCCATTTTACTGAGATTGCTTGTGTGCACTGGTCTCAGATATTCCATTGCATTGTTTACTGAACCTGACAACCCCATGCTATCAGTAACAGAGACAAAATACTTGTTTAAATGGTTTGCACCACAACATGCATTTGTTACCAGGGTTTCATTTATTTTTAGAGCTATTTGTTCCTCCTCATCTGGTCCTACCTGTCTCTAACTTAACTATATTCCATATTGTTTTTATTTTATTGCTGGCTGTATTTATCTTCTTCTCATAATGCAAGTGTTTAGATTTCTGGATAACCTTCTCCAATATTTTGCAGTAATTTTTGTAATGAGCTATAATGCTAGTATCAAAGGTGTCCCTACATATCAGATAGTGTTTCCTTTTTGTCTCACATGATACCTTTATCCCTTGTGTGATTCATGGTTTCTTATTAGACTTCTGCTTAATTTGAGTTACCTTCAGTGGAAAACGATTTTCAAATAAGGTGCTAACTTTATTAATGAATGTTTTGTATTTTCCATTTGTGTCTTGGGTGCTGTAAACAACCATCCAATTAATTTCTGTGAGCAATCTCCTAAATTTCTCAGTTTTTTACTGTTTTGTTGGCCTTCTGTGCTCAGTTCTGATAGATATTTTACCTTGGCAGTTTTCAAAATTTAATGTTAGATGTTGCATGTGATGATCAGATAGCCCATTTACTACTGGTTTTGTAATGTGGCTTAGTTGCCTAGAATTGTCTATAAAGATATTATAAATGGCAGTCTTAGAACATTTGTATACCCTAGTTGGGAAATTTACAGTAGAAATTAAATTGAATGACAATGTAACTGATTTCAGTAACTGTTTACTGACAGTGTTTTTCAGGACATCTATATTACAATCACCAGCAACCACTAGTTCTTTGTTTTTTAATTTGAGATGAGATAATAAATCTTCAAGACCGTTTATAAACAGGTTGAAATTTCCTGAAGGTGCTCTGTATATGGCTACTATTATGAAGGACCTATTAGGAAATTCTATCCCTTTTGCACATGCTTCTAAGTGCTGCTCTAAGCAACATTCATTAATGTCAGTATTCTTAAATTTAAAACTGTTTTTAACAAATGTGGTGACTCCTCCTTTTTCCATATGTTGTCTTCAGAAGTAAGAGGCTAACTTAAATTCTGTAAGGTTTAACATATCTACACCATTGCTCACATGATGTTCAGAGAGGCAGATTATATCAACTGGGTTCAATGACTCTAACTCATCAATGCACATAAGTAGTTCATTAATTTTATTGCTAAGCCCTCGAATATTTTGATGCACTAAAGATAGTTGGCATTTCACATTTACCGAGATGAAATCGTGTGGAAGTAAAATTTCTGCCGATTGCTGTAAATTTTTAACCAACAGCTGTGTTCGCTGATCCAATGTGCCAGGATTATGCTGATTGATTTCTTTCTCAAACTGAAGGTTTGATTCAATCTTTACTTCTCTCAGAAGTTGACTTCGTTCTGTCCTACCTATCCTAAAAAAGGTGCTGCTCCAACACCTGTGACCACTGGTATATTACCACTCTTGGCAGTGGCTCCCCCCCCCCCCCCCCTTACATTTCCCGCTATTAGCTCAGCCAGTTTACGCTTCCCTTTCCTGTTGACGTGTAGGCCATGTCTAGTATAATCCCACCTACTGAGAGAACCAACAGGAACCAAGCCAATATGAGACCCCGCACCCGACCCAAGTAGTAGTTCCAACTCCAAATTAACTCTCCCGACAAAAGAGTTTAAATGAGGTTGGTCATGGCGTCTCAGAACAGACATAAACTCAACACTGGTATGTCTCATTGCTGATGCAATCTTTGCCAGGTCACACTCTATATTGTACCCAGGATCTCTGTCAATACTACTGCCCGGCGCACCCACAATAACCACAGTATCTTCCTTGGAAAAATCTTTACAGAGTGAACCTAAATCCTCTGTCACCTGACCCAGACCAGCACTAGGTTTAAAAAAATTTGTGACCTGGTATTCTGATCCTAACTGGTCCTGCAAAAGTTGGCCTACACCTCTGGCATGTGAACTACCTAACAACAAAACTTTCTTTCTCTTTGCTGACTTCCCTACATTCTTATTCAATTTTCTACTGGAAGTTTGTTGTGCCCTCTCTACACCTATCTCAGTCTGAGGCTCATCACTTTCTAACTGAAGCAACAGGTCAAACTTATTCTTCGCATTCACCACAAAGCTGTCTGACAAGGTTCTAGGTCTGTTCCTCCTGTT
This sequence comes from Schistocerca americana, assembly GCF_021461395.2. Taxonomy (NCBI): domain Eukaryota; kingdom Metazoa; phylum Arthropoda; class Insecta; order Orthoptera; family Acrididae; genus Schistocerca; species Schistocerca americana. Next base: position 1,214,515,207 of record NC_060119.1, on the reverse strand, counting down.
ATCTGTTCCCACTTCCCACCTCTCTTTACCCTTCTCTATGCTTCACCTGTTCAGATCTTCTCTAGCTTGCTCTAACTGTGCCTGAAGGATAGCAATTTTCCCCTCCTGTTCCACTATTTTCCTATCTCTACTGCATATCCTACAGAACCACTGATGAGTCTGATCCACTTCCCACACCACTACAGTCACCCCAATGGAAAAAAAACTACTGCAGCCATCACACCAAACCCCGGAGCTTACAATTCTATGGCACGTCAGGCACTTTTCACTCATGGTAAAAATCTTACTTTAGTGAGAATAAGTCAAATTAAATTCCTGAAAAACAAAAACAAAAAAACACTTTTACGAAAGATTAGTTATAGTCTCAATGGTATTGTAAACAAACTTACTTTAGTGACAATAAGTTAGATTACTGAAAAAAAGAAGAAAAACACATTTACAAAAATTAGGCCTAGTTGCAACTGTATGTAAACAAAGAAAAAGAGGAGGATCGGAATGAGACAGGTCCATGGTACAAGCTTCCATAATACACTTTGATTTGCCTCTGCAGGCCATTGTGCAGGTACGTATAAAGAACTTGACTTGCTGAGCTAGTCTTTATGGCCTCTAATGATGTCTCCAGCATTAGAAGATGAAAATTAGGCACAGAAACGCACCTCACAAGGGAAACTCTCCATCGCACCCCTCTCAGATTTTGTGATAAGATGGCTTAATGGATATCCCGTCAAAAACTGAACAGAGACCAAGCACGAAAACAGATAGAAGGTATACTGAACTCTGTCCGGTCATTGAAATGTGTATTTGTTTATGTAGTCTTGGCAGTTGTCATACTATACACTGGTTATAGAATATAAGTCATGTGGTAAGAATACGTTACCATTGCAAGTATATGTGATGAACAGCAAGAGCAAGATACCACATAGACATCTCACAGAAATGAAAACAACAAATAGACATGTGTAAACTTTGTTACAACAAAGGAATTCAAGAGACAAAACTTCCAAAACGGAACACAACTTCAAAGACATTAAAAACATACGTTTTGACAGTTCACAGAGAAAATTTGTGATTGTGAAACTGTTACGTTCATTTGTTGCAGCTTACATGACAAACTATTATGTTTTCATCATCTCCTTGAGAGTGATCATATTCACATTCATTCAAACACCAAAATCAGACAAGCAGGAATATCTCATTCACTTACCAGGTGTACAAGTTAGGTGCGTCGGTAAGAGATTCACACCATATGACACACGTACTGTCACTAATGCCGTGTATGACATACCAGACATTCACTTACCAGGTGTACAAGTTAGGTGCATCGGTGAGAGATTCACACCATATGACACACGTACTGTCACTAATGCTGTGTATGACATACCAGACATATTTTTTGGTGGAGGATTTGTTGACTTGTCGCTTTGTCACCAAACATCTGCAGTTCCCATTTAAAAGCCACTTCCTTACGGCTGCTAATAGAGTAGTTGTGCAGAATCAACTGTCATTATGGCTCCCTTCCTTATACATCACAGTTGCAAATGGACATCACACCACAACACAGACACAAATTTGAATACACCGTCACCCGCATGACAGTCCAACGCCGCGAAGTCTTTTCTAAGACGTCGTTGCTGTTTCAGAGTACTCGATGTTGCATTTCTTGTCATTAAACTGATCAGTGTTTTTATTCTGCCCTTTTTTTCCCCCCACAGTTCAGAACACCTTCTTTCTGTTTTCATGCTTGATCTGTGTTCCATTTTTGACAGGCTATCGACTGAGGCATCTTAACCACCAAATCTGAGGGGGGTGCGATAGTGTGTTTCCCTTGTTAGATCACAGCCTAATGCAATGCTTGAAGAATGTAACTGTAGATTACAGTATATGTGTCACAAAAATGACCAAACTAATTTATTTGTGATTAAATTTCAGTGAAAGATGTGTCCAAGGCTTTAGGAGAGCTTTCAGACAGCGAGTTTCAAAAGAAATATAATGCAACAAAACCTGGTCTAGATGCACCTCTCGTATTTTCTTGCCGTGCTGGAGGAAGGAGCCTGAAAGCATTGCAAACAGCTCTAGAGCTTGGATATACAAAGTAAGTAAATTGATAGCATAAAGTAGGTCTGTGGCTAAACTTTGAACCTAATGTATCCATTACTATTAAGTCACTTACGATTTACAAATGATTTTTTTCTAATTTTAGTCATTGCTTATAAAGTGTCCAACCTGCAGTGAACATGCATTTACTTCCTGCAAGGAAAAAGTGTAACTTCTGAGAAAAGAGGAAGGAGGGGTTTGCAGGCTAATTTCTAAACACTGTCAATACTGAATGAATTGTTAGTATACGTATTATAGGATCGTAAAATCCAAGAACCAATGTTTTGCCTGCCGGTAATCCTAATCGAATACTATACACAGTCTAAAACCACACTAAAATATATCCTATGTAAATTTGTTCCCATAAAACATTCATCAGATGAGTTATGAAGATATCTCAGCCACAGTGTCTGCACTGTAGGTATACCACGCACATTATTTTAAGAAATCAAAGGTAAAATAAGATGTTTAATTAAATCACACTAAAATATGGTTAATGTATGAATGTTGATGCTATTAGCAGGATCAAAATAAAAAATTAAACACAAGTCTGAAACAATTTGTCACCAAAACAGGTGCACAGATTAACGTGTCCTACGTCCTGTGCATTGCCAGGTGCACATTGAACAAGATAAACTTCAAGAGACAAAATAAAATGTGTCTAAGGGTATAAATAGGAATACAGAAACTACCAATTGGTCAAGCAGTGTGCGAGTAACAAAATGTTTTTGTTAATTTGAGTACCGCCGACGCAGTCTGATGAGAATGATGGACTGGAATATACCCGAATAAGATGTGACTTGCAAAGAAAAGAAAATGTGAGTAATGGAACACATTCAGTACGTCAAGCAAACTTGGCCAACTGATTGTAACAAATGAGGATACAATAACTACTGATTCAGCGGTAGATGGGCACAAATTGTAATTACATGAAGCAGGTGGCAGACTTTTATTTACTGGTAGGATACTGGGAAAATGCAGTCAGTCTACAAAGGTGACTCTTTACAAAAAACACCTGTGTGATCAATTGTAGAATATTGTTGAGAAAAACACCTGTGTGACCCATCATAGAATACTGTTCAAATGTATGGTACCCATACCAAATAGAACTATCTGGGATATTGAACATATACAAAAAAGGGTAGCTTTCATGGTCAGTGGGAATTACCTTCTGCCATGTAGTTCACAGATGTAGATTAGATAACATAGTTGAGTAGTATAAGAGAAGAAGCAATGACTGTTTTCCAAGTATCTGTTTCCTTCTAATATGCACTCATGAATTTATAATTACATATCATAATTATTAATGCAAGTTATTAGTGTGAGTAGATTCACACTAGTCATAATTTTCTGTTAATATACATTACAGAAGTGGTTTGTTAATGTATAATTTGACTTGTTCCATGTCCCTAAAGGCTCTCATTCATCATGAGGTATCCGGAATACGACATGAGTATGAATAAAAATACGTCTTGTTCTATCATTCCTTGCTCCATTCTAATTTAAGCCCACTCACATTCACAGATATTGCAGTTTTTTAATTTGTTTGTTTATTCTTTGCTCCACTCAGTTAAATTTGTAAGAGACATAGACTCTGTAGTAAGAACAGTATGTATCATCTAATGAGGAGGTATTTCTCTACCATAGGTAGTATTTCCATTATAATTTTTTAAGAGATGTAAAATTTGTCAGTTGTACTATTGTAGGAGCTGAGCTGGTGCTACATAATTCCTGAACTCCAAACTTGACCAATGTCATGGGTTGAATTCCAAATCCTCTCTACAGTGAAATGGTGAAATGCCGTCTACATGAGACAGTCATTGATATAGATACCTGACACAAAGAGCCCAAGTGGTATCAACTAGAAAGTCTTGCATCTAGTCATAAACCATGTAAGCAAGTAAATAAAAAGTTATGCAATGTATGAAGATGAAAATTCACTCAAGGAAACTATAAAACTATGAGATGGCTGATCAGAACATTCCTAAATCAGAACATTTAGGAAAAGCAGTTCCCAGTATTGCCAGTAGAAACACTTAAATAGAGAATAATACTCCTAACTATCATCAGAACTACATGTACCTTCTTCAGACAATGGAAAACCGAGGATAGATTGCTACTCACCAATAGTGGAGACATTGAGTGGCAGACAGGCACAACAAAAAGACTGCTTGACAAGTAAACTTTCAGCCAAATGGCCTTCTTGAGGGTGAGGAGGAGGCTGGGGGTGGGGAGGAAGATGGATAGCATGGTAGGATTAGGGGATGGTGAAGTGTGCTCTTGGGAGCATATAGGTCCTGTAGAGAGAGGGTAGGGCATATCGGTGCAGATGGAGAGCGAGGATGGAGGGAACAGCGGAAAAGGAAAGAGGCAAAAAGACTCTGGGTGCATTGGTGGAATAGAAGGCTGTGTAGTGTTGGAGTGGGAACTGAGAAGAAGACAGGTGAGTGAAGGACAGTGACTAACAATGGTCGAGGCCGGGGGGGGGGGGGGGGGGGGGGGGTTACGGGAATGCAGGATATATTATATATTACAAGGAGAGTTCTCAGCTGTGCAGTTCAGAAAAGCTGGTGTTGGCAGGAAGAATCCAGATGGCACAGGCTTTGAAGCAGTCATTGGAGTGAAAAATGTTGTGTTGGGCAGTATGCTGAGCAGCTGGCTGGTCCAGCTGTTTCTTGGCCACAATTTGTCAGTGTCTGTTCATACAGACAGCTTGTTGGTTGTCACGCCCACATAGAATACAGCACAGCAGTTGCAACTTAGTGTGTACATCACACGACTGCTCTCACATGTAGCCCTGCCTTTGATACAATAGATGATGCTTGTGACCAGACTGGAGTATCTGGTGGTGGGAGGCTCTAAGGTACAGATCTTACATCTAGGCCTCAATGAGACTCTTCGAATATTTTGAGAGGGACTGCTAATCACTACAGATGCAACAGCTGCTGGTGGCTAGGCTGTATGGAAAGATGGTTGGACAGAGGAAGCAAGTCATTAAAACAAAAAGTTGATGCAAACCTGAGTGTTTTATTGTAACTGCAGTTCTCTTTAATGCCTTTGGTAATAGGGTGTGTTGTGAAACCCTGCACGTTGCCCCTCTTTCATGTTTTTGTTCGTCCTTGTAAATAATGTCATATGGCCAGATGATTAGAGATAGGTCTGAATGGTGTTTTGTTTCATCTGCAGTTGAAAAGCAGAGGAGAAATGAAGAGAGTTGCTTATGTAGTAAGAGATGGGACAGTATATTAGCCATGGCCTTGATGGCACAATATATTAGCCATAGCCAATGGAAATTCAGCAGTTACATTTATTAAAAAGTGCACAAAAGAATAGCATTCTTCCTGTTTGCCTTAGTTACTGGGAGAATGCTCTCCGTACAGTTTTTGGAAGATACACTTTCTTTTGTTTGTTCTCATCAATTTGAGGTGAAGTTTTGACTTTGACGTACGTAAGTTCGGTGTTTACAACAAACAGAAAACTGACTTTACCAAGACTTTTACATCAAGTGCTGAGTTAACATTCTTTGCCTTGTCACTAATATGTATATATTTTTAAAAATGAATATTACATATAATACAGTAATTTATTTGTAAATAAGGCAGTTTTTATATTTAATGTACACATTTCAAACACCACAGCATACAAGTAAATAATCTAGTATATTTACAGCTTCAGTTCTTGAAATACTTTCACATCAAAAAGTACACCCTTAGTGCACACACACATTATATGATAATTAGTGTCTCATAAACATAAAAATATTTTGATAGGGTACCATATTTTTGTTTCCAGAGTAACATACAATTAACCATACATAGAATTACATAGTTACAAATAAACAATTTTTAACGTTTCAGGGCAAAGCACTACAAAGGTGGTTTCATGGACTGGGAGCAGCACACAAAATCAAAGAATTCATAGATAAGTGCAATACTTAGAGCAACAAAAATTTTTTGTAGCACTTCACCAGAATAAAATGTGATGCTGTGCCTCCATTTCAGTGCAGAACCAGATGTTATACTCCTCATGACACCTGGAACAGAAGATTTTTTTTAATGAACATATGTTTGTTTGTATAATGATAGCTCTTATACCACTAATACACTCAATTTTTACAAGGTTTTGTGTAAAATGACATTAAAAAAGTACACTTTACTCAATTTATTTTTTATTTTTTTACAATGCAATTTTGGGGCTTATACCTTCATGTAACTAAAGTTTTTACTAGTTTGCTATATTTTGTCTCTGCTGATCTTGTAAGGATTTTCTGCAGCTTATGGTTTTAGAATTTCAGACAATTTGCTGTCATAGGCCAGAGTTATACACGGCAGTAGAATTCCAGTGCTCATCAGAGGATGGCTTTTAGAAATTTCAGAGTGATTTTGTCAAACAACTATTTCCTTTAGTGATATTATATTACCTTGCTTTAAGACTACTGAGCATTCAAGCTAATTGTGTTCTTTTTTTATTCATAGAGCTTATCTTTGGAATTTAGTCACAGTAGGTTAAGCCTCAAAATTAGAATTAAAGGAATAATAAATTCACAACTGTAAGCAATGTACATCCCTCTCTCACACACATTGGTTATTTTGCTTCACCTGTGTCATTTCAGGGTGCAGCAAATTGCACATAAAACACATTATTTGACAGATGCATGTTGACAAACTGTATATCGAAAGAAGGATATTTTTACTTGTGTGGTCTCAGCTCTCTGAGACTGCAGACGTGTGTGCAAGTTCTGTTTATGTGAATGTGCTTGTGTGTATGTATGTGTGCCTACTGCTGACAAAGGCCTTAATGGCCGAAAGCTTTAATTATGTGAATCTTTTTATTGTGCCTATTGCGACTCAGCATCTCTGCTATATGGTGAGTAGCAACTTTCCTTCTCTGGTATTGTTACATTCCATCCTGGATTTTCCATTGTTAGATTTTTACTTATTTAGATAGGTAATATAAATTTTTCTTTTTATTGGTTAGTCCACCTTCATTTTGTAAAAGGTTTCTCAAAATGGCGGAGTTTGCAGGGCTTTATCGTTCTTACCAATGATTGGTTGTGAAAGGTGAAGAACACAGCCATGTCAGATATCCTGCAACATGTTTCATGTAATGTAAATTTCTTGGCAGCAAGCTAAAGGAGACAGAGAATGAATAAATATTTCCATATCAGTATAGTCCTAATCTTTGCACATAACTGCTAAGTAAATCTTCTTTTTCCTTAAACACTTAAAATAATTTCATGATGGGTTTCTTTTGGAAGTGCAGGTTTCTTTATTAAGATCAAGTGTTGTTGCTTACTGGCTCAATTCGGATAAATGGTATTTTAGAAAGGTACATCTGAATTTATTATAGGATGCTGTGTGTCAGCCAGTCACCAGTCTCTGTCTATACACTAATACAAACAGATTTCTTGTTCACCACAATGTTCTATGCTGGCAGCTAGCAAGCCATATTTGATACTATTTATTCACAAAATACATGAATTGTGGCATCATGGTGCATGACACACACTATTGAGATCAAATTTCCTATCATCCACTGATTGCTGTCTCTTCACACTTCCTGCTCTGAGTTCCTATACATCTGGTAGTGTGTGTGGTTTCCACTGAAAAATGACCAATGGATTCAGCTGAAAGGATTTTCAAATAACCAATACAGTAGAAGTCCGATATAACCCAGTTGTCAGGGAAAGTGCTTTACCCCCGCAGAACATCAAGTGCAGACTGGCTGTTGCAGCTGTTAAAACCTGTGTCACTTCAGTTTTCATCTTTTCCTTTTCTCAAGAATGCTTGTTTCAGCAATTCTCATAGTGGACTGATGCTTTACCACACTAGCCTCCTGAGTATGCAACAGTCTTTATATTTACATATTTCAAGAACATTTTCAATTTCCTCATCAGAATTCACTATTGCAGTCAGCAGTCCATGGTGATAATTGGCCTTAATACTCACATGATGCTCTGATCCCATGGCTGAATTAATGCCATTTTGTTTTGTAGGCAAAAACAAAGTTTTTATTTTTCCACCTCCTGGCTGCAACACATCAGCAGTTGGATGAGCTGGACACTGATGAAGGATTAGTAATGCTTCTTCTCTCAACTTAAATGATCACCGGTGTTTTCTCACTGAGAAAAAAATCTCCTCTTGAAGCCATTTTATGAAGGTGTCACATAAGCATTCTTTGAATGCATGTAGGTGAACTGTAATGGTAACATGTATAAATGCTTGAAACATTTCAGACTCTCACTTTTGCCTGTACAAAGCAGTTTCGGCTTATGTTTACCCAATGTATCTGTTACAAAGAGAAGAGTAATTTCATATAAAGTGAAGTTTCACCACAATTATACACTTCAAGAACATTGAAATTTTGATCTACCATTAGTGTGTGTGTTTCTGGAAACTGTGAAGGAAATTCAGCACTGAAAGACCTTCTACTTCTTCAATGCTCATTGGCTACTTCCACCCAGCAAACTATCTATCAAAATCAAAGTCTTTGTTGCATGTAATCAAAGCAAAATTTTGCAACTTGAGCTTTAATAATTGGTACAGAAAGTGGAACACATTTACTTTGCCTTGTTTTATTTACTATAAATACATTCTTTGAGTCATGTGTTTGTTCATAGTTTTGTCCTTTTTATGTCCATTCTCACACTACTTTCAACTCTAGCTACAAAAGTCCTTAGTTTATTCTCATCTTTCATCCATCTCCTCATTGTTCCTTCAGGAGCATGACACTCACATGCTGGACTTGCATTTGTATCACCACTTAGTACACACTCAGTACTTTTTAGTTTCTCTCTCACATAACAGAAGTTAAAAAATGACAAAAAATGATGTAATTAAAAAAATTAAATTAATACCCAAAATGCAACATAGTTAGCCTTACACAAAAAAGAGAGCCATCATATGTACTGAAGGTAACATTTACTGTCACAAGAATTTATTTGATTAATATTGTGTATTATCTTTTCTTGCAATATAAGAGACACAGAGCTCAGTAACATTTACACTTCCAGAACAACGTTAACTTTATGTGGAACTGTAATGACTGTAAAGTGCAATTTACTACTTTTTGGAAGCATGCTGAAATTTATAGATCTTCACTAATTTCTTGGGTATTTTTTCTTCCAAATTATTTCTTAATTTTGATCAAACAAGCTCTTGCTCTTAGGCAAAGAAGAATTTATGAATGGATGCAGTGCTGGTAGAGCAAGAAATGAGGCTCTAATGAAGTAGGCATAAGAATGGGTAACCATTTTGAATAAATTAGTGATAGGAATCCAAACTGAGCTAATTAATTGTCAATATGAAAAAATATAAAAAATCCATAAAAACCCAATTTTATCTACTTTTTTTAATACCGTGGTTTTTCTCAACCCCGTAACAAGGATGCAGAATAATGCATGATGGGAATCTGGTTGTGCTCACTTCGATAATTATCAAGCATTGTTGTGTGTTCACTTTCTTGTATGTTTCGCAATGTTAATCACGAGACATGCATTCAGGTTTGTGTCCAACTACAGTCATAATGTAATGATAATAAGACAAACGAAAAGTAGCCTTCCAATTACTGTTTTCAGAGCTTGAAGGTTGCAGGTACGTATGATACTATAGAAATGCTAGATAATAGTACAGAAATGCTACATGCAGACTGTACTAAGGCCACTGTGTTACATAAAAATCTGCAGTATATCAGACTTTTACTATATTTAAAGGTTGCAGACGCAATTTTATTAAAACATTGACTTGAAACTGCAGTTCAGTAAGTTTCAAACTACACTGATTTTCAATAATTTTGTTCCTAAAGTCTGCAACATTTGTTTTAATTGAAGTCATATTTCTGGTATAATCCATGGCTGTGTTTGTCAAATATCTTCCCACTTGTCAATAATTCAATAGGAAATATTAATCACAATCAAAAGTCAATATCCGTGCGGGATTAGCCGAGCGGCCTAAGGTGCAGCTGATCCCGGCAGAGGTTCGAGTCCTCCCTCAGGCACGGGTGTGCGTGTTTGTCCTTAGATAATTTAGGTTAAGTAGTGTGTAAGCTTAGGGACTGGTGACCTTACCAGTTAAGTCCCATAATATTTCACACACATTTGAACATTTCAAAAGTCAGTAACTAGTTTTAGCAGTAGGTTGCTTTTGTATGATTAGATTAGATTAATACTTGTTCCATAGATCATGAATACGACACTTCGTAATGATGTGGAACATGTCAGGTTAATAAAAGATGTCTGTACAAGATATTACATTACACAAAATATTGCGTGACACTAATGTTTAAGTTGTTGTTTTTCTCCCCCCCCCCCCCCTCCCCCCCTTAATTTATATCTAAAACTTCAGCCAATGAGTAGAAGGAGTTGTCATCTAGAAATTCTTTTAATTTATTTTTAAATGTTAGTTGGCTATCTGTCAGGCTTTTGATGCTGTTTGGTAGGTGACCAAAGACTTTTGTGGCAGCATAATTTACCCCTTTCTGTGCCAAAGTCAGATTTAACCCTGCATAGCGAAGATCATCCTTTCTCCTGGTGTTATAGCTATGCACACTGCTATTACTTTTGAACTGGGTTGGATTATTAACAACAAATTTCATAAGTGAATATATATACTGTGAGGATCCCTAGATCCTTAAATAGATGTCTGCAGGATGACCGTGGGTGGACTCCAGCAATTCTTCTGATAACACGTTTCTGAGCAATGAATACTTTTCTACTCAACAATGAATTACCCCAGAATATGATGCCATACGAAAGCAGTGAATGAAAGTAGGCATAGTAAGCTAATTTACTGAGATTCTTTTCACCAAAATTTGCAATAACCCTAATAGCATATGTACCTGAACTCAGACGTTTCAGCAGACCATCAATGTGTTGCTTCCAGTTTAACCTCTCATCAATGGACACACCTAAAAATTTTGAAAATTCTACCTTAGTTACAGACTTCTGTTCAAAGTCTATATTTATTACTGGAGTTGTGCCATTTACTGTACGGAACTGTATATACTGTGTTTTATCAAAATTTAAAGAGAGTCCGTTTGCTGAGAACCACTTAATAATTTTTGTGAAAAACATCATTTACAATTACATCACTTAGTTCTTGGTTTTTGGATGATATTACTATACTTGTACCATCAGCAAAAAGAACTAACTTTGCATCTTCATCAATGTGGAATGGTAAGTCATTAATGTATATCAAGAACAGTAAAGGACCTAAGACCGAACCCTGTGGGACCCCATACTTGATAGCCCCCCAGTTTGAGGAATCAGCTGTTGTTTTAACATTACATGAACCACTTATTTCAACTTTCTGCATTCTTCCAGTTAAGTATGAATTAAACCATTTCTGCACTGCCCCACTCAAACCATAATGACTTAGCTTATCTAAAATAATTCCATGATTTAAACAATCAAAGGCCTTTGAGAGATCACAAAAAATACCAATGGGTGATGTCCGGTTATTCAGAGCATTTAATATTTGATCAGTGAAAGCGTATATAGCATTTTCTGTTGAAAAGCCTTTCTGAAAACCAAACTGACATTTTGTTAGTACTTTATTTTTACAAATATGGGAGGCTACTCTTGAATACATTACTTTCTCCAAAATTTTTGATAGAGCTGTCAGAAGAGAGATTGGACGGTAGTTGTTGACATCCGACGTATCCCCCTTTTTATGCAATGGTTTTACAATGGCATATTTCAGTCTATCGGGGAAAACACCCTGCTCCAAAGTGCTATTACATACATGGCTGAGAATCCTACTTATCTGTGGGGAACAAGCTTTAAGTATCTTGCTGGAAATGCCATCAATTCCGTAAGAGCTTTTACTTTTCAGTGAGTTTATTATTTTACTGATTTCAGAGGGAGAGGTTGGTGGAATTACAGTTGTTTCCAACTACACAGGTATGGCCTCTTCTATTAGTAGTCTTGCCTCTTCTAGTGAAGATCTAGATCCTATTTTCTCCACAACATTTAAAAAATGATTATTGAAAATATTTTCAATTTCTGATTGTTTGTTGGTACACTTGTCATTCAGTTTTATGGCACTAAAGTCTTCCTGTGCTCTTGGTTGCCCTGATTCCCTTTCAATAATATTCCAAATTGCTTTAATTTTATTATCAGAGTTACTGATCTCAGACATGATACACATAGTTTCTGGAGAAAAACATTACTGCAACTACTATGATTGTTGTATGTGTACACAAGCTGAACCTAATTATCACACTGGAATAAAAGCAAAGTAGCCATCACACCCAACAAAAACTGTATACCCCTATGTAAGCCTTGCCTGACAAAATTGTTAATATTTCTAAAAATTGTCAACAAAAATATCATGATATCTTTTCCACATTCTGTTAACGGTCTTGAGTTGGACAGTCACTAATAGGCAACAGTACACAGGCACAAACAGTTGTAGTTTTCTTCTCTTTGTCTGAGAAGTCATAAACTGTGAATTACAGTAGTTCATCTCTTACTTGAGCAACATACAGTACATTCAAAGAGATGCCGAGGTAAGTATGAGATGCAGCACAAAGTAAATACTGTTGAATAAATTGTATTCAATAGAGTTAAGTCTTTATCACATTCAGTTCACAATTCTAATTGTTATTGTGTTTCCTTATAGTGTATCCTCTTGTTAATTACAACGCCAAAAATGAGCAACGAACAAATTTCAAGTTTTTAAAGATGATAAAACATTTATTGAAACAAAACACCTTTATAATTGTACAGGAACCAACCATGTGGATGTTGTTCAGTGACAGCATCTTCACAGGTGACCTGTACTTTCAGTACACCACCTGCATCACTGTCAAATATGACAGAAAGAATTGAGGAACACTCCACAGAAGCGAGAGTGCTTGTGTGGCCTTCCAAGTAACCCATTCTCACTCCTACTGGGCATATCTGGAACACCACCGAATGAGATATGTACACTTTGGGTCCAACTATGACCTATCTCCACATACTGTGGGCAGCACTAAAATTATAATTGATCAGCATGGTTCCCAGATGCCTTCAGTGACTTGTGGAGTTCATATTATTATGCATAATCACCCTCATCAGGGTGAGAGCAGTAGATTTCGCTAAACCTTTTTGTTATTTTCCTATTTCATACTTAAAACTATAATATATGCCCTTACACTGTACTCATTTTAAGGCTTGATTATACAGGGTTGCCTGCTGTTACACATTTTCTGGTTTAGACAGTATGTCACCTGCAAGGTAATTGGCAAAAAAGTTACATTGCTCGAAAAGTACTTGTAATTTTGTACATTCCTGAGGGTAAGAGTAGTGGAAGTTCTGTACTTATCTTTTAGTAAATAATTTCGGAATAAAGGAGACCACTCACATAACAGTAGAAGTGTGGAATCACTGACAGGCAGTGATATGTAACAAACCAGTTTAGGAAGTATATTGTACTGACTGATACCACAACTCTTAGTTTAAGGGCAAGTTACCATCCAGATTCCAATTTAACAAGACAATTATAATGTCAGTACCCGTAATCTCTACCTTGTGGATGATATAAAATGTAAATTGTTATGAATGTCTTGAAATTATTGTTTTCTGTTCTAATTATTATATAATGAAATCATGTAATGCACTGCTGCTAAATTTTTGTATGTTAGCCACAATACTGAAAACAGAGTTGGGGGTCAGCCATGGTGGCCGAGCGGTTCTAGGCGCTTCAGTCCGGAACCGCGCTGCTGCTATGGTCGCAGGTTTGAATCCTGCCTCGGGCATGGATGTGTGTGATGTCCTTAGGTTAGTTAGGTTTACTTAGTTCTAAGTTTATGGGACGTATGAGCTCAGATGTTAAGTCCCATAGTTCTTCAGAGCCATTTGAACAGAGTTGGGAACAACTCATAAAGTGCTATTATCCATCTGTACAACAATACGTATGTTATTTTGAAGAGAAACTCTGAAAGGTCCCCCCCCCCCCCCATGTATATTGCCGCAGCGTAGTTTGCTAATTTGCCGATAGTCAGTGCTAGTCACAAACATGGCGAGTTCAGGTGCAGAACGAGCTTTCTGTATGTTGGAGTTCGACAAAAACAAGTGTGCTACAGCTGTTCAATGGATGTTTAGAACCAAGTACGGTAAGAAGCTATTAACAAGGAAGATCGTTTAGCACTGGCACAACAAACTTGTTACGACAGGTTGCCTGTGCCCGGCAAAGAGGAGGAGATATCCCAGTGTGAGTGAAGTGAATGTGGAGTCCGTACAAGGGACATTCATAAGGAGTCCAAAGAAACTGGTGCATCGTGCATCCCGTGAACTCAAAATGGCTCCAATGACAGTGTGGAAAATCCTGTGACAGAAGCTGTCTATGAAACCATTCAAATTGGAGCTAGTGCAGAAGCTCAATGACGACGACAAAGACAAGTGATTTGAGTTTTGTTCGCAGTTGCAACAACTGAATGAGGATGGGGATGGCATTGTTGATAGCTTAATTTTTAACGATGAAGTCACTTTTCACACTAATTTGAAACTGAACAGGCATAGTTGTCGAAACTGGGGTACAAATCATCCACACGAATGCATTGAATTTGAGTGTGATTCCTCGAAGGTAAATGTTTTTTGTGCCTTGTCACGTCGAAAACTGTACGGGCCATTCTTCTTCACCGAGAGCACTGTCACTGAATATGCCTACTAAGACATGTTGGAGCAATGGCTGATGCCTCAAATGCGATCAGACTCTCCGTTTATCTTTCAGCAGGATGGGGCTCCACCCCATTTTCATTGTGAAGTTCATGGGTACTTGAACATAGAGCTGCCACATCAATGGATTGGCTGTGCTACAGAAAGGGACAACTGTTTCAAAAAGAATTACTTGATGTGCAGTTTAATGAGTACAGAAAATGGACAGAGAGAAAATCGAAGAAAGGCAAAAGTAATGAGAAGTAGCAGAAATGACAACAGTGAGAGAAACTTAACATCAGGATTGATGGTCACGAAGTAGATGAAGTTAAGGAATTCTACTACCTAGGCAGCAAAATAACCCATAACAGATGGTGCAAGGAGGACATCAGCAGCATACTAGCACTGGCAAAAAGGGCATTCCTGGCCAAAATAGGTCTACGATATCAAACATAGGCCTTAAATTGAGGAAGACATTTCTGAGAATGTACGTTTGGAGCACAGCATTGTACGTTAGTGAAAAATGGACTATGGGAAAACTGGAACAAAAGAGAATTGAAGTATTTGATATGTGGTACTACAGACGAATGTTGAAAATTAGGTAGACTGATAAGGTAAGAAATGAGCTGGTCCTACGCAGAATTAGAGAGGAAAGGAATATGTGGAAAACACTGAGAAGGAGAAGGGACAGGATGATAGGACATCTGTTAAGGCATCAGGGAATGACATCCTTGATGTTACAGGGATCTGTAGAGGACAAAAACTGTATAGGAAGACAGAGATTGAAATACAGTCAGCAAATAATTGAGGATGTAGGTTGTGAGTGCTACTCTGAGACGTTTAACGTCTGGAGATTTTTTACACCAGCCCCATGGAGAGCCTTTATGCGGAGACTGCTGAACTCCACTGTCCAAATGGCGAGCTGTCCTACTGAGTTGTTACTCTAGTCATCTGTCTTCCATGCCTGCTCATCCGACTCATGCCTTTTTTTTGACGCCTCCTTGGAATTAGGGTATGTAGGCCACCCTTCCTCTCTACTACCACCAGGAGTCCGCTTCCATCAACTGCTAAATTCTCTTTCCTTCCACTTTCCTAAAACTTTCTTGATAAATGGGGGTAGGGCACAACCTTGGCTTTGTCCCCAGACGTGCCTGCTCCATGACCTTTGTCAGTTTCCCAAGCATAGTCCCCCCCCCCCCCCCCCCCCCGTAGTTTATCATTGGACATTAGCTGTTCTATGCGCACAAATGGAGGATGCCACATCTATTTACACAGGGGCACTGAAGCAAAAGGTGTCTCACCATCCGTGGTTGAGAGCAGCGGGGACAAAGCAGGGGAGGATTTCCACTTGAAAGATGTCGATGGCTAAAAAGACAGCGCTCTATCTGGAGCCTAGTTAAAGTTACCTCCTCCTGATGATGAGGCCAGGAGGAAGAGGTCCAAGCACAGGGAAGAGGTTTTATGTCCCATAATTTATTATCGGTAAGGATAGACCAACGTGTGTGTCATAAAAGAGCTACACGACGAAATAAAACGCTCTGCAGATTAGCTAAGGGAACCATTGCTGCTGATTTAACATTCGGTTTTTTATCCTTCCCTAAGCCACAGAATAGGTGCTTATGAGCGTAGCAGTTTTGTGCCAAAAAAAAAAAAAATAAAATAAAATAAAAAAAATAAAATAAAAAAAATAATAAAAAAAAGGGGGGGAGGAGAAGAAGAAGAAGAAGAAGCTACTCTGAGATGAAGAAGCCATAATGTAAGAATTTTGGAGTCACAAATTCCTGGCATCATTGTCGAACATGAAAGAGAATCACTAAAACTAAATGTATTTTGTGCCATTTCTGTTCACAAAGTTTATGGACATTTCTCTTTTGTGGAGCTAACTGTGACAGGAATGTCGTACCTGGACATGCTGCAAAATTGCTTGTTTCCTCAACTTCACAAAGATTCCAATGATTTCATTTTTATGCCTGATGGTGCCCCGCCTCACTTTCACCTTGATATGTGGCATTATCTTAACAACACCGTCCCACAATATTGGACTGGAAGAGTTGGACAGCAACTGTATTCGGCCTTCCTGTCACCAGACCTCGTACTTCGCCTTTTTTTTTTCTGTGGGGGTACAGAAAAGACAGAGTCTTCTTTGCCCCACATATGGCAGCTGCTCTTCAAGAACTGGGAAATAGAATTGTTGAAGCTGTGATTCAGTAAATAGGGACCTTTTGATTTGTGAGTGGAATGAAATGGACTACCATATGTAAACCTGTTCTTTCTTTCTGAATCGCTCTGTATCCCCAATTCACATCTTCTGTGACTTATTGAAAGCATTTTATTGTGTCAGTCATTATATTCTATTAGACACGTTAAGTTTCTATGGAATACATAGTTCAACAAATGCCTGGTTTAGTTCTTATTTAAGATACAGAATGCAGAAAGTTTCCATGGGCTTTTGAGTAATACAAAGAGCGACATCCCATCATCTGCACGGGATTTTTTTTTTTTTTGGGGGGGGGGGGGGGGGGGGGGGGACAGTTCACCTAGTTTTGTACTGTCAACAGTATTGCCTCTCCTATTAAGCTAGTGCACCAACAAGAAATAATAAACAGGATACACAATTATATGTTCTTAGGTGTGCATATTCATGAACACTTAAACTTGAAAAAATCATATAGTTGACCGGCAGAAAGGATGCGGAAGTCAATAAGTTAACATATTTTGCTTATCTTCAATCATTTATGTCTTATTGGATAATATTCTGGGTTAATTCCTCACTTAGGCAAAAAGCATTCACTGCACAAATGACAGTAATTAGAATTATGAGTGATGTTCACACAAGTACATGTTGAATGTATCTCTCTAAGCAGCTGGCAATATTAACCACAGTTTCACAGTACATTTGTTTACTTATGAAATATATTACCAACAATTCAAGTTTAAGACTAACAGAGATATTCACATATACAACACAAGAAGCAAAAATGAGCTGCATTATTCTTTAATGAATCTAACTTTGTTACAGAAGGGGTGAAATAAGCAGCTATAAACTCATTGACAAACTAAGCGTGGAATTAAAATGTATGCCAAACAGCAAAAATGTTTTCAAATGAAGATTAAAGAGATTTGTCCTAAACAACTTTTTATATACCACAGAGAAGTCCTTGAGTAAATAAAATTAGTCTTTAACAAAGCTGTAAATGGCCAGCATGCAGCCATATAAAATAATTTTTTACTTAATGTAACTGGATAGATTAAAAATCTGCTCACCACGTGACATCTGGCAGAAGGGTTGAAGGGGAAGGAATAGGGGTGAAGGAAAAGGACTGCGAAGGTTTAGGAAAAGGAGTAGAGTCCAGAAAAGCCACCGTGGTTCTGGGTGATTTTTCTGAACTCTACCCCTTTTCCTAAATCTCATCAGTCCTTTCCCTAGGAGAAGGGATAGTGTTGTAAAGTTGGGAGGAGAGAAGAGGACACCTTTCTGGCAGAGCGTGCAGTGACTAGATTGCCAACAGGCACAGCGTCAGGAGGCTGCAGGGCAGGGAGTTGGAGGTGGAACGGAGCGAGAAAGGAGGGAAGTGAAGAAAGATGGGCGGGTGTATTGGAAGAGGATGGCACACAAAGAGGCTGGGAGACAAGAACAGGGAGGAGATGACAGGACAGAGGGAATGGAAACTGCTAGGTGGAGGATGTGGGGACAGTATGTTACTATAGGTTGAGGCCAGTATAATTTCAGGAGAGGAGAATGTGTTGTAACTGTAACTCCCATCTGAGAAGATGATGGTAGAGGGGAGGCTCCAGATGGCTCAGATAGTGAAGCAGCCAACACAATCAAGTGTTTCATGTTAAGTTGCATTTTGTGCCACAAGGTGGTCTACATTGCTGGGCCACAGTTTGGTAGTGGCTATTCATCCTGGTGGACAGTTGACTGGTAGTCACAACAACATAAAAAGCTATGCAATGATTGCAACAGAGCTGGTACCTGACATGGTTGCTTTGGCATGTGGCCCGGCATCTGATGGTGTAGAATAAGCCTATAATGGGACTGTGTATGTGGATAGGGCAGATCTTGCACTTGGGTCTTCTACAAGGATATGGTCCTTGTGGCAAGGTGTTGGGATTAGGAATGGCATAGCAATAGATGATGTGGAGGTTAGGTGGGTGGTGGAACACCACTTTAGGAGGGGTGGGAAGGGTCTCTGGTTGGATGTCCTTCATTTCAGGGCACGATGATAGGTAATCAAAGCCCTGGCAAAGGATGTGCTTCAGTTGTTCCATCCAGGATGGCATGGCCCAAAAAGTGGGCACTCCTTTGTGGCTGGTTCTTGGGGGTGGTGGAAGAATTGCAGGTGTGAAGGGAAATGGTATGGGAGATCTGTTTGCTGACTAGGTCTGGGGGATAGTGCCTGTATGTGCAGGTCTTGGTGTCACACACAGCATACTGGGCAAGGGAGTTCTTTGTCACTGTAGGTACGTCATCCCAAGTTGGCCAGACTGTATGGAAGGGATTTTTTGGTGTGGAAGTGATGATACCGGGAGAAATACTAAAATGCTTGAACCACAATGGAATAAGAGAAATATTGAGGTTATGTAATAAAATATATGACAGTGGTGAATGGCCTGAGGACTTTTTGACAACAGTAATGATTCCATTGCCGAAAAAACAAGGAACCAAGAAATGCAGCGAGCACAGGACAATCAGCCTCATTTCACATGCAGCCAAAGTGATGTTAAGAATAATTAATAAAAGACTTGAAAAAGTAATAGAGGAGAATCTCGGCGAGGAGCAGTTTGGCTTTAGACGGAATACGGGCACCAGAGATGCAATAGGGCTCCTACGAATATTGGGAGAAAGGTTTATTGAAAAAGGAAGAGACCTATATATGTGCTTCATCGATTTAGAAAAGGCATTTGACAATGTGGTTTGGGACAAGCTGGCGACTATTATGAGGGAAAAGAGAGTGGACTGGAAAACCAGAAGACTTATAAACTCATTGTACCTTAATCAAAAAGTTTCAGTTAAAGTGAGAGGAGAAAGTACGAACTGGATCAGACTAGGGAAAGGAGTAAGACAAGGATGCTGTTTATCACCTACTCTTTTCAACCTGTACTTGGAAAATATGATTGACCAATGCTCATTAGATGACAAAGGAGTAGAAATTGGAGGAAGAAGAGTAGGGTGCTTGAGATTTGCTGATGACATGGTCCTTCTAGCCACAGGGGAAAAAGAATTACAGGATTTGGTGGACACCATTGCAACTAACGGAAAAAAATATGGAATGAAAATTAACACAAATAAAACAAAAGTATTGGCAATAGGAGGAAATAAGGAACTAAAAATTGTGCTGAATGGAGAAAAACTAGAACAGGTGCAAAATTTTAAGTATCTTGGAAGCAGGATAGACACCGACTGGAAGTGCACCACAGAAATTAAAACAAGGATAGCAATGGCAAAAGAGGCGTTTTATAAGAAAAGGAGAATCTTCTGCAGCGGTATGGACAGAGAACTCAGAAAGAGACTCACAAAATGTCTTGTATGGAGTGTTGTTCTATATGGCGCTGAAACATGGACTATGAGGAAAAAAGACAGAGAAAGGCTGGAGGCTTTTGAGATCTGGACATGGCGGAAGATGGAAGGAATAAGTTGGATGGACAGAGTAAAAAATGAAGAGGTACTGAGAAGAGTGGGAGAGAAAAGGCAGTTACTAGATGTAATAAAGAGAAGAAAAAGAAATTGGATTGGGCATATATTAAGAAAGAATGACGGACTGATAAAAACAGTTTTAGAAGGGAAAAGAAAGCGAGGAAGGAAGAGATTCCAGATACTGGATGACATGATGGACGGTACAACATACAGCAGCCTTAAGAAGGAAGCAATGGATCGCAGAAAATGGAGAGGCAAAGGACCTGCTAATATAGCAGATAACTGATGATGATGATGAAGTGATGATGGCTATCAAAATGCAGGTATTGTTGGTGGGTTTAATGTGGACCAAGATGTGGATGGAGCCATCAGAGAGGAGGAGGTCAACATCCATGAAGGTAGCACACTGGGTTGAGGAGGACCAGATGAAGGGGACGGGAGATACGGTGCTGAGGTTTTGAAGGAATGAAGGCAGGGCATATTTACCCTGAGTCCAGATCATGAAGATGTCATCACTGAACCTGAACCACACTAGGGGTCTAAGGTTTTGGGAGGCTAGGAAAGTCTCCTCTAGATGGCCCATAAACAGGTTTCCATATGAGGGTGCCAGGTGGGTGCCCATGCCTGTACCATGGATTTGTCTCTACACCTTCCCTTCCAAGGACAAGTAGTTGTGAGTTGGTATAAAGTTAGAAATTTCACTTTTGCTGGCTTAAAAAAAATGAAAAGGCTGTATTCAAGCATCTTCTAAGAAGAAGCATGTGACTGCAAATAATATATTGTTGTCCAAGTAACAGTTTGGGTTCCTTATGGCTTCCAATATAGAGAAGGCTATTTACACATACAGTGAGAATGTACTTAATTAATTAGGTAACAATTTAGAGGCTAGTGGCATTTGCTGTGACTTGTCGAAAGCCTTTGACTGTGCGAATCACAGCATTCTCTTGAGTAAATTAGAATATTATGGTGTCACCAACAGTGCTGTGAAATGGTTCGAGTCTTACCTAACTAACAGGAAACAAAGAGTGTTGTGAAAGATCTATGGGGTACGCACTCAGTCTTCATCTGATTAAAAATTTATAATATGTGGTGTTCCTCAAGGTTCCATCCTGGATCCTTTGCTTTCTATTGTGTACATAAGTGACCTCTTGTCTGTTACATTGCCAGATGCTAAGTTTGTTTTGTTTACACATTATACAAACATTGCAAGAAATAGCAAGTCAAGTACAGATACAGAAATGGGTGCTAATCAAGTTTTCACTAACATTAATAAATGGTAAAAAGCTAATTCACTGTCATTAAAATTTGGAAAGACCCACTGTACGCAGTTCAACACCTGTAAGATGATATAAAGGAATTTATGAATATAAAATCAACTGACATTAATTTTTAAGGTTTTCATTATGTGATGTCATTCACTGTAATTATTTATTATTTTATTGTTACTGCTATCATTTCTAGGTTCTATTTGGAATATGTAATACTCACTAAGTTTTAAGGTACTATTGAAGGAAAATGTAATATGCTATCAATGTAAAATGCCTATTCCACCTCAGGTGGTCAATGGTAAATACAAAATCTAATCTGAATTACGAATTCCAGGCTCATATACAGAGAAGAGATGTCCTCTTAACAAGTAGTCTGATCTCCACGTCCCTTACTTATGATCCAAAAGCTTGTGATTCCTCCTCCATTTTTATTCATTACTTGAATACTTCATCCACTTGCAAGCAGATCCAATAAGGCAGTAACATAAAAATTATTTATTTACATAATACAAAAGAACTTTATAAAATTTTACCTGCTTAAAGGAGATTATTTGTCATACATAATTAGCCGTTATCTTTCTCACTGGCTAATTTGTTATTGACCATTTCTTTAAACTGACTTAAGATTCTGTTCTCACGTTTCTGTCTTTCTTCCTTACTAAACATGGCAAGTGCTCGTTTCTCATCTGCTGAATATATCTGATTCTCCTTACGTATACGCACAGCTTCCATACGTCGATGTCTGAAATATAAAGACGGTTAAATGCATATACTGCCCAGTACAAGATAATGTCAGACTTGCTATAGACTGCACAGGAAAACAAGCTTATACTAGGTAGAGGAAAGACAAGGCACACATGACTGGTATGAAAAAAAATGTATCAGATTAACAAATATGTATCAGATTAACAAAATTAACAAATTATCTGGGCAATAAATGAAGAAATACACTGATGGGAAAAGAAACTGCAACACTAAGAAGGAGTTGTGTGACATAAACGAAAGTTGGTAGACTTGTCTCTACATCTGCAAGACAAGTGTATTCAAATTTCGTGTCGTTCACATTAGAGTGGCGCTAGTAGCACCTCTATGTGGATGCAACTCAGGTTTGCTTTAAATACATGCTGTAGTGGTCATGAGCATTAGTTACCTTTCAGGCTACACATGGTGAGTTGATGTTTGATAAAAATGCCTTTAAGGCAACAAAGATACCATTATGAATACCTCACTAAGTTTGAACGGGGTCATGTAAAAGGGCTATGAGTCACTGGATGTTCCTTCTGCGATACTGCAGATATACTTGACGGTAGTGTAGCTACTGTACACAATTGCTGGCAGTGGTTGTCACGGGAATGAATGGTCACAAGAATACCACGCTCTGGATGGCCATGTGGCACTACCGAGAGGGGAGACCATTGTGTTCGGCAACTGACTCTGGTGCACTGTACAGAATCTGCAGCAGCAATCTGATGAGCAGTTGGCTCACAGTGACACAACAAACTGCTACAAATCAGTTACTTCAAGGACAGCTCCGAGCCAGATGCCCTGTAGCAAGCATTCCACTGACCCCAAACCACTGCCATTTACAACTTCAGCGGTGTCAAGTGAGAATTCATTGGAGGGCAGGGCAGAAGTCAGTTGCATTTTCTGATGAAAGCTGGTGCTGACTCGGTGTCAGTGATGGCCATGTGTTGGTTAGGAGGCAGCCAGTTGAGGGCCTGCAACCTACCTGTCTGCATTCTAGACACTCTGGACCTACATCTCGAGTTACGTTCGGTGGCATGATTTCATATGACAGCAGTGGCATGATTTCATATGACAGCAGGAGCACTGTCATGATTATCCCACACACCCTGAATGCAAAACTGTGCGTCACCCGGTAATTCAATCTACTGTGCTGCCATTAATGAACAGCATTCCAGGGGGTGTTTTCCAACAGGATAATGCCTGCCCACATACTGCTATTGTACCGCAATATACTTTACAGTGTGTCAACAGGATCCCTTGGCCTGCTCGATCACCATTTCTGCCTTAAATTGAGCATATATGGGACACCATCGGATGTCAACTCCAGCGTCATCTACAACTAGCATTAACCATCCCTGTATTGATTGTCAGAGTGCAACAGGCATGAAACTCCATCTTGCAAAATGACATCTGTCACTTGTACAACACAATCCGTACACATTAGCACCCAACATTCTGGCAGTTACACAGGTTATTAATGTACCAGCATTTCACATATGCAATTGGCGTATCTTGCTTACATTAACCTGTGATCTTGCAGTGTTAAGACATTTAATATGTTACCTAGACAAATGTATTCCCAAAATTCCATTACTCTACATTAATTATTTTTTGCTGTTGCAATTTTTTTCTATCAGTGTGCACACATTTAATATTTGATGAAGCAGTTTCAGCCATACTTTATTATATTAAATATTGGAATGTAAGAAAAATCTTAGAAATATGAATAAAATATTTTGAGACTGAACTGTTTTTAATTTACTTCTATGTATGGTCGATATGATAAAAGGGATTGAATACCCAGGTGTATGATATATAGGACAAAGAAGTAGAAAGTACAGAAAAAATTGGTCATTTGATAACACCACATATGTGCCAAGATACGTGTACTGAAGAACAACAACAACAACACAATTAAGTAAAACAGAAGAATAGGTCACGAGGTAATTTCAACCTCGCAACCAATGGGAGGATTAGGTCCATGTCTGGTGGATATTTGCAGAATGTAGCACATGTCAAACAGGCTGGATAGTGACCCTTCACATCCTCTAAACAGCTACTGCTCAAGCAACTAATCTCTCGAAGCCAAAAAGAGGAAAGAAAGGGCTCCTAATTATGGGAGATTAGATGTCTAATGTACTTTCTTAGAGATAAAAAGTATCATGGGAGGGAATGGAACTGGCATGTAATTGTTATACATTTCAGAAGGAATTATTCACCGAGTAGAGTGCCATCTTGAGAGCAAAAGAAAGGATGGGGTGCAGACAGTTGTACATATTGTTTTATCACATATAATCTGAACCCACTGTTCCAGAGACTGGCAAATATGATGAAACAACTAGCCTCATTCTGGCAGTTTCAAGATGGGTGGCAGTCTACTGTACTGTCTTCAGGATGATCTGGGCTGAACTATAGGATGGAGAATTTTAGGTTCCTATCAATAGCTCAGGTGTGCACTAGACATCAGGGCTAGCCTATTAAGTGGCAGACAATGTGTATAGTGACCATAGGGATTTTTTAGTTAACAAAATTGTGAGAACCCTAAATAAACTCACATGACTCCGTAAATCAAATAAAGAATCAAATCACACATTAGATGAACAGCAATGTCATGAACATAGATGACAAGTGCCAAATTTTTCATAGAACACAGAACTCTTCCAAAAAAAAGTATGTGCACCTTAATTATACCTGAGTTGACAGAAATCAGAGGTACAAAGCTTAAAATTTTGTTAATGAGATTTGAATATGTATTTGGACAGCAAACAAAAACATTAGGTCTGTTCAGGTAAGAATTGAATCTGACATAATTTATTTGGACTTAATAAGGGGTCAAGATTTGCTCAGATTAGTAATTAGATGCTTTAGTAATCAACAGATTTAACTACAACTTGAAATCTTTCAAAGACGTTCTAAGTTCAATAGCAAGGAAGTGCCCCAAACATACAATATCTACATACTCAGCAGTATTCAATTAAGTCATGAAACAGTACTCAATAGATTCACCTACATAAGTCTTAGACAACTAACTCAATAGCTGGCAAGCAACAGAAATAATTGAAATTTTAAATATTGCCATACCAGTTGCAAGAATTTTCTTTCTTTTACTTAGTTGTGGAGTTTCCAGTCTTCCTCATGTACAAATAAATAAATAATTTAGATCTTTTATCATCAGTAAAGAGAATAGTAGCAGATCATAGCAGATAGTAGATAGTAAAGAGATAGGATACCATTAGTATTATGTTGACAATAGTTACCAAAGCAAGAAGTCTACTATGGCACACTTTATATTTGCAACAACAAATTAGTAATATCCAATGCCTCACTTACAAAATTACATAAGAAAAGTTACAGTTCCAAGTTTTTGACGCGTCACCCATTTAGGACAGTAATAATATTTCCCATTTATAGATGTAACAGCAATAGCAGAAAAAAGGTTTCTGACTGACTAAGTTGTCTTCACCAAGTGCTGCAAGCACATGTAAGACCACTAGAACAGTCATCAAAATAATGAATGTTGCTGTTGTTGTTGTTGTTATCTTCAGTCCTGAGACTGGTTTGATGCAGCTCTCCATGCTACTCTATCCTGTGCAAGCTTCTTCATCTCCCAGTACCTACTGCAACCTACATCCTTCTGAATCTGCTTAGTGTATTCATCTCTTGGTCTCCCTCTACGAGTTTTACCCTCCATGCTGCCCTCCAATGCTAAATTTGTGATCCCTTGATGCCTCAGAACATGTCCTACCAACCAATCCCTTCTTCTAGTCAAGTTGTGCCACAAACTCCTCTTCTCCCCAATTCTATTCAATACCTCTTCATTAGTTATGTGATCTACCCATCTAATCTTCAGCATTCTTCTGTAGCACCACATTTCGAAAGCTTCTATTCTCTTCTTGTCCAAACTATTTATCGTCCATGTGTCCCTTCCATACATAGCTACGCTACATACAAATACTTTCAGAAACGACTTCCTGACACTTAAATCTATACTCGATGTTAACAAATTTCTCTTCTTCAGAAATGCTTTCCTTGCCATAGCCAGTCTACATTTTATATCCTCTCTACTTCGACCATCATCAGTTATTTTGCTCCCCAAGTAGCAAAACTCCTTTACTACTTTAAGTGTCTCATTCCCTAATCTAATTCCCTCAGCATCACCCGACTTAATTCGACTACATTCCATTATCCTTGTTTTGCTTTTGTTGATGTTCATCCTATATCCTCCTATCAAGACACTGTCCATTCCATTCAACTGCTCTTCCAGATCCTTTGCTGTCTCTGACAGAATTACAATGTCATCGGCGAACTGCTCTTCCAGATCCTTTGCTGTCTCTGACAGAATTACAATGTCATCGGCGAACCTCAAAGTTTTTATTTCTTCTCCATGGATTTTAATACCTACTCCGAATTTTTCTTTTGTTTCCTTCACTGCTTGCTCAGTATACAGATTGAATAACATCGGGGAGAGGCTACAACCTTGTCTCACTCCCTTCCCAACCACTGCTTCCCTTTGATGTCCCTCGACTCTTATAACTGCCATCTGGTTTCTGTACAAATTGTAAATAGCTTTTCGCTCCCTGTATTTTACCCCTGCCACCTTCAGAATTTGAAAGAGAGTATTCCAGTCAACATTGTCAAAAGCTTTCTCTAAGTCTACAAATGCTAGCAATGTAGGTTTGCCTTTCCTTAATCTAGCTTCTAAGATAAGTTGTAGGGTCAGTATTGCCTCACGTGTTCCAATATTTCTACGGAATCCAAACTGATCTTCCCCGAGGTTGGCTTCTACTAGTTTTTCCATTCGTCTGTAAAGAATTCGCGTTAGTATTTTGCAGCCGTGACTTATTAAACTGATAGTTCGGTAATTTTCACACCTGTCTCACCTGCTTTCTTTGGTATTGGAGTTATTATATTCTTCTTGAAGTCTGAGGGTATTTTGCCTGTCTCATACATCTTGCTCACCAGACGGTAGAGTTTAGTCAGGACTGGCTCTCCCAAGGCTGTCAGTAGTTCTAATGGAATGTTGTCTACTCCCAGGGCCTTGTTTCGACTCAAGTCTTTCAGTGCTCTGCCAAACTCTTCATGCAATATTCAAACTCTTCACAGTATCATATCTCCCATTTCATCTTCATCTACATTCTCTTCCATTTCCATGATATTGTCCTCAAGTACATCACCCTTGTATAGACCCTCTATATACTCCATCTTTCTGCTTTCCTTTCTTTGCTTAGAACTGGGTTTCCATCTGCGCTCTTGGTATTCATACAAGTGGTTCTCTTTTCTCCAAAGGTCTCTTTAATTGTCCTGCTGTAGGCAGTATCTATCTTACCCCTAGTCCTCTAGCCATCCCTGCTTAGCCATTTTGCACTTCCTGTCGATCTCATTTTTGAGACGTTTGTATTCCTTTTTGCCTGCTTCATTTACTGCATTTTCATATTTTCTCCTTTCATCAATTAAATTCAATATTTGACAAATTCGTGGTTTGACAGTTTGACCACCACCCGAGCCAGAAAAGAGGCATGATTAGTATGCTAGTAACGAGAGCAGGACGAATATGTGAGCCGCAACATCTCAAACGAGAAATGCAACACCTGGAAACTGTCCTGAGGAGCAATGGGTACTCCACAAGCTATTTTAGAAGTGTAACAGAGCCAAACACTCGGCGAAGTAAGGAACCAGAAAGAGAAATGTCGGGTACGGCCTTTCTACCATACATTCCCAGAGTGACGGACAGAATCGGCCGTATATTGCGCAAACATGGCGTAAAGACGATTTTCAAACTGACAAGGAAGATCAACGAGTGTCTTAGATCGGCGAAGGAGAAAAGAGACCCACTTGCAATGTCGGTAGTATACCGTATACCATGCACATGCGGAAAAGTTTATGTCGGAATGACTGGACGATCCATTAAGACCAGGATCAAAGAGCATAAGCGACACTGCAGGCTGGGGCAGATGGAGAAATCGGCCGTGGCGGGGCACGCACTGAATGAGACCGACCACGTAATAAAATTCGCCGACACGGAAGTTCTGGCTGTAGAGAAGCACTATCACACGCGCTTATTCAGAGAAGCTGTAGAAATACAAAAACATGCAAACAGTTTGAACAAGAAAGAGGAAAGCCTTAAGGTAAACGGATCCTGGCTTCCCGTACCGCAGCAAACAACCGTCACAGGTAGCAAGAGGAGAACCGCACCGGAAAGAAGCCCTCGGACGTTGGCGCGCCAGGTACATATAGTCTGCGGCCGCGAGCTTGGCTCCAGTGCACCAATGGCAATCGAGGGTGAAGCTTTGACAATGCCAGCCACTCTTGCTGGCGAAACGTCAGAAAAATCATTAGATGAACGTCGGCCGAATAACCCGAGACAGAAGCCAATAGGCAGTTTGTCAACAAGTGGCCACGAAAGCCTTAACAATTTTGTAATTCAATATTTCTTCTGCTACCCAAGGATTTCTACTAGCCCTCGTCTTTTTACCTATTTGATCCTCTGTCGCCTTTACTACTTCATCCCTCAGAGCTACCCATTCTCCTCCCACTGTATTTCTTTCCCCAATTCTTGTCAATTGTTCCCTTATGCTCTCCCTGAAACTCTGTACAACCTCTGGTTTAGTCAGTTTTTCCAGGTCCCATCTCCTTAAATTCCCACCTTTTTGCAGTTTCTGCAGTTTTAATCTACAGTTCATAACCAATCGATTGTAGTCAGAGTCCACATCTGCCCCTGGAAATGTCTTACAATTTAAAACCTGGTTCCTAAATCTCTGGCTTACCATTATATAATTTATCTGAAACCTGTTAGTATCTCCAGGCTTTTTCCATGTATACAACCTTCTTTTATGATTCTTGAACCAAGTGTTAGCTATGATTAAGTTGTGCTCTGTGCAAAATTCTTACTCCCAATCCATATTCACCTACTACGTTTCCTTCTCTGCCTTTTCCTACTGACGAATTCCAGTCACCCATGACTATTAAATTTTCATCTCCCTTCACTATCTGAATAATTTCTTTTATTTCATCATACATTTCTTCAATTTCTTCATCATCTGCAGAGCTAGTTGGCATATAAACTTGTACTACTGTAGTGGGCGTGGGCCAGGGAGCGATTTGTACTTTTACCAGTGGGGGGGGGGGGGGGGGGGGATGTCTTCGGGGGTTATTAGAATTATATATGTTACCAGCTTGGACCGTGGCGTTACGCATGGTTAAACACTATTTATAAATAGATGTTAATGCTGAAACTCACTATTCACGCATATGCACTATCAGAAAAGCCATCCCTTGTCATATCTTTAAAAGTACATTATAGGTAAAGCTTATTTACAAAATCCTCTACATACAGGTATACGAGGGGAATTCAAAAAGTAAAGGCACATTTGTGAAAAGCTGTACTTATTCTGAGGATAGAAAACTGAAACATATTAATAGTATTAATAGTAAGACTTACTAAAAACTTTCAGTATTCGGCTCCACAAATTTAAATTATATGTAAACTTTTACTCCAGTGCTTGGGAAATAAACATCCCAGGTTGGGACGCATGAACTAAAACCAGAGGAGGGGATGGTCTGATGCAGAGGGGGTGAAATCCCCCCATCCCCCCCTGCAATTCGCACACTGGCGTGGGCTTCACGTCTATCTTGGCCACAATAATGCGTTCACTATGCTGTTTGTAGTAGCTTACCCGCATTCCTATTTTCCTATTCATTATTAAACCTACTCCTGCATTACCTCTATTTGATTTTGTGTTTATAACCCTGTATTCACCTGACCAGAAGTCTTGTTCCTCCTGCCACCGAACTTCACTAATCCCCACTATATCTAACTTTAACCTATCCATTTCCCTTTTTAAACTTTCTAACCTACCTGCCCGATTAAGGGATCTGACATTCCACGCTCCGATCCATAGGACGCCAGTTTTCTATCTCCTGATAACGACGTCCTCTAGAGTAGTCCCCACCCGGAGATCCGAATGGGGGACTATTTTGCCCAAGAGGACGCCATCATCATTTAACCATACAGTAAAGGTGCCTGCCCTCGGGAAAAATTACTGCTATAGTTTCCCCTTGCTTTCAGCCGTTCGCAGTACCAGCACAGCAAGGCCGTTTTGGTTAGTGTTACAAGGCCAAATCAGTCAATCATCCAGACTGCTGCCCCTGCAACTACTGAAAAGGCTGCTGCCCCTCTTCAGGAACCACACGTTTGTCTGGTCTCTCAACAGATACCCCTCCATTGTGGTTGCACCTACGGTACGGCTATCTGTACCGCTGAGACACGCAAGCCTCCCCGCCAACGGCAAGGTCCATGCTTCATAAGGGGGGGGGAATAATGAATACAAAAATGAAATCATTAACTGAATTGGATATTCAAATACACAGTGTTTACTTATTGGTTTCCACTCCTTACTATTACTGGTTTGACATACATTACTGGATACATAAAGAAGGTTCCAACATTCTGAAAGTGAAAGTCTACAATCAATGTGTTCTACTAGTTTCGACTCATAGCAAAGTGACATTTAATTTAAATACAGTAATCGTTAAAAAATATGGATTGCTCAAAGACCAATGAAGAGATATATGTTGTGAAAACAACCAAACAAATCAAGAAACATGCAATACATAGATATACCTGTAATATGTATGAAATGGGTGTATGTGGGACATTTATAGAGATAAGTGCATGGTACATAGATCAAGCAAGCTTTTACTAAATCACAATGTACAGAAAAAGATTGTGACTACAACCTAATGGAACACAGGCAAATAACATTAGAAATGTTTTGGCTATTATCCAGCAGTGAATGTCAAACGACTGATGGCTCTGATAGTGGCAGCATAAAGAAAATATGTTATCTGAAGCTGTTGTTGTGTACATACTATGTGTAGGTACACCTCATCCTGCTATTGCACACTACTCTTGTGCAAGATTGGAAACAATCCAATTGTTATTGTAGTGAGCACTACAGCTCATCTGAAATATGCTCACTTGAGCTAAGACAAGCTTCTGGAACAGATGTAAAAATCCAATCATTCTAATTTCATCCAACCACTTTGTTGCAGCCCCCTGGTTTAAGAACAGAAACATTGTAATAAGGCCATGCAAGCAGTGGGTTTCACATGCCATTGTGTCAAAGGTGTACCACAAGTATGTCTAGTTAGGCAGCAATGTATTCACAACAGAAATTGCCATTTGCTATGGTGGTTTCTAACTGGTAGACAGCCATTTTAATGTTGGGTGACAACGACTGGCATAGCCATATCATCTAGAGTGACCATTCCATGGTGTTCATAAACCGCCACTCCACACTCCATTCTGCTCAACACTCATCAAATGGTACGTGTGCAAAGGCTTACCACAATATGGTGCTTGGAACAAGGGAAAATGTCACCCGTACTGATAGTTGTAGTACATACCTGCAGTAGAGTACCCATATGTAAAAAATACACGAGAATGCATTTCACTTGATGATCAAGTGCTGCTCAGGTAGGTGATGAGGTTATTAGAGTGTGGGAGATGATTAAATCAGATGAAGTAGGACTCCTGATACATCTACCAGTGTGTCTCAATGAAGAGCAGCACAGGTACCGATGCCAAATTATGTGTATCCACTTGTACTCCTACAGGGTCCTCAGCAACAAAATATGTCACCCGATCACTCACAAATTATGACGGAATGGTTGGAGGTACACTACAACAGAAATGTTGGTGCTTGTGAGGCCCACAGGTGACCTCATTCACAGTGAGAATATCTGGGGTGCCACTGTTTGAGGTACGTGTGTCTCACAGTCAGCACTGAGCGCTGACCAATCTCCACGAGATGTGGATGGATGTTAAATAGCCTCTGATCAAGCTCTCCCCCATCCCCTCCCCCCATCCACAATACCCTTGGTGTCAGGGAACATGCCACACAGCCAACATCAAGGGAAGGGGATGCGATGTATTAGTACAGGTAAGCATATTTAAATGTCCATGAGTGTACACTCTCATGCACACTTGAAGGATGTATAGTATCTGCCAAAATTTCTTTCAGGGTGTGTATTCACTCTATAAGCCAGTGCAACTGCTTCATCTTGCATGACCTCAGTAAAACAAAGTAGTTTAATGGAGTTATAATGTGTGAGAGAGAACAGCCACTCATTTACTTTGTTTAACTTCTAATTGCATTACAACAATCCTGCTGCTAGTACGAACTAAGATAGTCTGCATCTTATTGCTTTTTATAAACTCTCACACACTCATTATGCTCATCAACATCTGGAGTTGTATTTGGTAAGAGATAAAGCACAGCTATATTTTTATAATGTTCTAAAGATGCTGATTTCAATTTAGGTAACTTAAATCCTGTTTTGCAGTAATATACCATGTCACTAGAGTTTTAACAACAGTACATGTTAATACTTATTAACAAACAGCAAAAAAGATCTCCCCAGACGCCATGATTTCAAAATCAATAATGGCATGTTTCAAAACAAATTGTAACTAGCCAATGGTAACTGCTTTTAGAAATATGTTGTACTCCTTAGAGCTATTGAGATTTAGATAGTCGAATGTAAAAGACAATAAATAAAAAGCTCTGAAAGAAAAAGACTGTCTTTAGAAAATACAGACCTGCTACCACTCATTACATAGCCAACAGCTTCAAAGGAAGCTATCTGATCAGAAGTTAGACCAATTTCTCCTCTACGAGGTATTCGTTTGCCTTCAGCAACATAAGCAGCCATGGCTGCTCCTTCTCCAGGTAACAAGGCTTTACCATAATCTTTCTGTGACAGGGTCACATGCTGTTTCTGTACAGGGCCCACTATTCCATCTTCATCATCACTGCCTGACCCATCTGCTTCTGCAAATGAGAAAAAGGTATGCTGATGGAACATTTATAAAATAAAACACTTTATTTCACAATTTTTTGAAATCAGTACCAACATACACACCCAGAGAAGGAAGCAGCACCAAAATTGAAAACATGCTATCGGTATGCATTCGACAGCATGCGATACCTAACGAGTTCCAAAAAGTCGCACATTTGGAATTCTTCTGGGGCTCATATCTCGGGTTCTCTTGGTGATGGACAGGTAAGGTCAACTGTTTTGGATTTCCCTGGGGCTTGGGACCATTTCTACTCCCAACAGAAGGATTGCATTTGTGTGACTATTCTACAGGACAGGGTCAAAGTATGAATATCACACAATTCTTCCTCCTTAGCCAAATGGAATAAATCATTTGGTTCTTCTTGCATTGGATGTAGTCTATTGTGGGCATTAAGCAGCTTTGGAGGCACCATTAGTTCATGGGCAGTTGTTCAGAAACCCCCCACCCCCACACTAAAGAAAAGAAAAAAAATTCTTAGCACCTTTTAATGGAAAAACTGAGCTGCAGATTCCAGGATGGCTATGCACAGCAAGTAATTGATATCTTTACTATATACTCCTAAGATCCTGATCTCCAAGAGCTTCGAAAACTCTAATGATATATTTATTTGATTCAGAGATGCAGAGGTTCAATTTCATCCCACTTCTACACATAAAATATGTGCATAAAATCTGGTTTGAGGCAAAATCTAAATAATAAATAACCACAGAAAATTGCTCAGATTTTAATGGTATATTCTCAAGGCATTTACCTACAAGTGCCGTCTTCTCTTTATCAAAAATCTTTGTTAGTTCTTGAGCAGCTGCTTAGAGAACCCCAAAACTAATCATTTTTACCATTTTTTCGCACCAAAACCGAGCTGCAGATTCCACAATGGTCATGCAGCAAATGGCTGAAATTTTTAAGGTGTATTCTTAATACATCAATCTCGAACAACATTGAAAATTTACTTGATGTCTTTGTCCACTTCTGAGATACAGAGGTTCACAGATACCCTACTTTTACACATAAAACACAAACGTGTGAGGCAAAAACATAGTTTATAAAGTGACGTAGCACGCAGAAATATTCTTAAAGTGTCTCCATTATCATCAGAAGGGTTCTGGGAACCCTGTGTTACAGTACTGAAGCAAAAGCAAAATTTTTGTGCAAGTAAAATCCTGGCTGAGGTGTAAAATTAGTTTTGCATTATTTCTGTTTCACATAAGTAAACTATCAAAATTTTACTGACGATAAGTTCCTTCTACATGAGTGACGTTCCCTGCTTTACTAGGGAAATGACGTGAAGCATCAGAAAAATGCTCCTATCAGAGCACAGAAATAGCAAATATAATCCTGTCAAAAGACTTCGGCTGACAAATGGGGTACCAGTTGCCTCATTCTACGTTCCTTGGCACCCTTAAAAATTTTCCCAGATTCTGCACGCACACATATTCATACTTTTTTATGATGAGAGTGAAGGAGAGAGTGGCAGCAGGAGAGAGACGAAAAAGTAATAAATGTAGGAAGATGGTACACAGTGGCTGTGGTATAGAGCGAGTGAAGGAGACAATGGCAATGTGAGAGAAAGAGAAGAAAACAGTGGCACTGGAACTTAGTTGACAGTGACGGAACAATGCTAGGAAAGGAGTGAAGGTGATGGTGCCAGTGGGACAGGAATAAAGAGAAGGAGAAAGTGGAAGTGGGTGAGAGCCAGTGATAATGAGACATAGAGCCTATGACAATGACAGCAAGGAAGAGAGAGACAGTGACAGTGAGAAGAGACAGTAGCAGTGTGAATGAATGAATGAGGTGGTAGCAGTAAGAGAGACAGAGAGAGAGACTGTGACATATCACAACAGAACGAAGTTGTGAGACAGGGTGTAGTGACAGTTGGAGAGAGACACAAAAGGATATGACAATGACTTTGGCTGAATAAGTGAGAGAGAATGGGTACGTGGGAAGAGATGGGTATGAGCGACTTACAGTGATGGACTAGTGGGTGTGAGCAAGTTTCAGTTAGGGGAGCTCGTGGGAATGAAAGATGAACTGCATCTTAACAAGAGTATGAACATGTTTGAATGCAAAAATTTTTGAGAAAAATTTTATAGGTGCTGATGAAGGTAGAATGAGGCAGCTGGTTCCCTGTTTTTCAGTCACAGACTTTTAATCATGAGTATATTAGTCTATCTTATACTCCGATAGGAGCATTTTCCCGCTGTTATTATTTATACTACAGTGTACACTTTTACAGCTACGTACAAGACAACAAGTTAAATTACATAAATTCCTTATTCTGAATCTTTACTTTTGCATCAATATCCATGACATTCAAGACATGGTTTGCATTAAAAGGATGATGATTTGAATGGTGGGCTAAATTTTACGATTTAGTTCTTAGTTGATCCTGGCAATTACTATGATTTTAACTTCTTGCAATGATTTATGTATATAAAAATTTTGCACCATGGTTTGCATTTCATATCTAATATTCAATCTCCCTACAACTGACTGGTTGGACTGTTGACAGTGTAACTAAAAGATAGATTGCTACTTACTGTA
This sequence comes from Schistocerca americana, assembly GCF_021461395.2. Lineage (NCBI taxonomy): Eukaryota > Metazoa > Arthropoda > Insecta > Orthoptera > Acrididae > Schistocerca > Schistocerca americana. The sequence goes on along the minus strand of NC_060119.1, from coordinate 1,214,479,421 downwards.
ATGATAACACGTTAAGTTGCAGACAGGTACAATTAAAAGACACTTACACATTAGCTTCAGCCACAGCCTTCATCAGAAAAAGAAAGAGAAACACATACCATCCATTCACACAAACAAGCACACCTCATGCCCACATGACCACCAGCTCCGGCAGGTCAGACCAGAATGTAAATCGGTATTTTTCAGGAGAATGCTACTTCTGCTGCTGAGAACTCAGCAGCAGAAGCATATTCTCCTAAAGATGGTGATCAGTTGGATCACCAAAATATTGAATCACGTTGATTTTAGGATCCAACAGCAAGCCCGAAGAGACTCCACCACATTATTCTCACAATACCATACCCCCATTTCATCTTCATTTACTTCCCCTTCTCTTTCTGTAAAATTCTCTCTCCAAGTTTGTTTGCCTTGTAGAGCCCCTACATATTCCTTCCACCTTTCAGCTTTCACTTCTTTGCATAGTCCTTGATTAATCTACATTTACATTAATACTCTGCAAATCATATTTATGTGCCTGGCAGAGGATTCATTGACCCACCTTCACAATAGTTCTCTATCATTCCATTCTCTAACAGCACTCATAAAAAATGAACACCTATATCTTCTCAGGCGAGCTCTGATTTCCCTTCTTCTATTATGATGATCGTTTCTCCCTATGGCGTCAACAAAATATTTTCACACTGGGAGGAGAAATTTGGTGATTGAAATTTCATGGGAAGATTCCGTCACAACTAGAAACAGCTTTGTTTTAATGATGTCCACCCCAAATCCTGTCTCGCATCCATGACACACTTTCCTCTATATCTTGATAATACAAAACGGGTTGCTCTTCTTTGAATTTTCTTGATTTTCTCCGTTGGTCCTATCTGGTAAGGACTCCACACTGCGCAGTACTCCTCAAGAAGTTGGACAAGTGTAGTGTAGGCAGTCTCTTCAGTAGATCTGTTGCATCTTCTAAGAGTTCTGCCAATAAATTGCAGCCTTTGGCTCACCTTCTCCACAACTTTTTGCAATTTAAGTTGTTCATAATCGTAATTCCTAAGTATTTAGCTGAATTTCCAGCCTTTAGATCGGATTGATTTATTGTGTAATCAAAGTTTAATGGATTCCTTTTAGCACTCATATGAATTACTTCACACTTTTCATTATTTAGGGTCAATTGCCATTTTTTGCATCCTACAGGTATCTTTTCTAAATTGTTTTGCAGTTGGTTTTTATCTTCTGATGACTTTACTAGACAAGAAATGACTGCATCATCTGCAAGCACTCTAAGACAGCTGCTCAGATTGAGTCCTCAATTGTTTATAGTATATACAGATAAAGATAGATTCACATAAATATGAGCTCTCGATATTCATATGAAGTACTTCTCTTTCCTCCAAAGGTATCTTTAAATTTGGTATAGGCCACATCTGTGTTTCCCATAGTCATGCATGCTTCTGCAGCCTTGTATTCATCCTCTAACCATTACTGCTTAGACATTTTTCATTTTCTGACAATTCCACAATTTAGACGTTTGTATTCCTTTTTGCCTGCTTGACATGTTGCATTTTTATATTTTCTACTTTCATTTTAATTCAATATCTCCAGCCTTATCCAGAGATTTCTACTAGGACCTTTGTCTTTTTGACAATTTCATCTTCTGCTGCCATCACTATTTCATCTCCCAGAGCCAAACATTCATCTTCTATTGTATTCCTTCCCCGTTATCAATCAATCATTGTCTATTTCTACCTTTGGAACTCTCAACAACAACAGACTACGGTACTGGTAGTGGAATATGTTTGAGGATATAATACGTGAATTATGAAAATTTAATTGATTGTAGGTGAAGGAAGTAGAATGTGCTGGAGAATCATTAGTTACATTGAAATAAGAATTAGTTGTATGTGTGCTGCAGTCATTCATGTGCCATGAACACACACAAAGTGTGTGCACTTACACTGATGAGCCAAGACATAATGACCACCTGCTGAATTACTTGTTTGTCCTCCTTTGGAATGAAATAAATCACTGATTCTCTGTATCAAGGATCCGGCAGCTTGTTGGTAGGTTTGTGGAGGTATGTGGCATTAGATGTCTATACACAGGCCATGTCATTTGCATTAATAAAGAACCGCTGACTTGTTTACGCAGTGATGGGGCCCAATAGCAACCAAGATGGGTTTCGTAAGATTTGCATCAGGAGAACCTGATCGCTGAGACACCAATGTGAGTTCACTAGAATACATCTCAGACCACTGTATCAAGGCTCTGGCTCTGAGACATAGGCAATTATACTGCTGAAAGATGACATCACCATTGGAGAATACATATAGCATGAAGCGATGCAGGTGTTTCACAACTGTCAGCATGTCTTCGACTACTACCATAGGTCTCATGCAAGCGCAGGAGAATGTCACCCATGAAATAGTATTGCTCCCACTAGTCTACAGGCTGTCCGTGGTGTGCTGCACATTTCAAGCTGCCACTAAACTTGATGACAGCATTCGTGGAGATGACCACTGACGTTTTTTAGCAAAAATGTTATTCACCCAAAGCACTGACACATTTCCATTGATCGATGGTCGAATCCTGATGGTCCCATGCTCACTGCAATCGTAATTAATGATGCAGAACTCCATGCTCAAAATTGTATGACGAACTATGTGCTAAATGGTGTGCTACAAAACACTTGTGTGTACACCAGCATTGTCCTCTTTCAGCAGAGATACCAGAGGTCACCATCTATCCTACTTCACAGAGCAGACAAGCCTCCAAATCCCACATTCTGTGAAGAGTTGTGGTCGTCCAACCATTTAGCAAGCACATACTGGTATATTCACTGTCCTTCTACCTCTTTCCGTATGTGCTCACGACAGTAATATGCGAACATTCGACCAGCTTTGCCATTTTTGAGATACTCATTCACGGGATCAGAGTAATAATCTCTGAGTAATAATAATCTGCCCTTTGTCAAACCCGCTTATCTCAATGGATTTCCCCATTTGCAGCCCATATCTTCGCTAGCATGATCCCTCGTCCGTGCCTGCTCTGCTTACATACTTTTGTTATCACGTCACATGCCTGCAATGCCACCAGGTGGCATCCATCATCACAGGAGCAGTGGTAATACTGTTTTGACTTATAAGTGTACCGAGAGGTGACACAAAATTAACAGTTGAATTAGTAAACAGCCAAATTTTTCCTTTAAGTAAACTCGAGTCATAACTGGAGTCTTTTCTGGCATCATTTATGTGGTGAGCTTAGGAATAAAATTTAATTCCATCACCAATTTTTATGTTAAGAGCATTTCTTCAAGAAGCACATGCAGGAAATAATAACTGAATTTACGCCAAAAATTAAAATTGTGAATTTCAACTGTTCAAAAGAATTATGGAAACAGGTGTCTCAATGTCCGGAACATTAAATCTATTTCGATACCAGCAGTACCTGTGGACATATTGCATGGCTTGAGTTCTTTGCTTTCAATGTAGGCAACAATCAAAATAATTCACCATGTATTGGATGTGTAATGCATTACAGTGTCAGGGACCCCCGTTATAACCCCAAATGAAGGCCGATATCTGGCCACCTCTGCGCTGCAGCATCACATGGATGCCACCAGAGCATGATCTTAGAACAGCCACTGGAACCACTGTGTCAGATCAGACCTGTAATGAACAAGTTATGAGAAAGGACCTTATTACCCAGATGTCCTGTTCGAGTGCCCCACTTGACACGACAACACCTTGCAGCTCACCTTCAGTTCTGACGTTCCCATTTATACCAGCAACGTCATCAGTGGCAAAACATGTTATTCACAGAGGAGTCCAGATATCCTCTGATGCAAGGTGACGGCCATGTTCAGGTGGGCGCAGAGACCCCATAGTGAGTGATACCTGCCAAACACTGTCTAGGAAATTGACAAATTTCCAATGTTCTGTGATGATGTGGGGAAGCTTCAGTGTTGACAGCCACAAGATACTGTTGTGATCCATGATTGGGTTACCACCAGGCAGTACATCTAACAGATTCTGTTAACCATGTGGTGGCATATATAATACCAGGGCCTATGCGGTGTGCATCACCAGGGAAGTCTGTCAAAGCCTGGACAATGAAGTAATAGAATGACTGGCAGTGAGTCCTGACCTTAATATCCATATGCAGGACATGCTTGACAGATAGGTTTGTAGTCATCCTGTTCCCCCACAGACTCTTCAAGATCTTACACGGGCTCCCACTGAAGAATGGGAACTGATACCACAGAGAGACCTCTGTAGACATATGGAGCATGCCACATAGGTGTCAGGCATAGGCAAATGATCACAGAGGCATACACGCTATTGAAGCTCTCAAATTCCAATGAAATGCACCAACATCGATGGGATGAATGATTGTTTCCATTTTGTTTTCGACACCTATAGGACATTTCTGTACTTTTTATGTAAACAATTAAGGATGTAATGATGCTTTACTGTGTACTTAATATGTAAAAGATAAAGGTATAATTTGGTAACTTAACCAGTCCTTAATATTATTGCTCAATGGAGTATGGCAGATGCCCAAAATCACGTTCCCCTTATCTTTTGAGCAATATATTTTTCACACAAGAATAATAATTTGCTTTTTTTTTTCAGCCTTAAATTAACCCAAATCCTTATTTTTTATGGCCTTTCATATTCCCTGACTGTTTTAAACTAAAGAAATAATTGCCTCACAAATATGTATATAATAAAACAATGAACATGTTGTGAAAATGGTGCTAACTTATATACGAGTTTTCCATCTGTCACTAACTCAATGGGCACTTACTATTCTTTTCAACCCACTGCTCCACTGCTACCTCATCATCAGAACTTGATGAACTGCTGGAACTTTCTTTCTTCTTCTTCTTTTTCTTCTGCTTTTTATCCTTCTTTTTCTTGTGGCTGCTCTTCTAGAAAATTTTAAACAAAAATTTACTATTAAATGTTTCAAACTTAGAAATTACAATTAATGAATGTAAAGGAAACGAATTTTTTGGGCACTTTAACACGAGAGACAACAAATTATTTTCCTTAGATGGTTAACTACAAAGATTAACAGATGACACTGTCTTTCAAATTGTTGGAAGTGTGGATAAATATTCTTATCCCTTTTTGTGCAAATTGCTGTGAATATAACTAAAGAATAGGAGTAATTTCTACTCATAATAATCTCAGTATATTTACATACTTTTATGAATCGCACAATAAATATGTAAAACATTTCTCTTTTTTGTTTCACTCACAAATATTAATAATTTTTGAAAACAGTATTGGAAAGCATTGATTGGATCAGATAATTTGAAAGAATAACAGTGCTGATCACAAATTGTTATTAAAAGTTAAAAAACACGTGTCAATGGTAATCAGCTTCGATCATATCTACATCCTCGTCAGAACATGCCTCTGGAATGCACGAACGTAGTTCTCCTTACAGGGTAATATGTACCAAAATCATACAATCCATCTCCACAAAAAATACAGAAATATGATCACAATAAAATAGAAATTCCCGGTTGGGATATCAATATATAAGGAAAAAATACACTCCTGGAAATGGAAAAAAGAACACATTGACACCGGTGTGTCAGACCCACCATACTTGCTCCGGACACTGCGAGAGGGCTGTACAAGCAATGATCACACGCACGGCACAGCGGACACACCAGGAACCGCGGTGTTGGCCGTCGAATGGCGCTAGCTGCGCACCATTTGTGCACCGCCGCCGTCAGTGTCAGCCAGTTTGCCGTGGCATACGGAGCTCCATCGCAGTCTTTAACACTGGTAGCATGCCGCGACAGTGTGGACGTGAACCGTATGTGCAGTTGACGGACTTTGAGCGAGGGCGTATAGTGGGCATGCGGGAGGCCGGGTGGACGTACCCAACACGTGGGGCGTGAGGTCTCCACAGTACATCGATGTTGTCGCCAGTGGTCGGCGGAAGGTGCACGTGCCCGTCGACCTGGGACCGGACCGCAGCGACGCACGGATGCACGCCAAGACCGTAGGATCCTACGCAGTGCCGTAGGGGACCGCACCGCCACTTCCCAGCAAATTAGGGACACTGTTGCTCCTGGGGTATCGGCGAGGACCATTCGCAACCGTCTCCATGAAGCTGGGCTACGGTCCCGCACACCGTTAGGCCGTCTTGCGCTCACGCCCCAACATCGTGCAGCCCGCCTCCAGTGGTGTCGCGACAGGCGTGAATGGAGGGACGAATGGAGACGTGTCGTCTTCAGCGATGAGAGTCGCTTCTGCCTTGGTGCCAATGATGGTCGTATGCGTGTTTGGCACCGTGCAGGTGAGCGCCACAATCAGGACTGCATACGACCGAGGCACACAGGGCCAACACCCGGCATCATGGTGTGGCGAGCGATCTCCTACACTGGCCGTACACCACTGGTGATCGTCGAGGGGACACTGAATAGTGCACGGTACATCCAAACCGTCATCGAACCCATCGTTCTACTATTCCTAGACCGGCAAGGGAACTTGCTGTTCCAACAGGACAATGCACGTCCGCACGTATCCCGTGCCACCCAACGTGCTCTAGAAGGTGTAAGTCAACTACCCTGGCCAGCAAGATCTCCGGATCTGTCCCCCATTGAGCATGTTTGGGACTGGATGAAGCGTCGTCTCACGCGGTCTGCACGTCCAGCACGAGCGCTGGTCCAACTGAGGCGCCAGGTGGAAATGGCATGGCAAGCCGTTCCACAGGACTACATCCAGCATCTCTACGATCGTCTCCATGGGAGAACAGCAGCCTGCATTGCTGCGAAAGGTGGATATACACTGTACTAGTGCCGACATTGTGCATGCTCTGTTGCCTGTGTCTATGTGCCTGTGGTTCTGTCAGTGTGATCATGTGATGTATCTGACCCCAGGAATGTGTCAATAAAGTTTCCCCTTCCTGGGACAATGAATTCACGGTGTTCTTATTTCAATTTCCAGGAGTGTAGATTGCTACTCACCATTAACATAACACGCCAATTTTCAGACAGGCACAATGAAAAGGCTGTCACACATTTAGCTTTCACACAAAGCCCTCTTTAGAAAAAGAAACACACAAACATACATTAACACAAGCAAGCACAGCTCATGCCCGCATGACCGCCATCTTCGACAGTTCCGGTCCAAGTGGCTTCGGCCGAAAGTTAGATGTGTAACAATCTTTTGGTTGTGCCTGTCTGCAACTCAGCATGTCATCTCTATGGAGAGTAGCAATCTATCTTTTTCCTTATACTGTTAATAGAATAAAAAAGTTTTTATGCCATTAAATGGTGAGCACAGACAATTAGCAGAGCACTGACAAGTGTTGGAAGACACTTCTGGCCACTGCTAAATAGCGCCAAAACAATATGTGGTATAAAGGGGAAAGCTCCGCCCCTCATCTGCTGCGTGATTTCATTAGAAGCCAGTAGTGCTTAACATACAATGATAGCATATGTGAAAACTTGAAATAGCAATCTAGATAAAAATAAAATAAAATGATAAAAGATTACATAAATGTCAGTTGGAAGTAGTAGTAATTACTTTACATTTGCAAAAGATAATTACAGACATCCACGAACAACCAATAAAATTAGTTGTAAGAATGCTAACTTGATATCTATGGGCACTGCATGAAAGTACAAACTGAGGTGTTGAAGCAAAAGTAAGTGTAGAGACACCAGCAGTTGCTGTGTGGGAATGGAACATAGAATCTCTCTACGAATAGTGTCAATGACAGAGATGTAATGGCCATCGGTCACCATGAAGACAGGGTTCGTGGCTTTGGAAGTATAACACCTAAAACCCTTATCATTACAAAAGAATCTTGTAAACTTTTGAGTTTTTTTTAATTATTCAGTGTTGAGATGCCGCAGGCCTTTCAAATCAGAAACATTTAGTTCATCACGCACTATACTATAAAATAAAGCCATACTCAACTAGCTGAATGTATTCCTTAATATATGTTAATGGTTCTAAGTTAATGGTTGCAAACTTAAAAAGCTCGATTTTTGGAAAGTATTTTTCCAAAGAAGGGGTAATTTCTCAGCCTTAATATTTGCAGTATTACGCTATGCAGTATGCTTACTTTTTACAGAGTATCAATGGTGAGAAGCTTACACTAAAAAAAATACACTATTTAAATTTAAAAAAAAAAAAACAGATTTTTTGAATTTTTACATTCTTTGGCTTGCAATATCTTTGTTAAGGGGCCAGATAAAAATCTGAAAATTAAACACACAATAGATCTTTATGATATCACACTTCAGTATAAATTTCATCTCTGAGATTCAATGGGATGTTCGAAAAAAAGAAAATTGCAAACATGAGTCAAAATTACATTTCTTAATATCTGCAATATTTGGACTACAGGAAAAAAGCATATCAAACAATGGAAAACCCAGGATGGAATGAAACAATACCAGAGAAGGAAAGCTGCTACTCACCATATAGTGGAGATGCTGAGTCGCGATAGGCACAATAAAAAGATTCACACAATCCAAGCTTTAGGTCATTAAGGCCTTTGTCAGCAGTACACACACACACACACACACACACACACACACACACACACACACACACGTACGTCTGCAGTCTCAGAGAGCTGAAACTACGAGTTCCAGCTCTCTGAGACTGCAGACTTGTGTGCAAGTTGTGTGTGTGTGTGTGTGTGTGTGTGTGTGTGTGTGTACTGCTGACAAAGACCTTAATGACCGAAAACTTTGATTGTGTGAATCTTTTTATTGTGCCTTTCGTGAATCAGCATCTCCGCCATATGGTGAGTAGTAGCTTTCCTTCTCTGGTATAGTGGAATAAAGTATAGAATATAATAGAGGGAAACATTCCACGTGGGAAAAATATATCTAAAAACAAAGATGATGTGACTGACCGAACGAAAGTGCTGGCAGGTCGATAGAAACACAAACAAACACAAACATACACACGAAATTCTAGCTTTCGCAACCAACGGTTGCTTCGTCAGGAAAGAGGGAAGGAGAGGGAAAGACGAAAGGATGTGGGTTTTAAGGGAGAGGGTAAGGAGTCATTCCAATCCCAGGAGTGGAAAGACTTACCTTAGGGGGAAAAAAGGACGGGTATACTCTCGCACACACACACACACACACACACACACACATATCCATCCGCACATACACAGACACAACCATTTACAAATGTCTGCTTGTGTCTGTGTACGTGCGGATGGATATGTGTGTGTGTGTGTGTGTGTGTGTGTGTGTGTGTGTGTGTGTGTGTGCGCGAGTGTATACCCGTCCTTTTTTCCCCCTAAGGTAAGTCTTTCCGCTCCCGGGATTGGAATGACTCCTTACCCTCTTCCTTAAAACCCACATCCTTTCGTCTTTCCCTCTCCTTCCCTCTTTCCTGACGAGAGCTAGAATTTCGTGTGTATGTTTGTGTTTGTTTGTGTTTCTATCGACCTGCCAGCACTTTCGTTCGGTAAGTCACATCATCTTTGTTTTTAGGAATATAGTATATCAATTATGTAATTTAAACACACGAAAAACACATGAAATTAAAGTGACGAATGATTATTTGTTGAAACAATCCTCTGCAGAAAGTTTCAGCAGGTTAGGAGACAGGATCTGCAAGTGTGTACAGGCTCACAGACAAGCCTGTACAAGGCTTTGTGTTGTCTTCCCTCTTCCACCAACATCTGTTCACTCACACACAGTTAACAATGAGCTCTTGAAGTGTGCAGTTTTACCATGGAGTCTCAGTGTTCTACTGGTGTTCTTATTAATGAAGGTTGCCACAAAAGTGTGTATGGATTGCTTCTTAAAGACATTTTACTTCAATTGAAGATTACAGTGAAGAAGAAAAAGTGTTGTTTCACTTAAAAGTTGATTCAAAAGGTTAATTCAACTAGCAAGTACCATGAAATTAAGTTCTTAAAGAAACTTCATCATCCTTTGGCCAGTATTGCTTGGAACCTTTTAAGAAACATAAGCCTGTAACAAAAGGTCTGGGTGAAATAATGTTTGATCCCTTTTATCAGTATAATACTAGGATAGTCATTGTGTCTAACATGTTATTCTAAGATATTGGGACTGATGACCACAGATGTTAAGTCCCATAGTGCTCAGAGCCATTCTAAGATATTTGTCACTAACAAAGAAAGGGATAGTGATAGTTCAGATAAATAATGTTGTCATTCAAGAGCAAGCTATTAAAAAAGAGGATTTAGCCTGTGAAATACTATGTGTATTGCCTGCTAGTAAAATTAAAAAACTAAGTGAAGAAAAAAGACTTTTTGCAATGAATGCAAAAATTGAAAAAGGGGCAACTACTGTCAAAAAGCATTTGGAAGTTCGATTTCAAAAGAAAAGTTGCACTACACCACATGGAAGTTCTAATTTCATAATGAAAACACGGTCGAAAAGATTATTAAGTTCCACAAAGATGACAATAACAGCTATTTGATGCCCCGTAAAAAATATTGTTTCTGTGAAAGAAAATGGTACTAAGGTTCAGAGACAAAAAGGTTAATATTGTATAATTTGAATGAACTATCACTGAATTTAATGTTGGTGTTTGTTATATCACCAGAATGTAAAGTTGAGGTTAGAAGGGGCCAGTCTTAGAGTGGCCTATAAAGATCTTTTGGAAGTTCTGGTTTGGAATATTGACAGTTACAATTGTGTGGTCATGGGAAAATGTCAAGTCTGTCCAGGCACACAAGTTTTACTTGATGTGTTTGAAGAATATGAAGATGATGATTTGATGCCTGACAATACATAATACAAACAATGGGTGACACAAGACAGAATGGAAAAAGTGGTAATTACAAAACCACAAGAAGAGTTTTTTTGAAGTGTTAGTAGCTAACCTTCAAAGCCTGAAAATACACATCACTTTATTGCCACGGTTCAGGGTAAATTTCTGAAAGGCAAAAAGCAAACCTTGGCAGTTGATGAATGCTTAATTCTTGCCAACTTTCCTGAAAACTATTCCTTTACAAGGGCACCACTGGGTAAACAAACAGGACACAGTTCATCCCTTTGTATTCTATTATGAAGATCAAGATTATTGAGTGTTTGAATAAATTATAATTTATGGCCCCTTAACAACTGATGTTATCACTTGAAACAGTCATCACAGTCTCTCTGCAGGAATTATTTAATAAGATTAACTGCCTGGAAAGTCTGTTGGAAAAGTAAGGAGTGACTGCAACCAAATATAGCAGGCCTGGAGGAATACCGACAGAGACATTATACGTGGAGACCTATGACACGGATGTTGCATCCTGCAACAATCTTTGGATCAGAAGCCTGATCGGTAGCATCTACCTATGTGTGGTGAGTGAATCAAACATTTTTAGCAGCACCTCGACTTCCAAGCAACGAGCAATGATGGACAGGAAAAGATTGCCAGGCTGTGGATAATCTCACTTTAATTATAATTTGTGTATGCAGTAGACAACTCAATAACAATGTCTAGTCAAACAGTGAATGCTACTGTTATCGATGGAGAGGACTATGTTAATCAGAACAGTGGTGATATGGATCTTGTGAATGAATCAGAACTATGTGGTAGAATTCAAAATGTTGATGCCCCAGAAAGTGAAAATACAAACATGAATGTAAACATTGAAGCATGTGTGGCAGTAACAGATAACAATAGGGTTGAGGTTGCAGGAAGAGAGGACATACTGATGCAGTTTTTACAAAAAATGAATGCTGATTTTGAAAAAACTCTATTATCATGAGCACAATCTGAACAAAAACTCTGAACAAATTAAAAAATTGGCCAAAATGTTGGACTGAAAAGTAGTGAATTTTCGTAATGAGTTTTTGAGTCAGTTTAACAATTTTGCTCAGGAATGCAGAAAATCACTTGCTGAGAAACAATCAGTTTATGCATGAGGTTACAACATAGTGTCAAAAAACTGAGCAGCTGTAACTAAGATACAGAAACAAGTCAACTCACAAACCGAAGTAGTAAAACAAGCTTTATTGAGCAATGCTGTTACAAATAATGAGGTTGTTCGAGCTCATACTGCATGTGAGGAAAATATGAAATCAGTCATTAAAGTAGTATCAGGTGTGCAACTACAATGTCCTGATCTAGAATCAAAAATACAGACACAGGAAGGCACAGTAAAAGAATGTAAGAATATCCCATACCCCAGCAGATACAAACATTATCCGGAAGGAAAAAGAAATGTTAATGCAAGAAAATCGTGGTACAGGTAATTGTAAAAATCTTGTTAACAATGTGCTTGATGAAGGACAGTTTAAAGAATTTGTCTCATATAAAAGATTATATCTTGTGGATTTCATGAAACAATTTAAAGTTGTATTTGTACAAATTCAAAATGAATAAGAAAACATCGATACTTGTGTAAGATATGGGTAAATCTTGTGTCCGACCAGTATACTACATTTGTAGACTTTGAAAGTGTTTTTCTCTGCAAGAGAAATTATTTGCTAAACATAATTATGATCGGCATGAGGGATTGATGCATGACTTTCTTCAAAAACACTGGAAGCACAATAGTTAGCAGACAATCCTATTAGTTGATCATAATTTTGAAAAAGCATTTACCATGGAAAGTAGGGAAACAGCGTTGCAAGCATTGGATGTTTCTGATGAATTATTATGAGTTGTTGATCATTTAGAAGAAATAAATAATGAAGGAATGTCGAGAGGATCAAAGCAAGATTTGACTCATCATAATCAACATTTTCAATGAAATGATGCACTGAGACAAGATAATTACAGGCGTCAATTGTGGGACTAACAACACGACAATCAACACCAACACAATGACGTGTGGAGATGAAAGTTGAGAACTTATCGGCATAATGATGACAAAATTCGAAACACTAAGAGGAGAGAAAATAATTTTGGTGGGCATAACACACAGACAGTAGAAGATGGAAGAGTTGGGGATTGTTCGCCACTCAGAGATACGGATGACAGACATTGACAAAACGTGCAATCTATAATTAGTTTCAGATGAGACTGCTCCAAAATGTCTGAAAAGTCTAACAGTTCAAATAGGAGACTACAAATGATTAAATGTGAAACTGATAATATTAGGGCTGAACTATTGAGAGAATATACACATGATGTAGATGAAGTGTTGAATCCAGGATTGAACTTAGTGTACGTGGTCAGAAAATTACAGCAATTTTAGATTCTGGCTGTGATACTACAGCGATGTCTACAAGTTTATATGAACAGCTTCGTGGAATAGAAGAGGTGCCAGTTTTCCCTGTCAATAGTGTACATATCATTACAGCAACTGGGCACAGAAGTCGCACTGTTACTGGACAGGCACTCATTAGCTGCAAGATTTGAGACAGACATTTTGATGTGGTGGTACTGATTCTTGATTCTTTGACTGTGAACTAGATTTTTGGCAATGACTGGCTGGCAGAAAGAAGATATAAGATTGATTATGGAACAGAACGTTTAAGTGTTTGTGATGGGGATGATAAATCGGAGGTTAATTTCGCTGGTTTAGTGCAATTCAGAAGAAAACAGATAACGAGATTGAAGCGCCAGTATGTATGAAAAATAATGCACCCAAAGAAAAGGAACAAGACGTTTGAGATGTCATATCAAAAATTCAGGAGGAAGTAGATGACTTAAGTAACTTGCCCGCTTCTCATCAAGAAGAATGACAAGAAGTTTTCGATATGCATGCCAAAGTACTTTTAAGTAAACCATGACTTATGAGGTGATATCTCATATGATGGTTTTCAAACTCAATTTTTTTAGGAGTTACTACAATGTGGATGTACTACAAATTGGTCACTGCATCATTTTGAACTGTACTGCATGTGTGTGATGATTACCCCCCCCCCCCCTTTTTTTTTTTTTGCAGCATAATCTGTTAAAGTGAAGTGATCCTGTTGCATGTTTTCTTTCTGTGTTTACATGGTACCATAACCTGGTGACACTAACTACATCAGAGCACGCAAGCTGCTGACTCATGGGAAGTAATCAACATCACAAAATGTGACATACAACAGTTTACAAATTCTCCATGCACAGCAACAACCAGTCATTTTACCTTACTGTCACCAAAACATTGCAGCGAACTAAGCAGTCATCCAACAGTTTACGAGTTTTCCATCGAGCAGTGCACAGTGACATCTGGCCATGCTACATTACCACCACAGCTGTACTGCGGCAAGCAGCGCAATCATCATAGCCCCCCTTCTTCCACTCCACCAGAGCATCTCTGTGTGTGCAGACGTCCCACCCAGCAGGCCACGGACGACTGGGTGTTTATCGACAAATCCAACTGAAGTGGAACGGTGACAGTGTTGTCAATCCCATATGAAGTATTTACTGTGCTGGTTAGGTATTTATCAAAAAAGCAGAGTACCCATGAATGTAATGATAAAATGTGACACAGAAGTGCAACAAAAACATATTTTTGGATATTGCAAAGATGTAAGGTATTTATGTATTCATGCATTTGTTTCATTCCCACTGAATCTCTTTTTGAATCCATTAATTACTAATGATAGTGGATGTAACTTTGATTACTTATCTATCTGTGTTTGTGTGCTTTGTAAAGTTCTTGATTACTTCTCTCTTTGCTGTGTTATCACAATCCTTGGTTACGATGATAGAAAGGATGGTAGATTTTGTTAATAATTATTACTGTCCAGTTTATCAGTGCTTTATTGACTGATCTCATGAAATTGATTACTTCATTAAAAAATTAAAATATTGATTATTTCATTAGCTACTTTAATGATGAACTTTAAAGTTGATGCATTTAGTTACGAATTAAAGAAAGAAAAATGGCAATTATTAATGTATATTGTGCATTACAGAAACTGACAGTTTATGACCTAATGTCTTTATCTTTCTTTATCGATCTTTCATGGACGCATTTGGAATAGTGTTCTGGCCAGCTCAAAATCTAATTTGAAAGACATTTTTATTTTACAAAAATGGGCTGTTTGAATAATTACCCACAGTCTGACACAAGCTCACTGCAGACCTCTTTTCAAAAAGTTAGGAATACTTACTCTGCGATCAGTCTATATACTTAAATGTGTACTCTTAACCAAAGCTAATCTAAGTAATCTCCACACAAATGCAGACTGTCACAACTATAACACAAGGAACAAGAATGATCTCCACATAGAACAAGTAAGAAGAACATGAACTCAGAAGCATGTAAGCCACATGGGCATTAAGCTCTATAATGCACTGCTTCAGTACATTAAATATTTAAAGGACAATACAAATTTTAAATTGGAACTTGGAAAATCTTTAATTGATAAATGTTGCTACTCAATAAATGAATATCTCGAAGACCAAGAAAATGACTTTACAAACTAACCTCCAAAATTTTCTATCTTTGTTTGTTTCAGCTTTTATTATACTTTACTATCTATAGCACCAGTTATATATTGTGACTGAGAAACAAATTACTATAAACCATTTATGTGGAAAGAAACTGTAAGTTTGCTGTCATTTATTATAGACAATTTCATTTAGTACATTCTATATTTTAATTCCTGTGGATGACAAATCCAATTGTAGACAATTTCATTTTGTATATTCTATATTGTTAATTTCTATGTATGACCAAGTCCAATATTGTTTGTACAATGACATGGATGCTAAATAAATAAATAAATAAATAAAAAATAAATAAATAAAGTGGATTGTTTTTATGATGATAAAAATAATTTCTCTTGGTAATGTTGTTGTCTAGTAACTCTCTTTTAATGTCAATAACATCAAGCGTTCTTTAATTAAGGTTATATTTTATTCTCTTCTGCTCTTCCCTATTTGAGATTCAGGGATATGTGAGGGTACAGTGACCTCTCATGGCGCGCGCGGCACACACACACACGCACGCGCACACACACACACACACAGATCAAAAGTGTTAATGTTTACTGAGTGTCTGAATAAATTATAATTCATGACCCCTTAACAATTGATTTTCTTACTTGAAACAGTCATCACAGTATCCCTGGAGGAACTATTTAATGAGATTAGTTGTATGAAAAGTTTGCTGGAAAAGTAAGGAGAGAATGCGACCTAATGTAGTGGGCCTGGAGGAATGCCGAGTGGGTTGCTGTGCACTGACACTTCAAAATAAGGGCATAGTGGCTTGTGTTTACAGTGAACAGTGGTGGGTTGCCAAAGTTGATGATAATGATTGTCAAAACCAAGATGTGCATGTTACATTTTACCATCCACCAAGACCAAGAACCACATTTAAAGAAACTGCTAAGGTTCAAGTCTGGATGCCTGTCTTTCAACCTAACTCTCAAACTGAGAGAGGAAATTTCTCTGTTGTTCAATGAACAATGTAGTAAAAACAAATAAGGTGAGAACAAGATAATGTAAGTAGCTGGTTCACAGAAAAAAGTGATCATACGTATGTATGAATTGTGTAACTGACCTACACTCTATCTGTCAGTCCAGATATTGCAGATATTAAGAAATGGGTTTCTGACTCATATTGGTAATTTTTTTAATTTTTTTTATTTTATTATTTTTTTATTTTTTATTTTTTTTTGGTAACTTTCCACTGAATCTCAAAGATGAAATTTATACTGAAGTTTGATGTTATAAAAGTCTGTTAGTGTGTAATTTTCAGATTTTAGTCTAGTCCCCTAACAAATACACTGCTTGCCAAATAATGGAAAAATACAAAAATTCTGTTTTTTAAAATAGTCTTTTTTTAAGTGTAATCTTTTCACTACTGATACCGTATAAAAATTAACTATACTACATAGTGTAATAGCACAAAAAATATTAAGGCAGATTAGGAATATATTTAGCTAGATGTTCATGGTCTTAATTTATAGTCCAATGTGTGCTGAACAAAATGCTTCTTATTTGAAAGGTCTGGGGCGACCCATTACTGAACAATTTAAAAAACTGGAGATGCTTATAAATGCGAATGAATGATTGCAGCATGAAACAAAAATAGCCACTGTTTTTTAAATCATACCATTAAAAAATATTTAAAAATGTTTTTGAGTCCATGAAACATGAGGGAATCCACCCAGTGAATATCATTTTTTTCTGAGATGGTCAAGCAACCAGTGCTAAACAATTTGGTGTGGATTGATCCAAATATCATCATCATCAAAGGCATTTACTCGTTGACGAGTGTGAAATGTCTTTTAGAAGCGAGTATGAAATGTCTTTTAGTAGTGTTATCTGTAGATTCTTTGATGGTTAAATAGTCCAATTCTGGAGCCACAGATTCTCCTGCAGTAATGGCATACCCATTTGGTGTTGACTGAATGGTATAGACCTCCTGTTCTCTTCTGTGATCTCTCTTCCTATTCTCCTGCAATTGTCTCTGCTTTTTAAAATTAAGTGTTCCTTGATGAACCATTCGTCATCATTTGGATCTATCTAGGACTGCAGTTTCCAATCATTTGTGTATTTGACATTTTGTCATATTTGATTTGAGGACATCTTTACATCGTTTTGTTTGCCCTCCCTGATTGCGTTGGTCATTCTCCAATTGGGACAACACGATTTGCTTAGGGAGACGGGAGTTCGGCATGCGGTGGATATGACCAGCCCACTGATGTCGGTGTTTGACAGTTTTTGCTTCAGTGATGATGGGTTGGTTTCTTCCAAATTGCTGTTGTTTGATTGCCAATCCTGCCACTTTCCTTTCATTCTCCTTACACAGCATTGGCGGTATTTTTGTAAGGATTTTAAGTGACACCTGTAGGTGGTCCAGGTTTCACATCCATGAAGAAGTGTATGCATGACTGCATCTATGTCTGAATTTGCAGAAAGATGGCTTCCCAGGTATGGAAAATCTTCTTCAATCTCTAGAGGTCTTCCATCAACTGTGATAACTGGAGCTGCTGCAGTGGAATTTGGGGCTGGCTGATAGAGGACTTTTGTTTGTGTGTGTTAAGCTGTAGATCAATAGATGTGTATACCAGGCTGAACACATTTAGGATAGTTTGTAGATCTTCCCCCCCCCCCCCCCCTTCCTCTCTCTCTCTCTCTCTCTCTCTCTCGTGTGTGTGTGTGTGTGTGTGTGTGTGTGTGTGTGTGTGTGTGTGTGTGTGTGTGTGTTCCTAAGGAAACAAACTGCTGTGTCTGCCCATGATAACAATATCATCAGCATACCAAAGTCTGATGACAGCTGTTGTGGTTATTTTGCTTTTTGCTCGAAGTTTGCTAAGGTTGAATATCTTACCATCAGTTCTATAAGGTTTTTCAAAACCCAATGGCAGGTTTTTCTTAACAAGGTGAAGTTTTGTTCCCACAAATATCGAGAATAGGCTACGTAAAAATAACACATACCTACTTGACTCCTGTGGTAATCTTAAAACGTTTTTCCAGGTCCATTGCTTGCAAGGACAGGGCATTCATGTTGACATGTAGAAGCCGAGCTATGTTAATGTATTTTCCAGGACATCCATTTGATGCCAGAATTTTTCAGAGTGCTTCTCGATTAAGAGTCCAAGACTTTAACAACGTCTATGAATACCATGTACAGGGGTTGGTTCTGTTCTTTAGATTTTCCTTGTATTTGCCTTGCACTGAAAATAATATCCACAGTGCCTTGATTAGGTCTAAAGCCACACTGAGTTTCATGTAGGATTTTTTCAGCCAAAGGAAGTAGTTGGTTGGAGAGAATCCTAGTAAGGATCCGTCCAGCTGTTGAGATTAGTGATATTCCTCGGTAGTTTCCACAATAGGTCTTCTCAACTTTTTTGAATATAGCAATGATATTGGTGTCACACAGATCTGCAGGCATTGTCTCAGTCTTCCATATCTTGGTGATAAGAATGTGAATGTTTTTGATTAATTTGGTACTGCCATTTTTAAATAGTTCAGCTGGGCTTCCATCCAGTCCAGGGGCTTTGTCATTCCTCAGTTGGTGAATAGTTTCTTCAACCTCTTGAAGGGAAGAGTCATCAGTCATAGGCTCTTGAATGGGTTTTTGTGGTATTTTTGGAAAAACGTCCTCGTGCATTTCTGAATCTCTGTTTAGAAGTTCTTCAAAGTGCTCCTTCCACCACGAGCTGACAGATGCAGAGTCTTCAAAAAGTTGTGTACTGTCTTTAGATCGACGGGGTAGGTCTTTTTTTTTGGAGGGGCCGCAGATTGCTTTGGTGGCAGTGAAGAAAGGTCTGGAGTTGTTGGTTGCTGCTGAATTTTCCATTTCGGTTGATTTTATAGTCCATCATTGGTTTTTAAGAACTCTGGTTTTCCTTTAAACATCAGCTTTGGCATGGAAACAACCTCATTTTTTGTGGACTGATTTTGGATCATTTTGCCAGGGATTGTACGCCTTTCTTTTTTATCTAACATGCTTTGAATTTCATTGTCATTTTCATCAAACCAGTCTCGATGTTTTCTTTCGATGAATCCAGTTGATTCTTGGCAAGCTGAAAGCATGATTGTTTTGAGTATTGACCGGTGTTATCCAACAGCAGACTCAGCAGACAACTTTTGCTTCACAATGTTCTGGAACTTCTTTTGGACCTCTTTATCTTTTAGTTGTTCTAGATTTAGCAAATGCTTTGCTTCCACCATTTGGGTGGCACTTATAGAACAACTACTGAATTTACCATTCGATGATCTGTCCACCAGTCTGTGACGTAGTAAGCTGGGATCTCTTTACTTCCTCTCCTGTCTTGGCATCTTCCTCCTTAAATTAATTTTATTTTCATTTTTGCCTCATTACCATTAAAATACATGAGTATAATCTGTATTTTCATAAAAGAGAAAGTTTGACCCTCAGTCTTAAGAAATATAGCACCAGATCTAATTTTGTGCTTAGTTTTGTGGATGTAATTAATTTCCTAATTCATTTTGACCATTCCTACCTAACACTTTTGTTATAGGGTGTAATAGGTAATTGTTTCACGACGTAAATTCTATTGTTGACTTGTAAACAAATATAAATTCTGTACTAATTACAAACATTTGGAAGAAGACCTACTAGGATTCTTTAAGTATTTATTTGGCTCTATTCAAAAACATGTTAGCAATGCCAGCCCTTAATTAATTCCAAAATATTTACCAGGTTTGTTAAAAGTATTGTTTGTGTAACTATATCTGTTAATTTCATTATTTAAACGAATAATTCAGCCTAAACTCTGTGATAGAAGAAACTGTTAAAAAGCAGTATTTTTTGTTGTTGTTGTTGATGATAGATTCAGTTAGTTGAATGAGTTATGTTTTAATAGCAATTTCTGTAAATTAAGCACCAAACAATGTATAGTTTCAGTGCCTGTTATTGTGAGGATATATAAAGGCCCAATTTTTGGTCCCGATACATTCAGTCCACGGCCAATTTTCAGATGGGAAGTCTGTATCCGTTAGAGTAATACTTGTGTTAAAACAATGACAATGTCTGTTCAGTAGTGTCACACGTACTGTATTATTCTGCAAGAACTGTGTGGTTAGATTTTTACTGTTCATAGATGTTCAACAGTAAACTATTGTAGCAGTATGCTGACGTTTGCCTGCAGACTATTAATGAGGCTTATCAAAAGCCAACCAATAGTGAACTGGCCGTATAACAGTGTAATATTGTGGCGTTGTGAACATAAAGCAATTCTGCAGCTGTTGGTTACATCATTCATTTACAGTTGTCAGTGTTGAGCTTCCACCCCCCCCCCCCATTTTTCAATCAGTATTAAAATTCAGTACATTGACACCAAGGGCTATCATCGAAGAAATAAAGTGGGCGAACGTCACATACGGTGCCCTTTCGGGTGAGGGCTACTGTATTTGGGCACAATAAACTAGGACTCGTGAACTCTGAACAGTGAACTCAAGAACGGTTTACAATATAGTGATTTTAATGAAGAAGCTGCAGCAGCCAATCAGTGAATGGGTTTCATGGTCACACTATGACAGCAGCCAATTCTATTGGAGCAGCCATTGAGTACAGGAGCAGCCAATCAGCACGCTGGTGGAAGCAGCCAACCAGGATAAACAACACGCATCACCGAGAAAATTACAACTTGCTGCAGCCGTGCAGACGACGAGTCACAATGACGACCGCAGCAGCAGTAAACGAATGAATAAAAATAAGGTAATTCACTGCAAAAGCCATTTTATATTAAGTGATACATAATGCGTGGCCTTAACGAACAAGACAGTGTGACGGGGGAGAATGGACAACAGAGGAGTGATGTGACTGATAACAAAGCTGTGGAGGTTACGTTTTTAAATGAACAGAAAGACTTAATGGGGACTGGTTCTGTAGATGATGGTGGCTATAAATCGGACACGAATGTAACTTTGAATGATGGGGATGAAAGTCCTATTGTAGATGAAATGATAAAAATGTCATTTACATTGTGTGGTGATGTGAGCAAAAATGGACGAAAACAGTACTGAAGTGGATGAAGTCATTCAGGCTAAGAGGGAGGAATCTAGTAGTGAAAGTCAGCAAGGGCAAAAAGTTTATGGCAGACAGAAAATTGGAAGCAATGTTAAGGCAAATTATGAGTAGTTTGAGTATTATGAGTACGAAAGACGACATTAGTAGTATGAAAGAAGACATTGATAGTGTGGAAAATAAAACTGAGAGCATTAAAACTGACATGGCTAGCTTAAAGGATGAACTGAAGAAAGAAATTATTAAGGAAATTAAGATAGTCAGCTTTAATTGTTCAGAATTAAATAAGAAGGTTGAGGCACTAGCGAAAGATTGTGATGAAAAGATAAAGAGAGTAGAGCAGAACACTAATGTGAAATTAATATTAATGAGTAGTAAATGTGTACATGAGAGAAAGAAACTTTGGGATGACTATAGTAGGAGCGTGGAGGCTTCCGAGAAACAGTCAAAGCAGCCAGGAAAATAGGGTTGAACTTGAGAACCAAATCGATCAGATTAAAAATGATTTAGAAACGGAGGTAGAAACCAAGTGTGCAGCAGTCGTAGAGGAAAAACTGGCAAAAGTAAAAATGAAAATGTAGATTCAAAATCGGTTGAAATGGAGAAACAGATGGAAGAGGTACAAAATATAAAGCATAGGATATGTAGTGTCCCAAACAGTCATTCATTTGTTAGTTGTACGAAATTTAATAACTTTGAACCATATGTGGAACTGCATCCACTGGATTTCATTAGGAAATTTAATGATTAGCCTGATACGTGGAATGACAAAGAGAAAATGTCATTTGTCAGAGGTTTTTTGAAAGGGGATGCTTATCAATGGGCAGCTCAGGTAGCTGATAGTTGTACTTCATGGCATAGCTTTAAGAAAGCACTTTTAGATGACCATTGGTCCAAAGAGAAGGAGCAGAGAATTTTGAGTGAATTTTGGGGAAAAAGAGAGATTTGGCACTAGGAAGGGTACTGTGAAAGCTTTCTGTCAGCTTTGGATAAACAAACTGAAATATTTGGACAAAGAGCTAGGCAGTGAATCAATAATTATGGCTTTAGAAACTAAGTTGCCTCAGAAAGTTAGAGAATTGCTTGTACCTGCCCCTAGGGGTAATATTAGTGATTTTTTTTTTAAAAATTATGTTGATGTTGTGGAGAGGGTGAAGCCCTCAGTGGAAGATCGTTGGAAGAATTTTGATGACAATAATCAACCAGGGAGAGAATTTCAGGTAAATTGGATGAACAGGACTAATTATAGTAGAAATTCAAGGAATAGTTGGGTGGAGGATAGCCACAATGGGCATGGAAATGGTAGGAGAAATTCAACTAACAGAAATGGAGGAAATGATTTTAATTCTGGATCAAACCATTTAAACCAGATAATGCTCCAGTTTTGGCTTGCATTACAGCAGGTAGTGATGAAGAGCCACTGTAGTGAAACGAGCACTGTATCATTTGTGAAATACATAGGCGAGTGAGTGTGCTGGGACTTACCCCATTTCACTGCTAGTAATGCCACGTCACCATAACGTGTCTGAGCATAGTGCACAAGTATTGCACCATAATTACGAATAAAATTAAAAGTGAAAGTTGCTTTTTCAAACTTTGCCAACATATGCTTTAGAGTAATAATGTTTTAAATGTCAAGTCTCAGACTGATTAGGTCAATAGTTTACCTAAATACATCGTTTTAATGCTATTTATCAGTTTCCAAAGATGTCTTCCATCACTCATCAGTGCCTCACTCATTCTCTCTGCCCACAACATGGTAGTATAAAAACCTTTCTATTTCATTATGATTGTGTATCCATTTTTTATTGTGTAGAGGGACTGTAGAATTTTTGTGCTTGTTGCCCTCTAAGGAGAATAATTTTTTTGCATTCTAGGAATATGGTCTGATGACAATCTAGATTACATCAAAACCAGTTACCACTGCTGTGTGATTTTTAATTTTTTGCAGTCAAGACTGATTATTATTTCAAACGCAAATAATAATTAACCATTTTCATATTGGCACTTCTTCAGATATTAATGACACTGCGTCCTGTCCAGTTGCACCTCCCCTGACAGCGTCTTTGGTGGCATTTCTACTTATCCCTGGATGGAACCTCCAATTCCAACAAAAGCTTATGCTACTTATTATCTTAAATTCCAGTGTGTTTCTGCTGTTGTCATATAAGTGTTGTCTTCTGCTTTTCAGCTGGTAGCATGTTGTCCTTAATCTCTTCCTATCTGGTGTTGATTTTTTTTTTATATTTTTTTTTTTACATACCTTCGATGTCCTAGACTTGCATTTATCTGTTTTACATACTTAGAACTTAAAACTTTTCCTTCTACACTCTTGACTAATTCTGTGCTAACTGTTTCTGGGTGCTTTTCCACACATCCCGCTAATATAAACTTCTCATGAGTATTTCCCATAAACTCTTTTCCCACACTATTTGTTCTCAGCAGCATTTGGTTCCAGGTACAATTCCAAGATCATCATCTTCAATTCTATACCAATATTTCATATCTAAGAATGAGTAAAATTCTGCTATCAGTAAATTATTGTTACCTGTGTTCTTTTTTGGTGTTTGCTAATCAACACCTCCAACTCAATCAAACCATATATGGCCCAAATCATAGCTGATTACAACTACTTCATAGGAAGCACGTAAAACTTCAATCCCAGAAGGAAGCATTACAAAATTTTACACAAGTAAAACCCTGCTCTTATCAAGAAATTATTCATCACACTAACTATGTGTCAAGTTCCTACAGTCCTGTTCTATAACAAACCAAAATAGAGTCAACATGCAGATAATCAAATCGAGAAACCCTAATCTGTTATGTTTTGCACTTAAAAGTAGCTTCCATGAAACACTCACTATTGTCATACACAATTATCTCCTTGGGCAACACTACTAAACAAAGTATTCAGCATTTGAGATCATTACCATAAGAATACTGCCTAAATCAGATAAAAATTATTTGAAAATGTCATAGATTTCTTACATTCAGTTCTGGAGCATTTTATATTTTTGATGGTACTTGTTCTAGAAATACAAATCAATTGCCACACTAGCAGTGGCCTTAATCAATTTACAGAAACCATGGAAAAGCTAAAACTGAATGGCTGAATGGGCATCTGATCCTCACCATTTCCAAATGTCAGTTAAATGTAATCAAACTTTGTACTTGTTTTCAGATTTGAGCATCCAATAGCATCTCAAGCTATGTATGACTCATCATCATCATAATTCAGCAAAGGCCCTGGGAACCAAATACTGCCTTCACAAGTTAACTCCACCTCTTTAGCCTTGTGCTCCCTTATTCCAATCTCCTGAAACATCTAACAGGTGTGGATTGTTTTCCAGCTCATCATGTCATCAGACCTAGTCTGCTGAGAGGACTCAATATCTGTGGTTTTTCCTCCACAAAAATTCTGGTCATGGCGTTTCACACAGAGTTGCCATATGAGCAGTCCAATGAATTCCTCAAATTGTCTGTAATGCAATGTCCACTGGTCATATGATAATACTTCTCTGTTCTTGACTCTTTCCCACCCCTGACAGATCCAAAGGCACTACCTATCTTCCTTCTTTTGAAGATATCAAGTTTCTTTCTATTTAACTTTCCACTATTATCAAAGTTGTGAAGTACAACTGGGCAAATGAACTGGCCAAATGACGGTGTTGTAGACCTACATCTTTGTTCCACGTAAAAGGATTAAACTACTGTTGTTTACAATGTCACCAATTTGTTCCGCGTAATTCCCCATTCCTTGTTTCACCCTCCAGTAAAACTTTTCTCTATTGTGAAGACTTTCTCTTCCAAATAAACCATTTCTGAGCAGTCCCCATTCAGAGATCCAAATGGGGAAACAGTTTACCTCTGAGGAAGTGACCACTACGATATTTGTTTAAGAGCCAGAATGAATTTTCACTCTTCAGCATAGTGTGCACTGATTTGAAACTTTTTGGTAGATTAAAAGTGCATGGAAGGTAGGAGATGAGGCACTAGTGGAGTTAAAGCTATAAGGGCAAGTTGTGAGTTGTGCTTGGATAGCTCAGTTGATAGAGGACATTTTGCAAATGGAATAGGTACTAGGTTCAATTCCTGGTCCAGCACAAAGTTTTATTTTAAGAAATTGTGCCACCACTGTCTTTTGCCCTGTTTCTATCTCCAATTATGATTCCCAACAGAACTTGAATGGTGCAGTAAAAGTGCACTTACAGTGTTGGCAGGTTTTCCGCTGTGTACTGCAGTTGATAACTATTCACACAGCAAATGATGAGAAGTGAACATGATGAAGCACGAGTCAGGAGATTACACAAGATGGTGAAGTCAATAAGAAAGTAGCATTCTATAAAGGTCGCCATGATGTGAAGTATATAAAATTATGTGGCAGCATAATGGAATGGACTGTAGAGAATTCTGTCATATAATTGGGATGTTCTGATAATACACCGCAAAATTTCTGAACTAATCCTCGGGCTACACGAGACATCGCTCCATCACCGCATCAAGTTTCCCTGCAGTCACATCGTTGGCTCTGCAAGCTCACAATCAAACTATATGACTGCAGTACAAAAACGATAACACAAGAAACATATAATACAAGAAATAAATGTGAAAACCAGTAACTAACCTTATAGTCTGTAATAGCCAGACCAATAATTGTTACTCTTGTACTATCCACATTGAAAGCAAAAGAATCAAATCGTATCTTCCACTGAAACAAGTCATTAGATTCAGCGATTCTCTATGGCTATCATCTACTCTCACCTGATGGGCTACGACACAACCAATGGAAACAAATTGCTAACAGCATCACACAGCGGAACAGCCACTGACATCATTAAGTGCAGTTTGACCCATAATGCTATCAAATTTCCTATTAAAAACACAGAAACTACTTCTGCTCTTCCCAAAATGGTATCTGTCTTGCACTATAATTAACAACAACAAACAGGTGTTTTATTGTAAACAAAAATCACAGCATCAGTCATCAGAGGTTTGAAATTGTTTATCACAGGAAATCAGTTTCAGTCACCGTGTGACCATCTTCACCACTAAAAATTTATAAGACACAAAATCAGACCTGAACACTACATTATATAACAATGGCTTAAGTCACATAGAGTACATTACATGTGTGACATATAGTACATACCAAATATTAAAGTCTTTAAGACTCGTGTAATAAAAGCACATTTTACAGCTTCAACATGGCATCAATACAGATGAAAGTAGCACCTGACAAACAAATTTGGAACTGAGCTTGCAGCTTACAACCACATGAAGCAAAGCTCAGTGCATCATGTAGGCATTACAGTTTCCCTTTTATTCAAATAAACCATCACACGGGAGATATTTTATTAAAAAGGATGACCAAGATTCTATACAAAAGAACAGTAAAAACAAATTAAAAATTAAAAACACAATCTTTATAGCATGAGAAATCAGGAATACAAATGATATAAAAACACAACAATAAGAAAAATTACACCCTGTGAAGTTCCATTCATACAGCTGTCAACAGGCATTAACAAAGTTTATATGACTGTAATTCAATTAATAATTAAAAAAATTCAGCAAGTAGGAACAGTCTGGACACCATCATTTTACATTAATACACACGAGGGTTGTTCCAAAAGTAATGCCTCTTATTTGTTTGTGGTGCTTTGGATGTTTGCACCATATGTCATTGGTGTAGTACTAATCCTTGAGCCTTCTTCTTCCATTCTGTAATACTTGGCACCAGTAGAAGAGTGTTCCAAAATGGAATCTGACATGGACGCACATATAAAACAGCAATGTGTGATTGAATACCCCACTGCTGAAGAAATTGCTCTGATTGAAATCCAACGATGCATGCTAAAGGTGTGTGGAGATGATACAATAGATGTGAGCAATATGAGGCGACGGGTACACTATTTTCTAGGTGGTGAAAAGGGTGTGCACGACTAGCCACAGCCGGTCGACCCTGCACAGCTGTCATCCCTCACAATAAAAAGCATCTTGATCAACTCATCCGTGTTGATCGGTGGATAACAACCAAGAACTGTGTGAAAAGCTGAAAGTTGGCTGTAACGCCTTGGAAACAATGTTGGAACATCTTGGTTATGGCGAAGCCTGTGTGAGATGGGTCACGTGAATGCTTACAGAAGAACAAAAAGGTCATCAAATGGAAATTTTTCGGCACCTTCTGCACCAATATGAAACTGAAAGTGATAATTTTCTGAACACTATAGTCACCAGAGATAAGACATGGTGTCACCACTATGAGCCGGAATCCAAAAGACAGTCCATGGAATGGCAACATGCGAATTCTCCATCGAAGAAGAAATTCAAGACACAGCCATCTGCAGGCACAATGACATGCACTGTCTTCTGGGATAGCCAGGGTGTGGTTCTTCTGGATATCCTGGAGCCTGGGGAAACTGTCAATTCAGCACACTACAAGACAATACTGACTAAGTCGAAAGCACAAATTTCCAGGGTAAGGCCAGAGAAGAAGACAAACTTTCACCTGTGACATGATAACACCAGGCCCCACACTAATTTTACAACCATGTAACTCACTGCAAAACTCAGCTGGATTGTCTTACCATGTCTACCATACAGTCCCCATTTTTATGCCTTCAGACTTCCATCTGTTTGGGTCTCTGAAAGATGGACTACATGAGGAACATTTTCAAAATTCTGATGCTGTTGTCAATGCTGTAAGGAAGTGGTTAGTCTCAGATAGTTCTGATTTTTTCAAGCACGGCATGCAGGCTCTGGTTCATCGTTAGCAAAAGTGCATAATGAATGGTGGTGACTATGTGGAAAAATTGCAGTCTGTAGCTGAAATATTGCTATATTTAGCTGTTCTGTTGTGAATTATGTATCTCCTGTATTTTCAATTAATAAAAATAGAAGGCATTACTTTTCGAACGACCCTCCTATTTTTCCTTCACCTGTAAATGATGACTTCTAAATCCAAACAGGAGTAGTGAGCGACTCCGGTACACTTCATAGAAAAATACCATAAATGTTCATAATTATAGACAAAAAAACCATTAGAGGGATGAATAATCATAGTTTGATATTATGAAAAAATCAAACAAGATGCAAATGAAAATTATTAGGGGTGAAGCCTATGACATTGATCATAACATACCAGGTGATCAAAAATTCAGTATAAATTTGAAAACTGAATAAATCACGGAATAATGTAGATAGAGAGATACAAATTGACACACATGCTTAGAATGACATGGGGTTTTATTAGAAGCAAAAAAATACAAAATTTCAAAAAATGTCCAACAGATGGCACTTCATCTGATCAGAATAGCAATAATTAGCATAACAAAGTAAGACAAAGCAAAGATGATGTTCTTTACAGGAAATGCTCAATGTGTCCACCATCATTCCTCAACAATAGCTGTATTCGAGGAATAATGTTGTGAACAGCACTGTAAAGCATGTCTGGAGTTATGGTGAGGCATTGGCGTCGGATGTTGTCTTTCAGCATCCCTAGAGATGTCGGTCGATCATGATACACTTGCGACTTCAGGTAACCCCAAAGCCAATAATTGCACGGACTGAGGTCTGGGGACCTGGGAGGCCAAGCATGACGGAAGTGGTGGCTGAGCACACGATCATCACCAAAACGATGCGCGCAAGAGATCTTTCACGGGTCTAGCAATATGGGGTGGAGCGCCATCCTGCAAAAACATCGTACGTTCCAGCAGGTGTTTATCAGCCAGGCTGGGGATGATGTGATTCTGTAACATATCGGCGTACCTCTCACCCGTCACGGTAACTGTTTTGCTGTCCAGTGCAATCTGTCGGACATTTTGTGAACTATTTTTTTTTTGTTCTGATACAAACCCATGTCATTCCAAGCATGTGTGTCAATTTTTACCTCTCTATCTACATTATTCCATGGTTTATTAAGTTTTCAAATTTATACTGACTTTTTGACCAGCCGGTATGTACTTGTATCACGAATAATTGTGTAGCACTATATATGAGCTCACTTTAAGGTGTTTATTGTCCTATTACTGAACTGGTGGACTTCTTATTTTTTCAAAAGAGTTAGATAGTGTTTGAAGTATTACCAAAAATGGGCGCTCCTCACTGCAATCTGCTCAGTAAGCAAGGTGTAACTGGGAGATTTTTGATTACAAAATATCCTCCAGGAGATCAAGATATCTGCCCTTTTCTCCCCTGGCGCAGCAATTTAAGCTGCGAGGTAAGATATTGGAGGAATATGACCGGTGTTTCCCAAGTGAGCTGCAAAATTGGACTTGTCAACTATATCTCTTCTATCCAATACCATATGCGCATGGTATCTCACCTCCAGTCTTCTTCCTGTATGCGTCACAGCATTGCAATCCAATCATTCTCCTGTTTTCTTGGGTTATGAAGATTGTGTGTTTACTTTTTAATTCATTTTTACTATTCTTTTGTATAAACTCTTGGCCTCCACTTTTTAAATAAAATAAATCCTGTGTAAACTATTATTAGAGTAAGAGGGCACTGTGATGCCTACGTAATGAATTGAGCTTTGCTCCATGTAATTGTAGGCTAAAAGCTCAGTTCAAAATTTGTTTGTTAGTTGCTATGTTCTTCTGTATTGACATCATGCTGAAGTTGTAATATGTACTTTTATTACACGAGTCTTCAAGACTTTAATATCGGGTATGTACTGCATGTCATAAATGTAATGTACTCATGTGACTTAAGACCATGTTACATAATATGGTGTTTAGGTCTGATTTTATGTCTTGTACTTCTTTATCTTCTTTTCTTTACTGAAATTGATTTGCTGTAATAAATTATTTCAAAGATGCAAATTTTAATATAATATTGCAGTAACTGACCACATGGTTCCCAATGGACTCAAACCTAAAGAGGTGTTCTGTTTTACTTTTCAGACGTAGATTTCCAAATGTAAATTACACTGTCAACGTTAAGTGACACTGCAAACCTAAAGTGCTGAATTTTTTAAATATTAGACACAGAAGTAAAGAGAGATACAGGTGCAAATGACTTCTAAATTGGTGACTAATATAAACTTAACCTATACACTTTAACTGAAATAAACAGGAGAATTAATTAAATGTGTCAAAAAAAAAAAAAATCTACAAACCTTTGTATTACCTTCTGCCCTCAGCCTAAGAGAAAAATATAAAGCTGAAAATTCCATAAATGTACTCATTTTTTTCTCAGTACTGCCTACATACCTTCTTTTTCTTATTGGCTTTCATTTTATGTTTCTTCTTTTTCTTTGGAGAAGAAGAAATGGCAACAGAATCTTTCTTTTTTGCATCTCCAGAGATTGCCTCTTCTTCATCAGAGCTGCAACACAAAAAAGTTGGTAAATAATATTTCATCCTGAATTTGATATGTGGTAAACTATATATATTCGTTAAAGAAATAATTAAGAGCATTCTACTGGTGCCAGAACTGTACGAGCTTACGACAGCCTGTTTCTAAGTGCCTATTTCAACCTTTTAATTGGTTAGTTTTGATAATACTTTCTGAAAGAGAGCTTTGTAGTGTTAAGTAAATTAGAGAGAAGCATTAGCAAGAGAGCTTTGTAGTGTTTAGTAAAACAAAGAGAAGCATTAGCAGGCTGAGTATTTGAGTCAGACAACACAGGATGTTGCATGCCTGAGTGCCAGCCCAGCATATAATATTAACTAGCTAGGAATGTTCATTATCACATACATTACAAAGTTCAATGAAACATTAATTGGTCAAACACTTATTATCTGCGAGTATTCCGCATTTACCATTATATTAACCTCCTTTCCTACTTCATTTCACAGCGTTATGTAGAGAAGGGACTTGGGCTTTAACAGTACACTTCCTCAAGTGCCCTATCTCTTTAAAGTTAACTGTATGATTCTTGGACAATGCATTATGTACACGAGAAGTAATATATTAAGCTTCAATACAAAAGTCTTTAGGTATGTGAGTGTGTTAGTACTGTGCACTTTTGACAACATGGTTGCATATCAAGGGAAAAGTTATTGACTGTCATAAAGGCTACAGAATTAGCACAATATATTAATTTACAATACTATTTGGGAATGCAGTTCCCTTCTATAACTACAAATCCCTGGAAAGTGAAAATCTATGTACAACTTTGGGCAAAACAAGAAGTTGCAATTGCACCTAGATCTGTTTTGCCCTGTGATGTCACCAAGATGGAAGACACCCTATTTAAAGCAAATGCAGTGTGATGAATGTGACGTCACTCATTACACCCACAAACAAACATAACCAACACACAAAATATTTATCTCAGTAGAAAGAAACTAATAGGACAACCAAGGAAAGTAGGGAGTTTTGGGACAGGACATCTAACTAGGCAATAATAAGAATAGTGACTCCATTTCGAAACAAATATTAATCCAAAAATCAAGCACATGAAATTCTTAATATTCAACACAACCAAAAAACGAAAACTAGTGGTACCATAAATTTTACTTGTCTTATATAACTCAGTCAAAGACGATGATACCAGTAACCAACATAAATCTTGCTATTGCAAACTTTTTTTGACTGAATAGGTCATATGAACCCCTCAATAACAAGAACTCAAACATAAATTCAAAACCCGACACCGCAAATTTCACTTGACCTGTCTGGCAGTTCCAACAAAGCCCGCAGTATCAAAAACCAATGCATGTAAATTGTCCAATCCATCATCCAGACCTTGGCTTTAACCTATCTATCTAAGACCACATTACAACAAACTGAAATCCACTCACATAATTAATATCAAAAACGTAACCTAACTAATGATAGAAAACCAATACTCAAAATATCTATCAACCACAATCCAATACAATAATTACCAAACACCAACAAGAAAAACCTCCTAATTCATAAAAACTTGCATCATCAACAATTTCAATCACTCCAAACAAAAACATAAATCCATCAGCCACAATAAGCAAAATAACTCACTAGTAATCCGGGACAAACTCTTGCAACAGTAACCTAATATGCTCAATTCATAATGTCAAATGACTCACTAACATACCTAACAAACAACTCTGAAACATAAACAATCAACACAAGAGAGCATCACCAAATACAGCAAGATGCCACGTACAATGCGGCCCGACTGAAAAAACACCACATTACCATGAAGTTATACAACACAACACAGTTACATCACAGGTCACAGCACATTGGTGGAATCACAACTTTTGGTTGATCCCAACTTTGTAGTGGGACATTTCTGATAAAACTTGATACTTGGCTTATACACAAAAAGAATGTGCTCACAATCCTATAGCAATAGAAGGGCACAAAACACTTCTGCAAGTGCCTCATAAGCTGGACACATTAAGAACTGCTAAAACAATAGGAGATGGAAAGAATAGTGGTCATTAGGAATGTGACAACAAGAATCAATATAAGGTTTAAAAAAATGATGGCTTCATTTTAATGTTCAGTTTGGCAATACTTCCGAAGCACATCAAGGCTGAAAAAATGTTTCCATCCCTGAGGAACCCTTCCTTCCACTCTTTTGGTGGAATATTCAGGAAATTAATGTCCCTCAGGGACTGTTTAAGCCATTTTGCAGTAGCCATTAACAGTATAGTGTTCACAGGCATGAGCTTATCCAATGCTTGGACTGTTTGTAGATAATTTCTCAACATTCTACTCACTTTATGGTCTTGTGCAGGAAATATAAGTGTAAAACAAAGACTTTAAATCTTGCCTAGAGAAATGCCCATGCATAACTTTTAATCTGATAGGTCGTGCTTAACATGAATTTCAAATAGGGAACCTCTTTTTCATTTTTAGGAATCAATTAAGTTCATGGACCTCATCTTCCAAATTCACTAGATTCTCACACCTAAAAGATCTTACGGTGAGTGCTCTAAACATGTTTAGGTAACTCAGCAACAGGCATTCCCTTGTGTTATTTTGCAGAGCTTTGACTTTGTCTGGGTAAGATGGCATTACGCAGATGGCAGGAGCCTTCAGAGCACATACCTTACCCAACCATTATGATGAAGTTGAGTAACAGCAGATCCTGTCATGACTGCGTATAATCAGCCCGCAATGTCCAGCTTACACGTGAAAAATAATATAGAAGTAAAACAAATATTGGCAGTGTTCTATGTTGCAAGAATGACACCACATGCCAGAAGTCATTAAGTCATGGGTCAAATCTGATATACATTCTTCAGGGGTTCAATCAATCCTCTAATCTCCTCTTTCAGACATCAGTATAATATCTTTCTGTGATACAAAAAGATTATTTTGAACCTGAACAAAGAAGTGATTCACAGGTCTGAATGTTTTCATAAAATGTTGCAAATATCTTCCATAGTTGCTAAACAAACCCAGAATGTTTTTAGCTTTAGCAACACACAATAAATCTTGTATCTAACATTTCATCATAAAATGAGCTTTTCCTGCATTCTTAATCTGCAGCCCATGATTAGTGTTGCTGTCTTAGACACTGGGGTCCTGGGTTCGATTCCCAGCTGTGTTGTTGCTTTTCTCCGCTCGGGGTCTAGGTGTTTGTGTTGTCCTCATCACTGATGTGCAAATCACCAAAGTGGCTCAAACAGAAAAACCAAATGATCATTTGACTTCACTTTTGCAATTGCAGATGAACATTGAAAGAGCTCCGTTATTTACACAGACTGGTACAGTTCCTCAGCAAGGAGAAACTGTCAGCTGCTTAGCCCCCCCCCTCCCCCCCTCAAAAAAAAAAAAAAAAAAAAGAAAATTAAGGAAAGAAACTGTATCTTTGGAATTTTGCTTCCATATGAATTTTTAGATTTTGACACAGACCTCTATATGGTTGTATAGACAATAAAGGTGATGACTGGCAGAAGAATTTTCACCTCTGCACTGAGTCTGCATGTCACCTTCAGACCAAATAGAAAATGAACTTACACAGCGACAAATACAAAAATACATATAAATAAGATGATAACATTTCCCTCCAAAAATACAATCAAACTAACGGGACAACTGCACGACACTGGAGGTTTTAGGGCGGGGACAAGCAGTAAACAGTAAAAACAGAAATGCGCCACTATCCCAAAATACACAAAAATATGAAAAAAAAACAAAATTACAACATTCTGCCACACCAACAAAATCTACCGGAATTGGACACTTTCCTTGACCTACATAGGTCACCCACAGCTGACAACACCAAAACACCAACACCAACAGCTAAAACTACGGAAATTGGAATCTGACATTCCCCTTTACCTTTAGAGGGTGTCACATTTTAATTTATACCAGTCAATATCTTTGGAGCGGCACAATTCTGCAAAAACAGTCTCTAGTAAAAGTTGTAAGGTTTGAAGGGGGTCATGGAATGGTTACCTAAAAGTGACCTTGAACCCTGTTTTCAAGGTCAAACCAAGGTCAAGTTCAACTTGAAAAGGCCTTGAAATTCTCTAGCAGGGATTAACTTGAAAGCAAATAGCATTAGCATTAGCAGAACCCAATGTGCCAAATCAGAGACGGCATTGTGATTGTGCCAGCACAATAAGAGAAGAGAAGGGTGGAGCTGTGAGGCTAACTAATATGTGTCATTGTCAGGAAATTTGAAATAATGACCGGAGGTTCGTAGAAATTTTACCTTTGGAGACTGAAAATTCTTTGGCTGTGCTCACTTAGAATGGTTCTTGACTGGTGTGACTCTCATAAATTTTTTTCTTATGGACTTAGAAAAAAATGTGTGTTAAGGTATTTAGTAAAATTCCACCTCATCGAACTCTGATGAATTTTGCCTCATGGGACTCAGAACAATCTCGTCTCGCGAGACCCTAATGAGTTCCTGCAAAGTGAAATTTGTCCAAATCCGTACAAGCAAAATTATTCTCAATGCAGATATCTATAGCCCATAAGAGAAAAATTTATTTGAGTCACCTTGTCTCGCAATCGACTTTCTCAGGCCTGTCTTTCATTTCTGCCTTCTCTCCATATCTGAGAAGGACAGGTTACCATGGGGAATTTTATTATTTACGTCCATATCGAGATATGTAAAGGCACCCTCTTGAAAAGCACTCGTCCATTAGACATCTAAGTAATTTTCTAAAAGAGCGCACTTGAATACTGTATGTTTCGGTTTCAACTGTGGCGAAAACAACAGCGAGCATGTGTAAAGAAATGGGTCACATACACTGTAATAAGTCAGTTATTCTGCAACACATTTGCCAGATGTTTCACTGAAGAAAAAAACTACGAAAACCAATAATAGTAAAAGTGGTCAGAATAATTTGTTTTTTGACTCTAATCTGTCCAAAATGGCTGATTACACACCATTATAAATAGTGAGAATGATAAAAATTGTTGGCAAGTGTCGCAATAATTATGCAGCTGCACAAAGATTGTAAGCCGAAAGGTAACCCGTTGCCCACCATCCCACAAAGGTTAGAATTAGGCTTCTGGTAAGACAAGCTGAAGGAGAGCCCTTGAAAAGGCAGACAAGAAAGATGGGCCCGGGACATATCATTGTGCTGGGAATTCATGCTATCACCGTTGAAGATCCACACCTTTCGGCTTGTCAGATTCAGCGAACGCTTAGCATGCCTTGATCGACGGTATCTCACGTTTTAAGATACTTTAAATTCCATCCATATTGCTTACATATCATCCAAGCTATTGAGCCTGGGGATCCTGAGAGGTGCCTGGCATTTTGTTGATGGGCTGATATGCAAATACACCATGATGCCTTTTTCTTCACACGCACTCTCTTTACAGACGAGACAAACTTCAACAATATGGGAGGAGTCAATCTCCGTAATGCACACTACTGGGCGGAAGCAAATCCTCACTGGAAAGGAGATCATCAAACAGAGAGGCAGTTGTCAATCGATGTCTGGGCAGGCATAGTTGGAGATTACGTGATAGGTCCTGTTTTTATGGTGAAATGTTGCAACGGCTTGCGCTATCTTCATATTCTACAGAATCTGGTGCTTCTTTTACTAGAAAATATCCCCCTAAACATACGAGCACATGTGTGGTTTCAACATGATGGCACCTCTGCACATCAGGCCTTACCTGTCAGAAGGTACCTTAATGCAACTTACCAGAATCAATGGATTGGTATTGGTAGTTCATATCGTGAATTCCTGCCAACATCGCCAGACTTAACACCATTGGACTACTACTTATGGGGAGCTGTGAAGCAGAAGGTGTACGCCACTTCCCCTATGACACCAGAAGATATAAGAGAATGGATTGGGGCGGCTTTCCAGGCAGTCACCCATCAGACATTGAATGATGTTGAGGCCAGTTTCCGACAGACAGTGCAAATGTGCACTAGGCAAAATGGACAGTTGATCGAGCATCTGAGATCATAAATTTCCAGTGAGATCCATGTTAATCAGCCCTTTACAGGGCTAACTATGTGAGACTTCCACTGGACAACCTCCACATGGTGCACATTGGGTTCCGCTAATGCTGATGGTATTTGCTTTCAGCTTAATCCCTAGTGAAGAATTTCAAGGCCTTTTCAAGTTCACGAAAATTTCACCAGTGGACAGAGTTCAGAAACCATACGAGATTTTCATTAAAAAATTTTCCCGATCTTGTTTCTTTCTCGAGTTACTGGTAACCTGGGAAAGTTACAATGAAGTGTGCACTGGCGACAAACCATTGGTTTTTCGTAAAAATTGTTCTCTACAAACAATGCATATTTATTCACGCAGAATACGAATACGAAATAAAAAATAGGTTTACCATTTGCAAAAATGACCTGACCTTGGTTTTACTTCGAACCACGGTTCAAGGTCATTCCGAGGTAACCATTCCATGACTCCCTTCGAACTTGCAACTTTTACTAGAGACTGTTCTTGCGGAATTGTGCCGCTCCAGAGATATTGGCCAGTATAGATTAAAATGGGACACTATGTATAGGTCAACCACAGAAGCATCCCTTTTCCTATATGGGTCAACCACAGCTGATGATACCAAAACACCAATACCTACAACTAAAACTACGAACATTGGAATTGGTCATTTCCCTTGACCTATATAGGCAATGACAACTATTGATACCAAAAAATGAACACCTACAACTACGAAAAATAAAACCAAAACACTTCAAAAATTTAAAAATCACACATCCCAACACAAATTAAAAGACATTCAGTACACAATGAATACACAAAACTCACAACTTGAGAAGAATATACCCCCCCCCCCCCCCCACACACACACACAGAAAAAAAAAAAAAAGAAAATTACCACCAACAAATTCTGGTGCTGCAAACTCAATTGGCTATCCCCCCCCCCCCCCCCCACACACACACACACACACACACACCGCCACATGTACCCATCCCTGGTCTACTACACTTCACAATCTCAGCGATCAGTCCAAATAACTGGAGAGGAATTTAATAATGGACAACATGTCTTCCTCCCTCTCCGACTGCAACATAGCACTGTTATATTTCATTGTTATATCCATACCTAACGACAGAAGCCACAAAAATTAAACATCTTACCGCACCACAAACAGCAAACCAATAACACCTAACAAAAATGCCAAACACATAAACAAAAAAATTAATTGAAAACTCACTGATAAAACTTCCAAACCTTTTGCCCCCAAACTACAAATGCTGCTAATGACTTCACACATCCAACACCAAGGCTCAAGTGAACCCAATATAATACATTAAACTCAGCACGTACATACACACCACCAGAGGGCACAATCAAACACAAAAGATGACATCTAAAACACAACCAACTCAAACTCCGCACCGTAATGACATCACACACCACAACAACCTTATGTCACAGGTCAAAGCAGACAGCTGGAATCAGATGCTTCCATTAACCCAGAAAATCATCAAGAAATGATGGTATTTCAGATTATATAATAACGCAATGCTCTACAAAATGTTCACTACATCTTGCAGATAGAGTCAATTCATCTTTTCTGACAGGCACATTTCCAGATTGTCTGAAAATTGCCAAAATGGCACCTACTGATACAAGAAAACCGAAAATGCAAATGTTGAAAACTACATACCAATCATTGTATTATTATGGTTTAGCAAAAAGTGATGTATAACAGTTACATGAAAAAACAAAATCGTTGCTGATATTCTGCATGGCTTCAGAAAAAATAGACAACTACTGCCATCTACGTTTTTCTACCAAATGCTCCAGACACAGTGGACAAAAACCAAATTGCCACTGGCATTTTCTTATAGTTGAATAACCCCTTCAACATTCTGGACCACTAAGCACTATTGGGGAAGCTCCAAATATGTGGCACTGCGTTAAAATGATTCACTTCATAATCGACAAATATGAACAGAAAATGGACAAGGATTCACTCCTGGGTTAGTCCTCTTCCTCCTGTATATAACTGGTCTACACCTGAACACTGACTCACAAACAAATACAGTACTTTTTTGGAGACGAAAAGCTTCCTTCTTACAGGAAATAAGTCATCTACAAGTTGCTGGAAATAAGCTACAGCCCAGATTGCTTGAGGGGAGCTAGCCACTGATACAAAAAATAAATAAATAAATAAATAAAATAAAAATATATATCACGAATTTCCGATAAAGATGTAATGCATGCAAAACCTGTCCGACAACAAACTTCAATGAAATCCAATCCACCCACCCACACACACACACACACACACACACACACACACACACACACACACACACACACACACAAAACCACTGCATCTGCCAAGGTAGCAGGGGCTTGTAAGAGCACTTTTAATAAAATTATCCAAAGCTGGCACATTAGCAAGTGTGTAGGTGGTTAAAAACTTGGGACCCCTATCTACAAGAGGCTTTAAAAATAAAACCAAAGGAGATATTTGGATGAAACTTTGTGCATTTCAATCGAAGACACTGTAGAATCTTCCTTCCCACAAAAATTTATTAGATTCAGAAATGAATGAATAGTGACCTCTGGCCCAACTGACATGGAATGATCCCTATGCAAAATTTATTACTGCAAGTAGTGGAAGCTTTTTTTATATAGATAAAACAAAAATCATTTACTTACTCTAATATTATCATTATTCTTTATTTTTTAACTGAAATGATGGGTTGACTAAATTTATTTTCTCTGCTATTTATTTACATGTGCTTGTGTGCTTATAAGCATGTCGCTGCAACGATGATGCAGCAGGTGATAGCGATGGTGCAGTGAATTATTAAAACATTATAGTTGCTGACTGAACAATTCTATGACGAACATTTCACATGAAAGTAATGCCTCAGCAACTGACTGAACAATTCTATGACGAACATTTCACATGAAAGTAATGCCTCAGCAATTATTTGGTTTGACAGGTGAAAATAATGTTATGTGGAAAGGTATCTGAAAAACGTATAAGAAAGTAAAAAGTGACACGTCGAAACGGTCTCGATGATGCACTCACTCTTGTTCGGGAGGTGGAGACTTTCCCCAAACATTTGCAACGCCAGCTAGGCCAATTCTCTCTCTTTCTTGTCTGCGCTGATCCATGAAGTCATCTTCTTGAGTCCTGCGATGTCTGTCTCTGTAACCGTGGTAGCCTTGACCATTTTGTGGTAGATTTCGTTCAAAAAACCAATCGTGGTTCCACCGTTCAACAGAATGTGCTGGGGAGTCTCTTACAGACCTACTTTGTGACGATTCTCTGCGGGAACTATGCCTATCATTCTGATGCCATTTCGCGTCCCTTTGTTTCTCATCAAAATGCCTGTTCGAAACTCTACTACGACTACGGTTCCTGT
The DNA here is from genome assembly GCF_021461395.2 of Schistocerca americana. Lineage (NCBI taxonomy): Eukaryota > Metazoa > Arthropoda > Insecta > Orthoptera > Acrididae > Schistocerca > Schistocerca americana. The sequence continues at coordinate 1,214,439,348 of NC_060119.1, read as the reverse complement.
GAGATGAAATCGAATCTCTTGCACTCACGTCATATGGTTTTTTCATTGACGGAGATCTTGATCGCCTACTTCTCTTCTCTCGTTCTCTCACTTCCGACTTGGACTTTTGTGATTCACTTCCGCGATCTAGATGCTTGTGGAGGTTCCTGTCCTGGTCTTTGCGAACATCTTTATGCTTCTTTCGCTCCGGTGATGGCGATGAATTCCCATGACTTCGAGATTTCGACTCATGAGTGTTATGTTTGCCATTCCTGCCTTCATAAATCGGTGACGATTTCTTCTTTCCGCGAGGCGGGCTCACCGACACAGATCTGGAATCGTGCCCCATGCTTCTACGTATTAATTCCCGTTTCAGTAACCACTCGATACATTTCCCACATTTCTTTCTAAAGGCACATGCACAAACACCAGCTGATCAACAATAATAAACAGTAGCCATTTTGATTTCCAACAGTGCTGTCAACAGCGTAACGACGCCAATGTGGGAAATGACTTTTAATATTTAATTTCAATTTTGTTATGATTATATCTGAATATGTAACCTACAAAACTAGAAATTACATCTGAAGTGTAATCAAAAGCAGCTGGTTAATAGGTGGATTTCACCTAAAATCAAACAAATAATAAATCAGGCGAACAATCCATATCCTGATTCACAAAGGCAACGACAGTGTCGCTGCAGCTAGTGGCATACTGCAGTAGCGTGTGTGAACTCGCAGTTTAATGTGGCGCAACTTGAGATTCGCAACTTCTGTCATGCCACAAAAAGTTCAACTTTGTTGTAATTGAACGATGGTAACTCAAGGTGGAATATCAATCAATGTTCCTTATTAAAGGAATACACCACCATTTGACTGTAAAGCCACTGAGGCTAATTAATAATTATTTTCGAGAGAGAGTAATACATTCGAGAATATAACTTTATTTTTGCATGTCGTTGAACACAGGAACAATAACAAAGCCAAGATAATAGCGCTAGAACAAAAGCAAAGAATAAACACATCGTAAAAAACATTCTTCACAGAATAAACGCCGAAGTCCACTGTGCGATTTCGTTGTTTCACCAGGCGCTTCCTACACAGCCCCCCCTCCCCTCCTCCCCGCCACCTTTTAGAACGGAGCTCCAGACACATAATTATACTTGTATTTTATAATTCTGCCCACCCTAGAGCGCTTCTCTGAGAATGATGAGAATTTCGGTGTGGTTTCCTGCTTCTGGCTTGGTGTGTTGTTCTCTGCAGGCAACATCTCTTCGTCATATTGTGTAGGTGGCGGTTCTACACTGGTGTCTTCATTTTCTTCATCAGCAGGTGGCCACATGTGCGCCGGTTTAACTCTCTCAATGGAAACTTTGTCGCTTCCCATCATGAATTATCTGCAGCGTATGTTCATCTCTCGCAAGTACTTTTTACGGCCCGGTATATGGCGGCTGAAGAGGTGTTCGTACAGCGTCTGTCCTCAGCCACACATAAGGGCAATCGCTAAGCTGCTTGTGAACGAATGGCGTGTTGGTGCCATGTCGAGAACCAGGTGTCGGTCGTAGCTGTGCCATGTAATTGCGCACTTGTTGTAAGACGTAAGGCATGTCACCTGCTGTCGCTTCCGTCGGTTCAGCGAAAAATTCTGCCGGCCGCCTGAGGTTGTCTCCATAAATCAGGTCAGCCATGGATGCACCTAGGTCTGATTTGCAGGCAGTTCGGAGACCTAACAGCACCACTGGCAATGCTGAAGTCCAACTGTCCTTACGGCACATCAATGCTGTCTTTAATGTCCTGTGCCACCGCTCAACCATGCCATTGCTCGCTGGGCGATAAGCGGTGGTGCAGTAAAGACGGAATTCACAGAGCTTGGCTGATTGTTATAAGAAAGTGGATTCAAATTGTCGTCCTTGATTGGTTGTCACGTACAGTGGACATCCAAAACGAGAGATCCAAGAAGCCAAAAACACTCGAGCTACTGTCTCTGCTGAAATGTCCAATAGTGGAGAAGCTTCTGCCCATCTTGTGTACCGGTCCATCAATGTCAACAAATACTTGTAGCCTTCCGAAGGCGGTAGAGAGCCCACAATGTCCAAATGAACGTGAGAGAGCCTCTTTGTAACTGGGGGAAAATCTCCAACTACTTTATGTACATGCCGTCCAATCTTGTTCCTTTGGCGCAGCATGCATGTTGTTACCCAACTGCGGCAGTCCTTCCTTATACTCAGCCAGACAACACGTTCTGTGAATAGTTTGATAGTTGCTCTGCTACCCGGATGACTGAGACCGCGTTGCTGTCAGAAAACCTCTTTCCACAGTTCAAAAATGGTTCAAATGGCTCTGAGCACTATGGGACTTCACATCTGAGGTCATTACTCCCCTAGAACTACTTAAACCTACCTAACCTAAGGACATCACACACATCCATGCCCGAGGCAGGATTCGAACCTGCGACCGTAGCAGTCGCGCGGTTCTGGACTGAAGCGCCTAGAACCGCTCGGCCACCGCGGCCAGCTCTTTCTGTAGTTGCCTTGGGATGAAAGGCCTGGGTTTGTTCATAGCTATGTCGCCCTATATCTTCTCGTTCGTGCCCGCTGGCTGGATTAATTTTAACTGACGTCCGGGTGTTATGTCCTATATGTGCTGTTGGAGCTGTGCGTCATTAGCTTGTGCTGTGGTTAATTTTTCGTAGTCTGTGGTTTGTGAAATAACCGAGATCCGCAGCAGGAAATCGGCGAATATGTTTTCGGCTCCCTTGGTATTCTTGATATCTGTAGTAAATTGACTGATGTATTCTAAGTGACAGAATTGACGTGGAGAACAGTTGTGCTGTGACTTACTGAATGAAAAGGTTATTGGTTTATGCTCAGTGTATACAGTAAATGGTCTTGTCTCTACATACCGATGAAAGTACTGGATAGTTTCATATATCACTAATAGTTCTCTGTCGTATGCGCCTCATTTCCTTTGTGGTTCACCACTAAAGCCACTGAGGCTAATTAATAATTATTTTTGAGAAAGAGTAATGCGTTCAAGAATATAACTTTATTTTTGCATGTCATTGAACACAGGAACAATAACAAAGCCAAAATATATAAAAAGAGATGGCGTAGCGCTAGAACAAAAGCAAAGAATAAACACATCGTAAGTAACATTCTTAACAGAATAAACGCCAAAGTTCACTGTGCGATTTAGTTTGTCATCAGGCGTTTCCTACAACTGTTTTATTGTTTATTTAAGTATAACCTAGGTTTCGGCCTTTTATCCCATCTTCAAGTATTTCATTCTTGCAGGACGCTCAACTTGTTTTCAAGCTCGAAATTGGCCATAAATTAAGAAAAATTTTGGCTCCCCACAAAATTCTAGATGTAGGATCACCCTCTTGTAACAGACCCGTAAAAAAAATCATGGGAGTCTGTCATATTCAGTAAAAGAAGACTTACATTTGTAAATAAAAGATGAGCACATGTCCTTAAAACGCGGAATCAAAGAGCAGAGTATGAGAGCCACGTTTCTAATAGTTCACGAGATTCGTTTTCACACAACTGACAGCTATATTAAACGTTTCCTGGTACTAAGGTACGAACAGGAACAAAAGAACGACTATTATAAGAAATGTTATTCACTTTCTGATAAAAATGATCCGATTTTTTAAAAGTAGTTTTAATGTAATGATAGAACATAAAGCAGTTATTATAGGGTGATAATGATTGAACTGGATGAGATAGGACATTCAAACTGAACAGTTGGCCACGGGGCATGATTGGAATTAGTATGCGCATGTGCATGTGCTTTGTTGTCAGCCATTTGCATGTCACGGTACAGTATGCATTGTGTATAAGCACCTGTGAAGGCCTACCATAAAACAATGGCAGTGCAACTGCGGCCCAAAGGACGTTGGCGTCCACGTGCGAACAGAAGACAACTGGTACAAGTGTGCTAACCATCAAAAATTTGACTCACAAGTTTGAGAGAACTGGTAGTCGGTCGTCCAAAAAGTGTGAAAACGCCTGAAAACATCGAGAAGACACATGCAGTAAACTGTTGTTGTTGTTGTGGTCTTCAGTCCTGAGACTGGTTTGATGCAGCTCTCCATGTTACTCTATCCTGTGCAAGTTTCTTCATTTCCGAGTACCTACTGCATCCTACATCCTTCTGAATCTGCTTAGTGTATTCATCTCTTGGTCTCCCTCTATGAGTTTTACCCTCCACGCTGCCCTCCAATACTAAATTGGCGATCCCTTGATGCCTCAGAACATGTCCTACTAACCGATCCCTTCTTCTAGTCAAGTTGTGCCACGAACTTCTCTTCTCCCCAATACTATTCAGTAATTCCTCATTAGTTATGTGATCTACTCATCTAATCTTCAGCATTCTTCTGTACCACCACATTTCGAAAGCTTCTATTCTCTTCAAACTATTTATCGTCCGTGTTTCACTTCCGTACATGGCTACACTCCATACAAATACTTTCAGAAACGACTTCCTGACACTTAAACCTATGCTCGATGTTAACAAATTTCTCTTCTTCAGAAACGCTTTCCTTGCCATTGCCAGTCTACATTTTATATCCTCTCTACTTCGACCACCATCAGTTATTTTGCTCCCCAAATAGCAAAACTCATTTACTATTTTAAGTGTCTCATTTTCTAATCTAATTCCATCAGCATCACCCGACTTAATTCGACTACATTCCATTATCCTAGTTTTGCTTTTGTTGATATTCATCTTATATCCTCCTTTCAAGACACTATCCATTCCATTCAACTGCTCTTCCAAGTCCTTTGCTGTCTCTGACAGATTCACAATGTCATCGGCGAACCTCAAAGTTTTTATTTCTTCTGCATGGATTTTAATACCTACTCCGAATTTTTCTTTTGTTTCCTTCAGTGCTTGCTCAATATACAGATTGAATAACATCGGGGATAGGCTACAACCTTGTCTCACTCCCTTCTCAACCACTGCTTCCCTTTCATGTCCCTCGACTCTTATAACTGCCATCTGGTTTCTGTACAAATTGTAAATAACTTTTCGCTCCCTGTATTTTACGCCTGACACCTTTAGAATTTGAAAGAGGGTATTCCAATCAACATTGTCAAAAGCTTTCTCTAAGTCTACAAAAGCTAGAAACGTAGGTTTGCCTTTCCTTAATCTAGCTTCTAAGATAAGTTGTAGGGTCAGTATTGCTTCACGTGTTCCAATATTTCTACGGAATCCAAACCGATCTTCCCCAAGGTCGGCTTCTACTAGTTTTTCCATTCGTCTGTAAAGAATTCGTGTTAGTATTTTGTAGCCGTGACTTATTAAACTGATAGTTCGGTAATTTTCACATCTGTCAACACCTGCTTTCTTTGGAATTGCAATTATTATATTCTTCTTGAAGTCTGAGGGTATTTCACCTGTCTCTTTCATCTTGCTCACCAGATGGTAGAGTTTTGTCAGGACTGGCTTTCCCAAGGCTGTCAGTAGTTCTAATGTTGTCTACTCCCGGAGCATTGTTTCGACTCAGGTCTTTCAGTGCTCTGTTAAACTCTTCACACAGTATCATATATACCATTTCATCTTCATCTACACCCTCTTCCATTTCTATAATATTGTCCTCAAGTACATCGCGCTTGTACAGACCCTCTATATACTCCTTCCACCTTTCTGCTTTCCTTTCTTTGCTTAGAACTGGGTTTCCATCTGAGCTCTTGAAGTTCATGCAAGTGGGTCTCTTATCTCCAAAGGTCTCTTTAATCTTCCTGTAGGCAGTATCTATCTTACCCCTAGTGAGATAAGCCTCTACATCCTTACATTTGTCCTCTAGCCATCCCTGCTTAGCCATTTTGCACTTCCTGTCGATCTCATTTGTATTCCTTTTTGCATGCTTCATTTTCTGCATTTTTATATTTTCTCCTTTCATTAATTAAATTCAGTATTTCTTCTGTTACCCAAGGATTTCTATTAGCCCTCGTCCTTTTACCTACTTGATCCTCTGCTGCCTTCACTACTTCATCCCTCAAAGCTACCCATTCTTCTTCTACTGTATTTCTTTCCCCCATTCTTGTCAGTTGTTCCCTTATCCTCTCCCTGAAACTCAGTACAACCTCTGGTTTAGTCAGTTTATCCAGGTCCCATCTCCTTAAATTGCCACCTTTTTGCAGTTTCTTCAGTTTTAAACTACAGTTCATAACCAATAGATTGTGGTCAGAGTCCACATCTGCCCCTGGAAATGTCTTACAATTTAAAAACTGGTTCCTAAATCCCTGTCTTACCATTATATAATCTATCTGAAACCTGTCAGTATCTCCAGGCTTCTTCCATGTATACAATCTTCTTTTATGATTCTTGAACCAAGTGTTAGCTATGATGAAGTTATGCTCTGTGCAAAACTCTACCAGGCGGCTTCCTCTTTCATTTCTTACCGCCAATCCATATTCATCTACTACGTTTCCTTCTCTCCCTTTTCCTACTGACGAATTCCAGTCACCCATGACTATTAAATTTTCATCTCCCTTCACTATCTGAATAATTTATTTTATTTCTTCAATTTCTTCGTCATCTGCAGAGCTAGTAGGCATATAAACTTATACTACTGTGGTAGGCGTGGGCTTCGTAATTATGTCGGCCACAATAATGCGTTCACTATGCTGTTTGTAGTAGCTTACCCGCATTCCTATTTTCCTATTCATTATGAAACCTACTCCTGCATTACCCCTATTTGATTTTGTGTTTATAACCCTGTAGTCACCTGACCAGATGTCTTGTTCCTCCTGCCACCGAACTTCACTAATTCCCACTGTATCTAACTTTAACCTATTCTTTCCCTTTTTAAATTTTCTAACTTACCTGCGCGATTAACGGATCTGATATTCCACGCCCTATCCGTAGAAAGCCAGTTTCCTTTCTCCTGATAACGACATCCCCTTGAGTAGTCCCCACCCAGAGATCCGAATGAGGGACTATTTCACCTCCAAAATGTTTTACCCAAGAGGGTGCCATCATCATTTAACCATACAGTAAAGCTGCATGCCCTCGGGAAAAATTACGGCTGAAGTTTCCCCTTGCTTTCAGCCGTTCGCAGTACCAGCACAGCAAGGCTGTTTTGGTTAATGTTACACGGCCAGATCAGTCAATCATCCAGACTGTTGCCCCTGCAACTACTGAAAAGGCTGCTGCCCCTCTTCAGGAACCACACGTTTGTCTGGCCTCTCAACAGATACCCCTCCGTTGTGGTTGCACCTACGGTGCGGCTATCTGTATTGCTGAGGCATGCAAACCTCCTCACCAACGGCAAGGTCCATGGATCATGGGGGGGATGCAGTAAACTAGCCCGAGGAAATTGATCAGACGAGCTGCACAACAGGCGGGAATCAACTGGGAGACACTGCAACAAATTGTTGTTTAAGACTTGCATCTCTGCCCACACAAAATTCAAACCATCAGCCATTAAGCTCCAGAGCTGTTGCGTATCGCCAACTCTATTGTCGACAGAATTGACGAACAGGACTTTGATGTGAATGTGGTTTAGTTTAGCAACGAAGCCCAATTTTATTTGGATGGGTTCGCTAATAAGCAAAATTGGCGCATTTGGGGGCCTGACAATCCGGATTTCACGGTCGAGGAGTCTCTTCACCCTAAATGGGTGACTGTGTAGTGTGCAATTTCCAGTCATGGAATAATCAGTGCGATATTCCTTGATGGCATGGTGACTACAGAATGGTAAGTGAAGTTTTTGGAAGATGATTTCATCCCCACTATCCAAAGCGAACCCGATTTCGACAAGCTGTGCTCCATGCAAGACAAAGCTCGACCTCCTCGAAGCAGGCGAGTCTTTGATGTCCTGAAGGAGCACTTAGGGGACTGCATTCTGGCTTTGGGGTACCCAGAGACTGCATGGGCCTTGATTGGTCGCCACATTCTCTGGATTTGAACACATGTGACTCTTTTTTGGGGGGCTATATTAAAGACAAGGTGTGCAGAAATAACCCCAAACCCGTTGCTGAGCTGAAAACAGCCATTCTGGAGGATATCGACAGCATCGATGGTGTGACACTTCAGCAGGTCATGCAGAATTTCGCTATTCGTCTGTGCCACATCATCGCCAAAGACGGCAGGCATATCGAACTTGGCATAACCTAACTCTGAATTTCTGTAGTGATCTTTAGATGTTGAATAAAGTGTGTGCACACTGTAGTTTGTAACTGATTTATGTTTTTTTCATATAGTTCAAAATTGTCACCCTGTACTTTCACCACATATGTTAACCATTATGTGCTCATAACTGCAGTGACAAAACATTATACAATTTCACCATATAAATTAACCATTATATGCTCATAATTGCAGTGGCAAAATCTTTAACTACCAGCAATACTGAATGTCGGAATTTATTGTTATATTCCTCTTAAAATACCATATTGTCACTGTTCATAGCACATGCAGCTTAGAAGGACACATGTCATGTTATTAGAGTTGCTTGGTTCTCACCACACATATTGAAATCATACTCTATTTCATTTTGCTGTCATTATAGCTGTGCATTTATTCCATTTTTATACTGGCTTAAATACAGTAACAGCAATCTTTTTATCGCACCTTTACAACTATCTCACTTGTATTTTAAAGAAAATGCAGCAATATTTTTTAAATCACATAAAAGAATGCAATTTTTTTTAAAGTAGGCTATAGTTCATTTTATTTACGGCTATTTTATATCCTCTCTACTTTGACCATCATGTTATTTGCTCCCCAAGTAACAAAACTCCTTTACTACTTTAAGTGTCTCATTTCCTAATCTAATTCCCTCAACATCACCCGACTTAATTCGACTACATTCCATTATCCTCGTTTTGCTTTTGTTGATGTTCATCTTATATCCTCCTTACAAGACGCTGTCCATTCCGTTCAACTGCTCTTCCAAGTTCTTTGCTGTCTCTGACAGAATTACAATGTCATCAGCGAACCTCAAAGTTTTTATTTCTTCTCCATTGATTTTAATACCTACTCTGAATTTTTCTTTTGTTTCATTTAATGCTTGCTCAATATACAGATTGAATAACATTGGGGAGGGGCTACAACCCTGTCTCACTCCCTTCCCAACTACTGCTTCCCTTTCATGCCCCTTGACTCTTATGACTGCCATCTGGTTTCTGTACAAATTGTAAATAGCCTTTCGCTCCCTGTATTTTATCTCTGCCACCATTAGTATTTGAAAGAGAGTATTCCAGTCAACATTGTCAAAAGCTTTCTCTAAGTCTACAAATGCTAAAAACGTAGGTTTGCCTTTCCTTAATCTTTCTTCTAAGATAAGTCATAGGGTCAGTATTGCCTCACATGTTCCAACTTTTCTACGGAATACAAACTGATCTTCCCCGATGTCAGCTTCTACCAGTTTCTCCATTCGTCAGTGCATGGTGATACAAAAAATGTACCACTTAATTGTGAAGTCCTGACTCGTCCAGCATGAAGATAGGTTTTAAGAACCATCCACTGTACGTATTTTTACAATTGCCATAGCCGACTTTCGCCGATAAAAACAGGTACTCATGAGCATTTAACTTCTTCCTCCTTCTCGTAGTCAAAACAAATGGCATGCTTGGAACAAGATTACCAAAGGCTGTTTAGCGAACAGTCCTGTAGTCTCAGCAATACTCGACGTCTGTCAAGCCAAAATGTTAGCATCTGGAAATGCTTCAAGGCCACAATAAACTGCTTGGTTGCCCCATACAACAGCCAGTGTGAGCCATGTACTACCTCCAAACACAGCCTGAACATCACAAGTGAAATTCAGATGCAGTCCACGAAAAACATTGGGACCTCCAATCAATTGCTGTTTATTAAAGTGCCCAGCCAAGTCAATATCAGTCGCCTTCAAACTGCGATACACAGGTACACTGCGCCGCCAGCGGCGACGCCATGCACGTCGCAGAGTCATTGCTGTAGCACGTTAACACAAGTGAACGTAGCAAGCCAACGCCCAGCGAGACACCCAGAGCTATGCGTCCGCACTCCTCGACGTTCGCAGAGCGAATGACACTCCGTGCTGCGGCGCAGCTGGACGCCAGTAGCGCTTATCGCAACCACTTGTGTTAACGTACCACAGCAATGCCTCTGCGACGTGCATGGCGTCGTCGCTGGCGGCGCAGTGTATCTGTGTATTGCAGTTTGAAGGTGATTGATATTGACTTGGCTGGGCAGTTTAATAAACAGCAATTGATTGGAGGTCCCAATGTCTTTCGTGGACTGCATCTGAACTTCACTTGTGATGTTCAGGCTGTGTTTGGATGTAGTACATGGCTCACACTGGCTGTTGTATGGGGCAACCAAGCAGATTATGGTGGCCTTGAAGCATTTCCAGATGCTAACATTTTGGCTTGGAAGACGTGGAGTATTGCTGAGACTACAGGACTGTACGTAATTCGGTAGTTCCCACTGTGACAGGAGTGGTCAGAAGTGGTGTTGCTCCATGCAGTTCTGAATATTTTATTGACACTCGTCTCAATCTGTTTGTGCGGGCGCTAAAGACCTTGCTGTTGTGTGCCAAAACAAACATCACCATCTCCATCATCTTATGTGGCGATTGTTGTTTCTTGCAGTGTGTTGTTGGTTTTCGCCCAGTGCGAGTGCGTAATTGTTCCCTTCTTAATGTGATATATTATTGATTCAGCTGTTTATTACAGATAATATAATGATTGTTATATATTCAGTATCACTCTAGAATTCTCGGTTCTTAGATATATACTGTAGAAGACGAGTATTTCGTGAATAATTCAGAATCCAAAACATATACCACCATGCTTCAACATTCCTCCACTATGTGAGATACTGCTTTGAAAATCGAGTAGTGTTACACATTTTGTGCATTGTTTGTGCTATAAAGTTGCATGGGAGTGTACATGAAGTTCATGTATGTAATTTGAGGCGTTATCTTCCATTTCAGTTTATAATGAATCACTTTAGGTAAGTACTGAAAGATGATGAAACAATAGCCATACTCCATACTGAAATACCTTCAAGTCAGACTTCATCAGACGAAGATGCTGATTTTATTGGTGACGACCCAGATTACTGTATAACACATTCAGGAATGGTTATTTCTGAAACAAGCTCTTCAGACGAAAATGATGCACCTGAGAAAATACACAATCAAATAATGCACTTGTCATGTTACTGTTTTGGTTGAACTGTATCCAGTTCAACTGCTGATTGAGAGCAAGTACCAGCACATAATGCAGGTGACTAAATTGCAATTCCCACATATGTAACATCACATAAACAGCCTCCACAGTGGAGGAAAACAGGAAAACCCCAACAACCGCCCACAGTTTCCTCAGTAACTGTTCCTGCTGCGCATGTGAGAGACGTAGAGGATTCCATTTCCTATTTGTTCAAATTTTTCGAATCTGATGATGTAATTCATGAGACTGTTATGCAGACTAATCTTTATGCTGAACAGGAGTACCAGAAAAATGACAAACGTTACGAACCCACAACATGTAGGGAGATGTAAACTTTTCTTGGCCTAAACTTTCTCATGGGCGTAAAACCTCAGGCAAGTTACAGGGATTACTGGAACTCTGCACCCAATCTTCGTGATTCCTACATTAGTTCGATGAAGACTGTTCATAGTTTTGGGTGGCTTTTGTCGCATTTGAATCTAAATGACAACAGGTGCATGCCAAAGCAGGGTGAGGTGGGTATGATAAGTTGTACAAGTTAGAACCGTTTTTGTCTATGGTGGGTGACAATTTCAGAAGTGCCTATTATCTAAGTGAATATGTAGGTGTAGGTGAGTCGATGATCAAATTTATAGGCAGGCCATCCTTGAAGCAATACCTACCTAAAAACCAATCAAAATAGTCAACAAAGTGTGGATGTTAGCAGATAAGTCTGGTTATGTACTAAAATTCGACATTTATACTGGTAAAGTAGGCAACACAACGGAAAAATGTCTTGGAGAGAGGATAGTAAAAGAACTGCTGACAGGTCTTGAAGGAAAAAATCGTAGAGTTTTCTTTGACAGTTATTTCACCAGTGTACAACTGATGGAGGATCCGTAAAGGAAACAAATGCATTTATGTGGTACTGTCAATATATCAAGAAAGAATCTGCCTAAGCTGTAACAAGACAAAGAATTGAAACATGATGAATACGACTGGGCTACAAGTGACACTGGGTTGTTTATTGTAAAATGGAAGAAGAAAAGAACAGTGTATTTGTTGTCAAGCTTTCATGACCTAAGAACCACAACAGAAGTACAGTGGAAAGAAAAGAATGGAACTGCAACAAAGCTGTCTGCCTGCCTACTGTTAGTTGAATACAATGAGAATATGAACTATGTGGATAAATTTGATCAAAGGAAATCAACATATGAAATTGATAGGAAGAGCATAAAATGGTGGCCTCGTATCTTCTGGTACTTTATTGACGCAAATGCCATGAATGCCTTTGTGCTTTACAAGAGACGGAAGCTTGAAACAATAACGACGAAGATTTTTCGGAGGGAAGTCTCCAGAAGTCTTGTGAGCAACGCCTTGGTTGCTTCAAGGTACAGAGGCAGGCACCTGAGCAACCTAGTAGAAATTAGCAAAAAGAAAGCTCATGTGCGCAAAAGTTTGAGAACAGAAAGTTCAGCACACCAGTCACAAAGAACTCCCAAGACTACCACACTGCTTAAAGTCTTACGAGTTGCAGGTTCCTCTATTTCTGCAAGAACAGATCCTGCATCCAATACTGCAATGTAACTTGAGGGGTGGTGGTACACATAATGTACCAGCATTGTTTTCGAAAGATTCTTTTGAAATACATCACAATTTCTATTAATGGTTTTATTATAATCAAATTATATTACTATTAACCAAATTTTTATAAATTTGTTCAACAAATAAAAGTTTTGTGCAGTAAGGGTAGAAATTTGCCTCATACCCTTGTCCATGAAAGAGTTAAGCATCTCCACAGGTTCTAACCATGGGCAATGTAACTACTTTGGTGCGAGCTCTGTGGAACATACAAGCATCAAAGACCTTAGCGGGGGTCGGAGGTCCGCACAAATTGTCAAGTATGAATACCTGCGCGAGAACACCGGCAACAGGCGTCTAAAGCTAGCGAAATGAGGGATGCTCAACTACCTGACCTACCGATAGATGGCTCTACCGCCAAGCTACCACTAGCTTTAGACGCTGCTAACGACTCTTCATTTGCAGTATCCCTAAAAACCACAGTTAACCTATCTTCTCTGGTGACGTAGTTATTTTTCATATATGTGAATGTTGATTCGTCGCGAGTGATAATGCCAATCCTTTGCTTGAATCTATTCCGAGTGATTTTGTTATATTTTTAGTTCCCTTGCCCCTCAAAGTATTTCTTCTCCAATAGTTATCACACACCATTTTTTGTATGTGATGGTCTTGATCCATATTGTAATACTTTAGTACATAATTACAATGCCCAAATATCCTTAATGACGTCGTAGCGTACCAACTACAGTTTTTGGCTAGTAATGTGAAGGTCCTGCGTTCAATACCCAGGCAGTACTCACTGAAGTTTTTATCTGGTGGAAAGATCTGGAAGGAGGTTCCTTCTGCCTTGGGAAACCAACAGAAAAGCTACTTGAATATAATAGGAGCAAAACTGACACTCAAATCGCTAAGGTAACAGTTTACGTTGTGACATTACAGCCTTTATCACTGCGATTTTTAACATGTAAAATTTTTTTTTTCTGTATTCGCGTCAGTATGTGCGAACTTTTAACATATACCAATGAATGTTGTAACCAGATATGTTTGCCGCGCTCCTGAAAAGCGCAGAATATCACGATAGCTATAAACTGTTATACGCTGCTGTCGATCAGTAAAAAAAAAACGCTGCACCTATGTTTCAAAAATAACAATTGCCAATTTTTTACTTCTGCAGGGAGCCGCGCCGCTCTCTAGCTGTTCTTCTGTGAATGTGTTGCGAGTCAGACACAAAAGTATTGTGCTCCATACTGATATAATCATTTTATTGTAACTTTAAGAGTTTAAGTGATTAAAAAATATATGTAGCCACAAACAAGTGGGAATGTATATCATGAAAATTCGCTCCACCGCCACAATGGGTGGCCATGTTAATGTAAGTTTCCGTTTCATAATATAATACTTGAAGCCTTGAAGTTTATTTAATTTCAAAGAAAATCTCTCAACCTTATTTTAATGAATTATACTTGTGATAATCTTTCCTGTTTAAAAGATTTATGCAGCTTATGATCCAGCATGTGTTCTGTCGGAACAGGAGGCTGTCGTGACGACATCGTTATAGTACTTATTCCAAGTTCTTTCAGTTCCGTTTATATGTTCGTACAAATCCAATTAGTTGGTCCCTTAGATTTCTTTCATGTAACTTCTGTCTGTTTTCTCCGGGCGATCTTCCTCCAAAGAAAAAAAATTTCTGTTCATTTTTTAGTAATTTTCGATATCGCGAATGAGAAAAGACAGCCGCCTCCTGCTCCGAACGGAACACCACGGCTTTTCTAACGTCGGAGAGTACCGCACGAATTTTCCGCTAAAAGGTAATAGAATTTCTTAAAGCTGGATCAATTACACATGTTGCTGCTGTTCTCCGACAAATCTGGTGTGATTAATAGTAATTTATTCTGTCACGACAAAAAGAACCAATTTTATTTTTACCAAAGCAACAAAGCTTTCAATTAAATTACTAAAAAAAAAAATCATACCAGATCTGGTGCCCGAACAGGGACTTGACTAAAATATTGAAAGTGTCAAGGTACTAATATATGATAAAATTACGGATGAGCAATAAATATACGCAATATTGAAGGACGCGGTATTTACACAAATATCTTGGGATTTAATAAGACGCAGATTTGCAGTTTTGAAGACAACGCTGAGTGAGTACCAAATTTTCGTTTGCCATAGTTCTGTCTAAAGAGTAGCTCATTTGACCTTCAAATTCGACCTCACTCTATCCTTTCTGTAGCTTAACGTAAAAAACCACTTTTTTTCTACGTAAATATTTGAACATTTTCTGTAACCTTTTGCTTGGACTATTTGTTTTATACTGTAGTTAGTATTCTCGTGTAAGTTCAAGATGGATGCCATTTCCGTCTTTTCTGTGTAACAGCGTTGGCAATCAACAGTTTCAACGGCGTTGACTCCATCTTGTCTTTTTGCTACAGACGTGTGTCAGTTATTACCCACGTAACATTAGACAGTTGACGAACGCGCCGCGACTTTAACTTGCGCGGCAAGAATAATTGACAATCAGAATTTCAGTTGGCAGTACCCATTTTAAGTTGGCAATAGTTGAATTTCATTATGGCCGACGGACAATCGAGCGCGAACTCTGCAGACGAAAGCGACGGCACTGTTAACAAACATTACCGACTCCGCTCACGCGGAACGACGGCCAGGACAGACGACAGACAAGAGGTAGTTAACGTGGACGACACTCAGCAGGAAACACCCACCTCCTCGATAACGGTATCAATTGACATTGTCAAAATGTTACAGGAATTGATACTAGACAGACAGCAGAGGGAACAGTGCGAACGTGATCGCGAACAACGTGAGAAAGACAGAGACAAATTTTTGTCAGAGTTGAAAACGGACATGACAACACAGATTGACTCAGTTAGGAATGACGTAAATACCACCATTGATGCGAAAGTAGGTACCCTCACTACGCAAGTAGGCTCTCTCACAGCACAGATAGATTCCGTTAAGGGTGACGTCACGGCGCAAGTAACCACTTTGACAACACAGATAAGCACACTGAATAACAAAATTGACAACATTGGTCAGAATCTCACAACTTAAATCGAAGCGTGTCGCAAAGAAACCGATTCGGTAAAACTTGCGTATAAAACAGTTGCACGACAGGTAGACGAGTTAGCGACAGCGGTAGCCACTGTAGAATCAAAAGTAAGTGCAATGGCGAATGACATTTCGGACCGAACTGTTGAGGAAAGAGTTAACAGTAGTGTTGCTTCGCACACTAAAGCACTTACCGAACATTACAAAGAATGGATTGATGTACAAGAGAAGCTTGTTGAGGAGAAGGTTACACGTGACTTGAAAGATGTTGTTAAATCCGCAACCTTAGACATATTATCTGCACCCGGCAGTTCAGGAGACAGTGTTTGTACTGAACTAGGCCAAATTAGACGAGTGTTTACCCGGGATTTGCCGGAATGGCGGAAGCAAGTAACAGATGAGATATCCGACCTGAAACAGCAAATTCAAACACTACAGTATGATAACCAGAGTGACGGGAAACACTCACTACCTTCTGAGTCAGATGAACATCAATACCAGACAACACAACACACCACAGTCCATTCCGCGACCGAAAAATGAATTTAACGATTCACGCAACAACAACACTGAACAATTAACACTCACAACCCTCATGAAAGAGGAGAGTGTATTGAAACACAGAGTTTTTCAACCATTCCAACCGGAAAAGCGAAATATTCATCCAGTCGTTTTCCTAAAGAACTTTTCAGGAGTCTTTCCAGCTGCCTGGAATGACAAACAGAGAATACAATTCATTACCGGATACATACAAGGAGAAAGTGCTATATGGGGAACCGAGATGGTTGATAAGTGCAAAACATTTAGCGAGTTTGAGAAGAACTTTTTAAGCAAATTTTGGAGCGCAGGTGTTCAGCAACGCCTACGCAAAGAGGTCTACAACGTCGAACCTTTCCATTCGAACAGTGGCGGACTTCGCCGGTACTTTGAAATGTACTTGAGAAAGATACAATATTGGGACACTCCCATAACAACAAAAGATGTTATTATGATTCTTAAGTCAAAACTACCCATTTCCATACGCGAAAAATTAGTGAACGTGTCAGAGGAAGATCAGGACGCATTTTTATCCGTCCTTGATTCGCTCGATCTTATACGCGAAGACGCGCGTGCGAATGCTAACCGTAAGAACAACAACGCAGGCAAGTATTCGAATGGAAACGGTAGTAATGGAAATGGTTCACACGAAACACAATACGGAAACAAACAGTACAATAACCGCAATAGAGGCCGAAACAATGGTTACCGTAATGGTAAACACAAAAACAAGCATTACGGCAACCAACGGTACAATCCAATATACAACACACAACAACAGTATTACGGGAATGCCCCATACCAATCAAACAATAACGGTAGTAACTTCTACCAGAATGGGAACAAATACAAGGTTAAACGTTGCAACAATCAAAATTGCGGAGGTCAGCTACCTCCACCACAACCCTATGGGCAGCCACAACACCAGCAACATCAGCAATACATGCCTCAGCAACAACCATTCATGCAACAACAACAGTACACGCCACCACAACAGGACTTTAGATACAATAACAATAAACCAAGAAAACAATACAATCCACCGGTATATTTTACGCAGGCAAGTAATGTACCGATTTTTCAGTCTGGTAACCAAGTGCAGTACCAACAAGGGTTTGATACAAATCAACACACACAATGGGTAAAAAACCAGCGAGAATGGTCAAGTGATGTGACAGAAGAATCAAATCAGTCGCATCACAAGAAAGCGGAAAACTAAAGCCAGCACCTTTTCGCCTCCTTGGGGATGCTGCGGGACATAATGGGGGAAAACTCGACCTTGAACGACTTAACGTAATACGTTATGATCGCGACACTGACTTGAGAGACGATTTGTTGCAGGAAAATATTGAGACAGACTTGAATGACGTATGGGAAGACGAAGTACAAGCAATGACTAAAATTTACATAGCCAATACACCAATAGATGTTATTATTGATACTGGTGCAAACGTAAATGCTTTATCACTATTTATGTTTAAGAAAGTTTCTGCAGGGATGAAAATTTTAACGTTACCAGTACAAGGTTGTTCAGTAACAGGAGCGGTAGGATCTTTATCACAGCGAGTCAATTTGCAAGCTCAGGTACCGATAAGGATTAATTCTACTTCTTTCATGTGTGTATTTCTAGTAGTTAAGAATTTGTCAGTGTCATGCTTATTAGGAATGGAGTTCCTGAGGAAGAATAAGGCAATGATTGATATAGAAAAGGGTATCTGTACAATCCGAGTAGGTGAACAGGAGGTAACGCTGCAATTGTTGCGCGGCAAGGTCAAAAGAGTCAACACTAAGCACAAAGTTAAGGTACGCAGACTGGTACAGCGAATTTTTTTGAACCAAGCACACATGACAAGACAGGGTAACAGTTGGACGGATTTTGATACTGATGATGGATTTCCGACTAGAGAAGAGATTTTGAATAAAGTAAGCGAATCAAGTGAACTAGATTACATACAAAGGTAAGGTTTACTGCACTTACTTATGAGGTATCTTCATGTCTTTTCTTCGAAACCTGGAGTAATACGTGACTACGAATATGACATGAAGGTCGCTCCCCATTCTACTTTCTGCAAGACAACGTACCCTGTCCCGTATGCAAGGCGCGAGGCTGTGAAAAATGAAGTACGTAAAATGCTTAAGTGGGAGATCATTGAACCGTCAGACTCACCTTACAGTAGTCCGTTATTGCCAGTTTTGAAGCAGGATGGTAGTGTACGTATAGTTTTGGATGCAAGAAACATAAATAAAATAATTATTCCAGCAAGAACTCGACCTGAGGCTATGGATGAACAATTACAAAGGTTTCATGGAGTAAAATTCCTCACGTCGGTAGACTTGAGATCGAGCTACTGGCAGGTCAAGATGACACCACAGTCTCGAAAATATACAGCACTTGATCATGTATTAGGGCCTGAACTGTTGGATCGAGTAACAGTGTATGTTGATGACTTACTGATTGCTACGAAATCTTGGGAAGAACATTTAGACATAATAAGCAAAGTTTTCCAGAGGTTTGTTGACTATGGAGTCACAGCTAATCTACATAAGTCTAAATTTGGTAAAAGGGAGATTAAATTTTTAGGACATCTTGTATCATCACAGGGAATTACCCCAGATCCAGACAAACTAGCAGCTATTAAAAACTTTCCTGTTCCTTCTTCTAAACGCCAGTTGAAAGGCTTCCTCGGAATGACTTCCTTTTTTCAGAAAGTTTATTTCGAACCAGTCGATGAACAGTCAAGCATTGCATGGTCTTCTAAAGAAAAATACTCACTAGCATTGGACGCCAGAGTGTCAGGCAGATTTTGATCGCATTAAACAAGCACTTCTTAACAGCAATATTTTGTTCAATCCAGACATGGATAAAGAATTCTGTATTTCGTCAGATGATTCATTTCAGGGGCTTGGTTCTTGTTTGTTTCAAATAGAAGTAATTGATGGAAAAGAAGAGATAAGAGTTATCAGCTTTGCAAGTAGGGTTGTCACAGAATGTGAGAGGTCATACTCGGTGACAGAGTTGGAGGCTCTGGCCGTTGGATGGTCCTTTAAAAGGTTCAATTACTACATCCATGGTCGGAAAATTAAGGTCTTTTCTGATCACCAAGCTCTTAGTTTCTTGCTCTCGTGTAAACTTCTTCATCCTCGTCTTACACGATAGAGTCTCTTCTTGCAAGAGTATGATTTCGAAATAGTATACATCAAGGTTAAAAACAACATTATCGCGGATGCTTTGTCATGCATGCCACAAGGACTTCCCGAGTCCAGTGAACTTATCGAGCAGATGTCTAACTACCGAATTCTTCTAATGAAAGACCCACTACATAGAAAGTATTTCCTTCAGCTCTGCAAGCAGATGCGTATACTCCAAGAAACAGATCCCAAATGGCGTAAGGTCAAACAACTTCTTCTAACAAAACCCGATCACCACTTGTCCAAATTTTATAAACTACACAACGATGTTTTATTCCATCGAACTTCTCTCCTCTCTGGTAGATGGTGTGTGTGTATACCACACGCATACGTTGAACACCTTATCTGGTACACACATCTTTCCTGGGGTCATTATGGACCTGAAAAATGCAAACGAAAGATTTCTGCGTATTGCTATGTACCAAACTTGCACCATCGAATCCATAAGTTGTTAAGTACATGTCTTATCTGCCAGAAGGCAAAACCCTTCAACTATTCGAACCTAATTCCTCTGAATCCAATTATTACTGAGAGACCAAATCAAGTTCTGGCCCTTGATCTCGCCGGCCCCCTGCCGCAAGGGAGGGGAGGGGTGAAATACCTAGTCGCATTGATGGATCTTTTCACAAAACATGTGAGACTTTATGCAGTGAAATCCTCCAGTGCACTTCCGATCATCCGTCGAATCGAACAAGACTATTTTCCTCGATTTGGCAAGCCGGAGGCCTTTCTATCAGATAATGCATCGAATTTCACTGGCAGACAATGGCGCAATTTTCTTGCCAGACATGGCATCAAACAAATACTTATATCTCGTTTCAGACCGCAATCTAATCCCACCAAACGTATCTTCAAAGAGTTCAGTAGATTCATTCGAACCTACATACCTAATCGACAAACCCGTTGGATTGACTTTGTATCTTCATTCGAGCAGATTGTCAACAATCTTCCACACTTCTCAACTGGATTTACACCTGCGGAATTAATGACGAGTCATCGGGAAAGAAATGAATGGTTAGATCACATACCTAAAATTGTAGAACCAGAATTAGATTTAGATGCAAAACTCAGGCAAGCATTGATATCCTTAGCTGTACAGGCGAATCTACGCAAGAAGTGTTATGACAAGAAGGTATCTAAGGCTCTTACATATGATATTAATGAAAAGGTGCTTTTACGGACACATTTTAAGCCATCAAAGTTGTTGAAAAGAAATCGGAAATGGAGGCTATTGAACGACGGACCATTTGTAGTAATTAGAAAACCACATACAGGATGTTATCTAATAGCGGATCCAGCATCTGGCAGAATTAAAGGATTGTATCACCACCAGGATCTCAAGAAGTATAACGAGGCAAAGTAACAAGCAAAGAAACATTAGCCTAAGGTTTAACCTGTGAAACACTTCGGTATTCAAACACACCAATACGAGTACTCACACTTTGGCGAAAAACTATGGAGGTAATTGAAGATTTGATTTATTATGGCGCACGAAAAGGAAAGAACATTCCATTTGAGAGGACAAATTCTCAGTTAGTTTTAAGTTAGTCATAGGTGTAAGCAGTCCAAGTTGGCTGTTGGCATTGAGAAATGCCGTTATTGGTGAAAGGAGATACGGAAGGAAGTAGCAGATTGCCACCTTCCAACTCCAATGAATATATATGTATGTGAAATATTAGGTTAAGCAGTTTTTTTTTCAGCCCTCAAGATGGAATGTTAGTCTTTAAGTGTACAGAGTACAGCCTATAGCGTGTAAACTGTGCGTTATTGTAACACCACCATGAACTATACCTTTTGTTAGCGCGATCTTCAAAATTAAACAGATTTGTGTAGCCAAGTGTTTGAACTGTCAAAAGCAGTAAATAACAGAGAGAGGGAGTATCACATAGTATTTGATAGTTTTCAGGAGATTCAATCTCAGATTCAAAGTATCATCTACGAACAGTAAGCCTCATAAAGATTTAATAGCTAAGCAACAAAGCATTTCCTTTATTCTGTTTTACAACAGCTGTTAGGTCATGTAGTCGAGAGTGCCACTACATGGAAACATATACGTCGTACTGACAAGTCTGAAGTATTCCTGATGGTAAACGTTTCTTCTTTAAACATGTAAGATGCACTAAAGTAATTAGCTATTTCACAGCCAAGCCCGACAATCGCCCAGAAGGAAGCGTGAGAAACTAGAAAGCTGTCACCAGATATGACTCACATTATAATAATAAAACTAAGATCTGATATTAGATTAAAGAATAGCCACTTGAAGGCACACGTGACGCATGTCATGCATCTAAGGTCACAAAAATATCCTAGTGTAGTTGTGCTAGAATTTGTATATGTGTATAGTGTATTTATGTTCATATTTGATCCTCTCCTCTTCCACTTCCCCATCCTATCCCATTAAAAAAAAAGTGAGGATTAGAATTTGACAGGCTCATCTGAGTGCTCTTTAGACGGTTGAAGTGGAAACGAAATTTGTGGGAGAGATCCGTTAGCGAAAGTTTTGTTCTAATCGCGTATCGCGAGTAGCAATGTTGAGGGATTATAATACATTCCACGAGTAGTACTTGCAGCCAGTAACTTCATGAAGCATGAATCTTCTGGAGAGAAATGCATCAGTATGCTCGACCAGTAGAGACAGAATTTGTTCAATCTGTGCTCTACATAAACAGCGACACTAAATTTTGAAGAGAAACGAAATAACAAGCTGCTTAAAAGATTTGTTTTTAAAAAAATTTTACCTTTGTAAAAGGGAGAGAGAATAACCGAAATAATCGTGCCTTGATGCACAAGTAGTGGTATTCAATACGCTAATCCGGCGTAGCGTGACTGAAAAGGTTAACAGAATTTTGTGACTGTAAGCAAACTTAAGAAATGTATGTATGTATGTATGTATGTAGTTTATGGACATTGTTTAATCTTGTAATGTATTTACCTGTGAGTAACTTGAACTGTGAACTTTGAAATCACAATGTGAGATGGGAGATGTGAATTTGCAGACACTCTAAGACGTTCTAAACAAAATGCGAGTGATAAAGTGTACAAAATACATGTGCAGTGACATGTGTACACGCAAGTGCAGGTAGTGACAGCGATCACAGCAAAGCATTTTGCAAACTATATGTAAAACGTTGGCTTCACTTACCTGTGTGTAAGCAGCATGGCAGGTCGCAGGGACTGTCGTGTGAAATCCTCGAAACAGACGGTGGTATTTTCTACCCAAGTTTTCGATACGCCGATCGACGATGGAGAAGGACACTAGACGTGTGTTTTCCGCGTGTTCTCATTTTAGCAGAGCGCGAGTGACACACGTTAAACTTCATACGAGCATACACGAGCGCGTGTTGCACTGGACTAGTAACCTGCAACAGCGCGGAGCTGCTTGCAATTGGACTCAACAATTAACATTTGAAACACAACCGACGGGCGCGCTGTGGAGGCGTGTCATTGACCTTAGAATGTTTTCCGTCTCACAACTACGCAAGAGACATTGCTAAAGCTACCAAAGTGAAACTTAATTATGAACTTTATTTATTCTGTAAAAAGAGAAGTCTTAGCTTCAAATTAATTTCCATTTAATCAGTCACGTCGGATATTTTGCGATAGATAGTTAAATAAAGACAAGGCATTACTGAGCACTGAAACGTTAACTGGAAGGGAAGGTTATCAATCCTGTCCAGAATCCTATAAAACCTTTACCTGTAAGTCTACATTATAGCACGAACCTAATACAGGTTTCTTTCTGTTTATTTGCATGTAAACGACATGACGCTTGATGCGAGACACTAGAGAGGCAACACGAGCGAACACAAAAAAAACGCTACCCAGGGTCGTGACCTCTCGGACGACGCCGCTCACCGAACGAGAATAGACGTTGCAGACTCCGGTTAAGTGAGCGCGTGACAAATAAAAGTGTACAGTGTAGTGTCAAGTGAAACGTCCTGATTAACGACATTCTAAAAAAAAATCAAATGAAACGGATAAAAAACATTACGAGACCAAGCAGGTCACAGACAATTTTAGAGGTCTGTTTAAGTAATTATTTCAATGTATCTGTGTATGTTTGTCTACTGACATGTTTTGTTTTCTATATAGAGTATTATTCATTTATCTTTGTGTGTGTTAGACTTAAGATTGTTTTTTGTCATATTTTGTTTCACAGTAACAGCAATTAAGATAACAGTGCAAGGACACCTTACAATGAACTGAGAGAAGTGCCAAAGTGCACAAAAGACACTGAAAGACTATTTGTTTTCATAACTGTACTGGAAGCATAAAATAACTAGATGACAAACTCATTCCAATTGTATGTTAGAACGAAAGTAAACAGATGATAAAACACAGTAATGTCTTGAAACTACATGTGAGTCCTGATGATCCTTCCGGAATCATCATGCCTCACATGGGAGGCATTGTGACATTACAGCCTTTATCACTGCGATTTTTAACATGTAAAATTTTTTTTTCTGTATTCGCGTCAGTATGTGCAAACTTTTAACATATACCAATGAATGTTGTAACCAGATATGTTTGCCGCGCTCCTGAAAAGCGCAGAATATCACGATAGCTATAAACTGTTATACGCTGCTATCGATCAGTAAAAAAAAAAACGCTGCACCTATGTTTCAAAAATAACAATTGCCAATTTTTTACTTCTGCAGGGAGCCGCGCCGCTCTCTAGCTGTTCTTCTGTGAATGTGTTGCGAGTCGGACGCAAAAGTATTGTGCTCCATACTGATATAATCATTTTATTGTAACTTTAAGAGTTTAAGTGATTAAAAAATATATGTAGCCACAAACAAGCGAGAATGTATATCATGAAAATTCGCTCCACCGCCACAATGGGTGGCCATGTTAATGTAAGTTTCCGTTTCATAATATAATACTTGAAGCCTTGAAGTTTATTTAATTTCAAAGAAAATCTCTCAACCTTATTTTAATGAATTATACTTGTGATAATCTTTCCTGTTTAAAAGATTTATGCAGCTTATGATCCAGCATGTGTTCTGTCGGAACAGGAGGCTGTCGTGACAACATCGTTATAGTACTTATTCCAAGTTCTTTCAGTTCCGTTTATATGTTCGTACAAATCCAATTAGTTGGTCCCTTAGATTTCTTTCATGTAACTTCTGTCTGTTTTCTCCGGGCGATCTTCCTCCAAAGAAAAAAAATTTCTGTTCATTTTTTAGTAATTTTCGATATCGCGAATGAGAAAAGACAGCCGCCTCCTGCTCCGAACGGAACACCACGGCTTTTCTAACGTCGGAGAGTACCGCACGAATTTTCCGCTAAAAGGTAATAGAATTTCTTAAAGCTGGATCAATTACACATGTTGCTGCTGTTCTCCGACAAATCTGGTGTGATTAATAGTAATTTATTCTGTCACGACAAAAAGAACCAATTTTATTTTTACCAAAGCAACAAAGCTTTCAATTAAATTACTAAAAAAAAATCATACTAGAACGTCGAAAGACGCCGGCACGGTAGCTCAGCGTGTTCGGTCAGAGGGTTAGCTCCCCTCTGTAACAAATAGACTTGGCCACTGTTTCTATGTTTCGATTCGGTGTATCGATACGTGGAACTGTTTCAGTGTTTCGAAACGGCTGTTTCACAGTTTCGAAACAGTGGTGTTTCATTCCGGTCTGTGTCGGATAACAGTACCAGAATCGATATCTAGCCAGCCACAAAATCTGTATCGCCGTTTCAAAATAACGCTGTTTCAGTCCACTTGTGCTTGGAACAGACTAATTGTACCGAAACAGTGATGTTTCATTTCGCTTTGTCTCGGACGAGATTCGCGCATGGCACAGATACGGAAATACGTTTAATGTACTACTTCATCGACCTCTTTCAAGAGTGTCGAAATTTTTTTGATACGCAACAGCATGAAGCTTAAGATTTCCGAAAATAAAGCTTCGTTTCTAATTGACTGCTCTATTCCGAAATGGCGTAATATATGCTTTATCAACACTAACAAACAATAAAATAAAGCACACTATTCGCATTCATAATAATAAAAGTGTGAAAAACATTCAGTTAAATTACACATCTCCTATAACATATCCTTCTCTGTTGATGTACAGTAATCATATTAAAAAACGTAAGTAAACCTACAACATTTTGAATTAAAAAAGTCGTAGAGTGGCAGTTTTTATGGACATACACATAAATTGGATGTACTTTCAAGCAATGTGATTGATGGTTCATTGATGATGCAATGGTGAACTGGAAGGGCTGGGAAACATGGTGGATTTATAATAATGATTCGAAACACCTCGAGGGACAAAATTTTTTCTCTTATATTTTGTTATTTATTCGAATTATGTGGCTTTATTTGTGGGTCTATAGTCAATGTGCCTATTCTCCAGAATGATTTCTTTTGTGTGCATGGATATTATCAGGCTGGGTATATATTATCCATACTAACGAAATGTGGGAATCCCAGTGCGCGTATCAGTTGTTTCTGTAATTTGTTCCCACCTCCAGTACTGTTCGTGTTGGTTCTGCTGTCTTCAGCTATGGCATTACAATGCCCGGTGTGGGATTATTTTATGAAGATAAATCCTGAGAAAATTAAATGTAACTTGTGCTCAGTAGTGTTGTCATTTAAAGGTAGTTCAACTTCTTGCTTAATCAGACACTTGCAACATAAGCATCCAACAGTTGATTTAAGTGAAACTCGTTCGAAATCAGTTTTTATGAATCTGGGCAGTGACGAAACCAGTTCAGTTTCCACAGCAACTGTTCAGGAATATGCTATTTCAGTGCCTGTGCGTCAAGATGAACAATGTGTGCAAGAAATACCCAGCACTTCCACCAGTTCAGTATGGTTAGGTATGGTAGACAAACTAAGATTACTGGATTTGCATCAAGACCAGTGCAGTCATCCAAACGAGCCAAAATAGACGAAAAGATTTTAAGCCTTGTTGTTAAAGAATACCTTCCATTTAATGTAGTTGAGAGTGTAAAGTTTAGAAAAATGACTTATTTATTAAATGAAAACTGTATACCACCAAGTAGAAAAACACTCTCCCACAGTTTACTCTCTCAAGTGTTCGACAGCACACTAGTGCGAGTAAGATCTGCAGTGCAAGCTGCATCCTACGTCTCCATTACAACTGATGGATTGACATCTGTGAAAAATGAGAATTATATTGCAGTGACTGCTCACTTCATTGATGAAACTGCAATCTGAAGTCATATTTGTTATCTAGTTTTAAATTCCATGACAAGCATACAGCAGAAAACATTTCCAGTGAATTACAAAATGTGACTTCAACTAGGGGTATTAACAATAAAATTGTAGCTTGCACTATAGATAATGCACCTAATATGATGAAGGCAGTGATGACGTGCAAAAGGTGGGATGTACCCTGTTTTGCACATTCACTGAATTTAATTGTGCAAGCAGGCCTTGAACCAATTACAGACACAAGGGCAAAAGTGAAGTCAATAGTGGAATTTTTCAAAAGAAGTCCTCAAGCACTTGAGAAATTACACAATATTCAGAAGGAAATGGGCTTCCCAATTTTAACACCGAAACAAGATATCCCTATGAGATGGAATTCCACATATGAAATGTTTGACAGGCTTTTGAAAAACAAAGACCCTTTGCAAAGCACCCTCGTCATCCTCAGTGTGGATTCACAAACAAAACTGTCAAATGAAGACTGGTCAGTTATTGAAAAATCTTGTGAAATACCATCTTCTTTTGAACAAGTTACAACAGAAATTAGCAGTGAAAGAAATGTAACCTTGTCAAAAGTTGTCTTATTAAGCAAAGGTTTACAAAGTCATTGTCTGAGACTGAAAAACTCAGATCACAACAATGAAGCCACTAATACAGTAATTGCTAAACATGAGGATGGAAAGTTTGCAGATAAAGCAATTGCTTGTGAAGCAACATTATTGGATCCTCGCTTCAGGGAGCATGGTTTTCCAAAAACTGAGCATCGATTAAAAGAAACAAAAGATGCCATAATTGACAAGTGCTGTGCAATACGACAGGTACCCACTCGGTGTTCTACAGAAAATCCACCACCAGCCACACCAGTTGAGGTGAGCACATTCACCTCTAGCAGTGGCAACATTTGGCAAGATTTTGACCAAGCTGTAGGTGGCTTGATCCAAAGTGTAGACAATCCACGTGCTGCAAGTATAGTCGAGCTTGATAAATATATGAAGATGCCACTGATACACAGATCACAAGATCCATTGCTGTCGTGTAAAGAAAATCAAGTGTTGTTTCCTACACTGTTTGCAATAATCAAACGACGTCTTTGTATTATGGCCACCTCTGTTCCATATGAGCGCATATTTTCAAAGCAGAGGCAAACAATAACAGACAGACAGACAATCCCGTCTTTCAAGCAAAAAAGTATAAAAAATGATATTTCTAAACTACAACTTAGAATAGGTACAGCAGATCTACACAGAAATGAAACAGTAAAATTTCAATTGATTTTGTTCTTCTCAGGACAGAGTGCACTGAATTTATATTTGGTTGTATTTTGTTTAGTCCACTAAACTGTGCATGTAGCTACCTTACAAGAACATTTTTCTCAAATTCGTTGCCCACAGAAGACACGTTTTTGCTCACCATTCATTGAGTTTAATTTTTTTTGAGTATGGTATTTATTCTTTTATGTGTTTGAGAGTAATTATCCGATTTGTGTATGTATATGTTTGTGTGGATATTTTTGTAAATCTGCTATGTTTCGTTATTACGCTATAGGCATCTTGATACTTGTGTGTGATAAATAATTCTCAGGCAAATCAACAATGGTACTTCGATACTTTTTTTGCGTTCAGATACTGTGATAAAAATTGCATTTCAACAACAACGTAATTTCATCTCTGATTTCCAGGGGAAGTTTATAATAAAATGGCAATACATCTGCTTGCTGTGAGTACTTCAGGGAACTCCATGTTCCTGTACCTCAAACAAACTTCTTACCAAGAACTATAAGTGGTGTAGAGGCAGATCTGCCATGATACAGGTATCACAAAGGCATTACACTGTAGGAATTGTTTTAAATTTTCGTCTGGATTTTATACTTCAAAGAAACATACCTATCTCTGCATTTCAGTTACCTTGAAATGTTTTACAATTCTATCAAGTGTAGTCACTATGAGATGTAGCCAGCTAACTTGTGAATGTTTGATGAGAAACTGCCATACTTGACCATTGTGCTATATCATCCAGTCTGTTAAGGTAATTTTTTGATCTGTGTGCATCAGTCACTTTGCATCCTGTTATGGGTGACAAACAATGGAAAATTTAACTGCGAGTAGTAAGAGTGTGAGTGGCACGCTCATAAATGTTAATTCCGTACCTCGCTTCCAAGATGTTATCTCAATAAATTATATCTCATGATATGCACTTTTAAGAGCACATACAGATTATCACTCATAAAACCTATCAAAATTATACACTAGAATACAGGGAAACGAGTTTGGCAAAATCTGTTATGCCAAACATATTAAGTCTGACCTCGGCCAATTGGAAAGTATGATAGTCATATGACACGAAAGCAGCGCATTTGCTGCTACTGGAAATATTTGCAATGACCCTTATTGCATAAATAGCTGAACTCAAACGTTTCAGCAGATCATCAATGTGTTTCTTCCAATTTAATCTCTCATCAATGGACACACCTAAAAATTTTGAATATTCTACCTTAGGTATATGCTTCTAATTAAGGTCTATATTTATTAATGGCGTCACACCATTTACTGTAAGGAACTGTATGTACTGTGTCTTATCAAAATTCAGTGAGAGTTCGTTTACAGGAAACCACTTAGTAATTTTCTGAAAGACATTATTGACAATTTCATCAGTTAATTCTTGTTTGTCAGGTGTGATTACTATACTTGTATCATCAACAAAGAGAACTAACTTTGCCTCTTCATGAATATAGAATGGCAAGTCATTAATATATATTAAGAACAACAAAGGACTCAAGACTGCCACTTGTGGACCCCATTCTTGATAGTTCCCCAGTTTGAGGAATGTACTGATCTTTGCATATTATGAGAACTGCTTATTTCAACTTTCTGCACTCTTCCAGTTACATACGAATTAAACCAAACGTGCACTGTCCACTCATACCACAATGCTTGAGCTTGTCTAGCAGAATTTCGTGGTTTACACAATCAAAAGCCTTTGAGAGATCACAAAAAATCCCAATGGGTGGTGTTCGATTATTCAGATCATTCAGAATTTGATTGGTGAAAGCATATATGGCATTTTCTATTGAAAAACCTTTCTGGAAACCAAACTGACATTTTGTTAGTGCTTCATTTTTACAGATATGTGAAGCTACTCTTGAATACCTTACTTTCTCAAAAATTTTGGATAAAGCTGTTAGAAGGGAGATTGGACGGTAATTGTTGACATCAGATCTATCCCCTTTTTTATGCAAAGGAATAACAATAGCATATTTCAGTCTATCAGAGATAATGCCCTGTTCCAGAGAGCTATTACACAGGTGGCTGAGAATCTTATCTGTTGAGAATAAGCTTTTAGTATTTTGCTGGAAATGCCATCAATTCCATGTGAGTTTTTGCTTTTAAGCAAGTTTATTATTTTCCTAATTTCAGAGGGAGAAGTGGGTGAGATTTCAATTGTATCAAATTGCATAGGTATGGCCTCTTCCATTAACAGCCTAGCATCTTCTAATGAACACCTGGATCCTACTATATCCACAACATTTAGAAAATGATTATTAAAAATATTTTCAACTTCTAACTCTTTGTTCGTAAAGTTTTCATTCAATTTGATGGTAATACTGTCTTCCTTTGCTCTTGGTTGACCTGTTTCTCTTATATAATATTCCAAATTGTTTTAATTTTATTATCAGAGTTGCTGATTTCAGACATGATACACATACTTCTGGATTATTAATAACTTTTCTTAATATAGCACAGTAGTTTTTATAATGTTTGATAGTTTCTGGGTCACTACTCTTTCTTGCTGTCAGATACATTTCCCTTTTCCGGTTATAAGATATTTTTATACCGTTAGCAAGCCATGGTTTGTTACATGGTTTCTAACGAGTATATTTACCTATTTTCTTGGGGAAGCAGTTTTCAAATGCATTTACAAAAGTGTCATGAAATAAATTATATTTTAAATTGGCATCCGGTTCACGGTACACCTCATCCCAGTCTAACTGCTGTAGCCTTTCCCTGAAATTTGCAATTGTTAAATCGTTGACTGAACATACTACTTTGGAGGACTGTTTAGTACTGCTGAATGGAGCTATGTCATATATTGTAACTAGCTGTGCATCATGATCAGAAAGACCATTCTCAACAGGCTGAGCATTTATCTGGTTAAACTTATCTTGGTCTATAAAGAAGTTATCTATCAGTGAGCTGCTATCATTTACCATCCAAGTAGGAAAATCAATAACGGGTGTCAAATTGAAAGAACCGAGTAGTACTTCAAGGTCATTTTTCCTATTACCCTCTTTCAGAGAATCTACATTGAAGTCCCCACAAATAATAATTTGTTTTCCCCTGTCTGACAGATAGCAAAACAAGGAGTCCAAATTTTTCAGAAATAGATGAAAATTTCCTGATGGGGACCTATATACAGTTACAATTATAAATGTGCCTTTATTTAATTTAAGCTCACAGGCACATGCTTCTATATGTTTCTCTACACAAATCTTTTTGTTTCTATACTTTTTGCACAATGATAATTTTTGACATATATGGCAACTCCTCCTTTCTCCATATTTTCTCTAATTACATGTGCAGAGAGCTTCTATCCACTAATATTTACCTTATCCATATCAGTAACAATGTGATGCTCAGACAGACATAGTATATCTATTTCATCCTCAGCTTCTAAATCTTCTAAACAAACGAGAAGCTCATCTATTTTATTCTTTAAACTCCTAATATTTTGATGAAATATACCTATATTATTTTTAATTATACTTTTATGAGAACCTTTCCTTATTCTGACATTTACAGTACTCTCCTGTCTGAGTTTCTCATTGTGCTTAGGCCTAGTTCCTATACCAGTGGTCACATGGTGTTCAGAGAGGCAGGTTATGTCAACTGGGTTGGGTGACTTTAATTCATCAAAGCAATTACCTAGGACTGAGATACAACTTGGTGGAGATAAAATTTCTGGTGACTGGTGAAAATGTATAATTGACAGCTGTGATTGGTTATCCAATGTACTAGAATTGTCCTGCTTAATTTCTTTCCTAAACTGAAAATTTGTTTCAATCCTGACCTCTCGTAGAACTTGACATCTTTCTGTCTTACCTATCCTAAGAAAGGTGCTGCTCCAACACCTGTAACCACTGGTATTTTACCATTCATGGCAGTGCCTCACCACCTTAAACTTCCTGCTATTACCCCAGCCAGTTTACCCTTCCCTTTCTTGTTGAGATGTAGGCCGTGCCTGGTATGGTCCCACCTACTGAGAGAATCAACAGGAACCACACCAATATGAGCCCCCGCACCCGACCCAAGCAGCTGTTCCAACTCCAAATTAACTCTCTGTAATAAAAAAACTGAATTAATCGATCAACAAGAACTTAAATGGATGTCTTACGATGTCCGCACCGAGCAGATGCAACGACCAAAAGCGAACAAAATGAGATTAAAAAAAAAAGCGTGTTCGGTTAGAGGGTTGGCTACCCTGTATAATAAAAGTACCGAGTTAATGGGTCAACGACGAACTGAAACGGGTGTCTCGCGCCGTCCGCCCCGAGTAGATACAACGAACGAAAACGAACAAAACGAGATTAAAAAAAAAAAAAGGTTAACGCGCTGGAATGCCAAACAGAAGTACACGGGTTCGCGCACGGATGGGTGAAAAAATTAAAAGAAAAAGACTTGCTTCAGGATAGGTGACACATTTGTTAACAGCAGAAGCATTAGCCTTTATTTTTTCGGGTTAGTGAGCGAGATACTCTATGCATTACAACTACAGATCTTATTCTTTCCAAGATTCCAGACCAGTTCTACAGAATTTAGGTCGAAACTGTGTGGCGGAACTAGGAAGGGAACCTTTCATTGCAAGATTTTTTCACTGTAGTTGGGGTCAAGCCTGTTCTGCGCATCTACGTCACGCATTCTCCGACAACCAATAATCGTTCAGTACTGTTCTCAGATCTCTGCTGTGAAAGTGGTTGCCATCGTGAGCATTAAACGCGACAGTAGTTATTCAGTAAACTTTTATTCCATTTCTTGCGAGTTATGACGGTCGATGGTAGAGATAAGCAACAAATTCGCACAGGCAAGTGAGAGTCATAATTTGCAGCAGACACGGTTTTTTCTAGCGCAGCGCACGTGTATGCGCTTACGCCAATCGTCGCTTGAAAGCGGCAAACAGTGCAATCGCCGTCCACCTGCGCGAACAGCCGTCATTCATAGATCAGACTATAAAATAAGCAGGAGTTGGAATTTCTTTGTCGATCCGTATTGGAGGATGCTAAGTTCACCGGACATCGAAAACGATAGAAACCGTATGTCGACTATTCGACTTTTGTAACTTTCGAGAGATTGTGACAGGGTAGCGCTGTGCTCTGCGCCATTCGTTTAAATGTGTTTTGCGTTTAAATCGTGTATTGTACTGTGTTTGTGTCCTGTGCGTTGTTTTTCGTTTGCTCGTCTCTAATTATGTGTTCAGCATTCGAGAGACTAATGAGAGAAAAGCTTACCACCATGGAATGCTTTGACACTGCATTCAATCATTTCATACGTCAATCAGTACTAGACACTAACCTTTGGTTAAGATTACATTGAGAAATCCACTTCCCCTCGTATATCATCTCCGGTCGACGATTTTTCTTCAACAATGCCTCATATTTTTCTTTTTGAGTTCGAAATTCAATCATTCTACACATCACTCATTACTGGACACTAAGGCACCTGTCCGAGTGTAAAATTACTTGGAATCATGGTTAATAAAAGACTATCTTGGGATGGACATATAAATTACTTAACTAACAAACTTGCACGAGTTCTCTTTCAGCTATATAAATTAAGAAAAGAAAGTCAGCAAGAGTATGCTGCTACAATCTAATATGTACTTACAAGACCAATTGTATGAAACCATACTAAAATGTTGATAATAAATAAATATTATTTTCGGCGTAAGCATTCAGTCAACAAGCACACAATCTAATCTGGTCGGGACATAAGAAGACATCACTTTTTTACGTGGTGTTTTCAAGGCCACGGTCAGGAATATTTCTATTAATATCCACCTGTTTATTTTGGCGAAATACATATACGCTACCACACTGAGCTGTTTTCAGAATCGCACGTGTCAAAACAAGCCACTAGCTGACGACAGTTTAGAATCCCGAACGTTCGTAAAAGTCGATAGGTGTGATAATCGACTAAAGCGTATATACGTCATAAAGACGTCACATCATATCCAGGTAGGGTGAACTTAGCATCCTCCATCGGAGGATGCTAAGTTCACCGGACTTGGATACGATGTGACGTCATTATGACGTATATACGCTACATCGAAAACGATGGAAACCGTATATCGACTATTCGACCTTTGTGAACTTTCGAGAGATTGTGACAGGGTAGCGCTGTGCTCTGCGCCATTCGTTTAAATGTGTTTTGCGTTCCTTGCGTTTAAATCGTGTATTGTACTGTGTTTGTGTCCTGTGCGTTGTTTTTCGTTTGCTCGTCTCTAATTATGTGTTCAGCATTCGACAGACTAATGAGAGAAAAGCTTACCACCATGGAATGCTTTGACACTATCATACCACCATGAAATGCTTTGACTCTGCATTCAATCATTTCATACGTCAATCGGTGCTAGACACTAACCTTTGGTTAAGATTACATTGAGAAATCCACTTCTCCTCGTATTTCATCTCCGGTTGACGATTTTTCTTCAACAATACCTCGTATTTTTTTTTTTTTTAAGTTCGAAATTCAATTATTCTACACATCAGTCATTACTGGACACTAAGGTACCTGTCTCTGCCGTCCGAGTGTAAAATTACTTGGAATTATGGTTGATAAAATACTATCTTGGGGTGGACATATAAATTACTTAGCTAACAAATTTGCACGAGTTCTCTTTCAGCTATATAAATTAAGAAAAAAAAGTCAGCAAGAGTATGCTGCTACAATCTAATATGTACTTACAAGACCAATTGTATGAAACCATACTAAAATGTTGATAGTAAATAAATATTATTTTCGGCGTAGCATTCAATACAACAATCACACAATCTAATCTGATCGGGACATGAGAAGACTTCAGTTTTTTACGTGGTGTTTTCAAGGCCACGGTCAGGAATATTTCTATTAGTATCCAGCTCTTTTATTTTGCCGAAATACATATACGCTGCCACACTGAGCTGTTTTCGGAATCGTACGTGTCAAGACAAACCACTAGCTGACGACAGTTTAGAATCTCGAACGTTCGTAAAAGTCGATAGGTGTGTTAATCGACTAAAGCGTATAAACGTCATAATGACGTCACATCATATCCTCCGTATTACAGGCGTCGCAATGGATCAAGGTAACGTGACCGTAGAGTCATCTATCGTTTGATCTTGTAGTTGAGCGTGATCCGAGACACCTGGAGTCGTAAGGGATCATGGTAGCTTGACGCTAGAGCCATCTATCGGTAGGTCAGGTAGTTGACCATCCCTCATTTCGCTGGCTTTAGAGTTTAGACGCCTGTGAACACGGCATGGTGTCCAGACAGTGAAGCGTTTGTTTATTGTTGTGCGGCAGTGTTGTGGTGTGACGGTGAAGTGGCAGGTGCCCTGTGTGAGTGTATACGTCTCTAGTGGTAATTTTTTTCGGATTGGTTGTTTTATTGTGTTATAAATTGCTCATTTTCTTTCAGTTTTTGTACGGTTTCCTATGTCATGCTAACGATGTTCATAAATTGTGAGCGATGGGTTTTGAGAACAGGCTGGAAGATAGTTAATTGCCGTTCAAATAAATATTGAATTAGAATACGAAGCGTGAATCCTCGATCGTGCGGCGTCTGATAACCAAACGAAAGGATCATTTTGCTTTTGTAACAGAGAGGGAAATTTACCGAATCTGTTCAAGATTTCCTGTGATTCGAAATGTAAATTTCGGTAATAGAACCATCGCTGTCGTGATAAATTGCCTTGCTTCGTTTTGTCCATATGTCATTCATTGTACTACAGAATTCGTTGTGTACGTGATCTGCTTGCTTTACGTGTAACGAACCATCTAAGCCCCAGAAATAATTAAAATGACTCTCTTCAGTATCTCGATTATTAAACAAACCTGGCAGTAAAACTTGCATGGTGGATGAAGAAATTAGTTAAACAGCACGATATTTTTAATGTAATCAGTGTAATGAATGCCTCTAACTTTTGTTTTTGAAAACCTTATTGGTGTTTCAAAGTGGAATTGCTTCCTTTCAGTAGGTTACTTCTGTGTTAAATGTTCCAAAATGGACAGCTTTGTTTAGTCAGTTTTGTTGACATTTGAGGTATGTTTTGGTTTGAAACAATTGCTGTAATAAAAATAAAATAATCAGTATGTTTCTTCGTCATATTTCCAGTACAATTTAGTTAGTTATCTAAATTTGTAGAAATAAATGGTTCATTGAACTTGATATATTAAATATCTTATTTTTGTTTTACTTAACTTAGGTTCAATGCGTTTTTAACTTACTGTTGATAGGTTTGAACATAGGGGACAAGGTCGCCTCGAGTCAGTGTAAGGAATTGTAGTAACAATTCCTCCAAATATATTGCTGCCACAAATGGTTCCTACAATATAACACTGCATTGACTTAAGTTATACCTGACATTAAAAACGAATAAATAAATATGAAGCTATATGATGCAGTTTACCAACATTCTATCAACTAATCAGATCTTAAAATCTGAAAGAAGATGGAAATGTGGCCCCAAGGTTACTCCAGCTGATAGTGACAAGTGTTACTCTACAAAAGTACACTCTACAAACCACCCTGAAGTGTATGGCAGAGGGTACTTCCCACTCTAATCATACACGAATCACAGGAAGAATGATTGTTTAAATGTCTGTGCTGTGATAAGTCTAATTTTATCTTCGCGATTCCTATGGGAGTGATACATGGAGGGTTGTAATATGTTCCTAGATTCGTCAATTACGGTTCTTCTAAAACCTTTCACAGGAGCTTTATGTGGGATATTTTGTCTGTCTTCAGGGATCTGTCAATTACTTTCTTTCAGCATCTGCATGGTACTGTCCCCTGGGTCGAACAGACCCTTGACCATTCATGTTGCACTTCATTGTATCCAATCAATATCCTGCGATAGTCCCATTTGGAATGATTCCCATGGACTTGGGCAATATTTTAGGATGTGTCGCACAAATATTTTGTAAGCACTCTCCTTTGTAGACTGACTGCACTTCCCTAGTTTCTACCAATGAAGCACAATTTGCCATGTGTGTTACTTATGAAGACTATGTGCCTGTTCAATTTCAAATGCCCTATGGGTCGGCACGCCTAGGTAGCCTATTTGTATGAGTTGACAGATTGCAACTGTAACTCATTGGTGTTACAGGCATATAGTACTACGTGTCTCCATTTTGTGAAGTGCACTGCTTTTTTCCTTGACATTTAAAGTAAGTTGCCAACCTTTGCACTTCTTTGAAACCTTATCAAGATCTGATGGATTATTTCAGACAGTGCAACATTTTGGATAACTGCATCATCTACGAAAAGTCTGAGGATACTATTAACACATGACATGAACAACAAGGATCCCAACACCCTTCTCGTGGCACACCCAAAGTTACTTAAACATGTGCCAATGACTAGTCATCTAAGATTACTTGCCAAGTTCTCCCTACCAAAAAAATCCTCTGTCCAATCACAAATTTCACTTGACACCCGATAGAAATACACTTTGGATAATGGGTGTACTGTGTTGCTGAGTCAAATACTTTTTGGAAATTGAGAAATACTGCATCTACCCTACTGTCTTGATATGTGGCTTTCGGTACGTTAGGTAGGGAAGGTTCGAGTGGGCATTCACCTGATCTACATTTTGGACTCTGTGCCAACACGTGGAGGAGTGAATGTGTTGGAGATATCTCATTGTGCTTGAGCTCAGAATATGTTCTAAGATTCTACAATGGATGTATGTGAAGGATATTTTACTCGTTTTGTGGACCACTTCGGCTATCCTTCTTGTAAATGGGTGTGAGGGATTGGTTGGTTGGTTGATTTGCGGAAGGGACCAAACAGAGTTCATCAGTCCCATTGGATTAGGGAAGGATGTTGGCCATGCCCTTTCAAAGGAACCATCAAGGCATTTTCCTGAAGCAGTTAAGGAAATCCTGGAAAACCTAAATCAGGATGGCCGGACGCAGGTTTGAAACGTCATACTCCCAAATGTAGAGTCCAGTCTGCTAACCACTGTGCCACCTCACTTAGTGTGAGGGATATAAGGTAGTTTATAATTGAAAGAAGGATTGTCTTGGCCACAAATTCAGTATAGAATCTGATGGGAACCCCTTAAAGCCCTAGAGCTTTTCTTCTGTTTTAACTATTTTGTCTCCCTCTGTGGATTCGTGGGTTAGAATAGGCCCGCGGTATTCCTGCTTGTCATAAGAGGCGACTAAAAGGAGTCTCAAATGTTTCGGCCCTTATGTGATGGTCCGCTCTTTGGTTTGACCACCATATCTCAAAATTATTCCGAAGATCGAGCCAATTGGGGAAGGGCTCCTTACTTGGTGTATTGTGTCCATCGTGCATTGAGACCTTTAGCCAGCTTATTCGTCGTTGCATTGCAGTCCCGCTCACTCTCCACCCCTTGGGCGAGGATACATTCCTGAGTGCGATTTCTGTCGTGCAGTCTGCAGTGTCGCTTTCTTTGCTGACGACGACCATGGACCACTCGCTACCTAATCTCCAGCATGGTAGTTAGTCCGTTGTGGTGGGGGCGCCATGTACCCTGTTGGTCGTAGTCCCCTGACAACACAGGGATCTCTCTACTGATGCCTGCGCCATTAACTCCCCATGTATGCCAAGGAGTAGTTGCCTATCTCTCTGGGGCATCAGGACTCCCGGCAATGGACATCCTGCCAGGTGGCCCTTGTTGTGGCTGGGTGGCACCCATGGGTAGGCCCCTTGGTCAAAGTAGGTGGCATCTGGGTGGATGACACGCAGTGTAGCATGGCACATCTTCTCTTGCTGTTGGCCAACCACTAGCAGTCTCTAAGCGTTCAAGGGCTCACTTTAATGCAAACATGTATGACCCCAAATCATTCCCCTCCCTGGCCACACCACACCATGAGAGGAACGGAAGGCTATGAATGACAGCAAGACGTATTCGCCCTGGTATCTAGTCTGTACGAGAGCTGATGGGGAATCCTTTGTGTCCATGAAGCCTCAGTTCTTCGTAGAGCATTTAGAGGATAAGTTTGGGGAGGTGGAGGGCTTGTCAAAAATGCGGTCCGGGTCAGTCTTGATAAAAACAGCATCCTCTGCCCAGTCACTGGCATTACTCACTTGTAAGAAGCTGGGGGGGGGGGGGGGGGTTTCTGTTGCTATCACACCCCATAAAAGCTTAAATATGGTCCAGTGCATTATCTTCCACAGGGACCATCTTTTAAAGTTCGATGACGAGCTGCGCGCCAACTTAGAGCAACGAGGTGTCCATTTCGTCTGGTGCATCCACCAGGGTCCGAGGGATAATCAGGTTTCCACCAGTGCCTTCATCTTGGCCTTCAAGGGTGACACATTACCCGAGAAGGTGAAGATGATGGTCTACCGCTGTGACCTCAAGCCATATATCCCTCCCCCAATGTGGTGCTTCAAGTGTTGGAAGGTCGGCCATATGTCTTCCCACTGTGCTTCCAGCCTCATATGTTGCGATTGTGGTTGTCCATCCCATCCCAATACTCCATGTGCCCCGCCTCCCATCTGTGTCAACTGCGAAGAGCACCATCCCCCTTGCTCGCCGGACTGTAAGATTCTACAGAAGGAGTGGAAAATAATGGACTACAAGAGCCTGGACCGACTGACCTACACTGAGGCTAAATGAAAATTTGAACGGCTTCATCCCAAGCGCATGACGTCATCTTGTGCTGCCACTGTCACTCCTGTTACAGCTCCATTCGTTGCACCACATACAGTCAGCTCTCATTTGCCAATGCAAGCAGGAGTGCTGGGAAAGGTATGTCTCCACCATTGGCCTCCGTACCTCTTCATTGCAGGTTTGGGCCGAGATAAGGCGACTCTATGGCTATCGAACCCCCGTCAGTGTACCTGTGCTTTCACTGAACGGAGCTGTCTGTACTGACTCTGACGCAATTGCAAACTGCTTAGCGGAGCATTTTGCTCAGAGTTCCGTTTCTGCGAGTCACCCACTGGCCTTCCGCTCCCTGAAAGAGCGGTTGGAACAATGGAGCCTTTCATTTCACACGTGCCACCCTGAATCTTACAGTTCTCCATTCAGTGATTATGAATTCCAAAGTGCCCTAGCTACTTGCCCTGATACAGCTCCCGGACCAGATCGCATCCACTGTCAGATGCTCAAAACACCTGTTGGTGGACTGCAAGCGACGCCTCGTAGACCTTTTCAACCGTATCTGGGTTGAGGTGAGTTCCTGTCGCAATGGCGGGAAAGCATAGTAATCCCCATGTTGAAACCTGGCAAGAACCCACTGGAGATGGCCAGCTACCGCCCCATTAGTCTCATCAACATTCTTTACAAGTTGCTCGAACGCATGGTGGGCCTGAAGTTGAGTTGGCTACTTGAGTCTCGGGGCCTTCTGGTGCCATCTCAGGTTGGGTTCCATAAGTGCTGCTCTGCCACCGATAATCTGGTGTGCCTGGAGTCTGCCAGCCGTATGGCCTTTGCCCGCTTTCAGCTTCTGGTCGCCGGCTCTTTGGACATAGGATATGACATGGTGACATCACATCCTCTCTATGCTTCATGGTTGTGGTCCGCTCCCGATTTTCATACAAAATTTTCTGTCACTTACGTGATATGACATGGTGATATGATAGGCATTTGATATGACTTGGTGACATCACATCCTCTCTATGCTTCATGGTTGTGGTCCGCTCCCGATTTTCATACAAAATTTTCTGTCTCTTCATTCCTTCCGCATGAAAGTTGCAGCCTCCCATAGTTCCTCGCGAGTTCAGGAGAATGGGGTACCACAAGGTCTTAAGTGTCTGCCTCTTTTTAATTTCAATTAATGGGCTCATTGTGGCGGTGGGAACGTCTGTCTCAGCTTCCTTGTATGCTGAGAACGTCTGCCTATACTTTAGCTCCACTGGCATTGCAGCTGCTGAACGGCAGCTGCAGGGCGCTATCCACGAGGCGCAGTCTTGGGCTGTAGTGCACGCCTTCCAGTTTTCGGCTGCCAAGACCTGCATTATGCATTTCTGCCGGCGACGCACTGTTCACCCTGAGCCATGGCTTTATCTTGGTGGCGAACCTCTTGCTGTGGTGGGGATGCTCCGGTTTTTGGGATTGGTTTTTGATACCCGGTTGACTTGGCTCCCTCATATTCGGCACCTTAAACAGACGTGCTGGCGGCATCTTAACGCTCTTCATTGCTTGAGTCACACCAGCTGGGGTGCCGATCGGTCTACCCTTCTACGGCTGTACCAGGTGTTAATTCAGTGCCGTCTAGTTTATTGCAGCCTGGCTTATGGTTCGGCATCACCTTTCGCATTGCAGTTGCTTGACCCCATCCTTCGCAGCGGGACCCGAGTCGCCCTGGAGCTTTCCGGACAAGCCCTGTCAACAGCATACTTGTGGAGGCAGGTGTCCCTCCATTGCGGTTCCGGCGCCAATGATTACTGGGCGCTTCTGCTACACACGTTTGTAGCTTGCCCGGGCATCCCAATTATCGTCTCCTGTTCCCTTAATTGGTCATCCATCTTCCGGAACGGCAGCTCCGGTCAGGGTGTACTATCGCGGTTTACATCAGAGCTCTTCTCTCTGGGCTTGAGGTTTTCCATCTTCCACCTCTTTTCCAGGCCCCTCTGCGTATACCCCCGTGGTGTGTGCCCCGTCCATGCATTCGGCTCGATTTGGCACAGGGCCCGAAGGACTCAGTCCCTCCTGAGGCCCTCCGCCACCACTTTCTTTCAATTCTTGCCATGTTTCTAGGCTCTGACTTTATCTGTGCTGACGGTTCGATGGTTGCTGGTCGTGTCAGTTATGCTCTTAGTCTAGGGGATCGTTATGAACAACACTCATTGCCGGCTGGCTGCAGTGTTTTCACTGCCGAGCTGGTCGCCATCTCTCGCACCCTAGAGTATTTCCGTTCCTGCTCAGGTGAGTCCTTCTTTATCTGTAGTGACTCCCTGAGCAGTTTACGAGCTATCGACCAGTGTTTTCCTCGCTCTCGTTTGGTTATGGCTATCCGGGAGTCCCTCCGTACTCTAGCCCATTGCGGCCGCTCTGTGGTCTTTGTGTGGACCCCAGGTCATGCCGGCATCCCGGGAAATGAACGTGTTGACACACGGGCCAAACAGGCTGTTGGTGCACCAGCCTTGGAGACTGGCCTTTCGGAGAGTGACCTCAGGTCAGTTTTGCAGCAGAAGGTACTTCGCACGTGGGGTAAAGAATGGTGCACCCTTCCTTTACCCGAAAAAATTCGGGCCCTCAAGGAGGCTACCGATGCGTGGCACTCCTCCTTGCGGGTCTCTTGCAAGGACTCTGTTGTCCTCTGCCAGCAGCGCATTGGTCATACCTGGATAATACACAGCTATTTATTGCACCACGAGGACCCACGTTTATGTTGCTGCGTGTCAGCTTTGACGGTGGTCCACATCTTGTTGGACTGTCCGTTGTTAACTCTGCTCAGGCAGACGTTTGCACTGCCTGATACGCTTCCTGCACTTTTATCAGATGATATTGCGATGGCAGATTTAGTTTTGAGTTTTATTCGTGCAGGGGGTTTTTATTGCTTGATCTAAGTGTTTGTCCGTTTTGTGTGTTAAGTCTGGCCTTTGGACTACGATTTTAGACTAGGGTTTTTAGTGTGTTTTTTGGTGGTTGGATTTTCCTTTTTTGTTTCTATGGTCGGCCAACCACTGTCACACTCAGTGCGATTTTAATTCCTTTTTTCTGGTCTCTGTCTGTGTCTTTCTTGTCCTGTGTCATCTCTTGTCATCTCCATTGATTGTTCTTATTCTTTGTGGGTGTTTCAAGTTTGTGGAAAAAGGGACCGATGGCCCCTTCAGTCCCACAAACAAACCAACCAACCAACTAACTATTTTGTCAGTTTCTCAGTGCCACTGAATACCTATTTCACACATCTATTTCTTTAGTAACTGTACATCATGGAGGGCCCTTCCCATCACGAACTGTTCCACTGGGTACGTATCTGTTCAATGCATGGTCATTTATTCTTTCAAACTTGCGCCTAGCTCCTGTCCTGAGCTGGAAGTTTAAAGTGCTTTATTGAGATATGATGCTGCTGTTTCTTTATCTAGTTTATAGAACATATAAATCTTTCTGCTTGTTTTGTTTGCCCTTTGACTCTGATAGTCATTGTTGCTGAAACTACCTTGTGGTTGTTGATGCTGGACATCCTCAAAGAGGTCAGGTCTGTTTAGATCTTATCTTTCCATAGTGAGTGGGACTTTGAAATGTAATCAGTGATTAGTCACCTGATTAACCAGTCCTCTGTTTAGGTGGACAAATTGCAGTGGTTTTAACTATTAAGACAGTATTTGACTGGATGGCTTATGATTTAAGGATAAGTGTTAGGATATGGTATTGAATTCTGGAGCAAGATGTAGATCAGGTTTCTCATTGCCTGCAGGGGGACAAAATTGTGGCGAGACAGTGAGTGTTTCCTAACAGTTGCAGATTATTCTGGACTGCACCAATCTTGTGGTCCTGTATTATATAGGACACCATTGGGCACCATGTGACATTACCTAAAAGAGTACATAAAGTGAGTTTATCTCTACTGTGCTGAGAAGGTATCTGTACAGAAATAGCATAGAAAATATAATCATAGAACTGAAGACACCTTAGCAATCATTCTGATAGCCAGCTATTGGGATAATATTATGTAATAAGCAACTAAAACTAAAATCATGAACAGCTTTTTTTGGACAAGACTTGGGACCTAATCAATGTGACTCACAGAATTAATGCTACTTGATAACGGCAGAGTAGAACTTGGCCAGTAGCTAGTGAACTCGACTGTCTGACATTTGTACAACCCCAAGAAAATTGTAGGCTAATGAATTGTACCACTTTTATTTGAACATACTGTAGGTCCTGTTTAGTACTTGAAACAGTAACTAGTATGAGAATAAAACAAATATTTATTACGATATTACAGTACCTGTGTCATTCTGATTACGATACAAAGTTCCTTTGGACATGCATGCATGTCAAATGGTAAGGCGACCACTCGTGATAAATGGGAAATCTGGGTTCAAGTCCCAGTCCCGCACAAATTTTCATTGATGTCATTGCATTCTACAGCAGATGGTTGTCGTTATTCGCAAGTGCGAATTCATCTGACGTAAAATATTTATTATGCAGTTTTACTGAATGGTAGAGCAGCTCTTCAGCCAATCCATTGCATTTTTGATGTCTGCCTCTTTGATGCCCTAGAAATTTAAGCTAATGTAAAACTGTACTGTCACCAGGATGGACCCTTTTTTTCCCAGCTTTGTTTAACATAAATTACATTTATCCTCACAAAACACACACACACACACACACACACACACACACACACACACACACACACAGCTTTTATACTTTCTGAATTTGCTGTAAGAATTCTGTCCTTTATGTTTAAAACAGAACCTCAATTCTTCAGGAAGCAGTGTGAATGATATGAAATGAAATGGAGAGAGGAAAAGGCTCACAAGGACGAGGTGGTAAGGGGAAAACACCACAATATCCAGCAGATTTATTTGCTCTTGGTGCAAAATCTGGACGTGTTGAAACAGCCGAAGGAAAACGAACTGGCATTGTTCACGGCAAAGCATCGACTAGTCATAGTTTAGCGGGTAAGTGGTATTAATAATAGATAGTAAAAGGAGTAAAGTGTCCAAATTTCTTGACAATTTTGGCTCTGT
Source organism: Schistocerca americana (assembly GCF_021461395.2). NCBI lineage: Eukaryota > Metazoa > Arthropoda > Insecta > Orthoptera > Acrididae > Schistocerca > Schistocerca americana. Next base: position 1,214,394,790 of record NC_060119.1, on the reverse strand, counting down.
AGCTCTGAATTGGTAGATATATGAAGACTTTGATCCTCTGGTGTTTTGTATCCAGTCCCCATTAATTCTAGCTGCCATTGTAAAATCTCTATCATTTTAACTATGTAGTTTGTGCTACAATAAATGAAGCACTTCCTCATTCATAACGGACATGTGACCTACCTGTCACTCTTTGAAATCGAAATATTACTAACTGTGATGTTGTATTACTAACTGTTTGTATTGAAACTCTTTGCCTTTACAAATGTCTGCTTGTGTTTGTGTATATGCGGATGGATATGCGTGTGTGTGCGAGCGTGTACCTGTCCTTTTTCCCCCCTAAGGTAAGTCTTTCCGCTCCCGGGATTGGAATGACTCCTTACCCTCTCCCTTAAAACCCACATCCTTTCGTCTTTTCCTCTCCTTCCCTCTTTCCTGATGAAGCAACCGTTTGTTGCGAAAGCTTGAATTTTGTTTTGTGTTTGTTTGTATGTCTATCGACCTGCCAGCGCTTTTGTTTGATAAGTCTCATCATCTTTGTTTTTAGATATATAACTGTTTGTATTTATTTTCAGTACTCTCCTGAGTGTGACTTCAGCTAGTTTCGTAACTCATATCACTATTCTTTGTCGCCAGTGTAAGATTATGACAACAGCATCGAGTGCTGCATACCTATAACTAAAACTACTTGAAATGACTAAAATTGTGTCCCACAATAATACATTTATTCAATGTCGCACAAATGCCCAACTTTTTCAGAGTGATTATTATACAATATTCCTGGCCTTGACAGTCCTGCTCTGAGGCTAAGTCCCGTTGGTGCACAATACAAGCTTCTTTCTGGCTTAGTTACTGTCAAAGAGTGGCCAGCCCCCCCCCCCCCCCCCCCTCCCCGCTCTCTCTCTCTCTCTCTCTCTCTCTCTCTCTCTCTCTCTCTCTCTCTCTCTCTCTCTCTCTCTCTCGACTGCAGTCTCAGGCAATTGACGCCACATCGGTTGCCTGAGACTGCAGTGGTGTGTGTGTGTGTGAGAGAGAGAGTTGCATTTGCATGACTGTATCTGTTTGTCGTCAAATTTTGATGAAGGACTCACTGGCAGAAAGCTATATTTGTGACAGTCTTTTTGCTGTGCCTCTCTGCGACTCAGCATCTCCACTATATGGTGAGTAGCAACTTTCCTTCTCACAATAAATGAGCTTTTGAACAGACACTTTATTTGTTGACTGCAAGAAGAATGATTTGGAGTTGAGGAAAAGATTTCTCAAGTGTTTTGCCAGGAGTGTAGTACTGTATGGCAGGAAATTGCTGACAGTCAAAAAGAAAGAGGAATCCAAATTGGAATTTTGTTAACTAATTGCATGCATTAATTTGTGATTTAGTGTCCAGGAGACTTGTCAGTATAAATAATGTAACTGAGATATGTATGTGTCAACAATCCTCAAATTAATTTTAATTTAAAAACTTCAGTTCGTTTGTTAAATTACTCTCCAAAGAGAGCAAAAAAATTTAAGAACTCTGTGATGACTAATAACAGTTTTGTGCACAAAGATAACATGTAATTTACCTTTCAATAAACAAAGTTCCATACTGCGAACATTTTTTCACTTTAAAGTGATTATCATTTTTAATAGCCATGTACTAATGAGCCTGAAAGTAGAGTTTTAATCTGTGAGATGACTTGAAATTGTGTTTGTGTCCTGTATTGTACGTATGTTGAAAATGTTTATCTATAAATAATTCTGGTTTGTTATGTTTATCTTTAAACAGTACATCAATGTAAATACACAGAATAGTTAAAATATTCTGACTCCTGAATAAAGGTCAGCAAACCGGAGTATTGGGCCATGGGCGGCAATTTCAGCTGGTGCCAAATTCATGTTGTTGAAGAACAAAAACCTTGTTTCACAGAGCGCCTAGTATCCAGCACACGTTGGTCTATCAGTTATTTATATTATCTTGAAACACATCCCTGTTGGTATTTGAACACATTATATGTTCATTTCTGAACGTATGATAAGTTGACTTTTGAATGCGGGCATAGGCACGTTATGTCTTTGCCAAGGGAATACATGTTGCATCAAACCAGATAAACCTGAAGGGGTGCATACCAATCGCTGTTCATGTGGTTGACTGGTTGTGCGAATGATTAGCTTTTGTTATAATTATTAGTATGAAATCTGTAATCAGATTATCAGAATGGAAATAAACTACTAACAGAAATAACTGGTAAGAAAGATTACATATTAATCTTCTCGATGTAACCAAGAAAATGCAAATATTGCAGAAAACATGTTGTATGAACACATAATAACGTCTTAACAGGAGAATAAACGTGGGATAACTAAACAGGTCATTCTGACAGGGTTAGTGAAGTTAACTGGAGGATAAGTTTTGATAATGGCTGGAATAGTTACAGAATTAATGATGACAAGATTGTTTGTTAGAACGAGGATGGAAGAGGAAAGTGGACATCACAAAAATTACACGGAAGAATCTGAAATTTCCAAATTTGTATAAAAATTTCATACTACCACTACTGATTTTCAATCTCGTGTTGAGAAACTGTAGCATTTGAGTGAAATGTGAAAATATTTCCTACCATAAAACTTTTTGCTTGCATTGGGCCTAATAGGCATTTGGTATTGGTACTTTGTGAATTATATTCTGTCATGCTATTTATGTAAGTGAGGCAGATAAAAATGACCATTTGTGCCAAAACAGCTTGCTTATTTGTGGATCCCCTGTGGATAATCCTACTTCCTAGAGCTGCAGGATAGATTTTAATTTTGAAACTGATGGACTAAAGAGGTTCCATTTTCAACATGTGTGTGCTGCATACAAACACCTTAGGTAAGAAGGTTTCCTCTAGGTATGCACAAATAAAAGAATATGTGATAAAGTTTTGATACGACAGAAAGATCACAACACTCTGCCTCTGCGGAGAAGAAAGAAGGCCACTAACAAAAAGCATTTCTTGATGGGTGATAAGAAGGTGTAAACTTTTCAACATAGTAAAATATGTTACAGAAAAAGATTTTTAATGTTTATCAGTTGAAATTTGTAATTAATAAAACAAAATGTAGATCATTAATGTTTACTGCTCTCCTGGCAGTAGTCCTATGGGGGAAGAAAAAGTGACCCAAATAAGGCCAGCAGTTGTAAATGAAAGAACAAATAATATTGTGTACTGACTTTAATGTTGAGAAAGAGATATTTCGTCACTATTGATCGTGTACAATTTTCGTAATACAATCGACTACTATACTAGCATTACTACAAAGAGTGCTACTGCTGTGGGTTTATATTGTAACCAGCATACAGGCTGTTAACCACATATTAACAGTACATGAAAATTATGTGTGATCCTAAAGAACAAGTGCTGTCAAAACAACATACACATTAATAGTAGGTGAAAATTGTGTCTGAAAGAATAACTAATCTCAGAACAACAAAGTCTGAAGCTCTTTATTAAATACCAAGAGTGCATGACTACAGCATGTGTAACATCAACAATGATCTGACTAATAAAAGCTAAAAGTAAGTGACTAAGGCAGTGAAAATAGTTTTGAGTTCTTCATAGCTAGATACTGTGAATATATTAAGGTGGCATTCCATACAGAAAAATAGACATGTAAGAACAAACTAAAGGTAGACAAAAGTAATGGATTGCAAAAGACATAATTGTTTCTGTCAAAAGCATTAAAGTGCTGCACAGAATCAGTAACTATGAAAATCAAATGAAATTTTCACTCTCCAGCAGGGTGTGTAGTGATATGAAACTTCCTGGTAGATTAAAACTGTGTTCTAGACCTAGACTTGAACTCTGGACTGTGCCTTTTATGGATAAGTGCTCTACCAATTGAGCTACCCAAGCATGACTCACAATCAGTCCTCCCCAATACCTCAGCTCCTGTCTTCCAAACCTCACATGAGCTCTCATATGAAACTTGTAGGACTAGCACTCATGGGGTGAAACTAATTGCTTACATTTAAAATGGTACTATAAGGAATATAAAAAAATCTTACGTAATGTGGAAAGAAAATGGCTATTGAGAGACATTGTCAACTTGGACTGCAAGGCAAAAAGTATGTGAATGATCGTAAATTGAGAAACAGGACAGGCAGTGTATAAAAATAATAGCCCAAAGGAAATCAGGTGGAGCAGTTCTTTACAAACAACCTAGACACTTCATAAATATATGCGGAAATCTAAGAAGGGGTAGTAGGTTTGTGTCAACTCTAGTAACAAGTGTGTTACCAGAGAAAAGATGTTCCCTAAGAAATTTTATATATATATATCTGTATACAACGAGTGAGGAAGAAGTAACGAGAGTCATAAATAGGTTGGTAAAAACATAGTCCAGGAGATGTCTTGTCAATTGTACAAAAAAGTGATTCTACAAAGCTGAAAACTACAGACCTATTAGTATTATACAAGTAGTAACAAAACTCTTTGAACATATTGTGTATAACAGATTAATAAACTTCTTTACACCACAGAATATTCTATCCAGAAGCCACCATGAATTCCCAAAAATTAAATCTATTATTTCAGCAACACAAGAACTTGTTGAATATGTACTACAAAACACTTGATGAGGAAGAAACAATAACTGGGGTATTCTGTGACCTAGCAAAAGCTTTTGATTTAGTCCGTTGCAAGACTTTTCTGCAACAGCTAGAATTCTGTGGAGTGAGAGGGAATGAATTCGATAAGATACAATCATACTTAAACTTCGAGTAGGTACGTCTATGTATTCAGTGTAGCTACCACAAATAAAATTGTTTTGTTCTGTTTCATTGTTATTTCACAATTGAGAGCCCAATTAAAGCACTGATCAGTTGCGTTCTCCTACACCCAAGGAGGTAGCAGTATTATAAAATAAACAGCAAACTAGATGAGAAAATATTATGATCTGTGCAAAAAAAAAAAAAAAAAACTATTCATATTAAGAGCTAGGAGCACACTCTCAGAACGAGGCAATTGTCTTAAGAGACAAGTAGTAATCGAATAAACGGTTGGCTGGGATCCGATGCAGCTGCGCTGTGTAATGCTTGGCGTGGATAACTCCTGTTGGTGGCAACAGAGTGATATAATGAAAGTTTATTTTATTATTGTTTAAATGATCAGTGCTTTTAGTTTATTTTATTGTTGTATAATTAAACTAGGATTAATCTTTGATTTTTCTTTTAGACATTTACCTTAGTAACATAGACAGCTATTATTTAACGTGTAGAAAGTATGCCACGTCCCTGCTGTAAAAAATGGTGCGCCCACTCAAGGGTTATTGAAAAGGGATCAAAAAATAGAATTACTAGATGAAGAGAATAATAAATGTTATTCGGTTGTGAGGAAGATCTTAAACAGCATGCCACAGGAAAATGTCCCTGGGCCACTAGTTTTCTTAGTACATATTAATGATCTTGATGAAATCCAAAAGGAAATCATACTACTTGTCAGTGACACCAATATTTCAATTAAGGGGATCGGTCAAGTAGCAGTTACACAGCGGGCTTTGAAAGTATTTTATTTGTACTAAATAAATGGTTTAGAAATAATAAACTGACACTAAATTGGCAGTGTCAATGATGGTGCAAAAATCAGTGAAAATGAGCTTGAGCTATTACCTTGTGTGGAATTTCTGTGTTTCCATCTTGGTGATCAGCAAACATTGATAGAGCACACTAATAGCACAAGTAATAAACTAAATTGAGGCTGATATAAATTACTCAAGTTAGACAAAAATGTTAATATTGGAGTTCTTAAAATATAGTACTTTCCACACTTTGAATCCATAATGTTATATGGAATAGAAATGGGGAGTCTCAGTAAATATGAAGAAGGCACGTATCTGTAAAAGTGCTCATCACATGATGACCTGTGAGAAATGCTGAGCAAGTTGCAGACTTAATTCCTAGCTGCTTGCTTTCCAAACAATATCAGCCAAATAAAGAATATTAATGTCTTAAGCACACAGCCGGAGAAATGTTGGAGAAAAATCCTTTTTATTCCTTATATGAATTTTCTGTATTGGAAGGTAAATTCAAAAGTATGACAGATGCAAAAGCAAGAAATGAGGACCATTATCACTTTTTTGTCATCTCGTTGTTGCTGTAGGCTTGTAACGTGGGAAGCAAGGAGAGGATTTTTTGTTTGTTTTTGTAAATAAAACTGCCTTTTCCTGCTGCTAGTTACTTTATTTATTCCATATGCATTTTGCCTTCTTCTGTTCTAAGGCATCATCAGTGGGATCTACAACGATACGGTTTTGTTAGTTATAGATTATTAAACAATTCACTTCACGGTTTTTTGTAAAAAAAGTAATTACTTACGATTTGCTGATCTGCGTTTCCTCATGTCTGGTCTGGAGGTCGCACTACTACTTTTATCACTGCCATATAATCACAAATAGTGTTCTCCCCTTCCACACACTGTTCACCATGTTTCTCACTCTTTTTGTGGTGGACTAATGTTCTTTTGTCACTCGATACAGCTATTTCGTCGTACACTGCTTTTCACGGCATAAATATTGCTACTCCATTACGTGTTTCATCTTCTTTGGTTTGTTTACCTATTTGTTGCCAACCTAACAAAGTATATGTTTGATACTAACTTCTATTTATGATGTTTATACTGTGTGTGTGTGTGTGTGTGTGTGTGTGTGTGTGTGTGAGAGAGAGAGAGAGAGAGAGAGAGAGAGATATAAGGGGGGGGGGATAGAGCCGACGTCTTTTTTTTTTTTTTTTTTCGAGGTGGGGGGGGGGGGGGGGGTGTGTGTGTACTAGCTGTTAGCGAGTGGCTGAAAATTTTGGTGAAGCTCGTTTGACTTTTTGTTTCAATATTCTGTGGAGGGGTTCATGGATGAGTGAGTGTAAAGATGTTAGGTTCTGTTATTATTACACTGGACAGTATTATTATATTAATACTTTTTGTGAACATTATTCTATTATTTTATCCTTTAGTGTAAATAATGAATTGCTTGGTGTGTGTACTTGCTCAATTCAACAGGATTTTCCCTTCTGCTTTGATTTTATGTATGTGGTAAGTGGTCATTTTCTCTTTGGTGCTCTGCAAATGTGGAGTGGTTTGTCCCATATTTCCAGGCTGTCAAGTGTTCCTTGTACCTGACATCAAATGTTCTCCCTGTGTGCCCTATGTATGTGCCTTCACAAGTGCTACACTGTAGCTGATATGTACCTGCTTTCTGATATATGTCTCTGTTTTTTGTCAGTTTTGGGGCGTATTTTTGTATAGAATTGTCTGTTGTGTATGCTATGTTTATTCCCTGTCTTTTGAAAATGTTGGTGATTTTATGGGTGAGTTTGTGTTTTGTTTGGTGGCCTATATCCTCTAACCCAACTGCACGCATTTATTAACAGGGTTCTCTAGTCATAAGAATAAGAAAGCTGCTTAACTTTAGCTAGTTGTGATACAAGCTCTTCCGTAATAATCCACATTAGCCTCATTGCACGTGAAGTACACATCCTGCTGTAAACAATACTCTGGTCGCTATGTTCTGCCCGAGATAGAGACTCTGATTGCGACTGCGACTGGGCTGGAACTGTGACTGCAAGTGACTCGACTTGGTGGCTCGCTGGATGACTGACTGGACCCCTCCAATCCGTGATGGCTATCTAAATACTGGCAGTCGAGAGGGCATTGGCGGGGTGTTTCTTGCGAGTCTGTCATTGGCCGCTCTCCTGATAGGCTCGCTTGTTCCAGTGCCTACTATCTATCTTCTTGCAGCCTCTTTGCCGATCGGACTGCTGGCGCCAGCTTATGCCAGCACAATCCCAATGTTTGTTTCAAAATTCATAGGTTTACTGACAAAATACTGTAATGAATTGAAATATTCTTCCTTCTAATTGTTACAAATATCTTCATTCTTCCATTAATATGTTTCCGCAAAATACTCAGAGCTCCTCTAGCATTTTAAAAACGGCCTGCCTGTCAATAGAATTGTAGACCTATACCCTCAATTTAGCAAGGATTAGTCTGATTTATTGTATTTTCAAATGCATCACATGCTCATAACGATTAGTTCCATCTGTATCACTAGAAAGGACTGATTTCAAAGTAAATTGTCTTGTCTAGTTGTATTTATGTTCTAAATATACTGACAAAAGTTCTGGTGATTTCTGCACAGTTTTTTTTATGTAAATGTAACAACCAACCAAATGTCCACCAAAATGAATAGCCACCCCAAAACTGTGGCCAAGAACAAAGTTGACAATGCAGTGGAACAACTTACAGCTGAGCACAACATGCTAGAGTTCAGTAGCTACTACACAATCTGCACCATCTGGATCCTTCCCTCCATGACCTGCTTTTCTGAATTAAGCAGATGGGAGTTATCCTTGCAACATACCCCTTGCTCCTGTAACCCTCCAGGTCTCGACCTCCATTAACCCACTGTCTATGCTCTTGTGGGTTAGCACTTTCTTCTGTTGACGTTTTCAGTCGTGCTGGTACATTGACAGATCCTTAAAACTGTCTTCTTATTCTGCGCGTAATTGACCCTTACTGTGTCCCATTTGGTGCTCGCCAATCAGGTGGCCAGCCTTTTGTTCCAAACAGTTGTAGAGAACTTGAGAAAGAATTTGATATGTGATTTGCAAAAAGATTATGCATCTGTAATTGTTATGGTCTGTGTTATTGACTTTCTTATGCACATTCCCAGTCATATGGAACTGTTCTATGTGGCTGTTAATCATGTGCTTATTTTCTTTAAGAATCATCCGCTCGTAACTTCTGCATGTCAGTAGTTATGTATTCTCATAAACATTATTTTTAAGTTCTCCGATGTGTGCTCTTTCGTGTATTGTCAGTTATTCTGAACTGGAATTTGGCATGCTACTTTCTTTTGGGGGGGGGGGGGGGGGAGCGGGCAATCTTTCTTTTGGTGGACCACAGTTGAATAGGTTTCGGAAATAGTCAGTCAGTACTGTGCTATTCTCTTTAGTGGCATTTTTTAATGTTCCATTTGCTCAACAGAAACATGCTGTCTGTGTAGGCCCTACTGGATTTTTATAAGCCCGATTGTCCGTCCCTGGTAGCTGAGTGGTCAGAGCGACGGAATGTCGTACCTAATGGCCCGGGTTCGATTCTCGGGTGGGTCGGAGATTTTCTCCGCTCAGGGACTGGGTGTTGTGTTCACCTTATCATCATCATGTCATCCCCATCAATACGCAAGTCACCGAAGTGGCATCAACTCGAAAGACTTGCACCAGGTGAACCTGACAGGAGGCCCTAACCACACGTCATTTTTTATAAGCCCGATTTAACATAACTTAATTTTTTTCCTTTACAGATTAATTTTGGTGTCATTTTTTGCATCTTCAGGAAAGACTCCCATATTTCAGTACTTCTGTGTCCATTCCTTTGGTTCCCTGCTTTGATTTGATCATCTGTCATTTTATCACAAGTTGTGTTCCAGTCATGTGTGCAAAATTTTGTGATTTATCATTTCAGAGTAGTCATAATTAGCAAATTTTAAAATAGCTTGTATTGTATTCCACTCATGAAGCATTTTTGGTATTCTGTAGGTGTTGGTCCCTGATTTAAAGTTAATGTTTTGTGGTTAATTCCATGCTCTTCATCTGCAGTAAATCTGAGTCACTTTTAACCCAATGAAGAGGTTTTTGCTTATAGTATGTCTTACATTTGGAGTTGATCCATAGCATAGCATCAATGTTTTGTCTGTGGATGTTACCTCATAGATAACATCAACTTTTTTATTTCAGCAACTGATAGAAAACGTGATGCTGCTGGCAGTATACTTTCATCTTTGCCACCATCGAAAAAGGCCAAAGTTGTGGGAGCTACATCACTGTTGCCAGCTCGTACTGGAGCAACTGCTGTCGCTTCTACAGCGGTTGGTGTCAGCGGTGCAAGTGGAACTGGACCCGGAGCTGGAGGGGAAGCGTGGGAGAAACTGGCTATAGACTGTGATACAAGTGACTTACCTGCCACTGTCCTAGATGCAAATAACATTGGAGACACAGAGCGCTGTGTAAGTGTTTCCCATTTTAGCTAATCTACATAGAAGCGAGAGTTGGCAGTACACACACACACACACACACACACACACACACACACACACACACACACACAGACCCCTGCACTGACTCAGGTTTTGAGAGATGATATGGCCAGTGGAAACACACTGTAATGTAGAGACTGCTGCCAGATAACGAATGATTACTTTCATGCAGATTGGGATGTGGAGGTCTAAAATGATAAAGAAATTATAGTATACAAGAGAAGCTATTGTTTTTCAGAAGTAAACAGGAACTGTAGGAATATGACTAACATAATGACAAACACTCAGGAAAATAACCAAGGTAAAAAGGAAGCAGAAGGAAAAACACTTGCAGGATGTAAATTCAACCAAGAAAACACACTCCCACCCAACCTCTCAAATTTGGATCAAAATTTACTTACCTATTCTCCCTATGGCAATAAGTAACCACACCAAATTTTAGCACTTAATTTTTATCTTTTGCCACTTCATGGCATTTCAGAGTTTTGAACTTTTGTCATTCTAAACATTGTAATGGTACATAATGCATTCTTGAACATTTTCAAAATAAATTATAGTTTTCAGAGTTCTGTACCTCAGTTGGTAAAAACTAACGTTGCAGCATCACTTTGTTGTCTGACTGCCCGGCTATGAAGAACACTTTCTCTCAAGAATGAGTTGACGTATCTAGTTGAAATTTATGCTACACACTATGGTCATAGCCCCTTGGTGGTGTAAAAAATGCAAGCTTCCAAATCAGTGCAGTCAAGTGATATAGCCATTTATGCACATGTACAACTGCTAACTCCATACCTAAAGACTGGAAAGTAGCATAAATCGCAAAAGTACCCAAGAAAGAAAATAGGAGCAGTGCACAGAATTACCATACCACTGATCTCAATTTGCAGCTGGATTTTTGTAACAGTGCTATCAGTGGGAGATATCAAACTGATTCCATATTTTTAGATTTTGAGATGCCTTTGACACTGTTCTTCACAAGCAACTTCTAGTCAGACTGTGTGCCTGTGAGTATCATCTAAATTGTTAAACTATATTTGTGATTTTCTGTCAGAAGGGTCACAGTTTATAGTACCTGATGGAAAGTCATTGAGTAAGACAGAAGTAAAATGTGGCATTTCCCAAGGAATTGCTGTAGGCACTCTTCTGCTCCTGATCTACATAAATGATTTAGGGGAGAATCTGGACAGCCCTCTTAGATTGTATGCAGATAATGCTGTCATTTACCATTGTGTAAAGTCATCAAAAGATCAAAACCAATTGCAAAATGATTCAGACAGGTTGTCTAAATGGTGCAAAAGTGGCAATCGACTCTAAATAATTGAAAGTGTGAAGTCGTTCACGTTAGTATTAAAAGGAGTCCACTAAATTTCGGTAACACAATAAAACACACAAATCAGATTCTAAAAATAACCCCAAAAAATTTTGGTCGTACGTAAAATCTATGAACGCTACAATTAATTCAATACCTTCTCTTGCTGACAGTATGGGTAATGTAACTGATGATGATAAACAGAAGGCCGGAATTCTAAACCTAGCCTTCAAAAACTCGTTTATGATAGGTGACTGCAGCATCATTCCCCCTTTCAATTATCGAACAAACAAAAGGATGGCTAACATAGTGTTTAGTGTATTTGGGATTGTAAAACAGTGAAGATCCTTAGACGCCAGAAAGGCATCTGGCCCAGACGGTATCCCCGTAAGATTTTATGTTGACTATGCTACAAATATAGCACCATTCTTATCCGTCATCTATCAGAGATCATTGGAACAGCGTAAAGTTCCACAGGACTGGAAGAAGGCCCAGGTCATAGCAATCTATAAAAAGGGTAGAAAATCGGATGCACATAATTACCGGCCAATTTCACTGACATTGATTTGTTATAAAATCATGGAACATATTTTGTTTTCAGACATAATGACCTTTCTAGACTCTGCAGAGCTCATCTGCAGAAACCAGCATGGTTTTAGGAAACAGCGGTCATGTGAGACACAGCTGGCCCTCTTTGTGCGTGATGTACAACAGGCTCTAGATACCGGCTCCCAGGTTGATGCCATATTTCTCGACTTTCGAAAAGCTTTCGACTCGGTTCTGCACTGTCGCTTGCTACAAAAAGTGCGCACTTACTATCCATGACATATGTAGTTGGATAGAAAGTTTTCTAACAGACAGGGAGCAGTATGTCGTCCTGAATGGGGTAACTTCAACAGAAACAAGAGGAACTTCAGGTGTGCCCCAGGGCAGCGTAATAGGTCTGCTGCTTTTTACAATTTACATAAATGATCTGGTTGATGGTATTGACAGTGGCCTTAGACTGTTTGCTGATGATGCTGTAGTCTACAGCAAAGTAGTATCACACGAAAGTTGTGAATAAATCAATGAGGATTTGCAGAAAATTAATGCGTGGTGTTATGACTGGCAGTTATCTCTCAATATTAGTAAGTGTAACCTACTGCGCATAACAAGGCGAAAATCCCCATTAATGTATGAGTACAAAATAAATGATCAGTCTTTGGAAGTGGTAACATCAGTCAAGTATCTGGGTGTGACTATTCGAAATGATCTCAAATGGAATGATCAAATTACACAAGTAATGAGTAAGGCGAACTCTAGATTGCGGTTTATTGGTAGAATCCTGAAGCAATGCAGTCCTTCAACAAAGGAAATAGCTTACAATACGTTAGTTCGTCCAGTCTTAGAGTATTGTTCGTCTGTATGGGACCCTTACCAGTTGGGTCTCATTCAAGAAATTGAGAAGGTCCAAGGAAGAGTGGCAAGATTCGTGACTGGTACATTTAGCCATTGCGAGAGCGTTACAAATCTCATAGAATGTTTGAAGTGAGACACACTTGCAGGTAGACAGCGCGCCAAACAGAAGGGGTCTGCTCACTAAATTCCGAAATCCAATCTTCACCGAGGATGTAGAGCATATATTATTACCACCAACTTTCAAATCGTGTAATGATCATCATTCAAAGATAAGGGAAATAAGAGCTCATACTCAGGTGTTCAGGCAGTTGTTTTTTCCCTCGTGTGATCCGGGAGTGGAACAGGGGGGGGGGGGGGGAGGAGGAATATGACTTTGGCGTGAATTGTGCCCTCCGCCACACACCGCTTGGTGGCTAGCGGAGTATATATGTAGATGTAGAAGGCTGTAAATTCAACTAAATACTTAGGAATTACAATTATGAATAACTTAAATTGAAATGATCACATAGATAATGTTATGGGGAAAGCAACCAAAGACTGTGATTTATTGGTAGAATACTTAGAAAAGACAATCATTCTACTAAATGGACTGCCTACACTACACTTGTCCACCTTCTTCTGGAGTATTGCTGTGTGGTGTGGGATGCACACCAGATAAGATGGGTGGTGCACATCAAAAAAATTCAAGGGACAGCTCGTTTTGTTGTTGTCGCAAAATGGGGGAGAGAGAGTGCCATGGATGTGATACAGAAATGGGACTGACAGACAATAAAACAAAGGCATTTCTCATTGTGGCAAGAACTTATGAATTTTTGATCATCAACCTTCTCCTCCGAATGTGGAAATATTTTGTGCACATCTACATAGGGAGAAATGATAATCATAATAAAATATGAGAAATCTGAGTGCACGTGGAAAGATTTAGCTATTCCTTTTTACCACACTTCGTTCAAGAGTGCACGGTAAAGGAATAACCTGAAGGTCGTTTGAATAATCCTCTGCCAGACACTTAATTTTGAATAGCAGAGTAATCGTGTAGATGTAAGTATTTTGATACTTGCAAACTCACTTACCGAAACCTATAGGGTCATCGCTTGACCTAGACTCATAAAATTTGGCAAGAAGCAAGATTTCACAGTACAAGTAAAGCAAAAAGTCTGAAAATTGTTAAATAATAATTATATCACATAACAATATCTTGTTGACAATATTATGAAAAAGTGGTTGCTAACAGTGATAGTGAATCACATATAGGCACAACAAAAAGAAAGCTTTTAAAGAAAGTAAGCACACACACTCGACCACTGTATATTGCTGCTGAGACCTGAGCAGTCAGAGACTGTGATTTGTTTTTGTTTTGTGTGTGTGTGTGTGTGTGTGTGTGTGTGTGTGTGTGTTTATTTTATGTTGTCTATTTCCGACGTAGGCCTCTTGTCCGAAAGCTTATTTTCTGACAGTCTTTTTGTTGTGCCTATCTGCGACTTGGCCTATCTGCTGTATGGTGAGTAACAACTATTCTTTTTATAATATTGTCATATTCCATTGTGGACATTCCCTTGTTCGAAAAATATCTTTTTGCCATTAGAACTTGTACTGCATTCATTACGCATCAGTTACATAATGGAAGAATATTACTGCATGCAAATGTAAAATGGAGTCATGTTGTAGTACGTAAATAAAAAAAAATATTTTATTAAATCTTCTCTTTCTACATATATAAACTGAAGTCCCCTGCTTGCTTCTTTTTGTATGTCTGGGCTAGTCTCGGAAACTACTGCGGAGATTTTGGTTTGGTCATGGAATTCCCAGGATCGATATCGGGCCATTGTTGATAAGAGGCAGAAATAGAGATTCTACATTCCCAGGACAGATGAACTATCTACATACAGGGTGTATCAAAAAGAATCAGCTGATTTAAAAAAAAAGTAATAACTATTTTGTTATTTGAGATATGTGCGTGAACAACATACTGTTGGAAAAAGCAAACTCTAGAGTTTTATGTGGTTCCCACTAGGCAACAGCTGTGTGCACCCACTTAAGTTGTAGTAAAAATGGTGTCGGGACAATAGAAAGTATTTTGTGTTCTACATTTTGCACAGTGTGGGTCGTAATAGCTGTTCACCAAGACCTTCGTACTAGGTATGTTGTGGATACTCATACAGCACAGAACATTAGGCAGTGGCATGAACAATTCCGAGAAACATGTTGCTTGCGTAAAGGCAAATCACTGGGCCATCTCAGAGTGTCTGACATAGACATCGAACGCATCTGCCATAGTTTCACAAGAAGTCCACAGAAATCCGCTTGCTGTGCAGCTAGATAGCTCAACATGCCCCCGACGTCCATCTGGCGTGTGTTGCGTTGTTTACTCATGAAACCACACACAATTCAGCTACTACAAGTGCTTTGCGAAGGCGGCAAGAAACAGCGTGTGGAGTTCTGTAATTTCATTCTTGGCAAGATGGAGGCTGACAGTTTTCTTCCACGCTTAGTGTTTAGTGACAAGGCAACATTCCATTCCAATGGAAAGGTGAACCATAATAATGTGAGAATATGGGGTACAGAACGTCCACAACATGAGAGGGACTCACCACAATTTAATGTGTTTTTTGCAGTTTCACGGGAAAAGGTGTATGGTCAGTTTTTCTTTGCTGAGAAGTGCACGAAGGATACATAAATTGTACGGCATCAGGAAACACGTATCTCAATATGCTTGAGAATTTTCCTTTCGCACAGTTGACTGATTTGAACGACTTCATTTACCAACAGGAAGGGGCACCACCACACTTGCGTCTGGAAGTGTGGGAATTTTGAAATCAAAGGATTACTGAATAATGAATTGGGCGCACTGGACCAAATGATTTAGCCTTACATTACTGGCCTCCAAGGTCACCAGACCCGACTTTCTGTGATTATTTCTTGTGGGGGGTTTATAAAATACTATGTTTCTGTGCCTCCATTACCAACAACAATGAATGAATTGAGACATTGCATAACAGCAGCTGTGGAAGCTGTAAATCAAGATATGCAGGAAGAATTTGAATCCGCATTGCCATATGCCATGCATCTCAAGGGGGTGGGGGGTGGGGGGGGGGTCTGTATTGAACTCCTACGAAAAGGTATGAAAAAAAAAAACCTTTCTGAGTTTCCCGTTCATCAAAAAACAAAATTCATTGTATATGTTTATTCGTTTCAGAAAAACAGATGTCCCAAATCTGATGATTCATTTTGACACACCCTGTATAATCAAGCACACAGTTTTAATCTGCCAGGAAGTTTCATATCAGTACACACTCTGCTGCAGAGCGAAAACCTCATTCTGGAGACATCCCTCAGGCTGTGGCTAAGCCATGTCTCCGCAGTATCCTTTCTTCCAGGAGTGCTAGTTCTGCAAGGTTCGCAGGTGAGCTTCTGTGAAGTTTGGAAGGTAGGAGACAAGATACTGGCAGAAGTAAAGTTGTGAGGACAGGACGAGTCGTGCTTGGGTTGCTCAGTTGGTAGAGCACTTGCCCGCGAAAGGCAAAGGTCCCGAGTTCGAGTCTAGGTCTGCCAGGAAGTTTCATGTCAGCGCACACTCTGCTGCAGAGTGAAAACCTCATTCTGTATAATCAAGTTTATATGGAAATACAGATGCTTAAGTAATCTTTCCCATTCTCCTCCTCCTCCTACTCCCCCCTCCTCCTCCTCCTTTTTTTTAAACCATCTGGGATCATGTCACAATTTCAGTTTCTCATCGTTCTTTGTTTCTTATTTTTACAGTATCGCTCCATCTTCTCTCCAAGTTGTTCCCAATTTCATATGTCTTCTGCCTTGAAAGTCTACTAAATGTAGTACTCTTTCTTGAAAAGCTTTCTATTTATTATTTTTGATTCTTTGATGTTGTTTCTCCCAGTTTTTTCCTTATTTATTTACTCCACACAATTGTCAGTTTCTTTTTCCAGAAAGAAAAGAATATTTATTTTGTTAGGCTCTTTTCATTCGTTGGAAGTTGTGTACAAAAAAAAAACTTGATCTTCACTTTGACATTACTTTTGACGATTTTGTTCTCATTTTCCAACAACTGTAGTTTTTTTGTGTCCATAATTTTTGTAATAATCCATCATTCAGGTTCTGTCCAGCTTATAGTTTATCATTAAGCATTCACATGCATACAATCATTCTGGCCTTAGCAATGGCAGGATAATGTTTTAGTTTTGTATTTTTAGATATGCATTTCTTGTTGTAGATACTTTTTTTGATAGCATATGTTCTTTCCATTTTATTAACTTTTACGTCTATTGCAGATTTGTTGATCCATTCTACTGTCAATTTACTGACTCTCACTACTTTCATCATTTGGATTTGCAGCTCCTTGTGTTTACCAAAATTGAAGGATGTAAGGTCTGCCAATTGTGCAAAACACTGTTTTTTTTCCAACTTCCCAGAAATGTTTCAGCACCACTGTGGCATCAGCAGTGGGTTTCCATTTTATTTAATCTGTAATGTGAACATACTCAAGACCATAAGATCCAAAAATTAGTTTGTGTTCAACAAATTTTCTTACCAACATCATTTGGTTGCAGATGTCAAGCTATCTATAATAAATAATACACAATTGGTCTTGAAAAATTATGCACACCAAGTGTAAAGGTATTAACAAAAAGAAACTAATAATTGTTTGAACTAAATACCCACATAATTTTGTAATCACTTAGTAAAAATGTTCACATTACAGAATAAATAAAATGCAAACCCACTGATGATGGCACAGTGGTGCTGAAACATGTGTGGGAACTTCGGAAAAACGGTGTTTTGCATAATTGGCAGACCTTACATCCTACGACTCTCATTATTCAGGTTGTTGTTGTTGTTGTGGTCTTCAGTCCTGAGACTGGTTTGATGCAGCTCTCCATGCTACTCTATCCTGTGCAAGCTTTTTCATCTCCCAGTACTTACTGCAACCTACATCCTTCTGAATCTGCTTAGTGTACATTGTGTTAAAAAAAATTGTCATGAATTTTGATTTTGTAACTGAAATTTTGAAATCAGTTCTATTTGGTATTTTTTCCAGAAAATGTATTTGAGTAACTGCTTCTGTCAGATTGTCTACAAAAGCCAGATTTACTCCCTCAAGTTACTGGTTCAGTTTTGATTTTTTTTCCAGAATTTTACAATTTTTTTCTAAAACACACTTATACAGTAAAGGTGAATGGGCAACCCATTGTAGAATGCCATTTTTTATTTCAAATGGCTGAGATACTTCTCCCATAAATTCTGCTAATTTTGTTTCGACACTAAATTCTGTAATGTGTTACATATTGTTTCTCGGTCTATAGAATAAAATGTTTTTTTGAAATAGGTTAAAGTCTGTCCTGCGTAGGATCTTCCCTTTCACCTTCATCATTTTTAGATAAATTATAATAGGATCTGGAATGCAAGAGTCAGGTTCATAAAAGGTATCCTTGGGCTTCATCCTGGACAATAAAAGAATAGTATTCACTAAAGTTCATTGATACTGTGGTAATGCCTACCTCAGATGATTCCTTAAGTGTATCATAATATTTTTATACAGACTTGGAAATGTAAACAAGGTGTTTTTTAAATGACAGATCCTCATTAAAGTCAGCAATGTTAGCAGTAAATGTGATCATTTGTGTTGTTTCAGTTGAAATCCATTGATGAATCATAATCTTTATTTGCATTCAATATTCTTCATACAGTTGGCTTCATTAAAGTTTATAGTGGATTCAAATTTTATGCAGTAAACAGTTACATCTATGGTTAGAGAAAAAAACTAGCTTATCTAAGAATGATAAAGATTTTAAGAGAAACATATATTCTAATGATTAGTTTCTGCTGTTGACTAGAATGAATTGTGTTTTAGCCAAGTTTTAATATGCTTTATTATATTTATGTAGTGGTACTGTATCAACTGAGTGTGGTAGGTCACTGAAGAAATTTATGCTTAAGTAATTATAGTGACTGTTTCTGGTTGTGTGCACTATACGATGGTTTTTTTTTTTCCAGATTTTCTGTAGGATATATTAAAGAATTGATGTATGTGAATGTGAAGCACTATCATTTTGCCGAGGCATTTAGAGTAGTTTCTGCAGGATTCAGTGGGTGTTGATCCCAGTAAGCACCTAATTGATTTCACAGACTGGCTTTAAATTATACCTCCAGGAATATATCACAGTCCCCTATGTATCACTTCCATAGGGTTTGTGAGGACAAATTAGATTAATTGCAGCACCCACAAAGCCATTTAAACAGTCATCCTTCTTACCCTTCATATTTGAATGGAATGATACAAAGCCCTAATAATTGGTACAGTGGGAAGTACACTCTGCCATGCACTTCACCGTGCTTTGCAAAGTGCAGATGTAGACGTAGATTGCTTCCTTCTGCCGTCTGAAAATTTATTTAACTCCCAGGGAAATGCCACAAAGCTATATTCCGTACTGGAGATCGAATGAAAGGGGGGGGGGGGGGAGGTATGAGTGTTGTAACAACTGTTTGCTCCCACGTCTTCTTGGTTAATGCAACAAAAAGTACACAAGCTGCTTTGCTGTGCAGATGCATTTGTATGTTCCAGTAGAATTTGTGTGTAACAGAAAAAATAACTGGTGAACCAGACATGTTACATTGCAAGAACAAAATTTGGCTCACTGCAAAAAATATAAGAATAGAACTGCTACAATGTAGCAAACAGTCCTAAAATTCATACTCGTACCAATAAATCTGAAATTATTCCTCATGTCTGTGATACCTGGGATAAACTCCAATACTAATGAACTCGTCCTGTTTTTCAACTCCATTGCAATGGAAACAAAATTTTAGTAAAAACTGGGCAGGTCTCGTTATAGGTGGTATGTTATTGCTTTTTTCAAACCTCTATAATGACTCACCAGACAGTTTTAGGGTACGTACAGTTCAGTGTGGAGTCTGAACTATAATGCAGTTAATTTTTTTATGAGCAAGTGACTATCAGAGGTGAAAGAAGTGATAAGTGACAGAAAAATATTCCTAGTATCAAGTAGCCAAACCCCAGCACTTACCCACCGAACAACATAACAAAATGTTTTCAGCCAGAGTGTTGACATTATGAAGAAGGATGTTCATTTCCTGCAACAGTGATGGAAGTAACAGGCATGGAGAAAATGGATTGCCATCTCCAGATATTTGCATGTTGCCATACTTCCTGAGAAACACAATACAGTAATGCAAGAAAGAGAAAATTTATTTCACAGTTTCTCAGTAGGTTTCATTGAGTATATTTCTCCAAGAAATAATGAAAGTTTGATGAAACTGAAAAAGGGAGAGAGAGAGAGAGAGAGAGAGAGAGAGAGAGAGAGAGAGAGAGAGAGAGACTGGGTACAAATAATTGGAAGTTTGAACATGTATTCCAGGAGTGTCCCATGTGTATCAGTATCTGTCTTTGTAGAAGAAATAGTGCTTCTTATAAGGTAAGTTAAGATAAGATTTGCTGATGACGTTGCTGCCTTCATTGAAAGTGGAGATGACTTACAGGAGCTATTGAATGGAATGAACAGTCTGATGGGTACAGAATATGGATCGATAGTGAACTGGAAAAATGCAATAGTATTGAGAAGTAGTAGAAATGAGAATAGCAATAAAATTAACTTCAGAATTGGGGGCCATAAAGCAGATGAACTTAAGGAATTGGTACCTTGGAAGCAAAATAACCCACGATGGATGAAGCAAGGAGAACACAAGAAGCAGACTAGAACAAGAAGAAAGAGCATTCTTGTCCAAAAGAAGTCTACTGATATCAAACATTGACCTTAGTTTGAGGAAGAAATTTCTGAGAATGTTCATTTGGAGAACAGCATTGTATGGTAGTCAGTCATGAATTTTGGGAAACTAGGTCAGAAGAGAATCACAGCATTTGAGATGTGGTGCTATAGAATAATGTTGAAAATGAGATGGACTGATAAGATAATGTATTGGGAGGTTCTCTGCAGAATCGGCAAAGAAAGGAACATATGAAAAACGCTGACAAGGAGGGGGAGGGGGCAGGTTGATAGAACATGGGTTAATAGATCAGGGAATAGCCTCCAGCAAATAATTGAGGATGCAGCATGCAAGAGCTACTCCAAAATGAAGAGGCTGGCACAAGAGAGGCATGTGTGGTGGTCTGCATCAAACCAGGCAGAAGACTCACGACTCAAAAGAAAATAAAAGGAAAAAAAGATTATTAAAACAATTACTCCAATAGTTAGAACCTGGAATGAAAAGAGAGTGTTTTTAAGGCAGTATGTATGTTGTTGATGATGATGATGATGATGATGAAAGGGAAAGATGTAAAGCATGGACCATGAGAAATATGTTGCTTTTTTAAATAGAAGAACAGGTACAGCTGCTTAAAACCCAGTTTTTTGGGCTCATATTGTCTAAAAAGTAAGTGGATTTAATATCCAATATCAACAGCTGAGAGGTATAGTGTATTACGTTGAGTATTTGTGAAAAAAAATATTCTTGTCATTGTTCTCTAAGTATATTTACTGTATCATTGAGTGATGTTTGCTAAACTTTATTTACACATACCTCTGTTTTTAATTAAAATAACCTTTTACTTAATGATTTTATTTGATTTGTACAGTTACTTGCATTTATTTCTTTATAGACTGGTTTATTGTGTGGAGCATTGAGAACTCTGCGGAATAGTAGATGGAAGCCTGACACCCTCTTGTGTACAGCACTTCTGTATCTTGGAAGTGTGAAGCGTAGTGTATTCTCCAGTGAGCCAGTAACCAGTGCTCTCTGCAGTGTGATGCGTCGAGATTCGTCCCTGCATTCATTCAAGTCGAAGGGTCCTTCAACAGCTTATGTCACAGCTGCTGCCCTTCTACAGCGGGTATTTGATGACAAAAAGGAATGGCCTGAGAGTTTTGTAAAGGTGAGTAAATAGTGGACACTGCTGAATACTCTTCATTCACCCAAGAAATTTGATGGGTTAATGGATAAAACAGTCATGTCTAAAATAATTATATATATAAATGACGAATGAAGACAGATGAGTTTCTTAATTTCTGTCAGAGCTTACTTCAGAAGCATGAATTCAGTGCCATCTATATTTTGCTAAGACCATACTAAAGTAGCCGATGGTGCTGAATCAATAAAAATGAAAATAGAGAACGAACTTGTCAGGTAAATTTGACAAGATGGAGAAACAGTATGAAGGCAGAATGGAGTAGTGGAAGAATGAACTTAATTCTCATGGTTAAGAGTGTATGAGAACGTTATAGAACTGCAAAACAGAAAAGCAAAGCAAGTGAAAAGGCATATCTAAAATGTTGATAATGAGGAAAAAATAAAAATGTGATTGTAGGAAGAGGACTAATCACTGCTCCCATATCCTTCTCTCTCTCTCTCTCTCTCTCTCTCTCTCTCTCTCTCTCTCTCTTTGTTGTGTGTGTGTTTCCAGGCAGCTTGGAAATAGCAAAACAAGATAATCTATGTATGGTGCTTTCTTTGATGGGAGGCTGTTTTGTTGCAGGATTCAATGTGGCTTTTAATAAGGAACATTCTATTGCAGATTGTTACACAACATTTTTGTTTTTCCTTTAAGAAAGGTGCATTTTTCGTACCTGTGTACAACTTGTTAATTGATACTTGGTATGAGAAGTGTGTGTGTTTCTTGAGTGAATTTTATCATGTGACAGATGTTCTGCAACTGCTGAAAGTACGGTAATGGATTTTAAAAATTGATTTCAGCAGTTGAAGGCAACCATATCATCTTTAAAAAAAGCATTATCCAATTTTGAAACATCTCCCCTCCCCCCACCCCACCTCACCCCACCCCACCCCACCCCACCCCACCCCACCCCACCCCACCCCATCCCCCTTTTCCTTGGTAGCTCATCACTTGTTGGTGAATTTGTGCTTGGCTACCACAGGGCCCCAACTGTTACAGCACCTCTTCCCTTTCCATGCTGCATGTCTGTCGTCCTGCTATTCTTTTTCCCCTCCCTTGGGGAACATGTCTTCAGTATTTTAAAAATGCATTCTGAAGTTTCGATAGCCGAGCATTGGAACAGTTCCGTGTCTGTTTTTTCCTTCTTTCATCATTCTCCATCTCCTCCCCTTCCTTTACATTGGTGTTTGAGGTCTCTTTGTTTCTTCTTCTCCCTGTACACTCCTCAAGGCCGGACCACATGTTTGACATGTAACAGGTAGCCAGGTAAGGTGTAATTTCTATCCCTGGGTCAACAGGTAGGGTTCATACGTACTCCCTGGTACAGACCATGCCCAGGGAGGAGTGATTATCGGAGCTATTACCTTCCCTGTTGCCAATCAGTCCCTCTGTTTGGAGTTCTGGAGGTGTGACCTGAGATGTGAACAATCACCTAAGGTGGGTGAGCCTCTCTCTGAGGTGAGGGCCCCTCAGTCGAAAGGAGGACTCCATTAG
The DNA here is from genome assembly GCF_021461395.2 of Schistocerca americana. Taxonomy (NCBI): domain Eukaryota; kingdom Metazoa; phylum Arthropoda; class Insecta; order Orthoptera; family Acrididae; genus Schistocerca; species Schistocerca americana. The sequence goes on along the minus strand of NC_060119.1, from coordinate 1,214,371,652 downwards.
AGATGCCAGCAATTGTGGGGGATTTTTTCGCACTGAGCCATTCAGCATCATATGGCTACAGATTTAACAACCATCTATCCCAGCTGCACCTCGGTTCTTTGTGGTGTCACATACTGAAGGTCAGTCTTCTGCTACAGTGAATCCATTTATTGTTATGAAAGATGTTGATGCAACTGCAGGCCCTATGAAATCCTAATGTAGCTTACATAATGGGACTTTGCTTCTGGAGGCCAATTGTCATTTTAAAATCCAACAACTGGTTACAGCTTCAGCCACACCTATCCTGTTCATGTCGAGCCCATTGTATGCTGAATTATTTGCATGGTATTTACATTTGGCTGCTTGATGGTGTGACCAAGGGGAGAAATTCAACATGATCTCTCTGATCAGTGGTTCACTGTGGTCCATCGGGTAATGAAAAATTTTGATGCAAGCTTAGTGCCTACATGCACTCTTTAAACATGTGATTGAGTAGTGCTTCCATCAAAGGTTTAGGCAGACTATCGAGGTGTATATGACCCGTGTCAACCGGGAGATCCGGGAAAAACCCAGGAATTTTTTCATCTGGGAGATAACCACGAAAACCCTGGGAAATTTTTAGAATTCCGGGAATTTTTAGTTGTTTTAGTTTACAGTTAAATTTTTGTAATTATGACTGGTAAGAACTGATGATCTAACAAAGGATATTACTGTGTCCCGCTACTGCAGAATAATACTGAAGCATTAAAACATGGACGAGAGAAAAAAAAACGTAAATAATACTTAAATTGCAAAGGAAATGCACCATATAAAATAACACAGTTCTTGTACAAGTGTCTGCCAACAGCAAAATGTGTCAAATGCTTTAGGAAGACTAAGCAGTGCTTCATAACAAATTGCCTCCAATGAGAGTGACGTCACAACTGTTTACATTAGATTCATTTAAACAGTAAGAGCGGGCTCATGCACACGCACAGTTGAGTTGCATATAATACCTTCTTCTACTTCTGGCTACAGAAATGTGGCTGTTGGCTGTGTAAGCAGCAGTAGCAGAAACCAGCTACATGGTACCCGTAAAAAATTTACTGTTACGCCCAAACTGCCAGATTCACGCGTGCACAGCAGGCTCGGATCTAGTGTGTGGGGTGGGGAGGGGGGAGGGGGGAACCTGGGTATCTGAACCGGGCAGCAATTTCGGGGAAAGGGGGCAAATGCATATTCGTGAGGAAAGAAAACCTTGTTTCACAAAGCACCTAGCATCCAGCACAAGTCGGTCTATCAATTATTCATATGATTTTGAAATGCACCCCTGTTTGTTTTTGGACATTTTTGAACACATTCTAAGTTGATTTCTGAATGAATTAGAAGTTGATTTTTGAATGCTTGCATAGTGTACGTGTGTCTCTGCCAGGGGAATCCTCGTCGCATCTAGAAATGAACTTTCCTATAGACAAAACAGGACAGGGCTATACGAGCTGAGCCGAATAAAGCCGAACTGGTAAATGCCAACTGCTGCTTGTTTATGTGATTGATTTGGTTTGCAAATATTCAATGTTGTTATAATTACTAGCGAAATCCATAGATTCAGACTACCAGAGTGGAAATAGATGACTAACAGGAATAACAGGTAAGAAAGATTATGTATTTCTTCTCAGTGTATCCAGGAAAGCGAAATTTTGACAGAAAAGTTTTGGCCAGATCACTACACTAGACAGGGTCAGTTGTAGTTCCCAGCTAGGAACCGCTTAAGTTCCTTTCTGGGAGTAGCATGGAAAACGAATTGTACAAACACGTAACAATGCCTAACCGGAGAATAATCACTAGATAACTAAACCGTGATTGTGGCAGGATTAGTAAAGTTAACTGGAGAATGAGTTTTGACAGTGGTAGGAATAGTTACAGAATTAGTGATGACGAGATTGTTTGTTAGAACGAGGAAGGAGAAGAAACGGGGACATCACACAAATTATGGAAGAATATGACGATTCCAAATTTATACAAAAATTTCCTTCTACTACTTTTCAGTCTCGTGCATGAGAAACTGGAGTGTATGAATGAAATGTGAAACTATTTCCTAACATAAAACTTTTTGACTGTAGTAGGCCAAATAGGTATTTTGTACAGGTACTTTGTGAATTATATCCTGTCGTACTATAAAAATGATCATTATTACCAAAACAGTCTCGCTTATTTGGTGTGTGTTACAATTGCTGCAATATTAGAAAGGCCTATTTTGTTTTAGCCAGCACACAGTGACAACATATACATAATCAGATCGAAAAACCACACCAGTCTTGCCTACTATTTGTATTAACAGCTTTTTCAGTGTTAGACAATGACATTTCGATTTTTCATGTAGCAAAATGTGTGATGAACTTCGATGTGGTAATAGTTCTTGCACAAAAAGGAAAGCACGCCATGTAAAGCTGTAGCAAGATTAGAGAGAAAAATCGCTAGGACCTATGGACTGAAGAAACGTGTACTGACTTGCCTGTCTCTTGTCTTTACTGGTTTTAGGTATCCTATATTTAATTTTGTCACACAGAAGTACAAGTTATTAGCTAATAGGTAATGAAGAGTCCAGATTTGCTGAAGAGTTCTTGTTCTCCCAGTTACAAAGAATCCCATCCAGTATTAATTGTGAATTTGTGGTTTATTTTTATTTTTAAGAGGGGCAGGATGTCAAACTGGCCGACTGGGAGCAGGAGAGACACTACAGGCCATTTTAATTTCCACTGCCCTGAAATAGTTTGATGGCATCCATTACAAAATACACAAGTTTGAGTTCCACAGAGTGAAATACAGTGACGTGCAGTATAAGAATGTTGTTTGCAGAGGCTCTTCAGCACACTTAAGACCAAATAACATGTCTTATATTTCCTTGAAGATATATATTTTATGTATCAGAGTCTTCAGAGAGATGTGCTCTACAAAATGGTGTTTTTTTTTTTTTTTTTTTACGTGCAGGACAGTCTGTGTTATATGGGGCGGTGTTCACATGACCAGTGTTTACATTTAGTGATTTTCTGTTTCCTCTTTGTTTACTGCTCTTACGTCAAATGAAAACAAGATGGATTTCTGTGGCTGGGAGCTATTGAGTCAATTAAAACACATTCACATGATCACTATGTTACTAGTTTCAGTTTTTATTTTATTTCCACCTTTCTGACAGTCAAGCATTAATCGCCTTGCAGAACAATAAAGTTATTTTTGTTGGTTTGCTAAAGAAATTTGGCTTTTATTAAGCTTTCCTGCAGAGGCAGTAAATTTATTTGAAAAAAAGTGTTTAATTCTACACTATTGGCTAGTTTCAACTGTTCGCTGCATTTCAAGTGCATGTTTTCACCTACTAGCACGTGTGGCATTATGCCATAATAAAGAACCAGACAATACAGTACTGGTACTGAAAACTAGACTGAAAAGCTTAATATCAGGTTGAGGCTTACATCATTGGGAATCTGGACATACGAATGTGCACTTTAAGGCGAACTATGCATTTTAGTATTGTTCACGAAATTCCGATGCTCTTGGAGTATCCTCTGATGTCTTTTATGACATAATGTAAGAAAAATCTTTTATTGTTTTACACACATGAACATATGGGCTTCCTACGTCACCATAGCTGCGCAAGCGCAGGGACGCCTCTTATCTGGTGCTCTCTGGCAACTGCTGAAATGAATCTATTTCTAACAGGTCGTGGGAAAATATTGCAAATTGTGGTTTGAAAAGCGTTATTTTCAGAGTAAATTTCCTTTTATACAAGATGAACTATGTGTGAGGATGTATGATGAATTTCTGCAATCATAGAGCATTTGCTCTTATTTAAAAATCAACTTTTTGATGGCCAGCCGTTTAGAAGAATTTTGATCCCAGAAGATCAGAGATTTATGTCGGTATAAAAAATTTTACTGGCTTATTTGTGTGATGTATCTTAAAGTGTAACATGCACTAAACAGATCAACATTATATGTGAAAGCTTAGCTTTTCTTTTCTTGTAGCAACACTATGTATATTAACTTAAACAATTAACTTTTCCTGTTGTTGGAATTTTCAAATTTATACTTTCGTAATATGAAAATATGCAGCGTACATGATGCTGCACATCAAAGATCTTTCCAAAACGTGTTTTTTCCCCCTTAGTTTCGTTTTCTAAAGTGCTGGGAAATTCTACACTGCTGTATAAAACCATATCAATTCAAAGGATTGGTATGTTTTACAGTTCCGACGGAAAGTATACTGTCACTTAAAACGGAAAAAGTGTATTTTCACGTGGGAGAAAATGTATTTTTAACTGGGAGATCCGGGAAAAATCTGGGGATTTTTTTTCCTTGTCCGCATATACACCCTGACTATGAAGTCATAACAGTCTGACTGTACATTCCAATCCCAATGCATTGGTACCAGTGTCAGCACCCACCTGTCCTGTCAAGCCATGGCCAAATGTATTACTTGTGGTAGAGACACTCAAGAGGGCGATTGCCTGCATTCCTTCCTCTCCCCGATGTATCAGTTGTAATGGCAACCATGCCATGAGTTTCACGTGCATTTTGATGAGTGGACTGTCCAGGAGATGTGGGTTAAGGAAAAAGTACCTTACCCTGTTGCTCTCAAGTTATTGGCTAGTCAGAAGCCCTGCATTTTACTACCTGGCATTTGTAGTACCGATCTTGTTATGCCTCGCTCTACGAAAGACAGGCCATGCAGACTTGCAACTACCAATTCAGTAAGCAGTGTGAGATTGCCCAGAATCACAGTAGAATCCTCATCCCCATCTCCTTCTCCTATGGCTACACAACAAGCCACCAAATTTTCGCCCCTGCGGCAGTGACATCACTTGCTACACAACCGGCATGCCAGAAAGTACAAAAGAAACACTCCTGTGAAGACTTTTTACATCCCTCCAGCCTACAAACATCTGAAACTTCATCTGCCAACCGTAAGAGCTCTAAGAAATTGAACAAAGGCGAACAGTCTTCTCTTTTCCCAACTTGGAGGTCTTTTTCAATGGCATGGGCATTTGATACCCTCACTTGGCCAACCTCCATTTCGCTGGTGTCCACTGCCTACCGTTCCTCTGCCCAGGAGTCCACAGGCTGACCCAGGGAGAATACCGACACCTTCATAGATTTCATGCAAAGGATCCTCCAGACTCTGCATCCTGCAACAGTGAGGCTTTGAAGGCTGGCACTCGGCAGCCACTGAGGTGACTGCCCTTTGTTTGTTCCTTCCTCTCCGTCATGACTCTCCATCAATGGAACTTTTGTGGTTTTAGATTCACAAAAGATGAATTACCGCTGTTTTTGTACTTGCAGTGTCCGGTTGTTTTCTGCCTCCAAGAAAAGAAATTGCGTCCTTGCTACTGCTTTGACCTGTCGTGTTTCCTGTTGGTCTGCTTTGACCCCCTCCCCCCACCTCTTCCCCCCCCCCAAGGACAGAATTCTATCTCATGGGGGGGGGGGTCATGCTGCTCATCCATAGCCAAATGATCTCATTGTCATCACTCACTGTTGCCATGGCAGACTTACTCCAGCTTATTAGTCAGCTCCCTCATCCCCTTTTGCTGCTCTGTGACTTTAATGCCCACCATCCCCTTTGGGGCTTTTAGAGAACCTTTCGAGAGGTTCCCTCTTGGCTGGCCTTCTCAAACTGTCTTAACACTGGAGGACCCGCATTTCTTTCGGATTTCATGCACACCTATTCCCTATTTGGACCTCTTGTTCTGCACTGCCAAGCTTGCCCATCGTCTTATTCTCTCTGACACGTACTTGAGCGACCATTTCTCATGTGCTATCTGTTTGCTGATTCCTACCCCACCTGCATGTAATCCCAATTGGCAGCTTTCTAAGGTTGGCTGGAGGCTTTACTCCTCCCTGACAAGCTTCAACAAACAATGTTTCCCCATATGAGACTGCAGGCTTTCTCGGTGAATTTCGATGATAAAATCTTCTCGGGTTGACAGCTGAGTCAATGTGTTGTTCTCCAGCAATGTTTCAGCAAGTGTCTTACTTGCCATCTTCAGGCGAAGTGTCAGGTTCACATCTCGTCTGGATCGTTATAGCTGCTTGACCACGAGCTTCTCTGCATCCTCGGCGCTGGATGGGCCAGTTAGGCACGAGCAAAATCGGTGCGGTGGCGCGTGGTGGGGGAGAGCCGCGGGTGCCGGTTCCTAGCGTCTCATCTTGGTGTGGCCTGTTTATTCCATCTGCCGCCACCAACCTGCCTCCATCGGTGCGCTCTCGTCTCATTCCATCCTCCAGCAAAAATATGCTGGGCTTAATGAAGGACAATTTGGGTCTAAGAACGCCAGGTGTCTACAGTATTTCCTGTGAATGTGGGAAACAATATATTGGACAGACGCAGCATTGCATAACACAATGCATCTCTGAATATGTGAGAACCATCCACCTCAGACAAAAAGAAAAATTCATGGTAGCGGAGCACAGCCTCAGTGAAGAACACACATTTCAATTTGAAGAACCAAGAGACTGTGTAGAGCGAAAGGTTTCTGGGACTCTATTATAATAGAGGCAGTGGAGATATGGGTCAGTGATAACCTGGTCAATCGGGATAGTGGCTTCCAACTCAGCAGTGTGTGGAACTCAACATTATCAAGAATGAGATGAGAGCACAGCGATGGAGGCAGGTTGGTGGCGGCGAATGGAATAAACAGGCAGCACCGACACGAAACGTGAGGATCCGGCGCCCGTTGCTCCCCCCCCACGATGCGCCACCACGCCGGGTCCGGACGAGAAGTGAACCCGACACTTCGCCTGAAGATGGCAAGTAAGAAACTTGCTGAAACATTGTTGGAGAACAACACATTGACTCGGCTGTTAACCCGAGAAGATTTTATCATCAGTATTTCCCCAGTTGTGATGACCAGGAAGAGTACCTTATGAATGTTATCCTTGCTGCCTCAGAATGTCACATACCTTGCACATCATCTTTACCACCCATGTGCTGGTCTCCTGGTAGACTGAGGTGTATGGTCAGGTGATTTGCACATGGAAGTGTGCTCCCCACATTTTTAACCATAATCTTACAATGACAGACTGTATTAATTATAAACAGTTGTGTGCACAGTGTTGTCGTATTCTTGGGGATAACAAAAAAGGTAGTTGGATTTCCTTTACTAGCTGTTTTAACAGTTTCATTCAATCTCTGGTGGCTCTCTGGGACCAAAGTAAATTCCATGATTTGCAGCCTGACCGTAGCAGAGAATGTCATTGTGGACCCTATTGCTACGTCTAACACCTTTGGTCACTATTTTGTGGAGATTTCGAGCCCCACCCGCTATCACCCTGTGGCTTCCTCCCACAGAAATGAGCAGAGGAGGCTCGGGTGAAATGCTTCTCCTTTCAGAATTGTGAATGCCGGGTTTACCATGAGTGACCATGCTCTCACCTTATCCCAGTCTTCCATCTCTGACCATTGCCACCCTCTTGTAGCCCAAAGTCGATTTATTAATTTTGAAGTAAGTTCCAATTTGGGTGGCTGGTCACATTTTCACAGCACTTGGCACGCTGCGATAGTGACACACTGCAGAGAGAGATAGCAACGTAGAATTTGAATAAAAGTTTTCATAATACTTTATTCTTATTCTATGTTGTAAGTTGTAGGATCTTTGTGTAACTATATGATAGTGGATTTCTGAGTTTTGAGTCTTCAGCTTGGGAATCAGTTAGTACATTTATCTCACCATACCCAGTTTTATTACAGTAACACCCCATAAATACACAGTAAATATCAAAGTTCAATTGGATGACTGCTAATTCTAGACAGCAAAAAGAAATGTGGTAATGGTCATTTTTCAGATTCCAGAGTCTTTTTACACAAATACAAAATGACATGGAAATGACACAAGTATTAATTCAGTATATTACACAAAGAGAGTTATATTAAGAACTGAATAAGTACTCAGGAATTGACTCAGACTTGTACTTAAAGCTTCAGCTTTTCAAATGATCAGTGACTTAAAACTTTACTCTAAATATTGATAAATACCACTGTAAAAAAAACTAATTACTTTTCATGAAAGAACATAATAAAATACAAATCGTGACCTATTTACAACCTATACAAAGGTAACACAGCATAAGCAAAAAAATAAGGTATCGCATTTAAATTGTTTGCTCAAAAATATGTGAAAAACTATATCTACGTAGTTCATTACATAGGGTAGAAAATATTTTGTTTTTACAACATTCCAGTAACAATCCTTCTCATTAATTGTCATTACTTTTTTGTTTGTTTGACTTCAATGAGATAACAGCTTTTTAGGTTTAGGATAAATCAACTGGTAGGCATCGAGATGTGGGTTCTCAATGACCTCAATGGACCAATATAGAAATCGAAAAACTTTTTTAACTCTGATGTTAACATTTTAGATTTCTCATGTGATTTAACAAAAACAGTGTCTCCAATGTTGAATTTCGTTATTTTGACCTTATTATCGCATCATATCTCTCCCTGCTTTTTCATGGTTTCTCTCACAACTGCTTCACATTCTCGAGCAAACATGACAAGTACATGGTGGATATTATACTAATTCTGAGATAAGATTTGCTGGTTTATTATGAAACATAAAGTCAAAAGGCAAATATCCTGTGTTGCAAGCTATTCATTACATCTTCAAAATCACTAATGTAATCTACCATGTAGGGTGTTTGTGGCTACAGTATGTGTGACGTAGATGATTAATTTCATGCATATATCTCTCTGGTGGACCGGATGAAGGATTATGAACTAAAATTGAAATGTGTCTGATATCAGATTTTTCAGCCAGTGACTTCCAACACTTTGATGCATACTGTGATCAATTGTCTGACATTATTACTTTAGGTTTTCCTACATTTTTTGAAGTAATCTTTTCAATTTTAGCGATGATCCCCTTACGTGCGGCTTTTCTGAGAGGATATAATTTTATATACACTGGTGTCCAAAATTAAAGCAACAAATGGAAATTTTGCCAGTTTGCATTTATTTTGCCACAAAACTGTATAGTAGATGATAGTATAGTAGAAATGATGTGGAGAATACAGAACGTAAACAACCGCAACATGTGTAGCGGTAGACAAAAATATTCTTCGTTTTTTCCAACTTTATAGATTTTCACAAACATACTAACAACTGGTTAGTGTGCTCGGTATGGGATGTGACCACCTCCGGCTGTGCAGTACAGACCTGACAATGTCGGGCTATACTGTGAATGATGTCATCAGTCTCGTATTGAGGCAATAATGCCATTCTTCCTGCAGAGCTGCCCGCAAGTCTTGGAGAGGGGTTGGTGGATGCCGACCTGATGCAAGACGTCTCCCTAATGCGTTCCAGACGTGCTCTATTTGATTCAAATCGGGGAGTGAGCAACCTACACCACATGTGCAATATCTTACGTTTCCAAAAAAAAAAAAAAAAAAAATAAATAAATAACTCGTGCTCTGAGGTCAATCATTATCATCCAGCAGTACGAAGTTTGGACCCTACAGCGTCTCACAACAAACACACATGAGGTCCAAAGATCTCGTCACAACACCAGTTAAACCTTGCTGATTCACCCGTATGGTTTCATGAAGAGCTGTTAGAGCGATCAACGTAATCCTTTCCTACACCATTAGGGATCCTCTTCGATATTGATCTTTTTTCACAATGTTTGGGTCCTGAAATCGCGTTCCACATTCCCTCCAGATGCATATACATCGAGAATTACTCTACAGACCAAACCGTGACTCATCTTTGAAAGGAACATTGGCCCACTGTTCGACCATCCAGGAGCCGTGTTGACAACTCCATTCTAGACATTCCCTTTTGTGAAAATGTGTCAGAGGTACACATATAGCAGGTTTCTGACAGTAAAGGCCACTCTGTTGGAGCTTCCTGTACACCATTTGCCTTGATACAACTTGTCCAGTGGGTGCTGTGAGGTCACATGCCAGTTGCCGTGCAGTACTAAGGCAGTACCATTGTGCCCTTACAGCCAGATAATTGTCCTCTCTCTCTCTGATGTCACACATAGTCAGCCCTACCCTGGTCTTCAGGATACATTTTCGGTCTCTATAAACTGTCGCTGCATCCAAGAACCAACAGAACAATTCACATTAAGCTTTTGGGCCACATCAGCTTGCAACTGTCCTGCTTCCATTCTTCCCATGGCCCTCTGCCATAGTATGTGCCATACTGCACCATCTGTGACTGTGTACACAGCGATTATGGATGTGGGAGTATCTAGCAAATATTACACTGTTTGGTATGTGCCCGGACTTCATTGTTTGTGTGGTTGTACGTTGAGCAGAATGCCCTCTCTTTGCAGAACATGAATATCTGTTGACAGTTTCTATGATTACATTGTGAATTAGGCACAGGACTGAGAAATAGTGGTTTGTTGCTTTAAGTTTGGACACCAATTTATTTGGAGAAAACATCAACCGTAACACAAATATAACAATAACAATTTTTACTTTTTGGTAAACTTCCATAAAAATACACAGCAACTAAAATCCATATGTTTCTCTGGTATTATACTTAGCATCTCACCTTGACAAGTTTTGTTACTTACCATGACACTCTGACACATGTCACAAGTAGACAGTTCTTTCCCAGCCCTTTTAGCCATATTATAGAAATAAATATTTTCTTGTAGTTTTTGTATACATTTTTGAATGCCACAGTGTCCATATCTCTCACGTATATACTTAATGAACTTCCCAGCTTCTTCATCTGGCAAGTGTAACTTCCAATCATCAGAATCCACATCTGTTCTCCGGAAAAGTGTTCCTTTATATACTTCATAACACCTGTCCAATTTTCATAACCTCTTTTGCCTAAACAACACTTTGCTTACCTCCAGTTTGGTTTTGGTCTTTATAATTTTGCTACACACTGTCCTTAATGTACCTTCACACTGAAAACCAACTCCAACAAACTCGGTTGACAACTGTTTCCAACTCAAAGTTTGACTTAGTTTTTCAGCTGTTGTCAACAGTTGTTTGAAGTCATGAGTCTGAACAACTAGTTGAGGAAAGTTTTGTCTCGAGTCTGTAGTTTATGGTTAGTGAGAAAAAACACGGCAGAGTTGTGTGACTTGCGTATGTGCATGTGCCGCTTCATCTGCTGTGTTTCTTTTGACAATGGCAACTCACAAGTCGTCAACAGATCCAACAATTCAGTTTTTGTTAGAAATTGAAATGAGGAAACCTCTGTAGGATTCTTCTGATTCTGCATATAAAGACTGATATAAAAGGAAAGATTTGTTGAAAGAAGTTTTGGATAAAATTGGTGTCCCACTTGTGGAGTGTGAAAGGAAATGGACAAATATGAAAAAAAAAGTACAATCGTGTGCATTGTAAAATGGTCAAAACTAAAAGTGGGTGTGGGACAACTGAGATCTACATTCCGAAATGGATATTTCACGAGCATATGAAGTAATTGGGAAACGTGAACAAACCAGAGAGAAAAATATTTACAATGGCAAGTAAAATGTCATTAACTATCGTAACTGAAACTATAAAATTGTTGGTTGTAAATTTTGTAATTACATATGTACTTTCACAGAAATTTATCTATTTCTCTTGTCATATCATTGTGTCAAAACCTGATACAAAGTAGTTTGCAAATCAGTGGCTTACATTGTTAATAACTAAAGCTATAGGGGTTTTGTTTGGAAGTTTTTAATTACTTATGTCTTTCCACTCGATATTTATGTATTCATACTCCTCTTGCCATTTCACTTTACCAACATCTGATACAAAGTAGATTGCAAATTCATCCCTTATGTTCTTTGCAGTTCTTCCTGTGTTACCTCCCTTCTCTGAAGACATTTATTTTGTGGAGATATCCTCCAACTGCCATGTGAAACTCTGCATGTTTCTGGATCTTCCACATCAAAACTGCCAGGCGGGGAGTAAACTGTGGCACTTTCTTTATTTCTTCTAAGAAAACTGTGCAAAGACACAGTTGCAGAAGTCAGTAATGTTGCTTTTTTAGGACTTAAGTCCACAGTTGTTCTAAGACACCGAAAAACTGTTTACGATATTCCAAAAAAATCCTCCGCAGTTCTTCTATTGCGAAATATTCAGTAATTAAACATTCTTTCCTGGCTGCGTATGGTTTCACCATGTAGTCTGAAAGAGCAAAAGCATCATCTCCCACCACAACAAATAGCAAATCTTCACAGTCGGAATCCATTTACATTGCTTGTCTGTAACAAAAAATAAAAACACCAAACATATGTTTACAAGAGCTTGAAACTGTTGTCAACATTTTTCAACAGGTGTCAACAGTTGCAAGTTTTTCCAAACTTACAACTGTTGTAGGTTTTTGTTTGTTGGAGTTAGTTTTCGGTGTGAAGGTACCTTAATAATTTTCTCATCATGTATGCCCTTCCTCTACCTGATTTTAAACTCTTTTTCTTCATTTTGATCAAATTTTTCATTACTTCCACCCAATGGCATCCTTGACAAAGTGTCTGTAACAACATTGTCTGAACCTTTTATGTATTTAGTTTCATAATTAAATTATTGCAAATACATTCCCCATCTGGAAAGTCTGTTGTGATATAGTCTACACTCCTGTAAGTAGCTTAGTGCTTTGTGGTCTGAATATACAACCACTTTCTGCCCCAACAAATAGGTTCCGAATTTAGTAAATGCCCAGTAAACACCTAATAGTTCTATTTCTGTAACTGTGTAAGATTTCTCATGTTTTAACAGCATTCCACTTGCAAAGGCAGTTGTCATGTATGATTTCCCCATTAACTTCTTTTTCCTGAAATCTGCTCCAATCACTATTATCTGTGTGTAAACAAAATGGTAGGCTGGAATCTGGTCTGTGTAACAAATTGTGGATGTTCAATTCTTTCTTAATATTTTCAAATATTTCCTAACATTCTTGGACCCAAACCCAATTAGTGTACTTTTTAAGTAAATTGCTTAAACAATATTCATTCATACTTTGTCCACTCACTAATTTTCAATAAAATCCACATAAACCATAAAATGGCTTTAGTTGTTTTCTATTATGTGGTGCTGGAAAACCTGAAATTTCTTTAAATTAATCAGGATCTGCCAAGATACCTTCCCCAGTAATTACATGACCTAAGAATTTTAGTTCAGGGACAGCAAAGTTACATTTTTCGATTTTCAGATTCGTACCTCTTTGTCTAAGTTTTTTTGTGTACCTGCTTCAACAATTCAAAATGATCTTCCCAACTTTGTCCAGTTACCAAAATATCATCTACATGAACAGTGAGTTTTACTACCAGATCTTGGCCAAGTACATAATGTAATGCTCATATAAATTCAGCTACAGATGAGCTCGAACCACAAGGTACTACACAGTATTGATAACATCTCCCACTGTAAAGAAAGTCAGTATATTTATGTTATTCTTGACCCAGGTACCTGACGAAATCCAGAAGGTAAATCCAAACTAGACATAATCTGAACATTTTTTAATTTGTGTAAAAGTTCGTCATTTTTTCAGTGTTTTCTGTTTCTCTGTATAAATACTTGCTTGAATGCCCAGAATCCAGAACCAATGTCACTCGTCTGTCTCATCTTAAAACAGTGACTAATGGGTTTTTATATGGGCTAACACTTCTCTCAGTGATATCACACACTTCCGTCTTAAGCAACTCTTTCTCAACTGCATCTCTCTTACTATAGGTACACTATAAGGCTTTATGAAATATGGTTGGTGCAGTTTTAGCTGTAAAGTACATTTTTATCCTCTCAATCTACCTGGAATATTACAAAACACATCACTTTACTCCCGCAATAAAGATTCCAATGCTTGTTTGTGTTTATCAGTTAACCCTTTTGCTCCTGAAATCTTAGTGTCTACAAGTTCTTTAACTTCTGCTGCTTTGTATCTAATTCTGGCGTATCTTTGACTATAAATCTTTTAAAAATTGTGTACTGTTTATTTTATTCTCCTCATAAAATAAAGTTGACTTTATAAAATTAGTACAAATACTATCTTCATAGGTGCATTGGCAATCAACTTCTGCCCTCCCCAATCAAAACCTGCATTCACAACAGTTATCCATGACATGCCATGGATCCTCACTGAGATATTGAATTATTAAACATCCATGTGTAAAAGTTATTCCCTCAACTGTAAGAGTTAATAAAGCTTGGCTTTTAACCACTTTACTATGTTTCCCAGGTGCACCTTTAATCCATACTCCAATTACAGGCAATTCTACATAGTCCTCATTATCTTTTAATTTTTCACTTAAAGATTCAAACACTCCTGAAATTTGGCTACCTGTGTGAATGAGACACCTGCCTTCCCATGATCCTATTCTGACTTTAATGAACGGATAACAAACATCAATACATTTATCACTCTCAACATCCTCATGTAACAGGTGATCTCTCTCTTCAAAACTAGAGCCTCCAAAACCAGTGCCTGCCGGAGTGGCTGAGCGGTTCTAGGTGCTACAGTCTGGAACCATGCAACCGCTAAGGTCGCAGGTTCGAATCCTGCCTCGGGCATGGATGTGTGTGATGTCCTTAGGTTAGTTAGGTTTAAGTAGTTCTAAGTTCTAGGGGACTGATGACCTCAGAAGTTAAGCCCCATAGTGCTCGGAGCCATTTGAACCAAAACCAGTGTTGTTCTTACCATTTTCATTGCCTTGGCACACTTTCATTAAATTAACACAGACATCACTGTCACTGGGAATTTCATCAATCCATGTACATTTACTTATTTCATGTAGATCAACACTATGGTATTTGCCTTGAAGTTGTTTTACAATAACATATTTCTGGCTATAAAGCTGAACACAGATTGTTTATCATGATTCTAAAACTTTCATCTTTCTCAGTAGCATCACTATTTAGCCAGTTACACAAAAAATTCGTCTGTACTAGTAATTAAATAAAGAGTTTTGTTTGCTGTGATTTGTCATAACCCCTTAATCCTTGGGTACCTCTACAGCATCATAGCCACTACTACACATTTCCACACATTTCCTCACTAATACATAATGACGCCAATTCTTGTTTAAAATAAACAAAGTAATTTTCTTCTTTGTTATTATACTCATCACCACCTTTAATTTATTATTCATAAATATCGCCACTCATATTTCCAACATCATCACACCATACTTCATTACTGTTTAAATACCCAGTTTCACTTAAGTTGTGGTGCATTATTACAGTACTTTTTTCTTACCTGGCTCTTCCGTTAGTTTCTGAATTCCAAAATCATCACAAAAATCAGTTACTTCAGCATTTAACAAATGCTACCCAGTCATAGAATTCTCATCATCATCATCTTGGACAGTTTTCAGCCACTGGCTGGGTCTGTCGGGAACACAAGCCTCTCCATCGTGTTCTGTCTTTCCACCATTCCCCCTCTTCCACCTTCGTCCAGTTCTCTCCTTTTCTCGTCACACATTCCTTCACTCCCTTCACCCATCTATCTCTTGGTCTTCCTCTGGGCCTCTTCCCCTCCAGTTGCAGATCAAACATCCTCTTTGGAATTCTTCCCTCATCCATTCTCTTCATGTGTCCATACCACTGCAGTCTTGATTTTTCTATCCTGTCCTGTACTGGTTCCTCCTTTAGTCTTCCTCTCACATACACATTTCGCAATCTGTCTCGTCTTGTTACACTCAACCTGCTCCTCTGGAACTTCATTACACTAGCCTGTATTCTACTTTTGTCGCTTTTGTGCATTACCCATGTCTCACTTCCGTATGTCAATATGGGGACAAAGTAGGTTCGGTATATAATTCCCTTGGATTTCTGTGGCACCTCCTTGCTCCAAATAAGCCCCCTAATGCATTTGTAGAACTGCCCTGCTTTTATGCACCTTTCATTTATTTCCATTGCGTTTCCCCCCATACTTTCAATCATGCTTCCCAGGTACTTGAAGTTCTCTACCACTTGTAGTTTTTCCTCTCCACAAGTTATATCCACATTTGGCCTATTCTTCTTCCTTGTTGTGACAATTATTTCACTTTTCTTTGCAGAGAAATGCATTCCATATTGTGCTGCCGTTGCCTCCCATACATCTAACTGCTCTTGCACCTCCTTCTTGCAATTTCCCCATAATATCAGGTCATTGGCAAAAAGCACTGCTTTCATTTTATGATCTCCAATTGCATCTGATACTTGCTGTAGGATTTCATCCCTAACAATAATAAACAATAAAGGCGAAAGTGCACTTTCCTGTCGCAGCCCATTTTCCAGCTTGAACCATGCAGTACGTCTCCCATAAGTCCAACCCCTCGTCCAAGTCGTGGGAGATGGGCAACGGCACAAAGTAGGGGACTGCCTATAGGGGCGATGTACAGCAGGGACTTTGTGTGCCCCAGGACCGCTACGGTAGCTGGGAAGGCCCTATGGGAACCCTGAAACGTGACGGCTACCTGGGCTCTGGTGAAGCTGCGATAGGCCTAGCAAGCCAGTAGTGGATAAATCAACTGCTTTTAAAAAGGGAACATAGAATTGTGATAACTTAATTTCTTCTATATCCTCTTTTCCAATTTCTATGTGCTCACTTGCCTTATTTGCATATTTTGCCTTCGCTAGTGAACATACTTCTTTCTGAACAGATATAATATTAACAGGACAGTACACATCTGCAAGATAGCTACTGATTGCTTCACAAGAGTGTTAGTCTTGTGTGTCAGTATTTGTGCAATTTCTGGTCCATTCGTTATTTGTTTCATGAGTCCCCAACTTTTGAACCAACATTGGGACCCAAGCTAGTTTTTTGTTTCCTGAATTAATGCTCCATCCTGTTTCCTTTTGTTTCTATTATCATTTGTATTCCAATTTCTGTTTCAACTGTTGCCATTCTCCAGAATGAAAACTTACATTTATTCTATTCTGTTCCTTCTGTTGATAATTGTTGCCATTGTGGTTACTACGTTCCCTCCTGTAGTGATTATTGCTGTGCCAATTTTGATTATTACCTCTTTCAAAATGTTTGTGCCTATTATGGCTGTATTTACCTGGTTTTTACAAGACTTTATCTAATTTACCTAAATATTTCAATAAGTGGTCTATCATGTCCTCTAGCCCACAGACTAGGTCCCCCTGGACCTCAGCTGGTAACCCCTTTTTTTAAAGCAATGATCTAAGTGAGTTTAACGAAAGGTTTGTTGAAATGAGCTAATTTTTTAAGTTGATTTTTGCAAAACTGTTTCATGCTAATATTCCCTTCCCCGTAATTTGATCGATTGAAAAATTCACTTTTTATTCCAACTTACTCAGTCTTTGACCAAACTCTATCAAAAAATCTATTCTCAAAATCTGCATAGGTTGTGTCATCAGTATACTGATTAGCCCTAATGCTTCACCTTGTAGAAACTTCTTAACACACTTGATTTTCGTAATATGAGTCTTATTAGACACAAAATTCTCTCTGCAATGCTGGAGAAAATCTATGGCCTGTAAACTACCTTCAACTGAAAAAAATTTCAATGGAATGTTGCAAAACATGGTGCTAAAATTGGTAATAAGCTTTCTCTTAAGGTCGTCATTGACCAATTCTTCAACCTTTTTGCACAGTACAGAAACACTACTTTCTAGGGTGCTGGTTTTTGTTACTCAATTTTACATTTTCTACGAATTTATTATTTACTGTCTTTACCTGTTCAACAAAACTGCTTTCAACAAGCTCTAGTTTGGCATCAATATTACTTTCCAAAGTTGAAATTTGACTACTTAAATTTTCTTTTTGTTTTTTGGTTTTTTTTTTTTTTTGTTTTTTTTTTTTCTCTATCTACAATGATCTCGTCTTTGACATTTTTGACTTAAGTGTTAGATTTAAGTTCAATTTCTTCCATTTTAGATTCAACAGTTTCTGCTCGACCATCTAACCTCTCAATTTTTTTATTGATATCATTTAGCTGAACTGTGTTTTTACCGATACATTCATGTAACGCTCCTATTGAGTGACCAAATTCAGTGAATTGTTTCTTACTTTCTTGTTTGTGGATTTAAAGTTGCTCATTAATTTTTGAAAACTGATCACTATTCATTTTTATTAACTGATCCTTATTATCATTGCTCATTTTTATTAGCAATGCCAACATTGTACTTATGTTGTTATTATCATATTGTTTTACTAATTTACATGATTTATTGGCATCTTTTTCCTGTTCTACTGCTTCATGAATAAAGCTTTCGGGTTCTTGTTTCACAACACTACTTAAGTCTGCCATGTCTGTATCCCCCCCCCCCCTCCTATTATTTCAGATCCCTGTTCAGTGACTTTCATTGTTAATGATTATTCCACAAAACATTTCATTACTAAAAGAAAAAAAAGAAAGAAAATATTTCCAGTATTTAACCTTGTCGTTGGCTGTCAACATTGTTAATTGTTCACCTCACTTTTTATTTTTCATTCTTTTCTTTGTCTTGATTGTGATCTCTGTTTGCCTCTATTATTGCTATTTTGTAGGTATGGTTCATACTTGGCTCATTGTTCATATAAAATTTTCATAATATATATACTTTTGATCTGAAACAAAAAAAAATAGTCAAACACAGTATTCATACTTCACTTTTAGAAAATTCCAGATGACGCCAACATATTCAGACCATCACCACCCTCTTGTAGTCCAAAGTTGATTCATTAATTTTGAAGTAAGTTTAACTTTGGGTGACTGGTCACATTTTCGCAGCACTTGGCACGCTGAGATAGTGACACACTGTAGAGAGAGGTAGCAACAGTAGAATTTGAATAAACAGTTTTATAATACTCATCTTTTATTCTTCTTCTTTGTTGTATGTAATAGGCTTGTAGCCCATTCAAAAATACAACTTTGTATAATGGTCTAGAGGATGCTTGGATTCATTTTGTTAAATAATATGAACACTGGTGGACTTACTGTTATTGAGTAGATATATTTTCAGTCATTTTACATCACGATACAAACCAACATCAACCACCATGTTAACACAATGCTCATAACTTGTACTCCATCTTCGCACTTCAAACTTGTACTACGAACTGCCCAAAGGCAAAGATTGATCTCTAACACCATGCATCAAAGAAAATAGTATCATATATCAATCTATTTGTGCAAAAACATCTTTGAAACATACATTTCAAAAATTAAAGTACAAATAATGTTTATCACTGCCTATCGTTTTAAGAAGTCCATACTTATCATCGTAATTGCATTAAGTATGTGTATATATGTTAACGTTTATAATTTTCATATAGCTATATGGTAGTGGATTTCTGGGTTTTGAGTCTTCAACTTGGGATTTGGTTATTTCATATGACTCAAGATCAGTTAGTAAGTTTTCTCACCATAATCAGTTTTATTACACCCCTCAGGGCTGGACAATGTTCACATTCAGATGTTGCATCACCTCTGTCCTGTGGGCAAGCACTTTCTCCTTCGTATGTACAATCTCTTTTGGGCAGATGGCACATTTCCCAGATGCTGCCGTGAAGTCTTTGTCATACCTATACCTAAGCCCAGTATGGGCAAATGCCTTCCTTTTAGCTGCCACCCCATTTCTCTCACCAGCTGTGTTTGCAAGGAGATGGGATGTATGATTCATGGTTGGCTGGTTTGGTAGCTCGTGTCTCTGAATCTACTAATCACTGCAGCATGTGGATTTTTTGCATGCCATTCTGCAGTTTACAATGTCGTCTCTGTGTCCACCCATGTTCTGAATGGTTTTCTGTGGAAATACCAGAGTGTTGCTGAGTTTTTGCTTTGGAGAAGCCTGTGACACCTGCAGGAGGACTTGCATCGTCGGTACTCTATACACGTGAAGCTTCCAAGGCCGCCTTCCCTGTTTCCTTCAGAAATTTTTAAAAGACCAAGATTCCAAGTTATGTGTGGGTTTGGCCTTGTCAGACACCTTTATCCAGGACAACGGGGTGCTGAAAGCTCCGTTCTAAGAATCATCCTCTTTATCCTGTTATGGACTGTCTCCTGCCAGTCGTCTCCGGCACCCTCTTTGTCAACGATTTTGTGACCTGTTGCAGTTCTTCACAGTCTTGTCTCCCTGAACAGCATCTTCGACATTGTCTTTGATCTTGAAGCACTGATAGTGGCTTTTGCTTTTCCACTGACAAAGCAGTTTGTATTAATTTATCAAGGTGCAATGGGTGTCTTCCATTGTCTTTACATCTGCTGACTCCATGGAATTCCCGGGGCTCATGCTTGATAGGAAACTTTCTTGGTCATCTCATGTGTCTTACATGGCCACATGCTGCACCCAGTCCCTCAGTATGCTGTGAGTCCTAAGCGGTACTTCCTGGGGAGTGGATCGGACCACTCTCCCCCATTTATACTGATCCCTCATCTGTTCGAAACTAGATTATGGATGTTTTATTTATTCATCTGCACATCCTCCACCTTTTGCACTAATCTGCTTGAGACACTCTATTCAGGACTACTGCTGTCTTTCCAACATGATGTCCTCCTCAGCAGACACACATGCTGTTTGCCTTCCATACCCAGCCACTTCCCTTTTGCAATGACTCCCTTGACCGCTAGCAAGGGGTGTGCCTTTGTTTTCTATTACCTCCTGGAGTTCGCTTTTCACTACTACTCTGGCAGCTCAGCTTCGTGCTACTTGCCACATTCTCGATGGGTGTAAACCTTTCACTGCTTTGGCTTTGTGTGGTGGCCCATGTTCATCATGGATTTCCTTCACCTCCCAAGGACACTACACCAGATTCAATCTATCACTGTAAATTTTTTTTGCCATTTGCTTGCAACTTAACGATAGCATCTTTGTGTACACAATGGCTGTAAAGCTGGCCTTGGTGGCAGGTATGCCTTCATCAATGGCACCGACCATTTTCAATATCTGCTTCCAGAATGCTGCTCGATTTTTACAGCACAGCTCTTCGCCCTCTTTCGGGCCACCCAGCATATCCGCATCACAAGCTTTTTAATTATGTCATATGCTCTTAATCTTTCAGTGACCTTCAGAGCTTCTGTGTGCTGTACACAGTCAATCCCTTAGTGCAATGGGTCCAAGAAAGCTTACACTTGCTCGCTGTTGAGGGAGCCACGGTAATGTTCATGTGGGTTCCTAGCCACATCAGTCTGGCGGGAAATGAGGTAGCTGGTACTACTGCCAAGGCTGCAGTCGTCACACCTCGGCCTGTTAGCACTTCCATTCCTTTGTATGTTCTCCGTGTTGCTGTCTGTTGTAGATTGTGTCACTTTGGCATTACCAATGGTCCTCTCTTCACAGGACCAAGCTCTGGAGGATCAAACATCTCCAAACTACTTGGCCAGCCTCCTCTTGGCCCTACTGTTGTGAGGAGATCATTTTAGCTAGGTTTTGTACTGGTCACTATCTTTGTAACTATCGCCATTTGTTAAGTGGTGATCCCCCACCCCACATTGTGCTCATTGTCATCGAGGTTTGACGATTCACCATTTTCTGACCCAATGTCAATTTTTGAACCACTTACTTTCCAGTATATGTTTACCATCTGAGTTATCATCTGTTTTAGTGAATGATGTGCAGGCTGTCTATCTTGTTTTACTTATTTATCTGTCATAGCAAAATGGCGAAGGACTTCTAATGTTTGGTTAGGGACCTCTGTTGCCTCTATGGTGTATTTTATGAACCTTTCTCCAAGGGGGAAATCCTTTGTTTTTTGCTCTCATTCCATCTGTCAATTGGGCTTAACATAGGGTCGCTTTTAGCTTCTTTCACGTATTGGTGTACCAAGGTTATAAAGTGAGTGCTTATGACTCGAGTTGTTTTTGCGCCATAAAAAAAAAGAATAGTTGTAAGATTTGGACAGTAGACCTACTTAAAGCATTATCTCATTCATAGTTCAATTTCTTTTCGTGGAATTTGAGTGAATTTTAATGGTGGAGCTTGTGCTAGAAATCTGACCTTTTTTTCCATTCTTTCTTCCAGTTATGGGTTGACGATTCACTTGGTGATCGTATGTGGGTGGATCAGGAGGACATACAGTTCTTTGTGAGTAATGTGACAACTTCAGTAGGAACCCGTCCACTTCCTCCACGGCCGTCTGACCCTCTGATAGCAGCTGGCTTGCTGCGTTCTGAGTCCTGTCCATCTCCATCTGTAGTGACACCCACTGGTCCTGGTGATGATGATGAACAATCAGTTACTGGAGCTAATGATGGCACAGTTTACTCTATCAATACAGAGTTACTTGGCAACATGGAATACACCATATGCAATCGGTAAGTGGATTTATTTTTTAGTTCAGCTTCCATTGATTTAACATTTCATAAAAGATAAATAATTTTTGGTTGCATTTAGTTACGTGCAATTTTATAACAGTTATATGATAATTTTTTCGTATATTGAATGAAAAGGAAAAAGAAAGTAACACGCAAAATGTTTCTTGATTATGGTGGACAGATTTTCTTTTTGTATTTCTTCTTAGCTGTGCCGTTATAATGCTCTGTACTAATGAAATACTGCTGATATTTGATCTTCCCTTCCACCCGTTACATCTTGCCACATATGTGGTGAGTTTTTAGGTATAATGAGATATCATTATGACAAATGTGTCCATAGCTGTACTGCGAATTTGTTTGTAAACAGTGCGTTTGAAGTAGAAGTAATTGTGGGTGAGGATATAGTTTGTCATTATGACTAGGAAGGAGGTAGTTTGTTTGGAATCTGTCAGGCGTTGGGAATGGTAGTGTTCAGTAGTGGTAAGGCCATGGGCATTAGGGATGATAGTGTAAAGGGAGGTCGTATCAATAGTGACGAGCAGGGCACCTTGTTGTAAATGGACAGGAACTATGGAGAGTCGGTAGAGGAAATGGTTGGTATCTTTTATGTTGGAGGGTAGGTTCTGGGTAATAGATTGAAGGTGTTGGTCTACGAGAACAGAGATTATCTCAGTGGGGGCACAGTAACTGGCCACAGTGGGGTATCATGGGTAGTTGGGTTTATAGATTTTAGGAAGCATGTAGAAGGTGGGAGTGCAGGGAGTGGTAGGGGTGAGTAGACAGTTGGACTCTAGGGAGAGGTTCTGGGAAGGGCCTGAAGATTTGAGGAGTGACTGGAGATCCTGCTGGAATTCTGGAATGGGATCACTGCGGCAAGGTTTCTAGGTGGACATATCTGATAGCTGATGGAGTCCTTCTGCTAGATAATCTTTGCAGTTCAGATCAAGAGTGGTGGAGCCTTTGTCTGCAGGTAAGATTATAAGATCAGGATCAGTTTTAAGATGGTGGACTGTGGTTCTTTCTGTGGATGTAAGGTTAGTTTGTTGAGGGATTTAGGGAATGATGGTGAGACAAATTTCAAGGTAAAGAAATTCTGGTAAGTTGACAGGGGGATGATTTGGGGGCAGTGAGGGTGGATCACGGTTGGATGGAGAAGTGAACTGAGTTAAGCAGGATTTAATATTGATCTTTGGTTGAGTCTGATTGGTAAGGTTGGTGGCGAAAAAGTGTATCCAGTGTAGGGACTGGGAGCAGGAGAGAAGATATTTAACAAGTCCTGCATGATTCAATTTGGGAATGGGGCAAAAAGTGAGGCCTTCGGAAAGGACTGATATTTCTGTGGGGATAAGGCTTTGGAAGAAAGGTTCATGACTGCGTTTTGGGTCTGTTTAGGTTCTGGATTCTGTGTGGTGGTGGGAGGGGGTTTTAGAGGGTGGGGTAAATGTAGTAGGTCTACGAGACAGGATTTGTCAGCTATGAGGGGATGTGGTGGTTTTGGAGAGTGTTGTAGAGGGGGTGGACAGTGGTACTCCAAGACGGGAGTAGGAAGTAAGCAGGATGGAGAGCTTTTTGAGGTGGCGTTGTGCATGCTGCTCTAATTCCTGGAGGGTAAGAGTTTCGATGTGTGTTATAGGTTCCAGGAATTTGGGATTGCATAACAGGAGAATTTTGCAGATGGAGAGAAGGTACTGCAAGAAGGTTTGGACTTGGTTGAAATGGTTTTGCAGGACTATGTTGGTGAGGGCTAAGGATTGGTGGAATATGAATACCTCCACTTTGACCTCCATACCAAGGAGTCCCTCCCATACAGCCTAGACACCTGTAGATGTCGCATCTGAAGTGACGAGTGGTTCCTCTCGAAATATACGGAGGGTCTCGCTGAAGCCTTCACAAACCGTATTATCTTCCCAACCTTGTACAAAAACTTATCTCCCATGCCTTAGCGTTCCAGTTTGCCACCACCTCACAAAGCCCCACCCTCCTGCCACAGAGGAGTATTCCCCTCACAACTCAGTACCACCCAGGATGGAGCAACTGAATTGTATTCACTGCAAGGGTTTCGACTGCCTCTTGGCGTGCCCTGAAATGAGAAATGTCCTGCCCACTATCCTTGCCATCCCTCCAACAATGGTATTCCGCCGTCCACCAAACCTACACAATATACTTGTCCATATGTATGCAACCCCTGCTCCCAACCCCTTACCTCGTGGCTCATACCCCTGTAACAGACCTAGATGCAAGACCTGTCATATATGTCCCACCACCACCACCTCCACCACATACTCAAGTCCAATCACAAACACCACCTATCCTATCAAAGGCAGGGCTACCTGTGAAACCAGTCAAGTGATCTACAAGCTAAGCTGCAACTGCTGTGGTGCATTCTATGTGGGCATGACGACTAACAAGCTGTCTGTCTGCATGAATGGCCACCAACAATCTGTGGCCAAGAAACAAGGGCCATCCTGTTACTGAGCACACTGCCAAACACGACATCCTTCATTTCAATGACTGCTTCACAGCCTGTGCAATATGTATCCTTCCCACCAAGACGAGCTTTTCTGAATTGCGCTATTGAGAACTTTCCCCGCAATGTATGCTACGTTCCCGTAACCCTCCTGGCCTCAACCTTAGTCAGTCATTCTCCTCTCCCTTCCAGCCTCTTCTCCGTTCCCATTCCAGCACTACACAGCCCTCATCCCTCCATCACACGCAGTCTTTTTACTTCTCTCCTTTCCCGTTGTTCTTCTCTCCCTCCCCAACTCTCCGCTCCCTCCATCTAACCTCCCAACTGCACATAGCGGCCCTACCCTCTTTCCACATCGTCCCTTCATGCTCCCCAACAGCACGTCACTGTCCACGACGCCTACCCTATCATACCTCCCCCAGCCTGCTCCCTACTCCCACCATGCACCAGTACTGCTGCTCGCAGTGTGGCCACTGAGACTGCAGTCATGTGTGTGTGAGTTGCGTTTGCATACATGCGTATATGTGTGTTTGCTGTCTAATTCTGACTAAGGCCTTACTGGTTGAAAGCTATTATTTGTGACAGTCTCAGATTAGGTTTATGTGGTCATCCCACCATAAGTTAACGCAGGTGGCTAATGCTGTCTCCCTGTTGAGAATTTAACAGACCTCTTCCTATGATTTCCACTGTATATGAGTTGTCCTACTCCTTTGTCCACATGGTGACTTCAGGTACTACAGGAGATTCAAATTTATAGTCCGAGGTCGTTAACAAGTACGAACAGGTTGGTACTTAACTCATATCGATGGCAGCGTTGTTGTCTTCGTGAAGTCTAGAGGTGATTCCACTGCGATGTTCCCGCGGTTTTCTTTGTGTTTGGATGAGACTAACTGGTTTGTAGGGCGATGTGGTATTTTGATTTTTAGAGAGCAAACGTTACATTAGTTTTGCAAATCACTATTTAATTAATTTATTCACATTTAACACTTCTACAATAATATGCAATAAGACATTGTTTTACACCACATCTGTATTTCCACCTCCTCTAGCCCACACTTTTCCTCCAAAGCACCTTTTACCACCTCTCTCAAAGATCGACCTCCTTTCCGCATGTCCAAAGATAACTGTCTCTTAGTTGTTAAACTCGCAGTCAAAGGCTATATTTACATAAAACATTACACGTACAGAAATTACTGACATACACGAAAATTATTGATATACACGATCTTACGTTCTGTTACAATACCCCCCCCACACACACACACACAAGTCCGTGCATGGCATGCATGGGATTGTGTGTCACTATGGAATAAAATATGTCTAATACACACATAATAATAAAATTTCCAGTTCCAAAAGTTAGTAATAAAATTGGTTTCCCAAGTGATCTTAGTTATATATATATACACTTTCCATGATATACAATTTGAAAGTTACATTGGCTGTATTGAGCAATAAGTGTAATGAGCTTATAACTAACAATAAAATATGGCACCTTATATTTAATTGATCATGGTAGCTGCAGAGCCGTGTTAAGATGGGTACATAATTATATAGTATATGCATAAACTCAAGTTTACTTCAATACTGACTTAATGCATCTTAGTTAACCTCATTCTTCTGATTGTCAGTGGTTTCTTTAGAATATATTAAGTGAACTGTGAAATGCAGGCATCTCTCACAATCTTTTAATATAAGTGCTTCAATAAAATACCTTATGGCATGGATTGTGCCCAAAACAACCATTAAATCTAAAGAAATCATTATTCTAAAATAAACAGGTTCTTTTAACCACATACATAAAATAGACATAATTCAAAATATTGTAATACTTATACACAATGTTAAATGGTTGTCTCTTAGGGAAAATTCATGTATACGTGATGAATGGAATCACATGGTGAATCCAGTGCAAATTCAATTGTGTGTGATCAGCACTGTATTTTCAGAGTCAGATTGGTTTACATATTTATGATTTAATGTTTCCTTTATAATGAGATAGCTGAGACGTTCCATATGATTGCGACTATAATTGCAGTATCCTCACATTGTACATCTATTTCAGCTTTATAGGTCAAATTATGACAAACTCTACACTTAAATTGTGTAAGATTGTTAGTATTTATACCTTAACTTTACATCATTATTAAGCAGCGTTTCATTTTTATTTACTCTCCTGTGCTCAAATAGCATATTGCCATGAATAGAAATTATTCCAAATTGTGTAACAGGGTATGGGATAAATTCCTAACAGCTCTTCATTCACTTTAACATTAAATTATCTAAACTATTACAAAATATTCTCCCACAATATAAACTTCAAAATTAGTGTCACATAACCTTCAATCCATCACAAGTGTTTCAAAAGTAATACACCAACATCTGTTTCCATAATGCTCTAAACCTCAATACATTCTTAATTTGCATGATTAAATTTCATGACTACCCACTATATTTTTAACACACTATAACATACCTGGTCTTTCAAAGTACACTCTCATAATCTGACAAGTACCTCCAGTTTGCTTTATCCATTAAATAACGTTCCATCTGACATAGCTTACAAATGACAAGGTTTTGTCTTCTTGCACACAATCACTATTCATTTCTTATTACTTTAAAAGTGTCCACATCATAAACTTTGGTTTCTGTTAAGAGACATTACTATGACACTGTAGAATGGTTCGTAGCCCGACACACTGATCTCGTACCAAATGTAATGAATGGGTATACTAGAGAACAAAGAGAAATTAGTACAGACATAATTCACATCAACACAAAATCTACTTCATACTTTTAGCTGACATAGTCCCACAATTTGACATGAAGTTTTCCTTGAATGATAAAACAATAAAGTGATGTAGTTGGGCCAGTCAACTAGTTCTTTCCGAGCAGCATTTTACTTATTAATGACTATTTTATGGGTCATGTTTGTAGAGTTTTAACTCTGTAACATTGCGCAGTCCAAATAACTTCTTGGATTTTGGGTAGATTAGCCTATAGGCATTAGGGTGTGGGTTTTCCTTGATTTCAAAGGGGCCTATATAGATGTCAAAAAATTTCTTTATTTCAGAACTCATCAATCTAGATTTTTCCTGTGTTTTTACTAAAACCAGATCTCCTGTCCTGAACTGTACTCCTTTACTTCTTGCATCATGTCTCCGTTTTCTTACCTCTCCTTGTCTTTTCATAGTGTTCCTAACAGCTGTCTCTCTTTCCTGGGGTGTCATAGTTTGACAAGGTGGGAAATCAACATTCTCAGAAATCAAATTTGCAGGTCGTCTATTAAACATTACTTCGTAAGGTGAAAAACCAGTGGATGAATGCTGTAGGCTGTTCATTATATCCTCAAAGTCAGTAACATTTTCAATCCAATTAACATGATTTTTACTACAGTATGTTCTGCAGAGCCTTCCAATTTCCCTCATGTACCTTTCTGCTGGGTTACTTGATGGGTGACGAAATCAAGATATGTTTTATTCCTGTATATTCAATAAAATTTTTCCATAATTTAGATGTAAACTGTGACCCATTATCAGACATGATGGCCTGGGGTATACCAACATTTGTGAAATAATGATTCGTCAGCTTGATGATAATTTGTTTACTGGTTGCTCTCTTTAATGTATACAATTTTATAAATTTAGAGAAAACGTCAACTATAACGAAGATGTAACTATACCCTCCCCTTGACCTTGGTAGTGGTCCATATAGATCAATAGCTGTTAATTCAAGGTTTTTATTTGGTAAAATGTTTTGCATCAATCCTTTAGATGTTTGGTTGCTCACTTTTACTCTCTGACAACGATCACAGGTTTCAAGTTTTTTCTTCACTCTCCTACTGATATTATAGAAGTATACATTTTCCTGTATCTTCTGTATACATTTTGTTGCCCCGCAGTGTCCGAAGCTTTCGTGTATGTAACTGATTAACGTGTCAATACATTGCTCAGGCCAACATAGTTTCCAGTTGTCTAAGTCAGGTCTAGGTCTCCTAAACAAAATCCCTTTTTGTACTTTATAATACTGATCTACCTTTTCTCCTCCCTTTTTCCCTATATAACTTTTAACCAACTTCCAATTTTCATCATGGTTTTGGTTTCTACGAATATCATTACAGATTTTCAGTATTTCAGCTTCATCTTTTACACCCTTTAAGTACATAAGTTTGAACTCTTTCTCCCCTTTTCCATAAGTATTTTCAACATCTGCACCTACTGGTAGTCTGGAAAGGGCATCTGCAATGACATTATGTTTACCCTGAATAAATTTGATCTCATAGTCAAACTGTTGAAGGAATAAAACCCACCTTGTTATACGGTCATGATAGAGTCTGCACTCCTGAATGTACGATAGAGCCTTATGGTCAGAGAAAACAATTACCTTGTGCCCTAAAAGATAACTTTTAAACTTATTAAATGCCCAGTGGATGGCAAGTAGTTCCTTCTCTGTGACTGTATATGATTTTTCATACTTTTGTAAAACCCGGCTAGCAAAAGCAATAGAATGGTGTTCTAATTTTCCTTCTACTTCTATGTTTTGAAACAAGTGTGCCCCTAAACCTGTCTCACTACTATCTGTCATTATACAGAATGGTAACGACATAACGGGTCTATACAACATTTGACTTTGGGACAGTAGTTGTTTTATTTCCACGAACGCATCCTGACATTCTTGTGTCCAATCCCAAACAGTATTCTTTTTTAGTAAGTTACATAAGCAGTTTGCATTTAAAGCTTGGGTACTAAGAAATTTTCTATAGAATCCAGTGAGACCAAAAAAGGACTTGAGTTGTTTTTTGTTCTTGGGAGTAGGGAAGTTTACAATGGCCTCAAGTTTATCCTTATCAGGTAAGATTCCCTTTTCTGAAATATTATGCCCCAAAAATTTCAGTTCATTAACTCCAAAACAACATTTTTCCAATTTTACGGTCATTCTCCCTTCCCTCAATTTTGAACAGACTTGTCTCAGAAGGTTTAGATGATCTTCCCAGGTTTTTCCAGTTACAAGAATGTCATCTACATATACTATTAATTTTGAAGACAATTCATCACCTAATACAAAATCCAGTGCTCTGATAAATTCAGCCACAGATACATTCAATCCAAAAGGGACAACACAATATTGGTAACTTTTGCCACCATACAAAAAGGCAGTATACTTCCTAGAATCAAGTTCAAGTGGTATTTGGTGAAAACCAGATGTCAAGTCTAGGCTACTCATAAATTTTACATTATCAAATTTGTGCAGGAGTTCATCCATATTGTCAGGATGGTCATTTTCTCTAATCAAAAACTTATTAAGGTGCCTAGAGTCAAGTACAAGTCTAACCCCACCATTTCTCTTAGACACAACTACTAATGGGTTGTTGTAAGCACTTCTACTCCTTTCTATAATCCCCCAAGTTTCCATTTTTTGGATTTCCCTTTCTACATCTTTTTTCCTGGAGAATGGAATGCCATATGGTTTTAGGAAGAAAGGATGATGACCTCTGAGTTGAAGTCTGCACTGATAGTCTTTTACCTTCCCTGGTCTCTCACTGAATGTATCCTGAAATTCCCATAACACTTCTCTTAACTGATTTTTCTGACTTTCACTGAGATTTACAGCTTCCTTCAATTTTACTTCTACTAATTCTTCGAAATTTTGTTCATTTATAAGATCAAAGGATGTGTTATCACTTATGGCTTGATTATCTACCTTGCTTACAACAGCTTTGATATGGTTGCAAGAATTACTACAGTTAAGGATGTACATTTCTGTTTTCAGAATACTATTTTTCTCAGATTCAGTAATTATAACAGTCTTATCTTCCCAAGAGAAGCTTACACCCACTTTTAAGACCCAATCCATGCCAAAAATGATATTTTCTTCTAACCTTGGGACCACAAGGCAACCCTGCTCAAACTCCACATTTTCAATTTGAAACGTTAACAATACTTGACTCTTAACTACCTTACTTTGCCTACCAGTGGCACCTCTGATTTTTACCCCTACAACCGGCATTTCTACAAAGTTCTTACCATCTCTAATTTTATCTCTAAATTTTTCTGAAATTGCGCATATGGGGCTTCCTGTATCAATAAGACAGTGCCCTTCCCACTGATTTACTCTTATTTTAATGTATGGACAGCCTAATTCCTTTTCATCTGCCTTCCTCTCGGGGACTTCATATAATAAATCTTTTTCAATTTCTTTATAATTTCCATCTACTTCCTCCCTTTCAGTCTTCATCATGTTTACCTGATTTTCAGATTCTAAGTTACTAGTGTCAAGTTTACACTTTGGCTGCACACAAAATATCTCCCTACTGTTTATGTACCTTTCACTCAGACTCTTTCTTTTACTCTCCCACCAGCATGGGCATAAAACTCTACTAATTATACTTAGACGATACCAAAACACTTTGCTACTACAACACTCATTATACTGGTTCCACAGGATTTCTAAGAATTGGTTTCCTTTACTTTCAATAATATCACGCAAATCTAATTCTTTCACAATATTTTCACTTTTGTTATCATCACTTTGATTAACCATGAGCTCATCAGGAACGGCATGTAGCAATTGATTTTCAGCTGTCACTTCATTATTCTTATCATATTCCTGTGCTTCGTAACCACAACTATCATCAAGTTCCAACACTTCATTATTTATTTCAATAAAAACATTGTACTCACTTACTGGTTTGCTTACCATACTTTTCACATCAAAAATACTAACATCATCACTACTATGGTATACTTTACTGCCAGTTTCATGTATTTCTCTCTGTTTTTCACTTTCTATGGTTGATTCTTTTTCCTGTTGCTTAGGTTTATCATCAGCTGATTCACTATTACCTTCTTGTGTGAACAACCCCCCCCCCCCCCCAATTCTGAACTAAAACATTTGTTACTCTCTCCATTATTAGCTTGCTCTCCCCTTTTTGCCCACCTGTAAAAATCATTTAACATCTCCTCATCCAGAATTGAGTCAGAACTTTGGTCTCTCCTATGTTTATTTTGTGGTGGTCTACTGTGCCACATAGCATCCCAAATTTTTTTATCAAAATTTATATAATTCACTTGGTATTCCTGGTTTTTAACCTGTTTGTTAATAGTACAGTTATTTACAGTATTGGGTTTTGTGTGAATGTTAGTGGTCCTATTATGTTTAAATCTGTTCGCCCCAAAGCTGTGGACCCTCATTGAGGCGGTCCGGAGTTTTCCGGATGTCTACCTCTATTGTCACTCCTCCAATTTGTATTCATTCTGTTGTTACCTTCCCATCTGTTGTTCCTAGTTACACCATTGCTTTCCCAGTTACTACCTCTCCAATTAGCATTGTACTCTCTTGTTCTATCATATTGGTGTTCATTCCGAAAATCTCTATCGTCCCTTCTAGGGTTCTCTCCACGGTAATCAGAATTCCACCTCCCACTGTAATGGTTTCTGTTACTAAACTGTTGCACATTTCTCTCCATTGCCCTGTCTAATTTGTCTATATATTTTAGAAACTGGTCTAAACAGTCGTCAGGTCCATGCACTAATTCCCACTGTATTCTTTCAGGTAACCTCCTTTTAAGGGCATCAATTTGCGTCATTTCGTCGAAGGGTTTATCTAGATGCACCAATTTCCTAAGTTGATCCCTGCAAAAGTCTTTCATTGAGTGGTTTCTGCCCCTGAAGCTAGGCCCATTTAAAAATTCACTTTTTATTCTACCCTGTTCAGTCTCAGACCAAAACTTATTTAAGAAACTCTTCTTAAAATCATCAAACGTTTTCCACTCATCAAAATGTTGGTTTGCCCAAGACAAAGCTTCTCCCTCAAGAAATTTTTTAACAAATTTAATCTTTAGATTATCAGACATGCCAGTAACAAGGTTGTCAGAGCAGTGTTGTAAAAAATCTACAGGGTGTAAATTATCACAAGGAAAACTTATTACAGGTGAATTACTCCACACACTTCCACCATTCATACATAAATTTCTAGACACAAAATTATCTTGCATTTCAGTGAATCTCTTGTCTATTACACTTAAATTACATGTTACAGACTCTTGTATCTTATTTAATTCAGCATCTAAGGAGTTAACTTTTGATTCTGTATCTAGACTTAATTTGTCTACCCTCTCCTCCACAGTTTTTTGAGCTGCAGTTAACATTTCAATCTCTTTCCCTTGACTTGAGCTAACTGTGGCTAACTTATTTTCTAAGGTCACAAACTTATTCTCTATAGCTTCAATTTTGGAGTTCACGCCCTTCAAACTTTCTCCTAATTGAAGTTTTAAATTTGAGATCTCTTCTTTCAGTACATCCCCGTTGTTTTTCATTTTTGCTTCCAGCGATTCACTGGATGCATTTATTTTCGATTCTAGGAATTCACTATTTGAGTTCATTGCCCTTTTTAATTCGGACTGCATTTGTCCCATTTTGGCAAAGAGTAAACTTATCCAGTCCTGTTGATCCAGTTTTCTTTCGGTTTGTGAGTCATCTGGATCGTCACTTACACCACACACGTTCAAGTCTAACATTTCTCCAACTTCCTTTTTAATTTCTTCTGATAGCGTCATGATGACACCACGTGTTTGGATACAGTTTTGACGAAAAGTTTAAAACAAAGCAGAATTGTACTTATCTTTTCACACCACGACGTCGATCACAGGTCCACCTCTCCGATAAGCCAGCACTTTGTTGGTTCTCACACAACTTTTTCTGGTCCAGGAAACGTGTACAATGTTATTCACGTTTTACGAATTATAAAGTTTGTAATGTTCCGCAAACGAAGCGCAATTAGTCCCATCGCATTTAACTGTAATATCCCGGACGAGCCCCCAAGTTTAACAGACCTCTTCGTATGATTTCCACTGTATATAAGTTGTCCTACTCCTTTGTCCACATGGTGACTTCAGGTACTACAGGAGATTCAAATTTATAGTCCGAGGTCGTTAACAAGTACGAACAGGTTGGTACTTAACTCATATCGATGGCAGCGTTGTTGTCTTCGTTAAGTCTAGAGGTGATTCCACTGCGATGTTCCCGCGGTTTTCTTTGTGTTTGGATGAGACTAACTGGTTTGTAGGGCGATGTGGTATTTTGATTTTTAGAGAGCAAACGTTACATTAGTTTTGCAAATCACTATTTAATTAATTTATTCACATTTAACACTTCTGCAATAATATGCATTAAGACATTGTTTTACACCACATCTGTATTCCCACCTCCTCTAGCCCACACTTTTCCTCCAAAGCACCTTTTACCACCTCTCTCAAAGATCGACCTCCTTTCCGCATGTCCAAAGATAACTGTCTCTTAGTTGTTAAACTCGCAGTCAAAGGCTATATTTACATAAAACATTACACGTACAGAAATTACTGACATACACGAAAATTATTGATGTACACGATCTTACGTTCTGTTACAAGAACTACCCATTGAGTTTGTGTGAGAGGTCTTCAGTAATGGTGCATACTTAGCCTGCTGTTCTATAATCTCGCATTTTATTTACTAGATGGTAGCATGAGATTGTATCACTAGGAGAGTGTCTGATATTCCTCTGTTCCTGTGCGATAGGCTAGGCTCCATGGGGGTTAGCACCTGTGAGCAACTGTCCGCTCACCTGTGAGCAGGTGCAAATTGGTTAGATTAATTACCAGGTGGTCCTACTGCTTCCATACCGTGTTCTGCACATGCGCCAACCATTTGTCGGCCATGGCCTGCAGATGCTCAGCCGAGGCCATATTATTGCATTGGTTACAGCTTAGTTACCAAACTTCCTGTGCATCAGCTTTTTGGCTCACCACTGCATGCAGGTGCCAGCTGTCCATTGGCTATCACTTGAGTTGGAGCAGTCTGTTGAATGGGGGTGGTTGGTCCCTCTACATCCTACCCATTTACTGTATCTCTTTTCACACATTGTATTGAATGGATCAGTCAGTCGTTTTGGAAAATTATGAAGCCCATTTCTAAAGCATATGGCTGCATGTAATGGAGTCGAATTTTCCTCCAAGAACTATTCAACTGCAGTAGCTGAGACCATGTTGGATGCATGGTCAGATGTGATACAACTTGATCATGGAATACCCACTTCTGCTGTATTGCGCATGGCCAGGTGTAGTGATAGAAATAATGGAAATGTCTTGTAATGTGGACAACCTTTTTCACTTTTGTGGCTGCTCATATAATTAAAAAATATTGGGGTACATAATATTGGCACTCAGTATAGTGAGATACACTTAACTAATTAATTTCAGACGCAGCTCTCACGTACCACA
The DNA here is from genome assembly GCF_021461395.2 of Schistocerca americana. Lineage (NCBI taxonomy): Eukaryota > Metazoa > Arthropoda > Insecta > Orthoptera > Acrididae > Schistocerca > Schistocerca americana. Next base: position 1,214,336,786 of record NC_060119.1, on the reverse strand, counting down.
TAGGAACTACGCCATACGACTCTTCTTTTGCTGTACTAAAATTTCAGCATTGTATTACAGACTGCACGCCTCAGCTGTGCACCAAGGTTCTTCTTCAGTGTGCTTAAAATATTGATTGCCTTAAGGATAGTAATGGATGGTTAACTTTGAGACAATTTAAAATTGCACAAACTGACATTATTTTATAGCATCCTTATGTAATACATGTCAGACACAGGTCAACAGAAAAAAGATTAAGTTTGCATTGAAGATTAACTTCCAGTGGTATGCATGACTTTTGGAGGCTGTCGTAAGGCGGTGTGATCGTTTATTACTTTTATTGTTTAACTGAGCATTGGGAAGAAATCATAATGAATGGTATCTCTGAACTCAAAAATCACAAAAGTAAACAGATCATTCTAGGTTGAAAATCAAATGTAAATTAAGGTAAACTGTCTGGTTATTGCCAACAGTTTAGCATTACTTCCAGCATATCTAGAGGCTACAACAAAATGAAATGGCAAGAGCCAGAAATTTCAAATACTGTGAGGAATAATACAATAAAATTTCAGTAGAAAGAACTGCAGCAAATGATTGATTCAGCAAATTGGAAACAGCATATCGTTAACTAAGAATTCCTGCAATAAGAAATGCATCTCTAGGAACATGAAACTATCACTACACAGTAATAACAGAATTTGTATGGCTTGTAAAAGTTTCGCAATTATTAGAAAGTTAGATTACATGCTCTGTAATGGAGATTTACAATGTAAACAAAAGGGTTCTGTAAATACCACCAGTATTAAGAATATTGGAAGTAATAAAGAAGTCAACCAGAATATCCAGAAAATTACAGAGTGGAGGTTCAGTCTGTTGGTTTGGGGTCTCAATTGGCGCTGTGCTTGTGAGTTTGATGTATTAGTGACCTCTAGATCATGCTTGAGGATGGGATTTTAATATCCTGAAATCATATGGATCTGACTTAATAATTTTTCAAAGAACACAGTTGTATGAACAAGTAAGTTGAATTAAAGAAAGTATTTGTGCCTTGGTTTGCATTTTCATTCTGATAGTTTAACTAAAATTTTCTCTTTTCTGTATGTCTTCTGTCACTCTTCACCATGTAATTGGTTTCTGCTTGTGGTTTTTTCTATGGGGAAATAATTTTGATTCAGGTACTATAATTTCAAATTTGAAACTGTTTGTCTGCCTCTTGTGTTCTTCTCTGTGGGGCTATAGTGACTCTCCTTTTTCACCTGTTCATCTCCACTTTACCTAAATCGTGTTCCGTACCTACCAACTCTTCTAAAATAGCAATAAATTAAAAAGTATCAGAAGATCAGTATTGATGTCTGACTGCATGTTTGTCACACATGCACTAATTGTTCCCAATTCAACAGTTAACAAATCTTCCTTCTCACACAGCCTCGGTAATCGTGTTTCATTTCTGTGTTTTGATTGGAATCTTTACGGTAAAATAAGGACAAAGTGTAGTTTGTATCAATCTTATTTTCATCCATTGTATAGGCAGTATATTTAATGTAACTAAAAGGAAAAAGAGCTAAAATGTTTTGAATTTGTCATTTCTCAAGAGACACTGAAGAAATTGTTGAAAGTGTTCATACAATCATTGTTTCAGCTATGCCTCATCCCAAGAAGCTGTAGAACAGATAGTAATGGAAGCTGTACGAGAACAGCTGAACCGCCGACAGCCACCAGACAATATAACACGTAATTTTCTGCGGTTCCTCACTGCATGTGTGGGCCTTGTAGAGGTATAGTAAAATCAGTTCCTTTTCCTGTAGACTTTTTGTTTAGTAACATCATTAGTTATAGAAATATGTGAAGTGTTAAGCCATTAATGATATACATAGTTGAAAAACAACAATGGAAGAAACAGTAATGGTGCCCCATTATTGAATCCTGTGAGAATCCTTGTTTGATGGTTTCCTGTTGATTCGGTATACGAGTAAATCTGCTTTCACAAAGATACCATAGTGTTCTAGTTTTTGTGTAAATACTTCATGCGGAGTAGTGTCAAATGGTTTGGAAAGAACCAAAAACTTGGAAAATGCAGCATTTTTCATCTAATGACTGTATGATTTGTTGTCAGGCTAGTAGTAACTGATTCTTTAGATTTATGTTTTTCGAAATCAGCTGTGAGTGTATGAGACTGTGCTTTTCGAGATAAACAGCTAATCTGTTATACATAAGCATATCCTATGTTTTTGAGAATCCTGAAATACTGAAACTTGTCTGTAGGTGTTGGGTCTTTCTTGGCCTGTTTCTTGTACACTGGCACAACCTCGTTTATCCCCAAAAGAGAAGTTCACTGTATGCATCAATGGTGTGTTTATTTGTTCATTCACTTAATTTAATTTTGTGATTTGATATTTAATAATTGTCAGCTGATTTCTGTGGTTTCTGTGTAGTTTTGTCTTATTTCTTTTTTGACATGCTTCAAAAACATGGTCATCATTTTGTGCTGCTTCCAGCCATGGGCTGTGTCTTTCTCGAAACAAACCTTTCCATTGTCTTCTGTCTTTCCACCACTCTCCATCTCCAACTTGATCCAGTCTTTCAGTCATTTCAGCTGCCTGCCTCGTGGGCTTCCCTTTGGTCTTTTTCCCTTGCCTTTCATCCCGTATATCTTTCTCAGTATCCTCTTCTTCTCAGTTTGCTTAACATGTCCACACCATCTAAATCTTGATTCCTCTAACCTATCCTGTAATGGTTCTTCCTTCACTAATTTCATGATCCTCTCATTCCTCGATCTGTCAAGCTTAGTCACTCCAATACTATTTATTAAAAATTTCATCTCACTAGCTTGTATTTTGCTTCTCTCTCTTCTCTTCATTACCTAGGTCTTAGTGGTATATGTCAGGATTTGAGCATAATACACCTGATATACACTGGGGGGACAAAGTCATGGGATAGCGATATGCACATGTACAGATGGCGGTATTATCGTGTACACAAAGTACGAAAGGGCAGTCCATTGCCAAGGCTGTCATTTGTACTCAGGTGATTGATGTGAAAAGGTTTCCCATGTGATTATGGCCGCTCAATTTATTAAGTTTTATTTTGCATTTACTACAGACTTTACAGTTTAATTTCACATCAGTCAGCAAATTCACCATCCATTCTTGAATAGGTCAAAGTTTTTCACAACATGACTGTGCTTCTCTTCTTTGAAAGGGTTGCAACAGAAGAGCTGCTCAGGAACACTCACTGCTAACAGGAAAAGTATGGCACTTTATGCAGCGGTGTTGATAGAACTTAACCTGCAAATCGCATTCAGTTAGTCTGCCACCTGTGGACATAATTATAAATTAGTTTTGGTTTCACACACTGCCTAACTTTCAACATAGTATCTTTATTTTTTAGGGTAATGAGCATATCACTGGACAAATTTGATAACAACTTGAAAGCTCTTTTGAGCTCTAGCTTGAAACTTTCAGGTTGTATTAAACACATATGGACCTAATATTATATTAATTTATCAAAATTTTAAATTTGTAGGTTTTCACAAAAAGTAGTTAAAAATTTTGAAAACAAAATTTTTGGTCAGAAAACTTTTGTGTGAAATTTGAAAGAAGCCAACAATTAAAACCCTTCATTTTCTCTATAAAATGAGCCAAAGATCAAATCTGTAACCTAAGTAGAACTAGATTTATACCGCAATATAAGAAGGACTGTAATGCTAATTTTGGCTAATTTATAATATCTTAGTTAAAGGTAGATCTTTCAATACTTAATCCAGATATCTGAAACTGCAGAAAAGATGTACCTAAAATACTAATGAAATCAAAGGTGGTGAGGTTATGAGACTTGATGATTTGACATGGAGTGACCCGAAAGTGTAAAATACAGGAAAGTATGGTAAACGCAAGAAATGAAAGTAAATAAATTAATTTTACTGACACTCTCTTTATGTTGTTCAGAATATGAAATTAAAGCATTTTAAATTTCATCTATTTAAAAAATGAAACAATTAATTGTTTTTGTTTCTTTTTAACAGCAATTAGTTCTACTTGTCTCTCCACAGTATACAAAGCATCAAATGCATTGTCATCACCTTATGCATTGCCAACATACTACCTTAAAATGATAATAGCTTCCACAGCTTCTCTACTGCTTGGCGCAACTGGTTCTTGGTTGTCATTTTCTTCATTCTGTTCACCAATCACATCTGCTCTTCCCTTCTTGAGAATGTTTTGTAATGATGCTATCTACTGTTGGCATCACTGAAATGATGACTGACATACTTTTGAAGCTAGATGATATGTGTATCACATAAAAATCTGTAGGCTCAGACAAATGTTCTGCCAGTGGTTGCTGTGTTTTCTGTGAACTTAAATTCTGCCTTCACAAAACAGATATAGCTTGTCTCATCCATCCATGCTTTGGCTGCATAATGCATAGCATCTAAAAGTTGTGTGGTCATAGAATTTGGGTCCATGCCATTGTTGTACATCGATACAACCTTCTCAACAAATATTTTTTGTATTTCTTTTTAAATGAATGGATGATTCCCAAATCTAACAGTTGAAGCTCACTTGTACAGTAAGGAGGCAGGGACACTAGCTTAATATTTCTGAGTGACAGCTTAGTCACTCCAACTCTATTTATCAAAAATTTCATCTCGCTAGGTTGTGTTTTGCTTCTCTCCCTTCCTTTTATTACCTAGCTCTTAGTGACATATGTTTGAGCATAATACACCCGATATACACTGAGGTGACAAAGTCATGGGGTAGCGGTACACACAAGATTGTATGGGGGTGCTGGATATCATTGGATAGCAGCACTATTTTCCTCTAATTGTCCCCATTTTAGCATTGAATGCATGTGTGCATGGTGGATTTGGAGATGCAAATGGTCATCCATGCAGTGCTGTTGGAATCATCATCAGTTGGCAGAGTTCTCACATTTCTGAAACACGTTGGCATTTCAAATTTCCCAGTTACCAAAGGAGGTAATTTTTCGGACCCATCAGCAGTGACCATAAGTAAAATGGTTATTCTCTGCTTAATCTGTTTCCCACGGTAAACATAAGGTCTTAATTGGTAATATGTCAACATTAAAAATATTTTTTGGATCATAATCTTTAAAGATATTTTGCATTTCTTTTTCCATTGGTCCACACTTCCGCTATCAAAACTTAAACTTTCAGCACACAGTTGGTTGTAAACAATGCTATGACGAGTTTTAAATAGATTGATCCAACCATTCAATGCTATGAAGTTGGTGATCCCCCATTTATGCAGCAAACTGAAGCAGTTTCTCTCAATATGTTGCCACTAAGTGAAATTCCCAATGCTCTCGTGCTAACAAACCACTCTGCAACTCTATTCAAACAATCATCTGCTGATGGTCGAATGTATTTATGCTTTTTTGCCACAGAACCAGACCCTGTCTCATTGACTTTGATGTTGGGCTGATTTCTCACAGTCTTGTTCAGGCTGGAAATGGAAAATCCTTCATTAACCAAACTCTCAATCCGGCATGGGAATCTACGCGTTGTAGAATCATAATTATTTCTTCCACAGAAATACATTTCCTATCTTTTTTAATCGTTTCACTCATAGTCAAGTGTACTAAAGAACATGACTTTTACACTAGTGTTTGCTTGCTTATTATTACTGGTACATATTATTTTTTTGGGCTCATTGCTGGAATTACAATTCCCCCTTGTTGCGTTCAAAGAAGTAGTGACTACACTCCTGGAAATTGAAATAAGAACACCGTGAATTCATTGTCCCAGGAAGGGGAAACTTTGTTGACACATTCCTGGGGTCAGATACATCACATGATCACACTGACAGAACCACAGGCACATAGACACAGGCAACAGAGCATGCACAATGTCGGCACTAGTACAGTGTATATCCACCTTTCGCAGCAATGCAGGCTGCTATTCTCCCATGGAGACGATCGTAGAGATGCTGGATGTAGTCCTGTGGAACGGCTTGCCATGCCATTTCCACCTGGCGCCTCAGTTGGACCAGCGTTCGTGCTGGACGTGCAGACCGCGTGAGACGACACTTCATCCAGTCCCAAACATGCTCAATGGGGGACAGATCCGGAGATCTTGCTGGCCAGGGTAGTTGACTTACACCTTCTAGAGCACATTGGGTGGCACGGGATACATGTGACCGTGCATTGTCCTGTTGGAACAGCAAGTTCCCTTGCCGGTCTAGGAATGGTAGAACGATGGGTTTGATGACGGTTTGGATGTACCGTGCACTATTCAGTGTCCCCTCGACGATCACCAGTGATGCACGGCCAGTGTAGGAGATCGCTCCCCACACCATGATGCCGGGTGTTGGCCCTGTGTGCCTCGGTCGTATGCAGTCCTGATTGTGGCGCTCACCTGCACGGCGCCAAACACGCATACGACCATCATTGGCACCAAGGCAGAAGCGACTCTCATCGCTGAAGACGGCACGTCTCCATTCGTCCCTCCATTCACGCCTGTCGCGACACCACTGGAGGCGGGCTGCACGATGTTGGGGCGTGAGCGGAAGACGGCCTAACGGTGTGCGGGACTGTAGCCCAGCTTCATGGAGACGGTTGCGAATGGTCCTCGCCGATACCCCAGGAGCAACAGTGTCCCTAATTTGCTGGGAAGTGGCGGTGCGGTCCCCTACGGCACTGCGTAGGATCCTACGGTCTTGGCGTGCATCCGTGCATCGCTGGGGTCCGGTCCCAGGTCGACGGGCACGTGCACCTTCCGCCGACCACTGGCGACAACATCGATGTACTGTGGCGACCTCACGCCCCACGTGTTGAGCAATTCGGCGGCATGTCCACCCGGCCTCCCGCATGCCCACTATACGCCCTCGCTCAAAGTCCGTCAACTGCACATACGGTTCACATCCACGCTGTCGCGGCATGCTACCAGTGTTAAAGACTGCGATGGAGCTCCGTATGCCACGGCAAACTGGCTGACACTGACGGCGGCGGTGCACAAATGCTGCGCAGCTAGCGCCATTCGACGGCCAACACCGCGGTTCCTGGTGTGTCCGCTGTGCCGTGCGTGTGATCATTGCTTGTACAGCCCTCTCGCAGTGTCCGGAGCAAGTATGGTGGGTCTGACACACTGGTGTCAATGTGTTCTTTTTTCCATTTCCAGGACTGTATATGGAAAAGGTAGAATATAGATTTTACCGAGACTGCCATCTGCTTCACATCTGCTGTGCAGCAAGCTACATAAATTTAAGTATTAACTGTGTTTTTCTTAATTTTCGCTTCTTTTTCCGTGTGTTTTTGCTTTTAGGAAGCTTTAGTAGTAATAGTGTTCCATAGATTACGTGTTTGTTTTGAATACAGTCCAGAGACAGTTATTGCTTACTTTCATTGTTTCCAACAAGCAGTGTCTAGTAACCACAGTTTAGTCAGCTATCAGCCGCCTTTAGTGAATTAGTAGTCTTGTTAAGGGTTGATTACTTAACTCCCTATAGTAAATTGTTGATTTCTTAGGATGGGTAGGATGTGTGACTGCTGTTAACGGACGCAGGAACGGCTGGCCTCTGTTCGCGGACAGCTGGACGTGTTGATAGCCGCGGTCAGCCGTTTCAGGCTGTTGCTTCAGAGTGTAGCGGCAGTGGGGAGTCTGGTGTGTCGCATGGTACACCGCAGGTGTTACATGCTTCACCCACAGTCCCTGCTGTCGAGACATCTTCGCGGGTACTGGGCGCGGTTGGGCCACCCTCTCTCCAAGGGGAGTGGCAGTTCCAACGGCGTTCACACTGCATGAGACGGAGGGTAAATGTGGAGGCTGGCCGTGTGGCATCGCCCGCTCTGCCTGTGAGTGGACATTGGTCGCTCCTTCAGCAAGGTCCGAGCAGGCACACGGGGTGGAGGATTCATTAGTGATTGGGAGCTCCAATGTTAGGTGGGTGATGGAGCCCCTTAGAGAAATAGCGGAAAGGTCAGGGAAAAAGGCCAGTGTTCACTCTGTCTGCTTGCTGGGGGGTCTCGTCCGAGATGTGGAGGAGGCCCTGCTGGCGGCAATAGAGAGTACTGGAGGCACCCGACTGCAAATTGTTGCTCATGTCGGCACCAATGACTCCTGCCGTCTGGGTTCAGAGGTCACCCTCAGTTCATACAGGCGGTTGGCGGAGTTGGTGAAGGTGGAATGCCTCACTCGTGGGGTGGAATCTGAGCTAACGATTTGTAGTGTCGTTCCCAGAACTGATCGCGGTCCTATGGTTTGGAGCCAAGTGGAAGGCTTAAACCAGAGGCTCAGATGATTCTGCGGAGATCTGGGGTGCAAATTTCTCGACCTCCACTATTGGGTGGAGAAATTTAGGGTCCCCCTGAATAGGTCAGGCGTGCACTACATGCAGGAAGCAGCTAAAAGGGTAGTGGAGTATGTGTGGAGCGCACATGAGGGTTTTTTAGGAGAGAGAATTCCCTACCTAGGCCCAACAAGATGCCTCCTAAGACGTGACAAGGCAGCAGTAGGCAAAACGCAACAGGAAATGACAATATTAATGTGGTAATAATAAACTGCAGGAGCTTCTACAGAAAGGTTCCAGAACTGCTCTCATTAGTAAACAGTCACAATGCCCTCATAGTACTAGGGACGGAAAGTTGGCTGAAACCAGATGTAAACAATAATGAAATTCTAAACTCAGATTGGAATGCAAACCGACGAGACAGGCTAGATAGTGAAGGGGGAGGCCTGCTTATAGCGATAGAAAGTGCAATAGTATCTCAGGAAATTGACGGAGATCTGAAATGTGAAATAATTTGGGTGAAGGTCACGGTTAAAGCAGGCTCAAACATGGTAATTGGATGTCTCTATTGGCCCCCTGGCTCAGCAGGTTGTGGGAGAACACTTGAAGGAAAATTTGGAAAATATTTCGGGTTGCCGACCATGTTATAGTTCTGGGTGGAGATTTTAATTTACCAGATATAGACTGGGAGACTCAAACGTTTATAACGGGTGGCAGGGACAAAGAATCCAGTGAAATTATTTTAAGTGCATTATCTGAAAACTACCTTGAGCAGTTAAACAGAGAACCAGCTCGTGGCGATAACATACTAGACTTTCTGGTGACAAGCAAACCCAAACTGTTTGAAACAGTTAACGCAGAACGGGGAATCAGCCATCATAAAGCGGTTACAGCATCAGTGATTTCAGCCGTAAATAGAAATATTAAAAAAGGTAGAAAGATTTTTCTGTTTAGCAAAAGTGACAGAAAGCAGATTTAAGACTATTTGACGGCTCAACATAAAAGTTTTACCTCAAGTGCAGGTAGTGTTGAGGATCAGTGGACAAAGTTCAAAACCATCGTACAATATGCATTAGATGAGTATGTGCCAAGCAAGATCGTAAGAGATGGAAAAGAGCCGCCGTGCAACAACCGAGTTAGAAAACTGCTACAGAAGTGAAGGGAACTTCACAGCAAACATAAACATAAACAAAGCCTTTCAGACAAACAAAAATTACCCGAAGCGAAATGTAGTGTGAGGAGGGCTATGCGAGAGGTGTTCAGTGAATTCGAAAGTAGAGTTCTATGTACTGACTTGGCAGAAAATCCTAAGAAATTTTGGTCTTATGTCAAAGTGGTAGGTAGATCAAAACAAAATGTCCGAACACTCTGTGACCAAAACGGTACTGAAACAGAGAATGACAGACTAAAGGCTGAAATATTAAATGTCTTTTTCCAAAGCTGTTTCACAGAGGAAGACTGCACTGTAGTTCCTTCTCTAGATTGTCGCACAGATGACAAAATGGTAGATATCAAAGTAGATGACAGAGGGATAGAGAAACAATTAAAATCGCTCAAAAGAGGAAAGGCCGCTGGACCTGATGGGATACCAGTTCGATTTTACACAGAGTACGCGAAGGAACTTGCCCCCCATTCTTGGAGCGGTGTACCGTTGGTCTTTAGAAGAGCGTAGCATTCCAAAAGATTGGAAAAGGGCACAGGTCATCCCCATTTTCAAGAAGGGACATTGAATAGATGTGCAGAACTATAGACCTATATCTCTAACGTTGATCAGTTGTAGAATTTTGGGACGCGTATTATGTTTGAGGACTAGAAAACTACTCTGTAGGAATCAGCATGGGTTTTGAAAAAGACGATCTTGTGAAACCCAGCTTGCGCTATTCGTCCACAAGACTCAGAGGGCCATAGACACGGGTTCCCAGGTAGATGCCGTGTTTCTTGACTTCCGCAAGGCGTTTGACACAGTTCCCTACAGTCATTTAATGAACAAAGTAAGAGCATATGGACTATCAGACCAATTGTGTGATTGGATTGAAGAGTTCCTAGATAACAGAATGCGGCATGTCATTGTCAATGGAGAGAAGTCTTCCGAAGTGAGAGTGATTTCAGGTGTGGTGCAGGGGAGTGTCGTAGGACCATTGCTATTCACAATTTATACAAGTGACCTTGTGGATAACATCAGAAGTTCACTGAGGCTTTTTGTGGGTGATGCTGTAGTATACCGAGGAGCTGTAACAATGGAAAATTGTTCGGAAATGCAGGAGGATCTGCAACGAATTGATGCATGGTGAGGGAATGGCAATTGAATCTCAATTTAGACAAGTGTAATGTGCTGCAAATACATAGAAAGAAAAATCCTTTATCATTTAGCTACAGTATAGCAGGTCAGCAACTGGAAGCAGTTAATTCCATAAATTATCTGGGAGTAGGCATTAGGAGTGATCTAAAATGGAATGACCATATAAAATTAATTGTCAGTAAAGCAGATGCCAGACTGAGATTCGTTGGAAGAATCCTAAGGAAATGAAGTCCGAAAACAGAGGAAGTAGGTTACAGTACACTTGTTCGCCCACTGCTTGAATACTGCTCACCAGTGTGGGATCCGTACCAGATAGGGTTGATAGAAGAGATAGAGAAGATCCAACGGAGAGCAGCACGCTTCGTTACAGGATCATTTAGTAATCGCGAAAGCGTTATGGAGATGATAGATACACTCCAGTGGAAGACTCTGCAAGAGAGTCGCTCAGTAGCTCGGTGTGGTCTTTTGTTGAAGTTTCGAGAACATACCTTCACAGAGGAGTTAAGCAGTATATTACTCCCTCCTACGTATATCTTGTGAAGAGACCATGAGGATAAAATCAGAGAGATTAGAGCTGACACAGAGGCGTACTGACAATCATTCTTTCCACGAACAATACGAGACTGGAATAGAAGGGAGAACCGATAGAAGTACTCGAGGTACCCTCTGCCACACACTGTCAGGTGGCTTGCGGAGTATAGATGTAGATGTACTGTTAGTGAAGTTTAATCTAATAGTGCAATTTGTTTCGGAATTCTTAATTAAATGTGCAGTAATCATTTTTATTTTTTAGCAACAAGAAAACTTCTTGCCTAGGTCTTTTCATGACATGTTGGGCGACTCGGAACATGTGCTGTCGACTGTCTTCTGTTTTCAATAGCAGCAACTTGAGTGATCTGATGATGATGACTCTAGTAGAAACCTTCATTGTTCTCATTGCATTGTGTGACAATAGCCTTCATTTAATTTCACAGTCATTTATACAAACAAACACCACTTTTGAAGACGGCTGTCTCTATAGCGAGCTTTCACAAATGGTTACTTCAACTTGAAATACACTAATCCGTCCTAGACACACAGTCTTAGGTTGGTACAACCTGATGCAAAACGTGAACATTCCTCCTCGATGTGCTCTGTAACGATGACAATGTCCGCCCTGTTTCTCACGCAGGACGTCCACAAGTCAAGTGACCTTGTTGGCACCAAGCTTTAGATTTCGTGCCTTTTGTTTTCTGTTTACAAAGTCTACTTACTTTAGTATTTTAAGCAATATTGTGTTAAATGTTTTATTTATCATAATTTTGTAATGAATATTAATTATAAGTCTCACGTTAAAACAGGAATATCTTTTTAATGTGGTTTCACGAAATACTTTTGCTTGCGTGTTGTTTTTACACCATTGAACTCGATTGGAATGAACAAGGAAATGTGCATTTGTATATATTAGCACTCGGTCAGTGCATTCATGATTATCACAAAGGCAGCTTCTTGAGTGCCGACACACACCAACACGCAAGAAGGTTACCCTCTTCATTCCATCATGTCCAGTGGTGTAAATAAAACATGGAAGCAAAAATCTTTCATGAAGCTACATTAAAAAGAGAGAAATGTTCTAATGTGAGACGTATTATTGATAATCACTGTAAAATAATGATAGTTGAAACTTGTAACACAACATTGGTTAAAACACTAAAGTTGGCAGTCATCGTAAACAGACAACAATAGATATGAAATCTGCAGCTTGTTGCCGACAAGGTCACTCGATTCAGGGATATCCTAGTTGAGGAAGAGGGCAGAAATTCTTGTCTTGTTATGGAGCATCTTGAATGTTTACATCTGACATCAGATCATACCAATGTATGACCGCATACCTAGTACAGGTTAACGTATTTCAGGCAGAAGTAATGATACATGAAAGCCCATTATAGAGATGGCTGTTTTCATAAGTGGTGTTTATTTCTCAAAAATGACTGTGAAGTTAAATTAAAGCTGTTGTAATACAATGAAGTTAAGAAAAGGAACGTTGCTACTGGACCCACTGTTGTCAGATCACGATTGTCATTAAGGTACCCTTCCAAAATGCTGTGAACCTTTAATACAGATGGCCACGACCCTTGCTTGCATTGCATGATCAATAACTTTATCTATAGTCTGCATGTTCTGCTTTGTTGCACGGCTGACTCTGAGCAATATGACGCACTTATTGCAGAAATCTGTGTGAACATCAATATGAAAGCTCATGATTACATCAAAGGAAACTAAAACGTGGGATATGCTGTAACACAGAATCATTAGTGGCAGGAAAGAATTGTATTGAGAGAATAGGACTTTATAGGCACCAACAAAAATAGACATAAAAAGAAGGAAAACGTAAAATGCGGGAATGTAAAAATGGGGTTTTACTGTACACAGGCAGGTTATATAGGCACCAGTAGAGGGAAGTTTATTAATTGCCAATATGAACAAACACGAATTTTGTGAGAACTATTTCATGAAGTATAATTTAGCAACTGTGTCCTTTGTTAATATTCTTATCTCCTTAAAGGATAATGCAGAAGATAGCGTAATGAATAAACACATTTGTCATTACAGCCCATGGACAAAACCCCCAGGGGGCTCATGGTTCTTTCGTGAGTTCATGCATGGTGCACAGAGGGCCATAAGCTATCACAGTCCATTCTTCCTTCCCTGGAAGCATTTCTGCCACCTTACCCCCCCCCCCCCCCCATCCTCACTCCTTCCCCATTGCCCACTCCTTCCCCTCTCTTGGTATTCTGATTTATATCGATCTGGCTTTATTGCTTGCAATTTTGTTCCTTCTGCCTGTTCCTTCATCCTTTTTGGCATTTAGGTTCCTGCTTGAGGTTTGACCTCCACTCCTAAATTTTTTAGTTTTAGTGTGAGCCATTTAGGGAAGAACTCCATGCCTAGTGTCTCCGGTGTGGTTTCCTCTCCCCTCTTCCTTCCCCGCTGTAGCCCCCCTCCACTCTGCTAGGTCACAAGCACGTTTAGTCTGTCCGTGAGGTGGGGCTGCATGTACCCATTACTGGCATCTTCATTTTGGCTTTTGAGAGGGATATCCTCCCATAGAAGGTCAAGGTTATGATGTGAAACGAAGCTGTACATCCCACCACCCACAAGGTGCTTTCGGTGCTTGCGTTTTGGACATATGTCTTCTCGCTGTATGGTGACTGTGGACGCTGTGTGGTGACTGTGGACGCTCACTCCATAAGGGAAACCTGTGTGTTCTGCCACCTGTGTGTGTATCAATTGTCATGACTACCACTCTCCTTGCTTACTGGATTGCCCAGCTTACAAGAGACAAAAGAAGATGTACAAACCCATGGATCGCCTGTCTTAAGCTGAAGTGCACCAAAAATATGAAAGACTCCATTCAGTGTCACTTTTTTAACTGTTGCCTCTCTTATATCCTTCCCCCTCCTACCTTTTCCTTTCCCTAGCCCTGTCTCCCCCCCCCCCCTCCCCTCCCCCTCCCCTGCAGTTCCCACAACCTCCCATCTGGGAGCAGCTTGCCCTCCCCAGACAAAGAAGTGCCCCTCTTCCTTGGCCCCTGCCGATGAAGGGGCTCCACCCGGGACCTTTCCCCCTGGCATCTCTCGGGCCTCCTACCACAACTTGTCCACAAGACACACAATTTGTGTGCCTGTAGGTTGCCCGCTCCCTTTCAGTTCCAGATCTTGCAGACGCCTGTTCTCCCTCTGTGGCCCGCCCTCCTCCATCTCTGAAAGAGGAGGAGTAGGAGAAGAAACAACTCAAGTCCCAAGACAAGTCCCCAGAGGCGTCATCTTCCTCCTCGCAACCTGAATCTGACATCTTATTTATGGATATCACCCCATCCTTGTCGGTGATGACTACTGACCGAGTGACAGGACCTCCTCTCTGCTTCTTCATGTCTAACCTGGACTCTCGCTACATGATCATACAGTGGAATTGCAACAGATACTATAGTCACCTACTATAAATACAATGTCTTGTTTCCTCCTATTCTGCATTTTATTGTGCTCTTCAAGAAACTCACTTCTGCGATGACCATTCTCCAACATTGTGTGGTTATTGGGCATTCAGTCGGAACCGTGCCAGCTCCAGGGTAGCATCTGGTGGGGTCTGCACTTTGGTTCTCTCCAATGTCATTTGTGATCCCCCTTCACAACAACATGGAAGCAATAGTGGTTAGAGTGCAAATGACTCTGGCAATCAGTGTTTGCAATGTCTGCCTCTCTCCAGGTAGGCCACTTCGCTATGTTGAATGTCTACCTTTAATACAGCAACTCCCGCTCATGTTTCTCCTCCATGGGGGCTTCAGTGCCCACCACCCACCGTGGGGGAGTGCCACTTCAACTGGTAGGGGTCTCCTAATGGACCGACTTATTACAGACTTTGATTTGTGTCTCCTCAGTGATTGTTCCCCTACCCACTTCAGTACCACTCACGGCACCTTTACTGCTGTCGATCTCACGATCTCCTCCCCTGCTGTCATGTCTTCCCTACATTGGTCAACCCATGATGATCTTTGTGACAGTGGCCACTTTCCGGTGATTCTGTTGTTCCTCTGCTGGCGCCAGGCAGACAGATCCCCCCGTTGGGAATTTTGCAGATCCAGTTGGCCTTTATGTATGTCTGCTGTGTGCGTTGAAACCTCCCTCTTGAATTGCATTGATGCGGTCATGCATTGATGCAAGGTGTCTCTGCCACTATTCTTCAAGCTGCTGGCACTGTTGTTCCCCTATCCATAGGTCCCCCTTGTCGTCGACCGGTACTGCCTTGGCCCAAGTATGTAGTGGTCACTGTCCAGGGCCACCAACGGCCACCCTTCACAGACCAACTTCCTTGCTTTTAGGCGTCTCTGTGCTGAGGCTCGTTACCTTATTAACAGAGTATAGAAGAATGCTGGGAGCTCTGTTTCCTCCCTGTGGCCGTATGCCTCTTTGTTGCAGGTTTGGTTCAAGCTCTGTAGCCATCTGGGCCACCATTGATAGTCAACTGACCAGGATCTTAACCTCCAAGGTGCTCTGTGGACAGATCCATTGGTCCTTGCAGAACACCTTGCAGCATACTTTGCGATGGCATTGGCATCCATTTCCTATCCTGCTACCTTTCTCTGCCAGAGATGCCAAATTAAACAGACCCCCTCTGTTTCAACCCACACCATGCTGAACCCTTTCATGAACCCATCACTGCAGACTCTTATCTCATGCAAGCTCTTATCTCTTCATGTGTGACAGCCCTAGGCCCGGATTCCATCCACAACCAGATGATCCAAGACTTTGACATTCCCCAGAGGCAACATCTCCACAGGATCTTCAACCGTATTTTTCTCATGGGTGCTTTCCTCTTGCAATCTCTAGAGAGTATAGTTGTCCCCGTCCTTAAGACCAGGAAGAACCCAACGTCTCTCGACAACTACCACCTGATTAGCCTGACAAATGTACTTTGTAAACTGCTCAAGAGGATGGCTAGCTACAGATTATATTGGGTACTTGAATCTCAGAGCCTTTTCCCTCATATCAGTGTGGCTTCCGGGAAGGATGATCTCCAACTGACCATTTACTCAGATTGGAAACAGCAGTCCAACAGGTTTTTACTAAGGGCCAGCACCTTGTCACAGTCTTCTGACCTACATAAGGCAGGCGACACGGCTTGGTGCCATCACATTTTAGGTACCCTCCATGACTGGGGGTTTCTTGGCCCCTTTCTGATTTTCATCCATGAGTTTTTATCCCACTGGCACTTCTGCGTTCGAGTTGGCACTTTATTCAGCATCCCTCAGATTCAGGAGAACAGTAACCTCTGTTGGGTGAGTGGTTATCCTGGCATTGCACATAGACAGATTTTTGCGTCTGGCGCAGCTCCCATTCGGTAGCATCTGCTGAACGCTGTCTCCAAGACACCATCCAGTGGGCCTCTGCATAGGACATCTCCCATGGCTTCCAGTTTTCTCCCTCCAAAATGCAGGTTGTGCATATTTGTCATCAACCCATAGTATGCACCAATCCAGAAATTTATTTAGGCAGCCAGCTCCTTGATATTGTAGCAAAGTCCCATTTCTTGGGCATTATTTTTGATAAAAAGCTGACATGGCTGCCCCATATTCACCACCTAAAGACTATGTGCATGTGGAAACTTTATGCTCTCTCCCTCCTGGCCCATACATCTTGGTGTGCAGACTGTACCACTCTCTCTTTACCATGCTCTCGTCTTGTTCAGACTAGATTATGGTAGTCAGGTTTACGGCTCAGTGGCCCCTTTCAATCTACAAATACTTGATCCTGTTCACCATTGTGGGGTGCGTCTGGCTGTTGGTGCTATTTGCACTAGTCCTGTTGAATGTCCTCACAGAAGCATGGATTCCCCCTCTACAAATACGACGGAGCCAACTCCTGGTTTCTTACGCAATCACCATTTGTCAATTCCCTGACCATCCTGTGAACCCTTTCCTCTTTGCAAACGATGGATGTCTCCCTTGTGACAACTGCCCACAGATGGGATTGCAGGTTGGAATGCATTTCGCTTCTCTCTGTCAGGCTCTCCATCTACATTCACTGGAATGCACCCCATGTATCCCCCCCCCTGCCCCCCCCCCCAGTTGGATGGTGCCTGGACCACAGATTAGGACCGACCTATTCCAGGGTCCTAAGGTCTCTGTTGCCCCTCTGGTTTTCCAGTGTCTTGTACATGTCATCCTCACAGAGTTCCAGGTTGCTGTCATCTTCTACACTGATGGTTCTAAGACTATAGATAAGCCTGTATATGCTTTCACATCTCCTACTGGCTTAGAACACCATTTATTGCCGGGCTCATGTAATGTGTTGATAGCAGAGCTTCAAGTCATTCACAGAGCCTTCCATTTTGTTTCACAAGCCTCCATTTACAGTGTTTTAATTTGTACTGACTCAGTGAGCAGCCTGCAGGCTATTGACCGATGCTACTCTTGTCACCTTTTGGTCTCTGTTATTCACGACCTTCTCTCTGCCCTTGACTGTGCCGCCTCCCTATTTGTCTTTCTCTGGGTCCCAAGTCATGTGGGCATCCCGGGGAATGAACTGGCTGACCGTTTGGCCTTTCATGATTCCAGCTGCAGGTATGTGGATCTACGTCAAATCTCTCTTTGACCAAAAGTGGAATGACATCTGGTGCACTAATGCTTACAGTAATAAACTCTGCACAATCAAGGAGTCTACTGCAGTTCGGCACTCTTCCTTCTGCTCCTCTCAGAAGGAGTCCACTGCTTTATGCCGTCTACACATTGGTCACACCAGGCTTACCCATTGTTTCCTCCTGTGTAACGAACCACCACCACAGTGTAGTTGTGGAGCAGGATTGATGGTGGTATCCCACATACAGGTGGAATGTCCCCTTCTTTTGGCCCTTTGTGCTAAGTGTAGTCTTCCAGATTCCTCAATTTTAATCTTAGCAGATGATTCATGGACAGTTGAACTGGTCCAGTCTCCTCCATGAAAGAGGTTTTCATTTCCAGATATAAGGTTTTGCTTTACTCCTGGAGCAGGGGCAGGGTGGTTGTGGTTGGGACATCTCTTCATGTCTTCTCAATCTGGGACCCCTCACCACTCCCCCATGGAAAGATCTCTCCTTTTTTTTCAGTTTTTAGATTTGGTCTCACCTTTTATGCCTTATATTGTGTATGTGTTTTAATTTCATTGTTTTATAATTTGACTCCTGTGACTGGATCTGTTCACTTTTAGCGGACCCTCTTTCTTCTGTAAATAACTTCAGAATCCGAAACTAACGACCTTGCTGTTTGGTCCCAAAAACCCTCTCAATCGATCAGTCATTCAGTCAATCTATGGAAAAGTATAATCATAGGATACTGAGTAATAAAGGCTATGGATCTATGTTCACTTGTTGCTGGATGTCCTTTTTTTTAACAGATTACCAACTGGTAATCTTTTTTAATCTAAATTAAAAATTTGATGTGAACATTGTAAGTGTGTACTCTCTTAAAGATTTCTGAACTTTGAACGGTCCCCACACCCTCCACTTAACAGTTCTCCCCCTCCCCGTCCTGTCACCTCCTCCCAACTCAAGTCCCCAACGGAATTGTGCAGTGCTCTCTGCCATTGCGCCCACCAATCTTTCCTCCTCCTCTGTTCCCCTCCTCTCTGCTTCCATTTTTCCCCCGTCCCTCCCTCTCCCACAGCCTCCCGACACCGTGCTGGGTACTCTTGTCTACAATCTCTGGTCCCTGCACACTCCACCATGCCTACACCTGTACCCCACTATCCCTCCCCCTCCACCGCTGCACAATAGATTGTTGGTCCTGTATGATGCATTTGATGGCCTGAGCAACCAGAGGTAGTGGTTGTACATGTGGGTGCACTGTTATATAATCCAGAAATCAGCATTAGGCCACTTTCAAGTGAAAAAAAATTCATATATCAAAACACATTAGTCGAAAGACAATAGATTGGTATGAAATAAAAGTCCTTGTCAGAAAAGCATTTCTGGTGATGTATACCAGATCTGTCATTAGTAAAAGTGAGAACATCTCTAAAACACCTAAATAAGTTCCAGACTTTCATTTCTGGACCGTATAGGACAACTGTTATATGAAATTACTAGCAAATGAACAGTATGCAGCACACTACTGTCTCTGTAATTGTTGTTGTTCAGTTGCAATGGCACATACCTGTTGGTTGGCTAGCAGTTTTCTTATAACAACCATGCTGTAGGGTCCAGAAGTGAAGGTCTGCAACTTATTTAGGTGTTTTAGAGATGTTCTTACTTTTGTTAATGACAGACCTGGACTATATGACCAGATATGCTTATCTGACAAGGACTTGTACTTCATACCAGCCTGGTGTCTTTTGATATATGAATACATTTTTGTGCATGAAAATGGCCTAAGGCTAAAAACTGGATTTTATAACAATAAAGTAAAAATTATTGTAGTCAACTGGTGGCAGCATCATTCAAAAAATTTACCATGTTTGCGCCTCCAGCCAAAATAAAAACTTTCAATAATTGTTGGTTTCTGCACTCTGTTATCTACAGTATTAGTTTTTGAGTACGTCCTACTCCCGTTCGTTGTTGTTGTTGTGTTAAGTCTGAAGACTTTGATTCAGCTCTCCATTTTAGTCCATTCTATGCAGGTTTCCCTTCCTTCCTCCCTCCTGTGACACTACCTCTTGAGTGTGTTAGACGATAGAAACGGTTAAGTGTATTGAAACTCACAAGGTGCTGTATACACTGGTTGTAGTTTACATGGACAGCTGTTAGAGAGCTGGAAAATTTAGGATCGATTACTTTTTAGTGCATGTGATCACCTGAAATGAACTTTCAGTGTATAAAGGAATATTGGAAACAGAAGCCAACAGCCCTGACTCTTCCTAGGAGTTTCCAGCAGTTTTTCTGTGAGGGATTTACATGTTCTGCTTCATTGGGTTTCTCATAAACAATACATTCATTGTGTACTGAATTATCCTCTATGCATTTTCATGTACCATTTTACATCTTTTTCCTTTCCCAACCCTCACACTTCCCATCAAAGATCGTAAAGGAATGCCAGCACAGATATCCCTGTGTTTTGCAAACAAAGTAATGTCCCTCATTGTCAACAGACAGCAGAGAAATAAATCATTGTGTTAAAGACTTCATTTGGTGAGTGTGTGGTGAGGTTACTGCCAGCACAGGCACTCACTACTCATGAGTGCATACTTTGATTTCTGGCTTGAGGTGGTCAACTGTCATTGGTATCCGTCTGTTTTGGTGTACCCTTTCTTTTAATCAAGTTATGACAGAAGTTTCTTTTCTTCCCAGTTCACTGCAGTAACCATTCATTTCTTATCTGATGTTGTTGTTGTTGTGGTCTTCAGTCCTGAGACTGGTTTGATGCAGCTCTCCATGCTACTCTATCCTGTGCAAGCTTTTTCATCTCCCAATACCTACTGCAACCTACATCCTTCTGAATCTGCTTAGTGTATTCATCTCTTGGACTCCCTCTACGATTTTTACCCTCCACGCTGCCCTCCAATACTAAATTGGTGATCCCTTGATGCCTCAGAACATGTCCTACCAACTGATCCCTTCTTCTGGTCAAGTTGTGCCACAAACTTCTCTTCTCCCCAATCCTATTCAATACTTCCTCATTAGTTATGTGATCTACCCATCTAATCTTCAGCATTCTTCTGTAGCACCACATTTCGAAAGCTTCTATTCTCTTCTTGTCCAAACTATTTATCGTCCATGTTTCACTTCCATACATGGCTACACTCCATACAAATACTTTCAGAAATGACTTCCTGACACTTAAATCTATACTCGATGTTAACAAATTTCTCTTCTTCAGAAACGCTTTCCTCGCCATTGCCAGCCTACATTTTATATCCTCTCTACTTCGACCATCATCAGTTATTTTGCTCCCCAAATAGCAAAACTCCTTTACTACTTTAAGTGCCTCATTTCCTAATCTAATTCCCTCAGCATCACCCGACTTAATTAGACTACATTCCATTATCCTTGTTTTGCTTTTGTTGATGTTCATCTTATATCCTCCTTTCAAGACACTGTCCATTCCATTCAACTGCTCTTCCAAGTCCTTTGCTGTCTCTGACAGAATTACAATGTCATCGGCGAACCTCAAAGTTTTTATTTCTTCTCCATGAATTTTAATACCTACTCCGAATTTTTCTTTTGTTTCCTTTACTGCTTGCTCAATATACAGATTGAACAACATCGGGGAGAGGCTACAACCCTGTCTTACTCCCTTCCCAACCACTGCTTCCCTTTCATGTCCCTCGACTCTTATAACTGCCATCTGGTTTCTGTACAAATTGTAAATAGCCTTTCGCTCCCTGTATTTTACCCCTGCCACCTTTAGAATTTGAAAGAGAGTATTCCAGTCAACATTGTCAAAAGCTTTCTCTAAATCTACAAATGCTAGAAACGTAGGTTTGTCTTTCCTTAATCTTTCTTCTAAGATAAGTCGTAAGGTCAGTATTGCCTCACGTGTTCCAGTGTTTCTACGGAATCCAAACTGATCTTCCCCGAGGTTGGCTTCTACTAGTTTTTCCATTCGTCTGTAAAGAATTCGTGTTAGTATTTTGCAGCTGTGACTTATTAAGCTGATAGTTCGGTAATTTTCACATCTGTCAACACCTGCTTTCTTTGGGATTGGAATTATTATATTCTTCTTGAAGTCTGTGGGTATTTCGCCTGTTTCATACATCTTGCTCACCAGATGGTAGAGTTTTGTCAGGACTGGCTCTCCCACGGCCGTCAGTAGTTCCAATGGAATATTGTCTACTCCGGGGGCCTTGTTTCGACTCAGGTCTTTCAGTGCTCTGTCAAACTCTTCACGCAGTATCATATCTCCCATTTCATCTTCATCTACATCCTCTTCCATTTCCATAATATTGTCCTCAAGTACATCGCCCTTGTATAGACCCTCTATATACTCCTTCCACCTTTCTGCTTTCCCTTCTTTGCTTAGAACTGGGTTTCCATCTGAGCTCTTGATATTCATACAAGTCGTTCTCTTATCTCCAAAGGTCTCTTTAATTTTCCTGTAGGCGGTATCTATCTTACCCCTAGTGAGATAGGCCTCTACATCCTTACATTTGTCCTCTAGCCATCCCTGCTTAGCCATTTTGCACTTCCTGTCGATCTCATTTTTGAGACGTTTGTATTCCTTTTTGCCTGTTTCACTTACTGCATTTTTATATTTTCTCCTTTCATCAATTAAATTCAATATTTCTTCTGTTACCCAAGGATTTCTACTAGCCCTCGTCTTTTTACCTACTTGATCCTCTGCTGCCTTCACTACTTCATCCCTCAAAGCTACCCATTCTTCTTCTACTGTATTTATTTCCCCCATTCCTGTCAATTGCTCCCTTATGCTCTCCCTGAATCTCTGTACAACCTCTGGTTCTTTTAGTTTATCCAGGTCCCATCTCCTTAAATTCCCACCTTTTTGCAGTTTCTTCAGTTTTAATCTACAGGTCATAACCAATAGATTGTGGTCAGAGTCCACATCTGCCCCTGGAAATGTCTTACAATTTAAAACCTGGTTCCTAAATCTCTGTCTTACCATTATATAATCTATCTGATACCTTTTAGTATCTCCAGGGTTCTTCCATGTATACAACCTTCTTTCATGATTCTTAAACCAAGTGTTAGCTATGATTATGTTGTGCTCTGTGCAAAATTCTACCAGGCGGCTTCCTCTTTCATTTCTGTCCCCCAATCCATATTCACCTACTATGTTTCCTTCTCTCCCTTTTCCTACATTCGAATTCCAGTCACCCATGACTATTAAATTTTCGTCTCCCTTCACAATCTGAATAATTTCTTTTATTTCATCATACATTTCTTCAATTTCTTCGTCATCTGCAGAGCTAGTTGGCATATAAACTTGTACTACTGTAGTAGGTGTGGGCTTCGTATCTATCTTGGCCACAATAATGTGTTCACTATGCTGTTTGTAGTAGCTTACCCGCATTCCTATTTTCCTATTCATTATTAAACCTACTCCTGCATTACCCCTATTTGATTTTGTGTTTATAACCCTGTAGTCACCTGACCAGAAGTCTTGTTCCTCCTGCCACCGAACTTCTAATTCCCATTATATCTAACTTCAACCTATCCATTTCCCTTTTTAAATTTTCTAACCTACCTGCCCGATTAAGGGATCTGACATTCCACGCTCCGATCCGTAGAACGCCAGTTTTCTTTCTCCTGATAACGACATCCTCTTGAGTAGTCCCCGCCCGGAGATCCGAATGGGGGACTATTTTACCTCCGGAATATTTTACCCAAGAGGACGCCATCATCATGTAATCATACAGTAAAGCTGCATGCCCTCGGGAAAAATTACGGCTGTAGTTTCCCCTTGCTTTCAGCCGTTCGCAGTACCAGCACAGCAAGGCCGTTTTGGTTATTGTTACAAGGCCAGATCAGTCAATCATCCAGACTGTTGCCCTTGCAACTACTGAAAAGGCTGCTGCCCCTCTTCAGGAACCACACGTTTGTCTGGCCTCTCAACAGATACCCCTCCGTTGTGGTTGCACCTACGGTATGGCTATCTGTATCGCTGAGGCACGCAAGCCTCCCCACCAACGGCAAGGTCCATGGTTCATGGGGGGGGGGGTCTTATCTGATATACCCATTTAATCTTCAGCATTCTTCTTTAACATGTTTCAAAAACTTTTATTCTGTACTCATCTGTTGATCATCCAAAAACTTATATTCTCTATTTATCTGTACTGTTGACTGTCCATGTTTCACTTCCATAAAAGGCTACATTCCATACAAATGATCTGAGAAAAGACGTCCCAACACTTAAATTTAAAAGAGATGCTAGGAAGCTTTTCTTGCTATTGCCAGCCTACATTTTGTATCCTCCTTAATTTTGCTGCCCAAATGGTAGAATTTATTTGCAGCATTCCATGTCCCATTTCCTATTCTAATTCCTTCAGTGTCACCTGATTTGAATAGTCTCCAATGCATTTGTTTTACTTTTAATGAAATTCAGCTCAAAACCTCTTTTCAAGACACTATCCATTCTGTTCAATAGCTCAACAGATCTCCCAAGTCCCTTGCTGTCTCTGACAGATTAAAATGTCATTCTTCCTGGTTTCATTTACTACTACTACTACTACTACTACTACTATTACTATTACTATTACTACTATTACTATTACTACTCCTGTCTCTCTCTCTCTCTCTCTCTCTCTCTCTCTCTCTCTCTCTCTCTCCCTCCCTCCCTCCCTGGAAATGGTGTTGTTCGTAAACTTTAGGTGCCCAGGGCAAAGACAAGACATGAGCCAGGAAAGATTCACACCAGAGTTGCCTTTCTTTAGAAGTTTTGTCTCTTTATTGCAGTTATGGTCTGCTACATTTCATGCAAAATTTTACTCTGTGGTCAGTAAGAATTAACAATACTTTTTATTTTCCCTTTCCCCAAAAGTGCTCTTTTTCTGCACTCGCCAGCCCCTTTTTGAGCAGCATCCACACAGAGATTAATTTGGGGTGCTGACTTCATTTCAGGGCTTCCTGTAAAATGCTGAGCTGTTGTTAAATAAGAAATATCTTCTCATGAGTGAATAGTGGTGAGAGTGTACCTGAGCTCTGTATAGACTACAGAGGAATTGAGATTATTCGAGAGTGTTGTTCTTAAAATAATTAATTAGTTCTGCAAGGGGTGGGGTAGCAAACAGCTATTACTGTTTTGCTGAGTTACTCCACGAATCATAAAAAATGTTTTGGGAAAATTAAGTCATTTTTGTTAGGCTATGACCTATGTTGGTTAATTTATTGATGTTGTGATGTTTGTATGACAGTGAGCATGATGCACTAATTAAATAATGAAATTCTGTACTTTTGTTTTGTACAGATGCAAAGAATAAATTGTTTTCAGATGTGTTTTATGCTGTTATAGGTTCGTGTAACTGCAGCTCCCAGACTAGAAATGTGGTTTCAGAACCCAAAGCTTCTGCAAGCTGCCAAAGATCTTCTAATGGCTATCTGCATTAACTGCACCACTCACACGCAGCGAGATGTGGAAGTAATTAGTCATCTTGTTAAAATACGCATAAAACCAAAGGCACTGAGCAACCTATATCTGGCTTCTATAAGGTAAATCTCAGTAAAATTGAAGTATTTATAACAAAAATATATAAATATATGTAAAGTGACAAGTTTGTAGGTGTCCTAGCTTTGTTGATAAAAGTGAAAAATGAAATTCTCCCTATTAAATGTTTTAAAATTACGTACGAGCTCTTACTATCTTAACAAGTAGAAAAAGAGAAGAGCTGCAAGTTCATAGCCCTTTCTTAAATTCACACACTAACCAGTGTTTTTAAAAGGTGTATGTAATAATAGAACTATAGAATTCAATAAAAGTGATGTTTTCAAATTTTTGCTGAAATCATGTATGTGAGATGTTACAGAACAAATCAGTTGATTGAAATAGATTGTTTTCCACTTTTGGGTTTTAAATTAATATATCAGTTTTTATTATTATATTATTTTGAATGTTTCAGAGAGTTAATTAATGCACATCCAGAAAATTTGGCAACAGTTTTGAAGCATACAATTTACAATGAACTGTCAACAGCTCGCAACCCAAATAACATGGCTATGCTGTCTGTGATGTTCCAGGCAGCACCAGAAAAGGCTGCTGTACTGCTTGCTGATATTTTCCAGGTATTCAGGGTGACCTTACAGGCCCCACAATTATATATTTGTAGTTGAAAGATTAATACGAATAAGAGGATAGGTCACTACTCTCCGAATAGAAAAAGCACGTTTGTGCTGTGCAGCACCTATTCTGTCCTTTTACTGGTAGTATATTCCACCTTGGATTGTGCTTTAATGCAGTTTGAAACTATAAGTGATGATAAAAATAGTATTTTTTTAAAATAATTCTAGCAACTGAAATAGAGCTGAAAACTATGTGACATGTTTCAAGATACATTTTGAGCTTTTAGGTCTGGCATAGTTACTGTTTGTACAGTATTCTGCAAATACCCCAAGAAGTGCATGTTGCAGTACACACTGTATTGTACCATCTGTAAAAGATTATTTCAGTACTGATTATATATGGAGCATCAGAAGAAGACTGCTTATGTGCCACCATACAGAGCACAATTATTCTGATTTAGGCCTTAGACAATGGCGGTCTCATATTCAATTGAAATCCATGGTGCTAATGAAAAGGTAAATTTTTCAGGATGACCCCTTTACTGGATGTGCCAATTTGTGTAATGAAGAGAGGCTTCCACCCAGCAGAGTATTATACCAGAATAGGTTGCATAACTATCATTTGCTGTGTACAAGATTGTGCAGAATGACTTGACAAGAATCTGCCTTCTTGTAGGTGTACCTCCAGCTCTCTGTTGGCTCTGTACCTATTAAACTAAACAACAATATAAAGAGCAAACATGTCAAAAAATGTGCAGTGGAACTGATATATGGAACTATCATCCCCTTATCACTCGCCACCATACATAGTGGAAATCCAGATGATAGAATTCAAACACAGTGAAGTATGTAGAATGGAATGACTTTTCATATGTAGTGAGCATGGATTCCAAAAACAGTCCTCTTGTAAAACCTACGTTACACTCTTCCTACGTACTATGTATGGAAGCAACCAGGCATATTCAGTGTCCTTAGATATCCCTAAAGCATGTTATTTGGTACCACACAGATGACTAGTGAAGAAACTATGTTTATGTGGGATGTCTGGCCAGGTCTTCACAGGTGGATCAGAACATGACATGTTTGATGGAGGGATACAGAAATAATTTCAGATGTGCCTTCTTGCTGTGACATGGCTCTCTGTTGGGATGTATTACACAGTAGAAATTTTAGCACTATCCACTTGGATATAAACAAAATAGTGATCTGGTTCAATTGCTAGCATAAAGTTTTTAACGTACCAAACAAAAAAGTATGGTATGGTATGGTATTATTACGGGATATGAGTCCCAACTAGAGCTTCTTGTGTTGTACTAATATGCAGGAGTACCAATGGGTGGGGATATAAAGTGGAATGAGTAATAGGCTCAGTTGAGGTAAAACACGCTTTTATTTATCGTAAGAGTTAGAAAATCATGTTTGTGTACAAAAGAGACTGCATTTAGAACTTTTGTCTGACGAGTGTTTGGTGTCTGTATAGGCTTTGTGTAACAACTGGGGGTCATATGTTGTATGCAAAGAAAGGTAGTACAAATTCTTATAACTGTGCATGTTTCATGGGCAGTCTAAATGGAAATGCTGAGAAATCCTAAATAACACAATCTTTAAAAATAAAAATACATCAAATACTTTGCAAAAAAGTGTTTAGGAAATTCCAAGAACTGATTGTCTGGATTGAAGTGTTTTACGTTCGTAAGCACTTGCAGAGAGCACAATGACAAAAGTAAACTGACAACTATTTTTTCAAATAACTGATTCTTCTTTTTAACTTTTGCTCCCATAGATTGTAATGTATCATTGTACATCATTGTCAGCTAACTTTATTGTATTAGTTCTTCGGCTCATGTGATATGATATGTAATAGTGTTTCTACTTTAGCGGTAATGTAGAATCTTATACTAAGCTTTCAGTTTTCACTGCAAAAAGTGTCACATTTGAATTAGACATTTCTTGCATTGGATATAAGTTTACTCATTTTGTACCAAATTCAGTTTGATTAGAACATTTTTTAAATATTTCATAGTGTCCTTAAATTCCACTACAAATAAAGGGAGACCATTGTGCACAAATTATCTGTTTTCTCATTTAATATACAGAATATAGTGCAAAACAAGACATAGTAAAATTCTTTAAAAATTTAATAAGACTGTGGAAACTCCAGATTGCAATATCAACAATATAAGGAAAAGATTGATTGCTACTTACTGCAAAGGCAGCATGTTAAGTTGCAGGCAGGCATAACTAAAAGACACTTACACATTTGCTTTTGGCCACAGCCTAAATGGAGTACTCTATGGCATTGGCCCCTCACCTAGCTTGCATTTATCGTGAATCTCTTGCCCAGCACAAAATCTGAAGCGACAGGAAGAAAGCGCTGGTAATTCTAGTCTATAAGAAATGTAAAAGAACGGACCGTCAAAATTACAGACGAGTATCTCTGACTTCTGTTTGCTGCAGAATCCTTGAACATACTCTCAGTTTGAATGTAATAAACTTTCTTGAGTTTAAGAAGCTTATCCAATGAATCAGCGTGGTTGTAGAAAATATTGTTTGTGCGAAACTCAGCGTGCCCTTTTCTCTTTACTGAGAACTATGGATGAAGGGCAACAGGCAGATTCCATATTTCTGTATTTCCGGAAAGCGTTTGACACAGTGCCCCATTGCAGGCTGTTAACGAAGGTATGAGCATATGTAATAAGTTCACAAATATGCGAGTGGCTTGAAGACTTCATAGGTAATAGAACACAGTATGTTGTCCCCGAAGGCAAGTATTCACCATAGACAA
Organism: Schistocerca americana; assembly: GCF_021461395.2. Classification (NCBI taxonomy): domain Eukaryota; kingdom Metazoa; phylum Arthropoda; class Insecta; order Orthoptera; family Acrididae; genus Schistocerca; species Schistocerca americana. The sequence goes on along the minus strand of NC_060119.1, from coordinate 1,214,308,303 downwards.
GGGTATCATCAGGAGTGCCCCAGAGAAGTGTGATAGGACTGCTGCTGTTCGCTATATAAAAACATAATAAATGATTTTGCAGACGGGGTGGGCAGCAGTATGCTGTTTGCTGATGATGCTGTGGTGTATGGTAAGATGCCAAAGTTGAGTGACTGTAGGAAGATGCAAGACAACTTGGACAAAATTTCCATTTGGTGTGACGAATGGCAGCTAGCCCTAAATGTGGAAAAATGTAAGTTAATGCGGATGAGTAGGAAGAACAAACCTGTAATGCTCAGATACAGTATTAGTAGTCTTCTGCCTTACACAGTCAAGTTGTTTAAATATCTGGGCGTAATTTTGCAAAGCTGGAAAGTTGTAACAAGCATGTGAAAACTGTGGTTGGGAAGGCGAATGGTCGACTTTGGTTTATTGGGAGAATTTTGGAAAGAGTTGTTCATCTGTAAAGGAGGCCACATATAAGACACTGGTGTGATCTATTCTTGAGTACTGCTCGAGTATTTCGAATCCATACCAGCTCGGATTGAAGGAAGACATCGAAGCAATTCAGAGGCAGGCTACTAGATTTGTTACTGACAGGTTTGTTACTGACAGGTTTGAACAACACACAAGTGTTATGGAGGTGCTTCAGAACTCAAATGAAAGGCGACATTCTTTCTGAGAAACACTATTGACAAAATTTAGAGAACTAACATTTGAAGCGGACTGCTGAACGATTCTACTGCCCCCAACAAACACCATGTGCAAGGACCTCGAAGACAAGATACGAGAAACTAGACCTCATACGGGGGCATACAGACAGTAGTCTATCCCTCACTCTGTTTGCAAGTGGAACAAGAGGGGAAATGACAAGTAGTTGTACAGGGTCTCCTCCGCCATGCACCAAATGGTGGCTTGTGGAGTATTGATGTAGACGTAGAAGCTGCCTGAGATGGCGGCCATGCCATGTGTGCAAGAGATGTGCTTTCTTGTTTGAATGTGTGTGTGTGTGTGGGTGTGGGGGGGGGGGGGGGGAGGTCCCCCAATGAAGGCTGTGCCGAAAGCTAATGTGTATGTCTTGTGCCTGTCTGCAACTTAACGTGTCATCTTTATGGTAGTATCAATGTATCTTTTTCATTTTACTGTTAAAATTTAATAAAAGTATTTCATATCGCTGTAAGTAAACTATATAAAGCATATAATGTATATATATAAAAACAAAGATGAGGTGACTTACCGAACGAAAGCGCTGGCAGGTCGATAGACACACAAACATACACACAAAATTCAAGCTTTCGCAACAAACTGTTGCCTCATCAGGAAAGAGGGAAGGAGAGGGGAAGACGAAAGGAAGTGGGTTTTAAGGGAGAGGGTAAGGAGTCATTCCAATCCCGGGAGCGGAAAGACTTACCTTAGGGGGAAAAAAGGACAGGTATACACTCGCACTCACGCACATATCCATCCACACATACAGACACAAGCAGACATATTTAAAGACCAAATATATCAGAAAATAAGAGCACATACACTTTAAATATGTCTGCTTGTGTCTGTATGTGTGGATGGATATGTGCGTGAGTGCGAGTGTATACCTGTCCTTTTTTCCCCCTAAGGTAAGTCTTTCCGCTCCCGGGATTGGAATGACTCCTTACCCTCTCCCTTAAAACCCACTTCCTTTCGTCTTCCCCTCTCCTTCCCTCTTTCCTGATGAGGCAACAGTTTGTTGCGAAAGCTTGAATTTTGTGTGTATGTTTGTGTTTGTTTGTGCGTCTATCGACCTGCCAGCGCTTTCGTTCGGTAAGTCACCTCATCTTTGTTTTTATATATAATTTTTCCCACGTGGAATGTTTCCTTCTATTATATTGATATAATGTATATATGTTTATTTGTAATGTGTGAATGCTTTCTCAAATGGTTCCAATTTGGCTTTGCGTGCCATCAGAATGTGAGGCTGTTGCTTAAATATAGCCTATAGTGAACAACACGTTGAACATCAAGCATCAGTCAGTCAGTCAGTCAGTTTTATGTGGTGCCTATACTGTGCTTTGGATTTGGTTGCTAAGAAGTCTCAGAAATAAATAAACACTTACTTTTGTTCATATTTGCAAGTAACTTTTAGGTATGAAATTGTCAACCAAAGCGTGACTTCCTGTTAGCAATAGACAAATCTTCCTTATGTGCTATTGCTGTAAACTCTTGTCACCGTGGGATTCATATTTTCTCAGCATGTTTGATCAAAGTATGTAAGGACACTGTTGACTTCTGATGTACTTTTTCTTGTTTTCTGTGTGGCCGGAGCAAAACACATTATGTTAATAATGATGGAAATATGTTTCTGTCAGCCGATGTGACTATCAGTATGAAGTAAATGAGTATTTTATTTTTCATAGGATCTGCTAATGAATAAAGATGACTACCTGCGCCCACTGCGGGCATTGCTGAGGGAAATGGTACGAGTTATACGCCATGAAATCAATTTGTCTGCTCTTTGTCGTGGGCTAATGGCTGATCGAAAAGAAAATACACAGGCCTTTCGTGAATTTGAACATAAGGTAAGTGTTAAATGAAATATTATGAGTGTTTTGTTTGTTGTTTTGTTTAATATTGTAAAGGAGCACAATATTTGATTTGAATGGGGCTTTAACCACCTGCTCCCTTCCCTAAGTTGACAGCTTTTTTTGTCGCCCATAGAAAAATTAGCTCTACACAGAATAATATGTTTTAAACTCGTTCTCCCTCCACAACAGTGTCCGAAGATAATAAAAGTCCCACATAGTTGGATTGGAGCAGTGGTTCCTGACTTGGTGTAGTTACCCCGGAGGGGGAAATTAAATTTGCAATAGTAAATGAACTAATTGCAGTACAACACAACAGTAACTATTAAATGGTTATTACACTGCAGTAGGGCCTACACAGTATTATTATTATTATTATTATTTCTTTACTTTCTCAGACGTTAAGTCTGGTTAAAAATGGGACGTGACGCGGACCTTAATCAAGCGTCACTTTCTTTTAACTGTACGGTATATGTTATATTGCATTTAGGAACTTTCGGGTAATTGAACATGTATCAATAATTACGGATTTCTGTAATTGTATATATAAGTTTGGATGTAGCTGTATTGTATTGATGTAATGGTGGATATTGTGTGGTATGACTCCTGTAGTTGATAGTATGATTGGTATGATGTCAACTTTATTCTGATGCCACATGTCCTTGACTTCCTCAGCCAGTTGGATGTATTTTTCAATTTTTTCTCCTGTTTTCTTTTGTATATTTGTTGTATTGGGTATGGATATTTCGATTAGTTGTGTTAATTTCTTCTTTTTATTGGTGAGTATTATGTCAGGTTTGTTATGTGGTGTTGTTTTATCTGTTATAATGGTTCTGTTCCAGTATAATTTGTATTCATCATTCTCCAGTACATTTTGTGGTGCATACTTGTATGTGGGAACATGTTGTTTTATTAGTTCATGTTGTATGGCAAGTTGTTGATGTATTATTTTTGCTACATTGTCATGTCTTCTGGGGTATTCTGTATTTGCTAGTATTGTACATCCGCTTGTTATGTGATCTACTGTTTCTATTTGTTGTTTGCAAAGTCTGCATTTATCTGTTGTGGTATTGGGATCTTTAATAATATGCTTGCTGTAATATCTGGTGTTTATTGTTTGATCCTGTATTGCAATCATGAATCCTTCCGTCTCACTGTATATATTGCCTTTTCTTAGCCATGTGTTGGATGCGTCTTGATCGATGTGTGGCTGTGTTAGATGATACGGGTGCTTGCCATGTAGTGTTTTCTTTTTCCAATTTACTTTCTTCGTATCTGCTGATGTTACATGATCTAAAGGGTTGTAAAGGTGGTTATGAAATTGCAGTGGTGTAGCCGATGTATTTATATGAGTGATTGCTTTGTGTATTTTGCTAGTTTCTGCTCGTTCTAGAAAGACTTTTCTTAAATTGTCTACCTGTCCATAATGTAGGTTTTTTATGTCGATGAATCCCCGTCCTCCTTCCTTTCTGCTTAATGTGAATCTTTCTGTTGCTGAATGTATGTGATGTATTCTATATTTGTGGCATTGTGATCGTGTAAGTGTATTGAGTGCTTCTAGGTCTGTGTTACTCCATTTCACTACTCCAAATGAGTAGGTCAATATTGGTATAGCATAAGTATTTATAGCTTTTGTCTTGTTTCTTGCTGTCAATTCTGTTTTCAGTATTTTTGTTAGCCTTTGTCTATATTTTTCTTTTAGTTCTTCTTTAATATTTGTATTATCTATTCCTATTTTTTGTCTGTATCCTAGATATTTATAGGCATCTGTTTTTTCCATCGCTTCTATGGAGTCACTGTGGTTATTCAATATGTAATCTTCTTGTTTATTGTGTTTTCCCTTGACTATGCAATTTTTCTTACATTTGTCTGTTCCAAAAGCCATATTTATATCATTGCTGAATACTTCTGTTATCTTTAGTAATTGGTTGAGTTGTTGATTGGTTGCTGCCAGTAGTTTTAGATCATCCATATATAGCAAATGTGTGATTTTGTGTGGGTATGTTCCAGTAATATTATATCCATAATTTGTATTATTTAGCATGTTGGATAGTGGGTTCAGAGCAAGACAGAACCAGAAAGGACTTAATGAGTCTCCTTGGTATATTCCACGCTTAATCTGTATTGGCTGTGATGTGATGTTATCTGAATTTGTTTGAATATTAAGTGTGGTTTTCCAGTTTTTCATTACTATGTTTAGAAACTGTATCAATTTAGGATCTACTTTGTATATTTCCAATATCTGTAGTAACCATGAGTGGGGTACACTATCAAAGGCTTTTTGGTAATCAATGTATGCGTAGTGTAGCGACCTTTGTTTACTTTTAGCTTGATATGTCACCTCTGTATCTATTATCAGTTGCTCTTTACATCCTCGTGCTCCTTTGCAGCAGCCTTTTTGTTCTTCATTTATAATTTTGTTCTGTGTTGTATGTGTCATTAATTTCTGTGTAATGACTGAAGTTAATATTTTGTAGATTGTTGGTAGGCATGTTATGGGGCGATATTTAGCTGGGTTTGCTGTGTCTGCTTGATCTTTAGGTTTCAGATAGGTTATTCCATGTGCAAGTGTATCAGGGAATGTGTATGGGTCTGCAATGTAACTGTTAAATAATTTATGATATGAATATAATAGAGGGAAACATTCCACGTGGGAAAAATATATCTAAAAAGAAAGATGATGAAACTTACCAAACAAAAGCGCTGGCAGGTCGATAGACACACAAACAAACACAAACATACACACAAAATTCTAGCTTTCGCAACCAATGGTTGCCTCGTCAGGAAAGAGGGAAGGAGAAGGAAAGACAAAAGGATATGGGTTTTAAGGGAGAGGGTAAGGAGTCATTCCAATCCCGGGAGCGGAAAGACTTACCTTAGGGGGAAAAAAGGACAGGTATACACTCACACACACACACATATCCATCCACACATACACAGACACAAGCAGACATTTGTAAAGGCAAAGAGTTTGGGCAGAGATGTCAGTCGGGGCAGATGTACAGAGGCAAAGATGAAGTTGAAAGACAGGTGAGGTATGAGCGGCGGCAAATTGAAATTAGAAATTAGCGGAGATTGAGGCCTGGCGGATAGCGAGAAGAAAGGATATGCTGAAGGGCAAGTTCCCATCTCCGGAGTTCTGACAGGTTGGTGTTAGTGGGAAGTATCCAGATAACCCGGACGGTGTAACACTGTGCCAAGATGTGCTGGCCGTGCACCAAGGCATGTTTAGCCACAGGGTGATCCTCATTACCAACAAACACTGTCTGCCTGTGTCCATTCATGCGAATGGACAGTTTGTTGCTGGTCATTCCCACATAGAACGCTTCACAGTGTAGGCAGGTCAGCTGACCTGCCTACACTGTGAAGCGTTCTATGTGGGAATGACCAGCAACAAACTGTCCATTCGCATGAATGGACACAGGCAGACAGTTATAAATAATTTAGTTAGATGTGAATGTGTTGAGGTGAACTTCTTTAGCCAGTAATTTGCTATTTTATCATTTCCAGGGGATTTCCAATTGTGTGTAGAATTAATTGCTCGGGTGACTTCATGTTGCAAAATTATCACTTCAGGCATTTGTGGTATCATCTTGTATTTGTCTGTTTCTGCTTGTATCCACCGTGCATGCCTGTTATGTTGTACCGGGTTTGACCATATGTTGCTCCAGAAGTGTTCCATGTCTGTTATGTTTGGTGGATTGTCTGTTTTAATGTGTGTGTTATCTATTGTTTGGTAAAATCTCTTTTGGTTTGTGTTGAATGTTTGGTTTTGTTTCCTTCTATTTTCACTTTTTTTATATCTTCTAAGTTGTTTGGCCAATGCTTGTAATTTCTGCTTCTTTTCATCTAATTGCTCTATTGCTTCTTGTTGTGAGATTTTACCTAACCTTTTTCGTTTTTTGTCTGATATTTCATTTCTTATAAATTGTGTAAGCTGTCCGATGTCTTTTCTCAGTTTTTCTATTCTGATCTGTAGCCTGTGTTGCCATGCTGGTTTTGTGGGTTTCTTCTGTGTATTGGTTTGTTCTGATCTCTGCCTAGTGTGTATATTTAGTGTAGTGAGTGCTCCTATATAAACCAGTAGTTGTAACTCTTCCATAGTTGTATTTTCATTTATTTTGTTGTGTATGATTGTGTTGATAGTTTTTATTGTTGTTTCGACTTGTGGGTTATTTGGCGGTCTATGCAAGAATGGTCTGATGTCTGTATTTGTGTCTTTGTATTCTATATATGTCAGCTGAAATTTCTCTTCTATATCTAACACGTGTGTCTCTTCGTGTTCTATTTGTGCTTGTTCTGGTGGCTGTCTTAAGATTTCGTTTTCCTCTGATTGTTTAATTGATGCGTGTTGGTCTTTGTTTGTTTGCTCTGGGATGTTTGAGTCCATTACTGTATTTTCTTCTTCTTCTGATTGCACATTATTTTGTTCCAGTATTTCTTGTACTTGTTGTTTGATGTTTTCTAATTCTGACTGGGGTATCCTGTTATTTTTTATTATTACACGGATCTGATCAGCTAGCCGTTGTTCTGTTAAAAATTTTAATTCCGGGTATCTGGTAACAAATGTTGTGTATACTTGTGATCTGTATCCAGTTGTGTTGGTTCCTAGGTTTGTTGCTTGGTAATAACAGAACATGAGGTGTCGATTAACTTCATCTGACCATCTCATCCTCTGTCTTTGTTTTCCTTCTAGGGTGGTTGCAGGAAGCATATCCTGCAAAACACCTCTATTTGGATTTAAATCATTTTCCAGTTGGCTAGCAGTGTTGTTACCATTGTGGGCGGGCATAGGGTTCAAGCGTCGTCCCCGACCATGACGGCGCTTGTCCGAGGCTTCTTTAGTTCTGTCCTGAACCAAGTAATCACACTAAAAGGGGGGTTAGCCCTATTAGTGGTTTGTTCTTTTCGTCGCCTTTTACGACTGGCAGAACATACCGGAGGCCTATTCTTTTCCCGGGCCTCCACGGGGTTTATTATTATTATTATTATTATTATTATTAATATTAATATTGATATTTATGTTTCTATTAAAAGAATAACACTTCCTAATGTTCTGAGAAATTATACTTATTTGGTCACGAATCGGCTTTTGGTTTTTCAGACCATCTTCAGGGCTGGTTCATGACCATATGAATATAACTTTGCAGAACATTAACAAGTGTTATCCTTTTAATACTATTGTAGTGTTCTGCCAAGCACTGATGGAAAATTCAGTTGTTGGTCTAATAATAATAATAATATCGAATGTCCCCATTGGAGAACCATAAGCAGGTGGTTTTCAATCTTTCATAGGATTCTTCTTATTTTCCCAACATATTTTCTTTCTGAATGCCTTCTTTCTTTCTTCGGTCCACTTTGGTTTGTATGGTTTTGGTTCTGTCTCTGGAGTAAACTTCCACTTATCAATTTTGCTTCTGAGTGCAACCCTGTCTGACGTATTTGTTACGTCAGTTTCAACTTTTGTCAAATCCTTCTTAACTTCAGTTACCCAGGGTATTGATGCTTTAAGTGATGTCACATAGTCCAATAGATGTTTAGTTAGTATGTTTCCAGATAATCTGTCTAGATGTCCATAAGACATCATTCATCTCTTTTTGGTGTCAGTTTTTATGTTTGATACTTTTTCTAATGTCTCCAATGGTTTGCAGTCTGTATCCATCTTGTGTATTGTGGTCCCAGAATTTTTCTGGTAATCTTTCTCTCTACTTGCTTAATTTTTTGTAAATCTCATTTTCAATTGAGTGAGAATGTTGTACTTGCGTATGTGACTGTTGGCTTGATTACTGTGTGGTAGGACTGATTTTAGTGTCTTTTGAGAGGCATTTTTTGTTATAGAAATTTGAAACAAATCCAGATGCTTTCTTGATTTGTGCGCTCTGTTGTGTTTGATTCTGTTGTTTCGGAATATCTGACTCAGAATACATGAATTAAGTCTTCTCAAAGGAGATTTGCAGGCCAACCTTATCTGCACGTTCTTTGAGGGTCTCAATATGTTTTACTGATGTTCCTTCACTGTTGGTTAGAATCACCAAATCATCTGCAAATACTAAATATGGAATGTTCAGTTTTCCTTGACCTCTTTGTAGTTTGATTGGCCTCCAAAAGTTTTGTGATCTTATTCCATTTTCCATACTTTCACTTAGTTTATTATTGTTGTTATTATTATTATTTCTTTCTTTTCTCACACGTTATGTCTGGTCTGGTTATTATTATTATTATTATTATTATTATTATTATTATTATCAGTCGCAGCGGTCTTGTACAAAGTGTTTTTAGACTGAAGTCTTCCAATTTCTGCCATTTCAGAAGTAAGGAGTCCAGCAATCAAGTGACATATAAAACAAGTATAGTGCATACATTTTAACTTTGTTGAATTTAAATGGGAATGCAGGGTGTGGGTTAAACAAACGCCTTAAGGGAGAGGAGTGGTTTGGAGAAGCATGTTTTGTGAAAAGTGTCTACTGTCATTGTGGATAATTAGCTTTCTTTTTTGAGAAGGAATTGTAAATAGCATTTGCAGTGCAATACGTTTCTTTATCATGCTATATAAAAATAATAAAATTTAAAAGAAAATTAAAAAAAGTTGTCGGAAATAAACAGTACCAATTGTATCACTGAGATTCAATAATTCATGGTTTAATAAAACACCAAAAAAGTTAAATATCATTTATCTTCAGTCATTTTAAAAATAACTGCTCAAAGGAAATTCTTTTTGATTCTTAAGTGTAGTTAAGTGCTGATGTTCTGGTGGGAGCGAAGGTCTTGGAAAGGTTAGGAACCACTGGCGTAGATGTCTATTCGTATAATTCAGAATTTAATATTAAGGGTGCAGTTCATATCTCCCTTTCCAAAACCAGATTTGAATTTGTGTCATTAAAAAAAAAAAATTTTGCTTTGAGTTGTTGTGTTGCAAAATGAAAGCTCTTGTGTTACTTGGGAAATCATTTGAATATGTTGGATGTTTTTGGGTATCATATCAGACGTGATTGTCAAAGTGGCTCTGAAAACTAAGACTAATCATCATGTGATCTGACATACTGAGGTGTTGCCCTATCAGTGTACATAAACATCCCCACCACCCTCCCATGTTTCTGCAGATGCATTAGTCAGTCTTCATGTTCAGTGGCTGCTGGTGTTTGGAAATTCTGTGATGCAAATTATCCGTGATGACTTCAATAGGAAGAGGTCTGCATAACGATTTTTATTTTGGTGTAATGCATAGTATATTTACATGCATCTATGTATTCAGCAGTGGGTGATTTGTTGAGTTGGAGAGCTTGATATTGTGCATTCTGTGTAAGTGTCTGTTGAATATATTTCTTCCCACAGTTGCACTGGGTGCTATGTACTATTGGTTTTTGAATTTTTGTGTCCTCTTTAACTGTGACAAGGAGCATTCATGTTTTGATGGCGAGTTGGAAGACATACTTCATATTATCAATATTGAAAAGGATAGATTGCTGCTCACTGTAAGGATGACTTGTTGAATTGCAGACAGGCATAATGAAAAGTGAGTAGCAGTCTATCATTTTCATAGTATTAGCGATATTCCACTCTGGACTTTCCATTGTTTGCATCTACATCTATACTGTGTAAACCACCGTGAGGTACATGGCAGAGGGTATGTTCCATTGTACCTGTTATTGAAGTTTCTTCTTGTTTCATTCATGTATGGAGTGCAGTAAGAATGATTGTTTCAATGTCTCTATGCATGCAGTAATTATTCTAATCTTAAACTAATTATTCTAATGTAATATACTTGCTCTGCTAATTCTCTGAAATTATTTAAGTTCTTCTGCATGTAGGACTAATGTATGGACAGAGGGCCATGGCACACGGTTCTTTCTGTGGTGACTCATTTGTTTGTAGGAAAGTATGTTTCACATGGTGATTTCTGTACCCATTATCCTTGAGGAGTTTTAGATTTTGTGATTCTTAGTGGAGGTCTTCCTTTTAGGGAAGGAGGAGGCCTCCATGTAAAACATACTTCGTATTTTATATAATAGAAGGAAACATTCCACGTGGGAAAAATTATATATAAAAACAAAGATGAGGTGACTTACCGAACGAAAGCGCTGGCAGGTCGATAGACACACAAACAAACACAAACATACACACAAAATTCAAGCTTTGGCAACAAACTGTTGCATCATCAGGAAAGAGGGAAGGAGAGGGGAAGACGAAAGGAAGTGGGTTTTAAGGGAGAGGGTAAGGAGTCATTCCAATCCCGGGAGCGGAAAGACTGACCTTAGGGGGAAAAAAGGACAGGTATACACTCGCACACACGCACATATCCATCCACACATACAGACACAAGCAGACATATTTAAAGACCAAATATATCAGAAAATAAGAGCACATACACTTTAAATATGTCTGCTTGTGTCTGTATGTGTGGATGGATATGTGCGTGTGTGCGAGTGTATGTTGTTGTTGTTGTGGTCTTCAGTCCTGAGACTGGTTTGATGCAGCTCTCCATGCTACTCTATCCTGTGCAAGCTTTTTCATCTCCCAGTACCTACTGCAACCTACATCCTTCTGAATCTGCTTAGTGTATTCATCTCTTGGTCTCCCTCTACGATTTTTACCCTCCACGCTCCCCTCCAATACTAAATTGGTGATCCCTTGATGCCTCAGAACATGTCCTACCAACCGATCCCTTCTTCTGGTCAAGTTGCGCCACAAACTTCTCTTCTCCCCAATCCTATTCAATACTTCCTCATTAGTTATGTGATCTACCCATCTAATCTTCAGCATTCTTCTGTAGCACCACATTTCGAAAGCTTCTATTCTCTTCTTGTCCAAACTATTTATCGTCCATGTTTCACTTCCATACATGGCTACACTCCATACAAATACTTTCAGAAATGACTTCCTGACACTTAAATCGATACTGGATGTTAACAAATTTCTCTTCTTCAGAAACGCTTTCCTTGCCATTGCCAGCCTACATTTTATATCCTCTCTACTTCGACCATCATCAGTTATTTTGCTCCCCAAATAGCAAAACTCCTTTACTACTTTAAGTGCCTCATTTCCTAATCTAATTCCCTCAGCATCACCCGACTTAATTAGACTACATTCCATTATCCTTGTTTTGCTTTTGTTGATGTTCATCTTATATCCTCCTTTCAAGACACTGTCCATTCCATTCAACTGCTCTTCCAAGTCCTTTGCTGTCTCTGACAGAATTACAATGTCATCAGCGAACCTCAAAGTTTTTATTTCTTCTCCATGAATTTTAATACCTACTCCGAATTTTTCTTTTGTTTCCTTTACTGCTTGCTCAATATACAGATTGAACAACATCGGGGAGAGGCTACAACCCTGTCTTACTCCCTTCCCAACCACTGCTTCCCTTTCATGTCCCTCGACTCTTATAACTGCCATCTGGTTTCTGTACAAATTGTAAATAGCCTTTCGCTCCCTGTATTTTACCCCTGCCACCTTCAGAATTTGAAAGAGAGTATTCCAGTCAACATAGTCAAAAGCTTTCTCTAAGTCTACAAATGCTAGAAACGTAGGTTTGCCTTTCCTTAATCTTTCTTCTAAGATAAGTCGTAAGGTCAGTATTGCCTCACGTGTTCCAGTGTTTCTACGGAATGCAAACTGATCTTCCCCGAGGTTGGCTTCTACTAGTTTTTCCATTCGTCTGTAAAGAATTCGTGTTAGTATTTTGCAGCTGTGACTTATTAAGCTGATAGTTCGGTAATTTTCACATCTGTCAACACCTGCTTTCTTTGGGATTGGAATTATTATATTCTTCATGAAGTCTGAGGGTATTTCGCCTGTCTCATACATCTTCCTCACCAGATGGTAGAGTTTTGTCAGGACTGGCTCTCCCACGGCCGTCAGTAGTTCCAATGGAATATTGTCTACTCCGGGGGCTTTGTTTCGACTCAGGTCTTTCAGTGCTCTGTCAAACTCTTCACGCAGTATCATATCTCCCATTTCATCTTCATCTACATCCTCTTCCATTTCCATAATATTGTCCTCAAGTACATCGCCCTTGTATAGATCCTCTATATACTCCTTCCACCTTTCTGCTCTTCCTTCTTTGCTTAGAACTGGGTTTCCATCTGAGCTCCTGATATTCATACAAGTCGTTCACTTATCTGAAAAGGTCTCTTTAATTTTCCTGTAGGCGGTATCTATCTTACCCCTAGTGAGATAGGCCTCTACATCCTTACATTTGCCCTCTAGCCATCCCTGCTTAGCCATTTTGCACTTCCTGTCGATCTCATTTTTGAGACGTTTGTATTCCTTTTTGCCTGTTTCACTTACTGCATTTTTATATTTTCTCCTTTCATCAATTAAATTCAATATTTCTTCTGTTACCCAAGGATTTCTACTAGCCCTCGTCTTTTTACCTACTTGATCCTCTGCTGCCTTCACTACTTCATCCCTCAAAGCTACCCATTCTTCTTCTACTGTATTTATTTCCCCCATTCCTGTCAGTTGCTGCCTTATGCTCTCCTTGAATCTCTGTACAACCTCTGGTTCTTTTAGTTTATCCAGGTCCCATCTCCTTAAATTCCCACCTTTTTGCAGTTTCTTCAGTTTTAATCTACAGGTCATAACCAATAGATTGTGGTCAGAGTCCACATCTGCCCCTGGAAATGTCTTACAATTTAAAACCTGGTTCCTAAATCTCTGTCTTACCATTATATAATCTATCTGATACCTTTTAGTATCTCCAGGGTTCTTCCATGTATACAACCTTCTTTCATGATTCTTAAACCAAGTGTTAGTTATGATTATGTTGTGCTCTGTGCAAAATTCTACCAGGCGGCTTCCTCTTTCATTTCTGTCCCCCAATCCATATTCACCTACTATGTTTCCTTCTCTCCCTTTTCCTACGCTCGAATTCCAATCACCCATGACTATTAAATTTTCGTCTCCCTTCACAATCTGAATAATTTCTTTTATTTCATCATACATTTCTTCAATTTCTTCGTCATCTGCAGAGCTAGTTGGCATATAAACTTGTACTACTGTAGTAGGTGTGGGCTTCGTATCTATCTTGGCCACAATAATGCGTTCACTATGCTGTTTGTAGTAGCTTACCCGCATTCCTATTTTCCTATTCATTATTAAACCTACTCCTGCATTACCCCTATTTGATTTTGTGTTTATAACCCTGTAGTCACCTGACCAGAAGTCTTGTTCCTCCTGCCACCGAACTTCACTAATTCCCACTATATCTAACTTCAACCTATCCATTTCCCTTTTTAAATTTTCTAACCTACCTGCCCGATTAAGGGATCTGACATTCCACGCTCCGATCCGTAGAACGCCAGTTTTCTTTCTTCTGATAACGACATCCTCTTGAGTAGTCCCCGCCCGGAGATCCGAATGGGGGACTATTTTACCTCCATAATATTTTACCCAAGAGGACGCCATCATCATGTAATCATACAGTAAAGCTGCGAGTGTATACCTGTCCTTTTTTCCCCCTGAGGTAAGTCTTTCCGCTCCCGGGATTGGAATGACTCCTTACCCTCTCCCTTAAAACCCACTTCCTTTTGTCTTCCCCTCTCCTTCCCTCTTTCCTGATGAGGCAACAGTTTGTTGCGAAAGCTTGAATTTTGTGTGTATGTTTGTGTTTGTGTGTCTATCGACCTGCCAGCGCTTTCGTTCGGTAAGTCACCTCATCTTTGTTTTTATATATAATACTTCGTATTTTGTTTTTCTGTCGTAAACCATGGCTGAAAGGTGCTGGTATGTATAGAGTGGACAGTACATTTGTAATTTCAGGATGACCATACATTCTGGATATCGGGGGATTTCAAATGTATCGGGGAAATTTGGAGGGGAGGAAAAAAACGCTGAAAAAATCTCGTTTTTGTCTGAACAGATGAAATGGTTTGTTTACCGAGACGTTATGCATCGTTGCTGGCTGGGCGCAGCTGAGTACGTGCACTGCTTCCCGACTCACTCATTCTTACTGCTCCTCCCCCCTTCCTACCACTCCCCTCAGCTTGCAGTCAGTGCTGCCACTATTTCTTGCCACTAGCTTAGCAGCTGCCAACAAAAGGCAGGAAGGAGTGAGGAGTGGTTTATTTGGATCTGACTCTCGCAGACTGTAGACGCAGCATCCAGAGCCAGCGGTCATGTGTTCATGAGTTGTGTCTGAGTGATTATGTGAAAGTGTATGTGCTCTTATTTTCTGACAAAGGCTATGGCCAAAAATTTAGTTGTGTGAGTGTGATTGTCTTTTCTGTGTGCCTATCTGTGGCTCAGTGATCATCTTCATGTTGAGTTGCTTCCTGTCCTCATTATTATTGATTCTGAGAGTATTCATGCAAGTTACCTGTTACTTGGATTGATCACCTTGGTCTCATTTCATCAACATGGTGTCTGTGACACATGAACAGCTGGCCACATGCATGGACTTCCACGACGTACCAAAACTGCAGGCCAGTTCTGCAGGTATCTCTAACGGATCGGGCCTGCCAATCTGAAGCCCACCGTCTCCCACTGATGTGCAGGAGCTGCCCATTGGATCTAGTCTAACTGATCTGCCACAGGTCGGGTCTGTTTGTGTGTGGCATAATGTGGTGGATTTTCCTTGTGGACCCAGGACTTCACTGCTCCTCGGCAGGCCGGAGACCACAGATGATGGATTTCAGGAATTGCGACTGTCTCATTGCAAGCACATAGTACAGTGCGACGTTTTATAGACATTTTATTTATTCTAGTACATTTTGGCACTTTGGAAGTAGTCCTTGTTTTAGAAAGTATGGACGATAAGAAGAAGAAAATTTTGGCAGTTGCTAGCAGTTTGTACACTGTGTACTCATATATTTCTTGAAAGAAAAATCACTTAATACGTCTAAAATGAAATGATCATGTGGCATTGATGGCCGGAAAGCCCCATACAGGGAAGTTCGGCCGCCAAGTTGCAAGTCTTCGTTTAGGTGATGCCACATTGGCTGACTTGCGTGTCGGTACTCATGAAATAGTGATGAGGTCAGACCAACACCCAGTCCACGAGCTGAGAAAATCTGCAACCCAGACAGGAATTGAACCCGGACCTGCTGCATGGTAGGCAAACACGTTAGCACTCCACTAAGCAGGGGGAGAGACAATACTACTAAAATAATAGGTATAAACACAGAGGGTAATAACTGACAATAACGAACATAGTAGAACCAACATTTTACTGGTGGTCACCTATAGTGTTGGTTTACACAACTCGTCCTCTCCTGATACACTTCTATCAAGAGGCCTACTTTTCTCTGAGGTTGATTCTGAAATCTATGAAGGTATTTTAAAACTGTCTTGTGACGTCAAGGAAATCCGTATTGTTGTCACCAATTGTGTTTCATTTTATTTTAATAAAGTAACATCAGTGGTCTTAATGAAACACACATACCATTTGGCTTGCTTTCTTCACCTAAATAGAGTTCATTACAAAAATATGTTGATGTTAGTACTTAAGATTTTTGCTCACACATATAGAAATACAGAAGTTCTTACATTTTTTTGTCAACTTATGTCTTAACTCACTCTTGAGCTTCCAAAATTTGTCAGGGAAAAATGCAAAAACTTGTCTGTAAAACAGGGAATTTCACTTGGGGAAACTAGTGGCAACCCTGAACTTATTACACCAGATCAACTAATGATTATAGATGTCAAAATATTTTGCAAGTTTGACACTTACATTTGGTGTCATACCTGAAAATTTTTCCTTCCATATATATGTCAATCTCACAATTTGATATGTGTCTCACCCCTCCACTGCACATAATGTAACTTCCATTTCTGGCAAAGTCTTAGCCAAATCCTGTTGTGGGCTTGCACACAACTGAATCTTCTAGATGTTGCAGCTGTAATAGTAAACCAAAAGTGTTCAGTTCCAAATAGAAGTATGCCTAAAAAGGCACAACAAAGTTTAAGCCAGCCTTTAACTATTCAGTGCTCGACTTTTGGCAAAACCTTTGATATTATTTCAGGTAACGAAAATGTAGTGGATGTACAATTCTTACTGTACGGTTGAAAGCAGTTTTGATTTATTAACTGTTTTGTTAATCAGCTAATAATGTGCACTTACAAACCTCATACAACTTCAGTTATTGAAAGTTCAGTTCGCATTGTAGACATTACCATCAAAATTAAATATTTTGTTGCCCCTGACCCATCAATCCAGTCTTCCTGACACATGTACTCTACCTCATGCCTAGCTTCCATTGCTGCTTGTCAGCTTCATATATTAATTTTTGTACTCGATTATTTTTTAGTTCTGTGTAAAACAGGTTCTTAATTCTCTGTTTTAATGTATATTTTCATTAATAAGAAGTGCCTAGTTTTATTTTGCATAGTTCATTATTGAAGAACAAACTCACTTGGTTAACTAGAGGTATAAGTTGATCTCTTTGTGGTTGTGATAGATAGCAACAATGACTATCACAGTGCCATTAAGTTATCTTATAGTTCTTATTACATCCCGGCCGCTCCATTGTAACTGGTTACCAAGCCCCCACAGAACGTATCTCTGCCTACGTAGATCAACACCTTCAACCCATTGCGTGCAGTCTCCCATCCTTCATCAAAGACACCAACCACTTTCTCGAACGCCTGGAATCCTTACCCAGTCTGTTACCCCCGGAAACCATCCTTGTAACCGTTGATGCCACTTCGCTATACACAAATATCCCGCACGTCCAGGGCCTCGCTGCAATGGAGCACTTCCTTTCACGCCGATCACCTGCCACCCTACCTAAAACCTCTTTCCTCATCACCTTAGCCAGCTTCATCCTGACTCACAACTTCTTCACTTTTGAAGGCCAGACATACCAACAATTAAAGGGAACAGCCATGGGTACCAGGATGGCCCCCTCGTATGCCAACCTATTTATGGGTCGCTTAGAGGAAGCCTTCTTGGTTACCCAAGCCTGCCAACCCAAAGTTTGGTACAGATTTATTGATGACATCTTCATGATCTGGACTCACAGTGAAGAAGAACTCCAGAATTTCCTCTCCAACCTCAACTCCTTTGGTTCCATCAGATTCACCTGGTCGTACTCCAAATCCCATGCCACTTTCCTTGACATTCACCTCCATCTGTCCAATGGCCAGCTTCACACATCCGTCCACATCAAACCCACCAACAAGCAACAGTACCTCCATTATGACAGCTGCCACCCATTCCATATCAAACGGTCCCTTCCCTACAGCCTAGGCCTTCGTGGCAAACGAATCTGCTCCAGTCCTGAATCCCTGAACCATTACACCAACAACCTGAAAACAGCTTTCGCATCCCGCAACTACCCTCCCGACCTGGTACAGAAGCAAATAACCAGAGCCACTTCCTCATCCCCTCAAACCCAGAACCTATCACAGAAGAACCCCAAAAGTGCCCCACTTGTGACAGGATACTTCCCGGGACTGGATCAGACTCTGAATGTGACTCTCCAGCAGGGATACGACTTCCTCAAATCCTGCCCCGAAATGAAATCCATCCTTCATGAAATCCTCCCCACTCCACCAAGAGTGTCTTTCCGCCGTCCACCTAACCTTCGTAACCTCTTGGTTCATCCCTATGAAATCCCCAAACCACCTTCCCTACCCTCTGGCTCCTACCCTTGTAACTGCCCCCGGTGTAAAACCTGTCCCATGCACCCTCCCACCACCACCTACTCCAGTCCTGTAACCCAGAAGGTGTACACGATCAAAGGCAGAGCCACGTGTGAAAGCACCTAATGATTTACCAACTGACCTGCCTACACTGTGACGCTTTCTATGTGGGAATGACCAGCAACAAACTGTCCATTCGCATGAATGGACACAGACAGACAGTGTTTGTTGGTAATGAGGATCACCCTGTGGCTAAACATGCCTTGGTGCACGGCCAGCACATCTTGGCACAGTGTTACACCGTCCGGGTTATCTGGATACTTCCCACTAACACCAACCTATCCGAACTCCGGAGAGGGGAACTTGCCCTTCAATATATCCTCTCTTCCCGTTATCCACCAGGCCTCACTCTCCGCTAAATTCAAGTTGCCGCCACTCATACCTCACCTGCCATTCAACAACATCTTTGCCTCTTCACTTCCGCCTCGACTGACATCTCTGCCCAAACTCTTTGCCTTTAAATATGTCTGCTTGTGTCTGTATATGTGTGGATGGATATGTGTGTGTGTGCGAGTGTATACCTGTCCTTTTTTCCTCCTAAGGTAAGTCTTTCCGCTCCCGGGATTGGAATGACTCCTTACCTTCTCCCTTAAAACCCACATCCTTTCATCTTTCCCTCTCCTTCCATTTTTCCTGACGAAGCAACTGTGGGTTGCGAAAGCTCGAAATTTTGTGTGTGTGTTTGTGTGTTTTTTTATTGTGCCTATGTACCAGCGCTTTCCCGTTTGGTAAGTCATATATATTTTTATGTTTCAGGAGCGGATGTTTGTCTCGGTGGCTGATCTGATTACACTTTGCATCTTTCTGGCGATCTCACCTGCAGTTAAGGAAGCTGCATCACTTCTGGCAAGAGGAGACAAGCGTGAGATACAAGTACTACACGTATGTTACGATAATTCTTTTTGAATATATGTGTGTGTTGTCCATTAATTTTCTGCTGGAAGGAGTGTGTTGACAGAGTTAGTGTGTCTTCTATTCCTGTTTTACTGTTATATTATTGTAACTATATTTATGTCATTTGGATAAATTATACAAACCTTCTATAAGATACTGTATATTCCTCTCTACTTTTAGTGTTTTAGATATTTCTTTCTTTGATCTGACAAATATTGAAATACATACACTTTTAGAGTGTCATCAGGTGTCATTTAGATCAAAATTGTTCCTCGCATCATTGGTAGGAACACAGTCTGCCATTCCTGACACCAGAAAATTATCCACTGAGCTTAGAGTGGTATATGATAAAACAAAACTTTGACTACATTTAATTCATGTTGGGATCCTGTTATTAAAGAGTCTGTGGAGATATGCATAGTGGTGAACCTTATGTACCTGGACAACGGATATCAGTTGGGCCACTCAAGGAACAATTTTACTTGCATCATTTTCTCACAGCAAAGATGGCAAGAGTATGCCAAGGACCACAGTAAACCCACTGGACAGCTGTGTTTCACATTTATATGCTGCCTGTTGGCTAGGTGGTTGGTCTTGAAATTACAGTAATGATGCACGTGTGAAACTCGTACAGTGCACTAGTGAGTTGTGCACCTTTCGTTGCCGGTCTTAATCTTTCATGACCCTCCTGAGATGTCGGGCAGGTACATCGATCAGATATCGTGTGCTGTAGCAAACAGCAACTGGCTTCATTCCAGAAAACATAGAATATTCCCTCTAATGTGCACCCATGGTCTCTCACCACTGTGTGGCCTGTCATTGTTGATACAAGGAAAGTCTCAAGTGGAGACAAATGTAAGAGTGATTTCAGGTGTGCCGCAGGGGAGTGTCGTAGGACTGTTGCTATTCACAATATACATAAATGACCTTGTGGATGGCATCGGAAGTTCACTGAGGCTTTTTGCGGATGATGCTGTGGTATATCGAGAGGTTGTAACAATGGAAAATTGTACTGAAATGCAGGAGGATCTGCAGCGAATTGACGCATGGTGCAGGGAATGGCAATTGAATCTCAATGTAGACAAGTGTAATGTGCTGCGAATACATAGAAAGATAGATCCCTTATCATTTAGCTACAAAATAGCAGGTCAGCAACTGGAAGCAATTAATTCCATAAATTATCTGGGAGTACGCATTAGGAGTGATTTAAAATGGAATGATCATATAAAGTTGATCGTTGGTAAAGCAGATGCCAGACTGAGATTCAGTGGAAGAATCCTAAGGAAATGCAATCCGAAAACAAAGGAAGTAGGTTACAGTGCGCTTGTTCGCTGACTGCTTGAATACGGCTTAGCAGTGTGGGATCCGTACCAGATAGGGTTGATAGAAGAGATAGAGAAGATCCAATGGAGAGCAGTGCGCTTCGTTACAGGATCATTTAGTAATCGCGAAAGCGTTATGGAGATGATAGATAAACTCCAGTGGAAGACTCTGCAGGAGAGATGCTCAGTAGCTCGGTACGGGCTTTTGTTGAAGTTTCGGGAACATACCTTCACCGAAGAGTGAAGCAGTATATTGCTCCCTCCTACGTATATCTCGCGAAGAGACCATGAGGATAAAATCAGAGAGATTAGAGCCCACACAGAAGCATATCGACAATCCTTCTTTCCACGAACAATACGAGACTGGAATAGAAGGGAGAACCGATAGAGGTACTCAAGGTACCCTCCGCCACACACCGTCAGGTGGCTTGCGGAATATGGATGTGGATGTAGATGTAGGTGTAGATGTGACGATGCTTTTGCCAGATTTGACTACAGTCTTGGCACACATGTTGGGCACTGGAATATTTATTGCCCCGGTGAACAATGCAGTAACTCAGTGCTAATGTATGGACACCATACTTTGATACTATACTCTGTTCAGAATTAGTTTAGAATTGACATTTCGGCAGTAACATGTGGAGACGGGTAGCAGAGTTGTTATATACTGCATGGAACACATGCATAACCTTAAATTTTGTCCAACTCTCTCAAACTTATTTACTATTAAATGTCAAAGATGGAACTGCCATCGGTGTCTTCTGGAAGGGCTGCACCGTATTTTCATTTTAGTTGCATCTGCAGTAACAAAGTTTTTAAAAAAAATATATGAAATGTTTACAAAAGTCTATTTCGTGGCTACGTTACAAAGTTTTGATGTGCACCAAACATTTTTGTAATTGAATTAAAGTGAACACTTTATGTGAACAAAATCTTAAGAATACATCGTATTTCCATTTGCTGAAAAATGGAGCTCTTGTAGAGATCTGTAAGATGATATAATTTGAGTTAAATGTTGTACACAACACTATGCTTGCATGTCAAAACCTTTGCAGTCAAGATTTCAATTTCATTGGGAAGGATGCTGTGCTAGATTTACAAATAACACATCAGTACATTTTCTAAGCAAACTTTCTGCTTATTGGTAACATAACAAAAAGAATTGCGCCTGTTAATTGAAATGAGAAAATTATCAGTTTGGAAAAAAGAAGAATAGCAATACAAAATATGGTATCTCTATTGCAACATTTATATTGTAAACAGTGAGAGAGTTTTTCTTTGTGCAATTAAGATTGAGTTTGTGAGATTAACTTCATTCTGGCTCAGTTCATGACGTCAGCCATGTTATTGACATTAAAAAGTTACAAAAACATTATTTTGCTATGCAGATACTCAAACTCAACACTCCATATATTCAGCTGAATCTGCCTGAGCATCTTTTTTGTCATAACAATGGAAAAACTGTATTTGTATTGTTCTTGTCACTAACACAGATGCTACAAGTGACATTGCAATGCTGTTATTTAATTACGTTTTCTATAGCATATGTGTATAAAACAGCATAATTCTGCCACACATTTTCCATGCTGAGTTGTGTATGATTGGCAGCTTCTTCCAGTTTTCGTGGTGACTGACAGCTTCATAGCTGATTGTGTCGAATGCAGATGACGTAAATTATTATTTTATTATTACTATTAATATTATTATATTTTTCCACACTAACCTTTGTTGTGACTCCATGACAATTTTATTGGGTTGAAATGCCAGTGACAAGGTGGCAGTCTAATGATTGTATGCTCTTATGTTTTTGCCAACTCATTTATTCCGTATATGGGGAACTGTGGTTAATGAAGAGATAATAGATCTGCAAGTGCCACCTTTTTATATTTATCACTTACTTTGATGTTTTTACATTGAAGACAACCACTTCCTCCTCATACTGTGTTGTGGTAGGCACCTTCTCAACATTGGAATGGTTGGGGGCATTAACAGAACAATTGTTGATGGTGTAGAATGAAATGTGCAAACCGTTTCTTTTGACAGATTTTTTACGGCAGTCCCCTAGCAAGGATAGCAGCATCTAATATTTCCACTCGATAATGCTTGATGAAGTTGCTTCTAACATTGTTCATTGTACTCCAATACACAACAAACATTGGGACTATACTCCATTCATCATAATAATAAATCTCATGTAAACATTACACTATGTATTTAAAAACAAAGATGATGTGACTTACCAAACGAAAGTGCTGGCAGATTGATAGACACACAAACAAACACAAACATACACACAAAATTCAAGCTTTCGCAACCAACGGTTGCTTCATCAGGAAAGAGGGAAGGAGAGGGAAAGACGAAAGGATGTGGGTTTTAAGGGAGAGGGTAAGGAGTCATTCCAATCCCGGGAGCGGAAAGACTTACCTTAGGGGGAGAAAAGGACAGGTATACACTCGCGCGCGCACACACACACATATCCATCCGCACATACACAGACACAAGCAGACACGAAATGTCTGCTTGTGTCTGTGTATGTGCGGATGGATATGTGTGTGTGTTCACCCCATGTGCCAAATAATTTATGTATATAGAGAACAGCAGCAGTCCTATCACACTTCTCTGGGACACTCCTGATGGTACCCTTGCCTCTGATGAATACTTGGCTTTGGGAACAACATACAGCATTGTATTCCCTAAGAAGTCTTTGAGCCACTCGCATATTTGTGAACTTATTACATATTTTTTTGAAGTTTCGAGAACATACCTTCACCGAGGAATCGGGCAGTATATTGCTCCCTCCTACGTATATCTCGTGTAGAGACCATAAGGATAAGGGTAAAATCAGAAAGATTAGAGCCCACAAAGAAGCATACCGACAATCTTTCTTTCTACGAACAATACGAGGCTGGAATAAAAGGGAGAACCGATAAGAGGTACTCAAGGTACCCTCTGCCACACACCATCAGGTGGCTTGCGGAGTATAGATGTAGATGTAGATGCTCGTACCTTTGTTAACAGCCTGCAGTGGGGCACTGTGTCAAATGCTTTCTGGAAATCTAGCGGTATGGAATCTGCCTGTTGCCTTTCATCCATAGTTCACAGTATATTGTGAGAGAAAAATGCGACCTGAGTTTCACACAAGTGATGCTTTCTAAAACCGTGCGGATTGTTGGACACAAGATTCTCAGGCTCACGAAAGTGGTTTATATTCAAACTAAGAAAATGTTCAGGATTCTGCAGCAAAACGATGTTAGGGGTATTGGTCTGTAATTTTGCTGGTCCGTTCTTTCCCTCCTCCTTATGTACAGGAGTCACCTGCACTTCTCCGGTCACTTGGGGCTTTGTGCTGGACCAGAGATTCGCCATAAATGCATGCTAGGTAAGGGGCCAATGCAGTAGAGTACTCCTCATAAAACCAAACTGGGATCCAATGACATATTTGCTGTCAAATATTTCAGTTGTTTCTCTGCCCCAGGGATCTTTATTACTATGCCTCTTTCATGAGAGTCTGTCCAATGGTCAAATGGTGGTATGTTTGTACATTTCTCTTGTGTAAATGATTTCTTCAACTTTGACTTTTGTTTTTCTATATTCAACTGCCACACCAGACTTTTCAACAAGGGAGTGAATGGAAATGTCAGACCTACCTAGTGGTTTTAAATAGGAGCAGAATATTTTTGGGTTCTCTGCCAGATCTTTTGCTAAGATGTGATAGTGTTACTTGTATGATTCATGACTAGACGTTTCCACAGACAAACAAATCTCTTCTAACCTTTGCTTGTAATCGTCTGTTAGTGCAACAGCCTCTGCTTCCGTGGCATCTTCCAAATTTTGTTATTAAATCATGGTGGATCTTTTCCATCCTTTATCCTCTTGCTAGACACATTACTCTCCAGACTATGATTCACAATCTGCTTGAACTTTGCCTATAATCCCTGTACGTCCATCTTACAGGAACTAAGTGATGCTGCTAACACCAGTGAAATGAATACCCCTGGTTGCATACAGGCATTGATATAAGTCAATGGGGACAGTTGAAAATGTGTGCCCTGACCGGGACTCGAACCCGGGATCTCCTGCTTACATGGCGGATGCTCTATCCATCTGAGCTACCGAGGACACAGAGGATAGTGCGACTGCAGGGACTTATCTCTGGCACGTCTCCTGCCAGACCCACAGTCCCAACTTATTGTCCCGCACTATACTCATAGTGCCCCTGCCCATTTTGCTGATTGGTCGCGGCTTTTTGTTACCATAGTTGCTGTAATGACATCTGATTGCCAATCCCCTTTTCTACATTGACATTGTCGATAAAATCTGCCCTATTTGTAGCAACAAGGTCGAAGATATTTCCTTTGCATGTGGGCTGCTGAGATGGCTGCTCAGGACAGTTTTCAGAAAATGTGTTCCAAAGTATTTTCCATGATTGTCTTTCTGTTCCATGACTTTCTGAGTCATGTTGGGTTTCAGCCAGCTCTCGGTCCCGAGAATAATTTGAGTGCAAGTACTATCGTTAAGGCCCGTAGTTTGGGAACTTTGTTATGAATACTTCGAAAATTTACTGAAAAAATTTTGACAGTGGAAGTGTCTGTATTCTGAACACAATCTGACTTCCCTTGTGTAGCAACTGACAAGTGTTTATCAGAGTACCTTAACTTACCACCTAGCCTAAAAAAAACCTCATATGGACTCCGCAAGTTCTCTGCAACCCGAGTAGCTGCTTCCTTTTTGTAGTGCAGTCCTGACCTATCAAGAGGAGATCTAACAAACTGCTGCCAAGACCATCGCAGAATTGACTAAGCCTTTGGTTGAGACCCTCCACTCAGCTCCAAAACAAATTATCCTGTTCAGCTCTGGGAACAATGCTACAAATTGTGAGCTCTGCTTTCACCCCACACACGAGGCCAACAGTCTTCACCACCTCCACAAGCCACCTGTATGAACTCTGAATGCCCTCATAATCCATGTGACAGGCATTGTTGGTGCCAATGTGAGCCACATCTTGCAGATGACTGCACCTTGCATGCTGGATAGCCACAGGCAGGGCCACCTCCACATCTCAGATGAGGCCCCCCAGCAGACACCAGACATACTAAGTGCGCAGTGCGCATTGGCTTTCTTTGTAGGCCTGAACAGCGTCTGCCTTAGGGCCTCCATTTGGAGCTCACAATAACTGCAGAAGCAGCTGTCCACTCACAGGGTGAATGGGCAAGGCCAGACAGCCAGTCTCCACATTCGCTCTCTGCCTCAAGCGACGCAAACACGTTACCGCCCTTCACTCACCCTGCAGTGAGAGTGGATCCACCACGGCAGGTACACTGGGATGTGCCTTAGCAGCAGAGCCTGTGGACAAAACAAATGACACCTGAAGTGTTTGTGTGATAAGCCAGATTTTCTGCCACCGCTGTACCCTGAGGCAGCCGCCTGAAGGTGACTGACCATAACCAAAAAGTACATTCAGCTGTTTGTGAACTGCAGCCAGCTCCTTCTGTATTCGCACACAGCATGCACACATCCTACTCGTCCTAGCAAGACTAACTGAAGAAGTAAACTATAAAAGCAGACAGAATCCCGGATATGCGACTTGCTACTCTCCTGATGTGTCACCAATGAATGCTGGTATGTTAATGAGCTATGTGGATGTCTGTGAGCAACTACTGCACTTCAGACTAAATGAATTTACCCTTATGAAAACATGAGATTAATCCTCTTTAAACAGAGCAATATGCATGAAATTTAAGAAATATACTATGAGGACTGAGAAGGTGCTGGCAAGCAGGAGGCTGGAGCTGATGGTACAGGAAACGCAAGTGAGGTGCCAATGATGAAAGACTGTGCATGAGACAGCAGTGCGTGGACCGGAGGTGTAAAGGGCATCAGTGGCGCTGGAACTAGAGGAGGCACTGGGGCTGACGGTGAGAGCACCAGTGGCACAGGAGTAAGCAACACAGGAGACAGACACACCACAGTGAGTGGCATTCCAGTGGGAGTTGGCAGATTGGGAGCATCAGAGTGGGGAGTGGGGAGTCAGAGGTGGATGTGCTGGGAGCAAGTGTGCGAGTGACAGAGGGCCAGGGGTGACCGGGAGAGAGACATTGGCAGTAGAAACATGGAGGAGGGGTTTGGTGTAGCCAGGAAAGTGGGTCTGAATCAAAAGTAATGTCAAAATCTGGAACAAGCAGAGGCAGTAGCTTGGAGTCCTGTGCTGGTGGGGGACATTGTGATGGGTGAAACACTGTTGTGGAAGCATTTGGGTGTAGAGGAAGTGCCATGTAAGGCACAGAAGCTGTGCTGTTCAGTCTGTAACATGTGGGGCGCCACCGTTGAACAGTGCTCTGTCATGTGAGTGGTATCCTGGGTCAAACAGAGAAACTGTTGATCTCATTACTTGGAAAGCTCGAGAAGCGAAAATTCCTGCATGTAAGGGGGCTGTAGTAAATGGGCATGTGAGACCAATGGCAAAAGGGGAAAGAGGGTCCGACATTGACAGGAAGCAAGAAAAGTGGATGGAGAAGGACACTGGAATGAAGTAATGAAGCAATGCTAGCACAATGCAGATACGAGGTGAAACAAGTAAGAAACAGACATAGAATCATGGAATGTGAGAGAACAAAGGTGTGTGCACAGCCAAATGCAAACCAAAGGGAACATGGAATCAGGACCAGTGGCATTTAAACATGGAGCAGAACCACAAAAACACAGTGTGGAGGCACATAAATGCAGAGAGGAAGACTATATGATGTAGCACAAGACACTGGGAATGAAGTCCTGGAGACAAAAAGTCATAAAAACTTCCCTGTCATCACCACTGTAGCGTCTGTTGTGTGTGATGTTTACACAAGAAGAGAATGGTGTCTCCATGCCAAAGGGCAATAGAACCTCCCAGCACAGAAGTACATGGTAACATTGAGCAACTGAAACAGATTCCTAGTAATGGAAATGTGAAGATTGTCTTGTTCTGCTGAAAGATTGTCACTAATACAATAACAGTTCTTGAAGGTGCAGTTTAAGCTCTCAGTCTGTCACGTTCGAGAAACACTGTTGGTATAGGCTGCACTAGCTATGCCCTAGGTTCTGATGTGATGCGCTCCACTTCCGAACTGAATAGTTGATTTTGAGTCTTGAACTTGTACTGACTGAAAAGTTGCTGGGCAGTGTACTGTAATGACTGCCCAGTGGAGGAATACTGGGAAGTATTCTAGTATCAAGTGGTTTGCGGATGCGAGTTAGTGTGGGCGATATCCGGTGGATTTGCTACCCCCAGAACTGCAGCGGCCTTCACTGGAAAACAGAGCTGCTTCGAGTTCCAGGTGTAAGGACAGGGCAGCAACCTGCAGCACTGTTGTGTGGTGTGTAGCTCGATCTTAAGACACCAGCCAGCTGCTGCGTACAATGTGTAAGATAATAGTTGTCCTTGTGAGTAGCATTGTCTTTGTCTTTCAATGTATACTACGTAATATGATTGGATGGATAAAAGAATCTACTCATCAAGCAGCAGCAGAGGAAAGTGCATAAACTTATATAAAGGCTAATGAAATGTGCAAGCTTTCGTAGGCAGTGGCTCTTTCTTCTGGCAAAAGGGTTGACTGAGGAATGAAGAGGGATGAAGGAGAAAATTACTGGCAAGGTTGAGGAAAATTGGGAGAGTTCGAAAAATTGTGCAGAACCTTGGGTCAGCGGAGACTTACCGGATAGGATGAGAATGACACATACTGTGTATAAGAAAATGTAGGAAGCTATTTGTTATTGAGCATGCACAGATGAACAGTGTGTTAATTTTTGTTCTCAACATACCCTGAAGGAAAAAATTTTAGGGAATAGTGTATATTTAGTGGTATTTCATTGTTTGTTGACTTTTTAGGTGGAAAATTGGATTGAAGAAACAGTGGTATATGAGGATTGGTTGTACTGAAACTGTAGTGTAGAAGCTCCTCAATTCCCACTTTACCATTCACCACTGGATAATTTTTAAAAGTTATCCACATAAACTACATTTCTACTTTCTTGAGGTCTAAATTTTACTCATAGTATGAGTTCATGCACACTGACTAACAGTATCCCATAGTTGACAGAGGATGAGAGAAGTGAACAGAGAATTTCTGCTGTTATGTATGAGAGACTTAAAGCCAACTGAATTGTTTTGGGGGGAAAAAACTACTTGGAGTATTGATAAGATTTTGTCTGATTATCATTTGCTGAATTTAATCATCTCTGCCAGCAGAAGGTGCTGAGACCCATATATAGTATTTTTGTTTCTGATGTTTAAGCCTTACAGAGGCAGGCAATGCCTCCTCCTCGACCCCCCCCCCCCCCCCCCCCCCCCCGGCAACCAGTTCAGTTGGCAGTAAGTTAGTAACATCAGATATGAAACCTAAAACACTTATGAAGACTTTTCTGAAAGGCTAAGGCTACTATTGGATGCATTTTGGAAATATTGTGTGGGTGTGTGGTGTAGCTCCTTGTACTGTGTCCAAGTGTGTACGTGATCAACAACAAGAAATAAAGACACAGAGCTTTAAGTGTACAGAAGAGTAGGTATTGATCACATATGTTTTGAAACAGTTGACAAATTTACCAGGATAGTGGAAATGTTATTCCTGTATTGACTTATTTGCTTAATTGTTGAAATATTTATAGTTGCGAGAGTAGTAGTAGATATTTGCAAGCTTCTTTTTCAGCCACAGTTTACATTAATGTAAAGTTTTTACTGGTAGACACAAGAAATATGTTAGATCAGAATATGAATTAACATCACTTCTGTTTGCAGGAAGAGTTTCATGAAAACTCTGCATGTGCAGTGTTTATTGTGTACAGTTTAGTAACTCTTCCTGCAAAAACACACACACACACACACACACACACACACAAATTGAAGAGCCTCAGCATTAATAAATAAATAAATAAAATAAAAAAAATTCACCTGGTTCACAAGGCAGGTTGTTAGTTTATTGTTTGTTACAGGGACAGTGGATTCATTTTCATCTTGTGTACACTGCAGCATGTATCATCAGAATTTAATTTCATTAACTTCTGTAAGAGGCTAACACAATGTCTTGTATGAACAACATTCTTATAGCCACATCTTGACTGTGAGTGCTATTGCTCATATGAATTCTTCTGTGATTTGTATTGTCGAAACAGTTTTTTGCTGTCATTCATAGTGAAAATTTGTACTGGTTTAATCAAATATAGAAAAAAATAGGCCAATGACTGAAGTGTACTGTAAATGGCTTTCTGGATGTAATCTGTAACTTGTGTGCTACTGACATTTAAGTATCCAGTTGGGCATTTTTCTTCTAATGAAAATAAAAAGACAAGTGTTTAATTTTTTTTAAGGAAAAAGTATAATGTACAACCTGCAATTTTTCAACTTTCCTTTCTTTCAGTGTTGTTATGATAAAGTATGAGACTAACTGGTTAAACAATTGGTTTCAGTTACCAAACAACAGAAAATCCAGGATGGAATGTAAGAATACAATGAAAAGGATAGTTGCTACTCACTGTATGGCGGAGATGATGAGTCTCAGAATGACACAACGTAAGACTGTCAGAAAGTTAGCTTTCCGCCAAAGCCTTTGTCAAACATAGACAACATACACACATGCACAGACTCTCGCAAATGCAGCTGAGACACACATGACTGGCTCCAGCTGCCAGAGACTGTGGTCGTGTGTGCCTGTGGTCGTGTGCGCGCGCGCGTGCCTGTGTATGTGTGTGTGTGTGTGTGTGTGTGTGTGTGTGTGTGTGTGTGTGTGAGTGCGTGCGCACGTTCACTGTGCTGTGCCAGCATCTCCACTATACAGTGAAAAGCAACTGTCCTTCTCTTTATGTGGTTTCAGTTATGATACACATGAGAAGGGGCATTAAAGTAGATGGTGTTGAGTGCTGTATTAGTGATAACCAGTTTCAGAGTTTAATTTTTAAATAAAAATATATTTCCTGTTACAGAACTTCCAGTCTCTTGTTGCCAAGATCCAGCGTGATGCTGTTTGGTGGCTGCACGACACAGCAATTAAAATGTATCATCCTACTCCCCAAGATTTTGTACATGTTCTCCATAAGGTAGGTTTGTCATTTATATGGACAATTGAGCTTTGCCGTTAAGTGAATATTAATGTTTTCGGTTTTTGGTTGCTCGCATGGGTAATATAAGAACCATATTTTGAAAAAGAGGGAATAGTTTCTCTTGTTCCTGCATTACACTGTTCAGTTGGCTGCCTTTGCATTTTTGATCCTATGAGACATCTTCAGTAAGGTGCAGCTCACACTAACAATGAGGCAATACAATATGTGATGCGAACTGCTTTATGACAAGCAACAATACAGTACGGATCATGTTTCTGGATCAGTTACAGTCATGAGCTCTCCCGAAAATGACTTTATTGTGGCTTATCATTATTTAAATCTCAAACAACTGAAAAAAAAGGAAGTAATGCATGCACTCGTACAGTGTTATTAATATCACATATAGTTCAACTGTGATTTTTCATTAGCGCTGTCAACACAAACATGAATTTTATAGAATGAGTGCAGAAAATTTCCACTTTTTGGAGCAACTAACATCAGCTACTCTGACAAAGCAGGGCACAAATTTTTGATTTGCTATTTCTCCTGCTGAGAAGCTACTCGCTACAATAAGGTAAGTTGGTGAAAGTGTTTGAGTGATGTTAAAGAAGCTGTCACACAAAGTTTATTTTTGATAAGGTCACTACAATAAGGTAAGTTGGTGAAAGTGTTTGAGTGATGTTGAAGAAGCTGTCACACAAAGTTTATTTTTGATAAGATCACAAAGTGTAGTGTGTTCCTCAGTGAAGTACACATATAAGTAATGATAACAAGATAAAAGGCTACAACTGTTCATTATGTAAGGTAGAAAAATGACTCAGCTTCACATTTATTTACGAGAGATGTTTTGGACATAAAATCTGATTAATCGCTATCAGTGTGTAGCTGTCGATGGTGAATTCTGTGGAGGCGTGGACAATGTTGTTAGAAATGGAAGACGCCCATGATCATGAGCAAAATTCTGATGTGTCCTTCTCTGTTTAGTCCAGTTGCTCATTCAAAAGCAACAGGAATTTTGCCTTAAGAGCTTGTTTACACCTGTCACCTGTTCTTGAAGTCTTGAGGAATGAACTAAAAAAAATCCAGTCAGCTTCATCAGCTGATGAGTTCTGATATCTTTTCATCTCTCTAACTTTTTTATTTCTAACCAGTCAACAAACGATTTTTTGGCTTCATTTTGCCTTCAACTTTTCTTTTTGTGGGAGTGGTTGTAGTGTCATGTAACATTCAGTCACATAACTTGTATCTTCTGAAATATGACAATTTTACATTTCCTGGGGGTCTGAGGTGAAATACAAAATTGTCTCATTTCGCTTCAGACACTCAGGAAATGTAAAATTGTCACATTTCCTGAATGTCTGAGCCAGACAACAGTGTGCTAGAAGCTGCCACGCTGTCTTCATTTTCCTCAGCTGAATGTACATTTTTCAGAAGATCCCTTCATGCGGGGGGTCGAATAATATGGTTTCTTTACTTTTCTCAACCCTAATATTGGAGGTTTCAACTACCTTCAAAATTAGTGCAGATTTTTCTAGTGGTCATGGCAAATCTGTGCTGAAAATGAAGTCAAAGTAAAGTAAACACAACATAGATATATGTTTAAAAAATGAATCGAGACTGTATCAGTTCCTACATTTGCAATACATTTGACAATTTTATAGATAGGTAAGATAAAATGAATGTAAGGTATAGAAGTTTGGTATTTTTTCCAGTGTTGGTTATTACACTATTGTAATTTATAATGTAACCACACAAATAACCATTAACTGTTATTGCAGTTGTTTGGCTACATGAAGCAGCTTTCAAGACTTAGGTCTACAGTTTTTTAGAGGAGAAGGTACCATTGTTTGATTAAGATGTGAAGCTTTTTGGGCGCATATGCAACAGTTATTTATGCCTGTCCCAGATCAAAATATGTGGAAAATTGTTGCAGATAAATATGCTGAGCTATGCAGTCTGCTTAACTGTGCCTTTTGCTATTGATGGCGGGCACATATAGGTAAATTGTTTTAAGAACATGGGGTCTAGAAACATAAATTACCAAGGTTACTTTTCAATTGTGCTGTTTGCTGTTGCTGATGAAAATGGCATGTTTGCACTGATTGATGTTGAGATCTCAGAATGAACGCCGAGGGAGCAGTATTTTGCCACTCTTTGATTGGTTGTCAGTTGAAAGAATGCAAACTGAGTGGTCTGGATCCTGTTTACCTGCAAGGAGATTATAATGATGAGCTGTTCCCATGCTGCAGGGTGGTGCACACATAATGTGTCTGTATTTGTTTCATAAGTACTTTATGAGTCGCACCAGTTGTCCCATTGAGTATGGAGAAACAAGTAAGTTACAAAATGACACTAATTTATAATACTGACGCTAGGAACCCAGTACTTATGGTGTGGGCTACTAACAGCGCAGCAGTGACTGGCAGTCAAGTTGCTTTTGCGCGAGACGAAGTCCTGTTGTGACTCAGAGATGGTTTTGGCAACAGTTTATCACATGGTGTGCCCATTCCAAGAGAACCGTTCACAGGCTGAACTCTGTTGGTATGGGAAGGACCAATATTGGAAGTGAAGCAACCTCAGCTGAGGGCTTTTTGTTCACCAGAGAATATTGAAGTGATAAGAGTTGCTCTAAGGGAAGCCCTGGCAACCATGCAGAAAGGCAGCAGTGCAACTGGGCATATCCAGGCGCCCCAGTCAGCAGATTCTTAAAAGTGACCTCTGGATGTTCCCGTGCAAGATGACCTCTGCTCAGAAGCTCACTGCAAAACTCAAGTGGCAGAGACTATTGTTATGAGGAGGATAAGGAATAATCTCTGAACAGTCTTTGGTTTTCTGATGAGGCATATTTACATTTGGGTGGTGTGGTTAACAAACAAAATCTACACTTTTGGGCTACTGAAAATCAGCAAGTCTTCTTGAACATCATCATGCTCTGAGAATTATGGTGTGGATTGCAATTTCTAGCCACGGACTTATTGGATCTTTTTTATTTGAGGAAACTGTGGTCAGCGTGCATTATTTGAGCATGCTGCACAGTAACTTTGTTCCACAGCTACTGCATTGCCAATAAACACACAGTGGTTTATGCAGGTTGGAGCAAGCCCACATACTGCAAACACATATCGGGTTTCTTACGCGAGTGTTTTGACGTGCATGTCATTTGCCACATTTCCAGATTGTTTAAGTGACAGACAGTTTTGACCCCCAATAGTCCTGGCCTCAAACCATGTGACTTCTTTCTTTGGGGGCATGGATTGGAGTGCCGAAAGGAACTGAAACATCCATGATTTAATGAAGCTCAGATGCCTTGTTCTTCAAGCTTGCAGCAAAGTCATGGAAGATATGTGCTGTAAGGCTATTGCTAACATCAGTGTTTGTGTGAAGGAAATTAGGAATCAAAATGGTTGACATATTGAGCATGGGCTGAGTTTGGACAATCTTCAGTGTTTTCCATGGTATCTATGTCCCTTTGAGTTTGTCTTACAGTAAAGTGTTTATTCAAAAACAAAATGGTGACATATTTTGTGTGCCACACTGTACTTTGCTGGCGATGAGGCTTTCCCTTTACTTCTACATGTCATATGCCTGTTTCTGAAAAGCGTGGTGAATGATGTGAAAATAATTTTAATTTTAGCAGTGGGGAAGCCACTGGGCATTGTAGCGAGATCCTCTCTTGGGAATGCAAAATCTGTAGTAGAAATAAGTTGATAGAGGAGTAGGAGCGTAAGATGTGTGCCCTTCAGGTGCAGTTACAACGTGTAAAGGAGGAACTATATAGGGTGAGGAGGGTGTGAAGGGTGGTGGGGAATGGGAACTGGGCAGTTGGCAAGAAGGCAGCTAGGAGGAGGAGGAGGAGATATTCAGACAGTTATCCTTTGGGTATTTGCAATAGATTTGACTAACTGTCAGAGTTGAGTAGAGAGGAGCCTCGTGTACCTGTAGATGTAGAGAACATGCAGCAGTCCTCGGTAGTTAGGAGGCCCAGGACAGTTGCAAAGCCTAACAGAAAGAAGAAGGTTCTGCTGCTAGGTAGTTCGCACAGCAGAGGTGTGGGCCAGCAGTTGCAGGAAGTGGTGGGGAATGAGTACCAGGTCACCAGCATTGTGAAGCCTAGTGCAGGGTTGGCTCAGGTGACTGACAGCGTAGGGGAGTTATGTAGGAATTTTACGGAGGAGGATCGGGTAGTGATAGTGGATGGAGCAGAGAACAGTCTTTATATTTATAGGGTCAGCGAATATGATTTAGGTGGTGACCTGGTAAAGATAGCTACTCAAACTGGTGGCACTAATTTGCATTTCGTGCAACTGTTTCAGCGTCATAATCGGCCTCATCTTGATGCGGCTGTTAGGCGCGTTAACACGGGGCTAGGGAGGGCGCTGATGGCAGAGGGTATGGGTCACGTTTCAGTGGCGTCAGTTGGGTCCATCAGCAGATGGGGTTTCACTTGGCATGGCCTGCACCTCAATAGGTATGGGAAGGGGAGGCTGGTAAAGCTTATAGGTGACAGTGTAGTGGGTGGTGGTAGGATCACTCATGGAAAAATTGTTGTAGTAGTTGGTGTTAGAGCTGCACCTTTTTTAGATAGAAGTCAGCTGATAGGTATATGTGTTTAAAGGAAGTCCCTCTAACTAAGGCCTCACATTCAGAGGACGTCATTTTTCCAAGTTGAGAAGGAATTAGCATATTTCATCAAAATATAAGAGATATTAGAGATAAAGATAGTCAACTGCTTATAGATGTTGACTCTGAAATTATTGGTATGTCGGAGCACCACTTAAATAATTAGGGAATTCAGTGGCTTCTTTTACCAGGATACAAATTAACTGGCTGTTTTTCAAGGAGTTCCTTCCTCAGTGAGGGAGTGGCTCTGTACATAAAAAACAGTATTCCATTTGAGTCTATAGATGTATTACGACACTGCACCGAACAGATATTTGAATGTTGTACAGCAGTACTTGAATTTAGTGAAACTAAACTTCTACTTCTTGTTGTTTATAGGTCCCCTAACTCTGACTTAAGAGCATTTCTTCTCAAGCTAGAGAGGGTTCTTGATTCACTTTGAAGGAAGTACCAGAAATTAGTTGTATGTAGTGACTTCTATATACATTTTGTATATGATTGAGCAAGAAAAAGGATGTTGGTAGATGTCATAAATTCATATGATGTGATGCAGACTGTTTTTTCCAACTAGGGTGCAGGGGAACAGTAGCACAGCCATGGCAATATTTTTATTCATTCTTCATTACTAGATGGGCATTCTGTTAGTGAAAAGGTGAATGGCCATTCAGACCATGATGCACAAATTTTAACACTAAAAGGCTTTTGTACTCAAACAAATGTCACATATAATTGCAAACTATTTAGGAAAGTTAATCCAACAGCAATAGAGAGTTTTTGAATCTTTGTCAAGTGACAAGATTGGCAGGATGTTTATAGTGCCGATAACGTAGATGATAAATATAATGTTTTCCTTAACACATTTCTCACGTTCTTTTAGAGTTGCTTTCTATTGGAACATTGTAAACGGGGTACTATCATTATTAGGCAGCCCGGGTGGCTGACTAGTGGGATAAGGATATCGCGTAGAACAAAGTGGGAATTATATCAAAATGTTAGAAGTAGTCACAATCAAGCTATAGTAGCTCATTACAAACAGTATTGCAAGGTGCTTAAAAACGTTATTAGGAAGGCAAAGAGTATGTGGTATGTATATAGAATAGCTAATTCACAGGATAAAATTAAAACCATGTGGTCGGTTGTGAAGGAAGTGTCTGGTCAGCAGCACAAGGGCGACGATATAAAGCCAGTTCATAGTAAAAATATTTCTGTTACTGATAAATCAGATATATGTACAGTTCGCTTTCTGAGCATTGCTGGTGAATTAAATAAAAATTTAGTTTCTACAGGGAATCGCATAACTTTCTTGACAAATGCCTTTCCGAGATTGATGTCTGAAATACTTCTCTGTGATACAGACAAGAGGGAGATTGAGTCAACAATTAAATCACTGAATACTAAGGACTCTCATGGATATGATGGAGTGCCTAGCAGAAGAACTGTGCTGCACATGTTAGCCTGTATTTAGCCATATTTTTAATTTTTCCTTTAGGAATGGTCAGTTTGTAACCTCCCCCTCACTTATCGACCTAAATGAGAGTGAAAAATTAAACCGCGTGTACCTAATGAAAATTTGGGGAAAAAGCAATTGTCACCGAAGTTAATCTGTCGGTAAAGAGGGAGGAAAGGGTTACATCTAAATGAAAGGAAAAATGCAAATGAAATTGGTGGAAATTAATTTTGAGAAAAGGGTAAAATTAATAAAGAAAGTAAATATGCGGTCGTCACGTTAACAATTAATTGGCGTTAATTAGATATTTGAGATTTCGGGAAAATTACAGTCGCCAGTCCTATGGACAACTACTATAATAACTGAAAAAGAAAGGTTATTGCACATATAATTAGCACTAAAGGCGTGGCAACTGAAGGTTGACACGTGTTGTGTGAAAACTGAAAGTTTGTCAGAAGTAATAAATTTTGCTACACTCTGACTTAATTTAGCAAAAGAATTAATAAAACCGAAAAATTGAAAGTTAATTGAGTGACAGAAATTAATAGTGAGATTTGTTTCTGAAGCACTACGAAATTCAGTAAAATAAGGTTAGTCTTGGGCTACCTCAACAATCATTTCAAAAGCTACTTGAAGCTATGCAATTTAGAATAAGAGATTTAACTTTGAACTTGAATTAAATGATTCTGAACAATTAACAATAGTAAAATTTAGTACGTACCAAGCTGAGCTGCAGTCACAGGTAAGCTAAAATACGGTAACAAAACTCGCACTCTTAATTTGTGCTTGTGTAATCTAAATAGTGTAGCCAGCTATGAATACCTTAACTGAACTTTGAAATTAAAGCAGTGAAATGGAATGATATTACTTTAATGCTGGCGTCTGAATTTCAACGACACTCTGGTTCATTTCGGAAAAGGAAGGGACCCTGCTTGGTAATGCAATTGGGACAATGAGCAACAAAGGTTTTTGCTAAGTTGCTGTGATTTTGTGATGCAACAATTTTAAAAGCTGAGGTCTGCCATACAGTTCTAAAACTTTACGTACTTCCAGTCTTCCTTGTTGGTTGATTGAAGGTTTGAAGTCGTCGGTCGAGGAGGTGGCGACAGTCACTCATTGTCGGCCGTCGCTGTTGCAGAAGCTGGATGTTGGCGCGCCTTCTTCTCGACACTGTCACCAGGCAAAACGGGCTCTTGATGTGCGCCAGCTAATGCTTCCCGTCCGCGACACCGTGTCAGAAACTATCATAGCGAGTCGAGCGCAATTACATGCTGCCAAACCCCGAAAGTGCGGCAACTCGCGGAAGCGTCACACAACACACCTGCTCCACTGCCCTCCTCCAGCCAGACCCCCTCTGCCCATGCTCCACGCGGCAGAGTTCACTACCAAAGATCCTAAACACTTGGTTTTCCACACGACCTATCGATGTACTCGTTCGATAGCATAGTTTTCCCTAGGCCAGACCCAGTGCAAAAATACAAATAATCTTTACACAACAAACAAATTATACATCAACATAAATGCATATATATACAAATAGTAAAACAATTACAATATATAAAGACACAGAAACGTCATATCTTCAGGTAACAAAATAAGGAAAAAAATTTATAGTACAATAGATGGAAATACGAGGATATGCATTTCCGGCGTTGCAAGTTTCCTGAACAGTTGAAGTACTCAGTAGTAAAGCCACTGTACAAAAAGGGAGAAAGGGATAATGTAGATAATTTTAGGCCTATTTCTATCATAAGTGTTTGCTAAAGTTATTGAAAAGGCTGTGTATGTAAGGATAATTGATTTTTTTATATCACACGATTTGTTATCAAATGTACAGTTCGACTTTAGAAGTTGTTTGATAACTGAAAATGCTATGTTCTCTTTCCTCTGTGAGATACTGGATTGACTGATCAAAAAGTTTTGAATGCTAGGCATATTTTTTGATTTAACTAAAGCATTTGATTGTGTTGATCACAAAATATTGCTCCAGAAGTTGGACCATTATGGAATACGGGGAGTAGCTCACAATTGGTTTACCTCTTACTTTAGCAACAGACAGCAAAAGGTCATTATTCACAATGTTGAAAATGGCTGTGATGTGGGGTCTGAGTGGGGTACAGTCAAGTGGGGGGTGCCCCAGGGATCAGTGTTGGCCCCACGCCAGTTCCTTACTTATATTATTGATGCCCTCTAGTATTACGGGTAACTCTAAAATATTTCTGTTTGCTGATGACACTAGCTTGGTAGTAAAGGATATTGTGTGCAACATTGGCTTAGTTTCAAATAGTGCAGTTCATGACCAAAGTTCGTGGCTTGTAGAAAATAAACTAACGCTAAATCACAGTAAGTCTCAGTTTTTACAGTTTCTAACACACAATTCAACAAAACCTGACGTTTTAATTTCACAGAATGGGCATATGATTAATGAAACTGAATAGTTCAAATTTCTAGGTGTTCAGATAGATGGTAAACTGTCATGGAAAGCCCACGTTCAGGATCTTGTTCATAAGACTTAATGCTGCCATTTTTACTATTCAAACGCTACCTGAAGTGAGTGGTCATTCAGTACGAAAATTAGTCTACTTTGCTTATTTTCATTCACTTGTGTTGTACAGTATTATATTTTGGGGTAACTTCCCATTCTAAAAGGATATTTTTGGCTCAGAAACAGGTGGTTCGGGCAATAAGTTCATGAACTTCTTGTCGACCCCTTTTCACGAGTCTGGATATTTTGACATTGGCCTCTCAGTATATATATATTCCTTACTGTCATTTCTTGCTAACAATATTAGCTTATTCCCAAGAATAAGCAGCTTTCACTCAGTTAATACTCAGCAAAATCAAATCTGCACTTGGATTGGACTTCCATAGCTCTTTTGCAGAAAGGTGCGCAGTATACTGCTGCATCCATTTTCAGTAAGCTACCACTCGAATTCAAAAATCTTAGCAGTAATCCACGTGCTTTCAAACCGAAACTGAAGAGTATCCTCATGGCTCAATTCTTCCATTTTTGTTGAGGAGTTCCTTGAATAATTAAGCGGATTCTTGTTGTCTTATTGATTGCGTTTACTTAAACTTATGGATTGACTTTTTTTGGGTTCATTAACATTTTATTTTTATCTATTATGTTGTAATTTCTTGTACTGACATCTTCCATGACCTTGGAGATTTGCTCCTCAATTTGGTCCTACATAACTTGATGTGTAAATAAATAAATATATCCTATGTTCCGATAACCCTCCTGCCCTCAATCTTCATTAATCATTGTCCTGCATTACCTATTCCCTTTCCTGTTCCCACTCCTACACTAGACAACCCTCTATTCCCCCAGTGCACCCAGAGTCTGTTTAATTCTATCCTTTTCCACTTCCCCCTCACCCTGCCCCACGTTTAACCTCCCAATTGCACCCAGCTGCTTTACCCTCTTGACCTCAACCCTGGGTGTTCTGACGGCAGCACTTCCCCCACCTCTACCCTGCTATCCCTCTTCCCCTCCATCCCAGCCTCCTCCTTACCCCACTACCTACGTTGTTTCTCCCATCATGCACTGCTCCTCGCTGTCTGGCATTGTCAGATATTATGGTCATGTGTGTGAGTTGTGTTTGCATGAATCTGTGTGTGTATGTTGCCTAATTCTGATGAAGACCCTTTTGGCCAAAAGCTTATTTGTTTAACAGTTTTTTTTTTTTTTGTATTTATCTGTGACTTAACATTTCCACCATGTGATGAGTTGCAATCTATTCTTTTCATAATATTGTGGTATCAGACTGTAAGATGTGCAAAAATTAATTTTTTTTTTACCACAGTTTCCTCAAGGTCGAATGAGAAAGATTGCATAGTGGAGAACACATGTGAAGGCAGAACAGTGCTTTTTACCTTGTGTCGTATGATAGAAGTTGTGTGGAGTAACCAGCAAGCTTTCTTGCGCTAGATAGTTCAATAGATATAGGTATCAGTGTTGTTTTGGTACTGTCCCAAAGTGAACAAATTAAGCTGCTTCCATTATCTTTCTGTGTGCTCTGCCGATGCAGGTTGCTTCATTGTAAACTGTGTGTAAGAATTAAATTGTATAAATATATGTTATTCACAGTGTGTAATGACTCACTAATAACTCATCATTAGTTAAGTAAGGAAGCTAATGGAGGTTGCAGTTAGAAAGAAAGTGAAATAACTTTAGAAAATTGTGTTTTTTAAAGGTTCTTTTTATGGAACATCAGGAACACTATTACAACAAGGATATGTGGCCACCAGAGAATGAGCGAAGTCTGATGTTCAGGTTAGCCTCTGAGGTGCCTGTTTTAGACAACACCTTAATTAATATATTCCTCATTGGACTTTCAAAGGTAAGCATCATGAGTTAATGAAATTTTAATCTAATATTAATGCATTATAAATTACTCTGTTCCCTTTGATTATCCTTTTTTTCCTTGATTTATAAACAAGTTGGTATTATTGGAGATTTGTATATCTGTGTTATTGCTGCATTCCTAAGGGGTAACAAAGTTATCTATTACTAAATTTCTGCAAAGAACGTTTGTAGTGGGGAAAAAGGCTCATGTAACAGGTGACTGGATTGAGCTTGTGTATTGTGCAGGATAGTACTGAAGTTCTTTCATAAGGAATGTTAAATGCAGTAAATGAAAATTCATTTTTGTTAGTATTTGTAGACTTGTACTGACAGTCACAATTTTGTGAAGAAAATTATGAAAATCTATCTTTATCCTTGTTCTAGTATCCTCTTGATTTTATCTAGACATAATAGTCACTAATTCATCCATCTCATTTTCTCTGTCACTGAATATGTTTCATACCATAACACCATCTCTCACTTTTTTAGGTATTCTTTTTCATGATATTCTATCTCTAAGGCTTCACGGGATTGCTAATAGTCTTATAATCCAGTAAAGTTGACTCTTTCATCAATTTATTGGTGTCTTATTTAGCCTGGCTTCGTAATTTCTCACAAATAATGTACAAAAAATTGTGGTTGAAAATTATGAATTATTTAGGAATAAAGGAGACAACTCACTGAAAGGCAGCAGCACTGCTTTGTCGATATGCACACAAACATAACGTATGGCTTCCGGAATGCGCGCGCGCGTGTCCATACATACACACACACACACACACACACACACACACACACACACACCAGTCTTCCTCCATTGTGCTCAGTTGACTGCCAGCACTTTACTGACCCACCATGGTGAGTGTACTGCGATGAGGTGGGAGGGGGGGGGGGGGGGGAGGCGCAAGTTAGCGCAAGTTACCTTAGGTTTAGGCCAGGAAGGTTATGGAACCTAATATAGTGTTGTAAGGATAACCTTCTAAATGTGCAGCTCAGAAAAGCTGGTGGTGTTGGGAAGGATCAAGAATGCACGGATTGTGTAGCAGCCATTGAAATCTAGCATGTTGTGCTCTGCTGCATGTGTGCCATTGTTCAGTCTATCTTGTTTGTGGCAAAGGTTTGGCAGTGGCCATTCATTCAAGTTAATAGCTGGTTGGTTGTCATACCAATGTGAAACACTGTGTGGTGTTTGCAGCAGAGCTGGTATGTAACACTGCTTTTTTCACAGGTGGCCGCCCGGCCTCTGATGGGCTGGGACAAGCCTGTGATGGGACTGGAGTAGGTGGGTGGATTGGGCAGGTCTTGCATGTGGGTGTTCTATAGGGGTACAATCCCTGTGGCATGGGATTGGGGATAGGAATGGTACATAGATGGACTTGTGTGGAGGTTAAGTGGGCGGCACAACACCACTTTGCAAGGGGTTGGAAGTATCTTGGGTAGGATGTCCATCATTTCAGGGCATGGTGATAGATAATCAAAGCCCTGATGGAGGACGTGGTTCAGTTTGTCCAGTCCGGGGGGGGTGATGGATGATGAGGGGGGAGGGGGGGGCGCTTCTTTGTGGTTGGGTCTCGGGATGGATGTGAGGTTCAGGAGTGTGTGTGAGGATATGGTATGGGAAATCTGTTTGTGAATTGGGCCTGGAAGGAATTTCCTATGTGTGAAGGCCTTTGTGAGGCCTTCATCATACTGGGTGAGGAAGTTCTCATCACTGCAGATGCGTATACCACTGTTGACCAGGCTGTATGGGAGGTATTTTTTGGTGTGGATGAGGTGGCAACTGTCAGAGTGCAGGTATTGTTGGTGATTGGAGGGTTTGATGTGGGCTGAGGTGTGGAGGTAGCCATCTTAGAGGAGATCAACGTCTAGGGAGGTGGCACGATGGGTGGAGGAGGGCTAGGTGAAGTGGATGGGAGAAAAGGTGTTGAGATAGTGGAGGAATGAGGATAAGGTATCCTGGCCTCGGGAGCTAGGTTATAAAATTGTCATCAATAAATCTGAACCAGACCAGGGGTTTGGCATTTTGGGAAACTATAAATCTTTTCTCTAGGTGGCCCTTGAAGAGATCGTCATAGGAGGGTGCCATGCGGGTTCCTGCGGCTGTGCCACGAATTTGTTTGTATACCTTTCCTTCAAGGTGAAATAATTTGGGTTAGGATGTAGTTGGTTAGGTGTACGAGGAATGAAGTGCTGGGTTTGGAATCTGCAGTGCTTTGGGAGAGGTAGTGTTCAATCGCGGCAAGGCCATAGGCATGAGGGTTGTTGGAGTATAGGGAGGTTGCATCAACAGTGATGAATAGGGATCCAGGAGGTAAGGGTTTGGGGTTTGTCGTGAGCCGGTGCAAGACATGGTTGGTGTCCTTAATGTGGGAGGCTAGGTTTTGGGCAATTGGACCACACAGTGACACAACATGGAGCAGAGCACAACATATGAGATTTCAGTGGCTGCATCACAACCTGCCCATCTGGATCCTCCACACCACCAGCAGCTTTTCTGAGCTGTGCGAGTTGGTGCTAACCTTTCTGGCCTAAACCTAAGATAACTTAGTGCCCCTGCCCACCCAATAGTGCGAGTGTGCGCTTGTAGGTGCGGGCAATCCCGTGCCCCAGTACCACCGCGTATTTTGTCCGCCCAATTCAGCTAGCCATGTGCTGTTATCTTATGCCCTACCCTACAAAATCATGTGCCCAGCCGTGTGCCACCTGCCCACTCTATCTGCACCCGTACCTAACCCACATAATGCTCCCCACTCTCTCACAAGCCACTAGATGCTTTCCCCAACCTCCTCCCTGCATCCCGCCTCTCTCCAACCCTCGCCCCACGCCACACATCACACCATCGCCTCACCCCAGTACACTCACCGTAGGCCAGCAAAGAGCTGGCTGTTAACTAAGCACAATGTGGGAAGACATGCGTGTGCAAGCAAGCGAGTGTGTGTGCGCATGTTTTTCCTACAGCTAGAAAAGGAAGTACATTCCAAAGCTAGCCAAGCTCTGTGTCCTTTTGTTTGTGTTCGTATCAGTGAAGCAGTACTTTTGTCTTTCGGAGAGTCATCTCCATTATTACTAAATAATTTCTCACAAACATTTTTCTAAATTACCATTGCAGTGTAGTAATGGAGTATAAATGGAGTGGGATTGTTCGAGTGTTCTGCTGATGGTATAGATGATAATTCTCTAAAATTATTGTTGTTAAACATTTGATCACTTAAGAAATAGTGATGAATTAGTGGAAAGGCCAAGTTGAAATAACAGTGATATAGGGAGCGTAATATGCTGCTCACCACATAGAGGTGGTGTTGAATTGTGGATGGCCACTATAAAAAAGAATGTTAAATATTTGCCCTTTTGGGAAAATGTCCTCCTTCCGAAGTAGAAAACATGCGTTCACACAAGCACAAACTGCATACATGTAGCCACTGTCACCGTGCACTAAGGTCCGACTGTGACTGGACCTGCATCTGACATGAACAGCAGTCTAGCTGAGGTGTGGGTACGGGGGGCAAGGAAGAGGTGTAGGGTGGGGAGGGTTAGAGATAGCAGAGCAAGCATGCTGAAGCAACTCATTCTGCCTTTGGGAGAATGC
The DNA here is from genome assembly GCF_021461395.2 of Schistocerca americana. Classification (NCBI taxonomy): domain Eukaryota; kingdom Metazoa; phylum Arthropoda; class Insecta; order Orthoptera; family Acrididae; genus Schistocerca; species Schistocerca americana. Next base: position 1,214,263,845 of record NC_060119.1, on the reverse strand, counting down.
AGGAACATGATGACAACGGGATAGGACTGCTAACTGCAGCATTGGGTGGCTGTGCAGGGGGAAGGGAGAGGGGGGAAGAGGGAGGATATAATTATTGAAGGGGGAAAGAACTATGTAGATGTGTTGACAGGATAGAAAGCATGTTTAGTACTGATGTGGGATAGGCACTAACAAAGGCTGCGGCCAGGGGAGTTAAGAGAATGAAGATTGTATTATAGGGAGAGTTCCAACCTGTGCAGTTTAGAAAATCTGGTGGTGGTGTGAAGAGTCGAGGTGACACAGGCTGTGAAGCAGTCGTTAAAGTGAAGAACATTGTGTTGGGCAGTATGTTCAGCAACTGGTTGGTCCAGCTGTCTTTTGACCACAGTTTGGCAGTGGCTATTTGTGTGTACAGGCAGCTTATTAGTTGTCATGCCCACGTAGAATGTGGCACAGTGGTTGGAGCTTAGTTGGTAGCACTTGTGACTTTGCTTTAGATGATGTAGGAGTAGTCAGTAATGGGACTGGAATAGGTAGGTGGTAGAGGGAGGATGTATGGGACAGGTCTTCAATCTAGGTCTTTGCAGAGATATGAACTCTGAGGCAAGGGGGTGGACCATGGGCAGGTGTCAAGTGAAGAGAATAGTGGGGAGGATATTTCTTATTTCAGTGCACAATGAGAGTAGTTAAAAACCTGGTAGAGAAAGTGATTCATTTGTTTGTTTATTTGGTGGTACCGACTCATGACAACTGCTCCCTTTGAGACTGGACGGTAAGTACAGGGGAAGTCACATGGGGGAGAGGTAGATAATCAGAGACAACACAGGTAGATAATCAGAGACAACGCTTGGGAGATCTGTTTCAGGACAAGGTTGGAAGGGTAGTTTTGGTCCATGAAGACTTCAATGAGACCTTCGGCATATTTGGAGAGAGATTGGTTGTCACTACAGATGAGCCAACCATGGGTGGCTAGGCTATGCAGGTGCTTGGTAGTTTGATGTGAATGGAGGTACTGATGCAACTGTCCTTGGTCGACATCAAGGAAAGTAGCTTATTAGCCTAAGAAGGACCAGGTGAAGCAAATGTGGTGTGATGGCCCAGGCACTGGGTACTACCAGGATAGCAGATCAGCAACGAAACCAGGCCACAATCTGTCAGCAAATGCCATGCCAGTTCATCAGCGTCAGCAGAGACACAGCTTCCGCAGTTGCGCTTATGCTTTTCATCCCTCTTGATAACACATTGGCTCGCACCGCCCCTCTTCCAGTTATGCAACGCCAGGCCATCGGACCTGCTCCATACGTTTCGATGCAGCCTCAGTACAAGGGCCTTCTGCATCTGCCAACACGTGGAAACAGGATTTAAACCACCAGCCCCAGCCCATCACAGTGTCGTCACAGCTGAGCTGTGTGATGATGCACGGCCTGTATCAGTCATCACTGCATCTACATTACTGCCTTCACAAGGCCATGAACCAATGCCCTCCGCCTAAGTGTCCAACCCAGACACGAAGACACTGCCTTGTAGCCATGCTGCCACCCTGCAGCCATTAGCTACTATCCGCTGTCATGCCAAGGTAGCCAGACGGCCTGTAGCATCCACAGGGAACACCTGAATTGGGAATTTCCACACTGGACTGGGGTCCGAGGATCACATCTCATTGTCTGCACCCTGTCTGTTTCAGATATGCTGAACCATGTGTGTTTGTGTCCATCAGTGAAGTTTTCTATCAATTCACTGACTGCCTTCTTCATTGCCAAATTCCAGGAGAAAACCACTTGCCCACGTCTACCCTACAGTACAGCATTTACAGGGGGAAGATGTTAAGGTTCTGGAGTAATATGGGTAGGATGTCCTCATCCTCAGTTCATATCAAGAAGATCTGTTCAATGAATCTGAACCAGGTGAGGGTTTTGATGTTTCAATGATTGGGAAAGATTGCTCTAGGTTAGCATAGGGTGGTGCCATATGGGTGTCCATTGCTATACCACAGGTATGGTTGTAGATGATGTATTCAAAGGAGAAGTAATTATTTGTTAGAATGTAGTTGGTCATATGACCAGGAAGGAAGTTGTGGTTTTAGAGTCAGTCAGGTGTTGGTAGCAGTAGTGTTCAGTAGTGACAAGGCCATGAACAATGGGGATGTTAGTGTAATGGAAGGTAGTATCAACAGTGTGCAGCAGAGCTGTAGGGTGTAAAGGAACAAAAACTGTTGAGAGTTTGTGGAGGAAGTGGTTGGTGTATTTTATGTAGCAGGGTAGGTTGCAGGCTAAAGGTGTTGGTCCTTGAGAGTAGTGTGTCCCTCTGTTGGGTCACAGTAACCAGCAACATTGGGGCGTACTGCATCGTTGGGCTTATGAATAAATCTCTCGCTGGCATCTCCTACCCAATCAAAGGCAGATCCATCTGTGAAAGTAGCCATGTGGTCTACCAACTAAACTGGAACCACTGTGCTGCATTCTATATGAGAATGGCAACCAACAAGCTTTCTGTCCAAATGAATGGCCACTGTCAGATGGTTGCCAAATGGCAACTGGACTACCCAGGTGCTGAATGTGCTGTGCAACACACTGTGCTTCACTTCAGTGACTGCTTTACATCCTTCCCATCTAGATTCATCCCACCGACACTAGCTTTTCTGAATTTCACAGGAGGGAATCCTCCATACAACATATTCTTCATTCCTGTAACCCACCCAGTCCTTAACCTTCGTTAGTGCCTTTCCTTCACCTGTCTCTACCATTCCCGCATGCACAGTCTCCCAGTGTTGCACCTTGCACTTGTTCTCACCACATCCCTTTACATTCCCACTGGCAACACTAGCATCTTCCCCCAGCCCTACCCTGCTATCATTAATTACATTGTAACTGATGATGTGCTATATGGTTTTTTAGTGAATGTAGCTGAGAACTCTGTTGTATCTTCATATGTAGGTTGTATTATAATTGATTGTGAAATACTTAGAAGAGCTACTTTTTAAATAGTGCCTTTTCCAAATAAGTGTTATTATTCATTTTAAATTTTCCTTGTTGTCAGTGTACATTTGTAAGTGAGTAGATATTTTTGTGAGTATATAGTTATTGCAAACTGGAAACACTTCCTTTCTTCTGCAACAAGTTTTATTTGTACACTAACTGGTTTTCAACTCCTTAGAACATTGACTACTGACTGTCATAAATGTAAAATAAAATAATGACAAGGCAAACTGAGAACACAGAAAATTTTGGTTGCTTTTATGCAAAAGTAATTTTTTGCATTAATTGACTTTGCTGTTTAATGTTTTAAATTAACAGTTCCTTTTTTATAAATCTGTCTGCGCAACTTGAATACTGGAAATTTCCCTATCAGCTGTGATCTCTCTTCATTCTGTTGTTATTTTATTTGCAGTTGCAACAGACAGTTTTCAACTGATTAGAGCCTATTGAGTGGATAAATAAAAATTGTACAACATTAAAAAAAAAAAAAATCTGTTTAGTGATTATCATCAGGATCTGCCGAATACTAACAGTTCACTTAATGTTACGGAGGTGTATCACACTTTATATGGCTGTTGCTTACAGGAGCATCATCTATCTCCGCCTGACACATTGGAACTAGCGGATCAACTGATAAAGAGGGCTGCTGCACTACCAAGCGAGATGATGTCAATGCTGGAGGCAAACAAACTGGAGATAATAGATTTGCTGTTCAATCTTACTGCATATCATCATCCAGACAACATCAACTTGCCCTCAGGGTAATTTCCATTATATTATTACTAGTATATAATAGTAGATACACCTGTTGTTAGTAAGACTGATCATACTATTTAGGGACCAATGACCTCAGCAGTTTGGTCCCATAGGAGTGGGTCAATGGAATGAAGCAATATTATGAGAAGAAAAGTTGCTACTCACCATATAGCGGAGATGTTGAGTCGCAGATAGGCATAACAAAAAGATACAAATAAAGCTTTCGGCCATTAGGGCCTACAGTCTCAGGCAACTGAAACCACCCTGCAAGGAGCAGCACCAGTACATGATCGGAGTGGTAACTGGGTGGGGGTAAGGAGGAGGCTGGGGTGGGGAGGGGGAGGGATAGTATGGTGGGGGTGGCAGACAGTAAAGTGCTGCAGGTCAGATGGTGGGCAGGGGAGACATGGGGAGGGGAGAGGGGAAGTAGTGGGAAAGGAAAGAAATAAAAAGACTTGGTGTGGTAGTGGAAAGACAGCTGTGTAGTGGTGGAATGGGAAAGGGGAAGAGGTGAAGTTAAGTCACTGTTCTCACCCATCCAGCTCCTTCCCTGTTCCCATTCCAGCACTATGCAGCCCCCCCCCCCCCCTCACCACCTCTCCCCTGCCCTTCGTCTGACCTACAGCACTACACTCTCCACCACCGCACCTCACCATCCCTCCCCTTCTCCGTCCTAGCCTCCTCCTTACCCCCTACCCAATCACCACTATCATCATGCACTGCTGCTGCTGTTTGCAGGGTGGTTTCAGTTGCCAGAGACTGCAATCGTGTGTGTGTGTGTGTGTGTGTGTGTGTGTGTGTGTGTGTGTTTTGACAAAGGTCTTAATGGCTGAAAGCTTTAATTGTGAGAGTCTCTTTGTTGTGCCTATCTGTGACTATGTTGATATACCTCCACATTGAGGTATATCAACAACACCTGTCGGCAGCTGAGGTTTTCAGCCATTCATCACTTATTCCAGGGAAAAGCTGCACGGTCATCAACAGTAACTGTTCTTTCGAGAACAAGTTACTGTCTTTGTATATATAGTTAAAGGCTACCCAGCCATTGACCTTCGTCTGTGCGAATGCGCACAGGTTGCCCAAACTCTTACGGGAATCGCCAAAGCGTGCGGGAGTAATGAGTGGGTGGGCAAATGTCTATAAGGTACAATACATATATAGAATTGTGGACAGCTGGGAATGTGAGTCTCACGGGAAGCGTGCAAGGGATAAGTCCCTGCAGTCGCGTTATTCAGCTGTGTCCTCGGTGGCTCAGATGGATAGAGCATCTGCCATGTAAGCAGGAGATCCCGGGTTCGAGTCCCGGTCGGGGCACACATTTTCAGCTGTCCACATCGAGGTATGTCGACAACACCTGTCGGCAGCTGAGGTTTTCAGTTATTCATCAGTTATTTAGATTATCTTTCTATCTAGCAAAGGTGCTACATCGCAGAGGTGTGCAGCCAAAAAGACTGTCAGAAAGTAAGCTTTGCTCCAACAAGGCATTCATTGGAAATAGACCACACACACACACACACACGCACACACACACACACACACACACACACACACACACACACACACACACACACACACACACAAATGTAACTCACACACATGCATGATCACAATCTCTGGCTGCTTGGCCAGACAGTGAGCAGCAGCACATGATGGGAGAAGAAACTGGTTGGTGAGTGTAAGGAGGAGGCTGGGACAGGAAGGGAGAGGGATAGCACGGTAGGGTTGACGTATGGTAAAGTGCTGCTAGTGAGAGCATACAGGGATGAGGCGGAGAGAGGGTAGGGCAGCCAAGTGCAGTCATGAGGTTAGACAGAGGGCACAGGGGAAGAAGGATAACGTAAAAGGAGAGAAGTAAAAAGGCTGAGGGTGTGTTGGTGGAATTAGAGGGCTGTGTAGTGCTGGAATGGAAGCTAGATAGATAAGGACAGTGACTAATGAAGGTTGAAGCCGGCAGGGTTGCGGGAACATAGGATATATTGCAGGAAGAGTTCCAACATCCACAATTCAGAAAAGCTGGCATTGGTGGAAACTATCCAATGGCTCAGGCTTTGAAGCAGTAATTGAAATTAAGAACGTCGCTTTGGGTAGTGTGCTCAGCAACTGAGTGGACTAGCTGTTTGTTGACCACAGTTTGCCAATGGCCATTCATATGGACAGACAGCGGTAGGTTGTCACGCCCATGTAGAATTCAACACAGTGACTGCAGCTTAGGTTGTAGATAACATGGTTGGTTTCACATGTAGACCTGCCATTGATGGGATAGGTGATGCTTGTGACTGGACTCGAGTAGGCGGTGGTGGGAGGATGTATGGGACAGGTCTTGCATCTAGGTACATTGCAGGGATATGAGCCATGAGGCAAGGGGTTGGGAGCAGGTGTTGTGTAGGGATGGACGAGGATTGTGCAGGTTTGGTGGCAGCGGATTACGAACATGGGAGGGGTGGGAAGGACAGTGGGTCGGACATTCCTAATATCAGGCCACAATGAGAGGTAGTTGAAACACTGACAGAGAATGTGATTCACTTGCTCTAGTCATGGGTGGTACTGATTCACGAGGCGAACGCTCCTCTGTGACTGGAAGGTGGACTTTGGGAGGTGGTGGGTGACTGGAGAGATGAGGCGTTGGAGATCTGTTTTTATACAAAGCTGGGAGGGTAAATATGGTCTGTGAAGGCCTCAGTGAGACTACTGGTATATTTAGAGTGGCACTGCTCTTCTTTGTATGGATTGGGTGGCAGCTATCGAAGTGGAGGAATTGCTAGCTGTTGTTAGGTTTGATATGGACGGGGTACTGATGTAGCCATCTTTTCAGGTGGATGTCAACATTGAGGAAAGTGACATTTTGGGTCGAGTAGGACCGGGTGAAGCATATGGGGGAGAAGGTGCTGAGGTTCTGGAGGAATGTGGATAGGGTGTCTTCAGCCTCGATCCAGATGACGAAAATGTCATCAGTGTATCTGAACTAGGTGGGGGGTTTGGGATACTGGGTGTTTAGGAAGGATTCCTCTAGATGGCCCATGAATAGGTTGGAAAGTAGTATAGTGACATTTGGGTGCCCATAGCCATACCCCGGATTTGTTTGTAGGTGATGCCTTCAAAGGAGAAGTAATTGTGGGTGAGGATATAGTTGGTCATGGCAACTAGGAAGGAGCTGGTAAGTTTGGAATTCATCAGGCATTGTGAAAAATTGTGATCAATGGTGGTAAGGTCATGGGCATTAGGGGTGTTAGTGTGAAGGGATGAGCAGGGCCCATGTTGTAAAGGAACAGGAACTGTGGAGAGTCGATGGAGAAAATGGTTAGCACCTTTTATATAGGAGGGTAATAGACTGATGGTGTTGGTCTAGGAGAGCAGAGATTCTCTGTGGGGGCACAGTAACTGGCCACAATGTGGCATCGTGGGTGGTTGGATTTATGGATTTTAGGAAGCATGTAGAAGGTGGAGTGTGGGGAGTGGTAGGGGTGAGGAGAGGGATGGACTCCAGGGAAAGGTTCTGGGATGGGCCTAAGGATTTGAGGAGAGACTGGAGATCCTGCTGGGTTTCTGGAATGGGGTCACTGTGGCAAAGTTTCTAGGTAAATGAATCTGACAGGTAGTGTAGTCCTGCCAGGTAATCCTTACAGTTCAAAACAAAAGTGTTGGATCCTTTGTCAGCAAATAGGACTATAAGGTCAGAATCAGTTTTTAGGTGGTGGATTGCGGTTCTTTCTGCAGATATAAGGTTAGTTTGCATGTTGAGGAGAGACGATCTTTACCAAGTCCTGCATAATTGAATTTGGGAGTGGGGCAAAAGGTGAGTCCTTTGGAAAGGACAGATACTCCTGTGGGGGCTAAGGCTGTAGGGCTAAGGCTTTTGGAGGAAAGGTTCGTGTGTTTCGTGTCTGTTTTTGTTCCAGATTCTTTATAGTGGTGGGACGGAGTTTTTGAGGGTGGGGTAATTGTAGTAGGTCTGTGATGTTGAGTTTGTCAGCTGTGAGGGGATGTGGACGGGCTTGGAGGCTGTTGTAGACATGATGGACAGTGGTATACAGAGGCGGGAGCAGGAAGTGAACAGAGAGGAGAGTTCTTCGAGGTGGCGTTTTGAAAGTTGCTCTAGTTCCTGGAGGGCAATAGTTTGTGTGTGATTTGGGTTTGTATAGTAGAAGAAATTTACCGATGGAGAGGAGGTATTGGAAGATGTTTCAGGGCTGATTGATATGGCAGGAAGATTAAAGATTGGCAGAATCTGAACAGATGGAGGTCACTGTGGAAGGAGGGGTGGCAGCCGGAGACAGATAATTTGATGGTAAGGCCATTTCTGGGGATTCCATGAGCCAAGCAACAATGGAGGAACAGTATGTTGGACTGTCTTCTGACTAGGGATAAGGAAACTTTTCTGTATTGATGCAGAAGGAAAGAGCAGGGATCCACGATGGAGGATAAAAACGTGTAAAAATATGTAAATAATATAGAAATATGTACGAAAAATTCACAAAAATACACCCAAACACATGGGAAAAATCATAAAAAAGATGAAATGAATGAAGCATGGGGAAATGAGATGAAATCTGTGCTGTTTGAGACTTTACCGACGTAATAATTGCTTCATTGGTTCGCGGGTGTCACATCAGATGGTGATGTGGAAACTGCACAGTATTTCAGTGAGACAGCTGCTTGCCATCTTCAGGTGTCTACTGATGTGTTACTGCAGTATCTCACCAATATATATGCTGAATCACTAGAAAAGCGCAGGTGCCAAGGGGTGGGACTGTAACATCATCGTAGATGAATCGTAGAGCACGGTGACAAGCAGTTCCCCCTGCCAGAGAAATAGGCCGTGGTATTCACATGCCTGACTATGGAAGTGGAGAAAAATGGAGACCTCATTCGTAGTTCTCTTGGTCTGCAGAAAAGAAGATGGTTTCTTGGGTCACAGTGTGTTTCATAAACCAACTTACACTGACTTATATTTATGAATTACAAGGTGCCATCACCCATCTCAATGCAGTGGCGTATTATGGACTCTCATTCACAGTGCTAGAGTTATCTCAGATGCAGGGAGCTTATCAGCAGAACTTAGTCATCTTTGGTCTGTGTTTGTACAGAACAGGTACTCTGATAAAAAGATTCGTAATGCATGTCCAGTCTGTATGCTTAAAAGCTCAAGAACAGTCAGTAGAAACAGAGAACTCCATGAGGATGGTTTTTCTATCATATGTCCGTGGTGTCCACTTTTAAGATTGGCAGGCTGTGTAAGAAACATCAAATAAATGTGTCTTCCACCCTCTACACAATTGCAAACTATGCTGGGTCCTATCAAAGACAACCTGAGTCTAAGGAAATCAGGTACATATAAAATCCCATGCCAGTGTGGGAGATCGTTCATTGGCCAGATGTATTGCCCTGTTAAGGATAGCAGCCAGATAAGTCTGCCGTGGCTGAACACGGTCTTAACACAGGACACATCATCAGTTATGGAGAGACAAAGATCCTTTCATCTGCTTCAAGGTACTGGTACTCTATAATTAAAGAAGCAGTTGAAATACACATAACTGACAACCTGATTAACACTCTACCATCCGTCGACACCACAGTGGTGTCGTGCACGAGATAACGGTCAACGGCCGGCGACACCACAGTGGTGTCGTGTGCATGGTATTGCTCAGTGGCCGGCGACACCACAGTGGTGTCATGAGCATAGTATAGTGCGGAGGCTGGCGACAGGACTTTAGTATCTTTTGCATTCTGTTGGTGTTTTGTTTAGGTAACAAAAGGTGACACACATCAACAAGTTTTTTGTTTTTATAAGTACCTGTGCCTTTTCGTCATGGCAGACGAAAGAGACGATATGATTATTTATGATGAATGTGTGGACATCTTGTCTGAGGTTCGGGATGACTTGACTGATTTGGAAGAAGACATTGGATATAAAAAAAAATGAAAGGGAAGCAGAATCGTTGGAAGGAAGCGAAATACGTTCAAGAAGAACTCGCGAATGCTACGGTTGCCAACTGATTTGGATGAATCAGACGAAGAAGACAGTGCACAGTGCTCATACTTTGATTTACTGAGGACCAATAATAAATTTGAAGGATCTCTGGGTCCAAACATATTTCCCAAAGATACACAGAGCGTTGAGAATATCGTAGAATTATGTATTGGGAACGATCTGTTTGAATATATTAGCAATGAAACCAACAAGTACTACAGTCAAAGTTGCAATAGAAGGAAACTGTATTTAAAAAATGCCATATTTGTCAACGTTATGGGATATGAACGTAGAAAATGGTTTGGGCTTGTTATCCCTATGGGAAATGTAAAAAAAAGCAAGGATCGGTGATTATTGGTCAACGAATCTGTTGATAGACACACTGATATTTCGCAAAACGATGTCCCGCAACCGATTCAGACAAATATTGTCATTTTTACGTTTTTCCGACAGTAACAATAAACCGGATAATGCCGACCGGCTTTCCAAAGTGCAATTTGTAATTGATTATTTTTTCGAAATGTTTAAATAAACAAATATTTGAAACAAACAAATTTTGTATTTATTTACGTATGTATATCTTCGAAACTTCTTGGAAGTAGGTGAACAGGGTTGAAAACTTATGAGAACTAATGATGAGATTAGTAAAACTTGCCAATTTATAATCTCCCGATAATGTCAAGAATGGCCGGCAACAAGCCAAATAATCCAAGTTAGTGCTGCCGGCGCCAAGCGAATCAATTTGTACGAGACGTGTTGACGGCAAAGTGTTAATAGAGACATGGGATTTCAACTCAGAAAGGCATGGGAACTAGTGATGGTGGTACTGAGGCATCATTGGTTGCAGACGAACAAATGTGTGTCAACACAGACAGAGAATCGGAGTCCGCACACTTAAAATGGGCACCAAACTCTGCCAGCACGCGCGCTTGGCCGCAATTTGTTACTGATCTTTTTCTGTGTTGTGCATGGAAAGACTGTTGGCTGTTTCAGTGGAAGGAGGCACTGGCCATTGCCGTGCACTATGATTAATCAACGATGATTTTACAGCCCCACCCCTTTATGCCTGCACTTTTCTAGTGAGTTGGTATATAAATAGGCGAGCCACTGCAGCAACAGATCAGTAGGCACCTGAGGACGATGAGCAGCTGTGTCGCATTAAAATATTGTGCAGCTTCCACAACATTATCTGATGTGACATTTGTGAACCGATGAAGCAAGATGAAATGTGAGGGAGTAGGCAGATAGTGAAAGGCAAAAACAAAGTGCAATTGGTGTGAAGACACAATGAGATCATAGACAAAATCAATAAAAAGATTGTAATGTAGGTTGCAGGTGATTTGGTGGATAAGTGTGAAGAAGGGGGACAGCAGATGTGACTAGATTACGTGAACTTAGTAGGTGCAAACTGGAATAGAGAGGAGAAGGAACTCTTGGGGAGGGGTTGGTAGGATAAGAGACAAGTTTGTGTGGCACAGGAAGGTATGGGGAAAAAAACATGTGAAAATATAAGAGAATGACCAGTGTGAAGGTCTACTATTAATGATATCAGTGGGAGTAATTTGGGACATGAGATGCTGCACCAACTATCAGCACAGTCTTGTAGCCATATGTTGTGTGCGGCTGAGACGAGACGGTTGATACAATGTGGCTCGTAAGTAGGGCGTGCAGTGCTGTTTGTATGGTGCCAAGTGAAACACAGGAAAGAAGAGAAAGGAGGATGGACACTAAGTGTTGTAATGCTAGTGACACGTTAGAAAGTGGTAACAAAGGGAAACAGCACTGGGTTATGGGATGAAGGAAAAGCCTGTGGGTGCATTGCTGGAATAGAGGAGTGTGTAAGGCTGGAATAGAAGCTAGATGGGTAAGGACAGTGACTAATGAAGGTTGAAACCATCAAGGTTACAGGAACGTAGGATATATTACAGGGAGATTCAGAAAATCTGGTGTTAGTGGGAAGAATCCATATGGCACAGAATGTGAAGCAGTAACTGAAATTAAGAACATTATGTTGGGCAGTGTGCTCATTAACTGGGTGGTCCAGCTGTTTCTTGGCCACAGTTTGTCAGTGGGCATTCATGTGGACAGACGGCTTGTTAGTTGTCACGCCCATGTAGAATCAGCACAGTCACTGCTGCTTAGCTTGTAGATCATGACAGGTTTCACAGGTAGCCCTCCCTTTGATATGGTAGTTGGTGCTTGTGTTCGGATTGGAGTAGGTGGTGGTGGGAGGATGTGTGGGACAGGTCTTGCATCTAGGTGTAATGCAGGGATATGTGCCATGAAGCAACAGGTTGAGAGCAGGTGTTGTGTAGGGTCAGATGAGGATACTGTGTAGGTTTTGTGATCGGCGGATTACCACTGTGTGACAGGTGAGAATGATACTGGATTTGACGTTTCTAATTTCAGGGCACGACGAGAGGTAGTTGAAACCCCGGCAGAGAATGTGATTCAGTTGCTCCAGTCCTGGGTGTAATGAGTCATGAGGGGAATTCTCCTCTGTGGGTGGGTGGTGGAACTTTGGGAGGTAGTGCACACTCAATTCACATTTCTCGAGAACCTCAACATCTCCCCCATACACTTTACTTCTTACTGCTCAACACAAAAGCTACCTTCCTGAATGTTAACCTCCATCTCAAAGATAGCTGCATTAGTACCTCGAGCCATATAAAAGCTACCAACCATCAGCAATACCTCCATTTTGACAGATGCCACCCATTCCATACCAAGATGTTTCTTCCATACAGCATAGCCACATGTGGCCATTGCATCTGTAGTGAAGAGTGGTCCCTCTTGAAATGAGCTGAGGGTCTCACTGAGACATTCACAGACAGTAATTATCCTCCCAACCTTGCACAAAAATCTGGTTCCCATGCCTTATCTCTCCAGTACCCACTGTCTCCCAAAGTCCCACTGTTCAGCTGTAGAGGAGCATTCCCCTTATGACTCAGTATCACCCAGGACTGGAGCAACTGAATCACATGCTCTGCCACAGTTTCAACTACCTCTCGTTGTGCCCTGAAATGAGAAATGTCCTGCCCACTATCCTTCCCATCCCTCCAACAGTTGTATTCCACCGTTCACCAAACCTACACAATATAGTTGTTCATCCCTACACAACCCCTGCTCCCAACCCCTTACCTCATGGCTCATACCCCTGTAATAGACCTAGATGCAAGACCTGTCCTATGTATCCTCCCACCACCACCACCACCTACTCCAGTCCGGTCACAAACATCACCTATCCCATCAAAGGCAGGGCTACCTGTGAAACCAGTCTCCGCCCCCCCCCCCCCCCCAATATATGATGCAATGGCTGCAAAGTGTGGCCCTACAAAGATTAAATAGGGTATCATCCATAGAGGAATTACCCATGGGATTCAGGAGTTGGAGCAGGAGTGATATAAGGGCAGGCTACCTCATGCAGAAACTGAGAGAAATGTTCAGCAATAATTCTCTCTGTGTGGCATACTCCATGCTCTTTGTCATGTATATCATATGGCCTGCTCATATGGGGACATTGTCCTCATATCAGTAACATTTTAAAAGTAACAAAAAAAAAAAAAAAAAATTGTCCCTTTAATATTTAAGGCTGGTCCTAAAGAGCGCTGCTGCCCTCTTTACCAGGCTTAGGAAGCTGACAGTGGTGAATCTGTACATCTAGGAGTCTGGACTCTGTCAAAAACAACATTAAAGAGTGTGTTATTAGAGAAACAATTCACAAACATGACACCAGAAATACGACGAACATTGACGTCCCTAGGTACAGGCTAGCAATAACAGGAAACTCCCATAAAGTGAATGCCTTCAGAATTTTTAACAAGTGCCCTCTTGCTGCTTAATCCTTACCATTTTAAAAAATTCAATTTTAAATTATATGACCAGCTTACAAAAAATTGATGTTACGATATAAAAGAGTTTTATGCTACGGAAAATGCTGATATTAATATTTAAAATTATAGCTGTATACAGTACATTTGGCTTGTACATGTAACATGAATATTAATTTTAATGTTTTGATTGCAACTATAATGTGATATCATTGGAAAAGCTTGTTCTACTGTATGTGATCAACGGCAGTAAAAAATCTGAATCTGACCCTACCACCATAGCTGTGTTCTCCTGCTGCTGCTCAGCGAGTGGACTTCTATCTAAAATTGAAAATTGATAATTTTTGTTGATAACTATTATGTATGTTGCTTGATTTAGGTCTCACTAATCTGACATTTTGTAATGACTGTATAAGATTTCTTGCAGGTATCAACCACCACAGCTGGCGATAACATTGTCGTACTGGAAGGCATGGGTAATGCTGCTTATTCTCTCAGCTCACAACCCCTCCAGATTTGGCTCCATTGGTTGGGAGAAATATCCAACATTGCGTGCTTTCATGGAGATGTGCATTACAAAGTAAGTTTGTTATGGAAGAGGGTAACCAATATTCGTATTAAATACACTGGGTAGGTGTGACAATAACATGCAATAGTGAAACTTAATGAAATAGAATTTATGAAACTGCTCATCCCCATCTTGTACTCTAAAAATGATTCACAAGTATGAAAGAGAAATAGCCAAGGGGCACAAGTAAGAGTGGGAGAAGAACCTCAGGATTTTAGGTTGTCGTAGTTGTACAAGGGTATGACAGGAATGTGAAATTGTTGCGGGAAGCAATCTGTATTACATGTACCTGATTCCAAAATTACATTCTTCAATGTTAGATTTAGTGAATATTTAAGACACTTTGTTCCTCTTTTGTGAGCTACAGTTCTGAACTATTGTTGCTTTACACAGTTAACCTTATTTGTTTCCTAACTTTATTTAGCATTTATCAAACAATGGAAACTCCATGTAGGAATATTAGCAATGTAGGAAAAAATAGATTGCTACTTACCATAAAGAAGACACATCAAGCAGCAGATAGGCACAATTAAGACACTCCTATCTAGCTTTCAGGTTGGTGGTCAAGTGTGTTTACTGACGAAGGCTGTGGCTGAAAGCTACGTCTTTTTGTCTTTTAATCATGCCTGTCTGCCACTTGACATGTCTTCTTTATGGTAAGTAGTACTCTATCTTTTCCTACATTTTTTATCTTGCTTTTAAATTATAATGGAAGAAATATCTATTTTTGAATGAATATTAGACATTTATCATCTTTTTGTGTTTCATATCTTCTGGTCATGCTTCGTTGCTTAGTTCTGTCTGAACAATTTATTGCCTTCATTTCTGATTTGAGAATTTACTTTCCAAGCAGTTTTTGGTAGTTCATGTAATTTACATTTATATGTGTGGATACAAAAAAATGAAGTTTTGTCAGTTATCTCTGCAATTGTATTTACATACTTGTAAAGTAGCATGTTAAAAGTTGTACCAGGACCAGGATTCAAACTAGGACTTTATGCCTTTCATGAACAGTTGCCTTAACTATCCAAGCATGCCTTCTGCACTGACTCAAATTCTCATTCTTACTTTATGACTCAGTGCTAATGTCTGAACTAGAATGTGCTGATGTTCTTTTATTACAGTAACAGCAGTGCTGCAAAGTGGAATGGTGGGCTTCTGTCCTAGCCCAGAAACACACACACACACACACACACACACACACACTGATGCCCACGGGAGGGCTCGAACCTCTGGCAGGAGGGGCCATGCAGTCCGTGACATGGTGCATCAAACTGCATGGCGACTGGAGATGGATTCCTCGTAGTCAGTTCAGTACTCCAAATGTTTGTGCAATAACTTGCACATTAGTGCTGGAGAACACTGTTCATAGGTTCAGTTGGGAAACACTGATTTCCGAACGATGCTTTCAGTGCACCCATAGTCATTCGGTTTGTTCACTGTATATACAACAGCTTTTTGAACAGTAAGTGCAGACAGTTCTTCATTGGGAAGACAAACAAATCTGTACACTAACCAAATGTTGTCGGCAGGTAATAAAGTCCAAAGCGTAGCCAAGGAGAAAACCATGTAACGCAGGGTTGTTGTCAATAAATACACTGGAGAGCTTGCTGTAAACATTGGCTGACAAATGATGCCATGGCATTCTATGTCTTCATCTACATCTACATGATTACTGTGGAATTCACTCTTAAGTGCCTGGCAGAGCGTTCATCGAACAAGTTTCGTACTATTTCTTTACCATTCCACTCTCGAATGGCGCGTAAGAAAAAGGAAAACCTAAATCTTTCTGTTCGAGCTCTGATTTCTCTTATTTTATTATGATGATCATTTCTCCATACGAAGGAGGGTGCCAACAAAATATTTTTGCATTCGGAAGAGAAAGTTGGTGATTGAAATTTTATAAATAGATCTCGCCACAAAGAAAACTGCCTTTATTTCAGTGACTGTCACCCCAACTCGCATATCATATCAATGACACTCTCACCCCTATTGCGCGATAACACGAAACGTGCTGCTCTTCTTTGCACTTTTTCGATGTCCTCTGTCAATCCCACCTTGTTAGGATCCCACACCTTGCAGCAATATTCCAGCAGAGGACAGACAAGTGTACCGTATTTACTCGAATCTAAGCCGCACCTGAAAAATGAGACCCAAAATCCAGGAAAAAAAATTTCCCGAATCTAAGCCGCACCTGAAATGAGACTCGAAATTCAAGGGGAGAGAAAAGTTTTAGGCCGCACCTCCAAATCGAAACAAAGTTGGTCTATTGTAATATGAGACACAATTTAGGTCGAATGAATGACGATACAGCTACAGTTTGGTTCGAGTCTTAAGCTTAGCAGTTAAGCTTTACCAGGTAGCCATTGCTATGCGTCAGGCGCTCCGTCCGTGTTTATACAGATACCATTCCTTTTTCAGGTGCTTCGTCTGGTTTGAATCGGTTGCTTTTTTTTCCTGGATCTGATAAGTGCCGTTCTCTTTGTTATAGGTGTTTACGTCACTCTAAGTTGAAAATACATTATTGTACTGTGTCATGCATTGTTTGATGCATTCTGATAATGAGTGTTTACGACCTGTCGCCGCTCGCGGCATGGCTTGCTTTTGTGTGCACTACCGCCGCTTACAATAAAAAAAAGAGAAGAATTGTCTCATTAGCGAAACAATGGCAAGAGACTGGTATTTGTTGTTGCTTACACTGCTTCTTTCTTTGATAATGATCAACAAGAACCAAATAATAGACTGCGTATGATAGATGTGCTGAACGAGAGTTTAGCTAAAATTTTTCTCCGTTTGAAAATCTTTGCAGATGCCTCTTGTGTACATTACATTCTGCACAGAAATTAGAGTCATCTTAGATTTAAAAATCTAATCAATTGCCGTGCTTCGTTTCTGAGTGTATCACTATTAGGCATAACAATAATACGAATATAAACATGACATGATATGTATATTCTTTCGCGTTTGCTGCTGTCTCACACTAGGTTCGTAGGTTATTAGGCAGACAGGATTTAAATGCGATGATAGCAAACACGAAAGAATACATGGCAAAATGTTTATATTCGCATTATTCTTATGGTGAAGAGAATACTGCATGTTATTCACAATTCATAAAAGTTCCTATTAGCAACCATCTCTTCTCACAGGTAGGAAAAAATTCAGAACGTAGAATTGGCCATATTGACAAACATCGCAAATAGTCTTGCCAGTCAGATTTTCGTAGTACATTGAAATGCTGCTACATTCAAAGATGAACAATACGGAATTTGTATTTACTTCGTTGGATAATGTATGAAAATGCAGTGGTCGAAACTCAGGGTGGCGAAAAATGCTTGTCTTCCACTTTTTTTTAAATTTATTTACTGACACAGAGGTTTTGGCGCCAGTATTTATCTTTGTGCCTGCAAAGCATGCCTTTGTAGCGCTACATATATTCGATGGCGGAAGTAAGTTGTGGCGGCACCTACCAACATTTTTAAGAACTACCGCTTACTTTGCACTCGATTCTAAGCCGCAGGCGGTTATTTGGATTACAAAAACCGGAAAAAAAGTGCGGCTTAGATTCGAGTAAATACGGTAATGTAGACTGTTTCTTTAGTGGGTTTGTCGCATCTTCTAAGTGTTCTGCCAACAAAGTGCAGTCTTCGTTTTGCCTTCCCCAAAATATTATCTATGTGGTCTTTCCAATTTAAGTTGCTTGTAATTGTAATTCCTAGGCATTTAGTCGAATTGACAGCCCTTAGATTTGTGCGATGTATCGTATACCCAAAATTTATCAGATTTCTTTTAGTACCCATGTGGATGACGTTACGCACTTCTCTTTGTTTGATCGTCTGATGCCTTTACTAGACGGTAAATTACAGTGTCATCTGCAAACAATGTAAGGGGGCTGCTCAGATTATCATCTAGATCATTTATGTAAATCAGGAACAGCAGAGGGCCTATGACACTACCTTGCAGAATGCCAGATATCACTTCTGTTCTACTTGATGATTTACTGTCAATCACTATGAACTGTGACCTCTCTGAGAGGAAATCACGAATCCAGTCACACAACTGAGACGATACTCCATATGCACGCAATTTGATTAACGGTCACTTGTGAGGAACGGTATCAAAAGCCATGTGGAAATTTAGGAATATGGAATCAATCTGAGATCCGTTGTCAACAGCACTCATTATTTCATGGGAATAATGAGCTAGCTGTGTTGCACAAGAACGATATTTTCTGAATCCGTGTTGGTGATGTATCAATGAGTCATTTTCTTCAAGGTGATTCATAATGTTAGAGTACAGTATATGCTCCAAAATCCTACTGCAAATTGAGGTCAGTGATATGTGTCTGTAATTCAGTGGGTTGCATCTATTTCCTTTCTTGAATACTGGTGTGACCTGTGCTACTTTCCAGTCTTTGGGAACAGAACTTTCGTCAAGTGAGTGGTTGTATATGATTGCTAAGAAAGGTACTATTGTGTCTGAATACTCTGAAAGGAACCTGATTGGTATACCATCTGGACTGGAAGACTTGCCTTTGTCAAGTGATTTTAGTTGTTTTGCAACACCTAAGATATCTACTTTTATGTCACTCATGCTAACAGCAGGGGCCTTAAATCTGCCGCGTGCCTTTTTACATGTGACGTTGTGCCAGCAGTGTCTCCTACTGTGCTGTGCCTGGAGACATCACTGGACATATGCATAATTATATCAGTTGATCCATCAAGATATCGAGCAGGATTTCAAGATCCCTCTCCCCCTTGAAATGACCCATACTGCCATCACTGTCTTGGCCAGTCCAGAGGAGCATGAGATGCATGTAGCTTACTGTGAAGGATGGGTTGCACCTTTAGATGCTACAGTTGGTAGAGGAGCCACTTCCACATCCAGCACCAGAGAGACAGGAGGTGACAATAGTTTGGACTCGTAACTTACTTCTGGTTCCAGAGAAGACTGTGGGCCCTACTTTGGACCCGTTGCAGATTGGGGTTCAGGTCCATGCCCATATGGATGATAGGTGATGGCTGGAGAATAGGGGATGCCAGATATCCACCACGTGGGACATCATCCTGGAACTGGATGCTGTATCTGCTGTCTTTGATGGTCCTTTGAGTGGGTGAGGTGGGCTGTCACTGCCAGTGTGACAGATTTGGAGGTGGAATTTACCCCAGGTGGCACAAATGGAGCTGATTTCAGTGCCTGTGAAGGGTATCTCAGAGTGTGGGTATCATGATCAGCTGGTGGCCCTGCTGGGCAGTAATGGGGACACCCACCCAAAAAGGTATGGCCACTGTGTCCTGTACCAATGGAGACTGGAACAGATCTGACAAGGAATGATGAGGGTGTCCTCACAAGACTTTCCCTGGGGCTCGGATTGTGGATTGGTGTTACTCAGTGAGGGAATAAAAAAAAGCAGTGCAGAAACAATAGGCTTGGATGTTAATAGTTTCTCCATATGAATTTTAAATGTTCACACAGAATGTTTGGGAATGCCATAAGATGTAGGGTGAAGCAGTGGTGTGGTGGTATGCTAGATTTCATTCAGGTTACAGAACCATTGAAAACCAGCCTTATGAAACTGTGGCCCATTATTGATGACCAGAGTTCATGGAGCTCCTGCAATAGAAAAAACAGTGGCCAGGGCTTTAGTGGTATTTTCTGTCATGGTTTTTATTTTTATAACATGTGGGAAATGAGAATTTGCATGTATTAAAATCACATGGCACCATGGAATGGACCCGCTAAGTCCTCTTGCACCCAATCTCGGTGCTAGGTAGACATAAACCACAGCTGGTAGGCGAAAGCGGTGCAGTTTGCTGCATCTGACAAGCTAGGCATTGTGGAGCCGTACATGCAATACCCTGATCAATATTTGGCCAGTACATGTCACTGGGCCAGATTCTTCATTCTGATAATGCCCAATGGAACTCATGCAAGAATCACAATATGTGGTGGCATACAACCTGTGTTTAGAAGATTTCCTTTAATAAACAATCTCTGGAATCACTGATTGACACTGACAGTTTTCTTAATTCAGTAATATGACATCAAAAAGATGAAGGACATGGCACCATGAAAAGAAAAAGAAAGTCCCAGGGAGGCTCTCGAAGGAACAGCTTGCAATCAGCTGATTTGTATGAAATGGCAAACGTGTCTCAGTAGTGGATCCTTATATGTGACTGCTGTGATGTATCTGGAAGTGACAGGAAACTTTTCCACTGACTGTTCCAATTGAGAATCAGTGTTGAAGCAACCGGTCTTTTACTTATCAAGTCCCTCATCAGGATACATAGAAAATCATGACAGTGTGTCTGCTTTCACATGCTGGGCCAATGTAAGATACTAAATGAAATAGTGGTAATTTGATAAGAAAAGTGCCTAGTCTTGTAATTTCCGAGATGTCATTCAGGCAGTTTGACTTTGGGCCAAATATGGACAGCAGCAACCTATGATCCATGACCAGATGAAATTTGTTACCATTCATAAAGATGCTGTTTTTCTGAATACCAGAGATAATTAACAGTGCCTTCTTATCATATGGGGTTAAAAATGCAGAATTTATGGATACCAGAGATAATTAACAGTGTCTCCTTGTCATCTGGGGATAATTGTTTATGACCCATGGTGAGTGCCTTAGAGGTAAATGCAATAGGCCATTCTGAACAATTCAGGTACTTTTGTGATAGAATGGCCCCAACACTGTTGGGTGGTGTGCCCATGCCCAGCACTAGATCTAAATCAGGCTGACACAGGTTCAGGCCAGGAGCAGTTTGCAGACATTTCTTCATCTTGAGAAATCTCCACAGTTGATTCAACAGTTGAGTTACCCTTGTAATATGCGGAATTAGTAACCTTGCCCAGAGAAACCTGCGCGTTATTCGTTCTTTGCTATTAGAAAATAAGAAATGGCTGATATGTTCTGTGACCTCGATTTAAGGTCTCCTTTGCCAAGGATATATCCTACATATTTAATAGTAGAGTAAAAGGAGCAGTATTTTGACAAGTTACACTCCTGAGTTCTTCCTTTCACTATTGTATCATCCAGATAATTTACACATTGTGGAATGTTGACAGTAGTTTTTTTTTAGAAATTTCTGAAAGTTTGCTGGTGTGCTAGCAATTCATAAAGGTGAACTGCTATACTGATAAAGGCCAAATAGAGTATTTAATACAAGGGTGACTTTGGAAGCCTCGTGCAAAGGAAGCTGAAAGTAAGCTTCTGGATTATTAGTCTTAGAAGAATGCTGACCCCCAGACAATTTTGAAAACAGATCATAATGATCTGGAAGGGGGTACGAGTTTACTATCGACTGTGTGTTTACGGTACCTTTGAGCCCTTACAGTGGTGTATCACACCACTTGGTTTGCAAACAATGACTAAAGGTGATGCCCATCTGCTATAAGTAAATGGAGATAGTATGTAATGATCCAGTTTTTCTTTAATCTTATCCCACAAGGCTGAAGGTATCAGGCAGACATAGAAAATGTACTGCTGATTCAAGCCATTCCCAGTCCAGGAGAAAATAGTAGAGCTTGTTGGAGACACAAAGAATCAACTTCTGCACACAAAACAGTATTCTGTATTGCTTAGACTGTGTGTTAGATGGAAAACTCAGATGCTGCAGGCTAAAATTATTTTGTACCTGGGGTTCTCGTAATACAGGAGAAAGGAAGGGTTGTGATTACGTGGCTGTATGTTAACTCCAGAACTACCTGGCCTAATATTGAGATTTTAAGTTGAGTTTAAATCCAGTTTAGTAGCTACTGATTTTAAGGTTGGAGGCCCTAATCGAAGGCTGATTGATGATTGAGACTGAGGGCCCTGGAACGAAAGAATAATAAAATGGTAATACCATGAACCATGGCCAACAACATAAGGTATCATGGTGCTACCCTTGATGCTGCGATGTCGTTTATTTGCTTCTACACACATGAATGAATGATAATGGCGCAGCTAGCTCTTACGTACATCTGCTATGTGGCCATGGCAAAAGCACTATTGGCACGTCATTATAATGTGTATAACTACATGTAGCATATAGAGAAAAATAATTGGGACAACTGGGCTGTTTGCAGAAATTACAGAAAGGCTGGGTAGAAAAACTGGTATGGCACCGAGTTCAGTTCCTGATTGGTTGAGCAGGGCCCGCTTCACTGTCACCTGGACTGCATGACACTTTTACAATTGTAATATCGGGTCATACCGCATTGCCAGTGGAGATGACATTTCTGGTGTTTAACAATCTGTAAAGATGTTAGCCTGAGCTGCTTGAGTAATTGCGCTGGCAGTATGCAAGGCTTCAGAAAGGATCTGACTGCCGCATCTTTTGGGCATGCACTTCACTGTCTAGTGCTAATCTAATCACCATATCACATTGAAAAATCCCCTTGCAGCGTCAGACCTCCACAAAAGTTTCTCAGTTTAGCCATGAGTCCGTAGAAGGTGGTGTAGGTGATGTACAGGGTGATTATAATTAAAGTTAAACTTTCAAACCATTGTAGAAATAATACCACTGGTCAGAATGACGTCAAATTGCAACAGAATATTATCGGACAGGGGGGAAAACGTATGGCAGAAGAAAAACAAATAGTTACAAAATGTAACAATAGATGCCACTGTAAGCATCATAATTTTAATAATGGTCGACTACAAGTGACAAATGAATCGTACAATAATGCCTAAGGTTGATGTTAAGCAAACTGTACTACTCAGTTTACATGAGTGTACAGGTTTTACATGAGTTTACAGGTGTGATGCTGTTAGTTACGTAAGCCCATACACCAGGGAAAGGTCATATCACATCGGATGGGAAAAATCGGTTTTTAATTGTCCTGAGGCAAAAAACCGCATAAAAAGCATCAATCAAAATCAAATCGGATTACCAATTTCCATGTGACTGGCACAAAACATGTTCAATATGCTGTCCACTGTTTTCTGCAACAAGTTGAAATCGAGAAACAGCATGTTCCACAACTGATCGAAGTGTTTCCGGGGTCATGTTCAGAATGTGTTGCGCAATGCATGCCTTCAATGCAGCTAAGTTTGCAATCAGAACACTGAACGCAACATCTTTCAGGTAACCCCACAGCCAGAAATCACATGGATTAAGATCAGGAGGAGGCTGTAGGGAAATGGTGGCTGATAATTCTATCACTTCTGAAATGGCATTTCAGCGGCTGTGTAACTGGATTTGCAATGTGCGGAGGTGCACCATCTTGCATAAAAATTATCCCATCCACACATCCCTGCTGTTGGAGAGCTGGAATTATGTGGTTGCACAAAAGACAATCATAGGGCTTGCCAGTGACGGTACATGTAACAGGACTGGAAGCACCTGTCTCTTCGAAAAAATGACTCTGTGATAAATGAAGCCGTAAACCCACACCACACAGTGACGTTTTCAGGATGCAGTGGTGCTGGTTGATTTGCGTGTGGATTTTCTATTGCCCATATTAAACAATTCTGTGTATTGACATATCCTGTCAGATGGAAGCGGGCTAAGACTGTCCACAAAATCTTCCACATCCAGTCATTGTCCACTTCCATGTGAGCAAGAAATTCCAGAGCAAAGGTCTCTTTTGCTGGCAAGTCAACAGGAAGTAACTCGTGCAGATGGGTAATTTTGAATGAATAGCAAAGAAGGCTGTTTTGTAGGACTTTATGCACCGTGCTCATGGGTAAGTCCAACGTTCGGGCAATTCTCTGTGCACTACACGTTTGCATACCACCCCTTGTCTCCTCCTGCATTGCTGTGGCCACTACTTCCACTGACATCGAATCAATTCATTTCCTCCCTCCACAAGGTGGCACACCAAAAGAACCCATCAATTCGAATTTCCGAATCATTTCCTTCAGACCCACAGCAGTCATTGGACCAACCCCATTTTTCAAACCTTTAAGTGGCGGGAACTTCTGCAGAGTGACACGTGCACAGTCATAATTCTTGTCATACAGTTTTACAAGCAGAGCACGATCGTACTTTGAGTCAGTCATGGCGAATGTCGCAGAGACAAAAGGATGAAAACCGTGTACCCATCGTGTTTATACCAACTTCAATGGATCGTGCGCGTGACAGGTGTTTTCAATTACGTGTTCTCACACATACAGCACCATCTATTGATCAATTTTCACATTATTTGTTTTCTTCTGCCATACTTTTCCCACTTCTCCGATAATATTCCATTGCAATTTGATGTCATTCTGACCAGTGATGGTGTTTCTACTGCGTTTTGAAAGTTTAACTTTAATTATAATCACCCTGTACATAACAGGTTATACCTTCCCACCTGAGACTGTCTAGGTAATTTTTCCCTGGATTATCTTAATGAGTCTGTGTGTAGGATTTCCTCCTACTTGTTTTCTCTGAAGCTCTCATTGATGATGTCCCTCGAAGCAGTTCTTGTAGTGCATTGGATTATTTAGAAGATGCAAACAGGTGATCTCTGATTATAAGTGGAAGTGCGGGTAGCTAATTTATTTTCCCAGCATGTCATTACAATGTGTTTATTAACAAAAACCATTGAACAGTTATGGTTAAATAGTCTGAAACGATTCGTCTCAAAAAGATAATGAAATTAGAGAGCATGATGCAGTGTTCTATCACAGAACAAGAAGTTTTGGGTAAGTCCTATGACCAAGTGGTGGGATTAGCTCACAGCCAAAATCTCTTGCATACTTTGTAAAATTTTGTACCTATTCATGCATCATTGGTAGCTTAACAATATTCATTTGTCTACTGATTTAACTGGTTTACTGCATTCTGGTATTGTTGTATGAAAGCGCTGAGGACCCGTAGACTCCTCCTAGTTTTTTCTGTGCTTAAAGTGAACTTTGATAATGAATATTGAATAAAGAGAATTCTGACTTTTGCACTGGAATGCCTGTGATTTCCCCTGTGTATCAGTCATCAAATAAGATCTTTTCCCACGACTTGCATACCCCTTCCCACTCAAATGACTCACTACTATGCCATATGGTCCATTTGCCATCAATGCTCACATGAGAACCAACTTCTACAAGGTGTACAACTTTGCTTCTGCCATTTTTTCCTCATCGTTTGAGGCTTTCTCCCATATTCGGGCAGTGTATGAATCCCGCGTCGAAAAAATTGTTCATCTTTTGAAGCAATCCACTAATCGATACAATTTGTGACTTCTTCATGAGATCGGAAGTGTTGGTCAGCCAGGCCATGCGCCATTGATCTAAACAGGTGATAGTCAGAGGTAGCAATGTCTGGAGAATACGGCGGGTGGGGTAGGAGTTCCCATTTTAACATTTCCAAGTATCTTTTGACCTCTTTTGCATCATGGGGTCAAGTGTTGTCATGCTGCAAAATCACTTTATCATGCCTCTCGCTGTACTGCGGCCATTTGTCTTTTAATTCTCTGCTCAGATGCATTAATTGTGTTTGATAACGAGCACATGTGATTGTTTCACACGGTTTTAACACCTCATAGGACACAATGCCAAGCTGGTCCCACCAAATGCGTGATCTTGGAGCCATGAATATTCAGTTTGGCCGTTGACGTGGAAGCATGGCCAGGATATCCCCATGGTTTTTTGCATTAAGAGTTACCGTAATGAACCCATTTTTCGTCCCTGGTCACAAGGAGCTGCAGAAACCCCTTCAGTTTTTGCCTCTGAAGCAACTGTTCACAAACACACAAATGCTGTTAAGTCTCTTGGTTTCAGCTCACACAGGACCCAAGTTCCTTCTTTCTGAATCATGCCCATAGCCTTGAGATGTTTTGAAATGACTTGCTGTGTCACTCCCACTAATTGTGCCAATTCTTCTAGAGTTTGACGCGAGTCTTCATTCAGCAATGTCTCCAATTATGCATGTTCGAAAACATTCTCTCTTCCTCCACTATTTCGGTCTACGATGTTAAAATCACCAATCATGAAGCATTGAAACCACTCTTGCCAGGTTCTTTCACTAATAGCATCCTTACCATACATACTTGAGAGCATTCTATGAGTCTCAGCCGCTGTTTTCTTCATATTGAAACAAAACAGTAACACCTCCTGCAAATGATGAGAATTAGGCTCGCAAACTAACATTTTCAATCAAGAACAACTTTATGATGCAGACACAAATCGACTAATGTTTGAATGAGGTTATGTTGACAGACGTCCAAACTAACTACCTGATGTCTGCGATCTGTTTCTTTCGACCGCTGCTTACTGTTGTCGCCACCTATCAGCAAACGACGGAAGCAAAATTGTACACCTTGTAACTCACTGCTGTTGTACTCTGCAATGCCGCTTAAGACACCAAATTATTCTGCTAGCTGCAGAGTCCCAGTAAAATGTAAATTTTAGAAACTAAAATGCTGTCCAAAGCAAGAGAAACCTTACAATGTGCATGCATGGTTCTGCTAATGATACTTCACAAGAAACTGTAAACTTGCATTTTTCTACTCATGCCTTGCAGGTCTGCCATCCTTGATGCATAACCGTGTAAAGTTACCTTTCGATTTTGATGAACCACCACATGCATTTTTGTACCAAAAGGTTCACTCATAAGTGAGTGAACAGTGGTGAGAGGTAGCACTGTTCGGTCAGATAGACAGGTCAGCTTTCACACAAATTAAGAGCTGTGGTTTGTAGGTAATAGAAAGGTTTACTGTCTCTCGGGTCACTTAATGTCACTTACCTGGAAATGAAGTGCTAAATGCTTTCGATACATTTCTCAGTCCACCCAGGCTTCATTGAAGAGCTGCGCAGCTGGGATTCCAGAAGTGATTGTAGATGTGGCAGATCTGTCACCTTCTGTGTTGAAACTCTTGGTAAAATAGCCTGAAGAATCTTGTTTTGGCACAGGATTAGTTACAGTTCCAAAAATTCCTCATTGTCACTGTTGTAAGTCTGCTCCTTCAGCAATTCAGATTGTATTCAGCACTACGTATTTACAGTTGAATCACAGGATGTAATAGTTCCTTATACTTCTGGAAATACACTACACAAAGGACTTTGTAGTTGGGTACCTTCTCATCATTCTTATTCTTTAATTTTAATGCTTAAATAACACTTAAAGATCTTTGCTTGAATAGTACAATTTATAATGATGATTTGCAAAAGAAAGTATGGGTTTATAGATTGATAACATGTCAACATAATAAAACACAGATTTCAAAATGTAACATGAGTTACCATGGAATCTCCCGGTTCAGGTTTTGAAGGTGCTGTTTAAGTCAAGAAGATTATGATAAGTGTCATATTCTGCCATTGTTGCTCAGTACTTTCAAAACTTGCTCTGAGCACTATGGGACAACTTCTAAGGTCATCAGTCCCCTAGAACTTAGAACTACTTAAACCTAACTAACCTAAGGACATCACACACATCCATGCCCGGGCAGGATTCGAACCTGCAACCGTAGTGGTCGCGCGGTTCCAGACTGTAGCGCCTAGAACCGCTCGGCCACCCTGGCTGGCGTTGCCCAGTACTACCCTTGGCCACTGTTTGTTGGTGGTCAATCATTTGTGCAGGCAACTGTTTCACTGTCAGACCCACATGCAGTGGCATGCACAAGATCCAGCATCATTTATATCTGTCATGACTGCTTTCACAAATTGCTGTACCTCTTGTAGGGTGGGATATGCATAATAGAGGTCTGGCACCTAGGCCTTCAACATGGATATCTCCCATATGGCAAGGGATAGGAGTAGGCATGGAATAACCTTGGCATTAAACAATTAAGGATTCTTAAATCAAAAGCTGCTTCCAAATTAGAGAAACTACAGATAATTGGACTAAATCCCAATCTTAATGAACAAAGAATGCTTCAAAGATAGTAGATGTCAAAATTCACGATATTGCCTGTAAACTCGACATAAAAGTCTGCAACCATATTTTTATAACAACTATTAAGTGTTCCTTTTTGATTGGATTTTAATGACAATTAAAAAAGTTGTGCACACTTTAAGTGTATTGGTAACTTTCCACTTAATCTAAGATTTTGTCTCTGTAATTATTATGATTGATAAATTATCATAGCAAGAATTTGCCAGTTTTGCCTGATTGTTAATACCATAATATGCTTGTTGATAGCTGTTGACTTCATATTGTGCAATGTATTGATATTGTACTATATTGTTTGTGTAAAAACATTATTTTTATTTCTTGTTTTATTTTGATGATAAAATATTTAGTTCATTCCATGTCAAATTTCCTAATTTTGGAATATTTTCCTTCCCGACCGTCACAGATTTTGATGAAATTTTATGCGAACATTCACACGTCTGCAGTGAACACCTTGAAGTTTAAAATTCATCAAAGCAATACGGGCTGGGATACAGTCACTTGTTTGACCCTGTGTGGAACTTCATGCAGAGTTAATATGAATTTCTGGGAGATTATGAGCTGTTATATCTTGAGCAATATTTTGTTGAAAGATATGAAATGTGGCCCTCTTGTACAACTTTATCCAATTTTTGAAAGAATAATGAGGAAAATAATTTTACCAGCCATATTCAGACCCAAGAGAACTTCAAAGTTTGGCTTTTTATATCTCAGGGACTAAAGGTATGACAAACGTAAAAATTGGCATGCAGTACCTTAGCAACACAAGGCTCTCAAATATGAAGTTCCATTGATGTACCAATTTCCAATACTGAATAAATTAACTGCCACTTTAAGATTTTATAAGAAGGTAAAAATGCAGTCTTTTTGACCTTGTTTTGCAAAAAACTTTCTCCTATAAAACTTTTCAAAGTGATCTCACTAGAAAGACCATGGTTTTAACTGCAATAAGAAGTTAATTTGCCTGTCCAATGTGGGCTAACAATGCTAGATAATTTGAATTGTAGTTAGGTGTCGTGATCATGGGAAGCAAAAAAATGTAAACTATGGGTTCTTATATCATGTAGAGTAAAGGGGCGCTAAACATGAAACTTGATATGCAATAGTTCAGTATCACAAGGATTTTGTATACAAAATTTCATTCATCTGCCATTTTTCCAGTGCTCTAAGAATCTGTCAAAAAATCATGAGTTTTATGAAAAGGCGAAAATAGGGTATATTTGCATGTAAAGCAATGTTCAGCATGTTTACTATATGAGATGTAAGAATCTGAAGTTTACATTTTTTTTTCTCATGATTTTCATGCCCAACTTTGATTCAAATTATCTAGTACTGTTATCCAACATTGCAGTAAAATCATGGTCTTTCTAATGTGCCCAGTTTGAAAAGTTTTGTAGAACATTGTGCTTTGCAAAATCAAGATAAAAAGACTGCATTTTCTTTTAACTTTTTACAAAATCTTCAAGTTTGCATTTAATTTATTCGGTATTGGAAAGTGGTACATAAATGAAACTTCATATTTGAGAACATTGTGTTGTGAGGCTGCTACATGCCAAGGTTCATGTTTGTCATACATTTAGCCCTCAGATATAAGAAGCCAAACATCAAATTTTTTCCCCCCTGAAAGTTTGTGCCTAAATAAAGCTTGTAAAATTCTTCTCATTATTCTTCTCCAGAGAATATATTAAGTTGTACAATATGGCCAAATAGCATTTCTTTTGACAAAATCTTGCCTGATATATAAGAATTCAAGGTTGCCAGAAAGTCACTCTCTCTCTCTCTCTCTCTCTCTCTCTCTCTCTGTATGAAAATTTGCACATAGAGTAAAACGAGTGACTGTGTCTCGGCCAGTACTGCTTCGACAAACTTTAACCTTTACTGTTGTTCATTGGGGACATGTTCACACAAAATTTCAATGAAATCTATGATGATCAAGCAGGGATGCCTAGGTGAGTTGACATGGAGTGACCTGCTTGTAACCTGTATAATCATCATGTATCTTGAAGAGTTCAATTCAGTTGTCTTAGTGTTGCACGGAGAGTAGCCTGGCAGGTGATACTGAACTTGCAGTGAGAAAATATGCAAATAATCTAATGTATTAGCAGATGGAGCTTGATCAGTTTCCCCCTGTGGCGACCAGTGTAAATTACTGTTTTAATGTGTCAAACAATGTTTTATATTTAGAAGAATTGCTTGTACCTACTTGGTGTTTAATATTTTTGTTTTATGACAGCCACTTTCAGTATCCACCTCCCACAATGTCGTCTGGTGAACTACTGGATGAGACAAAAACAAAAGAACTGCAGATAGCTGCTGTAGAGAAACAACAGATCCTTGAATTTGAATCGTATTTAGCAGCAGCCTCCACAAAGCAAACCATAACAGAACAAACCAGTTTACTTCTACCACAGGTATGTTGGTTTATACATTAAACGTTTACTGCACAATTTACTGAGAAATATTCAAGCCTGTGCAGGCTTCAGATAGATTGTAAGATCAGAACATCGATTAAATCTAATACTTTTCTTTCCGAAATTTTGAATTTTCAACGTGTAAATAACTTTACTATAATACGTGAAGATGTCTTTTACTGGGGAAGATGAGTTATGACATCATAATTTTCCATATTTGAATCATTGTTTTGCCTACCTATTACTGTGCTAGGAAAAAAGAAACATCAGGTGCACAATCCTTTCCACTGCTCCCAAACTATATTGACTGCCTCACTGCGAGTGCCATCTAGATAATCTCCACCTCTCTCCCCACCGCCACCCTACTATAAGTCCTTCAGTCCCACAAATGGCATCAATTTTCACTAGCCCCTGACCCACAACCACCTCCACTCCTGTTCCTACTTCATTTTTGAAAGTTAATGGACTATTTTTGCACCACAGTTCTATGTAAATGATGTTGCAAATACATTGTTGTTTTAGTACACATTTCAATTCAATGTTCTATGTACTTAACAAATGAAGAAGTCAGTGCTGTTGCCTGAATTCCTGTAACTGAAAAATGTGAACTGATAAACAAGAACTTTTGGATGTTAATTGTCATGCAAATACTTAAAAAAACAAACAAACAGTGGAAACTTAGATGGAATAATGACGATATTTTGATAAGGATAGAGTGTACTCACCTTGTAGTAGATATGTTGAGTTGCTGACAGGCATCACAAAGAGACTGCTAAACATGTGAGCTTTCAGCTAAAAGGCCTTCTTCTAAAGTGGACAAAACACACACACACACACACACACACACACACACACATATTCATGAAAGCACAACTTACAAACACATGACCACTGTCTGTGGTCACTTAGGCCAGATCAGTCCAAAGCCTCTGTGGCCTGTGATAATGGTCTATATGTGTAAGTAATACTTGTGTGTGTGTGTGTGTGTGTGTGTGTGTGTGTGTGTGTTCGAAAGCTGTCATGTTTAGAAGTCTCTTTGTTGTGCCTGTCTGCAGGTATTTAAAATATTAATTCTTGTTGCATGATGGACAAAATAATGGAGATGAAGATTTAAACAAAAGAAGGGATTTAAGTAGAACAACATTCAATCCAAATTTTGAATATAAATAATGAATGCGTCAACACGAATGAAAATGTAATGCGATGAAATGGAAGAAATTAAATGGAAGTTAATGTGTTAAAAAATTAAAATCACATGGACAGAGACTACAAATAAAAAAAAGAATGAAAGAAAGAAGAAATGAAAGCAGATGAAAAAGTTGATATGGTAATTAAAATGACATGACAAAAGATTAGAAATAATAAAAAAATTCATTGAAATGAATAAACTGAATAAAAAATTTGATCAAGGTCACAACTGAGGTATGAAACTAGTAACTTTGCTGCATTAATACAAAGCATAGCTATACGTCACATTACTTGTGATTATGCTAGTAGTTGGTGTCTAATATGAGTGTCAACAATTTTCTGTCACTGCAAAGTAAGAACTGAAAACACAGAACTGACATTAGTTCTTCACAATGAGAACTCATTGGAATTGAGAACTTTGTGGTTATCGTTTTGCGCATTACTAGGCTGTACTAGTTGTGCTTTGAGCTCATGTTCTTTCATGGTTAACTGCATCAAAATGAAAATTTACTTTAGAAAACTATATTATTACAACGAGGCAGAACGACTATTGATTAATTACTTTCAGGTTATGAAATACCAGTTTTGCTGGTAGATCCATATAATGATGCAAAAAAACTGTCTTACAGTTCAGAACCATTAGTTTCTTCCTAAGTGAAGAAAGGTGGTTAGGATAGGGAGAATAGAAAGGAGGGGTATGTCATTCACATCCCAGTATGAGATTTGCCCACCTGTTGTGATGATGTGGGAGGGTGAAAATGAAGGGGGAGGTGTCAGTGAGAAGATCAGAGGTTGGTAGTCAGTTAACTGCATGTTTCATAGATCATTTGAACAATTTTTTTTATCAATGCGATGTGGAGTGAGTCAGTTTACAGGGAATTTCTTTTAACATTAATGAACATATTATTTTTTAGTCCTACTACACTTAAAAACTAGGTTTCTTAAAAAAATCTGGCTGCCAGCTTTTAAATAAAAATTTGTTTATAAAATAAGAGCTGTCCAGAAAAAAAAAGAACTTTCTGTGATAGCTGTCAGATGTTTTATGTTATTGGAGAAATGTTCAAAAATTATTCTTGATGCATTCGTGACCTCCTTTCTGAGCCACTAACAGCTTTAATAATGGTTGATAAAGGCCATTTTTTCTTCTAGTATCACAGGAACAGACATCACTATTCTTCTTTAATGGCAATAGATTATTACTGAGGAATTTCATTAGCAAATATATATATCAATAAAAACTTCCTTTCTATATGACGACTTACTCCAGAAAATTATTCTGTAAGACGTATGTGAGTGGAAATATGCAAAATATATTAGGAGACTGAATCATTTGTTTCCAAGACTAGCAATTATATGAAGAGCAAAAGTAGCTGAACTTAATTGTTTGAGCAGCTCAGTAATATGCTTCTTCCAGTTCATTTTTATCAATATGTACACCAAAAATTTCCAGCAGTCTACCCTTAAAATGACCCTTGTTTACGTGCTACATCAATAGTTAGTAAGACACTATTTATTGTACTAAAATTAATATAGTATGTTTCCTCAAAATCGAGGAACCACTTAATTATTCTTTGAAAAAACATCAGCGGTTTCTTCTGTTGCCCTCTAATGGTATGTAACACTAGTACAGTCTGCAAAAAGTACCTGCTCTGCTTGATGAATGTTAAGTTAATACACATATATAAGGAATAAGAGTGGAACAGAGGTTGAACACTGTGGGATTCCCTTTGTGATTTGTCCCTAGTCACTAAAATTTTCTCTCTTGCAAATGACATTCAAATTTTTCAGTGGAATTTTTTACATTCTGTATAATTGAAACCAACTGTTTATAATGCTATAAATTCCATAACATCTAAGACGGTGACGTAATATTCATGGTCAAACACCTTGGAAAGGCTTGTAATATTTTGTGAGTGAATGTACAACTGGCATTCTTAGTTGAGCAACCCTTCTGGAATCCAAAAAGATGTGCTAATTAAACTGTCTCTATTTAAATGTGTGGCTTCCCTTGGGTGCATTACTTTTTTGACTGTTTTGGGAAAAGATGTCAGTAAGAAAATTGGACAATAATTATTTACGTCATTCTTGTCACCTTTCTTATGAAGAAATTTAACAATGATATATTGTAATCTGTTTGTAAAATTTCCCTGTGCCACTGGTGCATTACATATATGAAACAGATTTTTTAATATACATCTCTCTTGCTGTAATTTCTTTGAATGACTGGTTTTGGTTCAAATGACCATCCTCAGATCCAGTATATCAGTAACAAGAGAGTAGGAACATTGTTCCCTACCTAACGTAATTAAATAATCCACATAAAATTAACTGAACTTGAGCACATGGGAACAGGATGTTAGCCATTGGCGCAATGAATAACATTCATAAGAAATTTAAGACAAAACAAACTGATCTACTGAATTAACTAAATTACTACAAGGAGCAATGAAATAATCTAATCAATTAGTGGTTCTTAGGGGTTATTGAAACCACAGTGCACTATATTAATGTCACTGCTAATATGATGGTACCAAAGAAAAGTGACGTCACAAGGCGTCGTGAGAATAGCATCTTTATTAGTGATTTGCCCAGAAAATAACGCACTCTACACACAGGCCAACATGAGTTTGGATACACAGAGTGGAGTCCCTAACTTGGCAGCTAATATTATCGATAATTGTTTTAATATGTGAGATATGGATAAAAAATTACGTCGTATGGGAACTTGAAATCGCAAATTTGCCACTCTGTGGTGCAGAACGATTATCTCTCAGGGGGGATATGGCCAGGGCAGAATTCAGTAGAATGATACGTTCTGCATACATGCATACTGACCATGATGGACAGTAGCTCTTGTCTCAGCTAGTTCCCAAGTGAGCACATGGACTTGCAGGTTGAATGCTATCTTGTAGTGCAGTGCACTGCTTTATGTACCGTCCTGCATTGCAGATGTACAGACAATGTGACCTGGGTGAGTTTCTATATTTTGCAACCAGCATCTAAGACTGGACCCAGTGCCTCGTACTGCACTATTCTTGATATGAAGTCCGTAGCCATGTGGTGTGCCTATTGTGGCACGTACACAGGACCAAACTTAGCTGTTAATGCCTCGAAGAGAAGGAGAAGAGAACTGAGAGTAAGGTTAGGCCAATGGAAGTCTTACTAGGTGTTGGGCTATTGTCTCGGTCCTGTAAGCCAGTGGCCGTAGGAGGTGGGTATCTGGTCAGGTGGCAAAACCAAAAGCTTTGGGAGGAAGCAAACAGAGTTGCACAAAGAAAGAGCGTCAGTGCATTAGCAGAAGGGTGTAACAAACTAGGTGCATATGAAATGGGGCCATATTTGCTAAAACCAATGTGCTGCGAATGGCTGTAGCCTGTAAATTTTGCTATAAGTTTGATGGGCTACTCTTGTAACCAATACTGTGAAGCTGAGGATGGTTCATGTGAAACTAGTCATAAAGAAATAAAAATAAAGCAATCTAGACTTATGATAAAAGATCTGTTGGATGTAAGGTCCGCCAGTTATGCAAAACAAAACACCATTTTTTTCCAAGTTCCCAAACATGTTTCTGCACCTCTTTGCTGTCATCAGTGGGTTTCTGTTTTATTTAATCTGGAATGTGAACATTTTTACTAATTGATTACAAAATTATGAACATATTTAGTTCAAACAACAATTTGTTTCTTTTAGTTAGTACCTTTACATTTAGTATTGCAGGACCACTTGCGTATTATTTCTTACAGGTAGCTTGTCATCTGCAACCAAACGATGTTGATGAGAAATTTTGTTGCGAGTTAACCTATCATTTCATGCTTTAAACGTAATTTAGTTTGTCATAATATTTCATGCCTATATTCATTTTTACTCAATTTTTGTGTGGCAAGCCCTTTTCTCTCAACATCCTGATGAGGTGTTGTGAAGCACATGTAAATATAACACACATTTTCTGAGATATGGTCATAATAGCACACTTAACCCTTTGACTGTTGGAGGCGCGCCACCTGCTTGGTGCGCTGAAGTGCTGTGGCCTGCGGCATAACCTGTCTACCTGCGCTGCGTGCCTGTCCCTTGGAGCTGCCGCCGGGACCGGATCGGCCCACGCTGCCCATCCAGCCCTGTGCCGAATATTTCTCAGCTGAATACGACTTGCGCAGAGCCAGTGTTAATTTTTGGCGACTTCGAGCTGTAATATCTTGGGCAATAGTTTTTGTAAAGAAATAAAATTTGGCGATCTTGTACAACTTTGTGCTTTCTTTTAAGAACAGTAATGAAAAGAATTTTACGAGCCGTATTGAGCCAGAAAATTGTAGGTAAATCAGCCAAAAAAATAAGCACCCAAAAAAATTTCGAAGTTTGACTTCTTGCATCTCCTGAACTAATGCTATGACGAACGTGGAACTTGGCATCTAGTAATCTAACAATACAAGATTCTTAAATATAAAGTTTCATTTCCATAGCTCTTTTCAGTGCTGAATGAATTAAGCTCAAAATGGAAGATTTAGTAAAAACACAAAAAATGCGGTATTTTCATTCCAATTTTGTTAAAAAACTATGCTCTGTAAAACATACCAGGCTGTACAACTGGAATGAAAGTCGGGCGCGAAACTCAGGCCCGAAAACAATGTAAACTTTGGGTTAGCATATCTAGTAGTGTGAATGCATTATGAAAATGAACTTTAGAGTGCAATAGATTGACTGCACAACAATAAGGAATAAAAATTTTTATTCCTCTACTATTTTCCATTAATCTACAAATTAGTTGAAAAAAATGTTGATTTTTATGAAAAGATGACAACAGGGTATATTCGAAACTTCTTTTTCAAATGCCATTTTCTATTTATGCTTCAAAGCCAATCTCATTTGAACAACAAATTTTAAGCCCCAAACCCTCACAGAAGACTGAGTTTAATATTCAATATTAGCTAACAACAGAGGCAAAGTAGCAAGAAAAATTGCACTGAGAAAAGAATTTTAACTTTGACATGTTGTTTCTCGTTGATCAAAGGCGTTTAAATCAGTTATGGAAAACATGTTTTGTACAAGTAGACCGAATGTGATCTACATTTGTACTACTAACGATAAAACAATATAACTGTCCATGTTACATGTTAATAATTTAAATGTATCATACACAGATTAATATTTGGGTTTTGCTATGCTGGCTTGTGCTATACTCGGTGTAATCACATTTGCCACAGTACAGATATTGCGCCCTCTCAATCACCAAGTCTGTTCCTTTGCTAGTAAACTGCTACATATGAAGAAGTCAGGCTTTGTTTCAATAATTTTACAACTGTTGCATCTGTTTCCCACCCTTCTTTTTACGATCTGAGCTTTGAACCGGCACTGGTGAAGTTAAAAATTGGTTTATTTATTTCCATTTTTGCCCCCCCCCCTTTTTTTTTTTTTAGTAATTCATTCAGAATCGTCAACAAATTTTCTCAGATTTAGTTCCCCATAATTAGTAATGCTTCTTTGTATGATAAGCCTCAAAGCAGGGTACAACACATAGTGGAACGTTGCAAGTTTTGCATTGGTATCTAGTTTCCCGGCGCACTTTCTGTTTCGTGCAAACTATCTATCTGCGCATTAGCGTACTTTTCTGCGAATATTCACTCATGATAACAGCCGGAAAATGTTTCCCTGTGAATCGCAGAGGATTCTTGTCATCGTAGTGCCTTCCCCTACCAGTTTCTCCATTCTGTAGCATATCTTTCTACAATCTGCCTTATGAGAGAAAGGTGAAACTCTGCGAGCGCCATTTTTCACCCTGTTACTGACCGGTGGAGAGCATGAGCATTTAGAATGCATAAATCCAGAATATGAAAAAAATATTTCTTATACCATTTCACAGTCTTGTGCACTGATACCACTGAGCTCAGTAACATATCACAACGGGCAACTGCATGCATACTCGAATTGTAATCTACAATACATTGCAGTTTCTTTATTTTTTCACCAGTATTTCTGTCAGTCTTCTCTGTTTCAACCATTTGTGTTGTGTGACTTGTGGTCAACATGTACACCTCTCTCTTATTGCACCACTTGATAGCAAGGATCTTGTCAGTGGACCTAAACTCAGTTCTCCTCGTTTTAATTTCTTCTGCAGTTTTGGCATGTTGCGCCTTTTCTTATGAACAGTGCCACATGCGGCTGTTCCATGGTTGTGAAGCCAGAGGAACAGGTCCGGGCTGGAGTACCAGTTATCGACATATAGAATATGACTCTGTTCCAAATATGGTCCCATAAGAGTTGCCACTACATTGCCACTTTTTCCCAAATTGTGGAACCCAATTTCTGTTGTTGCCCCTGTATATACAATAAAATCTAAAATATACCCACTCTGACAGTCACACAGTACAAATGTCTTTATTCCAAATCTACTTCGCTTGGTTGGAATAAATTGCTTAAAAGATAATCGTTCTTGGAACAGCTAGAGACTTTCATCTATACAAAGCTTGTGATGTGGGCGAAATGAATTACGAAACGTCATATGAACTTAGTCAACAATCATTGTAATTTTAAATTGACTGTCGCCTCCAGTACTCACAGAGTTATGACTGAAGTGTAACATTTTCAGAAATAGACAAAAACGGTCTCGGGACATAATTTCGCTGAAAATTGAAAATGGAATGGAAAATGGAAATGAAGTCCCATGCTTCTTTACAGAGCGTAGGGGAACGATGCAGGAGACCCGCACCGCTTTACTAGGCAAGGTCCTAATGGAGGTGGTTTGCCGTTGCCTTCCTCCGACCGTAATGGGAATGAATGATGATGATGAAGACGACACAACAACACCCAGTCATCTCGAGGCAGGAAAAATTCCTGACCCCGCCGGGAATTGAACCCGGGACCCCGTGCTCGGGAAGCGAGAACGCTACCGCGAGACCACGAGGGGCAGACGCTGAAAATTGGTGTGGTCAAAAGTGTATCTCTGGACCAATAATCATTTTATTTTAACTTATGAATTTCCACCATTAGAAGGCCAACAGCAACAAAACAATACATTTCTTCAAATCCAGTGTCTTTCCATTTTGACAGTCAAGAATTCACAGATTCTGTAGTATTTTATATGGTGTAAACGTAAAAACAGATTTGTTTCAACTGCAATAAACTGCAACAGTTCTTGAGACACAAATACCACAAAAAATGAAAGGATGCTTGGGTCAGTATCTGACATTTGTGTCCTGAACTCGAGTCATCGAAGTAATGGTTTAACGGCTGGAAATTGGTTTCTTTCCTGTCAAATGTGTCACTTAAGCACACACTTTTCTGAACCGTTTCACTGTCACTTTCTGATTCCTCGGATTCGAATGGCTCTGAGCGCTATGGGACTTAACATCTGTGGTCATCAGTCCCATAGAACCTAGAACTACTTAAACCTAACTAACCTAAGGACATCACACAGATCCATGCCCGAGGCAGGATTCGAATCTGCGACCGTAGCGGTCGCACGGTTCCAGACTGAAGTGCCTAGAACCGCTCAGCCAAACCGGCCGGTGCTCGGATTCAGAGGAACTGCTGACTGTAATTCTTGCTCTCCCCTCTTATGCAAAGGGCTGAGGACTACAGCTTCGAGATTCTGTTGAAGACTCATCACTGTTAGCAATGTCAAATAATTCACACTCACTGTCACTCTTAGTGAGCATATCCAGGATTTCTTTATTTGTGCAACCACGGCGACGTGACATTTGTCACCTAGAAAACTGACGAAAATACGGGAATCTAAGTCGAATTATGCAAAGAGGGAACACAGCAACATGTATGCACTCTTGAACTATACAGTCAGACCACTGAACAGCTACTGGAAGAGCAGGGTGGAAAGACAGCTCAGCGTGAAACTTCCTGGCAGATTAAAACTGTGTGCTGGCCCGAGACTCAAACTCGGGACCTTTGCCTTTCGCGGGCAAGTGCTCTACCACTGAGCTACCCAAACACGACTTGTGACTAGTCCTCACAGCTTCAATTCTGCCAGTACCTAGTCTCCTGTGAGGATGGGTCTTGGGTTGTGCTTGGGTAGCTCAGTGGTATAGCACTTGCCCACGAAAGGCAAAGGTCCCGAGTTCGAGTCTCGGTCTGGCACACAGTTTTAATCTGCCAGGAAGTTCATATCAGCACACACTCTGCTGCAGAGTGAAAATCTCACTCAGCTCTGCGTGTATACATGTCTGCAATACTCAGGTAGCTGTGACTCAGCACGCCTAAACTCATCCCTAGCGATGGGAAGACCTGTGGTGCAGGATGCGTAAACACATCCTTAGCGCTGTAGGGAAGACCCTAGGCCGCGCGTATACACGTCAGGCGCACCAGGGGAATGGCAAGGTATGATGAGTTTACACGTCCCCAGCAGTCAGAGGGTTAAACAATAGTCAGTGACGTTATGATGAAGCTATGGATCGATACCTTAAGTAATTTGAATGATTATCTCTGCCTTGTCATCATGTTAGAATAGTTTGTTGTGTTTTTATGTGCTTCTAATGGCAGCACTGAAATATTGCCTCCTGAATGTAAGTGTTGGCCAGTCCTAATTTTACATATATAGTCAGTTGTATAAAAAAGGAAAACTCTCATGAGTTAATTAGAAATTATGAGACAGAATTAATGGCCAGTAATTACCTTAAGAATAAATGTCAATACTGCCAATAAGTCACTCATAAGAATACTTACCCTGCCAAAGCTTTCAGAACTAATAGATCTGTGCTTAAGGAAAAGAGGATAGATTGGTACAGTTAAAAAAAAGAAAGGCAGGCCACATATACAACTGGTTGAGAGGGGGGCCTATCTATTGTGTGTCGATTGGCAGTACTGACAATCCCAAACTCCTGGAGCAATTTCAACCAAATTTGGTACAGAAACAGCAGGCTTTATGAGTATCAGCACTCTGGTGGTTTATAACCTCCTAACTCTAATAGAAGTGGAGATAAGGACAAAGACACTTTTTAACAGCCCTTGGTGTGTAGGCTCTCCTGCATGACAAGCATGTTATGTGGGAACAATATCGGCCTGCCAAATCAGTTTGCTTTGCAGGGCAGCCTACATGTCAGGGACAAGAAACAGTTTTTCAGGCCCCGACATTTAGGCTTCCCAGCATGGCAGGTGTGTTGTTGGAGTAGTATCGACCTGCAATATTGCACTGTATTGCAGGGGCTACATCTGCCAATGAGCATGGCTGGGGACAGATTGAGATGGATAAATGAGAGGGTGGACAGTGAGAGAAGGAAGGGAAGATGCATATGCAGGTGGCAGTGGTAGAGGGGTAGTGGACAGGTGGAAAATGAAGAGCAGGAGGTAGAGTTGGAAATGGAGAGAGGGAGGAGGATATGATCAAAGGGAGGGGGAGGAAGATATAGGCAGAGAGAGGGGTTGAAGGAAATGGACAAAGAGAGGGGAAGATGGAAAGAGATAGGTAAGTAGATAGATAGATAGAAGTGGGAGGATGATGTGGACAGACAGGAGGAGGAAGAAGTGTGTTCAGTAGATTAGTCAAATGCATATGTGGGCGAAGCCGTTGGGGGGGAAAGGTCAGTATTATGTAAGCTTACATTTTAATCACCTTCTTGGATGATCTAGAGTGAATACGGCTTATGTTGTCACTTTTCCTGTGCTGTAAACTGGGAATTTTGTATTTTTAATGCAGTGGAAGTTTTTTATTTCATTGCATTATATT
Organism: Schistocerca americana; assembly: GCF_021461395.2. Classification (NCBI taxonomy): domain Eukaryota; kingdom Metazoa; phylum Arthropoda; class Insecta; order Orthoptera; family Acrididae; genus Schistocerca; species Schistocerca americana. Next base: position 1,214,222,707 of record NC_060119.1, on the reverse strand, counting down.
TATGTGACCTCTTATCTCAGCTCCATTATTGATTTTATTCTTCAGATAAATGAAAATTGGGAATTAAATGTGTAACTAAATGTAAGGTAGTAAGATATTGGAAATTATTATTTTTATTGTGTGTCATATGGTAATCGTCGTATGGTATGGTGACACCCTGTTTTCTAATGTGATTTTTTTCAGTTGATTACAATGGATCCAACAGGACCTCCTCGCAAGCCACCCCAAGCAACACTGGATTCACTACGCATGCTTAATAGTACTCACCGTATGGGTCATTTACTTTGCCGAAGTCGCCAGCCAGACTTTCTTTTAGATATTATTCAGAGACAAGGGGCTTCACAATCCATGCCATGGCTTGCAGACCTTGTTGAAAGTTCAGAAGGGGCTTTAAGGTATGGTACAGTCAGGAAAACAAGAGTGTCTCTGAAAGATTTTTGCTATAAAGTAACATAATTTCTTGCCATAATGCTTTTTAGATTTCAGTAATGACAAAACTAAATTGCTATATTAATTGGTTTTAGTAGGCCCTTTTATATGTACTAGTTCCCTGAAAGTTGCAGTTATCTAAAAAAAAGTTTTTCTTAACTAATGGGATAAGTGGTTATTATGTGAAGTACACTAAAAGGAAGACTTTGTTTATAGGTGAGCTGTGGGGGTGCCATTATCCCTAAGATAAGAGCTTAATTTGTCTTACAAAATAAATTTATTTTTTCAGGTAAAAAGTGATTCAGTATACTCTTAAAAGATGGTAAAATAAAATTGTGATCACATGATACAAACAACACAGATGTAGTGTGGTTTGGGTCTGTGATTTTCTGGCTCATAAATTAAGCTTTCTCTACAGATATGTCATTAAAAGACTTAGCAGTATCTGTAAGTTCCGTAAATAAGTTGGCTTAAAGAAAGAAAGGAAAAAACCTGTTTTTCCATGATAATTCTCCATAATAATTTGTGTTTTCACAGCAGGTAGATTAAAAAAGAAACCATGCATTTTTGTTAAGCAGGTTACATTTTGTGTTCACAGCCACCTTCCAGTGCAGTGCCTTTGTGAATTTCTGCTGAGTTCTGGTACCTTGCAGCAACCTGAAAAGCAGCAAAAGCAACAGCAGCTACTGCAGCATCTACAGGCTCTGCTTACAGAGCCAGAACAGGAGCCCCAAGTGGCATGTGAAGTGCTTGAATACTTTCTCAGGAGGCTGAGTGCTGTCCAGGCAGCGAGCAGAGTTCAGGCAGTGAAGGTAATATTGTGACTGGTGTTTTATAAATGAAATATCAGCATATATGATGCATATTATTTGTAACACAGCCAGAACAAATTACTTTTGTAAAAAATTTACAAATTCAGTCCATCATTTCTTCTTCTTTTTCCCTCCCCTCATCTTATTTGATTGTCTATATTGTGGAATGTGGCCTCATATCACAGTTATAATATGCTTGGTAGGATCCATTTTCCACCCTCCTCGTGTATGATACAATTCAATTCATGAGAGCAGTAGTACACTTTTTTGTAATTTTAGTTCTGTCTCAAAATTCGTGTGAATTTGACCAGAGTTCTTTGTATGATCTCCCCCTGTACAGAAAAAAGCCATTCAGTGTAATACAGATATTTGATAAAAAATAGTTAAAACAAAATAGTTGCCAATGAATCACAATTGTAATTGTGAGAGTGAACTTTCTCCTGTTAATGTTTGCCACTAATGTTGAAGACATTAACTCAGAGAAAATGTGGCCTTTTTTGAGGACAATCGTATTAAATGCGAACATAAGAATTTGTGGGTTCTGACTTCAAAACCATAACAAATATAAGATATAAGAGGGCATGCTGAAAAATAATGCCTCCAAATTTTTCTGTTAAAACTTTTAAAGCTTTTCTAAATAAAATAAACATTATTAACATTCTACATTTTTATTCTGCCAGTACAAGTTTGTTTCTCAACATAGTCACCCTGGCAACAAACGTATTTCTCTCAATGTGAGGCCAGTTTTCTTGTACCAACACTATAGAATGTTTGACTTTGTTGATGGAGCCACAACCTTACCTCTGCTTGCATCACTTCATCACTATCAAAATGAAGTCCTCAAAGGTGTTCTTTAAATTCTGGAAAAAGATGATCGGATGGTGCCAATTTGGGACTCTATGGAGGATATCGATGACAGCAAACCCAAGGCATCGGTTTGTTGCAGATGTTGCAGCACATGTGTGTGGACTGGCATTGCCATATTGAAAGAAAGGGTGCTTCACGTGTGGATGGATTCTTTAAATTCAAAGTTAGATTACTGCACACTGTTCCTCGTGCACCGATGTAGGTACATTACACACTGCCATGTTATGTGCTACAATTCAGAGCCCTCTAGTGGCAGAGTGCTGCCAATATGTAGACATGAAGAATAAATATGTAGAATGTTAAAAAAGTTTGTTTTACTTAAAAACTGTAATAGATTTTAAAAATATTGGCAGCATTGCTTTTCAGCACGCCCTGGTACTTTCTCATAGAAAGATTTCAACAGTCATATTGTTGTGGTTTGTGGTTGCCAGAAGAACAAGGGACAATATTGAAGTAAAGTTCTTCCACAGACGTTGGTTTGGTGGTGGTTGGGGTTTATTGATTCATTAGTCCATTCACTAGCTCTGATTACAAAGAAGAGCTATCAGGGATGTGGAACAAGTTTAGATATACATTAATGAAGGAGAGCTGAAGTCGGGCACTCCCTTTGTAATTAACTATGTTTAAAATGCTGTTTGTGCTTACTCAGGCTAAATTTAAGAGAATAAAATCAACAGTAAAGCTGATACTTTGAGAAAATCACTGCTCCTTTTGTTCTCTTAAATACAAAAATTATTGAACTATCTTGCTTATTTGTTTTATGTTTAAGATCACCAGCTTACATTCCAGGAAGAGTCAGGCAACATATTACTTTTTCCCATGTATTCTCGCGAAACGATCGCAGTGAGAATGTTGGAGAACTTAGATCTCATATAGAACTGTACTATCAGCCATTTTTCCAAGGTGCTGTTTATGGTTGGAGCAGGAAAACAGGGGCAGGGGTTGGGGGGTGTGTAGTCATAGTCATATTAGAAGTACTCTCCACCACACACCATAAAGTAGCTTGCAGTCTCTCTTGAGGATATGTAAATCTATTTACATTTGGCATTTTTGCTGTTGTTGAAAACACTGCAAAAATAAAGTCAGGATAGGACAGAATTGAATTTTCATGACCAGAATTGAATTTTCATGACAAGCATTCCACAATGTGTGAACTGTAAATTGGCTGATGTCCATTTGGAGGGGGGAGGGGGGGGGGTATTATTGCAGGGAGCAAAGGAAGCAAGCCTGGCCCTAACATAGAGGGTAACAGGGTGAGGAGGCATGCCAGAGGAAGGAGCACAGCCTGTCTCCCACATTGTGGGCACTTAAACCTGTATCTCATCCTTTCACGAAAGCAGAAGTCAAGCACCGAGGTAAAGATCATTTCAGTGTTGTTCGTAATCAAAACTGAAATTGTCTTATATGTTGATATATTTAATAAATATCCTAACTACAGCAATTGCATACATTTATCACCACAAAAGGAAACACCACAAAATGGAGTGAAGTACAGTACAGTAACAGACCAGTCAACATGATGACTTCACTTAGTACTGTTGGCTAGTTGGTGCTGCCTGCAGCTGAAAACAAATGACTTCCAGACAAAGCCTTCTGATGTCTGCTGGCTTGTACTGATTCAATTCTAGGGGGCAGATTGGCAAATTCTTAACAATTTGTATGCCATAATTTTGTGCTGCCATGAATGCCTTGTGATTTGGTACCATTTGATATTATTTGGAGGAAAGCAGCAATTACATTAATGACAATGGCTCGTACTTTCAGTGGGTAGCAGCTACCAAGTAATTCAGTATTTATGTCTTAAAACTGCAACAGTCCAAATGAAAAGTTCACCAAGTGAAACTTTTCAACAACTATGATACATTATGTTTGTCGATACATTCTTGTGCTTAGATTATAAGCCTAGCAGGTTTATTTCTGTTTTGGATTGAAATCATAAAGGATGGTGTGCAATATTATTAATTAAAGTACTGTAATATCAGTGACTGGAATGGTTCAAATACAGATAAAGATGAAAGCTCAAAAGAACAAAAAGTTTTCATGACCCTCCCAGATCCTTGATGTCAAAGGGAGCTTACCGTATTTACTCGAATCTAAGCCGCACTCGAATCTAAGCCGCACCTGAAAAATGAGACTCAAAATCAAGGAAAAAAAATTTTCCCGAATCAAAGCCGCACCTGAAATTTGAGACTCGAAATTCAAGGGGAGAGAAAAGTTTTAGGTCGCACCTCCAAATCGAAACAAAGTTCGTCTAATTGTAATATGAGACACAATTTAGGTCGAATGAATGATGATACAGCTGCAGTAGCTTGGTTCGAGTCGTAAGCTTAGCAGTTACGGTTTACCAGGTAGCCTTTGCTACGCGTCATGCGCTCCGTCCGTATTTATACGGATATCCTTCCTTTTTCACGTGCTTCGTCTGGTTTGAATTGATTGCTTATTTTTCTTTGATCTGATAAGTGCCGTTCTTTTTGTTATAGGTGTTTACGTCACTCTAAGCTGAAAATGCATTACTCTACTGTCATGCATTGTTTGTCGCATTCTGATAGTGCGTGTTTACGGCCTGTCGCCGCTCGCGGCGTGGCTTGCTTTTGTGCATGCTACCGCCGCTTACAAATAAAAAATAGAGAGGAAGCGTCTCATTAGCGAAACATTTGTTGTTACTTACACTGCTGCTTTCTTTGATAATGATCAACAAGAACCACATAATAGACTGTGTATGATAGATGATGTTCTGAACGAAATTTTAGCGAAAATTTTTCTCCGTTTGAAAATCTTTGCAGGTGCCTCTTTAGTTCATTACATTCTGCACAGAAATTAGAGTCATCTTAGATTTAAAAATCTAGTCAGTTGCCGTGCTTCATTTCTGACTGTATCACTATCAGGCATAAGAATAATACGAATATAAACATGACATGATATGTATATTCTTCCGCGTTTGCTGTTGTCTCACTCTAGTTTCGTAGTTTATTAGGCAGACAGGATTTAAATGAGATAGCAGCAAACACGAAAGAATACATGGCAAAATGTTTATATTCGTATTAATCTTATGGCGAAGAGAATACTACATATGATTCACAATTCGTAAAAGCTCCTATTAGCAACCATCTCTTCTCACAGGTAGGAAAAAATTCAGAACGTAGAGTTGGCCATATTGACAAACATCCAGAACAGTCTTGCCAGTCGGATTTTCGTAGTACATTGAAATGCTGCTACATTCGAAGATCAACAATACAGAATTTGCATTTACTTCGTTGGATAATGTACCAAAATGCAGTGGTCGAAACTCTGGGCGGAGGAAAAAGTCTCGTCTTCCACTTTTTTTTTTTTTTAATTTATTTACTGATGCAGAGATTTTGGTGCCAGTATTTATCTTTGTGCCTACAAAGCATGCCTGTGTGGCGCTACATATATTCGATGGCAGAAGTTAGTTGTGGCGGGACCCACCAACATTTTTCAGAACTCCCGCTTGCTTTGCACTCGATTCTAAGCCGCAGGCAGTTTTTTGGATTACAAAAACCGGAAAAAAAGTGCGGCTTAGATTCGAGTAAATATGGTAACATATCAGTGGTGTGTGTGTGTGTGTGTGTGTGTGTGTGTGTGTGTGTGTGTGTGTGTGTGTTTTCTTTTCCCCTCCCTGAATGGCTAATTCAGGTACTTGACATGATATTTAATGATTGCCTCAACAAAATGATAATGGTGCAAACCCTTTCTCCATGGAGAAAAGAATGTTACGAAGTGACAATCTAGCAATGAACCATCAGAAATTGCAAAGTTTTCCAGGCTGTCTAATAACTCTGATTACAGGGAAAACTTCCTTGTCTTATAGTATTATTGTACAATGCTTGGAGCCATTTTGGATAAGAAAGCAAAAGCATTGTCGAATAGTTTTAATTATTTAAAAAAGTTCTCACAGTTATCAACTAAAGCTACAGGCTAAAAAAAATCACACATTTGTGGATAGATTTTAGATGTTTGCAGTCATGAAAACTTTACTTATTTGCAAATTACTTATTTGCATTCAGGTGTCTTTATGTACCTAACTTTCCTTCATGTAAGCTGGTCTAGGGTAAGAAAACAGTGGAAGACAGTTTTATGTTCATTGTATATGTTGGATGCATCACTTTGAAGTTGGTTTGTGTGTCGTGCACCCAGCAGTTCAGTTATGTATTTCACAGATTACCTTTTACTTTCATAAAAAATATTTGTGTTTTAGGGCCTGAAGCTTATATTGTCATCTGTCACTGTGGATGAAGATATAATGGAAGTGGACAACCAGACAGACATGAATCCAGAGAAGTATGTTTTATAACCTAGTGTAATATTAAACATTTTACTTGATCATTGTTGGTAATTTACTGTTATGGCTTGTACAGCAATAAAGGAGCAACTAAGAAGGTAATTTTGCATTCAAAATGGGCGTTGTTACATTGATACAGAGTATGTTACACTCACTTTAACTTCGATTGATGTATGTTGTTGTTGTTGTGGTCTTCAGTCCTGAGACTGGTTTGATGCAGCTCTCCATGCTACTCTATCCTGTGCAAGCTTTTTCATCTCCCAGTACCTACTGCAACCTACATCCTTCTGAATCTGCTTAGTGCATTCATCTCGTGGTCTCCCTCTACGATTTTTACCCTCCACGCTGCCCTCCAATACTAAATTGGTGATCCCTTGATGCCTCAGAACATGCCCTACCAACCGATCCCTTCTTCTGGTCAAGTTGTGCCACAAACTTCTCTTCTCCCCAATCCTATTCAATACTTCCTCATTAGTTACATGATCTACCCATCTAATCTTCAGCATTCTTCTGTAGCACCACATTTCGAAAGCTTCTATTCTCTTCTTGTCTAAACTATTTATCGTCCATGTTTCACTTCCATACATGGCTACACTCCATACGAATACTTTCAGAAATGACTTCCTGACACTTAAATCAATACTGGATGTTAACAAATTTCTCTTCTTCAGAAACGCTTTCCTTGCCATTGCCAGTCTACATTTTATATCCTCTCTACTTCGACCATCATCAGTTATTTTGCTCCCCAAATAGCAAAACTCCTTTACTACTTTAAGTGCCTCATTTCCTAATCTAATTCCCTCAGCATCACCCGACTTAATTAGACTACATTCCATTATCCTTGTTTTGCTTTTGTTGATGTTCATCTTATATCCTCCTTTCAAGACACTGTCCATTCCATTCAACTGCTCTTCCAAGTCCTTTGCTGTCTCTGACAGAATTACAATGTCATCGGCAAACCTCAAAGTTTTTATTTCTTCTCCATGAATTTTAATACCTACTCCGAATTTTTCTTTTGTATCCTTTACTGCTTGCTCAATATACACATTGAACAACATCGGGGAGAGGCTACAACCCTGTCTTACTCCCTTCCCAACCACTGCTTCCCTTTCATGTCCCTCGAGTCTTATAACTGCCATCTGGTTTCTGTACAAATTGTAAATAGCCTTTCGCTCCCTGTATTTTACCCCTGCCACCTTTAGAATTTGAAAGAGAGTATTCCAGTCAACATTGTCAAAAGCTTTCTCTAAGTCTACAAATGCTAGAAACGTAGGTTTGCCTTTCCTTAATCTTTCTTCTAAGGTAAGTCGTAAGGTCAGTATTGCCTCACGTGTTCCAGTGTTTCTACGGAATCCAAACTGATCTTCCCCGAGGTTGGCTTCTACTAGTTTTTCCATTCGTCTGTAAAGAATTCGTGTTAGTATTTTGCAGCTGTGACTTATTAAGCTGATAGTTCGGTAATTTTCACATCTGTCAACACCTGCTTTCTTTGGGATTGGAATTATTATATTCTTCTTGAAGTCTGAGGGTATTTCGCCTGTTTCATACATCTTGCTCACCAGATGGTAGAGTTTTGTCAGGACTGGCTCTCCCATGACCGTCAGTAGTTCCAATGGAATATTGTCTACTCCGGGGGCCTTGTTTCGACTCAGGTCTTTCAGTGCTCTGTCAAACTCTTCACGCAGTATCATATCTACCATTTCATCTTCATCTACATCCTCTTCCATTTCCATAATATTGTCCTCAAGTACATCGCCCTTGTATAGACCCTCTATATACTCCTTCCACCTTTCTGCTTTCCCTTCTTTGCTTAGAACTGGGTTTCCATCTGAGCTCTTGATATTCATACAAGTCGTTCTCTTATCTCCAAAGGTCTCTTTAATTTTCCTGTAGGCGGTATCTATCTTACCCCTAGTGAGATAGGCCTCTACATCCTTACATTTGTCCTCTAGCCATCCCTGCTTAGCCATTTTGCACTTCCTGTCGATCTCATTTTTGGGACGTTTGTATTCCTTTTTGCCTGTTTCACTTACTGCATTTTTATATTTTCTCCTTTCATCAATTAAATTCAATATTTCTTCTGTTACCCAAGGATTTCTACTAGCCCTCGTCTTTTTACCTACTTGATCCTCTGCTGCCTTCACTACTTCATCCCTCAAAGCTACCCATTCTTCTTCTACTGTATTTATTTCCCCCATTCCTGTCAATTGCTCCCTTATGCTCTCCCTGAATCTCTGTACAACCTCTGGTTCTTTTAGTTTATCCAGGTCCCATCTCCTTAAATTCCCACCTTTTTGCAGTTTCTTCAGTTTTAATCTACAGGTCATAACCAATAGATTGTGGTCAGAGTCCACATCTGCCCCTGGAAATGTCTTACAATTTAAAACCTGGTTCCTAAATCTCTGTCTTACCATTATATAATCTATCTGATACCTTTTAGTATCTCCAGGGTTCTTCCATGTATACAACCTTCTTTCATGATTCTTAAACCAAGTGTTAGCTATGATTATGTTGTGCTCTGTGCAGAATTCTACCAGGCGGCTTCCTCTTTCATTTCTTAGCCCCAATCCATATTCACCTATTACGTTTCCTTCTCTCCCTTTTCCTACACTCGAATTCCAGTCACCCATGACTATTAAATTTTCGTCTCCCTTCACAATCTGAATAATTTCTTTTATTTCATCATACATTTCTTCAATTTCTTCGTCATCTGCAGAGCTAGTTGGCATATAAACTTGTACTACTGTAGTAGGCGTGGGCTTCGTATCTATCTTGGCCACAATAATGCGTTCACTATGCTGTTTGTAGTAACTTACCCGCATTCCTATTTTCCTATTCATTATTAAACCTACTCCTGCATTACCCCTATTTGATTTTGTGTTTATAACCCTGTATTCACCTGACCAGAAGTCTTGTTCCTCCTGCCACCGAACTTCACTAATTCCCACTATATCTAACTTCAACCTATCCATTTCCCTTTTTAAATTTTCTAACCTACCTGCCCGATTAAGGGATCTGACATTCCACGCTCCGATCCGTAGAACGCCAGTTTTCTTTCTCCTGATAACGACATCCTCTTGAGTAGTCCCCGCCCGGAGATCCGAATGGGGGACTATTTTACCTCCGGAATATTTTACCCAAGAGGACGCCATCATCATTTAATCATACAGTAAAGCTGCATGCCCTCGGGAAAAATTACGGATGTAGTTTCCCCTTGCTTTCAGCCGTTCGCAGTACCAGCACAGCAAGGCCGTTTTGGTTATTGTTACAAGGCCAGATCAGTCAATCATCCAGACTGTTGCCCTTGCAACTACTGAAAAGGCTGCTGCCCCTCTTCAGGAACCACACGTTTGTCTGGCCTCTCAACAGATACCCCTCCGTTGTGGTTGCACCTACGGTACGGCTATCTGTATCGCTGAGGCACGCAAGCCTCCCCACCAACGGCAAGGTCCATGGTTCATGGGGGGGCGATTGATGTACTTAGTCCAAATTATCTTGTCTTTTCTGTTGAAACAGTTAAAGTAGTACAATTACATTAGTTGCCATGTCCACCAAGAGTATGTGTTATTAACTGCATTGGCTGAATTGTTACTGGACAATCTTAGGTAAGACAGATACTTTTGAAGCAGGTTTTAACTATTATAAAAATTTAAGTTTACAGAATCATCATATCTAAATGCATCATATTTACAATCAGATAATGTTTTGGAACTTTGTGTGTGTGTGTGTGTGTGTGTGTGTGTGTGTGACAACAAAAGAATTTCATATTGATGTGATAAGGAAAGTTCTGGTACAATGTAAATCCCCGAAGCTCTTCCCTGAATCCATATCCCTCCACACCTCAGCGACCCCCCCACATACCCACCTCCTACATGCTTCCCAAAATCCATAAAACCAACAGTCCTGGACGTCATGTTGTAGTTGGATACTGTGCTTCCACTGAAAGAATCTCCACTTTTGTTGGCCAGTACCTCCAACCAATTGCCCATCACTTAGCATCTTGTATCAAAGATGCAAAACACTGACCAGCAACCATCCCCAACCCATTACCACTTGGACCCTTACTTGTCACTATTGATGTAAAATCTCTGCACACTAACATCCCTTATGCCCATGGCCTGTGCCACTGTTGAACACTACCTCCCCCCTTCCCCCAATGTCCTTCAGATGCCAAATCCAATACCTCATTCTGTATATGCTATGTCAGTTACATCTTCACTTGAAGGGGGAAGGTATGCAAATAAATCCATGACACAGCCATGGGTGCCTGCCTGCATGTGCTCTTCCAAGCCTCCCAAACCACTTTTGTGGTTCAGGTTCACTAGTAAATCTCCATGATCTGGACTGAGAGCTAAGATACCTTATCTTAATTCCCCCTCAACCTTGACATCTTTTCCCCCATCTGCTTCACTCAGTCCTCCTCAACCCAATGTGTTATTTTGCTGGACATTGGCATACACCTCTCTGATGGCTCTTTCTGTATGAATGAACCAACCACTACAAGTACCTGCATTTTGACAGCTGTCACTCCTTCGATACCAAAAAAGCTCTCAAATTTAGCCTGGCTATCCATGGATGGCATATCTGCAGCGACAAGAAGTCCCTTGTCGGTATGCCATATCCTCACACACCTCACCCACCATCCAAAGAACCCTCTCATCACCCAATACCAATACTGCACTAAAGCAACTGAACCATGTCCTCCACCTGGGTTTTCACAAGGGCTTTTACTATCTATCATCATGCTCAGGAATGAGAGATATCCTACCCATGATCTATATCACCTCTACTTAAGTGACAATCTGCCACCCAACCAACCTAAAAAACATTCTTTCCACCCCTATGCCACTCCCAGTGTGAACCCCCTGTCACACTGGTCGTATCCTTGTGGAAGAGCCAGATACAAGATCTGCATGATTCTCTCTCCCAGTAAAGCCTACTAGAGTCCCGTCATAGGCTTATCCTATCCCATCAAAGACAGGGCCATTTGTGAAAGCAGCCATGTTACCGTATTTACTCGAATCTAAGCCGCACCTGATAAATGAGATTCGAAATAAAGGAAAAAAAAAATTTCCCGACTCTAAGCCGCACCTGAAATTTGAGACTCGAAATTCAAGGGGAGAGAAAAGTTTTAGGCCATACCTCCAAATCGAAACAAAGTTGGTCCATTGTAATATGAGACACAATTTAGGTCGAATGAATGACGATACAGCTACAGTAGTTTGGTTCGAGTCGTAAGCTTAGCAGTTAAGCTTTACCAGGTAGCCATTGCTATGCGGCAGGTGCTCCGTCCGTATTTATACGGGTACCCTTCCTTTTTCAAGTGCTTCGTCTGGTTTGAATCGATTTCTTATTTTGCTTTGATCTGATAAGCGCCATTTTCTTTGTTATAGGTGTTTGCATCACTCTAGCTGAAAATGCATTACTGTACTGTGTCGTGCATTGTTTGTTGAATTCTGATAGTGCGTGTTTATGGCCTGTCGCCGCTCGCGGCACGGTTTGCTTTTGTGCGCGCTACCGCCGCTTACAATTTTTTAAAAAAAAAAGAGAGGAATCATCTCATTAGCGAAACAATGGCAAGAGGCTGCTATTTTTTGTTACTTAGACTGCTGCTTTCTTTGATAATGATCAACAACAACCAAATAATAGACTGCGTATGATAGAACACGTTTTGAACGAGAGTTAGACGAAAATTATTCTCCGTTCGAAAATCTTTGCGGCCGCTTCTTTAGTACATCAAATTCTGCACAGAAATTAGTCATCTTAGATTTAAAAATCTAGTAAGTTGCCCTGCTTCATTTCTGACTATATCACTATTAGGCATAAGAATAATACGAATATAAACATGACACGATACGTATATTCTTCCGTGTTTGCTGTTGTGTCACTCTAGTTTCGTAGTTTATTAAGCAGACAGGATTTAAATGAGATAGCAGCAAACACGAAAGAATACGTGGCAAAATGTTTATATTCGTATTATTCTTATGGTGAAGAGAATACTGCATGTGATTCATATTTCATCAGGTTCCTATTAGCAACAATCTCTTCTCACAGGCAGGAAAAATTCAGAATGTAGAGCTGGCCATATTGACAAACATCCCAAACAGTCTTGCTAGTCGGATTTTCGTAGTATATTGAAATTCTGCTACATTCGAAGAAGAACAATACGGAATTTGTATTTACTTCGTTGGATAATGTATGAAAATGAAAATGCAGTGGTCGAAACTCGGGGCGGAGAAAAAAAACTCGTCTTCCACCTTTTTAAAAAAAATTTATTTACTGATGCAGAGATTTTGGCGCCAGTATTTATCTTTGTGCCTACAAAGCATGCCTGTGTAGCGCTACATATATTCAACGGCAGAAGTTAGTTGTGGCGGCACCTACCAACATTTTTCAGAACTTCCGCTTGCTTTGCACTCGATTCTAAGCCACAGGCGGTTTTTTGGATTACAAAAACCGGAAAAAAAGTGCGGCTTAGATTCGAGTAAATACGGTATATACACAGCATTTTATGTGAACTTGACCACCAGAGTGAATGGCTATTGCCAAACTGCACCCAAAAACAAAATTGACTACCCAGTAGCAGAGAGCATGCCACTGAGCCCATCATGCTCAAATGCTCAAGTTCAGTCATTTCTTCACAATCCGTGCCATCTGAATACTCCTTACCCCCCCCCCTCCAAAGAATGCAGCACCAGGTTTTCTGAGCTATACAGATGGGAGTTATTCTTGCAATACATCTTTCAGTCCTGTAATTCTCCAGGCCTCAGTCTCTATTGTGCACTACACAAATCATCGGCCCAGGTGCCTGGGTGTTGTATTCTTATGCTGTACGCTTGTGTTTCCTCCCCCTCGCATTCTGTGTGTGTGTGTGTGTGTGTGTGTGTGTGTGTGTGTCTGTAATTTCATACGGAGATTAACAGATTGAAGAGAGAAAGCGGTCTGTCTGGTTTTGTGTGTATGTGGGGCATCTGACATGTTCTACATGTACATCTACATACTTACTCAGCAAACTACTGCAAAGTGGATGGCAGAGGGTACTTTCATTCCAGACACTTAATGCCTTTAATGTGTGGGAAGAATGACTGTAAATGTCTCTATGTGTGCTGTAATTAGTCTGATATTATCTTTGCAGTCCCTTTAGGTGGGATACATAGGGGACTGAAGTATATTTATAGATTCTTCACTTTAATATTAGTTCGGGAAACTCTGTAGGTGGGCTGTTGGGGATAACTGGCATTTATCTTAAAATTCCTGTCAATTCAAATTTTTCAGCATTTCCATAATGCTCTCGTGTAAGTAAAATGAACCTGTTACCATTTTTGCTGCCCTTCTTTGTAGTACATTCCTTATTGCCTGTTAGTCCTATTTGCTATGGATCTCGCACACTTGAGCAATATTCTAAGATGTGACACACAAGTATTTTATAAACAGTCTCATATGTGGACTGCCAGTGTTTTCCCAGTATACTGCCAATGAACTCGAGTCAGCTACCTGTCTCATCTATGAAGACACCTCAACTGTGAATCCCCCTCCCTAGAATTTGTGGTACGAAATACTCCATTACGTTGTAGAACAACAGAGATGCTTGAGAGAGTTCCTTTTCTTAACATGCCAGGTTGTTGCAACCTTTACAATCAGAACAGTTAATCTACAAGCAAAATATTTGAGTATGTTGTTGTTGTTGTGGTCTTCAGTCCTGAGACTGGTTTGATGCAGCTCTCCATGCTACTCTATCCTGTGCAAGCTTCTTCATCTCCCAGTACCTACTGCAACCTACATCCTTCTGGATCTGCTTAGTGTATTCATCTCTTGGTCTCCCTCTATGATTTTTACCCTCCACGCTGCCCTCCAACACTAAATTGGTGATCCCTTGATGCCTCAGAACATGTCCTACCAACCGATCCCTTCTTCTGGTCAAGTTATGCCACAAACTTCTCTTCTCCCCAATCCTATTCAATACTTCCTCATTAGTTATGTGATCTACCCATCTAATCTTCAGCATTCTTCTGTAGCACCACATTTCGAAAGCTTCTATTCTCTTCTTGTCCAAACTATTTATCGTCCATGTTTCACTTCCATACATGGCTACACTCCATACAAATACTTTCAGAAATAACTTCCTGACATTTAAATCTATACTGGATGTTAACAAATTTCTCTTCTTCAGAAACGCTTTCCTTGCCATTGCAAGTCTACATTTTATATCCTCTCTACTTCGACCATCATCAGTTATTTTGCTCCCCAAATAGCAAAACTCCTTTACTACTTTAAGTGTCTCATTTCCTAATCTAATTCCCTCAGCATCACCCGACTTAATTCGACTACATTCCATTATCCTCGTTTTGCTTTTGTTGATGTTCATCTTATATCCTCCTTTCAAGACACTGTCCATTCCATTCAACTGCTCTTCCAAGTCCTTTGCTGTCTCTGACAGAATTACAATGTCATCGGTGAACCTCAAAGTTTTTATTTCTTCTCCATGGATTTTAATACCTACTCCAAATTTTTCTTTTGTTTCCTTTACTGCTTGCTCAATATACACATTGAACAACATCGGGGAGAGGCTACAACCCTGTCTTACTCCCTTCCCAACCACTGCTTCCCTTTCATGTCCCTCGAGTCTTATAACTGCCATCTGGTTTCTGTACAAATTGTAAATAGCCTTTCGCTCCCTGTATTTTACCCCTGCCACCTTTAGAATTTGAAAGAGAGTATTCCAGTCAACATTGTCAAAAGCTTTCTCTAAGTCTACAAATGCTAAAAACGTAGGTTTGCCTTTCCTTAATCTTTCTTCTAAGATAAGTCGTAAGGTCAGTATTGCCTCATGTGTTCCAGTGTTTCTACGGAATCCAAACTGATCTTCCCCGAGGTTGGCTTCTACTAGTTTTTCCATTCGTCTGTAAAGAATTCGTGTTAGTATTTTGCAGCTGTGACTTATTAAACTGATAGTTCGGTAATTGTCACATCTGTCAACACCTGCTTTCTTTGGGATTGGAATTATCATATTCTTCTTGAAGTCTGAGGGTATATCACCGGTTTCATACATCTTGCTCACCAGATGGTAGAGTTTTGTCAGGACTGGCTCTCCCAAGGCCGTCAGTAGTTCCAATGGAATGTTGTCTACTCCGGGGGCCTTGTTTCGACTCAGGTCTTTCAGTGCTCTGTCAAACTCTTCAAGCAGTATCATATCTCCCATTTCATCTTCATCTACATTCTCTTCCATTTCCATTATATTGTCCTCAAGTACATCTCCCTTGTATAGACCCTCTATATACTCCTTCCACCTTTCTGCTTTCCCTTCTTTGCTTAGAACTGGGTTTCCATCTGAGCTCTTGATGTTCATACAAGTGTTTCTCTTATCTCCAAAGGTCTCTTTAATTTTCCTGTAGGCAGTATCTATCTTACCCCTAGTGAGATAAGCCTCCACATCCTTACATTTGTCCTCTAGCCATCCCTGCTTAGCCATTTTGCACTTCCTGTCGATCTCATTTTTGAGATGTTTGTATTCCTTTTTGCCTGATTCATTTACTGCATTTTTATATTTTCTCCTTTCATCAATTAAATTCAATATTTCTTCTGTTACCCAAGGATTTCTACTAGCCCTCGTCTTTTTACCTACTTGATCCTCTGCTGCCTTCACTACTTCATCCCTCAAAGCTACCCATTCTTTTTCTACTGTATTTCTTTCCCCCGTTCCTGTCAATTGTTCCCTTATGCTCTCCCTGAAACTCTGTACAACCTCTGGTTCTTTCAGTTTATCCAGGTCCCATCTCCTTAAATTCCCACCTTTTTGCAATTTCTTCAGTTTTAATCTACAGGTCATAACCAATAGATTGTGGTCAGAGTCCACATCTGCCCCTGGAAATGTCTTACAAATTAAAACCTGGTTCCTAAATCTCTGTCTTACCATTATATAATCTATCTGATACCTTTTAGTATCTCCAGGGTTCTTCCATGTATACAACCTTCTTTCATGATTCTTAAACCAAGTGTTAGCTATGATTATGTTGTGCTCTGTGCAGAATTCTACCAGGCGGCTTCCTCTTTCATTTCTTAGCCCCAATCCATATTCACCTATTACGTTTCCTTCTCTCCCTTTTCCTACACTCGAATTCCAGTCACCCATGACTATTAAATTTTCGTCTCCCTTCACAATCTGAATAATTTCTTTTATTTCATCATACATTTCTTCAATTTCTTCATCATCTGCAGAGCTAGTTGGCATATAAACTTGTACTACTGTAGTAGGTGTGGGCTTTGTATCTATCTTGGCCACAATAATGCGTTCACTATGCTGTTTGTAGTAGCTTACCCGCATTCCTATTTTCCTATTCATTATTAAACCTACTCCTGCATTACCCCTATTTGATTTTGTGTTTATAACCCTGTAGTCACCTGACCAGAAGTCTTGTTCCTCCTGCCACCGAACTTCACTAATTCCCACCATATCTAACTTTAACCTATCCATTTCCCTTTTTAAATTTTCTAGCCTACCTGCCCGATTAAGGGATCTGACATTCCACGCTCCGATCCGTAGAACGCCAGTTTTCTTTCTCCTGATAACGACATCCTCTTGAGTAGTCCCCGCCCGGAGATCCGAATGGGGGACTATTTTACCTCCGGAATATTTTACCCAAGAGGACGCCATCATCATTTAATCATACAGTAAAGCTGCATGCCCTCGGGAAAAATTACGGCTGTAGTTTCCCCTTGCTTTCAGCCGTTCGCAGTACCAGCTCAGCAAGGCCGTTTTGGTTATTGTTACAAGGCCAGATCAGTCAATCATCCAGACTGTTGCCCTTGCAACTACTGAAAGGCTGCTGCCCCTCTTCAGGAATCACACGTTTGTCTGGCCTCTCACAGATACCCCTCCGTTGTGGTTGCACCTACGGTACGGCTATCTGTATCGCTGAGGCACGCAAGCCTCCCCACCAACGGCAAGGTCCATGGTTCGTGGGGGGTGGAGGGTGGGGGGGGGGGGAGCATTAAAAGTTTCAAAGAAGCAGAAGGCATAAGCACTGAACGCTGGTTGGTGTATCAGAATGTAAGACATCATTATGACAAGACAATATTATGATGGAAATACAAAATTTCAGAAAAGAGTTTGTGGGGCGGGGGGGGATGGAATTTTTTATCGTAGGTATTGTTAGTATAGAAAAATGAGATACGAGGGTTGGAACTTTAATAGTGGCAACTATTTATTTACAGATCGTACAAAATAGATAAGTGTTTGAAAGTTTTACTGACCTTCAAAGTAGTCACCAGCATTGTGCCACCCTTTGCCAGGAAGTCGTAGGATACTCTTAGTAGTGCCAGTTGTGTTGACAGTTCAAGCAGCACAGTCTATTACCCGATGAATTTGTAGCAGTTCTGAAGTGAATGCCATTCCCTCAGTTTAGAAATCGAATTGAACTCATGAGGGCTTAAGTCAGGGAACTGCAGTAGGTGGTATAGCACTTAGCAGCCCCATCAGTCAAACAAATCAGTAACAGCTTGCACTGTACATGCTTGAGCATTGTCCTGCAAAATGATGGTCAGGTCCTGCAGAAAGTGTTGTCACATCTGTCTCTGTGATGTTCATTTTTGGAACACAACCTACGACCAGCTTCATTCAGCCATATGTAATTCACTTATGAACGCACTGAGAGATATGAAACAGTGTACCACATTGAGGTGACAAAATTCATGGGATATCTTCTAATACCGGGTCAGATCTCCTTTTGCCCGGACTTGTGCTGCAGCTCGGTTTGGCATGGACTCAACAAGTCATTGGAAGGCCCCTGCAGTAATATTGAGCTGAGCCATGCTGCCTCTGTGGCTATCCATAACTGGGAAAGTGTTGCCAGTGGAGGATTTTGTGCACTAAGTGACCTCTCAATTACGAGGGTCACTCCAAAAGAAATGCACACTATTTTTGTAAAAATACAGTTTTCAGTCTGCATGTGTGAAAGTTTTACAGTGTGTAGATACATCCTTCCCACTTGTTTTAAAACTTAGTTCAACCTGTTCCCGTGAGTAGCACCGTCACAGCACACCTTCAAGACGGTTGCTGTTCTTGACGTTCGTCAGAAGCAACGTACTGTCATAGAATTCCTGTGCTGTGAAAACGAGACAGTGGGAAACATCCACAAGAGGTTGAAAAAGGTGTATGGAGATGCTGCATGACAATACACGGCCACATGTCAGTAAAAAAACTATGAAAGCGATCACAAAACTCGGATGGACAACACTGAAACACTCGCCTTACAGTCCTGACATGGCTTCATGTGACTATTATCTATTTGGGAAACTGAAAGACTCTCTTCGTGGAACAAGGTTTGAAGATGATGACTCCCTTGTGCATGCCGCCAAACAGTGGCTCCAACAGGTTGGTCCAGAATTTTACCGTACAGGTATACAGGCGCCGGTTCCAAGATGGCGTAAGGCAGTCGAGAGGGATGGAAATTATGTGGAGAAATGAAATTATTGTTCCTAAAGGATGTATCTACACACTGTAAATCTTTCAAACATGTAGAATAAAAGATTGATTAAAAAAAAAATATTGTGCATTTCTTTTGGAGTGACCCTCGTATGTCCCGTAAATGTTCAGTGAGATTCATGTCAGTTGATCTGGGCAGCCACATCATTCACTCGAATTGTCCAGAGTGTTCTTCAAACCATTTGTGAACAATTGTGGCCAAGTGACATGTTTGGGAACATGAAGTCCATTTATGGATGCAAATGGTCTTCAAGTAAGTAGCCGAACATATCCATTTCTATTCAGTGATCACTTCAGTTGGACCAGAGGACCCAGTTCATTCCCTGTAAACACAAGCCACACCATTATGGAGCCACCACCTTCTTACACAATGACTTGGTGACAACGTGGGTTCATGGCTTCAGGGGAACTGCACCACGCACAGACCTTATCATCAGTTTGTACCAATTCAAAGTGGAACTCATTTGACGAGGCCGCAGTTTCCCAGTCATCAAGGGACAACTGATATTGTCACAATCCCAGGAGAGAGACTGCAGGCGATATCATGCTAGTAGCAAAGGCACTCGCATTGATCATCTGCTGCCATAGCGCATTAATGCCAAATATCGCCACACCGTCCTAATTGATACATTCGTCGTACGTCTCATATTGATTTTTGCAATTATTTCACACAGTTTTGCTTGTCTATAGCACTGACAGTTTTATGGAAACGCTGCTGCTCTTGGTCGTAACGTGAAGGCTCTCTGCCATGCTTTGTCTGTGGTGAGAGAGAATGCCTGAAATTTGGTATTCTCGGCACACTTTTGACATAGTGGATCTCGGAATGTTAAATTCCGTAATGATTTCTGAAATGGAATGTCCGATGCATGTAGCTCCCTACCATTCTGCTTTCATAGTCTGTTAATTCCCGTTGTGCGGCCATCATCATGTCAGAAATCTTTTCACTTGAATCACCTGAGTACAGATGACAGCTCCACCAATGCATTGCACTTTTATACCTTGTGTGTGTGATATTATTGCCATCTGCATTTGTGCATATCACTATCACATGATTTTTATCATACCAGTGTAGAGTAGAACTTAAATGGTTTTATGCTCTCTATGCTATTGATGAATGCCTTGAAACTACCCCAGATTATTGTGACTCAGGTAGAGGTAATGTTACCTGGAAGATAGTGGTCCATTATTATAATGTTACATAAATAAAATATAGTCATTTTGCTCACAGGATAATTAGTACTGTCATAATTCTTGCCTGTATTGTAATCACACTTAATTTTTCTGTTAATATCTATATTTCAGTTGGTGGCTGTCTCGTCAGCTTCCACAGTTGCCACATTTCCAGGCAGTAAGAGGACAAGTAATTCAGGCATTGCGACAGGCGTGCCAAGTAGAGAGCGAACCAGCTCTTGTAAGCAGTTATATATGCTTCCTGGCTGCACATGCTGCTAATGATCCATTGCCTGAAATGGCTGAGCTTGTGGTAGTGAGTTATCAAATTTGTTTTTAATAATAATGGGTCTTCTTGTTTCTAAATGATTAATGGAAAATCTCATATAAAGATGTGAAACAAATACTAACAAAGAGATAGAGGGGCTGGCCAGTACTCACCTCAGCTCAGTACAGCCGATAGATACACAAAAAACAGAACCAAAAAGTTACGTTCCTAGCTTTCGGAACAAATGTTCCTTCATCAGGGAGGAGAGAGGGGAAAGAAAGGGAAGAAGGGAAAGTAGATTCAGTTACTCACAACCCAGGTTATGAAGCAACAGGGAAAGGAATACAGGGAGGGTAGCATGGATGGAGGCATGGTTGTCAGAGGGAAGGGATCTTTGGCTTCCCTCTGACAACCATGCCTCCATCCTTGCTACCCTCCCTGTATTCCTTTCCCGGTTGCTTCATAACCTGGGTTGTGAGTAACTGAATCTACTTTCCCTTCTTCCCTTTCTTTCCCCTCTCTCCTCCCTGATGAAGGAACATTTGTTCCGAAAGCTAGGAATGTAAATTTTTGGTTCTGTTTTTTGTGTATCTATCGGCTGTACTGAGCTGAGGTGAGTACTGGCCAGCCCCTCTATCTCTTTGTTGGTCTTCTTGTTTCTTTTGTTGTAACAGTGTTTGTCAAGGTAAGAACTTCTAAAGTAATAAATTTATCAGTGTTCAGTGATGCCATTTTGCTGCCTGATTGGAGAACATAAGTTATGTTTAAAAATAAGAATAATGATAAAATAGGTAAGTAAAGTGTTTGTGAAATATGGTATTAGTATTCTGTGTTGTAATTGATATCATCTAAAAATCAAAATCTTAATAACAATTCAGAGTAATACAGAAATTCAGTGCAGTTCATTTACCTTGTTTAAGAAACTGGTTTATATTATCCGTTGATTAATGTTAATGTTTCAGGATATGGCACAGCTTATTGTAGAGAGAAGTTCAATTATGGCTGCCATACTGCCTTCTCCAAACTGTGAACTGGCAGGTGCAGAACACACACAGCATGCTCTTATGCTGATGTTCTTCCAGTATTTGCAAAAGGTACGTATGTAATTGTATATATAATAGTTCCCAATTACAGAAAATATAAAAATCACTACAGAAAACGCACAGAATACACATATATTTTACTAAAAGATTATTGCAGCCTTTTTCATAGTCATTATGTTACCCACAATATGTTTTTATGTCTCCCATTCAGTACTTGTAACTGAATTTGATAAATGAGGAATCTATTATGTCCCAATAAGATTTCTTAACATAAAATTCACATAGAAAACTCTGTGATGGTTAAAATTTTCGTTCTTTATAGGTTTCGTAATTTGTATAGATAAATGTAGCACTCTTCAGAAAATGAATGTATTTCGATGCATGTACCTCAATGTGCCTTTTATACTTCAATGTGCCTTTGCAAAGATGATACATACTGATACGCGTGATGCTCATCTGCAAAGTAATTTAAAAATCTCTACGAATGGTAATAACATGCTTTTACGTATTTTTTTAGTGAAAACCCTCTGCTTTTGGATAAAGCCATATCAAATACACTGTCCATTCACATTAATGTGACCACCTGTCAAGAGCCTGAATAATTACATTTTGCAGTGTAGACTGCTGCAAGTTGTGCAGGAAGTGAGGTAGTGTGGTTCTGGTAGTGCCGACAGGAATGTGGAGCTGTGCAGAGTCCAGTGCAGTGGCCAGCTGCACTAGGTGATCAATGACGCAAACAGCCCGACCGAGGTGGTCCCACTGATTTTTGATTGGGTTTAAATCTGGGGAGTTTGGTGGCCAGGGGATTATGGTAAATTCATCCTGATGCCCCTCAAAAAACTTAATGAGAAACAGCAGGAGAAAACACATATAAAAGGTATTACAGTTTACAAGCTTTCAGAGCCAGTAGCTCCTTCTTGTGGCAGGAGGATTCAAAGGGAAAGAAGAGTGGTGAGGGAAAAGGACAGGTGAGGTTTAGGAAAAGGGGTGGATTTCAGAAAAGCTCCCCAGTACTGAACAATCAGTTCTCATGAACATTAAAAAAAATCCTATTCTGCTTATAATGACTACAATATTACAGTCTATTGCAATAGTTCCTTCAACTTTATACTCAAACAATTATTGTTTTACTCTCACCCGGCGTAGAGTTCTAGATGCATTGGTAAACGGATGTGTATTAAGCACCGGTGAACAGCACTG
Organism: Schistocerca americana; assembly: GCF_021461395.2. Lineage (NCBI taxonomy): Eukaryota > Metazoa > Arthropoda > Insecta > Orthoptera > Acrididae > Schistocerca > Schistocerca americana. The sequence continues at coordinate 1,214,200,137 of NC_060119.1, read as the reverse complement.
GCAGTGGAACGTTGGTTTTGGTGTTGCCGTTGACGGGCAGGCGTGGAGTCAGCACTGGTGAGCAGCAGCTGGCGCAGTTGGCATTGGTTGCTGGTTACTGTTTCGGTGTCAGTTCTGATGTGTGAGAAAGCTGTGTACTCTCCACACCGAATCTTCTTAGTCGAAGTTTTGAAGACACAAGAAGCGGTAAAAAACTGTATTGCATTCACAATTCACACCTCACCCTAATCAGTTGACTCACCTGATCTTCCAAAAGTTTCTTCTCTGAAGATTTTTGCTGGTTATAGGAATTGTTTAGACTCTTTTTCTATTCTTGAAATAATTGGGTACTCGTAGAATACTCTTCTTAGTCTAAAATGCCGAGGTCTACTCTCTGTTCCTTTGAGATTACTACTTTCTTAAGTCTTTTACTGTGTTGCATTCACAACTTTCTTCCATTTGGTTCCTTGGACTCAATCCAATTACTCGAAACAGTTCTCTTATTATGTTATGCCTGGTTGCTATGGAAACTCAAAATATCTTCTTCCCATTTCCGTCTTAAAATTCCTATTTTCTTCGAGTCCTGTCACTTATGTCGCCACCCGTTCTAATAGTTTTGAAGACACAAGAAGCGGTAAAAAACTGGATTGCATTCACAATTCACACCTCACCCTAATCAGTTGGCTCACCTGATCTTCCAAAAGTTTCTTCTCTGAAGATTTTTGCTGGTTATAGGAATTATTTAGACTCTTTTTTTCTATTCTTGAAATAATTGGGTACTCGTAGAATACTTTCAGTTCAATTATAATACATTTTCAACTTCCACAGACAACAATTTCTGCAAGTTAACTTAGTCATCAAACATTAGACTCTATTATACATATTTATAACAACATTGGTCCAACAACCAAATGTTTTATGGTCATCACATATGTCTTGCCTCGTACAGGGCTAAGACATGAAGTAAGTTAAAAGTCTGTAGTCAATTGTTCGTTTTTCTTTTTTTACAATAATCACATTCACTAACACAGCAAAGAATAGCATATAATTACTCTGTTTTCTTTCACAAAACATCTGTGGTGCTAGCAGCAAACACTTGTCGTTGTCATTGGACCGCCCCTCTTACAGTCTTCTCTTAACAAATTTTCAACTTGCACACAGAAACAGGTGGTGCAGTAGATATGCTTCCACTCTCCCACTTATATTTAAAATATCATGTGTTGGAGACAGTAGAAGGACGAGTGGCTCTAGAATTTACACGGAAATTCTCGAAGCACTACAACAGGCCCAGAGCTGTGGAAAAATGGAATAAAATGAGCCATGGTGTCTGCGGAGGAAGCAAGGAAGACTTTAAAATGGATGGGTTCCGAGGGCACCAGAAGCCTAGGAATGTGTCGGACAGAGAGGGATGTTTACCGGGCTGGCTGCTGTACTGGAGCTGGTGGCACTAAAGGTGGAGGTGGCGGTGACAACTGGGAGAGTGGGAAGGGTGTGTGTGTGTGTGTGTGTGTGTGTGTGTGTGTGTGTGTGTGTGTGTGTGTGTATACGCGCGCGCGCGCAGCCCTGCCCCCACCTCCCCCCTCCCTCTCTACTGAACATTTGAGACTGCATGCATGAAATGTGAATTTGTACTTGCTCACCTCCACACACTTCTACTACAACACCCTGTCTCAAACAAAGGCTGCGCTCTTCAGTGAAGAGAACCCAACATCGTTGATCTGTATTCATGTACATCTACATATACACTCCACAAGCCAGTGTACGGTGCATTTTGAGGGTACTCTGAAGCACTGTTAGCCATTTCCTTTCCTCAACTGTCTATATGCCTCCATATGAGCCTAATTTCTCATATTTTACCTTCACAGTCCGTACATGAAATGTATGCTGTGTACAGTAGGGTTGTTCTGCAGTCAGCCTCAAATGCTGGTTTTCTAAATTTCCTTAACAGTGTTCCTCAAAAGGAAAGTTGTCTTCCCTCCGGGAGTTCCCATTTGAATTCCCGAAGCATCTCCGCATAATTTGCATGTTGTTCAACCCTACCGGTAACAAATCTAGCAGCCTGCCTCCGAATTGCTTCACTCTCTTCCTTTACTTTTAATCAGACCTTGTGCGGGTTCCAAATACTCCAGTAGTACTCCAGAATAGGTCTCACTTGGAGTCTATATGTGGTCTTCTTTACGGGTGAATCACACTTGAGTAAAATTCTGCCAATGAACTAAAGTTGATCATTCATCTTCCCTACCACATTCCTCAAATGTTTATTCCATTTCATATCAATCTGAAATGTTACGCCCAGATACTTAAATGACTTGAGTGTGTCAATTCTAATTTGGTACCGACTATTAATGCTGTATCGGAACATTACTGGTTTGTTGTTCCTACATTTTTCTACATTGAGAGCCAGCTGCAATTTATCACACCAATTAGAAATTTTGTCTGTCATCTTGTATCATTATACACTTACTCATCTTTGACACTATCCTGAACATCACAGCATAATCGGCAAATAATGACAAATTGCTGCCCATCCTGTTTTCCAGATCATTTATGTATGTAGAAAATAATAGCAGTCCTATTGCACTGCCTGTCCCTGATGAACACTCACTGTCGAGGACAGCATACTGGGTTCTATTATTTAAGAAGTCACTGAGACACTCGCATATCTGAGAACCTATTCTGTACACTCATACCGTCATTAACAGTCTGCTGTGGGGTACTGTGTAGTATGCTTTACTGAAATCTAGGAATATGGAATCTGTCTGTGGCCTTTAATCCATAGTTTGCAGTGTATCATATGAGAAAATGGCAAGCTCAGTTTCACACGAGTGCTGCTTTCTATAAGTGTACTGATTCATGGACATAAGCTTTTCAGTCTCTAGGAAATAAATTGTATAGGTGTTCCCTTTCCGACTTTCTTCAGTCATCGTGGTGCTGTTGTCGTAATGGATGGTTAGAGGAAAAATTGATTGATTGAAGATGATTATGTACTGCCTATGTTGACACAGCTCTCTGTTGCCTCCAAATGGCAGCATGGAGATGTCTTGCACTCTCCTCAGTGTGCCTGCAAACTGTGACCTGTAGGTACCGGTCATTATCTGCTGTTATTGACTGCAGATGGCCACTATGAGGCAGATGTCCAATGCTCCATGGCTCATAATAGCAGTTGAATATCAAAATGGTGTTTCTGCAGTGTATGCCATTTTGGTGTGAAACTTCCTCTGGTGACAATGCATGCATGGTCTAAGAGTGAAATGAGCGTCTAGACATGTTGACAGACTGAACAGTGCAGTGTTGTATTCACAGCTGGAGACACTGTACATGTTACTGAATTGCACTGAGAATGCAGGTTTACTGTACACGTCAACTTCCTGTGACCAAAAGAGTATCGCAAAAGAGGTTCCCAATTATACAGGGTGTTACAAAAAGGTACGGCCAAACTTTCAGGAAACATTCCCCACACACAAATAAAGAAAAGATGTTATGTTGACATGTGTCCGGAAACGCTTAATTTCCATGTTAGAGCTCATTTTAGTTTCATCAGTATGTACTGTACGTCCTCGATTCACCGCCAGTTGGCCCAATTGAAGGAAGGTAATGTTGACTTCGGTGCTTGTGTTGACATGCGATTGATTGCTCTACAGTACTAGCATCAAGCACATTAGTACGTAGCATCAACAGGTTAGTGTTCATCACGAACGTGGTTTTGCAGTCAGTGCAATGTTTACAAATGCGGAGTTGGCAGATGCCCATTTGATGTATGGATTAGCACGGGGCAGTAGCCGTGGCGCGGTACGTTTATATCGAGACAGATTTCCAGAACGAAGGTGTCCCGACAGGAAGACGTTCGAAGCAATTGATGGGTGACTTAGGGAGCACGGAACATTCCAGCCTATGACTCGTGACTGGGGAAGACCTAGAACGACGAGGACACCTGCAATGGACGAGGCAATTTTTCCTGCAGTTGACGATAACCCTAATGTCAGCATCAGAGAAGTTGCTGCTGTACAAGGTAACGTTGACCACGTCACTGTATGGAGAGTGCTACGGGAGAACCAATTGTTTCTGTACCATGTACAGCGTGTGCAGGCACTATCAGCAGCTGATTGGCCTCCACAGGTACACTTCTGCGAATGGTTCATCCAACAATGTGTCAATCCTCATTTCAGTGTAAATGTTCTCTTTACGGATGAGGCTTCATTCCAACGTGATCAAATTGTAAATTTTCACAATCAACATGTGTGGGCTGACGAGAATCCGCATGCAGTTGTGCAATCACGTCATCAACACAGATTTTCTGTGAACGTTTGGGCAGGCATTGTTGGTGATGTCTTGATTGGGCCCCATGTTCTTCCACCTACGCTCAATGGAGCACGTTACCATGATTTCATATGGGATATCTCTACCTGTGCTGCTAGAACATGTGCCTTTACAAGTACGACACAACATGTGGTTCATGCACGATGGAGCTCCTGCACATTTCAGTCGAAGTGTTCGTATGCTTCTCAATAACAGATTCGGTGACCGATGGATTGGTAGAAGCGGACCAATTCCATAGCCTCCACGCTCTCCTGACCTCAGCCCTCTTGACTTTCATTTATGGGGGCATTTGAAAGCTCTTGTCTATGCAACCCCGGTACCAAATGTAGAGACTCTTCGTGCTCGTATTGTGGACGACTGTGATATAATACGCCATTCTCCAGGGCTGCATCAGGGATTCCATGCGACGGAGGGTGGATGCCTGTATCCTCACTAACGGAAGACATTTTGAACATTTCCTGTAACAAAGTGTTTGAAGTCACGCTGGTACGTTCTGTTGCTGTGTGTTTCCATTCCATGATTAATGTGATTTGAAGAGAAGTAATAAAATGAGCTCCAACATGGAAAGTAAGCGTTTCCAGACACATGTCCACATAACATATTTTCTTTCTTTGTGTGTGAGGAATGTTTCCTGAAAGTTTGGCCGTACTTTTTTGTAACACCCTGCATTTAAAAGCCCTTTGCAAGTCTTTTTTTAAGTAGGCTATTTTTTATTGATGATGTTCTACAGCTTTGATAAATATTTACCATTTTCTTCCATATGTAAAACAATAACACTGTTTCCAGTTTTTATCCACTACATGCTTTTCATCCCTTCAATAACATAAGGCAGGGAATGGTGGATATATGTACATTGTGGAAGAGCTGGAAATTTTTCAACTAATGCTGACGAAACAAATTCCACTTTGAAGAAATAAATTGAAATGGAAAAAATAAAGAAATAAAAAATTTATTGAGAGTTTTCAGAGATATTGTGTTACGAAAGTAATACTAGTCTTGAGAGCTAGGTCAATAGTATTCACCAATTAGCGATGTTTTATGCTAATGGTTTTTTTAAATTCTTTATCAGTTTTTTTCTTTTTTGTATAGATAGTTGTCTCTGATTGGCACTCTGGTGCATTACTAAACATCATTTACAAATATTATATTTTTGTCACTGTGTCCCTCTTTGATGTACATACACTGACAAGGGGGGGGGGGGGGGGGGGGGGGGGGACATGCACCAAGGAGGAGTTTTGTGACATAAACAAAAGTTGGTTGATGTGTTTCTATATCTGAAAGATGATGTCTATTCAGATTTTGCGTGAGTTGCCTAAGTGTGGCACTAATAGCACCATTATGAGGACACAAATCAGGTTTGATTTAAATACACTCTGCAGTGGTCGGGTCACGTTAGTTACCATTGAGGTTTGATGTGGTGAGTTAGCCAAGAAAGCATTTAAGGCAATGAAGACGTGATTATCAACAACTCACTGAGTTCGAATAAGCCGTTGTAACAGCGATACTAGAATCTGGAGTTTCTTTCTGTGATATTGCAGAAAGACTTGGCAGGAATACAGCCTCTGGCAACAGTGGTCCTGAGAGTGTATGGTTGGAGGAAGACCGGTTTCCATATGGCCACATGAGACTACAGAGAGAAGAAAGTTGTGTACAGCTTATGGCCACAGCTCATTGTACTACGTCTGCAGCAGCAGTTCAAACAGCAGTTGGCACCACAGTGCAGTGACACAACAAACTGTTACAAATCGATTACTTGAAGGCTGGCTCTGAGCCAGACGCCACGTAGTATGCATTCCACTGACCCCACACTGCTGCCATTTGTGAGTTCATTGGTGTCAAGTGAGAGCTCATTGGAGGGCAGGGTGGAGAACTGTTTTGTTTACTGATGAGAGTTGGTTCTGTCTTGGTGCCAGTGATTGCCATGTTTTGGTTAGGAGGAGGTCAGTTGCGGACCTGTAACCAACCTGCCTGCATGCTAGACACACCAGACCTACACCTGGAGTTATGGTCTGGGGTCTGACTTTGTATGACAGAAGGAGTGCACTTGTTGCTATCCCATGTACCCTGACTGCAAATTTGCATATCAGTCTGGTGATTCTGGCTGTTGTGCTGCCATTTCTGAACAGCAGTCCAGAGGGTGTTTTCCAGACACTTGGTCTCATATCATTGTTGTAACTCAACTTGCTGTTCAGAGTTTAGATGTGTTGCCCTGGCCTGGTGATCACCAGATGTGTCTCGAATTGAGCACATGCGGACATCATTGGGTGACAATTCCTGCGTCGCCCTTATCCAGCATTAACCACCCCTGTATTGTAATAGGGACGGAACTCCCTGACATCCGGTACCTGTACTACATACTGCATGCATGTTTGCATTCAACATTCTGATGTTTGCACTGGTTATTAAGGTACCAGCATTTCACATTTGCAATGGCTATCTATTGCTTATATTAACCTGTGGTCTAGCAGTGTTAGCCACTTAAATATGTTGCTAGACAAGTATATTCTGAAAATTTCAATTCTCTACATTAATTAGCTTTGGCGCTATGTTTTTTTTTTTCATCAATGAATGTAACTTTTGCTGTAACACAAACTGAAAGCATTGTTTATGTTTTTAATACAATTTATAAAACATGTTGCCACTTTTCGTACCTGCGCCATTTGGATCTTTCCCTCCATCATCTCTTCCACTTTCTCCTTCTCTATCAACAGCAGATCCTCAGAACTATCCAGGTGTCATTTGCCCATCCAGTACTACTCCATGCTTGCAATCCTATTGCCTGTTGCAGACTGCAGTCTCTTCCAGTGCCCTTCCATGCTCCCTTTTCTTATCCCCTGGCTTGACATTGTACATCCCTTACCCCTGCATAACTGCCTCTCTCCCACCAGTCCCTTCCCCTCCCCCCCCCCCCCCCCGTCTCTACTCCCCAGGTCTTCCCCCCCTCTTCTCCCCCCCCCCCCTGTCTGTCTCTCCCCTTCCCAGTCTCTCCTCTCCATCCCCCCCCTCTCTCTTCCCTCCCAGGTCTCCCCCCTCTTCTCTCCACTCCCGTCCGTCTCTCCCCTTTCCAGTTTCTCCTCTCCATCCCTTTCCCCTCCCCCTCAAGTCCCCGTCCCCTGCCCCCCAAGTCCCTCTCCCCCATGTCTCTTTACTCCTCTGCCTTCGTGTGTGTCTGTCTTTTGCAGTTGTTGCAATAATTAATCCTCATTTTGGCACTGCTGGTGAATGCAAAATGTCTTCTGCCTCCTGCTCCCTTGTATTTTGCACCACTGTCTCAGTTGCAATGATTCTTTTTTCTCCCCTCACACCCATTTGTCCAAGCATTCATTCACAAGCAGTCAGTGATGCTGCAGTTGTGCATTTGTGTGAACTTACCTGTAAGCAAGTGTAACTTCATGTGCTGTTATACTTGTTTGTGACACCCTTCAGGGAAATGGCCTTTCAGATATTGTTTGCTGCACCCATACTAGACTTTGTTATTGCAATAAATGAAACTGGAAATTATTTTGATCAGAACTGATGTATCTATTGTGTGATTTGTTTTAGCAATGTTTTTTTGTTACAGGCACGAGAGCCTCGCAGAGAAGCCTATCAGTGGTCAGAGAGTCAGGATCAGATTCTTATAACCTGGAGCACAGGTGAAGAGTCAACAATGCATATCCTTGTTGTTCATGCAATTATCATCTTGCTTAACTATGGACCTGGCCTAGGTAAGATTAATTATTGTACATATCATATGCACATATTAAAACTAGTTAAATTTGTTAAGCTATTAGATTTCCGTCTATGGGTGAAGTCTATTTCAGTTGTGTACTAATTTCTATTATTTCTGTGAGTCTGTTTCTAGTGCTTTATTTCATTCTGCTGAAGTGGACTTTTCAATCCAGTGCCTGTGGGAACTGGTAGACAAACAGCTTCCTGTTTTTAAGTTAATCAGCTAGGGGCTCATCAAGGAAGGGGAGGCAGGGGTAGATAAATAACTTGCACACACAGTCAACACTTGGCACTCAACAATAGCAGCATGTGTTTAACTGAAAAATTAAATATAAGTGAAAAATATTGAACAATGGGAAATCCAGGATGGAATAATGACATTATTTGAAAAGGGTAGATTGGTACTCACCATATAGTGGAGGTGTTGAGTTGCAAACAGACACTACAAAAAAGACTGCCACTCAAATCTCCACTATATGGTGAGCAGCGATCTATCCTTTTCATTGTATTGAAAAATGTTAACATATTAGATTTATGGGACAAGACATTGATTTTTTGTGTGTGTGTGTGTGTGTGTGTGTGTGTGTGTGTGTGTGTGTGTGTGTAGACAACTCGGCACCTCAACTATTTGCTGAGTTGTTACCTTTACTCCTTAAACTATTGATAAGAAAAAGAGCATCAAAAGATAATGTTGCAAAGGAAAGTCTCTCAAAACAGGGTAATACAAGACTGATAAATATTTTTATTTTTTAAAATGAAGAATGTTTCATCAGCAGACTGTTTGCCTACTGTGACCAGCTGATGGAGTTTGAGGAAACTTGTCAGTGTGTAAGCACACAGTTAAAGGACAAAGAATAGGTGTTCACTTTATAATAGAGAGAGAGAGAGAGAGAGAGAGAGAGAGAGAGAGAGAGAGAGAGAGAGAGAGTGAGAGTGAGTGAGTGTTCCTCAGTAATGTGGTCAGTTTCTTATGTTTATAGCCAGATCTTTTCTACCCCTTGGTAATTTTATTAGTTGATAATTGTTGATATGTTAGGTTACATCAAAAATTGAATTCCGATAAAAAAATTTCATAGAAAAAATAACTGTGTAGGGATTTCTGGAATATAGTTCAAGTAACATCAAACTTAAGCATATGTTGGAAATGGTACATTAGTAGTCAGAAGACTACTGATTTTACACCTGTGTAAGTGTCAAAATTTCACCCTCCATTGCTGGTGGCAAATGATGCTCTTACTTTACGAGTTGACAGTCGCATAAAAAACACTGAGAACATTGATAGCTTTTAGATGAATCTGTCTATACAGCTACAGTGTACACATACCGAAAAAAATATAAGGCATTAGCAGATGCAACTAAATCGTTAAGCATAACAACAAGTAATGCATTTCGTAGTTAAACACAGGAAATGTTTGTAACCTTGGAGTTGTGTGAATAGACACTGAAAATTCTGTTAGCATTTTTAAGCTGTTCTGCGCAGTAGTCTTATGTGATTACTAGTTAAGGTATAGGAGCACACACAAAAACAGTGCCTGAAGGTTGTGAAGAATGTGACTTGCTTAGTAGTCATTGAAATGTTAGAGGCAAAATTGAAATTATGTACTGGGCTAAAACCCTTGAAACTCGACATCAGTGAATTTACCATGAATGAAATATTGTTCAACAATGATGATAATACAGTGGCATTGTTTAAATGTTTTTTATTTTCTGCAGATAGGGGTATATTTGAATGTATGCTGGAGATTTGGTTTCCTGTTGAGGGTGAGCCACCTAAAGCGTATCTTGTGGACACTTCTGAAGAAGCATTGTTAATTCCTGACTGGCTCAAATTGCGTATGATCCGTTCTGATGTTGACAGACTTGTTGATGCTGCTCTGACTGATCTTGAACCATCTCAGCTTGTTCTATTTATCCAGTCATTTGGAATTCCTGTTAAGTCAATGAGGTATGTATTCTCCTTGTTTTGAGTACACAATTTATATTTGACTGTTTATTATTCTTATCTTTCTATGTTAATAAAACATGCCTTTTTTTAAATATAAGTTTTTATCAGCTTAAATTAGAAATACTTTTGTTCCATAGATTGATAGTAAGACCAGATCCCCAAGGATATAAAAACATGTCATAAAACAAGAATACATATTTACAAAAAGAAAATGATATGGTAATATGCCTTTCACAGAACCGAAGTGAAATAGTCGTATTAGATGTGCAATAAGTAAAAAAAAAATATTTTCATTTAAGAGCTAATTGCAAATTTGTCATTATAAATGTAAATGTACAATAAATTGAGATACATATGATAATGCGGAGGTTATTGTAACCATTGTAACCACAGATCATCAACAGAAAATTAGTTTGACACTTATTTACATAGATCATATTACTGCACTGACAGTCCACAGAAATCAGATTTTATGTAATACTGGTGTTGCTGCTGCAGTTTTTTGTTTGAAGTCTGGTTTGCCACACCTGTCTTCACTAATCTGTCCTAAGCAAATTTCTGAACAACCACTAAATTTGTATCCATTTGAATCTGCTTACTGTATTTAACTCTTGATCTCACTTTACAATTTTTCCTGCTCACACTCAATCCGTTACAGATCAATGGTTCCTTGATGCCTCAGGATGTGTCCTGTTCTTTCAGTCAATCTGTGTTACAAAATTCTTTCCTGCCCAATTTGATTCTGTACCTAATGATTAGTTACCAAGTCTACCCTTCTAAACTTCAGCATATTCTTCTGTGTCATCATGTTACAAAAGTAATGTGTATGATAAGATAAGATAAGATACTGCAATGACTTTGTTATTAAGAAGTATGATGCAGTGTTCCTTCAGACATGCATGCATGTCTTGAAGGTACATGACATCGTACTTCTTAACAACACTGGCACTGCAATATCATATTTATCCACTGATACCAGGCAGCGACTTTCCATTAATACATCCTCCCAATGTACAGGAATTACTTAATGTGTGTGAGTGCAGGTTGTAACACATGAATGACAACGTGTGGAAGTTTGGATCTGGCCATGAGTCATGGATGGATAGCCAAATTGGTTAAGGCGGTTCCTATCATAAAGCGGGAAATTCAGGTATGAGTCCTGGTCCAGCACAAATTTTCATAGTCATTGTTCCATTTTACAGCTCATAGTTGTCCATATTCACAACTATGAATACATTTCAAAAGGCTACACTACAGACAAATACATTCAAGACACTTCCTAACACAAATGCATATATATAAACAATTTTTTTTTTTAGAAATGCTTTTCTTATTGTCGTCTCTCTACTTCAGTCATCATCAGTTACCTTACTTCCCTAAGAACAAAAATGATGCACTACTGTTAATTATGCATTTCCTAATCTAATTCCCTCAGCATTACCTGGTGTAATTACACTACATTTTGTTTTCGCTGCTTTACTTGTGTTTAAGTTCATGTTATAATATCTTTTGAAGATTTGATCCATTCTGTTCATCTGGTCTTCAAAGTCCTTCAGCCAATTGTGAAGTGTTCCAATGATGTCAACTGTTACACAAAAACTTAATGTTTCTAAGCTCAGAAGAACAATTTTTATTAACTTTGTCAGTATTTTATCATATTCGCTCAAATTTCATAATTAAAAGAAGATTTTATGGTGGACATTACTTCTGGTGTAGTGAGGGTCATATTCATATTACTGCATTTGTTTGTTATGGCTTACCTGAGACATTCCATGGCGGCATCATCTGAACTTGACAACACCTTCTGTTCAGTAAAAGTTATGGAAAGTTCAATAAAAAGTAATGCATCACCAACTCCTCAGTATTCAATTTATCATTTACTCTTAAACGATGTGCTCCTCTTCGTTACTGGTTCTACCAGTCTCCTCTTTCACTACATCCCATATTGTCTTCATTTTTTTGTCTGGTGTGACTATTTTTTCATGGCTGTATTATCATCATCAGCTTCATAGAGCATGCTGTAATGAGCTACAGCATCAACCTCTGAGCTGTTTCTGACCAACATACAGTTTCTGTTTTTGTTTTACAAGATACATTTATTCCTTGTGTAATACATAGCATTTTTGTAGAGTTTGTTATTGTGAGTATTGTAACATCACTCTAGTTCATGTCTGTGAGGATTAACATAAAATAAACAATGATGTAATGTGCAGACTGAAGTAATTAATGAAAATTTGCACCAAGGCCAGGATTTGAACCTGGATCTCCTGCTCAGTAGGCAGATTCCACTTCACCACCCTGGCACAGTGTCTTTGCACATCTGCACAGATCAACCTAGTATGCCTCCCGCCTCAATCCAAATTTCCATTCCACATCAGCCATTTGGTATTCCCTCTAAACTTGAACAGCATTGCAGAAACTCTACAACTGTACTGGAATACGACCTCAGCATTGAATGAAATGGGAGATCCTGTCTGAAACCCAGGCTTAGGTAGGGCCGAGGCATGAATGGTAATTTGGATCGAGGAGGGAGACATAGCGCATCTGCCTAGTGATCAGGAGACTGGGGTTCAAATCATGGCTGTGGTAAAATTTTCATTGATTGCTTCAGTGTGCATATAAGCCTCATAGATGTATGAGACTTGAAAAGAACTCTGGAACCATATACTGTGGAATATTGATTTTATGTTCTCTGATTTTACATTTTTTGTGGTTCTACCCCATAAATTCATAGCCTTTGTGGAAAACCCATAAAATCAATGCGAAAAATTCCCCGATTTTATGTTTCTTACTAGTAAGGTTTATCTCAGTTCTGCATTCTTACTCTACATATCACTTGACTTTTTCCCATTTTGATGTGGCTGAATGAGTTAAAAGTGGCACCAAAAGACAAATGGTTCGCGCCGCAGGTGGTGGCGGAGTTAACAGTATATTTTTGGCCATTGCAGAGAGGAAAGATGTGTGACACAAAATTCTGACATAATCTGCAATTGGCATTGCCAGCACAACATTTAGCTTCACCACAAACAATCCTGTTGGAAGAACATCTGAAACTGAGCATCATACCAGAGGTTGAAAATGCCGCTTCAGTTGTAAATTTCTTTTATTATCACGACCAGTTTTGGGCTCACATAAGCGCAGAAGGAGGAGTTATGCATTCATAGGTGGCAAAACGCGCCTAAAACACGTCCACCGTGGTGCTCGGGGGCCACAGCACAGGTGCGACACCTGAGGATGGGCTTATGAGAGCCCGAAACTGGTCTTGGTAATAAAACAAATTTACAACTGAAGTGGTATTTTCAACTTCTGGTATTTAACTTCACCATGCAATTATGATACAACTACTGCCATGTTGCGGCAACAATGGAAAAACAGGACAGTTGATGCGAAGTGTTCTGGACCGAGTCAATACGTGATGAAGGGGTCCAGCTGCCACCTTTTCTTATGCCACTTATAATTCAGGCTTATCTTTTTGCATGTATGTCCAATGTACTCTATTCAGCAATAGTATCGATCATCAACCCTTTAAATTCAAACACTGAGTCTTGAAGAATATCCTTGGTCAGAATCAATGAAACATTAGCCATTTCCAGCTAGTGAGCTATTAGCCATTTCCAGCTAGTGAGCTGTTATTGGTTGGTGACTTGTTAAATCACCCAACAGCCAGTGCAGCCACCACACCACACGAACGCATGTAAAATGAGCTCTCCTGCTGGCTGTGTGGGGAGGGGAAGTGACCCTTTAATGACGGGATTGCAGGTAGGGGTGAAAGCATTTTGTGAAAATATACTTTTTGTGCACATCATGTGCTTTGGCAGAGATGTCACATGGAAATAGAACAAGGATTTTACGATGCAGATCATGTGCTTTGCCAGAGATGTCACACAGAAAGAGAACAAGGATTTTGTGATAGAAGATTTTAAAGACTTTCATGTTCAAATCTAATACAGTACGGTTGCAACAAGTGCATACACTACTCACATATATACTTTGCACCACACACTGCAGATCATAAAGATCATCAGTAGTGATAGAAAGCATAAGGTGAAACTGCTACATCAGAGCTTTCTTTTAAATTTACAGTGTACAGAAATTCATTGAACTTACTCCTAATAAGCTTGTAATGTTAACTGGGGAAATAAACTCATTTTTTAACATCTCTCATCAAGCTTAAAATAAAACTTTGATACGGTGAGCGTATGAAGTGCGGCTCGGAAGAAAAGCATTAAACATTAATAGCAATGGTGACAAAGTTTGTCAGCAGATGTCCGCTTTTATGCATATGGCTTAACAAGCAATTTTTGCTTTTTTCAGGGTGAGCCTGAAGGAAGCATCTCTCGGGAACATGTGCTTTGACATATAATTTGTGGTCATAGCTTGTTGGAAAATAGCTTAATTACGTTGTACCCAAATACCAATTTCAATTTTTTGAAGAGTTTTTACTTACTGTTACACATTTGTGATTTTTTAAGAACTGATGAAATTCACCACCACAAATTATTGTATAAACATTGTACTGTACGTTTAATTTCCTTCATTTATACAAATTTTGTGCAATGTATTGCAGAGCATTACAATTTTCAATCGTATATCCCACTTACCTATGTTTTTGCTCTTATTTTGGAGGTTTCAGCGTTCTCCTCAATTCTGAATTTTTCTCAATTTTGCGTTTGTAAGTCAGGACCATGATAGAACATAAAATAGGTGTTTCACTGTAGTTTCATTTGATTAAAATAATAGAGTTTTAGCTTACTTACTACCCTCCTTAACCCGGATTCAGCAGATTTCATTTCCTGATCAGTATTAACATTTAACATAAAGAATCACAGTGTTTGGTCTGAGAGCCCATTGACTATTGGTGTTGTAATACAGTTTTGTTTATTAGAACATTCTGTAGAGATTTTATCAATGACTGTTATTAAACAATTAGTTACCATAGTTGAGGAGCTCACTGTAGAAATTGAGTTGAATGATAATGTTACTGACTGCAATAAATCCTTACTGGAAGAGTTTTTTAAAGAATCCACAGTGTGTCTCTAGAAAAGGTTTCAACATTTACAAATGATGTAATAAACATTTCTGTAAACCTCATAGCTTCAGAGTTATGACCTACATGTGTATGAGGAGCAATCTTGCACACAGAGCACATTGGCACAAAACAAATAAGGAAACAGCGTATGTACTAGATACTTTCGTGCCCATGAACCTGTGAACTGTCCCACCTGCTTTCCTAGCCAACAAATAGTCTACTCACCCCTTAACAATCTTCCTGCCTCCCTCCAAACTGATAGCTACCCATTCCTAAAGCCCCTTCCTCCTACCTCTCCTTCTGTCCTGCCACCCCATCCCACCATTGCCCACATGTTGAACTGCAGTCCTGGCACTGCGTGTGCAGCCGGATCTATGTAGGAGCATAGAGGTTGTGTGTGTGTGTGTGTGTGTGTGTGTGTGTGTGTGTGTGTGTGTGTACTCCAGATGGGGGAAAATGTGTATGCCAAAATCTAGCAAGCATTCTTTCTTTCTTTCTTTCTTTCTTTCTTTCTTTCTTTCGTTTTTTGACACCTCAACACCTCTGCTTTTCAGTGAGTAGTCTCATTTACTCCTAAAATATTTACACCCTATCGGAAATGGCCTACTAAAATGGTACAGCCAGTAGCCACATATTGAATTAAAGGAAACATCTGAGCTTTCGTGACTCTTAGAAGGAAAGAGGGCTATGTTGGGGAAGGTTAAGAAGGGAGGCCAGAATGCTTGGATCACAGGATCAGAGGGTCCCACCAGCTTGTATCTGTCTATCACCAATGATAAGTGTGACTCTTTGACTATGGATCACATTGGAATTTGAGCTACCTAAACCATTAATATTGCAGTAAAGTGTGATAGAAATGTTTATAGGCTACTGTTTTTTAGTAGTCATACTCATTAAAAAGGTCTATTACACAGAACAAACTTCATGGCCTATTGGTTTACAGAAAGCAGAAGGAAATCTAAGAGTCACTATAAAAACTACTGTGATATCTCTATATATAAAGAAAATGTCCTGACTGGTTTACTGTTTTTAATGAAAATATTTCATTATGAATGCAGGGTAGTATTTGGCCAGATGTACACTGGGAAAAGACCGTGTTTCTGTGGCCTTAATTAGCATGAAAAATTTAAAAGTTTTTGCAAATCTAAATCAGTGAAAGATTTTTAACATCCACCATGACAAATTGGCTTTGACAGACTTGCATAGGAAAAAAACTGTTGTAATACTTTAATTTTTCAGTAGGTCTGATATATGTTTACAAAGTCATTTTTGTTGCAATTACTGTGCAAACCAATCAAGAAAAATGTAAAGTCCAAGTGATGTATTGAATCAAATGTGGATGAAAGAACACCAGAAACTGGTCAACTGGAACATGGAGACTAATGAAACATCTCCAGGGCCACACGTATGGGCTAACAGCAATGGAAATCACCATTGACAATCCTTCACAAATAAAAGAAGTGAAATGCTTATAGCAATAAACAAACTGCCTTCAATTAGCTGCATAGATGGAACAAACCTCCACAAAAACTAATCATTACTGACAAAAATGAATACCATGTTTAAATGTGATTCCATATGCAGGAATATCCATTTGAGATGAGAGAATTCAGTACCTGGAGTAATACTGGCACTAATAACTATAGAAGCACTTATTTGATTTGTCCCTTTTCTTAAGTCGCTATGTGAAATTAAACCCATTGGAACACTTTCATTATGCAAAACTGGCAGCTATGTAAATGGTTACTAACTCCTTTATAATGTGTAGATTCACACATGTGCTGTGGGTGTAACAACATTCAAATTTGATTAAAGGAG
This sequence comes from Schistocerca americana, assembly GCF_021461395.2. NCBI lineage: Eukaryota > Metazoa > Arthropoda > Insecta > Orthoptera > Acrididae > Schistocerca > Schistocerca americana. The sequence continues at coordinate 1,214,183,338 of NC_060119.1, read as the reverse complement.
GGAAAAAAATCTGAGCAGGCTATAAGGGCATAAGGCTAGTTTTAAAATGCATTGGTTTTGAAGTTTTTTAAATTCTGGCATAAATAATCATGTAAATATTCCAGCAAACTGCTCAATAAATTGGACTTGGCAGTGGCAGTGGATCCTGCTCAAGTGGCTGAAGCTGTGCTGGACAAAAGCTACATGGCTCAGCTGGTGGAAGTGCAGCACAGGCGGGGTGCTCACGGAGGGCACATACTGGTGCAAGTGCTTCATCTAGAGCAGCCCTCGTTTCCAGGTAATTTTAATTTCTGTTTTAAAAACTGTTTAATTCCATGTAGATAATTATTTTAATCCTGTTGAATCTGTGTGCTTTGTTTAATGGAGGAAAACTATAATGGTGCATCTTTTCTCTTCCTTAAAACAAGCAAGTGAAGTGTTTACAGTTTTTATTGTATTTATTTTGTTATTTTTTCACTTGTTACTAGACATTGCCATTTTGATTACACGTGCAACTTAAATTTTTTCCTGCACTTAGGTTACTCCTTAATAATTCTGCTCAGTTGCTTCTTTGATGAAGACTGTAACAAAGATCTGTACCTACCTACACCCACACACATATGCTCTTTTAATACCTATGAAGTACATGCCAGAGGGTACTTCATATTGTCTCATCTAACAGGTGTGTTCAAAAATTAACGGGAATTTTTAGTTTTCTTAAAAAATCTTATTTATTCGTCATGATCACCACCATTTTTTCCCCTTGAAAGTAATCCACCTCAGACATAATACACTTGTGCCAGCACTTTGTCAATCTTGGAAGCACTGGTGGAACTCACTTTTTGTTACATTGTTCATCTCCTTCAGCAGTTCTGTTTCTATCTCCTCAATGGTGGCAAAACAAAGTCCTTTCATGGCTCTCTTCAGCCTCTGGAATAGAAAGAAGTCGCGGTGGACCATGTCTGGTGAATACAGTGACTGAGGCAACTCAGCGGTTTTGTTTCTTGCCAGAAAAGCACAAGCAAGCATTGTGGTGTGAGTGGGAGCATTATTGGGATTAAATATTCACAAATGCTTTTGCCACAATTCTGTTAGTTTTCTTCAAATTGATTCACGCAAATGGCGCATAATTTCCAGGCAGTATTCCGTATTAACTGTAAGACGGTAAGGCGGGAACTCATGATGCACTACCCCATCGTAATCACAGAAAATAGTGAGAAAACCTTCACATATGATTGAAACTCTCTCTCTCTCTCTCTCTCTCTCTCTCTCTCTCTCTCTCTCTCTCTCTCCCCCCCCCCTCTCCCCCACTCCCCCCCCCCCCCTCCACCCTCCCCCCCCTCCTCCCCTTCAGGCTGTTTCCATTGAGATAGTTGGGACTTGGTTTGAAGTCCTACACATATACCCATGTTTTGTCACATGTTCTTTAGAAGTTCTGGATCATTGTCAGTTTCATTCAGCAATTCCTGAGCAATGTCTATGCGGCATTGTTTTTGGTTGAAATTTAACAATTTGGAATCAATTCACCAATCACTTGACAGTACATATAACTTTTTTAGCTGTCAACAACAAACTAAATATTCAAAACGGCTGAAAATCAAACATACATCAGGAACATGTGTACCAACAACATAAAAAATTGTAAGTCGGATATATAAAGCCTAGAAAATTAAAAAATTCCCATTACTTCTTGATCACTCCTCATATTTTTGCTACACGTTTCGTGCCCAAAATATCCAAAATATAGCTCGGCATGAGCCCAAGGATGTACCAATGTCTCAGATGGTGATTCAGTGATTTTCCAAAACTAGTTTCATTACTTCTTCTGTGTTGTCAGTAATTGCTGTGCTAGGGTATCCAGGGAAGTCTTCGTCTTCACAGTCTTCTTGACCCACTTTGAAATGTTTATACCACTCACAAACTCGTCTTACTCATAGTAGATTCACGAAAAGCCATAGTCAACACTTTGAATGTGGTGCTTCATTTCGTTTCAGTTTTCAGGTAAAAATTTAACACACATCCTTTGATCCATCTTTTTCTAAAGTAAAAATTCACCAAGCACTCGACAATACATATAACATTTTCAACTGTCAGCAACAAACAAAATATCCAGAACAGCTGAAAATGCAAATGTAGTTCAGGATCAAGGGTATCACAAGGTAAAAAAAATTGAAAATCAGATGCATAAAGCCTACAAAATTAAAAAATTCCAATTACTTTTTAATCATTCCACTTATTAATATTTTTCCCTCATTTCATTAACAGATGTAGTTTGGGAAGAATGACTGACTATGTTCCTCTGTGCTAGCTGTTGTTAATCTAATCTTGTACAAACAAACTCTGTGGGATCAATGCATAAGAGGCTGAAGAATATTCATAGTTTGTCCTGAAAGCTTGGTCTTCGAATTTTCTGAGCATGTCTTCACGAAATGTATAGAATCTGCCAATTAAGAAATTTCAACGTGTCTATTAAACTCTTTTTGCTGGTCAGACAAGCTTTTACCATCATTGTCCTTCTTTGATCATGCTCAGTGACTACTTTAGTTTGGCCTGAGATGGATCCCAAACAAGTCAGCAGCATTTAAGTCAGGGCTGTAGAATTGTTTCGTGTACAATCTCTATTGCAGACAAACTTGAACTTACTGTGGGAAGAATGACTGCCTTCTGTGCAGTGTAATTAGTTGAATTTTGCCTGCCTGAACCAGCGGGAGCTTTGTGTTTGGCATTTGTGTGAATCAAGGAAGTCGAGTGATTGTCCAAAAATGGACGAAAAAGAATTTCGTGTGGTGATTAAACGTTACTTTATAAAAGGCAAAAGGCCTCGGGAGACTAAAGAGAAGATTGATAAACATTACGGTGACTCTGCACCTTTGACTAGAACAGTTTATAAGTGGTTTCAAAATTTTTGGAGTGGGCATATGGGCACAAGTGATGCTGAACGTTCTGGACGCCCTATGGAGGTTATTACTTCAGAAATCATTGACAAAATCGATGATATGGTGATGGATGACAGAAGAATTAAGGCGCGTGAGATTGCTAGTGCTGTGGGCATCTTGAATGAACGGGTACATAATATTTTGCATAAACATTTGGACATGAGAAAGCTATCCGCAAGATGGGTTCCGCGATTGCTCATACTTGACCAAAAACGGAATCTTGTGAAGTGTTGCAAGGATGGTTTGCAGCTGTTCAGGAAGAATCCGCAGGACTTTAAGTGTTGTTTCGTCACTGTGGCTGAAACGTGGTTACATTACTATACTCCTGAGACCAAAGAACAATCTAAACAATGGGTTACCAAGGGAGAATCTGCACCAAAAAAGGCCGGACTGTCTTTTGGGATTCGCAAGGGATAATCCTCACTGACTATCTGGAAAAAGGTAAAACTATTACAGGTGCATATTATTCATCGTTATTGGACCGAGCTGCAAGAAAACCTCCGGCGATTGGATCGCAAAAAAGTCCTTTTCCATCACGACAAGTCACTAGCACTCACCTCAGTAGTTGTGGTCACAAAATTAATGGAAATAGGATTCCAACTCGTTTCACATCCCCTCTGTTCTCCAGACTCGGCTCCCTTGGACTCCTATTTGTTCCCCAATTTGAAGAAATGGCTGGTGGGACAAAGGTTTTATTCAAATGAGGAGGTGATTGCAGCGACTAATAGCTATTTTGCAGACTTGGACAATTCCTATTATTTGGAAGGGATCAACAAACTAGAATAGCGTTGGATGAAGTGTATAAGTTTAAAAGGAGACTATGTCGAAAAATAAAAAAGGTTTACCCCAAACACATAAGTAGTTTTTATTTTTGCACGGACTTCTCAAATGCCTCTCGTACATATCTGGTCAACTGCCAGAGTATGCACCATTCATCAATCCTCTGCAGATCATTCAGCAAATTGATACTGTCTTTTGGCATTGCTACTCCCATATAGACGATCTCATTATCTGCAAACAGTCTTAAAGAGCTTCCATTGCTTTCTAATAACTCATTCATAAACATTGTAAACAGTAATGTTCCTTTTGTAGGGAACACATTGTGCTCATGTGGGAGCAATCTAATCTAGATGCTTGTAAAACAATAAACTGGTAGCCAAGATCGCAGGAATTCTTTTTATTCCATGATTACCGGTTTCGGCGAAACTAAAGCCACCATCCTCGGATCTTAGGACACATACAGGTTACAACATCAAGGCAAACAATGGTGATATTAATAGTTGCCTATAACACGCAGGCCTTATAAAATTGTTGTAAGTAGCACATAGGTGTCCATAAGAGATGACATTATAAATGATAAGTGCCTCCATCACATACCAGCGCAAGCTAGCCTAGCTGGTATGTGGTGGCGTTCTGGCATTAAAAAAAAATAAAATAAAATAAAATAAAATAATAAATAAATAAATAAATAAAAATAAAAATAAAATAAAATCTAAGTGCAATAAAAACATTTTATTATAAACACCTGAAATACTGACTGACATACTACTTTTCCACGTAGTCACCAAACACATTGAGGCACTTATCATAGCGGTGGACAAGCTTTGAAAGACCTTTGTCATAAAGTTCTGCTGCCTGAGACTTCAGCGAGTGTCACGCCTGCCTGGAGTTCCGCCTAGCCTAGCTTTTGAGTGACAATTTCAAACAACAAAGTCTGTAAAACTTGTGGAAAAGAAAGCGAAAGCTCTGTTATTGTGAAGCGACGGTTTTCTCTAATCGTTTCATCTACTTTAGCGACAAGATCGTCAGTCACAATGCTCGGGCGCCCACTCTTTCCTTCATCATGAACGTTGGTTCGGCCATTTTTAAACCAAATGCACCTTTTCCGGATGTAAAATTCACTCATTACGTTGTTTCCGTACACTTCGCACAGTCCACGATAAATTTCTGTAGGTTTTAGGTTTTTTGCCAATAAAAACCATATCACAAACTGCACCTCACAACTAGTGGGATTTTAGATTGCAGTGCACATTTCAAATTCGAATATCGAAAAAACTAGACATGCAGAGACATTCCCGCGGTCACAGATGTACGCTGATTGAGCTGCTGAGCACGCACATGCCAAAATATATGCGATCGGCATGTGCCTAGCGGCATCAGATGGAAATGTTCCCTACTTTCTGATTAGCCCTCGCTTAAAATCTTAGTTTTTCTAACATAAGTAGGCATAATTCAATGATATTACATGAGAAAATCAAAAGCGTTAACAACAGAAGGATGTTATGGTACTGCAGTCAGCAGAATATGTTGCAAAATATGCAAATTCATTCTGGGAACAGTCCCCTTAGCTGTTGCTAAACTGTCTCACCACAGATTTCTTCTAGGAAAACTAGTCCGACAAGGTATTCCGGAGAACTTCTGTGAAGTTTGGAAACTAGGAGATGAGCTATTTGTGGAAGTAAAGCTGTGGAGTTGGGTTGAGAGTTGTGCTTGGATAACTCTGTCAGTAGAGCACTTGTCCATGCAAGGCAAAAGTTGTAGGTTCGAGTCCCACTCCGGCTAACAGATGGAATTTGCCAAGAAAGTTCAGAACTTAGAAAATATCCTTTTTACCCCTTGGTACCACTTCCAAATGAAGCATTTGTTCCCGTACAGCTTGGACAGTGTTCGAAATGTGTGCAAACATAATGAATTATTTAAAAATACTTACCTTTTAGCTTAGGAATTCTAGCCGTGTAAAAAGATCGGGCTGTAACATTAGCTCCCAGACAGATTAGTTGTTTCTGAACTTTCAAAAAGCTCTTGATTCAGTACCGCACAGACACTCTCCAAACAAAATACATTCCCGTGAGTTATCTAAGCCGATTTGCAACTGGATCAATAATTTGTTAACAAGGATGATGCAGCTGTCACCTTGGATGGAATGTGTCTACATACAATGAGTGCCGCAGGGAAGTGTAACAGGATCATTACTGTTCATGTTATACATAATTACTTAGCAGGTGGTATTGGGTACAAACTAAGAACTGAAGAATGAAAATTAAATCTGATTTATATATTCTACATTATTTTTCTGACATGTTTCACCTCCATGAAGGATCTTATCTCTTAGACTATAAAACAAACTAGATACTTAACTACCAAGAATATATGGGGGTGGGGGTGGGGGGGGGGGCATTCAACAAGTAATGTTTTTTTTTTTCTGAAAGCAAGTTGATTTCATTCAGGGCTAAGAGTAACCATAGTACTCCCTACTCTTTTGGCTACAAAACCTATTTTTCAACATAATCTTTGTTCAGTGCAGCACGGAGGACCTGTATGCTCGCATGGCACCACTCTATTTGTCAGCATAAGAACAAATGTGTTGCTGCACGAATAACCTCGCCATCATCCACGTACTGCTTCCCGCAGGGTGCATCCTTTATCGATCCGAACACGAGGAAGTTGGAAGGTGCGAGATACGTGCTGTAGGGTGGATGAGGAAGAACACTCCATTGCAGTTTTGTGATCTCCTCTAAGGTGCACAGATTTGTGTGAGGCATTGTGTCGCCATGAAGGAAGACAGGTTTGTTTACATTTTTGTACCGACAAACACACCGAAGTTGTTTCTTCAATTTCATGGGGGTAGGACAACGCACTTCAGAGTTAATCATTGCACCACGAAGGAGAACATCAAATAGAATAACAGCTTCAGAGTCCCAGAAGTCTGTTGCCACAACTGTACTGAATGAGGGTGCGACTTTAAACTTTTTCTTTGGAGGAGAGATGGTGTGGCACAATTCCACGGGCTGCTGTTTCGTTTCCACTTCGAATTGATCAACCCTTGTTTAATCGCCTGCGACGATGTTTGGCAAAAAATTGTCACTATCAGCCTCGTAATACACAAGCAGTTCTGCACATGTGGTTGCTCGTTGCTCTTTTGGTCCTCTGTCGGGCAGTGAGGGACCCAACGGACACGCACCTTTGAGTACTCCAGCTGGTGGAGGAATGCGTCAGCACTACCCACAGAGGCATCCAGTTGAGGAGCAAGGAGTTTGATTGTTATCTGTTGATTGCCTCAATGAGCGTGTCCACACATTGAAACATTGCAGGAGTCACAGTGGTGTGCAGCCGGCAGACCCGCAGGAGATCAGACAAGATTATGTGACTTTGTCGCGATGATGATAGACGCCTCGCCCAATGATTCTCCATGCTTTTATTCACTGCCAGCTCTCTGCAGATACTCTGCAAGCGCCCACGAATATATGCAATGCTCTGGTTTTCCACTAAAAGAAATTAAAGTGAATGCTGTGCTTGGAACGCACCTCTGTTACAGATGCCATTTTGAAGGCTACGTATTGCGCCACCAACTACTGGAGCTTCGTAAAACTATAGAGGCTGAGGCGAGAATATTTCACAATGTCCCACAACATATTCCACATTTTTTTCAACCAAAACTGGCCAAGAAAAAAATGTGTTGCATTAATTATTGAATTTGTACGACTTAGTTGCTACTGTTTAACAGGGTGGTGGCTCAGTTACAGCTCGGGTGCCAATTTCATTGCATTTGATTGATCCCGTGACTACTCTAGGCACAAATGAGACTTCAGCACCTAAGTAATTTCTGTGTAATAATTATTTTATGCGATAAGGATAAAGTCTTTCAGGAGGTGACTTGCTGATTATGTGATTGAACTTTTAGCACCTGTTCTGGCCTGTAACCACCGAATGTGGGCGCTACTCCTCGTCTGTGATTAAGTTAAAGAGCAGATGCTCTCCCGTGTAAACAGTACGTGAATATTGTGCAGGATCCCACTGGGAGCAATTCAGGAGTTGCATACATTCATTCTACAATGAATCGTAGTTGTATGTCAGGCAGTAGGTTGTTCAGTGCAATAGCATTCATCTTCACTAGGGGCTTTTCCCTTTTTTAATAACTTCTGTTCGTTTAATTTTGTGGGTTGAGTGGCATTTAGAATAACTTTAGCCTTTTTTTGTTTATGGTGAAACACTTTCCATTTAATTTATATATTTTGATCGTTTTTCTTGTGTACTTAATGCCAGTTGATATTCCATCCTTTCCCACCATATTCCACATGTCCTACCATAGCAGATATGCAGTATTAATTTGACAGTACATGTAAGGAAAAAAATCATAGCATGTGGGAGTAGTAATTCCATTCTGTGGGTGGTAATATAAAAAAAAATTTCACAAAACTTCTCATTCTTTAGTCTAAGAACAATCACTTTAAAAAATTGGAAAGTACAGGATGGAATAACATTATGAAAAGGGTAATTGCTACTTGCCAAATAGAGGAGGCGCTGAGTTGCAGACAGGTAAAATGGAAGGACTGCTATACATGTTAGCTTTTGGCCGAATGGCCTTCTTCTGACACACACACACACACACACACACACACACACACACACACAGTATTGTTAATCATTAAAAATTAGATTAATTCATAAGTGATATATTGTGTTTATAAAATTGTTGTGCTTTTCTTTGCTTCCTTGTTATTGGGCTTACTATTCTAAATAGATCTAATGCTTCCTTCAGATAAGAACTTGGTGAGAAAAAGATGGTGCTTTTTTTCCCTTGGAAATAGTTGCATCTTATAGTCACACGAGCAGATTATTTCAGAAAATTTTGCGAAAACAATAATGTGAAAATAGAGCAAAATTAGTGTTTTTTGATGGGGTAACACCAAATTGGTGAATTTTAAGAAATAATATGAAATTAACATTTTACCATAGGAAAAAATGTTATAAGCTGTTCCTGATAGTTACTGAATGTCGAACTTGCATCTGACCTACTTTTTCTCCAAGACTGAGGTTCAGCGTATAATCTTAAAGTGATAGTTCATTTCTTACATAATGAACCATCATTTGACATCAAAAATAGCACAAAAATTGGAAAATACACTGAAACTGGCAAAAAATAAGTGACATTAACAAAAAAAAAAAAAAAATGGTAAAAGTAACACTGAATTCGCCATAAAATAGCACTGAATTTGGCGAAAAATGATACTGAATTTGGTAAAAAAAAGACATAAAAATGGCAAAAAAACCTTAGTGAAATTGTTAGAAAAAGGAACCAGACAGCAAAATGGCACTGATTCTGGTGAAAAATAGGACAAAATTCTGCAAAAACTAATGCAGAAATTTGCAAAAAAAGCACTTAATTTGGCCATAAAAAATGATTTTTTTCATGCCTCTACCAATAAGGAAACAGTGAATGCTGCAGCAATTTTTATGCACACAATACATTTTTAAAAAAATTAATCTAATACCTTTTAACTAACACAAGTGGCAGTTTCTACAGAGAAATGAAGTGCCATTTTTCACAAGAGGTTCTTATTTGTAGAAGAACCTGAGCTACTCAAGCACTCTTCACTGCAGATAGTTATTCATATGAGTTTTGTACATGTGTTTTTTGCTATTATTCTTATTTGATACTTTGACTCTTTGATTTAATGTTCTGTTATATTTAACAGCAGAGAGTCCTGTGGCCAGTTCTGCTCCTGCAAGATTGCCATTGGAACTAGGTAGTGAGCTACATGCCATGAGAAGTTCCAGTAATGTGCCTGTTGCTGCCGTGCCTGAAACTCTTATACAGATCTTCAAGGTCAAGCAGGAGACTGATGCAGCAGCAGTGGCTGCGAAAGAAAACCTATTCAGGACTTTTCAGAAGGTGATCACAGCTTTAATTCAAAAATGAGAACTTATATTTTGTAGAATTCTCTGAATATCTGCTCGTAAATAATGCTGAAATGTAAGAAAAACACCTGTGATAAAGCTGACACATTTCCTGTAGATTCAATAGCAAATTTATTTTGCGGCTGTACATTTTGAAACACAGTTTCATTATGAGAGCTTCATTTGGGTTAGTGAATGACCTTCATTGCTGTTCTTCAAAATGTGCATTGGTTAAGTTAATATTGTGTTGAAAAGACTGTAGATGGATTTTATTTTTGCATTTCATATTCATTTCACTGTTTCAGTTTTGCAAAGAATATACACTGTGGCTACCGTGAAACACTGAAATGTTTGGTCTCCATTTAATGAGTAACAGGGCTCCTCTGATGCAGAATCCAGACAAGCAATATCTTGGCTGTTAAAATATTGGTAGAGCTATGTAAATTGTTGAAACTTCCTGGCAGGTTAAAAGTGTGTGGTGGATCGAGATTCAAACTTGGGACTTTCGCAGGCAAGCTCTATCATTTGAGCTACCCAAGCATGACTCACAAGCAGTCCTCACAGCTTTACTTCAGTCGGTACCTCATCTCCAGACTTCACAGAAGTACTACTATGAAACTTTCAGGACTAGCACTTGTGGAAGAAAGGATATTGCAGAGACATGGCATAGCCACAGCGTGGGGCATGTTATCAGACTGAATTTTTCACTCTGCTGCAGATTGTGCACTGGTATGAAACTTCCTGGAAGGGTAAAACTGTGTACCAGTCTGAGACTCAAACACAAGATCTTCGCTTTTCATAGACAACTGCTCTACCGACTGAGCTACCGAAGCATGACTCACAAACATCCTGACAGCTATACTTCTGCCAGTATCTCATATCATCACACACTCTGTTGCAGAGTGAAAAATATATTCTGGAAGCATCTCCACAATGTTCTTACTTCCAGGAGAGCTTGCTAGTGTCTAAAGTTTGTGAAGTTTGGAACGTGGAAGTAAAGCAAGCTGTGAGGACGGGTCGTGGGTTGTGCTTTGGTAGCTCAGACTGTAGAGCATCTGCACATAAAAAGCAAAGGTCCCGAGTTGGAGTCTCGGCCCAGCACACAGTTTTAACCTGCCACGAAATTCTGTATCGGTGTACACTCCACTGCAGAGTGAAAAATTCATTCTATGTAAATTGTTGTCGACTATTCATCCATTTGTGACTGTAGGACTAGCTTGATACTTCAACTATGTGATGTTCCTACAGCATCAATTGCAAAAAAGTATCATTTACACAATTGTTTGTAACGTATGATCCCTATGATCATGTTAGCTGATGTATTAAAGTCAGTTCATCTGATTTTCAATAGCCACATCAAAGAAGTGACACCATGGTTAACACTGAACTTCTATTTCGGAACCCGACTTTGAATGCCTGCCTGCCTGTCTGGATTCAGATTTTCTGTTTCCTTCCCCATTGTAGTGCTATCCAGGTAGATGCTTCTTCTCTAATTATTTCACTGTTGATGGAATGTTAAAGCCTAAACATATTCCTTTTTTAACTTATCTAAAATTAGGTGTAAATGCACACACTCTCTCCCCCCGCAACCACCTCTGTGTAACTCAAAAATTGCCATTGTCCTTTGATTCACCTGCATAACAATGTATCACAATAGGAACAATGAAAATACTTGATTACACCACAGTAAAAATTTTAAGGGCTAGTGGATGATAAAGATAGAAACATAATTTTTGTTTGGAGAACATCATGTGAATTGAAAACACTTAAATTGCTGTGATATAATAAGTGTAATCATATGTGTGCTTGCTTTCAGACACTGACTATGGAAATGCAAAGTGGTAACACAGTTGTCATGCAGGCAACAATAAAATTTCTGCATGATGTGATGCTTTCACCGATGGGAACTGATTGGGTAACTGTGATGGTAAAAGTTCCACAGTATGCAAACCCGTTACTTCGGCTTGTAACAGCTGCTGCTGTAAGTATTGATGATAATCACTTTATTAATGTCCTAACCTAGTGCCATACACTCAGAAGAATATGCTCCCAGTGTATGTCACTCATGTTTCATGACATAATGTTCTTCATGCTATTAGGAAAAATGCTGAAATTAATAATGTGTGATTTCTGCCTATGGTCACCCTGCATACTTCTATCTAACAGCAGATATTTATTAAGGAGAGTTGTATTACTAATATTTCCCTTATCATAACCAAGGTCATTAATGCATGCTATTGCTGCGATGCCCAACTTGGAGCTGTCAGGGAAGAGTTGTTGCGCAGTTTGACCCTCTCCCTTAATGGCCTCAGTACTGCAGTGAATGTCAGTCATTAGTGCCTTGTGCAGTATGTTCAGCAACTGTGTAGCCAAATTTGGAGTTAGCGACAGATGGCAGTGGCCATTTTTGCAACGAGATATCTGGTTAGCTATCATATCCATGTAAAATGCTGTTCAGTTATTGCAGCACAACCGGTATGTGATGACGCTGGTGACAGATTGGAAAATGGCTACAGTTGGATTACAGTAAGTGGTGGTAGGTGAGTGGGTCTTGCAATTGGGTTGTCCACTAGAGAATGGGCTATGGATGTAGGTTTGGGAGCTGAAGCGGCATGGAGATGGACAGGGGATGTGACATAGGTTGAGTAGATGACAGAGTCTTTCTTTATGAGGGTAGGATTTTCTGTAAAATGTCCCTTCTCTCAGAACACAGTGAGAAGTACTCAAAGCCCTAGTAAAAGATGTTTTTTTTTTTTTTTTCAGGCCTGATTGTTATTGGGTGATTATGACATAACTAGTTAATGGTTTATTTTCAGTCATGGCTGATTTTGGTGATGTCACAGAAAGAAATTTCACAACGTACCTCCTATTGGACTAGCTGGACAGGATATTGACTGTAGAGGCTCTGGCAAGGTTGTCAGCATTAAATTTGATCAGCTGCTTCCACACTAGATATGCCATTCTCAGGTGCCAAGGGTGCGGGGAGAGACTTTCTGCCCGTGAACAGCCAACAACTAAGAAGATATACTGCTCTGTCTCTGAGACATTACCCTCAGGTTTGGTGACACTTCAGATAGCAAGGTTTCAACACAAGTGAAAAAAGTCCATAGCTCAGAAGTTAATGTGAGGTGTAAGGTTAATTAATGATATCACATTGGCACCAAATTTCATGACAGTCCTACTCAATGCCACCATGTATATGTCACACCGTAAAAGGGTCATCACACCTCCCCGTACCCACATCTCCCCACTTTCTTGACACCTCTGTGATGGAGCTCATAACCATGATGCCCAGCATTGGCATCAATGCGGTTTTTGTATGTTTTGCCGAGGAAAAAATTTTGGACACACTGCTGCTCAGAAACAAAAAATTTTGGACACAATGCTGCTCAGAAACAACACATTAAGTCCACAGAAGGTGTTACAAATGGCGTCAATAAATCCACCCCTTCCCTCGGAGTCATCATTTTTCCACATTTGATGGTCAGAAAAGACAGTTTGCAGTGTATTGTGCAACAGGATGACATTCTTGACAATTTTTTACACCTTCAGACGATTCAGCCTTCCTCGAAGAACGTCGTAGGACTGCAACCCTATGTGATCTCACCACTTTGGAGTGTAGTGTGACCGCATTTTTGCTCTGGTACATAGGGACCATTCAAAACCACTCAACAAAATCTGAATTTGATCCGAAGCAGAAAAGGGTATTCATTCTTTTTTATTCCTCCTCATTTGCACCTCTGTGGTGTGTGCATGGGGCGGGGGTGTGGGTGGGGTGTCTACAACTGATTCATGAATAACTAAAACGGCAAAGAGTCCCTCTAGGACCCCTCAGTCAGTTTGGCAGCACCCTCAGTGCCGCCTGCGCACCTTTGTTGAGCACTTTAAAAGTGTAATTGTACAGGGACAATAATTCTCAGATTCCTATGCACCTACAGGATAGGCAACCGCTCAACACCTCTCAGATTTCACTTTTGGCAAACAGGTGCTAGTGCAGTGCCATAGTGCACTCAGCTGAAGAGTATTGAAGGGGTTGTATATCCTGCAGGTGCTTAGGAATTGCTGAACGGTTGTCTCTGTAGATATATTTTTAAACTGTTCAACAAAGGCACACATGTGACAAACAGTGTTCTCAAACTGGCAAGTGTTAGTAGAACTCTTTTGCTGTTTAATTCACAAATTTCACAAACATCCCCCCCCCCCCTCCCCCTCCCCAGCTGTTCACCGACCACAGTAGGGCAATTTTTGATGAAGACCTTATGGGCTGAAAGCTTTATTTCTGACAGTCTTTTTGTTGTGCCTATCTGCAACAGTGGTGAGTGGCAACTTTCCTTTTCATAATATCGTTACAGTCCATCCTGGATTTTCCGTTGTTTGATTCAAATTTTGTCAAATGGTTTTGATGGTTCCTAAAGGATCCCAGTGTACCAGAGCAAAAATTGTGGTCATGCTACTCTCCAAAGGAGTGAGGTCAGATTCAGTCAGGTTGTAGCCCTAAAATGTCATTAAGGAAAGGTTGAATCATCCTAGAGTTATCAGCAGTAACAAAGGTTGTTGAGAATGTTGTCCATACATTATTGTGTTGCACATCACACTGCAAACTATCATTTTCAACTCTAAATGTGTGGAAACGAACAACCCAAGGGAAAGAGTGATTTCATTGATGCCCTTTATGACACCACCTGAAACGTTTTTGTGTTGATTCAGAGCAGCTATTTGTCCAAAATGTTTTCCTTGGCAACTCGTAAGAAAACTATTATGTCAGTTGTGGGCATCATGGTTTTTACCTCCATTGCAGAGGTTTCAACAGAAGGAGTGAGACATGGTTAAGGGCAGATAAGACAATCTTGCCATTGTGTGACACGTCCACAGTGGCATTGGGTTAGTGTTGTGGTGAAGTTTGGTGCCAATGTGATATTGTTAACCTACCTTACACCTCACTAATTTTGCACATGTTGACACCTTGCTGTTCGGCACATTGTTGACCCTGAGAGTGACATTAAGGGACACCAAGCTTTTGCATCATTACAGAGGAAAGTTTGTTACCTTCAAGCCAAATTTCTGATTTCTCCATCACATTGGGAGAATATGACTGGATTTCAAAATAGTGACCCTTTCATTTTGTTGTGCACTGTAGTTTGCCAAAATGTAAATCCCAAATGAAATAGATTTGATAGTATACAGAGTGTCTATAATTAAAGTTCCCATTTCAAAGCACTGTAGAAAGAGAATCACTGCTCATAATGACGTCAAATTTGAACAGCATATTATTGACACAGGTCAAAGTGTCGTGAAGCCAAAGAAAACTTAATAAAAATTTGACCAATAGAAGATGTTGCAAGTGTTAGAATGTGGACACGACAGATCGGCACACGGCTGTTCCTCAGTTTGCGCCCGAGATGCCCAACATGACTGTCTCCATGCAGGATCGTATGCTGCTGGTGCTCCAGTAGTCCTTCAGAAATTCTGGACACTCAAGGATATGAAAAGGCATTGGTCCGATGATTACAAAATTTAAAATGACACGTTCTTTTGAAGTGAAGGGCCGTGTGGCAGAGGGAGGAAAGCAGTTGATCTGATTTCTGTTGAAGGTGTGGCCATAGCATTGCAGAAGGGTTTGATTATGGGGTGCAGATATGCAGTGCATGGGGGATTGTTGAGATTCTGAAAGTGGTGTTCAGATGCAAAGCTTTTCTGTGTTCCCCACCCCCTCACCCTGGAGGGACAGGGCGGGGCGGGAGGGGGGGGGGGGGCAAAGTGATGAAAGTTTTTCAATATGTGTTGCAGCATTAAACCATGATGAGAATGGGCGTGATGTCTTCTGTGGTGGATAATGGTACTCCCAGCATAGAATAAGGCGCAAGTAGCATAGAGAGCTTTCTCGGATGACTTTTTGACCATTGTTCCAGCTATTAGAGTGTAGGATCTCAATCTCAGAGGTGTGACCCACAAAATTAATGTCACAGAGTGAAAGATTAGGCAAGGTTCTGTGGTGGGCCTAATATTTTGCGGTTGTGTTGTGTGTCATATTGGACATCTGGTATCAGCTCATAGTGGAAAGGATTGTGAGCAGACTAGTTTGTAAACTGGTGGAGACACTCAGTCCTGTATTCTCTGTGGTGCATCTTAATGGTCGTGGATCGTGATTGGTTGTAGGATTATTAGTAACTATTGTATCTGTAGCACTAGAGTCACTGGGAAGGGATGTAGGGAAGGAAGTTGAAGGTTAAACGTGAGGTAATCATGGGGGGGGGGGGGGGTCGGCGGCAGCGACAGCATTAGGACAAGTTGTAGAAAAGAAATGGGAATTTGGGAAAGACGTCATAGCTGCATTCATAAATATAAAAAAGCCTTATGACAATGTTAGAAGGGAAGAGATATGGCAAGGTCTGAATAGACTGGAACAGTCAAAAAGAATGGAACTGATAAATAGAAACATGTACGAAAAATGCCTGAATTGTAATAGAAGTGATAGCAAATAATTGGAATGGCTCACAAGGAGCAGAGAGGTTCACCAAGGAAGTGGACTCTCACCAGTTCTTTCTAATATAATCATGGACAGTGTTATAAGGAAAGTTCACCAAGGATCATCAGCAGATGATGGGAAAATTGTAGCATATGTAGATGACTTGATGATTTTAGAAGAAAAAGAGCAGAAAAAAGAACCAGTAAACTACTGGCAGAGGTAATTGAACAAGTGGGCATGAAAATAGGATTTTAAAAAAAAGGAGGTAATAAAAATCAGCAGAAAAAGAGAAAATTGAAGGATGTAACTTGTGATGGAAAAATCATTAAAGAGGTAGTTGCTTTCCAGTATTTAGGAAGTAATTAACCAAGAAATAAAACATGAAGGATGAAATCTGGTAGAGAATAGAAAATTGTTTCAAATTTTATTTTTGTGTGTCATATAATGATGTAAAAGTCATGTTATCTGCCATTTTTGACCTAGGGATCAGAATGTTTGACTTGGACAAAGAAAGATTTTAGCAAAATACAAGCAACAGAGATGTATTTTCCACAAGGGGTCCTCAGGTAAGATGAGAAGGGACAGGATAAGGAATAAAATAATAGGAAACATCTTGCAGATCAAGCTCCTAAAACAAACTATTGAGAGTAATAGCTTAAGTGGTTTGACCACTTTAAAAGATTAGAACCAGAAATACTTCAGAGGAGAGCCCTAGAATGGGCAGAATCTGGACAAAGACCAGTTTCAGACCACAAACAAGATTGGGAGACCAGGTGAAGGATGACGTGAACCAAAGAGGGCTGCAGTGGAGGTAGATGCTAAATGATAGGCTGTTGGAGAAAAGAGAAGCTTGGAAGAGGCTCTGTGAATGACCTGCATAAGCAGAAACATTTCATGGAAAAGGAGGAGGAGGAGGAGGAGATGATGATGATGATGATGATAATAATAAAAAGAGGGGTGGGGGGAATCAGGGTTATAGGGAGGTTGACAATATTTAAAAGTATGCTGAATGTTAGCTTTGGGGTGGTGCAGAAAATCACTTTCACTGAAGCGAATGTAAAAGAAAGTAGGTCCTTTACAAGCCAAGTGTGGTTAAATTCTAAGTTTGAGGCCTCTTGATAGATGAGAGACTTCTGTAAGGCTCACATTTTTATTAGACTGCTCAGAGTCTGGAGAAGGTATTCAGGAGCAATGAGATTTTAGAAACCTGTGCTTGCCCCAGAACTTATTACCTCCTCCAGGGCATCAGACACTTTTCCTGTCCCTCCATACTCGCCTGTCTGTTAACTGATGATAAACAGACATTCAAGTATTACCTCTCTCTCTCTCTCTCTCTCTCTCTCTCTCTGTGTGTGTGTGTGTGTGTGTGTGTGTGTGTGTGTGTGTTTATCATTGTTGGCAAGTGTGGCATTTATTTTACTTGTTTATGTTAAACCAAAAGCTGTCTTTTTCGGGGAGCTATGTTAAAGTCATACTGAAAGTTGCCCAGTAGTGATGAAATCAGTTTCTTCAAATACAAAGGGCATTCAAAAAGTTTTGCACAGTTGTCTCTGATTTTTTTTTATTTTTTGCAGGAGGAGAATGAAATTTTTTGTGAAAATACTTGGAACATTTAGCTATAAGTTGGTATATAAAAGTATTTTCTTTTATTTACAGGTGAGCCATAATGGACCGTGAAGTAGTCGTCAGGTTGCAACAACAGCTGGTGATGGAGTTCCTCTTCAACACCGAGGATGGCTCTGCTATATCGATTCACAAGAAGTTGCTCTCTGTTTATGGGGAGGACCCAGTGGATCGCAGCAGTATCCATTGGCTGTTGCATAGGTTTAAAGAAGGTGATTTCTCTCTACTGGACAATCCACGATGTGGTAGAGCATCGGAGGCAGTGAGTGATGTGAATAAGGAGACCATTGATCAAATAATCCAAAATGATAGATATGTGGTGACAAGACTCGTTTGTCATTTCAGCAAGCTGTCGTGTTGTTACACATCTGTCATTTTGGATGATTTGATCAGTGTTCTCCTTATTCACATTACTCACTGCTGTCAATGGTCTACTGCATCGTGGACTGTCCAGTAGAGAGAAATCCCCTTCTTTAAACCTCCGCAACCACCACTGGATACTGCTGTGATCCACTGTGTCCTCCCCATAAACAGGGAGCAACTTCCTGTGAATCGATATGGCAGAGTCGTTGCCGGTCTCGAAGAGGAACTCCATCACCGACTGTTGTTGCAACCTGACATCTACTTCACGGTCCATTAAGTCTCACCTGTAAATAAAAGAAAATACTTTTATATACCAAATTATAGCTAAATATTCCAAGTATGTTCACAAAAAATTTCATTCTCCTCCTGCAAAAACTAAAAAAAGTTAGAGATGACTGTTGTAGGGAAGCAGCCTACTCACGCTGTAGTAAATTCACATCAGTCTTTCCATTATGTGCCAGCCAGTCTGCTGTAACTAGCTCTGACGTCATAAATGTTGCGCAATACTTTTAAAATCAAGTAAATAACCTGAAACGGTTCTAGCGTGTCAGGAGTAATACTAAATTAATATGTGTTGAATATCAGTTCGATAACTTTAACCATTTTCGAAATTTGGACGTTTTTCTGTAAAAATCATTGGCGCAACAGAAAAGAGCTAGAGATTTAAAAATTTATATTTATATTCCTTTTTCATAATTATCTAATAGAAACAGTCTTCTGGATCTCACAAATTAAGATTTTAGTTGAAATTCATGATTTTCTGGTTTTTGTCTTAGAAATTAAGGAAGCAAGATAGATTAAGTAGGCGAATAAATAAGGCTAGGTTGTTTAAATTTAAGTAGAATGGAGATCCGCTATAACCATAAAGATGTGAGAAGTTTCATTTGAATAACTATAAAACTATAGCGATAGTGTATCTGCAAAGGGCAAGTTCAGAGCTCGTCTACTGCGTGCAGTGTAATTAAATTAATTCTCTCGCCCAAAATATTTTACTTAGCCACGTCAGACTTTCATTATGATTACTTACCTGTGTTTTGAATGCACATTTAAATTGAGAGCTTCATTTGCCATCAGCAAAAGAAGCTATGATTTATTCAATAACTTAATGTGGTGCATTACTAGCCCAGCGGCTAGTTGGGAGAGCCGATTTGATCAGGTGTTCCCTTAGCCGTCCGCACCGCGGCTTTATATATAAGAACGCTGCGCGAGGAAGCAAGGCCCCAGTTCTCTCCAGATGCTGAATAGCACACCATCTGTGTCGGGAGTCGCGTCGCGTCGGTATCATTGCTATAAACAGCCTCGGAAGCCGTATTAAGTTACTCGGGATACGCGTAACCATGAAATCATTTTCGAGTGAAGTGTTAATTCTGGGATGACTTTAATTATCTATCTTCAGTTTGCGTATGTCGTATTTTCGCGTGCCGTTGTGGGACAGACATTCTACCATTATTTAGTGTGGCGTTTGATGAACCTAATCATTAAATTATGGCGAGCATTCACTTAAACATTTAATTTGGATAGTTATAGTTGCATCAGCCTATTAGACTCTGAACTGCTCTGTTAGTCAGATTGTGTGGATCTGTGACTTTCAGAATACAGAGAATTTTTAGAAAATCATTTTTTGATTATGAATCCCAGACAATCTCCTAATTTCTCAGAGCTATAAGCTGTAGCTATAAGTGTGTTTCTCAGATGAAGTGGGCACTAGGAATTCTAATTACAGGCTTCACGTTTTGCTAATCACTTTCTGGTTGCCAATATTGTAGTTAGAGAGCCAGTGTTGAGAACGGCAATAGACAGCATAAATAATAGGAACACTTATATAACAATTAATTCAACCACCTGCCGCCGCACATATGGTTAATCGGCCGGGAAATGCATCTTTTCTACATTACAATTCTAAATTATATAATAACAGTTTATTCCACTAGCCGCCCCACACTGTGCAAAATTTTTTGAATGCCATTTGCATACTGGGTTGGTAAAATAGGACTTTACTACTTTGGAATGATATAGAAATTTATTGAGATAACTTAAAGAATTGGTAGATGTGTCATTCTCTAGCAAACCACCTCAACTTTGACGTAAGTTTCAAGTGCCATTTTGGTTCGATGTGATTTCCATTTGTGATATCTCACTTGTAATCAGTTTCTTCCCACACTTGCTGCAGCAAATCGGGTGTAAGCTGTGCAACAGTAGTGTAGATTCGATTTTTCAGGTTGTCTAAATTGTTTGGTAAGGGAGGCACATACACTTGGTCTATAATGAGACCCCAGAGAAAGAAATCAAGGGGTCAAGTCTGGGGAATGAGAGGGCCATGCGGTTAGCCCGTCATGGCCAGTCTGCCGACCTGGGAAGCAATTATCGAGGAAACCTTGAACTTCCATGAGGAAATGATGTGGCACACCATCTTGCCGGTAGTAAACCATCCGATATCTCGGTCATCCTTCATCGATCTATGTCAAACAGTTGTCGCAGAGTTCATTTCATGAAACCAAAACACACAGTGAGCAGGCTATGCACCACTGAAAATAGCAATTTTATCTGTGCACTATGCTGGTGCTCCTGGTGGCGGAATGGGGTAATGATGCCCTACATGATTCAAACTTGAAGTTGTTTGCCACAAAACAGCACATCTACCAATTCTGTAAGTTATCTCAGTAATTTTCTATATCATTCCAGAGTTGTAAGTCCTTTTTGACACACCCTGTAGTTCGTCCTGTTCTTGGTAAATTTGTTGTAACAAACATTTACTGTATGCAATTTATGTAATATTAACTGAGACTGTTACTTTTTGTTGTCAGTTGTTTGAATTTCTTTTAAATGCCATCATGTTAAGTGCTCCAATTATTTCAAACATAAAATTGTGAATATTTTTTTTTTTTTTTTTGCAGAATAAGTTAAGTGCCCCATGTGTGAAACAGCTGACAGTAATATGTCAAAAAATTTCTGATGGCCTTTATACTGACAAGTGTCCATTAGCCACAATTACAAAACAGTTTCTGCATAAACATACAATGCCTGAGAAAAAAGCCATGCCATTGAAAAAGCTGGAGCTATCAAAGAGTCCTATGGAAGGTAATATTATTGTTTTCAGATATTTCCTTTCTTGTCCAATAAAACTTCTCTATGATGGTTAGAGAAATTTAAATTACATGTATTGTCAAATAATATGAAAGATTAAAAAAGTAACTACTTTTGGGTAAATGCAGTGGTCAGATGAGCCCCACTTGAAACTGTTACTACACCAAAGTTTGTAGCATTTAAAGCCTGTTACACACCATGTTCAACACAAGAAAATGAGCACCAACAAAACAATATTACCTTGGGTGTAAATGATACGCAAGTGTCAGCAAACAATATCCAGTCCAGATCATCAAAGGAAGCTTGTGTGCTCTACACTGCAGTGCTTGCCTGAATGTGAGCAGCACGGAGAGCAGTCTGCTGTTGGCCACATACAAACTATCTTTGTTACGGAACATGAGTAGTGCAAATGATGATGGAGTGGTCAGAAGAGATTGTTATGATGCTAATAGAAGAATATCAGAGTGCACATAATATTTTGCTTCTGTATTCCCACTTACCTCAGTGGAAGTACAGTGTTTTTGCACTGATAATTTGTTTTGTTAACATATTCTCACTTCTTAGTGTTACAGCAAACACCAATAGCACAATTGGAGCGTGTTGGTCGTCAGTTACTGGATGAGCGCTTGCAGCAGCGTCACACTGGTGAGCTGGTTGAAGCCATGTCTCAGTTGGTGGTGTCAGATACGAGACCCCACTGTCGTGGGATGCTTGTCGACTGGTTAGCAGCTGTTGAGCCTGAAGTTATTGGCTCCTGTCCTCAGTTACAGGTAAGAGCACTGTGGTCAGTTTTACAGATGATTATTAGTTTGTGTGAAAGATTATCCTCAAATATACCAAACTTAGCTACATTTTTGTCATCATAATTATAACAATTTCGCATCAGTATTAAGAAAATGTAATGTGCATTATGCACTGAACAGGTAGTACCCAACAACTAAACCTAATTTTTTGTCGATGATCTAATTGTTTTGGGTGAGACTGAAACAAAGATATGGACCAAACTGGATCTTTAGTGTGAGGGAGATACAATAATGAATCTTTAAATCAGCAAAATGAAGACAGTTAGTTTGGTGTCATGTAGGATCTCTGACAGCTCATCTTAAAATTGGAGATTAAGAGATGGATGTGGTTGCAAGTTCTAATAGATGGATAGTGTTGTTTCCTATGCAACATCAATTAATTGGAAACAGAATACAGAAAACTTGTAAATTCTTCCATGTGGTATATCAGATACTTGAGATAGAATATTTGCACAAGCTTCTAAGATCGATCTGCACAAAACATACCCCTTATCTGTAGTAACATATGAATTAGTAGAAGCAATAGTTAATGTACAGAAACTGGCCATTCTCGGCAACAGAAATGCCTGTTGAAAACAAAGATGTGTTAAAATAAGGAACGAGTATATTGAGATCAGAATTGGAAAGAAGCCTGCTGGAGACACTTGAACTGCAATGATGACAGTGATAGCGTATGAAGAAGATAGCTCCCCCACACAACCCTTTGGGCCTAGTTTTCCCAAGATCTCCTGGGTATAAGACATAGAGAAAGATCTCATGATCACTGGGAGAACCAGTCACTTGCAGATCTTAAAGCTTGAGATGCTGACTGCATCAGAGAAATGAGCAACAGGGCGGGAGGACAGTACTTCGTTAACAGCATAAAATGATAAAATTCTACCATCTTTATATTCAAACTAATAGCAAATCAATTTTTTTTCTGCCAATATATGAACTGCAGGTTCTAAGATCAAAAATGTTTCCATTAGCCTTGCTGCAGTTACTCACTTTCACTTGAAAAGCTAAGATTTAGGTGGTACCACATAAAAAGTGAATACTGATTTCTGAAGGAAGCCAACAATTCTATGTAATCGTACTAAAAATAATTTATTGTCTGCCACAATCACTTGTTGATAACCTCAATGTTGAGTGGCCATAAGCTCCTTTCGTTCTGCCACAAGTGATTTTCACTTGTAATAGAAACTGACAAGTGTAAATTTGTTTTGATAAAATAATACATGATTTCTAACTGCCTGCTTTTATCTGACACATGTGGAAGTCACATTTTGAAAGGGGAGAAAAAACACCAGAAAAATAGCATTAAAATATGTGGTGACATAAAGCCTTCTTTAAATTATTTGCAAGGGTGGAATCAAATGTGATAATGGATTGGGGGGGGGGGGGATGAGGAAATAATATCGCTCACCTATAGCTTATTGGTATATTATTAGGTAGCCATACCGCCCCTACCCCTCCATATCTCTCTCTCTCTCTCTCTTTCACTGTGTGTAAATGCCACCTTTTAAGTGTCCACCCCTGGTAGCTGAGTGGTCAGTGTGACGGAATGTTAGACCTAACGGCCCGGGTTTGATTCCCAGCTGGGTTGGAGTTTTTGTCCGCTCAGGCACTGAGTGTTGTGTTGTTCTTATCATCATCATTTCATCCCCATCAACACGCAAGTTGCCGAAGTGGCGTCAACCCAAAAGACTTGCACCAGGCTAACGGTCTACCCGACAGGAGGCCCTAGCCACACGGCATTTCCATTACCTTTTAAGTCCTCGTTTTACTACTTCTGCTGAAAGCCAGCTCTCTCACTGCCCTGAGCATCTTAGGCCCTCCCTGTTGCTACATCCATTTTCTCAACTAGTAAACATTCGGTGTTACTGCAGCTGCAAATGGGTTTGTGGGTGTCTTATGTGGTTGTCTGAGGTAATGTGTGTATGAGCTCCAAAGCTCGGTAATGACTCTTTGCTTTTGTGAGTATTGGGCCACCATGCATCCATCATCTACAAATGAGTGGTTCCATCATCTCATTTTCATTTCTTCTGTTCAGAGAGATGGATTATGTAGACGGGATTAGTAAAAATAGAATTGCTGCCAAGACTCAATTATTGCATTTTGCTGGGTCAAACAGAAGTGAGGATGAGAAACGTGCTTGTGCTAAATGAAGGAGTCTACTACCCTGAAATCAGTGTATTTACTTAAGGTTGCTTGTTTTGCTAAACAGTGACGTATGTTCATGTGTGGTGTTCGGAAAGGGCTACTCAGGAAAGTAGCTTTACAAATTTCAAATTTTGTGCATTTTCATAAAATGTAGTTTTTTTTATTGTTGTTTTCATATTTTATTATATGGATGATACGATATTGTCCTTATTATCAGTCACATTTTGTCAATAGCGGGGAATCTTCTAACTCAACATCTGTAACAAAAGTGTGTTGCTAGTTTCTAGATTTTATCAAATAATGATTAAAGTAGTCTTCTGAGTGCCAAATTTGAATAAATTTCTGTTCACTAATATGTGTTTTCTTCAGTAACTGAATCCAGCGCATTAATGATTTTGATATAAAGCAGCAGTGTGACAAACATTCTAGCTCATAATATAATGTAAATGTATATCTAAAAACAAAGATGATGTGACTTACCAAACAAAAGCGCTGGCAGGTCGATAGACACACAAACAAACACAAACATACATACAAAATTCAAGCTTTCGCAACCAACGGTTGCTTCATCAGGAAAGAGGGAAGGAGAGGGAAAGACGAAAGGATGTGGGTTTTAAGGGAGAGGGTAAGGAGTCATTCCAATCCCGGGAGCGGAAAGACTTACCTTAGGGGGAAAAAAAGGACAGGTATACACTCGCATACACCCACATATCCATCCGCACATACACAGACACAAGCAGACATTTGTAAAGGCAAAGAGTTTGGGCATTGGAATGGCTCCTTACCCTCTCCCTTAAAACCCACATCCTTTCGTCTTTCCCTCTCCTTCCCTCTTTCCTGATGAAGCAACCGTTGGTTGCGAAAGCTTGAATTTTGTGTGTATGTTTGTGTTTGTTTGTGTGTGTATCGACCTGCCAGCACTTTTGTTTGGTAAGTCACATCATCTTTGTTTTTAGATATATTTTTCCCACATGGAATGTTTCCCTCTATTATATCCATATAATATAAATGGATAGATAAAAAAGGTACCCACTAAGTGGTGGCAGGGGCATGTGTGCCTCTCCCCCCCCCCCCCCCCCCCCCCCACACACACACACACACACACACACACACACACAAGGATGTAACCTGAAGGAAGATAAATGTATTATTCACTTCCTCTCTTAGTCATTTATGTGGTTACACAATGTTCTTACTATTCATATTTAAATTAATGTGTACTTACAGGGAGAGGTCCTCAGCAGTGGGATTGACTTTTTGGAACCGACTGTACGAAGATGTAGGTTGAGATCACAGGTATCACACCCTGCAGCCATTCACATTGTTGGGCCCTCACATGCATGTAATTGACAAAAAATACTGGAATTTTGTGTGTTGCTCAGTAGCATTAAAAAAAGTAGTGTTAAATAGACTGTGTGGTGTAATGAATAGTGTAATTCTTTCACATGGAAAAGGGCGTGGGGTTTGAATCTTGTCAGGTACTTCAAATATTTTTAAATTTTTATTGAGGTGAATGAGATCATTTTTTAATTCAGTTAATTGGTTTAAATGTAGTTTTTTATTTCTGTTTGTTTGTCATGTCGTTTTATTCATCATATCAACTTCTTCATTTGCTCTCATTTTTCTTCCTATCATTCTTTTTGTGCTTTAAATCTTTCTTCATGTGATTTTAATTAATTTTTTGTATTAATTTTGATTTAATTTATTTTATCATCCTGTCTTTCCATAATTTGCTTTAATTTCGCTTTACTTGCAATGCCATCTTTTGTTTAAATCTTGACCTGTGATATTTTGTCCATAGTGCAATAGGAATTTAAGCTGTTTTGAATGTCTGTATGATGATTACCACAAAAAAGTATTGTAACAAAAAATACATATTTGACTCCATTAAATAGATTATCCTGTCTTGTTTTTTTTTTTTTAACCAATAGATTGGCATTTTCAAATACTTAAATATTATAACAGGTATATATACTTATAACACATACACAAAACTTCAGAGTGGATAAAAATGACACGAAGAAAGAAACAAGAACAAATGAAAAAACTCATACGGTAACTAAAATGATGTGAGAGAAGACTAGAAATAAATAAATAAATAAATTTAAACCAATTAAGTGAATAACAATGATGATTAGTGTCATTTCTACAAAAATTTAAAAATAAAAAAAATAAGAAGCACCTGATAAGATTTGAACTCGTGACATTCTGCATGTGAAGGCCTTACCCTATCCTTTACTCCACACAACCAGTCTATATAAATCACTGTTTGAGTGTTGTGTAAAATTCTGAATTCTTGTTTTGTTGATTACTCGCAAACGAATGCTCACCAGGATGAATGGATGCAGGGTGTTATATCTAGGATCTTAATCTACATCATGGTATAGATGGTTTCAAAAAGTCAATCGTACCACTGGGATCTGCCCTTGTTAGTTATGTTTCAGCTGTTGGCAAGTGTAACTGTTCTATACTTTTGTTCATTTAGTGATAACTTATTTTATTCATTAGAATCTTTGCAAAAGGTGAGTGTTTAAATTTGTCATATCTGCAGATGCAGCTGTTATTTTCAAAGACAGAATGTGGCAATAGTGGAGTGACACAAACTTGCCGCCCATATCTTCTGACACTACTAGCCCATCGAGCTTCTTGGTCGACTCTGTTCCATTGTGTTCAGAGACTGCTGAATAAGTTTGAAATGAGGTACTTTTTTAGTTTGCTTTTTT
The DNA here is from genome assembly GCF_021461395.2 of Schistocerca americana. Classification (NCBI taxonomy): domain Eukaryota; kingdom Metazoa; phylum Arthropoda; class Insecta; order Orthoptera; family Acrididae; genus Schistocerca; species Schistocerca americana. The sequence continues at coordinate 1,214,156,541 of NC_060119.1, read as the reverse complement.
CTTACTGTAATAAATGTAAGACTGAATATATAATATCAGTACTACAACTTAATAACTATTCATCCTTACGAAGCATTAATTTTATAATCAAAAGCGTTACTTGTTACTTATCAACTTTTATTTATGTTTGACATATTTTGCATTATGTGAATTTGATGGAGATATTTTATTAGTCTCTTTCAACCAGCAGTAAATATAGGTAATATTTTATTGTATTATTTGCATGAACACAGGTATTCCTCAGTTGGTTTTGCTGCTCTTACAGTGGCTGGTCCTGGCGGAGGTTCGAGTCCTCCTTCGGGCATGGGTGTGTGTGTTTGTCCTTAGGATAATTTAGCTTAAGTAGTGTGTAAGCTTAGGGACTGATGACCTTAGCAGTTAAGTCCCACAAGATTTCACACACATTTGAACTTTTTTTTTGCTCTTACAGTGGCTGTGTTCGCAGATAAAATTGTCTGCTTTATGCAGACAACTGTTTCTTCATGCAAAGCCAAACAGGACACAAAGGCTCTGAAACATGTTTGGGTTTAAATAAAAAAGAAGATTGTTTACCTAACAGGCAGACCTTACATCGTGTAATCTGGATACACACTCTTTTTATATAAATGTTGTTGAGTTGCTAATAGAAGAAAGGGATGTCAAAATCAGTGCCTAAAGAAATGTTGACGCAGTACTGTGGTAGCACACATTTATTTACATTGTTACTTAATAGAACACTAGCGCAATTGTGCAACAGCAGAATTAAAGTGACACACTTGATTAGTGACAAAGAAAGGCTAATAAATCCTTACATGTGTGACATAATGAAAATGAGAATGAAAGTACGGGGACCTTTCTCAATCAACTGTCCACATCTTTCCATAGACATCAGGGTTCAAGCAGAATATTTGTAAGTTTCACTTGACAGTCATGCGAACAAAGACAACAGGACAACAGCTGTTGGTGTATATCATAAGATGGAGAGGGAATTTACAGCTGATTGTGTCCTTTCTGAGCAAATGCTCTCACTCGATGAACATTCATGTACCTCTTGCTGTCTGTTACTTGTGGCTGTCCTCTGACACTGACAGTAAAGGCACTACTAGTAGACTAGCCTTGTGTGGACATTTTAATGCTAATTATAACATTTGCTTTTGTGTGCAGTAATATATGCTTTGTGTAAATATATATGTATGATCCCTTTTAATTTACAGTGCCTTGTCTTTTTGCAACAGTCTGCAACTGCATGCAGCTAGTTATGATTTTTTGTATAGTGTGTCCCTAGAAGATACACAACTCAGTTAATTTTATCTTAACACCCATTGCAAAGACTCTGTTTAGTAGCACAAAAGGTCTCTTGTTTCAAAAGGAAAATTTGCTGTAGAAAACGGTTAAATTACAGGGAGACAGTAAGTCTGACAAGTACTTGCCTTCCAGAAGGTGAAATTCCAGTATTGCTGATACACATATATGGATATATGGAAAACTATCCTAGCTTGTGGAGGTGTTAGTTCCTTCCTAATCCTGTTGTGTAGATGAGGGGATACACAAGTGAAGGGGGAGAGTGCTGGACTCAGTTCTATCTCAAGGATAGATCACTGGGATACAATGTACCAGCTTCAGTCCATGAATGAAAAGAGGACAGAGTTAACGTCCTGTCTTCTTGGGGTCAGAATGGTCTGCTTCTATCTTCTAATCATCCCCATTACTCCCTGAGGAATGAGCTAATAGTTCTGAAAGCTAGACAGTTTCATTGTCTCTTTTATGTGTATTGGCATTACTGGAGTTTTGCCTCCTGAAGGTAAGTACTGACAAACTATTCTGTCTTATTGTAATTCAGAAAAGTATTTTTGTCCTGCATATACAAGATAAGCTGTTAAATTTCCCTACAGCTCTTTCAGTATTGTAAACTATCATTTCCTTTGATTTACCTAAGACATGGATTATAAGGATCTTCATATATTTGTGGTCGTCATTATTATTGGACTCTGGGGAATTATTGTTAATGTCAACCTTAAATACACTCTTGATATTTATTTTTCATAATATCTTATGTTAACACCATTAGGTATCATCCTACAGCTGTTCTGGATTTCATGTGGGCACTCACTTGCAACCCCAAACTTTGGCAAGGACGCGAAAAGTTCACACCGAAGCATTACTCTCAGGAAGATGTTCTCAACCTTACACAAGAACAGGTATGATCTCATTAGAATAATGAAATTACTACTCTATGTTTATCAGATCTTTACTTTCAACTTTCTTTCTGTGCATACAGATATTTTTGATAGTATGACAAAGGAAACCAAGAGATAAAAGTAAATACTACTCAATATTGTGTTTTCCTCTCTTGCAGAATGCATTGTTCAGGCACAAATTGCTTTTAGTGGACCATGTGATAAAATCAAAGTATTATACTCACAGATGGTGTACTGAATGAAACAAGAAAAACTCTTAAAAGCTACAAAGTGACAGGGCACAGGTTCAGACAAAATCCACTCTAGAGTCTCTTAGGCATTGTGGTAAAGCCAACACACTTACAATAGAACCTCGCTAATTGGACCTCGAATGGTTCGACTTCCTGCTTAGTCTGACCATCCTACTTCTGGTGTTTTTGTTACAAACAAGGGCTGCTGCTACAGCACTTGTTGATGGCTCATAATCTGCAATATGCATCAGTAGGCAGTTGACCATTGCTAAGTGCAATAGTTCGACCAGTTTTAGTATGAAATAACTTGTTTCTAAATCAATCAGTAGGTGTTGCTGTGCAAGCATTTATTTTATAAAGTAGTGACAGTGTGTAAAACTAAACATAAACATGTCTCTCTGTCCATACAACTGGATGTTGAGCTTAGTGACATGAGAGTGGATCAGTACAGCTGACGTTGACTGGACAACAGAAGCAGAATTAATTGATGACCAAATCATTGATGCTGTTGCTCTAACAACTGATGAGAACGAGAAAAGTGATGGCAACAAAGACAATGAACCTACGTCTCGAGTTCCACATACAGATGCAAAAAAATTCATTTGATATATCCCTTCAGTATGTTGAACAAAGATCTAAGTCTCCCTCAATAGCCATTTTGTGAATTAAGAAATGGCAGTAAATGTGACGAAATTAATATTGTGGTCTGCGAAGCGAAAAAACATCACAGAGTTTATTTGTCCTGCTTAAGAACAGAACATTTTTAACTCTGTGATTTCTTATTTTAAATAGTTAAGTGCAAATCAGTTGTGTGTCAATATAGTACTGTAATGAGGTATCTAATAAACTCTCACTCACAATAATAATATCTTGTCTTAAGATACTGATGTATTTTAAAGTACAGGCACTACCGTAAATTACTCTTGCGTGTAAGATTTTTTGTGTGTACCAATATTTTCTTTTTGGTTTGTTACTATTTTAACATGCAACAGTATTTCAGGCAGTATTTCCAGTTGAAGATTAAAGTTGTACTGTTCTGTTTTCTAATGTTACAGGTCAGTAAATAGGGCAGGTTTTGCACCTGGGTGTTCCACAGGGGTATGATTCTCATGGCAAGGGGTTGGGATTGGTAGTGGCATAGTGATGGACTAGAATGTTGTCAAGGTTGGGTGGGCAATGTAACATCACTTTAGGTGGTGGAAATATCTTGGGTTGGATGTTCCTCATTTCAAGGCATGACAATAGGTACTCAAAGCCCCGATGAAGGATATGGTTCAGTTTTTCCAGTCTTGGGTGGTACTGGGTGACAAAGGGGACTCTCCTTTGTGGCTGGTTTTTTGTGGGGGTAGGGGAACTGATGTTGTGGGGGGAAATGGCACAGGAGACCTGTTTGCAAACTAGGTCTGGGGGATAGTGCCTATCTGTGAAGGCCTCGGTGAGACCCTCAGCGTACTGAGCAAGGGAGTTTTTGTCACTGCAGATACACCGTCCTCAGGCAGCCAAGCTATGGCCTCCTCCTCTCTGATGGCTCCATCCACATCTATGTCCACATTAAACCCACCAACCACCAACAGTACCTGCATTTTGACAGCTGTCATCCCTTTCACACCCAGGTATGGTATATATGCAGTGACAAATCTTCCTTGCTCTGCTTAAAAGAAGCAGACAATGGATTTCTACAGATGTATTTTCTTCTCACATAAATTATGGAAAAAGAATTGGAAATGGGGGAGGGCAGATGGTATGAATCTGACTGCAGAATGGTTTACTGCCACTGACTTATATTGTGCATAAGGATCATGAAGTAAGATAAGGAAAATTAGGGTTCATAGGGAGACATATTCACAGTAATTTTTTCCTCAACTCTGTTTGTGAGGGAAACAGGAAAGGATTAACTACTAGTAATACATGGTACACTCCGCAATGGACAATGTAGATGAAGATACTATTTATATATTAGTTCAATGTACGGTTTCATTCAAATTGCTATTTCTTTTTGTGTGTGCACAGTTATTGGTGTTGGTGGAGTATATTGTGGAAGAAGCAGTGATGACATCTGGTGTTGGCGAATATCAAGACAAAATGGAACTGCGACTACCACTGATGTTACAGTGCTTGTCTCAGGATGAGGATCGAGCACTTGTTGCTCAACATTTAATTACAGTAGCTGCTGCAAAGAATGGGTTTGTATTAAACAAATATTGTTTGAATGTGACATTTAGTTAGCTGTGTTGTGTCATTAGAAGTAAATTGTTTACAGGTTAATGATACAGATATTTTATTGTAAATAATTTAGGAGTGGAGCTAAGAACCCCCCCCCCCCCCCTAAGACACACACACACACACACGCACACACACACACACACACACACACACACACACACACACAAAACCTGTACACCTAACATGTGCCAGCTGAATAAACTGCATTGGTACTGCAGTTCTGCACAGCTTGACTGGTGTGAGGGATGATGACAGGTAAAGTGATTAAGGATAGAAAGGAGCAGGGAGTAGAGGAAAGGGTTGAGGAATGCACACGTTTGCGCATGCCGCCCCCCCCCCCCCCCCCACACACACACACACACAGGTATATTCTGTAACCCACTGAACTCATTATGTCTTCTTTGGCAGCCCCTGAGTCACCTGTGGAAAAACCTGCCTCACACTATCTCACTACCCCATCACCACATCATGCATCCTTCCCTTAATCTCTTCACCCTAAAGAGTTGAACACTAGTGTACATATTGTGTTTTGTTGCATGTTCCTGTGTGGAAAACGTCAGCTATAGGTGAGTAGATTAGATTAGATTAGATTAATACTGGTTCCATGGATCATGAATACGATATTTCGTAATGATGTGGAACGAGTCGAATTTTCCAATACATGATATAATTAGGTTAATTTAACAACATACTTAAGTTAATATAACAACTTTATTTTTTTGTGTTTTTTTATTTTTATTTTTTTATTTTTTATTTTTATTTTTTTAATATTTTTTTTTTTTCTTAATTTATATCTAAAAATTCCTCTATGGAGTAGAAGGAGTTGTCATTCAGAAATTCTTTTAATTTCTTCTTAAATACTTGTTGGTTATCTGTCAGACTTTTGATACTATTTGGTAAGTGACCAAAGACTTTAGTGCCAGTATAATTCACCCCTTTCTGTGCCAAAGTTAGATTTAATCTTGAATAGTGAAGATCGTCCTTTCTCCTAGTATTGTAGTTATGCACACTGCTATTACTTTTGAATTGGGTTTGGTTGTTAATAACAAATTTCATAAGAGAGTATATATACTGAGAAGCTACTGTGAATATCCCTAGATCCTTAAATAAATGTCTGCAGGATGATCTTGGGTGGACTCCAGCTATTATTCTGATTACACGCTTCTGTGCAATGAATACTTTATTCCTCAGTGATGAATTACCCCAAAATATGATGCCATATGAAAGCAATGAGTGAAAATAGGCGTAGTAAGCTAATTTACTAAGATGTTTATCACCAAAATTTGCAATGACCCTTATTGCATAAGTAGCTGAACTCAAACGTTTCAGCAGATCATCAATGTGTTTCTTCCAATTTAATCTCTCATCAATGGACATACCTAAAAATTTGGAATATTCTACCTTAGCTATATGCTTCTGATTAAGGTCTATATTTATTAATGGTGTCATACCATTCACTGTACGGAACTGTATGTACTGTGTCTTATCAAAATTCAGTGAGAGTCCGTTTACAAGGAACCACTTAGTAATTTTCTGAAAGACAGTATTGACAATTTCATCAGTTAATTCTTCTTTCTCAGGTGTGATTACTATACTTGTATCATCAGCAAAGAGAACTAACTTTGCCTCTTCATGAATATAGAATGGCAAGTCATTAATATATAATAAGAACAACAAAGGACCCAAGACTGACCCTTGTGGAACCCCATTCTTGATAGTTCCCCAGTTTGAGGAATGTGCTGATCTTTGCATGTTACGAGAACTACTTATTTCAACTTTCTGCACTCTTCCAGTTAGGTACGAATTAAACCATTTGTGCACTGTCCCACTCATGCCACAATACTTGAGCTTGTCTAGCAGAATTTCATGATTTACACAATCAAAAGCCAAGTCTTTCCTTTAATTTATGTAGTATTCCATGCAAAAATTTCCGTTGTTATAAAATACCATGGTGTAACACTTGGTAGAGATAAGAAATGGCATGACCACGCAGGCTCAGTCATGTATAAAGTAGATGGCAGACTTTAGTTGAGTGGTGGAATATTAGCAAAATGCAATCAGTCTACAAAGGAGATTGCTTACAAATCATTTGTATGGCCCACTCTAGAATATTGCACAAGTGTGCGAGACCTGTACCAAATAGCACTAACAGAGAATTTTGAATGTATATGGAGGTCAGCATGAAGGTCACAACTTTGTTTGAGCCATGGAAGAGTGTAACAGAGATGTTAAAGAAACCAAGCTGACAGACACTTGAGGATAGACATGAACTACCCCAAGAAAGTGTATTTACAAAGTTTTCAAGAATCAGCTTCAAATTAATACTCTAGGAATATACAGGGTGTTTCAAAATGAATACATGGGTTTTAAGGCTTGATAGCATTTATTACATTCAACTTACAGTTATAAAAATACATCAAATGAAAGAGCAACTCAAACAGATTTGTTTGTATACCCGTGCACAAAGGGTAGAGTGTGGAATGACCAAGAATGAATGGAAAAAATAATGAATGAGTGAGAGTCTATCACATGTAGTCCCAAGATATCAGTTCGTCCTTGTCGGTTGTAGTTGTTAAAAGCTCTAAAGCCTACAGACTACAGTTTATGTGCCAACTTCGCAAAAGAAATTTTGCTGTGTGAGTTGAAGATTTTCTGGATCGTGTTGTCTTCAGTGGTGAATCGACATTTCATCTAAACGGAAATGTGAACACACGTAATGTGTGTATCTGGATGTCAGCAGATCCTCAAGAGTTGGTACAGTTGCAACGAGACTCTGCTCGACTTTTTCAGTGAAGCAACTGTAACTGGTGTTTCTTGTCTTGATGCTCTAGAACTACAACTCTTTCCTCAACTGGAAAAAGCTGAACTGCAGAATTTTATTTGGGAGCAAAATGGTGTGCCATCTCACTGGCATAACTCATCACGTGATTGGTTAAACAATGTTGTGCCCGACTGCTGGATTAGCTGCAATCCACTGGATGACAGAGCTTGTTTTATATAACATTCATGTTCACACAGGTTCTGACCCCATGCCTTTGGGGGTTCATAAAGGATGATGTTTATATGTCTCCACCATCAGCTGATCTACCCAACTTCAGAAGCAGCATTGTTGCAACAATTGCTATCGACACAGAGATCAAGGTTTTGGAAGAACTCGCCTGTCTACTCGATGTGTGACGATGGTGCTGACATTGAACACTTTTAAGAAAAACTGTTGTAGTTGCTCTTTAACTTGATGTATTATTTATAATTTAAGTTAAATAATAAATGTTACAAAGCCTTAAAATCCGTATATTCATTTTGAAAAGCCCTGTATTACAGCTTCTGTAGGGATAGTGAAGACAAGATTGGATTGATTACAGCAGATACAGAGGCATTCGCACAGTCATTCTTCCAACACTCCGTACTTCAATAGAATTAGAAGAAGTGCTAATAGCTGGTGCAGTACCCTCTGCGACACACTTCAGAGTCATTTGCAGAGTATGGGTTTAGATGTAAAAGTAGATGTACAGATAGGAATGCCATACGGACACTGGCACCATTGAGTTTGTAGAGTTCATGATGATGATGGTGTGGAGGAGTGGATTGGAAGTTGATTCTTGTTATAATGAACTAACAAACCCGGCAATATTTTACAATTACTAAATTTGTTTGAAAACTAGATATACTTCCTAGTTTCCTTCCCCCCCCCCCCCTCCTCCCTCTCTCTCTCTCTCTCTCTCTCTCTCTCTCTCTGTCATTGCCCTCTTCCCCCTCCCCCCCCCCCCTAAAAAAAAAAATCCCCTTTTTCCCCCTCCCACTGACCTTGAAATTTGCTTATTGTTATTATAAACAAAGCTTTAATTGTAAAATTAAAATGAATGGATGAAGTGGTTTGGGGCCACTGGTATACAGGGTATGAGAGACATCTTCAGCTGCTGGATCTATAAGGATAGTAGCTCCAATGATAATATTTCAAATAGTTTTAATCTGCAAAGGCATAGGATTGCAAAGTTTCAGATGATTCAGATTGCATAGTAGTAGTCTAATCATTAACCAGTATAAGCCATTAATAGAATTTCCCTGTATTCTGTTAAAATCGACTACGAGGAAGAAAACAAAAAAGCATGTTGTTGTGTATAGAATTTTTGCTCAAAATTATATACAAGGTACAAGAATATATATGGGAGAAACAATTTCTGTAATGGTTTAAATGACCAGTAATCATAGTTAAAACTGACGGTAAGAAAGATAACAAAATCTAACCTTTTCAAAGCATAGCATTTTCTTTCTGGTAGTGAGTTTGAATGGAGAAGCTGTACATTTTTGCTTAAAAAAACCTAGCCAATGTCTATCCAAATGTATATTAGAGTAAAGTGTAAAAATTTGAAGTATTGGTCAAAAATTTTTCGAGATTTTTGGTAACAAATGTTAAACAATGTCTTTGTCTTCACAATTCTGTACAAATTAATTGAGACAAGCTTATATTTTACAAGGAATTGTTAAACTCTTGGTAGACTACTGTTGTCTCTTGATAGGGAACAACAATTGTAGGTTCCTTACAGTTCAGTGGAGTGCTTGTATGAGCATCAACAGCTGGAAAACTTTGGGTTTGTGTTAAAAGGAACATTTCACCCCACAAGCCTGCAAAAATAGTTACTCTTCATGAACACACAACTGTGACTATGGGGCATTGCCTCTGTTGTTGGTATGGGGAAGATCTTGTGTTTCAAGACTGAATTAGGACATTTAGTGAGACTGCCTCATTCATTGTCTCCAAAGAGAAAAGACAGATGTATATGAAAACCAAAAATCACCACTATAACTGAGAAAACTGTACTTAGAAGCAGTAGAATTCACCCTCACAAGACAATTAAGGACCTTCAGAAAGATGTCTTGGCTACTGGGATTGAAATTGGCTCTTCAACAGAACAGCACAGCATAGGCTTCTTGATTGTGAGTGGAAGGCATGAAAGACAGTAAAGAAGCAGTTGTTAACACCTGCCATGAAGAGAAAAAAAAAAAATGGTTGGCGTGGGCCAAAATTCGTAAATCTTGGATCTCAAATAACTGGAAACGTGTAATTTTCAGTGATGAGTCGCCTTTTATTTCTCAAGGGTTCAGAGCAAGTGTTGTCAGTTGAAGCACCCATGAGGCAGTCAGGGGTGAGCATCCTGAACAGTCTGCAAAATATGCTTCCAAAAAATGTTGTGGAGATTCCTCACTGCAAGTGACCCTGGGACACTAACAAGTTGATGGATGATGAATTCAGCCAAATACATGGAAATTCTTAGGTGCAGGATTGTGTCATTCCTACAGACCTATGCACATAGTGGAGGAGCATTTCAACATGATCTGGTCCTATGTCACATTTCTAAAGCAGTCAAGACATTCATGGAAGAAAAGAGTAATAATGTACTTCAATGGCCTGGTAATTCACCAGACTTAAATCCCATTGAGAATTTGTGGAGTTTTGTGAAGAGATGTCTTAGTTAAATGGACTGTTGATAAAAGAATGTATGTTAGTGTGTAAATGTGGCAAAAATGTGGTTTCATGATGACACGGCTATGAAACATTTATTCTGACCTGGTCGAATCTATGCCACAACCTGTTCAGAAGCTAATTAAAGCAAGAGGAGGACACATTAGTTTGACATTCAGTTAGCCACTTAGTGTATTATACGTACAGTAATACATGTGCACAGTTAAAGGTTAATCGTCTTGTACCAATGAATTTGCACACTACTGCAAATTTATACCTTACTTTGCTGATTGCAGTTTGTAAGAAAATAATTTAAATTAATGACTATTCTTCTTTTGAAAAAACTTTTCAGATCTGTCTTATATTCTCCTTATTATAACGAATTTGTACGTTACTTTACTGTTTGCAATTTTTGAGAAAATCGTGTGAATCAAATTAATTACTTTCCTTCTTTTTTTAATGCTTTCACAACTCTGTTGTCCATTAACTTCCTGATTTCGTGACTGACATGCTTTATGTTCTCATTGCAGTGTAAGATCTGAAGTTGCCCAAAAATTATTGCTGCAACTATATCTGCGCATTCCAAGTGTTATACATTACTTCAAGGATGATGAACGGGAACCATTTCTTGAAAATGCTTCTGTGTCAGGTGAGTAAAAGCATGTTTCTTAATTTTTTTTACTGTATAAATCGGATGGATTGTATCATTCAAGCAGTTTGCATTGGCTTGCACACATTACTTTATCCAAAGAGCTGGTAATGGGTTTTTGTTTCTTGTAATTCTCATAGTAAAGATAACAACAGCATCCGATAATTCGATGAACACTTCTTATAACTTTAACGGATTTGTTATGGTTCGTAGACCCCATCATGAAGAAGAACTTTCAGGGATGTGGAATGAAGCAAGGTCTGCATTAACACAAAAAAAGCAAATTGTGGGAACTTAATCTGTACATTGTATTGACAATAAATTAACAGTATACCGCTTAATATTATTTGTGATAGTGCCAGCTAAATGTAACCTAGGAAATTAGGGTGGAAGTTGATACTTGAGGGGAAAAAAGCTGCTATTTCCTCAGTTATATTAACTCCATGAACAGCATTTGTTAGAAATTTATTTTCTACACGGGTAGAGTGCTCGACTCTGGCCCTAGAGGTTCCGGTAGGAGCAAGGACTTTTCCTAGTTCCAGTCCCTCCAAGGTGGCCCTACATACACTCATCTTGCTGTCAGATTAAGAATCAAGGCTCTTTCCTGGGTGTAAAAGGCAACAAGGGTAATGGGCTTGCCCCTTCCTTCTCCCACCCAAACATCCAGTGCTGTGGCAGACAGAAGGCTCTATTCTGCCTGTAGTCAGACCAGAAGATGATTTGTGGGGCAAGTGCCACAGACTTTTTTTTCCAGATACTATTTGTGCTTACAGAAGTTAAATTTAACATCGTGAAAGTAGCAGGAAAGTCTTGATACTTTCACAGTTATATTATGTAGCTGGTAGCTGCTGTTTGTCTGCTACTGCTAACATAATATTTAATTGACCACTTTAATATGTGGTGAAGCATAACTGTACCTATGCTAAAAGAATAGAAGCCTGTTTACGGTGAACATTACTGGTTGGCTGATGTGAATTTTCAGTTCATGAATGTAGGTAACCAATTAGTTTGTATAGTGAGTGGTTACTAAAATAAAATTGTAATTTTGTTTTGACTCTGAAGGGAATCTCAATTTCTTACTGTGTCTAATGGTACCATTTTGAAGTGCTGTACACCTGATTTTGAAAGTCTTCTCTTATGCTACACAAGGAATGAATCTGAGTCTTTATGCAAATATTTTTGTCTTGTATTGTGCTGAATCACATTGAGTGTCAGTAAAGCATGGCTGTTTTCAGTGTTGTAGACGTATTACTTACTTTCATTCAATCCCACAAATTTTTGGACTGTATAAACCCTTCTTGTAGAACTTGTAGAATAAAGAAAAGCTCAAAGATTCAAGAAGTGATCTATATCATAAGTGCATAACGTTAATTGTTAATGAACCATGTTTGTGTAACTGATAAGTATCAGAAGAAAGAGCAGTACTATCTTTTGTGTTTACTAGTTAGCAATACAGATTTATTTCTCAATACATTTTTTTAATAATATTCTCTTGAGCTTCCAGCCGCTTCAAGTTGTTTAAAATCCATGAGCTTCTGGGCGAGTACTCCTCGGCCACTGTCAAAAGGTGACTGTTTTTTGGTTGCTACTGCTGCTGTCATTACATAGTCCACTGATTCTGTGACATTGTTGGTGCCTGCTTCAATGCCATATGACATAATGTTTTCATTGGACATCCTTTCAACCTTCCAGTGGCCAGATCCCAGGCTGTGCTTATCTGTAGACCTCCATAATTATTGAGGGTGTTGTCACAAATTTTTCAGTGGAAGAGAGTTTCATTAAGAATCTCTTCCTTTGGGCACATCGACCAGTGACATGGTATGTCCTTCCACAGGTTCATAAGAACAACACACCTCTACATGCCATTGTGAGCACCATTGTTTTGCCGACTTACTGACTCCTGAAATGTGTGGCCATTTTCCTTAGTCAGCACATTGGTCACTGTGTGCACCACATCAAAAATACGACTGACTTCATCAATTGAATTAAATGCCTGCCTCTTGGAGAAAGAGATATTATAGTCAGTTTTGATGTGGTGTCATTATTCATGTGCATTCCATCAAGGATTCCACAGACCTGCTCTCCCAGTTATTTGATGACACTATTGTGGATTAATTTAAGCATATTCTGATGTCATATTTTTTATATGATGGAGAATATTTTAATCGGACAGACTGTGTCGCATATTATTGAGCAGCTCTGTGTAGAACATGAGAGATGCTTTCGCCTTCGGTCTGAGAAATCAGCAATGGCAAAGTGTGCTTTAGAAAATGGATTTTGTATTGGATTGAAAGAGACACTCATTATTATGTGGATTAGTAGTTTCTGGGATAGCATAATTAAATAAGCAATAGAGATAAAAATTTGTGTCCTTGATAAAGATGGTGGCCTACAGCTAAGTACTGCTTGGGACCCGGCCGTCCGAAGTTTTAAGTGGACACACAATGAAAGCATTACCTCATATGGCATAGGAGTGGGCACCAGTGAAATCGCAGTAGGCAGTGTGGCTACATAAAGACAGTAGCAGCAAACAAAAAACAGTCACCACTTGACAATGGCTGAGGAACAATTGGCCAAAAGCTCAGGATTTTAAACAACTTGATGCAGCTGGAAGCCCAAGAAAATTTTATCAGTACATATTGCCGCGAAACCATACATTCATAGATAGATGCTTTTTAGCCTAAATTCCATTGTCTCCTCTTATGAGTGGGTAAGAATTTCTTTCTGCTGGTATATTAGTTACAAAACATTTTTTTCTGGATTTCTTGATATTAGGATGTAACCAAATATTTATCTATAACAGGGTAAATCCCCTGTCTATAGTTGTGCTCAGCTGATTGCAAAGTTTTAATGGCACACTGCAGCTCGTCATGATTTGTCGTCAGTTCTGAGCTGCTCTGAAATATGTCCTGTGCGACATTTTCACTGCTCCATTCCGAGTTTCTATTCCTTTCTCTGTAGATTCCATTGGAGCTGTTTTCTGCATGAATTGTGTTTCTCACTTGCTTAATATTTGTCAATTCTTTGCATGTATACTATAAATTGGCAGGAAACAGGTGTTCAGATTGCTTTGGGTGTGAAATGTTATTGTTTAGGTTAATGCATTCTGCTTTAAAGTTCATTATTCAGATCTAGATTTGTGCATTTTTATGGTACATTGGCTGAGACATTAAATTTTGGACATGCAGCTGTAGAAACTACATTTCTTAAACTGCTGTTTCGGCCAAATATTTTTTAGCCACCTTCTAAGTGAGCCTACAAATTGAAGCTAGATCAGTTCCTTAAACCCTTTCTTTGATCAACTTGCAAAGATGTTGGTACAGTGCAGTGCTTATTGATGTATTGATATCGCAGCCTGGATCGAGTGTCTATCCAATGATTCAGTTCATATCAAGTTCTTTGCTGCTGAAGAACATCTTTGGCCCTTGTGTAGTCTATGGTTGCACGTGTAGTGACAAAAGTGATGTAGCAGTTTGTTGGCTCACTCAGATGGTGACGGAAATGTGTAAGGCTTGAATAACCATTTGAAGAAATGGAGTTTCTGCAGCTGCATGCTGCAGGATGTAGTGGATCGAGGCTAGATTTGTGTTGATGTATTGAAGCCTAGTGCCACTTAAACTTACATGTACGTTGTGAAGTACTTAGTATAAGAGATCATTCACCATTCTGTCACACTGAAAGTTGCAGATCATAATAATGTTAAAATATTTAACACTTGATATTTGAATAATTTTTTGAATGGAAAAAAAAGCATGGTTCACAGTTAGTAATAAAATTAACATCCATTGTACAGAACCAAAGAAATAAATCTAAATTTAATAGCTAATTCTGTTTTAAAAATTTAATTTCTAAACCAATCATAAGAACTGAAAGAAGTTATACAGGTGTCTTGACTCCCGATAAACAATGATTAGTAAAATTATGATTCTGTGCTCTATAGTGGTGTACATGTAAGAAGGTGAATGGTAGAGGGATATGCATTAGCAAAAAGTATTATACACTATGACAATACAGCCAATAGCATCATTCTGCGTATTTGTATACAGTGTGCACTTTGGGGCATTCATTGAACATTATTGTTGATTGTTGTATTAGTCCAGGTATGATGAGAGTACTTGGTCACTGTAGTTTTCAACATGGGTGGCATAAAGCAAATACAACGAGGATTATGCCAAAAAGCAACAGTGAGAGTTTTACCTGCATATAAATTTGTTTAGAGGAGACAGGAATATTGCCAGTTGCAAGGGTGGGAAACAGCTGGAGCATGAAGCGTGGGACGGAGATAAAGGGCACATTTATGATGCAACAAACTATTCTCCATCCCACTTTGTGCAGAATGCATAACACAGCCGCCTTCTTACTTGTACGCAACTATAATACAGTGACATTTTTACCTCTGCAATGTCCTGTAGTCTTCATAGTTCCCAGTTTCATGGCAACATTTACAATTTGTGTCTATTTCATTGGTGTGTGTTTCATAGAATTCATGATCATGCTTTTTCAAACATGATGTTTATTTTCAGACTGGACTAGCAGCACTCTGGATTCAATGTCGCACACAGTACTGACTGCTCTGACAGCTTCCCATCAAGGCAAAGACTGGGCGCGACGTTCCCAGGAATATGAGCTCTCTGCTCGTAAGATGGCGTCTGTGCACCCTGTCTTAGTCCTCAGGTTTGTACAAATTGTTGTGTATGCTAGATGTCAATAGATATGAAATCAAGGAACAACTGTAAAACATGCAGGTACACAAAGTACACCTAATTAGATATAATAGAAAATATTTTTATTAAATGAAACAGTTGGCAAAGAACTTTGAGGTGTTATTGGCATCTTCTTGTTTTTCTCTGTAAGAAAACATTTGCCGTTACATACTAAAATCGTAGAAACAGAAGATTGGTCAGCTTTGAAAGAAGCCCTTTCCACGTTGTGGGTGTGAATTTATTCACACCATTTCATCTACTAGATGCAAAATCTGTTTTCTTTGTACCCTCCTCCAATGGTCTTATAGATTTATACCAACTATTCTTGCCTCGTTTAGGTCCATTACATTTCATTAGGGCCTTATGTTACCAGTAGGACTAGCAATGTGCTTTTTGAATAATGTCCAAACTCGGTTACTATTTGTATGTGTTATCACCATGGTCCCACTACTTATGCCTTTCAACACCGAGTCTGGTAACCGCGTGCTGTTTAGTACGTATCTGGGTGCATTATTATTATTCTATTGATGGGATTCTGGAAACATCACATCTATTACCGTTCGGGAAACAGTGTAATTTGTAACCGAACATTTCACAATTAGCGGTGTCGGGATGAATCGTGCAGAAGAATATCTGTCAGAGGTGCAACAGCGTGCAGGATTGATGGCGTGATTATACTGTGTGTGCTGCACGAGCATGGGCTGCATCCCTATCATTATGCTTTCACTCAATACCTGCATCCTGCAGATCGCCATCAGCAGATGCAATTCTGTGCATGGTTCCAACAACAACAACAACAGAAAGCCAACAATGACTTCGTGCACAACATAATGTGATCGGATGAAACAGCATTCATTTGTGATGGTGTCTTCAGTATGCACAGTGCTCACCATTGGTGTGAAGTTAACCCACATATCACCTGTAACTGTGGATATGAAGTTCGCTTTTGTATCAATGTGTGGGGCGGAATATCAGGTGACAGGTGCCTAGGCCCCTACATGTTGACTGACCGATTGATGGCACAAAGGTATCGTGCATTCCTGTCAAACTATCTGCCTGATGTGCTGAAAGATGTTCCAACATGATGGTGCACCTCCACACTCTGGAATTAATGTGTGGCTGTATTTGGACAGAAAATTTGCAGGGAAATGGCTTGGATGTGGAGGTCCATTTGTATGGCCACCGCCTTCACCTGACCTAAATCCCCTGGATTTCTTCTAGTGGGTACACCTGAAGGAGCATGTGTGCTCTACTGCACCGACAAATGTGGAAGAATTGGTAGCCTGTATTCATGCTGCTCTCGTTACTGTGGACTCAAGGGGTCCAGAGCTGTACGATCCATTGTGTTGCACAATGTTTGAATGTGCAGGGAGGTCACTTCGAGCATCTGCTGTTCCGAGGCGAATGTATTCATACGGTCATTAATATGGACATTATTATAGCCTCTGGTCGCTAATGTGTGACATCTGAGTGCGCTCATATTACACGTAGTGTAAACAGCAAGTAGATGTTGTGTTATTGTACTGAGCTGTCCTCTTTAGCATCTAGAAATTGATATTGTTTTTGTAGTTATTCTATCCTATGACAGGTCATTTGTTTCAACTGTCTGTTTCTTATTGTCTAATCATGCATTTGTTATGTTCAGCGTTACAAAATATAAATTTAGGATATATGTGACCTAAGAGATGGTGTATATTACAGTATGAAATTTGTACAGAAACCAGATGGCAATTATAAGAGTCGAGGGACATGAAAGGGAAGCAGTGGTTGGGAAGGGAGTGAGACAGGGTTGTAGCCTCTCCCCGATGTTGTTCAATGTGTATATTGAGCAAGCAGTAAAGGAAACAAAAGAAAAATTTGGAGTAGGTATTAAAATCCATGGAGAAGAAATAAAAACTTTGAGGTTCACCGATGACATTGTAATTCTGTCAGAGACAGCAAAGGACTTGGAAGAGCAGTTGATCGGAATGGACAGTGTCTTGAAAGGAGGATGTAAGATGAATATCAACAAAAGCAAAATGAGGATAATGGAATGTAGTCAAATTAAGTCAGGTGATGCTGAGGGTATTAGATTAGGAAATGAGACACTTAAAGTAGTAAAGGAGTTTTGCTATTTGGGGAGCAAAATAACTGATGATGGTCGAAGTAGAGAGGATATAAAATGTAGACTGGCAATGGCAAGGAAAGCATTTCTGAAGAAGAGAAATTTGTTAACATCGAGTATAGATTTAAGTGTCAGGAAGTCGTTTCTGAAAGTACATGTATGGAGTGTAGCCATGTACGGAAGTGAAACATGGACAATAACTAGTTTGTACAAGAAGAGAATAGAAGCTTTCGAAATGTGGTGCTACAGAAGAATGCTGAAGATTAGATGGGTAGATCACTTAACTAATGAGGAGGTACTGAATAGGATTGGGGAGAAGAGGAGTTTGTAGCACAACTTGACTAGAAGAAGGGATCGGTTGGTAGGACATATTCTGAGGCATCAAGGGATCACCAATTTAGTATTGGAGGGCAGCGTGGAGGGTAAAAATTGTAGAGGGAGACCAAGAGATGAATACACTCAGCAGATTCAGAGGGAGGTAGGCTGCAGTACGTACTGGGAGATGAAGAAGCTTGCACAGGATAGAGTAGTGTGGAGAGCTGCATCAAACCAGTCTCAGAATTGAAGACCACAACAACAACAACAGCAACAACAACAGTATGAAATGTCAGAATGAAATTAGCAAATAAAAATAGTGTGTCCCAACACAGGATCGAACTCTTGACCTCCTGCATGCTAACCCAAAACTCTGTCCATTTCACCAATTGTACAGCATGACTAATACGTGCTGACAGAGGTAGTTATTTATCTGACCTCCCATAACAATAGAAATAATCATCCTTGGAAGGTGATATTCATCTGGTCTCCTGTAAAAACACAAATAATATAATGACAAGAAGATTTGTAATTTGAAATTAATATTGTTAGCCTAATAACTATGAAGACCTTTTACAGAAAAATGAAATAAAATCAAGAGTTGCAACACTGTAGGAAAAGACAGATTGCTACTTACTGTAAAGAAGACACGTTAAGTTCCAGACAGGCACAATTAAGTAGCAAACTGTCTTTTCCTAAATTGATATTCCTACCTGGAGTTTCCATTGTTTGAAAATGAAGAGAAGTCTATGTATAGCTTTAGTATTTTGTCCACATGCTGTTGGTATCAAGAACAGCATGGATCCTTCTAGTCATAGAATTGATAAGTTTATGGAAAAAATCCTCTTCGATGGCAGTTCTCTACTGTTAAGAATGAATCAAATCCCATAGAGCACTCACAGTTTCCAGAGGAGGGTCTGGTCAATTGTCTCATAGTCTTCTTAAGTTGAGTCCTTACAAACTCTTTGGGATTGAAATGTGGCAACTTTGGAGACCACGGAAGGCATTGAATAATATTTTCCCTTCATTAAAACCAGCTCTGAATCCTAGTGCTAGTGTTTGAGGGATGATTATCATGTCAGCAAATGAGATGTGCTTCGGTGTACTAAAGTTGAGCTCCGGGGATGACCACATTTTCAAGGAAATGTTCATAGGGTGTTGAATTGAATTTGCCTTGGATACTTCCTAAATTTTCTGCACCCATGTAAGACATCCAGCCCAAACTTTCACACGTATGCGCCCGCTTCTAACATGTGTGGCCACAAAGTGTGCATCATGTTGTTGCCCTTCTGTGCAGTAAACAACAGCAGGACCTATGCTCTTAGACTCAATTGTGCGCTCATCAGAGAAAATGACTTTCCTCCAATTGACATTTTCCCAGGACTCACACATGCTAGATTATCCACGGCTTGTTCATCAGACAACGGTTCTTTGATAAGAACATGATGGGACGCGATTCTATTGTCCTTTAATCTTCTTAGAGCAGTTCTCGATGAGCCCAGGAAATTTGAAGCTCTCCTTAGCTCCTGGACGAGAGACAATGAGCATTGCTAGTCTACATTTTGTATCCTCTCTACTTCGGCCATCAGCAGTTATTTTGCTTCCCAAATAGCAAACCTCATTTACTACTTTAAGTGACTTGTTTCCTAATCTGATTCCCTCAGCATAATGTGATTTAATTTGGGTACTTTTCGTTATCCTCGTTTTGCTTTTGTGGTTGATCATCTTGTATCCTCCTTTCAAGACACTGTCCATTCCGTTCAACTCCTCTTCCAGGTCCTTTGATGTCAACGGCAAACCTTAAAGTTTTTATTTCTTCTCCATGGATTTTAATTCCTACTCCAAATTTTGTTACTTTTGATGCTGGGCAGTAATTAAGTACCCCAGTGGTTACTTTTCCTGTCTCCCTTCTAACAACATTCCATATTGATTTGATTTTATTGCCCGAGTTGTTAATTTCATCTCTGACATGTATATTTTGTGATTTTTGACAACTTTTCCCTGTATGTTACAAAAATTTTTTTTTTTTTTGTAGTGTAGAGTTACTTATGGGTCTTTACTAATTCTTGCTGCCTGACAAAGCTTTTTTTTTTTTCTTTTTTTCTGAAGACACTTTAATACCCGTAGTAGTCCAAGGTATCTTGGAAAACTGTTTGGTGTTACATTTAGTAATTTTTTTGGACAACAATATTAAAAAAGGGATATAAATTTATCAAGAAATATGTTGCATTTATCATTAGTATTTGGATCATTGTATACATCTCCCCAATTAACATTTCTTAAACTTTCTATATTTGTAGACTTAGAGAAAGCTTTTGACAATGTTAACTGGAATACTCTCTTTCAAATTCTGAAGGTGGCAGGGGTAAAATACAGGGAGCGAAAGGCTATTTACAATTTGTACAGAAACCAGATGGCAGTTATAAGAGTCGAGGGGCATGAAAGGGAAGCAGTGGTTGGGAAAGGAGTGAGACAGGGTTGTAGCCTCTCCCCGATGTTATTCAATCTGTATATTGAGCAAGCAGTAAAGGAAACAAAAGAAAAATTCGGAGTAGGTATTAAAATTCATGGAGAAGAAGTAAAAACTTTGAGGTTCGCCGATGACATTGTCATTCTGTCAGAGACAGCAAAGGACTTGGAAGAGCAGTTGAACGGAATGGACAGTGTCTTGAAAGGAGGATATAAGATTAACATCAACAAAAGCAAAACGAGGATAATGGAATGTAGTCAAATTAAATCGGGTGATGCTGAGGGAATTAGATTAGGAAAAGAGACACTTAAAGTAGTAAAGGAGTTTTGCTATTTAGGGAGTAAAATAACTGATGATGGTCGAAGTAGAGAGGATATAAAATGTAGACTGGCAATGGCAAGGAAATCGTTTCTGAAGAAGAGAAATTTGTTAACGTCGAGTATAGATTTAAGTGTCAGGAAGTCGTTTCTGAAAGTATTTGTATGGAGTGTAGCCATGTATGGAAGTGAAACATGGACGATAACTAGTTTGGACAAGAAGAGAATAGAAGCTTTCGAAATGTGGTGCTACAGAAGAATGCTGAAGATAAGGTGGGTAGATCATGTAACTAATGAGGAGGTATTGAATAGGGTTGGGGAGAAGAGAAGTTTGTGGCACAACTTGACTAGAAGAAGGGATCGGTTGGTAGGACATGTTTTGAGGCATCAAGGGATCACAAATTTAGCATTGGAGGGCAGCGTGGAGGGTAAAAATCGTAGAGGGAGACCAAGAGATGAATACACTAAGCAGATTCAGAAGGATGTAGGTTGCAGTAGGTACTGGGAGATGAAGAAGCTTGCACAGGATAGAGTAGCATGGAGAGCTGCATCAAACCAGTCTCAGGACTGAAGACCACAACAACAACAGCAACAAACTTTCAATGAAGTGCTCGACAGATACCAGGTTGAGCAACCTTACACCTTTACATAATGATTTCTGAACTGTACACCCTGCCACGTTTTGTAAGTTAATCAATTGTGCATTGTGGTCAGATAATCCAAGTATCACAGGGAAAGCATGTGTTAGTTTTACATCCTCTTGGTGCACAAATACGTTATCTATTAGAATGCTACTGCCTTGAGCTAGACGGCTAAGGGAAGTTGATCACTGATCCTAAGTTATATGTCATAATGCTTGTAGGTCACTTTTCCTATCAGACTTGCTTAGGAAGTTTACATTGAAATCACTACAGATTATGAAACTTCCTGGCAAATTAAAACTGTGTGCCGGACTGAGACCTGAACTCGGGACCTTTGCCTTTCGCGGGCAAGTGCTCTACCGACTGAGCTACCCCAGCACGACTCACGCCCCGTCCTCACAGCTTTACTTCTGCCAGTACCTCGTCTCCTACCTTCCAAACTTTACAGAAGCTCTCCTGCGAACCTTGCAGAACTAGCACTCCTGAAAGAAAGGATATTGCGGGGACATGGCTTAGCCACAGCCACAGCAAGGTTCGCAGGAGAGCTTCTGTAAAGTTTGGAAGGTAGGAGACGAGGTACTGGCAGAAGTAAAGCTGTGAGGACGGGGCATGAGTCGGGTAGCTCAGTCGGTAGAGCACTTGCCCGCGAAAGGCAAAGGTCCTGAGTTCGAGTCTCGGTCCGGCCCACAGTTTTAATCTGCCAGGAAGTTACACATCAGCACACACTCTGTTGCAGAGTGAAAATCTCATTCTGCACTACAGATTAGTTTAGTAACTTCTTCTTTCTGTCTGACAGACAGCATAACAGGGAGTCAAACTTTTTTATGAATAACTCCAAATCTCCTAATGGGGACATGTACACTGTTGTTAATATCAACAATACATTATCTAGCTGTAGTTCACAGGCACAAACTTCAAACACTTTCCATCCCCACAGTTACATGGTGTTGAGACAAAGTATATGAATCTCATTCTTACTTTTGAGAATGTCTGAACACACTATCAGCTCATATACTTTATTTTTTATTCCCCTGATATTTTGATGAAGTGAATTGATACTACCCTTAGCTTGTTCCCATTTTCTGTGCGTGAAGTTTCTGTTGTTCTATTTTTCTTGATTGTTGTCTGTCCGGACTTCGGCTTTAACCTAAAAAACGGTCTACAGGGTCCCAGTAACCGCAGGGATCATCCCTTGTGTGACTGTAGCCTCCCCCTTGCAGTATCTTCTAATAGAGAAGCTAATTTAGCTTCCCCCTTCCTGTTTAGGTGCAGACCATGTATAGTGTATCCCCACCTAC
The DNA here is from genome assembly GCF_021461395.2 of Schistocerca americana. NCBI lineage: Eukaryota > Metazoa > Arthropoda > Insecta > Orthoptera > Acrididae > Schistocerca > Schistocerca americana. The sequence goes on along the minus strand of NC_060119.1, from coordinate 1,214,133,953 downwards.
CAATAGCATCAATTGGAACAGCACTTACGTGAAATTTTGCCAGTGTTTGGAGCATCCTGATCAGCTCAGTGTTAACAAGCCTTACGGCAGTGTTTACTCAGGGCTGATCATGGCGCTGACAGACCTCGACAAACCCCACATTTGTGTGGCCAGTTTCTGCTCCTGTTTTACCCAGGTAACTCTTAATACTGTATCTTGGATTCATAGCCAGGCTGTTTCCTGCTACTCCAACTATAATTACATGATCTTTCTTCTCAAAGTCCCTGCGTAGCTGACCCAAGTGTTTTCTGTCACCTGGCTAAGGCTAGCATTTGGTTCACAGAACTTGTGACCTGTTACCCTGCACCTATTTTATCCTGAAGCTGCTGGCCTAAGGACCTCCCTTGACTGCAACCTAGAAGCAGGATTCTTCTTATCCTATTCTTATTTGATCCTGACCTGTCTTTTTTTCTTTAAGCTAATATTCTGCTTCGACCTTCATTCTCAACAATGTAAACACCAAGCTGAAGCTCCACAGACCACTAGAGATGTGAACACTGGCACTTCTGAGCTTGGGCACGCACAATGCTCTTTTCTTGGACTCTAAATTATTTGGGCTGGACCTCACATTTTGCATGGAGTAATCATTCTAATTCAGCACAAATCAGAGTCCGTGTGATCAAATTTCAGTTTTTCATATCATTCTTCAGTCCCCAGTGATTACTGTAAGATGGTATCTGTGCAAACAGTTTTCGTGGCTTAGTTCCTCCACACCTGGCAAACACAAAACTGTGGTTCGTAGTCTGTCATGATCTTGTCATCAGCAGTATACCAAACTCAAAAAGGAAACTGTTTTTGTGCCGACTATTTGAGAAAAGACAATGCCAAAGTGTGTGTTACAAATAAAGGCATAACATCTTTTTGTGTCCGTAACTGCAATTATTGTAACAGTAAAATTGCACAATGAGTCTTCTGTTTTTCAAAATATTTTAATTATGTTTTCTGTGAAGTGAGCACTCCCCCTGCCCCCCTCCCTCTGCCCTTTTCCACGGTCAGATGGTGGCGTTGGCATGTGACATTACTTTAGTTAGGCAGCACATGGACTAGGTGTTTATATTATCCCATGGAAAAAAGCAACATGAATGTGCCAAATGAAGTCGCCACACAGAGAGATTAAACTAGAGGTGTTGATCAATAATGGTTGCTGTTTTGGGATAATGTTACTTTTAAATGCAATCAGAAATAATTGCATGCTATTTGATTTTCTTAAATACCTACGTGGATAGCGAAGCGCATTTCACCACTTCCAGGATACGGGGAAGTGGGTCTGTCCCAGATCGGAACTGCCTTGTGGATTAATAATGAGAACTGGTGAGCCAGCCTGCTCTGATGATGTTTTTAGGCGGTTTCTCACGCCCACTTTGGTAAATACTGGGCAGATACTATGTCCCACCTCAAATGCACCTTATGCAAACGTGTCAAAAACATCCTCACACTCGAACATAAGATTTAATCTAGATGCAAACAGATGGAGTCCACTAATTCTGTCCCAGGCGGAGTGGTGATACCAGGAAGGGGACATCTGGCCACCAACTACCACTAACATTTTTCACAACCTTTATAACAATGCTTACCCCATCAAGAAGTAGGAAAAGGTGAAGAAGAAGAAGAAGAAGTGATTTTCCATTTCGTGTAAATACTTTAGGAGTAAAGCAGATCACTCGCCGAATAGTAGAAGCTTTGAGATGCCAATAGTCCCACAAAAAGGAATGAAAATTTGGTAGCTTTGGTTTGAATCCTTTAATGGGCACTGTCAAGTTACTACCCTTGAATAGATTCGAAAACAGTAATTTCAGTGATTTAATACTAATTTTAAAAAAGGGTTAGGGTCACCGGATGGTGGTTGCGTGTACTGTCATCCGCAGTACATATGGCTCAGTGAGGTAACACAGGCAGTGCTTTGTACTGAGTTCAGCATGAAGCGTAGACTTTGAGCATGAAGCTTAGACTGCAATATATAAGGGAAATTAACCACCATCAAAAACTTTTCAATGTTCATGAGCCCTGCATCCAACTGGTGTAGGCCGCACAATTATGTCATTGTTGATAAACAAATTACCAAATCATTCTTTGCATAGCTTGTGTGAAAATCCTGCAATATACAAATAAATTACCAGTCCAGGTGTCTCAGGGAGGTATAATGTAAGAAGCAACGAAAAGTAATGACTGAACATGGAAAGTGTTTTGTTATTAATGTCCAGTAACAGTGTGCTGTTGACACCACTGCTCCAACTGTGATCCTCTGAAAACACTTAGTACAAATTAAAAATTACACAAAAGTGACATGGTTTTTACTAGAAATAAAAGGAAGAATAACTTCATATTATATCAAGAAAACCTGACCATTATTTACATTATAATCTTTACAATGAGAACAGCAGAATAGCACCTTACAAGAGTGAGATAGTGCAAGACAAAACTCTGAAAAGATAACAAAACTTCCGAAGTACAAAAATATGTGATGAACAAAATTAGTCCAGCGATTACATATGAGGTTTTAGGAGTCGATACACTCACATAATTGTGAAATTTAAATTAAAGGCACCGGTGCATAATTTACAGAGTTATTTCACAAACAGTTCATACATACAAAATAGGATGAAAAAAAAGGAAAGATGCAGCTCCTCCCTTCACACACACACACACACACACACACACACACACACACACGAGAGGGACACAGTGGGAAGGGAGGGCCGCTGGTGGCTTGCAGGAAGGCAGAAAGTGCACAGGCTAGGAATGCGACACACAGGCACTGGAGGCAGTGAGTTCAAGCAGTGCGCACTGATGATAACTTAGAGGTGTGGATTGGGAGGGGGTGAGAGGACAGAGAAAGGGCAGACTGTTGGACAGATGGTGTGAGTGAATAATGCGTTGCAAGGATAACTCCCATCTGTGTAGTTAAAAAAAACTGGTGCTAGAGAGAAGGATGCAGATGGCATGGGTTGTGGGGCAGCCATTGAACTTGAGCACGTTGTGCATAACACCATATTCAGCCACTGTGTGGTCGACTCTGTGGCCACAGTCTGACAATGACTGTTCATTCTGGTGGACAGCTTATTGGAGTTCTTATAAAAAAAAAGTACTGTGCAGAAATTGCAGCAGAGCTAGTATATGACACAGTTCCTTTCACAGGTGCACTAGTGGCTCTGCCTCTGATGGGATAGGAAAATCAGTGACATGGCTGGAGTGGGATGTACTAGAGGGGAGTATCGGGCAGGTCTTTTTGACCGGGGTCTTCTGCAGGTTATAACCTTTGTGGCAAGGGAGCTGGTCCAGGACATTGTATAGGTAGAGGGTGGCTGGAGGATTAACACTTTAGGAGGGATGGTAAGAGTTGTGAGTAGGATGTCCCTCATTTCTGGACATGATGACAGTCAGAGTCCTGGAGAATGGCACAGTTCAGTTACTCTAGTTTGGAGTGATATTGGGTGATGATTCTTGGTGGTGGTGGTGGGATGATTAGGAGTCTCTGAGGATATGATGCAGGAAATCTGTTTGCAGACTAGGTTTGGTGTAGTGCCTGTGTGAAGGCTTTTGAGAGACCTTTGGCATACTGGGCAAGGGAATTCTCATCACTGCAGGTATGCTATGCACAGGTGGCTAGGCTAATTGGGAGCATTTTTTTAAAGTGGATGACAGCTGTCAAAATGCAGATATTGTTGGTGGGTAGTGGACTTGATATGGACAGAGGTTGAATGGAACCATCAGAGGTGGAGGTCAAAATTCAGAAGGGTGACACGTTGGACTGAGGAGGATCACGTGAATTGGGTGGCAGAGAAAGTGTTGAGTTTGTGGAGAAATGAGTATAGGGTGTCATGGCCCTGGTTCCAGGTCATAAAGATATCTTCATGAACTGGAACCAGACAGTGGGTTTGGGAGGCTAGGAAATTAACCTGTAGATGACCCATAAACATGTTGGTGTAGGATGGTGCCATTTGCTTCCCCCTGGCTGTCCCGCAGATTTGTGTGTTATATCTTCCACTCGATGGAAAGGTAGTTGTGAGAACATAGTGGTTGAGGTGTATAAGGAATAAGGTGGTGGGTTTGGAATCAGAAGGACGTTCGGAGAACTACTGTTCAATAAAAGAAAGAGCATGAGATGATGTTGATGTGTGGGGAGGTGACATCAACAGTAACCAGTAGGGATTCAGGTTGTAATGTGATGGGGATAGTAGTGTCAGCAAAGGAAGTGACTGTCTTTTATATGTGGCTAGGCTATAGGTAGTTGGTTGGAGGGCTTGGTCAACAAAAGCAAAGATTCTTTCAGTGGGAGCATAGTAAGCAGCTACATTAGGGGTTCCAGAATTATTGGGTTTATGAATTTTGGGGAGCATGCAGAACAAGGATGTCAAACCTGTAGCTCGCAGGGAAGCCTGCGGCCCTTAATGGTTATTTGTGCAGCCTGTCCTTTCAATATAATAGTATGTAAATATCGTATCACCTTACGCGTAGGTGCACGAAACCCAACTACCTATGGATATTTTGGTACACAACTACCACATGATAGACTAAAAGAGTGTAGGAGATATCATTTGGGTGTTTCACAGGTGCCTCCCTTCAGAGGGTGCTGCAGTCAGGCTCTTTGTTCTCTTTGATCTATATGAATTGGGTGGCAGAGAAAGTGTTGAGTTTGTGGAGAAATGAGTATAGGGTGTCATGGCCCTGGTTCCAGGTCATAAAGATATCTTCATGAACTGGAACCAGACAGTGGGTTTGGGAGGCTAGGAAATTAACCTGTAGATGACCCATAAACATGTTGGTGTAGGATGGTGCCATTTGCTTCCCCCTGGCTGTCCCGCAGATTTGTGTGTTATATCTTCCACTCGATGGAAAGGTAGTTGTGAGAACATAGTGGTTGAGGTGTATAAGGAATAAGGTGGTGGGTTTGGAATCAGAAGGACGTTCGGAGAACTACTGTTCAATAAAAGAAAGAGCATGAGATGATGTTGATGTGTGGGGAGGTGACATCAACAGTAACCAGTAGGGATTCAGGTTGTAATGTGATGGGGATAGTAGTGTCAGCAAAGGAAGTGACTGTCTTTTATATGTGGCTAGGCTATAGGTAGTTGGTTGGAGGGCTTGGTCAACAAAAGCAAAGATTCTTTCAGTGGGAGCATAGTAAGCAGCTACATTAGGGGTTCCAGAATTATTGGGTTTATGAATTTTGGGGAGCATGCAGAACAAGGATGTCAAACCTGTAGCTCGCAGGGAAGCCTGCGGCCCTTAATGGTTATTTGTGCAGCCTGTCCTTTCAATATAATAGTATGTAAATATCGTATCACCTTACGCGTAGGTGCACGAAACCCAACTACCTATGGATATTTTGGTACACAACTACCACATGATAGACTAAAAGAGTGTAGGAGATATCATTTGGGTGTTTCACAGGTGCCTCCCTTCAGAGGGTGCTGCAGTCAGGCTCTTTGTTCTCTTTGATCTATATGATAGATAATAGAACTGGTACCTAATCAAATGCAAATGTGAGGAATTGAGATGCAGTGCAATTCAGATTTGAAGGAAAAAATTTAGTGAAGTTGGTGTACCTGAATTTTATAAATATTTGCCAGGTTGGAAAATACTCAAAAATTGGCTTGTGAAACTGTAACCCTGTACAGAAGTACTTGCCAATGTTGTTGTTGTTGTGGTCTTCAGTCCTGAGACTGGTTTGATGCAGCTCTCCATGCTACTCTATCCTGTGCAAGCTTCTTCATCTCCCAGTACCTACTGCAACCTACATCCTTCTGAATCTGCTTAGTGTATTCATCTCTTGGTCTCCCTCTACGATTTTTACCCTCCATGCTGCCCTCCAATGCTAAATTTGTGATCCCTTGGTGCCTCAAAACATGTCCTACCAACCGATCCCTTCTTCTAGTCAAGTTGTGCCACAAACTTCTCTTCTCCCCAACCCTATTCAATACCTCCTCATTAGTTACATGATCTACCCACCTTATCTTCAGCATTCTTCTGTAGCACCACATTTCGACAGCTTCTATTCTCTTCTTGTCCAAACTAGTTATCGTCCATGTTTCACTTCCATACATGGCTACACTCCATACAAATACTTTCAGAAACGACTTCCTGACACTTAAATCTATACTCAATGTTAACAAATTTCTCTTCTTCAGAAACGATTTCCTTGCCATTGCCAGTCTACATTTTATATCCTCTCTACTTCGACCATCATCAGTTATTTTACTCCCTAAATAGCAAACCTCCTTTACTACTTTAAGTGTCTCATTTCCTAATCTAATTCCCTCAGCATCACCTGATTTAATTTGACTACATTCCATTATCCTCGTTTTGCTTTTGTTGATGTTAATCTTATATCCTCCTTTCAAGACACTGTCCATTCCGTTCAACTGCTCTTCCAAGTCCTTTGCTGTCTCTGACAGAATTACAATGTCATCGGCGAACCTCAAAGTTTTTACTCCTTCTCCATGGATTTTAATACCTACTCCGAATTTTTCTTTTGTTTCCTTTACTGCTTGCTCAATATACAGATTGAATAACATCGGGGAGAGGCTACAACCCTGTCTCACTCCTTTCCCAACCACTGCTTCCCTTTCATGCCCCTCGACTCTTATAACTGCCATCTGGTTTCTGTACAAATTGTAAATAGCCTTTTGCTCCCTGTATTTTACCCATGCCACCTTCAGAATTTGATAGAGAGTATTCCAGTTAACGTTGTCAAAAGCTTTCTCTTAAGTCTACAAATGCTAGAAACGTAGGTTTGCCTTTTCTTAATCTTTCTTCTAAGATAAGTCGTAAGGTTAGTATTGCCTCACGTGTTCCAATATTTCTACGGAATCCAAACTGATCTTCCCCGAGGTCGGCTTCTACCAGTTTTTCCATTCGTCTGTAAAGAATTCGCGTTAGTATTTTGCAGCTGTGACTTATTAAACTGATAGTTCGGTAATTTTCAAATCTGTCAACACCTGCTTTCTTTGGGATTGGAATTATTATATTCTTCTTGAAGTCTGAGGGTATTTCGCCTGTCTCATACATCTTGCTCACCAGATGGTAGAGTTTTGTCATGACTGGCTCTCCCAAGGCCATCAGTAGTTCTAATGGAATGTTGTCTACTCCCGGGGACTTATTTCGACTCAGGTCTTTCAGTGCTCAGTCAAACTCTTCACGCAGTATCTTATCTCCCATTTCGTCTTCATCTACATCCTCTTCCATTTCCATAATATTGTCCTCAAGTGCATTGCCCTTGTATAAACCCTCTATATACTCCTTTCACCTTTCTGCCTTCCCTTCTTTGCTTAGAACTGGGTTGCCATCTGAGCTCTTGATATTCATACAAGTGGTTCTCTTCTCTCCAAAGGTCTCTTTAATTTTCCTATAGGCAGTATCTATCTTACCCCTAGTGAGACAAGCCTCTACATCCTTACATTTGTCCTCTAGCCATCCCTGCTTAGCCATTTTGCACTTCCTGTCGATCTCATTTTTGAGACGTTTGTATTCCTTTTTGCCTGTTTCACTTACTGCATTTTTATATTTTCTCCTTTCATCAATTAAATTCAATATTTTTTCTGTTACCCAAGGATTTCTATTAGCCCTCGTCTTTTTACCTACTTGATCCTCTGCTGCCTTCACTACTTCATCCCTCAGAGCTACCCATTCTTCTTCTACTGTATTTCTTTCCCCCATTCCTGTCAATTGTTCCCTTACGCTCTCCCTGAAACTCTGTACAACCTCTGGTTTTTTTCAGTTTATCCAGGTCCCATCTCCTTAAATTCCCGCCTTTTTGCAGTTTCTTCAGTTTCAATCTGCAGTTCATAACCAATAGATTGTGGTCAGAATCCACATCTGCCCCTGGAAATGTCTTACAATTTAAAACCTGGTTCCTAAATCTCTGTCTTACCATTATGTAATCTATCTGATACCTTTTAGTATCTCCAGGATTCTTCCAGGTATACAACCTTCTTTCATGATTCTTGAACCAAGTGTTAGCTATGATTAAGTTATGCTCTGTGCAAAATTCTACAAGGCGGCTTCCTCTTTCATTTCTTCCCCCCAATCCATATTCACCTACTATGTTTCCTTCTCTCCCTTTTCCTACTGACTAATTCCAGTCACCCATGACTATTAAATTTTTGTCTCCCTTCACTACCTGAATAATTTCTTTTATCTCGTCATACATTTCATCAATTTCTTCATCATCTGCAGAGCTAGTTGGCATATAAACTTGTACTACTGTAGTAGGCATGGGCTTTGTGTCTATCTTGGCCACAATAATGCGTTCACTATGCTGTTTGTAGTAGCTTACCCACATTCCTATTTACCTATTCATTATTAAACGTACTCCTGCATTACCCCTATTTGATTTTGTATTTATAACCCTGTAATCACCTGACCAAAAGTCTTGTTCCTCCTGCTACCGAACTTCACTAATTCCCACTATATCTAACCTATCCATTTCCCTTTTTAAATTTTCTAACCTACCTGCCTGATTAAGGGATCTGACATTCCATGCTCCGATCCGTAGAATGCCAGTTTTCTTTCTCCTGATAACGACGTCCTCTTGAGTAGTCCCCGCCAATGTAAGCAGCTATTTGCAATTATGAAAGGAAGTCATCTCCTGTCAGACCTAAAAATTTTAAAGTAATTATTGTGAATAAGTTTTATTTCAAAATAGCAAAGATAGTAACAGAACAAAGATGTCAGATGTTACGAAGAAAACATATATGTTGTTGTTGTCGTCGTCTTGTTCTTTATATTATATTTTTCCAGGTAAATATGTGTTTCTATGAAAACTGAATTGGAAGTTCTTTTAGGCCACCCAAGCTTAAACCTTGTTTATTTGGCCCATGTTAGTTTTTAAGTTTGACACTTTTAATGTAAAGCAGTTGTCTGCAGGACAGATGATTAAATCAGGGGCTACATTCTGCTAGATCTTTCCCCTCCCATTTTTATGTTTCTTGCTTGATTAGATCTTTTATTGTGCTTCAAACTATGGGAGTCATCTTATTTCTGCTGCCCTTTATATATCCAGTGTTGTTCAGATGTGGCAAGATTAAACAACCATGCTTTGTTTGGTACTCTGATATAAGTGGCAGAGTATAAAACAAAAAGACTATCAGTTGGAACAGAAATTGCTGATTAAAACTTAATTTTTAAATTGTTTTTTCTCTTTCTTTCCAGACAATTGCCAATGCTTGCAGCTGCACTGTGTGGACGTGTCCATCTTGAGTTTCCAGTTTTCCGTTCTCGAAATCATCTCAACTTGTTCACTCAGGTTTTAGGTTTACTGGAGCTTCTGCAGCCACACCTTTTCAAGCCTGAGCATGCCCGTGGACTGGAAGATATATTAATGTCGTACTTTGCCCTCTTTAAGGTATACTTTTATATTTATGAATCTTTTTATACTTTATTCAGTGGGTGGTATAATTTTGGAAATGGATATTTATTGTAAGAAAAGAAGAACAAAGTAGTGCCATACTCTGTTGCCTGATTATCTTGTTCTTGCATACAAGATCTTATAAAGTGTAACCTTAGCTTTATGTTCCCAGAGTTAATGTCTTCACAGGTTTACAAAATCCTTTATTGATCCTTCAAGCCTTCCATGTGAACAATGGTAATTGCACCTGCCTTTTGCATTTTCATGATATAAATGTGTTGCTATTTTCTCTTGATCCATTTGCATACAATGAGCCGTACAGCCGCCATAGCAGTGCCATGCATTGTGGTACAATGGTGTGTACAGCTTTACAGCACTGTAGATGTAACATGTGGCTCATCTACTTTCTGTAATAGGTCTGCAGCCATATCATTAGATGGCACTAATTGTATGTTTGTGAAACTGAGACATTAATTTGAGCTTAAATACATTTAGTCTGTGTTTTGTGAGCTCAACAAATGACAATATGCCTGACCCATACAATGCAGAAGCTGTGAGAATTTGGCATTTTTTTTTTTTTGGAAGAAAGTGATTCTAATGTTTAGAGTACGGTGCTGCAAAGTATGACACTGCAAGTTATAAATCATAGAGTGATGAAAACAGTAGCATTTGGATGACAGAGAAACTGGAAATATGCTACAAAGCATCCTGAGTGAAATGTGCCAATGCGACACCAAAGCACCATCCATAAGTAATTCATTGGACTGGGACAATGTAGCTACTCATATTAAAACTAGTAATTGCATTGTGACATCTGAATAGATGCAGTCATTCTGTGGTTGATGCACTGAAGACCCACTTTTCTCTGTGTGTCCTCATGCTGCAGACATGAAAACCTTATGTTCAAGACTTCTGGTCAAAAAGAAAAATGATACTCCAATTTGTGCTGAAGCAGTGCCACCGAGAAGATTCAGGGCTCTCTCTTAGTTTCTGCACTTCATTATTGATTCACCAAAAACACAGCATGATAAAACATTTGACAAATTTGACGGAGCATACATTTCTGACACTGATGAAAGCCTGGTGAAGTTAAACACAGACTTTCATGTTGTTGTTGTTGTGGTCTTCAGTCCTGAGACTGGTTTGATGCAGCTCTCCATGCTACTCTATCCTGTGCAAGCTTTTTCATCTCCCAGTACCTACTGCAACCTACATCCTTCTGAATCTGCTTAGTGTATTCATCTCTTGGTCTCCCTCTACGTTTTTTACCCTCCACGCTGCCCTCCAATACTAAATTGGTGATCCCTTGATGCCTCAGAACATGTCCTACCAACCGATCCCTTCTTCTGGTCAAGTTGTGCCACACACTTCTCTTCTCCCCAATCCTATTCAATACTTCCTCATTAGTTATGTGATCTACCCATCTAATCTTCAGCATTCTTCTGTAGCACCACATTTCGAAAGCTTCTATTCTCTTCTTGTCCAAACTATTTATCGTCCATGTTTCACTTCCATACATGGCTACACTCCATACGAATACTTTCAGAAATGACTTCCTGACACTTAAATCAATACTGGATGTTAACAAATTTCTCTTCTTCAGAAATGCTTTCCTTGCCATTGCCAGCCTACATTTTATATCCTCTCTACTTCGACCATCATCAGTTATTTTGCTCCCCAAATAGCAAAACTCCTTTACTACTTTAAGTGCCTCATTTCCTAATCTAATTCCCTCAGCATCACCCGACTTAATTAGACTACATTCCATTACCCTTGTTTTGCTTTTGTTGATGTTCATCTTATATCCTCCTTTCAAGACACTGTCCATTCCGTTCAACTGCTCTTCCAAGTCCTTTGCTGTCTCTGACAGAATTACAATGTCATCGGCGAACCTCAAAGTTTTTATTTCTTCTCCATGAATTTTAATACCTACTCCGAATTTTTCTTTTGTTTCCTTTACTGCTTGCTCAATATACACATTGAACAACATCGGGGAGAGGCTACAACCCTCTCTTACTCCCTTCCCAACCACTGCTTCCCTTTCATGTCCCTCGACCCTTATAACTGCCATCTGGTTTCTGTACAAATTGTAAATAGCCTTTCGCTCCCTGTATTTTACCCCTGCCACCTTTAGAATTTGAAAGAGAGTATTCCAGTCAACATTGTCAAAAGCTTTCTCTAAGTCTACAAATGCTAGAAACGTAGGTTTGCCTTTCCTTAATCTTTCTTCTAAGATAAGTCGTAAGGTCAGTATTGCTTCACGTGTTCCAGTGTTTCTACGGAATCCAAACTGATCTTCCCCGAGGTTGGCTTCTACTAGTTTTTCCATTCGTCTGTAAAGAATTCGTGTTAGTATTTTGCAGCTGTGACTTATTAAGCTGATAATTCGGTAATTTTCACATCTGTCAACACCTGCTTTCTTTGGGATTGGAATTATTATATTCTTCTTGAAGTCTGAGGGTATTTTGCCTGTTTCATACATCTTGCTCACCAGATGGTAGAGTTTTGTCAGGACTGGCTCTCCCACGGCCGTCAGTAGTTCCAATGGAATATTGTCTACTCCGGGGGCCTTGTTTCGACTCAGGTCTTTCAGTGCTCTGTCAAACTCTTCACGCAGTATCATATCTCCCATTTCATCTTCATCTACATCCTCTTCCATTTCCATAATATTGTCCTCAAGTACATTGCCTGTGTATAGACCCTCTATATACTCCTTCCACCTTTCTGCTTTCCCTTCTTTGCTTAGAACTGGGTTTCCATCTGAACTCTTGATATTCATACAAGTCGTTCTCTTATCTCCAAAGGTCTCTTTAATTTTCCTGTAGGCGGTATCTATCTTACCCCTAGTGAGATAGGCCTCTACATCCTTACATTTGTCCTCTAGCCATCCCTGCTTAGCCATTTTGCACTTCCTGTCGATCTCATTTTTGAGACGTTTGTATTGAGGAGGAGGAATTTGAAGATGACATGCAAAAGCAGCTAAATGGAGGAAATCAGATTATAATAGGGGACCTCAATGCACATGTTGGCACAGACAGGAAAGGATTCGAGGAGATAATGGGACCAGAGGGCTGGGGGAACCGAAATAGAGAAGGAAAATTGTTGCTGGAATTCTGCAAGAGGAATGGGCTGGCGATCGCAAATTCCTGGTACAAGAAGAGGAGTAGTCACAAAATAACTTGGTACAGTGGGGACTGGTCCCAAACTTCAGTAGTAGACTATGTACTAGTGGATAGGCAGATGATGAGCAGCCTCACAGATGTTAAGGTCATACCATCTGAGGCCTTAGAAAGTGACCATCGGCTGTTGGTAGCCACCCTGAGAGAGAAAAAAGATAGGAGGGCAACAGATATACTGGAGAAAAGGTTGAAGACATGGATGCTGAAAGAGGATGAACGGAGGACCCAGTACCAGACACTGATCAGGAAGAAGCTGCCAAAGGAAGATCAGAGAACAGTGGAAGAAGAATGGGGCGATTTTAAGAGGGCTCTAGTTGAGGCAGCTGAGACTGTGTGCAGAAGAACTAGCACAAAGAGGAGAAGTAGGGAAACCCCATGGTGGAACAACATATGTAAAGAGGCAGTACTTCGAAAGAACAAAGCCTTCAGAGAATGGTTCCAGACCCGAACAGAGGAAGCTAGGGTAAAATATAAGGAAAGCAAGAAAGCGGCACAGACCATAGTAAGGGCGGAGAAGAAGAAGTGGATGGAAAAATGGACAAGAATGTTAGAAGAGGACAGTGAAGGGAACAAAAAAGTACTTTACACCATGGTAAGAAATAAGAGGAACGACAGAAGCGAGTGCCTGAGGATCATGGATAATAATGGAAGAGTTGTGGAGGAAATGCATGAGCTCAAAAAGATTTGGAAGGAGTACTTTGAAGATCTGTTGAATGCCGCCAAGCGGGTAACTAACAGCGATGGAGAGCCTAAGGCAGCAGATGATTATAATAGTGGGGAAATTGATGATCTAACTTGGAATGAAGTGGAAGAAGCCATAAAGAGGATGAAAGGGGGCAAGGCACCAGGTTGGGACGAAGTAACAGTGGATATGATACGAGCAGCTGGAGAAGTAGGAACCCAGTGGCTATACAGAGTGCTGAGGGTGGTGTGGAAGGAGAACAGAATTCCTGAGGATTGGAAGAAAGGAATTATAGTCCCGATCTTCAAGAAAGGGGATAAAAGGAGATGTGAGAACTACAGAGGAATCACCAAAAATCTATGAAAAGATGCTGGAGAAGAGAATAAGAAGCAGTATTGAAAGTAGACTGCAAGAGGAGCAGTACGGTTTCAGACCGGGAAGATCAACAACGGACCTCATATTTGCGGTAAGGCAACTGCAGGAAAGGCACTATGAGTACGGGAAGGACTTAATCATGGCCTTTTTGGATATTGAGAAGGCGTATGACAGTATCTGTAGGGACAAGCTCTGGGATGTGCTGAACGCAAAAGGGATAGATGAAGAGATAACACGAAAAGTCAGAAAAATGTATGAGGGAAGTGAGAGTTGTGTGAAAGTGGGGAGGGAACGTACTGCATGGTTCAAGCTGGAAAATGGGCTGCGACAGGGAAGTGCACTTTCGCCTTTATTGTTTATTATTGTTATGGATGAAATCCTACAGCAAGTATCAGATGCAATTGGAGATCATAAAATGAAAGCAGTGCTCTTTGCCGATGACCTGATGTTATGGGGAAATTGCGTGAAGGAGGTGCAAGAGCAGTTAGATGCATGGGAGGCAACAGCAGCACAATATGGAATGCATTTCTCTGCAAAGAAAAGTGAAATAATCGTCACAACAAGGAAGAAGAATAGGCCAAATGTGGATATAACTTGTGGAGGGGAAAAACTACAAGTAGTAGAGAACTTCAAGTACCTGGGAAGCGTGATTGAAAGTAAGGGGGGAAACGCAATGGAAATAAATGAAAGGTGCAGAAAAGCAGGGCAGTTCTACAAATGCATTAGGGGGCTTATTTGGAGCAAGGAGGTGCCACAGAAATCCAAGGGAATTATATACCGAACCTACTTTGTCCCCATATTGACATACGGAAGTGAGACATGGGTAATGCACAAAAGCGACAAAAGTAGAATACAGGCTAGTGAAATGAAGTTCCAGAGGAGCAGGTTGAGTGTAACAAGACGAGACAGATTGCGAAATGTGTATGTGAGAGGAAGACTAAAGGAGGAACCAGTACAGGACAGGATAGAAAAATCAAGACTGCAGTGGTATGGACACATGAAGAGAATGGATGAGGGAAGAATTCCAAAGAGGATGTTTGATCTGCAACTGGAGGGGAAGAGGCCCAGAGGAAGACCAAGAGATAGATGGGTGAAGGGAGTAAAGGAATGTGTGATGAGAAGAGGAGAGAACTGGACGAAGGTGGAAGAGGGGGAATGGTGGAAAGACAGAACACGATGGAGAGGCTTGTGTTCCCAACAGACCCAGCCAGTGGCTGGAAACTGTCCAAGATGATGATGATGATGTATTCCTTTTTGCCTGTTTCACTTACTGCATTTTTATATTTTCTCCTTTCATCAATTAAATTCAATATTTCTTCTGTTACCCAAGGATTTCTACTAGCCCTCGTCTTTTTACCTACTTGATCCTCTGCTGCCTTCACTACTTCATCCCTCAAAGCTACCCATTCTTCTTCTACTGTATTTATTTCCCCCATTCCTGTCAATTGCTCCCTTATGCTCTCCCTGAATCTCTGTACAACCTCTGGTTCTTTTAGTTTATCCAGGTCCCATCTCCTTAAATTCCCACCTTTTTGCAGTTTCTTCAGTTTTAATCTACAGGTCATAACCAATAGATTGTGGTCAGAGTCCACATCTGCCCCTGGAAATGTCTTACAATTTAAAACCTGGTTCCTAAATCTCTGTCTTACCATTATATAATCTATCTGATACCTTTTAGTATCTCCAGGGTTCTTCCATGTATACAACCTTCTTTCATGATTCTTAAACCAAGTGTTAGTTATGATTATGTTGTGCTCTGTGCAAAATTCTACCAGGCGGCTTCCTCTTTCATTTCTGTCCCCCAATCCATATTCACCTACTATGTTTCCTTCTCTCCCTTTTCCTACACTCGAATTCCAGTCACCCATGACTATTAAATTTTCGTCTCCCTTCACAATCTGAATAATTTCTTTTATTTCATCATACATTTCTTCAATTTCTTTGTCATCTGCAGAGCTAGTTGGCATATAAACTTGTACTACTGTAGTAGGTGTGGGCTTCGTATCTATCTTGGCCACAATAATGCGTTCACTATGCTGTTTGTAGTAGCTTACCCGCATTCCTATTTTCCTATTCATTATTAAACCTACTCCTGCATTACCCCTATTTGATTTTGTGTTTATAACCCTGTAGTCACCTGACCAGAAGTCTTGTTCCTCCTGCCACCGAACTTCACTAATTCCCACTATATCTAACTTCAACCTATCCATTTCCCTTTTTAAATTTTCTAACCTAGCTGCCCGATTAAGGGATCTGACATTCGACGCTCCGATCCGTAGAACGCCAGTTTTCTTTCTCCTGATAACGACATCCTCTTGAGTAGTCCCCGCTCGGAGATCCGAATGGGGGACTATTTTACCTCCGGAATATTTTACCCAAGAGGACGCCATCATCATGTAATCATACAGTAAAGCTGCATGCCCTCGGGAAAAATTACGGCTGTAGTTTCCCCTTGCTTTCAGCCGTTTGCAGTACCAGCACAGCAAGGCCATTTTGGTTATTGTTACAAGGCCAGATCAGTCAATCATCCAGACTGTTGCCCTTGCAACTACTGAAAAGGCTGCTGCCCCTCTTCAGGAACCACACGTTTGTCTGGCCTCTCAACAGATACCCCTCCGTTGTGGTTGCACCTACGGTACGGCTATCTGTATCGCTGAGGCACGCAAGCCTCCCCACCAACGGCAAGGTCCATGGTTCAGTATAATGCTTCAGAGCCAGATTTGGCATAAAGATACATAAACTGTGCTCTTCAAAGAACGAGTATTGCTACAATCAGAAAATATGTACTGGTGAAGAGGATAAAAGTGGTGATATGGCTGTTAAATTTCCAGCAAGTGAAAAGGTGGTGCAAGACTTTGTTTGGGGGGTGGAGAACTATTTACCTCGAAACTTATGCAGCTCTCTCAACTTGTTCAGAAAACTGTTAGACAGGAGAACTCATGCTGTCAGAACTGAAGACCAATAAGAAAAAATATGTCACCCATGTCCAGTGGAATGAGCCAGATGATGGAGGAACTAACATTCACATCATTGAACACTATTATTGAAGTGAAATGGGATGATAAGAAAAATGTTCAGCTCTTATCAACACTTCAGGACAGACCAGAGTATGTGGAGGTACATCAACATGGAAAAACAAAGCAAAAATCTAATTGTTTTATTGACTACGGCCAAGGAATGGGTTGAGGTGCTTAAACAACCAGCATCTGTCCACATATCCACTTATGAGAAGACATGTCAAGGGGTATAAGAAGATAGAAACATATCTCCTTGGCATAACATTGCTGAATGCAAGTGTAATGTAACACACTCTGAATCAAGCACTCAAGAGGATGATTTCAACAAAGTTGTGGCTCAGTGTGGCTGAGCAACTCTTGAAGAATGTAACTCTCCCTGTCTACACTTGTAAAGGACGACCAAGCGAAGCAGCCCACTAAGGCTTCAAGCCAGAAGATGGGGACATTGTCCAGTGAAAATAATGCTGGTTCGGAAGAAAATTGCTCTCTCTAGAAGGTACAAAGTTTGCTATGATTGAGGGCATCATGGGGAAACCTGTTTTGAATGTAACATGAGTAAAGTTGCCCTCCGTGTGGACAAACATTTCACAGTACACACTATGTGTGAATATTTATGAATAATCAGAAACAGGTTCATGGTGTGCTATAAACAGTGGAACTGTGTGTGAATGATAGTGTTAAAAGTCCCCAGAACAAGTGTACTTTTTAAGTTTCGTAAATAACTGTCTATGTTTGCAAAAAAATGATAGGGTAAACTTAATTATATTCTTATGACATCTGTTCCATAAAACCATGTGCAAATGGGTTAATGAAACATTGTTCTTGAAAAAAAAAATGGATAATTGACATAAAATGATACCTTAAGGAATTGGCTTTGAAGTTTTAACTTTCTTGCCCCTGTACTCACTATTTCTAAAGTGATAGAAGCCTTTTCAAAATTGGAGTAGTTC
Organism: Schistocerca americana; assembly: GCF_021461395.2. Lineage (NCBI taxonomy): Eukaryota > Metazoa > Arthropoda > Insecta > Orthoptera > Acrididae > Schistocerca > Schistocerca americana. Next base: position 1,214,116,365 of record NC_060119.1, on the reverse strand, counting down.
ATGCTGCTAGTGCTTGGACTCCCAACACTGCCAACCTAACTATAACTGTGTTATATGTGGTGGTGTTCATGTTGGGTTGGGCTAAGGTTTGGTATTAATCCAAATGTATGGAAAGTTGACATCAGTAAACAAGAGCTGTGATAGCTTTGCTTCCAGATAATGTACAAACTAGTTTCGATCTGCTGCAGATGTGGCACCTCTTACAGAACATGTATGAACTATATATGAATTCCAGAATGAATTTTTCAATCCGCAATGAAATGTGTGCTGATATGAAACTTCCTGCCAGATTAATATGTAAAATAAGCGAAAGGTAAACCAGTCACCTATAATCGACTAGTATGTGTTGCATAGACCCATATTACAGAAAAAGTATTCACATTAGCTTTTACGTTACTGCTCTTTTTCTTTGAGTGTCTGTGTGAGTTTTGCTAGAAAAAGGGTAAGAGCACAAAAGCCAGTATAGATACTGTTTTCTGTTATGTGTCTCTTTTTTAAGTGTCATGTGTCAGTCCGCTATGGGTGAGTGGTTACCTTTCACTTATTTTATGTCTGTTCCATCCAAGAATTTCTATTACTGTTATTCCTCATGGATTAAAACTGAGTGCTGGACTGGAACTTGAACTGGGCAATTGCTCCATGAGTGAGCTACCACAGCATGACTTGCAATCCTTCCTCACAACCTTACTTCCACCACCATCATCATTCTGATATCTTTTTATGCCCTTAACTGGACATTAAGATAGGAAATGTAACAGTAAAGATCATTTGAAATTCTGTAAGAACATTGTACAAATTTAATTGCTATTAAGTATTCAACTTTGTCTGTGGCCTTCATGTCATTATCATGAGGTGGCAGGTGAACAGTAGCATCACTTTAATGCAGTATGTACAATATGGACAGGTGAAACCTGTGTACTGAAGTGCTGAAAATGTGGGAGAGATACTGTGAAAACAGTGTCACTCATCCATAGAATTTTCCACAGTGGAACAAGTGTATTCATCTAAAAATTTGTGGGTCAGAGATCAGTATCTATTTTTTGTGTTATGCACTGACCAGAACAAATCTTTCAGAATATGACTACGATATTATTATGATCTAAAGAATAAAACGATGTATTATCTAATGAAGCAGGAGGTGAACATTTAAGAGCAGTAGTTAGAACGAAGGAAATTTTGTTCAAAGGTTAAATATTCCTAGTGTTGTTTTCATTGTGCCTTTCTGCAGCTTAACGCCTGTATGTGAGGGATAGTAGTCTAGCCTTTCCATATTGCTGTTATTCCATACTGGAAAATGAGAATTAATCTTTGCACAGGATAGAGTAGCATGGAGAGCTGCATCAAACCAGTCTCAGGACTGAACACAACAACAACAACAACAACAACAACAACAACAACAATTAAATATGGTGAATTCTAGGTCATAAGTTATGCCATGTTTTTTACCTTTGTTAGTAATATTATTTGTGAAACTTCTAGCACCTAATTTATTTTATCTATTTATTTTTTCAGTACCATGGCCACATGAAAGACTTGGTTGCACTTCTGAATAGATTTGTGGCACTGCTTCAAAATTTCATCTCCCATGATGCTCATCGTGCCCTGAAGTATTTGCAGAAGCATGTCAGCACACTCATGTGAGTATGTGTACACACAAACAGCTGACAAAAAATTTGTAACTTGCTTGTCAGGGATGGATGAAAATTGCTTAAGATAAGCAAACACGTAACAATAGCAGGTCAGATATTTTGTTGTGTTGCAAATTAGCATTTATCAGTACTCAACAGTTTTCATTTCTAAGTGTTACTTGTCTACAGTGGCTCTTTACAAATAAGAATTACATGCAGTGATTAGATGATTCTCTACATCAAAGTTTAAAACAGAGAGGAAATTTCTGTGCAACAAGAAATTGTCTCTGAGGGATCATGGAAATGAGCTGATAGATTTAAACATGGGACTTCTCTCATGGACACTCTGAGAGTGTGAATGAGGTAGCACACCGAGAAGGTCTCAATTGCAATGATTACATGTGGTTTTAATTCCAGTTTCACTATCCTGTTTTAGCTTGTCTACTTCCTATGATGATCAGAAATGCTTCAAACGAATGTTGACGTTGGGGTTGTTTAAAGTTAGGGCTAAGTTTACTAATGATGCTATTGTAAATAAGATATTACATTCTGTACCAGAAGAAAATTAGCATAATTTATTTAATGCTAACTGGGACATAGTAACATCCATCAGCGGTTGATATTAACCCATTTCTCTCTCTCTCTCTCTCTCTCTCTCTCTCTCTCTGGAGAGACATGCTTAATAGCAAGGCACTAGACTTGCATTGCAGAGGATACTAGTTAAAGTCACCATCCAGTAGTCCAGATTTAGGTTTTCTGTGCTTTTCCTAAATTGCTTCAGGCAAATGCCAGGATGGTTTCTTTGAAGGGGCACAGCTGATTTCCTCTTCCCCATCATTTCACAATCTGAGCTTGAACTCCATTTCTAACGACATCGTCATTGACAGGACATTAAGCCTCAATTTTCCTTCCTTTTTTGACTTTCATTTCTTCATTTGACCACTGTTAAAATCTAATCTGCTTATCTTGGTATAAATGAAAGATACTTACCTTTTTATCCTCCATCCATTTCCCTATCTTCAATTTTTTATGTACATGTCTGTGAAAGCTCTTGTGTATTTACCACTTATGTATTTACCTCTTTTATTTTTAGAGACCTACAGCTGTCACACAACAATCTGAGCAGCCTGCGCTCGCTGATTTCTAGTATAGGCCGCCCACGATCTGGAGATGATGATTGTGGCGAAATAGTTTTAGCTGTTGGTGCACCACCTCCACCTGCAGAAGCAACACCTAACTGGGGACCACTTCTGGCTACACTCCGCAAACTTCAAGGAGAAGGTAGGTACATTCTTGGCCCAGATTGTTGTTTATATTAGCTGTACATTCAGACAAATAATGTAGAAAATATCATTATGTGGTATAATGAGCTTCAATGACAAAACTGATGTTTTTCCAGGGTTTCTCTATGATTGTTTTCTATTTACTTTAGTCCAGTATTATTCCAGAAACAACCTGTATTACCTAAACTTTGTTATAACACCAAAACAATTGACTTTTGACAGTCTCAAATTTCGTTTGGTGCAGTCCCCAATAACCAGTCCTTCCTTCCCATCCCGTCCAGTAAGTCTGCCCTAATGTGTGGTTCTGGGCGACTATTCTGAAATCTGCCCCTTTTTTCTAGACCTCTCCAGTCCTTTTCCTTCGCCCCTCTTCCTTTTCCTTCAACCCTTCTACATGGAGGAGGAGCCACTGTCTCTGAAAGCTTGCCTAATTATAACCTTCTTTGATGTGTTTGTTATGCTGCCACTTGATGACTAAGTTGTTCTTAGATTTATTTGTTCCACAAGTGTGATTTGACCTTGTGTACCATTTTCAAGTGATAGCTCAATATGAAATGTGTCAGTATGTAGTGACCACCATAAAGAGGGCCGCATATACATATCTGACTTCATCAGTATAAAAATAAAAAGATTCCTCGTCATCAACATCATGATTACTCATGTACAGATGAAGTAAATATCTAAATACCATTGGAATGTCAAGGATCGATTTCTATTCACACACACACACACACACACACACACACACACACACACATTTGTGAATAAAAATGATCATTGTATTTGGAGATAATGTACCTGAAACCAATTTTAAAGTATTCAGATCTCTTTGGTTTATCTTTTGTTTGTGATTATGACAATATTTGATTACAACAATAAATATAAAAAGACTGTATAACTGTCCTTACTGAAATGTATATTTATGTTTCACATTTGTTCAGTCTTATCTTTTGTAGCCAACAGTAAATAAGATTTATTTTTTCAGTTACAATAATTTGGTATTATTTTGTCAGTAAGAAAAATTACGTTTATGTTTTAGATGTGATGCAAGCCCTTCAGGACTTGGATCACTTGTCAGCTCGCAAACCAGCTCTTTTGGACACATTTGGAGATGCAGTAGCAGCTCTCTTGCTGTCTCCATCATCAGGAGTTAGATCTCTGGCACATGTATTGCTAACACGACAATTGCGGCACTCCCCACAGCAATCGACTTGCGCCAGTCTCCTTCCTGCATACTTCCGTTGCCTCGACAGCCCTCAGCCAGAGATTGTTGTATCTGCACTTGATCATTTGCCAGAGGTAGTCCTTTGTGCACAAGGTTAGTGTATTAATTATTTATAATCTTGTACATTTCTCTTGCTGATTCTTCCAAAAGTAGTCTGTTCTTTTGAAAGGGTATAGAAATGTCAGTGTTACTATTGAATTACGCCGCATGTATATTCAAAAAGCCAATTTAAAATTCTTTCTTGGTAAAGCTACTAGAAATTGTTAGTAAATCTGAGCAAAATGCTTGCAGAAGTTCAGCAGGAAACATGGAAGCAAACCATCTGTGAAACAACGGAAAAGAAAGATGATACTATAAAAGTGGAAGAATAAGAGAGGTATTTGTAGTGATGGCACTGTTTTGAAAAATAACAGGAATGTTTTACATGCTATACTTGCCTTTTTTGATGCAGTTAGTAGCATATTCGAAGCAGTAAGATGGCTGTTCATAAAGTAACTTCCATTTTTTTAATGTTAATGGCATTACAAAATTTTGTTTACAATACTGTGAAATTACTCACTTGCAAATGCACTTTGAATCAAGCCACTTCATATACATGAAAAGACAATATGTGCTAGATGCCAAATCAGGGATGTAGGGAGGGTGATCCAGTACTACCCATTTGAAGTTGCACAGTTTTGTAAAAGTATTTGTGCTGATACAGATGGCCATTGTTTAACAGGAGAATCATTCCAGAGCTCAACGTGCTTTGACTTTTGTACCAAATGGTACTTCTCAACTTTGATAGTGTGTTAAAGTAACATTCATTGTTAATTGCAACATTTCTCTCCAAGAACTCTACAAGCAAAATTCCTTTTCTGTCCCAGAAGACAATTGCCACGAGTTTGCTGCTGGAAAGTGTTTGACAGCGTTTTGTTGATCCTGTATGGCCTGGACCATATTGTTTCTCCTTTCATGTATCTGCATCTCATTTCCTGTCACATTCTGGTAGAGAAAAGCTTCCTTTTCTCTTTTGTAACGTACAAGAAATGACAGTGCTACTGCCTTATGCTGGACCTTTTGTTCTTCAGAAAGAGTTTAGGCACCACCTGGTGTTAAATTTCCAGTAGCTCAAATCTTCAGTAATTACTTTGTACAGAAGATTATGAGTAATGACAGAAAAAGAAACACAAAGCCAGGAGATGGCGACTCTGCAGTTTTCTCTAACTGTTTTGTCAACCACACGAATTGGATCTGCATTCACGATACTCAGTTGACCACTTTTCTCTTCATCATAGACATTGGTTTTCCAGTTGTGGAACATACGGTACCATTGGCTTACACCACTAGCTTTATGTTCCCGCCCCACAAGAAACCTTATTACAGAATGTACCTCATAATTGATATGATTGCAGCACATATTTTGAAAGCCCATGGTTTTGAGAACAACAAATATACATCCTTGATTATATGTTGCTCATAGCATATTGGTTCAAAGTGCATTGCAATGCAAGAGCAGTACCACCATATCTACTATTAAGCATTGTATATCAAGACAGAAGTTTCTTTATGAATAGTCTTTGTTACACGGGGCTGACTGGCAAAAGATTAAGAGAGAGAGAGACCCTGTGCTGTGTGGTATGGGAATATACAAGGTGAATTCCCTAAAACTTGAAAGCAAATATTGTCGAAATGGAAAGTACTGTTGATGTGCGCTTATCACAGAATGAATTGGTAGTGAGGGACATGAATTGTTAGCCAATAAACAGATTGTAATAATACTTGTAAATTCTATTTTTTGTACAAACATATGCTTTTTAAATGGAACAATGGCTATTAAAGTTAACAAACTAAAATTAGGGTAAATTGTCAGTGGCTTTTGTTGCAGTATTCCAGTGCGAATCATTTACGAGATACCATATTTTGAACAGTTCCCGCACCAACACTTCTGCAATACCTGTGGTAGCACAAACTAAAAAACAACAAAGTGCATACACTAGTCATGTGGATTCTGATCAGTAAAGAGACAATTGACCTTCACAGGTTGCGTTCAAAATGACAGTCGGGAGCAGCAGTACGTGCTTCCAGTGGGGCACTGAATGACTTCTGCACACGCGCTAGCATTTCATCAGAGATGTCCAAGCATTCGGCAGTAATACGTCACTGCATATCATCGAGTGGTGTCGGTATGTCCTTGTAGACGGCATCTTTCAACTTTCCTCACAGAAAATAGTTTACAGGCATCAAATCTGGGCAACAGACCAGCCAATGTACAGGTCATCTGCGTCCAATCCAGCAATTTGGAAACAATTCGTGAAGACGTGCTGTAGTACTTGGTGCACTGTGGGCTGCACAGCCAGCATGTTAGTACCGCAAGTTCCTCGTAGTGTGCAGAGAATGTCATTTAGCATCTGTGGAAGATGGTCAGCTAGGAGGGTGCAATACTTGTGCACATTCTGTGTTTCGTCTATGAAACATGGGCCTATGAGATGATAGATCACTATCTCACAACGCACATTTGCAGCCTGTGGACAGTGACATTCCACCTGATGAAGCCAATGGGGATTGCCAACAGACCAGTAATGCATGTTTTGTTGCTTTACCTGTTTGTAATTGGTAAATGTGGCTTCTTCACTTAAGTGCCAAGATGGTTGACTGTCTTTCTATGTACACTCTACAAGAATCTACATCTACATCTACATCTATACTCCGCGAGCCACCTTACGGTGTGTGGCGGAGGGTACTTATTGTACCACTATCTGATCCCCCCTTCCCTGTTCCATTCACGAATTGTGCGTGGAAAGAACGACTGCTTGTAAGTCTCCGTATTTGCTCTAATTTCTCGGATCTTTTCGTTGTGATCATTACGCGAGATATATGTGGGCGGTAGTAATATGTTGCCCATCTCTTCCCGGAATGTGCTCTCTCGTAATTTCGATAATAAACCTCTCCGTATTGCGTAACGCCTTTCTTGAAGTGTCCGCCACTGGAGCTTATTCAGCATCTCCGTAACGCTCTCGCGCTGACTAAATGTCCCCATGACGAATCGCGCTGCTTTTCGCTGGATCATGTCTATCTCTTCTATTAATCCAACCTGGTAAGGGTCCCATACTACATTCTTCCTTCACTCTCTGCATACTATGAGCAGTCAGCTCACAACCTACTGCTTGGACTGTCACACACTAAGTGACTAGCAAGTTGCGTTGCACTCGAGGAACATGCAAGCACATTGTAAGCAAACAGAACAACAACAACATACCTAGAAAGAAAGCAGGCTGAGGGGCACAAACAAGTATCAGTGTGAAAACATTTCAAAATACGATATCTCATCAATGACTCTTACTAGAATCCTGCAACAAACGCCACTGACATTCTAATTTACCCTACTTTCAGTTTGTTAATGTCAATAGGCATTGTTCCACTTAAAGTGCATGTTTTCACAAAAAATAAAAATTTATAAGTATTATTACAATCTGTTTATTGGCTAATATAACGAGCCCTCGACTACCGACCCATCCTCTGAAAACAGCACATCAACAGCACTTTCCATTTTGGCAATATTTTTGGTGCAAGTTTTAGGTGGTTCACACGGTGTAGTAGCCAGCATCATTTTTTTCATGTTCCTATATTATAAGTTAAATATTCATGAATGCTACAAAAGTTCAGGAAAATTGTATTGGGGAGGGGGAGTGAGTTTGTTATTTAGTTAATAGCTTGTCATGTGTTTGCTAGAATGAGTGCATTTTCTTTATATGTTGTAAACCTATTGTGTAGCAACAGAGCCACTGAGGACCAGTAGTAGATTATTCTATAAAATATATCACATTGGTGATAAGGCACTTGAAAGTAACCTAGAGGTACATGCAGATATGACGACTATCGGTAAGAAGAAAGTTCTGAATCTTGTCATACCATATGGTGTCGTGGTCTCTTTATCATTTACAGCATCTACAGTAACCTAGAACTGGAAAATCTGGATAAGTTGGCACTCTGCGACCTGACAGAGCAAACAGGTTAAAAAGTGTGCATTTATCTACTATTTTCAGAATAGATGCATCTCAATATTGTGCAAAGTAGTGACATGATAAAAAGTGGAAATTATTTTATGATCATTTCTGATATGCAAGATGATTAGTTGCTGATGAGAATTTAAGCATGTAACAAAACTGAGCCTTCATACAAGGGAGCTAATGCTTTGGTCGCTGTTTTGCCAGCATCAGCTATAATCCCTTCTTCACATTTAGTGCTGGAACACAGCTGTAGTAATTGTGAGTTAATTGGCATAGATTGCTTAACAGCAAATAAGTGTAGGAATCAGCTGTGGACAATGCACAAGAACTGCCCAGCTTGCATGAGAAAATACTCTGCATCCATTATGTGCACCAGCTCTCTGTTGGCTGACAACCACCTCTCTAAGCATTGGAGGATTGTGTTCAGTCCAGAACATCCAACTTAAAGAACCACAGTCCATTCATGTATTTGTGGGAGAATATACAGCATCAAAAAACACAATTTTAGTTAATAGGAGTTGAAGTCGATGATGTTACTGCAGTTGGGATTCATTTTTTATCCTCACTGTTTTGTGTGTGACATGTGAATACTAGGGAAATGTTGTTTACCTGCATAATTGCATGGTTTTACTTGTTGTTGTTGTTGTGGTCATCAGTCCTGAGACTGGTTTGATGCAGCTCTCCATGCTACTCTATCCTGTGCAAGCTTTTTCATCTCCCAGTACCTACTGCAACCTACATCCTTCTGAATCTGCTTAGTGTATTCATCTCTTGGTCTCCCTCTACGATTTTTACCCTCCACGCTGCCCTCCAATACTAAATTGGTGATCCCTTGATGCCTCAGAACATGTCCTACCAACCGATCCCTTCTTCTGGTCAAGTTGTGCCACAAACTTCTCTTCTCCCCAATCCTATTCAATACTTCCTCATTAGTTACGTGATCTACCCATCTAATCTTCAGCATTCTTCTGTAGCACCACATTTCGAAAGCTTCTATTCTCTTCTTGTCCAAACTATTTATCGTCCATGTTTCACTTCCATAGATGGCTACACTCCATACGAATACTTTCAGAAATGACTTCCTGACACTTAAATCAATACTGGATGTTAACAAACTTCTCTTCTTCAGAAACGCTTTCCTTGCCATTGCCAGCCTACATTTTATATCCTCTCTACTTCGACCATCATCAGTTATTTTGCTCCCCAAATAGCAAAACTCCTTTACTACTTTAAGTGCCTCATTTCCTAATCTAATTCCCTCAGCATCACCCGACTTAATTAGACTACATTCCATTATCCTTGTTTTGCTTTTGTTGATGTTCATCTTATATCCTCCTTTCAAGACACTGTCCATTCCATTCAACTGCTCTTCCAAGTCCTTTGCTGTCTCTGACAGAATTACAATGTCATCGGTGAACCTCAAAGTTTTTATTTCTTCTCCATGAATTTTAATACCTACTCCGAATTTTTCTTTTGTTTCCTTTACTGCTTGCTCAATATACAGATTGAACAACATCGGGGAGAGGCTACAACCCTGTCTTACTCCCTTCCCAACCACTGCTTCCCTTTCATGTCCCTCGACTCTTATAACTGCCATCTGGTTTCTGTACAAATTGTAAATAGCCTTTCGCTCCCTGTATTTTACCCCTGCCACCTTTAGAATTTGAAAGAGAGTATTCCAGTCAACATTGTCAAAAGCTTTCTCTAAGTCTACAAATGCTAGAAACGTAGGTTTGCCTTTCCTTAATCTTTCTTCGAAGATTAGTTGTAAGGTCAGTATTGCCTCACGTGTTCCAACATTTCTACCGAATCCAAACTGATCTTCCCCGAGGTTGGCCTCTACTAGTTTTTCCATTCGTCTGTAAAGAATTCGTGTTAGTATTTTGCAGCTGTGACTTATTAAGCTGGTAGTTCGGTAATTTTCACATCTGTCAACACCTGCTTTCTTTGGGATTGGAATTATTATATTCTTCTTGAAGTCTGAGGGTATTTCGCCTGTTTCATACATCTTGCTCACCAGATGGTAGAGTTTTGTCATGACTGGCTCTCCCACGGCCGTCAGTAGTTCCAATGGAATATTGTCTACTCCGGGGGCCTTGTTTCGACTCAGGTCTTTCAGTGCTCTGTCAAACTCTTCACGCAGTATCGTATCTCCCATTTCATCTTCATCTACATCCTCTTCCATTTCCATAATATTGTCCTCAAGTACATCGCCCTTGTATAGATCCTCTATATACTCCTTCCACCTTTCTGCTTTCCCTTCTTTGCTTAGAACTGGGTTTCCATCTGAGCTCTTGATATTCATACAAGTCGTTCTCTTATCTCCAAAGGTTTCTTTAATTTTCCTGTAGGCGGTATCTATCTTACCCCTAGTGAGATAGGCCGCTACATCCTTACATTTGTCCTCTAGCCATCCCTGCTTAGCCATTTTGCACTTCCTGTCGATCTCATTTTTGAGACGTTTGTATTCCTTTTTGCCTGTTTCACTTACTGCATTTTTATATTTCCTCCTTTCATCAATTAAATTCAATATTTCTTCTGTTACCCAAGGATTTCTACTAGCCCTCGTCTTTTTACCTACTTGATCCTCTGCTGCCTTCGCTACTTCATCCCTCAAAGCTACCCATTCTTCTTCTACTGTATTTATTTCCCCCATTCCTGTCAATTGCTCCCTTATGCTCTCCCTGAATCTCTGTACAACCTCTGGTTCTTTTAGTTTATCCAGGTCCCATCTCCTTAAATTCCCACCTTTTTGCAGCTTCTTCAGTTTTAATCTACAGGTCATAACCAATAGATTGTGGTCAGAGTCCACATCTGCCCCTGGAAATGTCTTACAATTTAAAACCTGGTTCCTAAATCTCTGTCTTACCATTATATAATCTATCTGATACCTTTTAGTATCTCCAGGGTTCTTCCATGTATACAACCTTCTTTCATGATTCTTAAACCAAGTGTTAGTTATGATTATGTTGTGCTCTGTGCAAAATTCTACCAGGCGGCTTCCTCTTTCATTTCTGTCCCCCAATCCATATTCACCTACTATGTTTCCTTCTCTCCCTTTTCCTACACTCGAATTCCAGTCACCCATGACTATTAAATTTTCGTCTCCCTTCACAATCTGAATAATTTCTTTTATTTCATCATACATTTCTTCAATTTCTTTGTCATCTGCAGAGCTAGTTGGCATATAAACTTGTACTACTGTAGTAGGTGTGGGCTTCGTATCTATCTTGGCCACAATAATGCGTTCACTATGCTGTTTGTAGTAGCTTACCCGTATTCCTATTTTCCTATTCATTATTAAACCTACTCCTGCATTACCCCTATTTGATTTTGTGTTTATAACCCTGTAGTCACCTGACCAGAAGTCTTGTTCCTCCTGCCACCGAACTTCACTAATTCCCACTATATCTAACTTCAACCTATCCATTTCCCTTTTTAAATTTTCTAACCTACCTGCCCGATTAAGGGATCTGACATTCCACGCTCCGATCCGTAGAATGCCGGTTTTCTTTCTCCTGATAACGACATCCTCTTGAGTAGCCCCCGCCCGGAGATCCGAATGGGGGACTATTTTACCTCCGGAATATTTTACCCAAGAGGACGCCATCATCATGTAATCATACAGTAAAGCTGCATGCCCTCGGGAAAAATTACGGCTGTAGTTTCCCCTTCCTTTCAGCCGTTCGCAGTACCAGCACAGCAAGGCCATTTTGGTTATTGTTACAAGGCCAGATCAGTCAATCATCCAGACTGTTGCCCTTGCAACTACTGAAAAGGCTGCTGCCCCTCTTCAGGAACCACACGTTTGTCTGGCCTCTCAACAGATACCCCTCCGTTGTGGTTGCACCTACGGTACGGCTATCTGTATCGCTGAGGCACGCAAGCCTCCCCACCAACGGCAAGGTCCATGGTTCATGGGGGGATGGTTTTACTTATCTGGGGCTAAGTAGCATCATGAGCTGTGGAAACAAATTACAGCCCAATGACCAGATTGTTTTTGGGAGTTATGAAGTTTCTCATTCAGATCCAGTTGTGTGCATTCCTTCACATTCATTTGGTCACAGTTTGGGGTTTGTATCAACCTGCTGATTTGAAGGTCAGCAGTGTTTTACTAGACTTGGTCTTTTGGAGATGGCATACCCTTGTCTTCTCCTACTTCAGCTGTAATGGCATCCACAGTGCAGCATGGAATTCAAACAGCTGTGCAGCCTGGCATTTTTCATACATACTTGTTCCATAGATCATGAATACGACATTTCGTAATGATGTGGAACGTGTTGCTTTAACGTAAGTTTTCTTTACACAAATTAATTAATTAATTTTTCAGTTACTACTTCATATCTAAGAATTCATCTATTGAGTAGAAGGATTTATCATTCAAAAATTCTTTTAATTTGCTTTTAAATGTTGGTTGGCTATCTGTCAGACTTTTAATACTATTTGGCAAATGACAAAAGATTTTTGTGGCAGCATAATTCACCCTTTTCTGTGTCAAAGTGAGATTTAATCCAGAACAGTGAATATCATCCTTTCCTCTAGTATTGAAGCTATGCATTTCGCTGTTATTTGTGAATTGGGATGGGTTATTAATGACACATTTCATACATGAATATCCCGAGTTCCTTAAATAAATGTCTGCAAGGTGATCTTGTGTGGGCTTCAGCTATTATTCTGATTACACACTTTTGTGCGATGAATACTTTCTCTCTTAATGACGAATTGCCCCAAAATATGATGCCATATGAAAGCAGTGAATGAAAATAGTCATAGTAAGCTAATTTACTGATATGTTTATCACCAAAATTTGCAGTAACCCTAATAGCATAAGTAGCTGAACCTAACAGTTTCAGCAGATCATTGACGTGTTTCTTCCAATTCAATTTCTCATCAATGCACACACCCCGACATTTTAAGTATTCTACCTTAGCAACAGACTTCCATTCATAGCCTACATCTGTCAATGGTGTTACGCCATTTACTATACAGAATTGTATAAACTGTGTTTTCTCAAAATTTATTGAGAGTCTATTTGCAGAGAACCACTTAATAATTTTCTGAAAGACATTATTTGCAATTTCCTCAGCTGATTCTTGCTTCTTGGGTGTGATTACTATACTTGTATCATCAGAAAAAAGAACTAACGTTGCATCTTCATGAATGTAGAGTCGCAGGTCGTTAATATATATTAAGAACAATAAGAGACCCATGACCGAACCCTGTGGGACACCGTTCTTGATACCACCCCAGTTAGAGGACTCTGCTGGTTTTTGTAGACCATCTATACTGTTAAATTCAACCTTCTGCATTCTTCCAGTTAAGTATGAATTAAACCATTTGTGCACTGTCCCACTCATATCACAATACTTAAGCTTATCTAGAAGAATTTCATGATTCTCACAAAATATCCCAGTGGGTGATGTTTGGTTATTCATTGCATTTAATATTTGACCAGTGAAAACATATATAGCATTTTCTGTTGAAAAGCCTTTCTGAAAACCAAACTGACATTTTCTTAGTACTTCATTTTTCAAATATGTGATGCTACTCTTGAATACATTACTTTTTCAAGAATTTTGGATAAAGCTGTCAGAAGTGGGATTGGGCGGTAGTTGTTAGCATTAGATCTATACCCTTTTTTTATGCAATGGTTTAACAATAGCGTATTTCAGTCTATCTGGAAAAATTCCCTGTTTCAGTGAGCTACTACGTATGTGGCTGAGAATCCTACTTATTTGTTGGGAACAAGCTTTTAGTACTCTGTTGGAAATGCCATCAATTCCATGTGAGCTTTTACTTTTGAGTGAAATTATTATTTTCCTAATTTCAGTAGGACAGGGGGTTGAATTTCAATTTTATCAAATTGCATAGGTACTGCCTCTTCCATATACTGCCTTGCATTTTCTAATGAGTAGCTGGAACCTATTTTCTCTACAACACTTAAAAAATGATTATTAAAATTGTTTTCTACTTCTGACTTCTTGTTAACAAACTTTTCATTGTATTTAGACACACAAACATACACACAAAATTCAAGCTTTCGCAACCCACGGTTGCTTCATCAGGAAAGAGGGAAGGAAAGGGAAAGACGAAAGGATGTGGGTTTTAAGGGAGAGGGTAAGGAGTCATTCCAATCCCGGGAGCGGAAAGACTTACCTTAGGGGGAAAAAAGGACAGGTATACACTCGCACACACACACATATCGATCCGCACATACACAGACACAAGCAGACATTTGTAAAGGCAAAGAGTTTGGGCAGAGATGTCAGTCGAGGCGGAAGTACAGAGGCAAAGATGTTGTTGAAAGACAGGTGAGGTATGAGCGGCGGCAAATTGAAATTAGCGGAGATTGAGGCCTGGCGGATAACGAGAAGAGAGGATATACTGAAGGACAAGTTCCCATCTCCAGAGTTCTGACAGGTTGGTGTTAGTGGGAAGTATCCAGATAACCTGGATGGTGTAACACTGTGCCAAGATGTGCTGGCCGTGCACCAAGGCATGTTTAGCCACAGGGTGATCCTCATTACCAACAAACACTGTCTGCCTGTGTCCATTCATGCGAATCGACAGTTTGTTGCTGGTCATTCCCACATAGAAAGCTTCACAGTGTAGGCAGGTCAGTTGGTAAATCACGTGGGTGCTTTCACACGTGGCTCTGCCTTTGATCGTGTACACCTTCCGGGTTACAGGACTGGAGTAGGTGGTGGTGGGAGGGTGCATGGGACAGAGGTTTTACACTGGGGCCGGTTACAAGGGTAGGAGCCAGAGGGTAGGGAAGGTGGTTTGGGGATTTCATAGGGATGAACTAAGAGGTTACGAAGGTTAGGTGGACGGCAGAAAGACACTCTTGGTGGAGTGGGGAGGATTTCATGAAGGATGGATCTTATTTCAGGGCAGGATTTGAGGAAGTCGTATCCCTGCTGGAGAGCCACATTCAGAGTCTGATCCAGTCCCAGAAAGTATCCTGTCACAAGTGAGGCACTTTTGGGGTTCTTCTGTGGGAGGTTCTGTCTTTGAGGAGATGAGGAAGTGGCTCTGGTTATTTGCTTCTGTACCAGGTCGGGAGGGTAGTTGCGGGATGTGAAAGCTGTTTTCAGGTTGTTGGTGTAATGGTTCAGGGATTCCGGACTGGAGCAGATTCGTTTGCCACGAAGACCTAGGCTGTAGGGAAGGGACCGTTTGATGTGGAATGGGTGGCAGCTGTCATAATGGAGGTACTGTTGCTTGTTGGTGTGTTTGGTGTGGACGGACGTGTGAAGCTGGCCATTGGACAGGTGGAGGTCAACGTCAAGGCACCTTCTAATACCATGTCACCCTCACAACATCCCCACAAGGACCCCATTAAGTTTTATTTACATTCCCTCCGCAAACATGCCTTCGCCCTAGCCAGATTACACTCCCATATTTTATTTTCTCAGGCTTGTCTGACATTTGGCATTACCCCCAAAGGCCTCACACTTAAAGTTCCCAACCCTTCTTTCCATCAGTCCCTATACCAGTTCCAAACTGAACAATCCATTGCCCTCACCCACCTAATCCTTCACCTACACATCAACTCAGCCAATGAACACACCCGTCAACTCATATCCTTAATAAAAGTCCTCAATCTTTCCTCTCCCACATCCACACCGGCTGTTCAGAGCATCCTCCTACAGGCCAACCGCAAATTAGAACCGCATGCCACCCTCCACCTCAAAAAACTGTCCAATCTCCTGGTTTCCCACCTCCGGATAGGCAACTCACTCACCCTTCACAACCTCTCCAGCAAACCTCAGCCTCCTCTCATTGCACACAGACCCAGTCTCTCCCATCTACTCAATCTCCCACTTCCAGCTCCACTCCCCCCAAAACCTCAAAATTCCAATCAACGCAATCTGGAACCACAACACCCTAATTCAGTAGTTAACCTTTCCTCCAAACCTCTCTCCCAATCCAAAATCTCTCTCTTATCCAGAGGCCTCACCTTCAGCCCCACTCCCAGATTCAACCAAACAGCCCTTGTCAAAGATTTACTGTCCTACACCCACACTCTCTGCTGGAAATATCACTTTGTCACGAAGAAAAATGATCCTAATCCTACTCCTAATGATCCAACGCCCCAAGACACTATCCAAATTGAACCCTGCCTGGAACAGTTCCGTCCTCCGTCACAGCGGGACCCACCTCCTCTTCCTCAAAATCACCCTCTCCAAACTTTCCAGGAATATCTGACTTACAGCCTTGCCTCTCAATCCTTCTTAAAAAACCTTAATCCTACTCACAACATCACCACTGGTGAAGCCCAGGCTATCCGTGATCTGAAGGCTGACCGATCCATCGTCATTCTTCTGGCGGACAAGGGTTTCACGACCATGGTACTTGATCGTCAGGAGTATGTGGTATGTGGCTGAGGGACTGCGTCAGCTTTCAGAAAACACTACATACAAAGTTTGCCAAGGTAATCCCATTCCTGATGTCCAGGCGGAGCTTCAAGGAATCCTCGGAACCTTAGGCCCCCTACAAAACCTTTCACCTGACTCCATCAACCTCCTGACCCCACCAACACCCCGCACCCCCTACCTTCTACCTTCTTCCTAAAATTCACAAACCCAATCATCCCGGCCGTCCCATTGTAGCTGGTTACCAAGCCCCCACAGAACGTATCTCTGCCTATGTAGATCAACACCTTCAACCCATTACATGCAGTCTCCCATCCTTCATCAAAGACACCAACCACTTTCTCGAACGCCTGGAATCCTTACCCAGTCTGTTACCCCGGGAAACCATCCTTGTAACCATTGATGCCACTTCCTTATACACAAATATTCCGCACGTCAAGGGCCTCGCTGCGATGGACCACTTCCTTTCACGCCGATCACCTGCCACCCTACCAAAAACCTCTTTCCTCATTACCTTAGCCGGCTTCATCCTGACCCACAACTTCTTCACTTTTGAAGGCCAGACATACCAACAATTAAAGGGAACAGCCATGGGTACCAGGATGGCCCCCTCGTACGCCAACTTATTCATGGTTCTCTTAGAGGAAGCCTTCTTGGTTACCCAGGCCTGCCAACCCAAAGTTTGGTACAGATTTATTGATGACATCTTCATGATCTGGACTCACAGTGAAGAAGAACTCCAGAATTTCCTCCCCAACCTCAACTCCATTGGTTCCATCAGATTCACCTGGTCCTACTCCAAATCCCATGCCACTTTCCTTGACGTTGACCTCCACCTGTCCAATGGCCAGCTTCACACGACCGTCCACATCAAACCCGTCAACAAGCAACAGTACCTCCATTATGACAGCTGCCACCCATTCCACATCAAACGGTCCCTTCCCTACAGCCTAGGTCTTCATGGCAAACGAATCTGCTCCTGTCTGGAATCCCTGAACCATTACACCAACAACCTGAAAACAGGTTTCGCATCCCGCAACTACCCTCCCGACCTGGTACAGAAACAAATAACCAGAGCCACTTCCTCATCTCCTCAAACCCAGAACCTCCCCAGAAGAACCCCAAAAGTGCCCCACTTGTGACAGGATACTTTCTGGGACTGGATCAGACTCTGAATGTGGCTCTCCAGCAGGGATACGACTTCCTCAAATCCTGCCCTGAAATGAGATCCATCCTTCATGAAATCCTCCCCACTCCACCAAGAGTGTCTTTCTGCCGTCCACCTAACCTTCGTAACCTCTTAGTTCATCCCTATGAAATCCCCAAACCACCTTCCCTACCCTCTGGCTCCTACCCTTGTAACCGGCCCCAGTGTAAAACCTGTCCCATGCACCCTCCCACCACCACCTACTCCAGTCCTGTAACCCGGAAGGTGTACACGATCAAAGGCAGAGCCACGTGTGAAAGCACCCACGTGATTTACCAACTGACCTGCCTACACTGTGAAGCTTTCTATGTCGGAGTGACCAGCAACAAACTGTCGATTCGCATGAATGGACACAGGCAGACAGTGTTTGTTGGTAATGAGGATCACCCTGTGGCTAAACACGCCTTGGTGCACGGCCAGCACATCTTGGCACAGTGTTACACCGTCCGGGTTATCTGGATATTTCCCACTAACACCAACCTGTCAGAACTCCGGAGATGGGAACTTGTCCATCAGTATATCCTCTCTTCTCGTTATCCGCCAGGCCTCAATCTCCGCTAATTTCAGTTTGCCGCCGCTCATACCTCACCTGTCTTTCAACAACATCTTTGCCTTTGTACTTCCGCCTCGACTGACATCTCTGCCCAAACTCTTTGCCTTTACAAATGTCTGCTTGTGTCTGTGTATGTGCGGATGGATGTGTGTGTGTGTGTGTGTGTGTGTGTGTGTGTGTGTGCGTGTGCGCATGAGTGTCAATAATTCCATAATAATAATTTTTCCCCCTAAGGTAAGTCTTTCCGCTCCCGGGATTGGAATGACTCCTTACCCTCTCCCTTAAAACCCACATCCTTTTGTCTTTCCCTCTCCTTCCCTCTTTCCTGATGAAGCAACCATTGGTTGCGAAAGCTTGAATTTTGTGTGTATGTTTGTGTTTGTTTGTGTGTCTATCGACCTGCCAGCACTTTCGTTTGGTAAGTCACATCATCTTTGTTTTTAGATATATTTTTCCCACGTGGAATGTTTCCCTCTATTATTTTCATTGTGTTTGATAGAAGTACAGTCTTCCTGTGCTCTCAGTTGCCTGGTTTCCCTTTTCACAATATTCCAAATTGTTTTAATTTTATTATCAGATGTGCTAATCTCAGACTTAATGCACACACTTCTGGACTCTTTAATAACTTTTTTTAATACAGTGCAGTAGTTTTTATAATGTTTCATTGTTTCGGGATCAATAATTTGAATATGTAACGTGACATGTCTTCTGCCAACAAACCCACATATTATAGTGGCGTTTTGGTTGTATTACACTGCATAATATTTGTCAGCGGCACTTCCATATGTGTGAAAAATATTTTTAGTCATTGTCTGAATGCACTTATCACTCTCATACACAAGTGTTACACAGAGCTTATTCTGTATGATGACAGAACAGAACAGAACCACATGGGTGGAGTGGGTAAGAGGTTGGTAGTGCTAATGTCTGATGCCATAAATATGGATATGCCAGTTTAATGGTTCTTGTGTGCAGTTAAAAGTTTGGAGTAGTGAACAGAGTTAATTTGTTAATCTGTTTACAGCCTTTGGGGTGTTGCTGCAGAATTATTGACAGTTGTGACTCAGTTTTGCATTTATGGTTGTGGCTTTTTTTTAATTGGTGACGGGATGTCCTTTTTTTTACAGTCTCCAAATGTTTGTAACAGAATAACTGGACATGTTTACTAAGGCTAAAACAAATTTTAAAGAACTTTTTTTTTTTCCAGAGCATGCATTGTCTCTTCTCCACAAGGTTTTTGAATTGGGAATGTCATCAAATGTGAACACAGTACCCCACATCAGCAAAACAATTGCATTACTTAATGTTCAGACTGGTTGTTAAGACTTGCATGCAGACAACTGCAGAAGAGACACAACTTTTCTTGTAAACTACTTGTGTAAAATAATTTCGGTAAGATATTGTACTATAAAAGGTGCAGTTCCTGCTGTACAAAAGTATAGTTTTTAATTTGTATTTGTTGGGAGGCAGTTTTAATTACTGTCTTTCTGAATAAGCAGTATTGGAACAATAGATGTTTACTATGTAATGCTAGAAGGTTTTTTTTAAACACTACAAGCACAGTTATTTCAAACTATTACAGTTACTGTTGTAAGATTCGCCAATAAATGACAAATTAATATTTTTTCTGTCTTGATTCCTTACACTTAAGTTGTGTAGTCCATGAGAATAAAATGTGACTCAAGTGGCAAAATTACTGTTGTAAGGGTTGTTCAAAGTTGATCAAATGCTTTTTTTTTTTCATTTTTTAAAAAAGCCGGAGATTGATGTATACTCACAATGATGCTACTGCTTCGTTTCACTTCATTAGCCCTTTCCTAATTTGGAATGACATTCATTTAACCATGAGGAATAGGACTAAAATGGTATTGATCGCATGCAGTAGCTGCTGCTTGATAATTAATGTTGCACTGTACACCTAATGATATGATGGTGAGCTACTATACTTGAAATGATGTATTGAAATTATGGTGTGATGAGTGGATGGGTTGCTACCTGTCCGGACAGTTCCAATCTAACTTCAGTATGCCTGGGGATTGGGGCACACACTACAAATGGGACACATTAGCTGGAGGAACTTGGACTTAAAGCATATGCCCTCAGACATGATGTTAACATGTAACACACACAATAATAAAGAACAAACAATGGAAGATCCAGGATGGATCTCTCACAATTATAGCTTACGCCCATTAAGGTCTTCGTCGACGATAGTCACACATATCCACACGCACACTCATTCATGTAAGTTGTGTGTGTGAGTTGCATTTGCTGGAGTGTGTGTGCATGTGCATATGTGTATCGATTGTTAATGAAGGCCTTAATGGCCGAACGCTATAATTGTGAGAATCTTTTTGTTGTGCCTATCTGCAACTCAGCATCTCTACTATATGGGGAGCAGCAGCTTTTCTTCTCATAATAATAATAAAGAACATTTATATAAAAATTACACAGTAAGTAAATATATGACTAACTTGCATTGCATGGAAGGCACACTGTGCACTGTTGTGGCTGGTCATTTGAGTATTCGTACGTCCAACATTTCAATTTACAAATGACAGTTTTAAGTATTTCAATTTACAGCAATTAATGTGAAAAGCAAGAGTTAACTGAATAAGTCACAGAAATGTAAATATTGCGTAATTAATATTTAACTTTGCCACATGTACTGAAAGATACTGTTTTCACTGTTCATCACTGTACATCTGCTGAATAATGATGGATTGAACTTATTATATTCTATAGTTGGCCTTGTAGTGTCTTTCACAACACGTCATACACTTGTCACAGAAAGCTGGTTTGTTTCTGTTGTAAAGACAATGCATTTGTTGAATACTGAATATGTTACTAGCTTCTACTTTTATGACAGTGGAATGTGAACTAACTTCATCACATGGAACAAGGGATCGGCACACACTCACTACTTACGCACAAAACCAAGTGCATTAACTAATCCAATAATGATTCAAATAAAACCACACAGCTGAGACAGCTTGGATCTACAAAACTAATACTTACCACCACATGATGGCATCCTTCGAACAAATCCACTGTTTGCACAACACTTGTGTTACAAATACGTTAGATTTGTTGTACCATCAATGTACAACATCTTGTCTCTATTGTAGGTGCTACGTAATTTCAAGAGTTGCAGTAAGTTAGATATTTAGCTCCATCCAGCAGCTCATATTCCACATTATCTGCTACTTCCTTTATGTAGCTAGTCAACCAACAGTCCAAGCCAAGTTGCAATGTCCATTTCATCATTTCATGAGATGGCTGTTAAACCCCTGCACAAATTTGGCTAACACATTCCATGATGCCAGTGTACTACTGTGATATAATTGGCAATGCAGCAGTATCATTTTATATACAGTAAATTAGAGACTGACCCCATGTATGCTCACTATCAAGCACTCTTAACAACTCACAAAGGAGACTTTTGAAAAGGCTTGGTACTTTCCCTCACTGAAGAGCATTGCTATTCTCCCTACAGCCTGTACACTCTCACTATTTGCATTTATACTTTGAGAATAACATTTACTTCTTTATTTTATACACAATATTGTTTACATATCAAAATTTATTTATGTGAAAATAGTTTAAGTATCTAGTTATTTACATTATTGGTTACTATGTAGTAGCACCATGCAGTTTGACCTGTAATCTCCGATTAACTCTTACTGCTGGTGCTAGATGTTGTAAACGAACACAAAGCTAATAGCAACCCTGGCATCTACATTGAGACAGATACTCTCTCTACTTACACATGTAACCAAATGAAAACTGATTCTTAGAATTTTTTGAGGTGGTACTAGGTGTATTGTTACAACAGTCAACAATATATGTCCAGTTTCTCAAACTATTCTCCATCCAACATCTACACATTGCTGCTGTGAATGTGGCTCTTGCATGATTTATTTGTTGTAGGAAGATTTGGGTTGCTATCATAACTATTTCAGAACTTCGTTATTTAATGATTCACATATCTGGAATTTCTTCCTTCCTAGGTGCCCTGTAAGACGTTCACTTATTGTGGAGAACAGTCATGTTCACAGGCAACATTCCACGGCTGTCCTTCCAAACCACTCTTAGGCTGTATGCATTAATAAGTATATGTCCAAGTACCCTCTAATGCCTCAGAGGATGGTAACATAACAGTCATTGTGGTGGAACACATTAGACACAATTCGAAGGTAACAATTCTCACTGACGAAGATTTCCAGTTATATACCAAATCACTTCAGTCAAATCCTAGGATGGTTCCTTCAGCATGATGATGCCCTATTTTCATACATGTCCTTGGTAAGCAAATAAGTTTTTATTTATAATGAAAAGTGGCATGCTCACACTGAAGGTAGCAGAGATCCAATATTTGAGGATATGCGGAAACGAAAACAGTCTTCGATCAGAAATTTTGTTTATTCAGTTCAATAACTGGTTTCATTCATCACGATCACCATCAGATTGACTGTCCTTTTACATATACATCTGCATCTGCAAAGATACTCTGCAAATCACACTTAAGTGCCTGGCAGAGGGTTTATCGAACCACCTTCACAGTGATTCTCTATTATTCCATCCTCGAACAACGCTCTTGTATCCCTCCGTGTGAGCTCTGGCTTGTCTTTCTTCTTCCTATGTAGGTTGGTGTCAACAAAATATTTTTGCATTTAGAGGAGAAAGTTGGTGATTGAAATTTCGTGAGAAGATACTGCCATAATGAGAAATGCCTTTGTTTTAATGATATCCACACCAAATCATGTATCCTGTTCATGACACTCTCTCCCCTATTTCTCGAAAATACAAAACATGTTGTTGTTCTTTAAACTTTCTTGGTGTACTCTGTTAATCCTATCTGGTACGGATGCCAGACCATGCAGGAGCACCCCAAAAGAGGATGGACAACTGTAGTGTAGGCAGTCGCTTTATTAGATCTGTTGCACCTTCTAAGTATTCTGCCAACAAATCACAGTTTTTAATTCGCCTTCCCCACTATATTTTCTGTGTTCTTTTCAATTTAAGATGTTCGTAATTGTAATACCTAGGTATTTAGATCTGATTGCTTTATCGTGTATCCAAAGTTTAACAGATTCCTTTTAGCACTCATGTGAATGACCTCATGTTGTAACCACAGGAACAAGCCAAGTCTATTGCAGTACCTTGAGAATAGTACGTACGAAGAAGTTAAAGTTGCAGCGCTGGATGCCAGGCGTGGCCGAAGGGTCAGCCGAGGCGGCACTCAAACTGCTGGGCAGCTGGGTGCTTGATA
The DNA here is from genome assembly GCF_021461395.2 of Schistocerca americana. Lineage (NCBI taxonomy): Eukaryota > Metazoa > Arthropoda > Insecta > Orthoptera > Acrididae > Schistocerca > Schistocerca americana. The sequence continues at coordinate 1,214,092,830 of NC_060119.1, read as the reverse complement.
AGAAAGTAAACAGCCAGCAGATACAAACGAAGGTCTGTGCAGGGACTCATGATAAGCAATCAAGTAAGGATTATAAATAGATGCATTCCTGGCTAGAGAGAAAGGTCTGGGAGTGGAGAGAGAAAGAAAGAGGGCCTTTGGTAGGGACAGCGCTACGTCATGAGGAGCCAATGAAGGGCTCTGGACGCAGTGCGTGACCATATAGGGAGAGGCGCCTCTATCCCTCCACTCAGCCTCTGAAGAACAATAGCAACAACAATGTTTTAACGATACCAAATAAGGACAAGTTGCATTCAACGCTACGTCATGCCAAGCGCTGGCAGGGTTGAAGGGGAAATGCTAACAAAACCCGAGAGCACGCCGCTCTGAGGGTCTTGTCGGGTGTTGTCTGGAGAGGTCGAAGAGTTAGAGTGTGATAGCAGCAGCCGACTTGGGCTTGGGAATGGGCTGTAGGCAGGCAGCCGGAGATAGTCGCTGGAGCGCGCAGGGCGTAGCCGCGGGACTCTAACATAGGGTGTTAGGAAACGTTGCAGAACTTCTAGTAGGCAGTCGGAACGGTGGAGTCAGTCACCGTCTCTGTATTAGACTTGGCCTTCCTGTGAATGCAACCGCCGTGCAGATAGGGTGAGCTGTATTCATTTAGAATAAACTGCAATTTGTTAAAGTTATCAAGACTTTAATTCTACCCGCTTCCTAGCCTTGTGCTTTCACACCAGGGATTTCTACATCTTAGCCAGATCAAAAAGTCTCCCTCTCACTAAGGTCAACCGGCTAAAATCCCATCCACGAACCGTGTCGCTCAATCCCTCGCAATACCCACGCTTGGGACGTGACATAAATAAAACTTTTGGTGCCAGGTGTGGGGTTATCACAAAGGCGCATAGGCAAATAGGAGGTAGGAGCCATTAGATTTTGCTACAGCGACTGTGGCAATTGGCAGGAATTTGTGGCGACTCGCAACTTTCAGCATTAGTAGCACCAGTACGTCAGAGTCCAGAAAAGTAGTCCTCGCGGGTGCAGGGTGACGCAAGACAGCGGCAGCGCGACGCGGAGCGACGAGGCACAGAGGTGCCTGAGCAGCCAGCGTTCGAGTCCAAGGGTCCGGGCCGAGTAGCAGCAGCAGCCATAGCAGCGGCAGCCGAGGAGAGCGACGGGGTCGGCACAGCCCAGCAGAGCGGCGGCCGGCGCATCTCAGCAGCGCGGGCGCAGAGACAGCGCAGGCACAAAGAGAGCGCGAAGCAGCACGGGACGATGCGGATCAACAGAGCAGACGGTGCACCACAAGAGAAGCGGTACTTGTAAAACTGTCTTAAGAATATTGTATCTTTGTTGTGTAAAGTATTAACTTAGTTAAGATGCCCCAAACTAATGAAGTTGCGTAATCCTCAACTAATGGTAAGATGTCAGTGAAGGAGGCCCTATGTATTGTGTCGAAAATGTCCGAAGGGAACAAGAAGGATTTAAGGGAATTTATCGAAAATGTAGATGCGGCTTTTGAATTAGTAAAGCCAGAGGAACACGAAACGTTATTGAAGTTCGTTAAAGCAAAGATAACCGGTGAGGCCAGGTCGAGATTGCAGGTGCGTGAGCGCACGGGTACGTGGCAAGAGGTGAAACGCGTTTTAGAAGAAAACTATGCGAGTAAGCGTACTATAGACTACTACGCATGTAAAATTTTCCAAGCCAGACAGGGACAAGGGGAACCAATAGCAATGTGGGCAAGCCGAATTGATGAAATGCAGAGAGATTTTCGAGAAGCAGTAAACAGAGTTACGGCCAGAGAAAACTTGAAAGGTGCGATAGAACTAGTTGATTCTTTAGGAAGAGTGTGCTTTATACAGGGCTTAAGTAATGATAGAATACAAACAATAGTGAGAAGCAGAGGTGATGAAATTACGTTGGCGGCAGCAGTGGAGTTGGCACTGCAGGAGGAGAGTGCGATATTGTCCATGAAAGAGCTGGGACTAGCCCCGAGGGTAACGTACACTCGAAATAAAGAAGCTGTAAAAAACGCGAGAGAAAGTAGAGTTGAAATGTTTCAATTGTGGGCTGATATCCCACATAGCAAGCAGGTGTAGAAAAAACAGGCCAGAGCATAGAGTACGGGCCATGACGGGCAAAGAGTTTACAAACTTTTGCTATGGGTGTGACAAGCTGGGACACACAGACATGGAATGCCGGGTGCGGTTAAGAAAAGTTCACCCGATAGATGTAAGGGAATTCAGAGGAAATCACAGAGAAACCGATGGAGGGTTACGAGAGTGGAGATGTCCACAGTGTAATTTACCAGGGAACTGCGGAGTTCCGTGCACAAGAGTAAAAGCTGTTGCGTGTTTTAAGTGTAAGCGGCAGGGCCACTACGCGAAAGATTGCCACGAAGGGCCCTGGCACACCTGAGAAAAGGCAGGGTGCCAGTATCGAGTAAAACAGGAAAGGTGGTACAGGGAAACTAAGAGGCGGCAAGGCCGCGCTGTCGGGCCTTGTTGCGATAGGTAAACCCACAGTGAGGGTAATCGACTGTGCAACAGAAAACGACGTGGTAATGTTGTACTGCGTAGAGTTAAAGAAGTATTTAAAGTTACTAATAGACACAGGAGCACAATTGTGCTTGCTAAAGAGGACGAGTATTCTGGTAAAGAGTATGCTTGGAATCAATGAAACAGAAAAGCTTCGGTTAAAGGGCGTAATGAGTGAAGCCGTTAGCACAATAGGCACGGTACAAATAAACTTAAGTATAGACGGATCTGAAAAGGTGAGACAGAAATTTCACATGTACGGTAGAGGCCTAGACATTCCGTACGACGGATTGATAGGGAGAAATTTCTTAACACAGCATAGAGTCAAGCTGGACTATGCAGGTAAAGTAATAAGACTAAAAGGGCGAGATATACCCTTAGTAGTAGAGGAAGAACCAAAGGGACAAGAGATAGAAGCAGATTCAGAAATAGGCGGGGAGATAGGGCCCCGGGAAGAAAGAATAATGTTGTTGAAAGTGGACGGAAAGGTACCACAGGGAATCGAAAGAGAAATGGTCATACTGAGGCAGGAGATTGCACAAGGGGTGCATGTACCTGAGTCCTTAGTAAAAGTGCGAAATGGGAATGCATAGTAAGTGCATTGAACGTGTCAGAGGACAGAGTTCGACTAGGAAATGTCAGATTAATAATGGAAGAATTAGAAAGAATAGCGAAAGTACGCGAAGTAAAATGTAGCACTGATGCAATAGGTAAGACGGAAAGTCGTGCTAGTGTGTTGCGAAGGCAACTCAGAATGGATTCATTTGAACGTCGAAGAAAAGAGCGCTCTAGCAGAGGTCTGCACGGAGTACGGAGATGTATTTCATCTACCAGGGGACAAACTGTCCTATACTTCTGCAGTGAAACATAGAATACCGATTGCGCTGGAACACGCGGGGAAGGTAGTGAACGCTAGACCGTACAGGATCCCTGAAGCGCAAAAGGAAGTGCTAAAAGAGCAAATTGAACAGATGCTCAAGGATGACATAATTGTCGAAAGCAAGAGCGCATGGAACGCACCATTACTGTTAGTGCCAAAGAAGTTAGATGCCAGTGGCAAGCAGAAATGGAGAATCGTAGTGGACTACCGACAATAAAATGACATCACGGTAGGCAATGCATTTCCACCACTGAATATCTCCGATATCCTGGATCAATTAGGGCAAGCCAAGTACTTCTCGACGCTTGACCTCGCAAGCGGGTACCATCAAATATTGACGGACGAGAAGGACAGAGAGAAAACGGCATTCAGCTCAAACTATCAACATTACGAATACAAAAGAATGCTGATGGGACTGAAGGGAGCCCCAGGATGTTTCCAGAGACTGATGAACACAGTATTGGCAGGTTTACAAGGTGTTAAATGTTTTGTCTATTTGGACGACATAGTATGTTATAGGATTGGGGAGAAGAGTAGTTTGTGGCACAACTTGACCAGAAGAAGGGATCGGTTGGTAGGACATGTTCTGAGGCATCAAGGGATCACCAATTTAGTATTGGAGGGCAGCGTGGAGGGTAAAAATCGTAGGGGGAGACCAAGAGATGAATACACTAAGCAGATTCAGAAGGATGTAGGTTGCAGTAGGTACTGGGAGATGAAGAAGCTTGCACAGGATAGAGTAGCATGGAGAGCTGCATCAAACCAGTCTCAGGACTTAAGACCACAACAACAACACAACAGTATGTTGTGGGAAAAACCTGCAGGAGCATAACGAAAAACTCCGGGAAATATTTGACAGGTTGCGAGAGCACAATTTGAAGTTGCAACCAGACAAGTGTGAATTTCTGAGGAAGGAGGTAATCTTTCTAGGTCATTGTATCACGGACAAGGGAATATCACCGGATATGGCAAAGGTGGAGAAGGTGAAGTTCTTCCCACAGCCGAGAACAACAAAAGAACTAAAAGGGTTTCTAGGATTGATAGGGTACTATCGACGTTTCATTGCAAATTTCAGCAAAATTGCCAAACCTCTCCATGAGCTCTTAAAGAAAGTAGTAGAGCACCAATGGGGAGAACGACAGAACAATGTGTTCGAGGAACTGAAAGAGAAATTAGTGAATCCTCCGTTACTTCAGTATCCTGACTTTACGAAACCGTTTATAATCACAACGGATGCGAGTAACACAGCGTTGGGCGCCGTGTTATCGCAAGGGAAAAAGATTGGCGAAGACTTGCCGATTGCATATGCATCCAGAGCACTGAACAAAGCAGAACTGAACTATAGTACAACGGAAAAAGAGTCGTTGGCTATAGTGTATGCGGTAAAGCAGTTTAGACCATACGTGTATGGGCGAAAATTCAGTGATGAGAGACCATAAGCCACTAACATGGATATTTAATGTGAAGGATCCGAGTTCGAGGCTCCTAAAGTGGAGACTGAAGCTCGAAGAGTACGACTACGAGGTAGTATATAAGCCAGGAAGGCTAAACAGTAATGCGGACGCATTAAGCCGGATAAGGCAGGAAGGAAAGGAAGAGATAAGTTCAAAGCGAAATGTGGAGGCAGAAAGAACCTCAGTAGCACAAGCTAAGGCGGAACAGAGTTCCGTAAATGTGCGGCAAGTGCAAGTGTCAGGTGAGGTAGACCAGGAAACAAATAGTAATGAGGAAATTAGCCCTGAAGAAAAGGAAAGTATATTAAAGGAGATGCACGATAATCCCTTGGGAGGGCACCAGGGAATGCATAGGACATTCGAGAGGATTAAAGCGTACAGCAGTGGCGTGGAATGAAGCGGGACATTGAAAATTATATTAGGAAGTGTCCATCATGCCAAAAGAACAAAAATACACAAATGAAAACAAGGATGCCCTTAGAAATTACAGACACAGCTGAAACAGTATTTGCAAAATGTGCAATGGATGTAGTGGGTCCACTAGATGTATCTAGTACAGGGAAAAAGTACATGCTAACATTCCAAGACGATCTGAGTAAATTCACAGTAGCAGTCCCAATTGACAAGCAAGACGCTGAAACTGTAGCAGAAGCATTTGTAGAAAATATAGTACTAAGATATGGGATTCCATCAGTTTTGTTAACAGACCAAGGATCGAATTTTCTGAGTGACGTGTTTAAAAGTGTATGTAAATTGTTGAAGGTAAAACATATAAATACCACAGCGTACCACCCTGAGTCAAATGGTGCTCTAGAAAGGAGTCATAGAACAATTGTAGAATATCTGAGACACTTTGTAACAGGAGATCAAAGTTCATGGGACAAATGGGTGCCGTATGCAATTTTTGTGTTCAACACTACACCACACAGCAGCACAGGTTATACACCATTCGAGTTAATTTATGGAAGAAAGGTTAACATACCAGGAGTACTGCAGCAAGAAACACCGCAGGTAAGTTACGATTATGATTCATATGTCAGTAAGCTAAGAGAAAGAATGCAGGAAGCCCACAGAGTGGCTAGGGATTCTATTATAAGGAATAAGGTAATCAGTAAAGGACAGTATGATCTGAAACAGAACCCAAAAGAATTCAGTGTAGGGGACAAGGTGTTATTACACGACGAATCAGTGAGACGTGGTAGATCTCGGAAACTACATTCGCAATGGAGAGGTCCATTTGAAGTGTTAAAAGTGGAAGGTCCTAACGTAGTTATAAGAGTTAAGAGAAATAAGGAAACAAAAGTACATGCCAACAGGCTGAAGCAGTTATTTTAAATTTCAGGTATGGCACTCAAGTGGCAAGTTATGCAACTAATCATTGTGGTAACAACATACAGGTCCGTTGCATCAGGATACGAAACGAACGATTTCAAAGCGACCTCCATACCAAGTTCATCAGGACTATATTACGATAACGTAGGACAAATAGAAATATACAGTACCACATGGAGAATAGTCACATATGTAAACTTAGATGTAATAACAGAAAGATTTCAGAAAGCAGAGAGGTACAGTAATGCAGCAGTACAGAGGTGCCGTGACACATTGAAACAATTAAACGTAGGATTAATAGAATGTAGAGTACTAGATCAGCAAGTTACACATCACAGGTCTGCAGAAACTCGTACAGCAGCTCACAAAACACGAAAACAGAAGAAAGAGAGGAGTATTCAACTTCATCGGACAGGTAAGATACTGTTCGGAACATTGGACGAAGCGGACGCAGCGTACTATAAAGAAAGAATAGACGCTATGGAGAGGAACTCTGAAGGGTTGCTGAGGTTAACTAAGGAACAGGTGGCAGTGGTAAGGGCCACATTAGCGGGAGTAAACAGAACAGTATATACACCAGAATCAAATGAACACATTCTAAGGACAGGCATGCAGAGACTAGAAAGGTTCATGAAGGAATACATGAAGGAAACAGATATGGGTTTCAAACGAGTAGCACCTTTGCCACTGTAACGGAACAAGTATTACAATTAGCGGCAGTGTTTGGCCAAATCGAAGAGGAATACGAGCAGATGATAAATGCCATTGTAAGTGCTCAAAAGGGAATACTGCAGCCTCACATCATTAATCCAGTGCAAATTGTGAAGTATCTAAGTTTAATACGAGACGAATTAAAGGACATGAAGTTTCCTGTTCCTCTCGCGGAGTCATCAGGCTACCTCTTGTTAAGAATAATTGATTTAGATGTTTTCATTTCCGGTAGCATACTAGGGTACGTAATTAATATTCCTTTAATAGATAATAATAATTATAATCTGTACAGAGTTCTCCCATTACCAAAGGAGATCCCAGATATGAAAGGAAGGTACGTATACATAGAGCCAGAGAAAGAATTTCTACGGATAGATGAATCCAAAAGGCACTACGCGAAACTTTCTGCGGATGATCTAAAATGTAAAGAACTGAGTAAGAATAGAAGACTGTGCAGACAGTCATTTGCATTGCTATCGACATTCGACCATGAGGAATGCGAAGCCAAATTATTACAACTGGTAAGAGAAATTCCGGAAGATTGTGTGCGAAAAATAGTCGCACTGAATCAGAGCCTTTGGACCCATCTAAACAGTAACGAATGGCTATATGTAGCTCCTAAGGAAGGAGGACTGACAGTATTATGTGGAAAGGAACCCCCGAAGGATTTATTAATGAAAGGGGTAGGAAAGATAAGTTTTTATAGTAAATGTAAAGGGTATGGAACGAGAGTGTTCGTACAAACAGATAGAGTAATTCATAGTAACGTAACAAAGAAAGATATAATACCTCAAATTAATTTAGAATTTGACTGTTGTGTCGTAAACGAAGAAAAGAAAAATGTCTCAATGCTAACGTTAGATTTACCCTTGGAGCACGTAGTAACACAATTAGACGACTTGAAAGTTGCTGGGAAAAGACTGGATGATGTCCAGCGAATGGCAGAACGGCAGGAGGAAGAACTAAAATATTCCAGATATTTTACACATTACTCAATAACTACATACGTAGCTATAGCAATAGTCATTGTTATTGTAATAACATGTTGTTGTAAAAATTGTAAATGCTGTAAAGAATGCTTCAAAAGTTTATGGAAGTGCTTTGACGATAGTAACTGTTGTGGTAAAGTATGTATAAGAAACACTATAGTAAATCAATACCCAGAGACTAGCTTAAGCAGAAGACAAGCTAATAAAGAAACTGAAGATGTAGTAATATATGAAAGAGGTCGGAAAAACCAAGAAGAGTCAGTTCTGTTCAGAAACAGGCATTAAGTAAAATCAAAAGTTAAAATATATTAGAAGTGTGTTATGAAAAGGTGTAATCTATTTTAGTGTTTTGTCCATTTATGAAACTGTACGTACTTGTAATTACCAATGTTGAATGAAAATGGTATTTTGTAGCAATGCTTTTAAAAATGTACCTTGATTGTAATTGTATCAATGATTTGAAAAAAAAAAAATGTACCTTGATAAATGTATGTATAAAATGATTGTGTCTCACAAAGAAGTTAATGGAATTAAGTGTATATGAAGGAAAAAGAAAACATATGAAGTGTTGATGTAACAAAAGAAAATGTAAGCAAATAAAATAAGAAAATCTCAATTGACGCTACTCTGAGGAGTAACGCCAATTTCCCTGGCGGGGGAGGTGTTGTAACCACAGGAACAAGCCAAGTCTAATTGCAGTACCTTGAGAATAGTACGTAGGAAGAAGTTAAAGTTGTAGCGCTGGCCGCCAGGCGTGGCCGAAGGGTCAGCCGAGGCGGCACTCAAACTGCTGGGCAGCTGGGTGCTTGATAAGAAAGTAAACAGCCAGCAGATACAAACGAAGGTCTGTGCAGGGACTCATGATAAGCAATCAAGTAAGGATTATAAATAGATGCATTCCTGGCTAGAGAGAAAGGTCTGGGAGTGGAGAGAGAAAGAAAGAGGGCCTTTGGTAGGGACAGCGCTACGTCATGAGGAGCCAATGAAGGGCTCTGGACGCAGTGCGTGACCATATAGGGAGAGGCGCCTCTATCCCTCCACTCAGCCTCTGAAGAACAATAGCAACAACAATGTTTTAACGATACCAAATAAGGACAAGTTGCATTCAACGCTACGTCATGCCAAGCGCTGGCGGGGTCGAAGGGGAAACGCTAACAAAACCCGAGAGCACGCCGCTCTGAGGGTCTTGTCGGGTGTTGTCTGGAGAGGTCGAAGAGTTAGAGTGTGATAGCAGCAGCCGACTTGGGCTTGGGAATGGGCTGTAGGCAGGCAGCCGGAGATAGTCGCTGGAGCGCGCAGGGCGTAGCCGCGGGACTCTAACATAGGGTGTTAGGAAACGTTGCAGAACTTCTAGTAGGCAGTCGGAACGGTGGAGTCAGTCACCGTCTCTGTATTAGACTTGGCCTTCCTGTGAATGCAACCGCCGTGCAGATAGGGTGAGCTGTATTCATTTAGAATAAACTGCAATTTGTTAAAGTTATCAAGACTTTAATTCTACCCGCTTCCTAGCCTTGTGCTTTCACACCAGGGATTTCTACATCTTAGCCAGATCAAAAAGTCTCCCTCTCACTAAGGTCAACCAGCTAAAATCCCATCCACGAACCGTGTCGCTCAATCCCTCGCAATACCCATGCTTGGGACGCGACACTCACACTTTTCATTGTTTAGGGTCAATTGCCAATTCTTACACCATACAGATATCTTTCCTAAATCTTTTTGCAATTTGTTTTGCTTTTTCAATGGATTTGCTAGGCGATAAACAACAGCACGATTTGCAAACATGCGAAGATGGCTGCCCAGATTCTCTCCTAAATCGTTTATGCAGGTAAGGAGTAGCAGCGAGCCAGTAACACTACCTTGGGGAAAACCAGAAATCACTTGTTTTACTCGATGACTTTGTCGGTTACTACAAACTGTTAAGACTCTGACAGGAAATTGTGAATCCAGTCGCATAACTGAGATGAAATTCCATAAGCACACAATTAGATTACATGCCTCCTGTTAGGTACAATGTCAAAAGCCTTCTGGAAATCTAGAAACATGGAATCAATCTGAAATCCCTTGTTAATAGCATTCAACACTTTAAGTAAAGAGCTGATTGCGTTTCACGAGAATGATGTTTTCTAAATCCATGTTGACTGTTTTTCCATAGACCGTTCTCTTCAAGGTAATTCACGACATTCGAATAGAGTGTATATTCCAAAATGCTGCAGCATGTTGACATTAATTATATAGGCCTGTAATTTAGTGGATTAATGCTATTGCCTGTCTTGAATATTGGTGTGACTTATGCAGCTTTACTGTCTTAGGGTCCCAAAATTTCGTGAAGGAATTTTGGAAGGCTGTGTTTAGTAACTCTGCAGTAGCAGCCCTGTCATCGATAGTATTTCTGTTGTTGTTGTGCAGAGAAGGCATTGATTGTGTCTTGCCACTATCATACCTTACGTATGACCTGAATCTCTTTGGATTTTCAGCCACCTTTTGAGACAAAGTTGTGTTGCAGAAACTATTATAAGCATCTTGCATGGAAGTCCGCGCTAAATTTTGAACTTCTGTAAAATATTGCCAATCTTGGGGATTTTGCATTCATTTAAATTTGGTATGCTTTTTTCGTTGTTTCTGCAACAGTGCTCTAACCCGTTTTGTACCAAGGGGGGATCAGATTCACATTGTTAATTTATTTGGTATAAATCTCTGAATTGCTTTGAATACTATTTCTTTGAGTTCAAGCCACATCTGGTCTACATGCACATTGTTAATTTGGAAACTTAAACTTAGTAAAAGCAGCAAATAGAATTTATGGCCATGATTGGCGTAATCACATAATAAAAAAATATGACAAACCTGTGATGAACACTGGAAGCCCATGATGTAGGGCCTTTGTTAACACACTTGCCAAGTTGTTCAGCATAACTCTGCATTGGTGTGGAGGTAAAATAATGTATTATGTTTCATCACACAGGCAATTACTTCCAACATATCATACTGGTGTACCAGTTGCTATTTGGGCTTTGTTGGCCAGTTTGTATCATTGTGGAATGGGACCATATGTGGCCGATGCTTTTCTGGCCTTGATAGTATTATTACACTGGTCTGGAGGGTAAATGTTATCATAAATGGATGGAAAAATCAACTCATTGAACTTCTGCCTCCCAGCCCAGTGTGTTCAACCAGTCTGTACCTCCTTTCAGTTATATACCATAAGTGTAGGCACAGCTATTTTTTGTGGTTAAGAGGAGGCTGAATGTCTTTAAATTGGTACATATTCTGAGGTGAAATTTTTGACTTGCACTGGTATTTCCAAAGTCCACCAAGAATTTCATAGCATCTCTTAAGTTTCTACCTTAACTAGCTATACTATTGTTACTAACAGACTGTAAATTACACAAAGCATAATAAAGTTTTGAAAAGTATAGCTTATTTATGAATTTTCAGATTTCTTATATGCAAATTACAGATTTTATAAATGGAATATAGAGAGAGAAAAAAAGATTATTTAAGGTGTGGAATTGTAGCTATTCCAACTTATTATATTTCAAGTGCAATTGGATTTATATACAGCAGTTGGTATTGCCAGTGTGCTCTGTGTGCAGGTGGCAAAAAAGTCATAATGAAATATAAGTTGAGAGTTTTTAAGTAATCCTCTAAAATTACATTACGTGATTTTAGCGTTCATCACAGTGTGGGATATGTAGATGAGGGGAGACAGAATGTGAAAATTCAGTAGTGAAATCAATAGATAATGAGAGATAGTTTGGTGGAATTAAAATTTTAGGGTTTTGGAAAGGGCAGAACAAAAGTTGTTGATTGCTGATATCAATTTCAATTCAGTGCAAATGGATATCCTGGAACTGTGGCTACCACATAGTTAATAGATATGACAGCAAATACCTACCCCTCGTATCCAAGAAACAGTGGATGGACAATATGCCAAAGTTCTAGGTATTTACACAGAGTGAAACATTAACAGGTGGTCTGCAAAAAGTGGACCTAAATTATTCTCATGCTCAGAGGTAAGTCTTCAGTAGTTATATTTACTACACAATGTGGCCAGATATAAACTTAGAAACACGGATCATACAATTTCCAGATCAACACAGTGTTAAATTATCTCAGTGACAGAAAGCTCCAGTGGAATTTGCACATGAAATACACCACTAACATATAGTAATGTGCAAAATTTAAGGACAAAAGTAACATTTGCATGATGTGTCACAGCCAAGTAACATGACTCAATCAAACTTGGACCATATATAGAAAGAAGTTTCAGAATAGTGCAAACTGAAGGAAATATGCAATGAGTCAAATAAAACAACACTTTTCTTAAAAGACAGTAACTACATTGAAGTAATCCTGATTATAATGGTACCCTGGACATTACAAAAGATAGGGTACAGTTCTCAATAGCATGGGGGATCACCGTGGACAGCAAACAATGCTCTGCAACATACTTCCATGCTCGCCACGAGGTTGGCAAGAAGTTCTTGTGATAGCACTTTCAGTTCCTCAACCAGTGCAGTCAACACTTGATGGATGATCATTGGTGCATGTTCACAAGTTACAATACGTGCCCCAGCACATCCCACACATGCTCGATGGAATTTAAGTTGTTGGGAGGAGGAGGAGGGGGGGGGGGGGGGGGGGCAGTCCACTTGCTGAATATCCTCTCACTCCAAGAGCTGCCACACCTCTGCTGTTTGATGCTGTCTGGCAATGCCATTTATAAAGGTGAAGTCAGGGCCAAATGCACCCCAGAAAAGATGCACTTGGAAAAGGAGTACTATCTCATTATAATGTTGGCCAGTGAGTGTACTGTGTTCAAAGATTTGGAGGTCAGTACGCCCATGCAACATTATGCCTCCCCACCTGATAGTATTTGGGTCACCAAAATGATTGTGTTCGACAATGTTCCTGGGTGCATTACATGTCTGTGTCTTGCCGTATGAGGGCACATAATGCAGCCAGGAATGTTGTCGAACATGATCATTTTGGTGGTTCAGGTATTAAGGTGTGGGAGGCATAAAGTTGCATGAGTGTATTGACCTCCCAAATCTTTGAACATAGTACTCACTAGTCAAAGCTACTGTTTCCTTTCCTTTCCTGTATGTGTCTTTCAGGGATGCATTTGCCTCTAACTTAATATAGATGACAATGTGAGACGCCATCGAACTGCGCAGGTGGAGCTGGTCCTCGAACAAAATATTTGGCAAGTGGTGTGGCTTGCTTCTTCCTCCAAGTTTGTTGACCACAGTGATGGAGGAATGGAATGTCTTAGCATAACAACTCCACACCAACCCTGTGGCCAGCGTGGGAGCATGTTGCAGAGCTTGCACTGTCATCTGTAGTGATCACAAGCCATATTAAGAACTATGTTCCAACTCCTGTAATTCCAAGGGGACCATCATAAATTGCAGTGACTTCAGTGTAGTTTTTGACTGAATAAAGGTGTCATTTCTGTTCATTCCATTATGTGTTTCTTTTTGTGCCATACTGCAGCTTTTATTTCTATGTATGGTACAAGTTTCACCAAGGTATGTAACTTGTCAGTGACACTGAAGTGTTTCAGGTTGGCTTGGGCTGTGTGGTGGTTTGTTATACTTCACCTTATACACCAAATACTGAAATAAGTTGCCACCTGAACACTCCTTTTATATAAAATGAATGTTGCTTACTGAATATTCGGTTGCCATTAGGTATTATTAATCAGCTAGTCTGTGCCTCAAACCCGTGTACCTTCTTCCACCAACTTAGTTCAGACTTTGCCTCTGTACAGGCTGCACACGAAGCTGCTGAAAGTTAACTTCTTGTTCTCATTCATTCCACCACATAAATAAGACGTGAGATACAATTCACCTTCTTATATTATCTTCAAAATTGCAACTCAATACATGATAAATAAGGACAGCTACCAGCTTGTATACTGCCTCTCTGTACTGTGCACATAACAAATCTGATATTCAACTTGATAATTACCAATTACAATACATTTATTATCTTTGACATTTCGCATTCTTAGATTTCATGGAGCTCTTTCCTCTGCACCGACCACTCCATGGAGCTCCTATCTCCACCTCAGCAGGTAGGGTCATCTGACTGCTACCCAATTCCATGCAGTTACTGAATCATTAGCTCTGGTATCGGCACCTGCCATTTAAAAAACCTCCCAACAGTGGGTGCTCACCACTTATCAACTACTCTGTCACAAACATCTTTTCTCTGACATATGTATTTAAGGAATGGGATGTATCCCTCAACTAAGAGAAAAGATGTCGTGACCACACATTAAACTTTAATTATTATGCTATTGCCATCACTTTCAGTTTTTCTTCAATTTTACCATTACAGTAAGTATTTCATTGTATTTTGATTTTACCATTAACACATATTTCATTATACCTTACCAAAAAAATCTATTTCTTGGGGAAAGTAAATATTACCTATAATTCTAGGACCAAATGTCGGAGCACTCTGAGATTACATTGTTTCCTTGGAAAACAGGTAAATTACTTAACTTCAATCATTTTATTTACTTGGTCTGGAGGAAATGCTCCCTTATTCAGGTTCTCTACCGCTGTGCGAATGATAATACTTGTAAACATTTCTCAGCCCTGCCTTCCAGGGATTGAGCACTCTTTCCTCTAACTTCGTATCCTCGCTAATGTGATGTACCTCTCTTCTTATGAAGTGGTTGGGGCCCTCCCTTCCTTGGATCCACCTGAACCTAGTATAATTTCCCTTTTCTGGGCAACTTACCTATCAATTCCTACAAAGTGTTTGGGGTCCTCCATTTGTTGGGTCCATCCAAATCTGGTATAAGGTCCCTTCTTTGGGGTAACTGAACCATAAACTCACCTGAAGTGTAGTACATAGCTTCTTCACTATTACTTTGAGTACTCCAGTACTTCTCCCTTTGGTTTTTCTTTTTCCTATCTCAACATCCCCCCCCCCCCCCCCCCCCCCTCCTCAGACTCCTGATTTTCTAGGGACAGTTCTCCTGCCTGACTGTTCTTCCTATTGCCAAAAACTTTCTATAAGTCTACAAATCCTATAAACATAGGTTTGCCTTTCCTTAACTTATCTTCTATGAGAAGTTGTAGGGTCAGTATTTGCCTTGCGTATTCCAACATTTCTCCAGAATCCCATCTGACTGCTTAGCTGAAAGGTAACATGCTTGCCTCCCATGCATGCAGCGGGCTCGGGTTCGATTCCCAGCTGGGTTGGTCATTTTCTCCGCTCATGTGCACCTGCATTACCCATATCAGATTTTTTACTTATGACCCTCTATTCACCTGACTAGATGTCCTGTTCCTCCTTCCACTGAATTTCACTAATTCCCCACTATATCTATTTTTAACCTATCAATTAAAAATCTATTTTTAACCTATCAATCCCCCCCCCATGAACCATGGACCTTGCCGTTGGTGGGGAGGCTTGCGTGCCTCAGCGATACAAATAGCCGTACCGTAGGTGCAACCACAACGGAGGGGTATCTGTTGAGAGGCCAGACAAACGTGTGGTTCCTGAAGAGGGGCAGCAGCCTTTTCAGTAGTTGCAAGGGCAACAGTCTGGATGATTGACTGATCTGGCCTTGTAACAATAACCAAAACGGCCTTGCTGTGCTGGTACTGCGAACGGCTGAAAGCAAGGGGAAACTACAGCCGTAATTTTTCCCGAGGGCATGCAGCTTTACTGTATGATTAAATGATGATCGCGTCCTCTTGGGTAAAATATTCCGGAGGTAAAATAGTCCCCCATTCGGATCTCCAGGCGGGGACTACTCAAGAGGATGTCGTTATCAGGAGAAAGAAAACTGGCGTTCTACGGATCGGAGCGTGGAATGTCAGATCCCTTAATCGGGCAGGTAGGTTAGAAAATTTAAAAAGGGAAATGGATAGGTTGAAGTTAGATATAGTGGGAATTAGTGAAGTTCGGTGGCAGGAGGAACAAGACTTCTGGTCAGGTGACTACAGGGTTATAAACACAAAATCAAATAGGGGTAATGCAGGAGTAGGTTTAATAATGAATAGGAAAATAGGAATGCGGGTAAGCTACTACAAACAGCATAGTGAACGCATTATTGTGGCCAAGATAGACACGAAGCCCACACCTACTACAGTAGTACAAGTTTATATGCCAACTAGCTCTGCAGATGACGAAGAAATTGAAGAAATGTATGATGAAATAAAAGAAATTATTCAGATTGTGAAGGGAGACGAAAATTTAATAGTCATGGGCGACTGGAATTCGAGTGTAGGAAAAGGGAGAGAAGGAAACATAGTAGGTGAATATGGATTGGGGGACAGAAATGAAAGAGGAAGCCGCCTGGTAGAATTTTGCACAGAGCACAACATAATCATAACTAACACTTGGTTTAAGAATCATGAAAGAAGGTTGTATACATGGAAGAACCCTGGAGATACTAAAAGGTATCAGATAGATTATATAATGGTAAGACAGAGATTTAGGAACCAGGTTTTAAATTGTAAGACATTTCCAGGGGCAGATGTGGACTCTGACCACAATCTATTGGTTATGACCTGTAGATTAAAGCTGAAGAAACTGCAAAAAGGTGGGAATTTAAGGAGATGGGACCTGGATAAACTAAAAGAACCAGAGGTTGTACAGAGATTCAGGGAGAGCATAAGGGAGCAATTGACGGGAATGGGGGAAATAAATACAGTAGAAGAAGAATGGGTAGCTTTGAGGGATGAAGTAGTGAAGGCAGCAGAGGATCAAGTAGGTAAAAAGACGAGGGCTAGTAGAAATCCTTGGGTAACAGAAGAAATATTGAATTTAAATGATGAAAGGAGAAAATATAAAAATGCAGTAAGTGAAACAGGCAAAAAGGAATACAAACGTCTCAAAAATGAGATCGACAGGAAGTGCAAAATGGCTAAGCAGGGATGGCTAGAGGACAAATGTAAGGATGTAGAGGCCTATCTCACTAGGGGTAAGATAGATACTGCCTACAGGAAAATTAAAGAGACCTTTGGAGATAAGAGAACGACTTGTATGAATATCAAGAGCTCAGATGGAAACCCAGTTCTAAGCAAAGAAGGGAAAGCAGAAAGGTGGAAGGAGTATATAGAGGGTCTATACAAGGGCGATGTACTTGAGGACAATATTATGGAAATGGAAGAGGATGTAGATGAAGATGAAATGGGAGATACGATACTGCGTGAAGAGTTTGACAGAGCACTGAAAGACCTGAGTCGAAACAAGGCCCCCGGAGTAGACAATATTCCATTGGAACTACTGACGGCCGTGGGAGAGCCAGTCCTGACAAAACTCTACCATCTGGTGAGCAAGATGTATGAAACAGGCGAAATACCCTCAGACTTCAAGAAGAATATAATAATTCCAATCCCAAAGAAAGCAGGTGTTGACAGATGTGAAAATTACCGAACTATCAGCTTAATAAGTCACAGCTGCAAAATACTAACACGAATTCTTTACAGACGAATGGAAAAACTAGTAGAAGCCAACCTCGGGGAAGATCAGTTTGGATTCCGTAGAAACACTGGAACACGTGAGGCAATACTGACCTTACGACTTATCTTAGAAGAAAGATTAAGGAAAGGCAAACCTACGTTTCTAGCATTTGTAGACTTAGAGAAAGCTTTTGACAATGTTGACTGGAATACTCTCTTTCAAATTCTAAAGATGGCAGGGGTAAAATACAGGGAGCGAAAGGCTATTTACAATTTGTACAGAAACCAGATGGCAGTTATAAGAGTCGAGGGACATGAAAGGGAAGCAGTGGTTGGGAAGGGAGTAAGACAGGGTTGTAGCCTCTCCCCGATGTTGTTCAATCTGTATATTGAGCAAGCAGTAAAGGAAACAAAAGAAAAATTCGGGGTAGGCATTAAAATTCATGGAGAAGAAATAAAAACTTTGAGGTTCGCCGATGACATTGTAATTCTGTCAGAGACAGCAAAGGACTTGGAAGAGCAGTTGAATGGAATGGACAGTGTCTTGAAAGGAGGATATAAGATGAACATCAACAAAAGCAAAACAAGGATAATGGAATGTAGTCTAATTAAGTCGGGTGATGCTGAGGGAATTAGATTAGGAAATGAGGCACTTAAAGTAGTAAAGGAGTTTTGCTATTTGGGGAGCAAAATAACTGATGATGGTCGAAGTAGAGAGGATATAAAATGTAGGCTGGCAGTGGCAAGGAAAGCGTTTTTGAAGAAGAGAAATTTGTTAACATCCAGTATTGATTTAAGTGTCAGGAAGTCATTTCTGAAAGTATTCGTATGGAGTGTAGCCATGTATGGAAGTGAAACATGGACGATAAATAGTTTGGACAAGAAGAGAATAGAAGCTTTCGAAATGTGGTGCTACAGAAGAATGCTGAAGATTAGATGGGTAGATCACATAACTAATGAGGAGGTATTGAATAGGATTTGGGAGGAGAGAAGTTTGTGGCACAACTTGACCAGAAGAAGGGATCGGTTGGTAGGACATGTTCTGAGGCATCAAGGGATCACCAATTTAGTATTGGAGGGCAGCGTGGAGGGTAAAAATCGTAGAGGGAGACCAAGAGATGAATACACTAAGCAGATTCAGAAGGATGTAGGTTGCAGTAGGTACTGGGAGATGAAAAAGCTTGCACAGGATAGAGTAGCATGGAGAGCTGCATCAAACCAGTCCCAGGACTGAAGACCATAACAACAACAACAACCTATCAATTTCCCTTTTTAAATTTTCTAACCTACCTGCCTGATTAAGGGATCTGACATTCCACACTCCGATCTGTAGAATGCCAGTTTTGTTTCTCCTGATGACAACGTTTTACTGTATGATTGAAATATTCCTTTAAACACCTAATTACTGTTCAGTGTTAGCCGCCTGTTTGATTGGATAGAGCTTAATGTACTTTAATCAACAGTCTACTAGTACAAATGTGTAAGTCACTCCCCCACAATTGGTGGGTAGTTGACCAAAAACATCTGCTGCTGTAAGGTCTTGCACAATCTCTTGGGTATTATTGGGTACAACTTATACAACAGTGCCTGATTATTGTCTTTCATCCTTCTTTGATATGCTTCACAAGATCTTACTATTGACAATACTTTTCGACCAAAGTTTTTAAGATAGTAAAATTTAATCATGTTTTATACATTTGTGTAATCCAAAATGTCCATACCCTCTGTGAATAAAAATTAAATCAAACTCCACTGTTTGTGGTATGCACAATCTCCATTTTAATCCACCTTTCTTGACTCCCCAAAATAACGCATTCTTTTGGATAGTCCAGTCTGACATTTTGTCATCTATTATTCTTCCCTGGTTCAGTGTTGTCCATTTATCACCAAAATATGGACTGTCAATTATATCTTGCTTAGTACATGAAGCTAAGTTCGGTACTTCATTATTCGTACAGCTTAATGATATAAAGTTTATATTAAATCTAACTCCAGGACATTCCATCCTCACCATGTCATTCATTCCTAATGGTAAATGTGATAATGGATCAGGAACTATATTTTCTGAATATCAATATGGTATTCTTGTAAAAAAAAAAAAAGAAGGGGTACCCACCATATAAGTCTCCTATGCAACAGGTGACTTTCCATAAGGAATACTAAGTCTCGGTGACTGGTATACCCAATTATCTTTGATCTCCAAACTGAAGTTCAAAATTTCTTAATGCTCCATATGATAGCTAATAACTCCTTTTCTGCTGCTCTATAATTTAACTCGTGCTTACTTAAAGCTCGACTCGCAAATAGTGTATTGTGCTCTTCCAAACTCATATCCCCTGCACCCTGAAACAATTCGCTTGCTATCTAGTACTTGGAAGTTAAAGGGGTGTTTCATTTGTGGATATTTTAAAATTGATGCTTCTACCATTGCTACTTTAATTTTATTAAAAGCATCAGACTCTTTGCATTCTGAAATCCATCTTGACCTTTTCTTCAACAAGTTTAACAATCTTGGGTTATTCTTCGGTTGATCCTGAATATATTGCCAATAAAATCCTACTGACACTAGAAAAATATTTAACTGTTTGGTATTCTTTGGTTCTGGGCATTCTTTAACAGCTCTGATTCATTCTGGATCTGGTGCTATCCCATTTATACCTACTAGGCACCCAAGGAATCTGAGCTCCTCCCTACCAAAAGATGACTTAGATATTTTGATAATAATGCCTTTAACGTAAAACCTTTCTAGTATCTTTGACAATAAATTACAATGTTCCTCCCATGTCTTGGATACTGGGGATATATTCCCACATAGATTATGAGTTCGCTTAACAAATCTTTGTCTCGCGCAGGCTCTAGGGCTCTTATGAACACTGATCTGAGGCATTCAGTCCAAATGGTTATACTTTACATTGATATGACTTACCTTTGTATAGAAATGCTGTAAATTTTTGTCCAGTTTGATCTGACAGTAGTGAGTGGTGAGATCTATCGAACTGAAACACCTAGCTTGTTCGAATTTTGTCAAAATTTAGTCTACACTGAGAATGGGATGTATCACTGCAACACATCATGTGAAAGTTGCTTTAGTCCTTATGTTTTGCATACCATTGTATTTTACAAAGCAATTGGCTACATTTATTAATGGTAGTCAGCAGAGGAGCAGACCAAGTGCTCAACTGTGGTCCCATTTTTACAGGGGCTACTCATAAAAAAACATCAGATTGGGCATTAAAAATAAACAAATGATTGTAGTTTTGTGCCACTTACAGTTGGAAAAGAAGAATTTTGAAGATTATGTTGTGTCAATCAGCTCTCTGCTGCGTTTGCCAGTGTGTGTTCCATCTATTGCATCCTCCGGCAGAAAGAATTGACGTCAACGAGACTCATCGTAGATTTTGTTGTGTGTATAGTGATGGTGTTATGAGGGAGGGGTGCAGAAAATTCAGTGATGTTTGCACAGATGGGCACGATTGAAAGTTGTCGAGGGAACAGTCAGGTGTGAAAGATGAACCTGTGCAACATGTTGAAATTATGCATGCGAGACATTGATTCAGATTTTCTGAACTTTTTAAAGATGTGCCCCAGAGCCCAAGGACAACCAGTGGGTGCACACTCATTCTCCTAGTAAGATAAAAAAAATTAAAGCATATGCTGCCAAACCATAAAATGATGGTTACAGTTTTTTTTTTTTTTTTTTTTTTTTGGGTTACAAAGGAATTTTGATAACAGATTTCATGTGAGTAATACATGATAATACAGTGGCATCACAGGTTTACTGTGACACACTAGCAAAACTCTGAAGGTCAATACAAAACGACGACATGAAATGATTACTGAAGAAATCATTCTTCTGCACAACAATTTGCGACCCCATACTGTGAATGTAACAAAAGAAAACCGCAGACTTTTTAGCTGTGAGATTTTCGAGTTTAATGCTTATACTCAAGACTTGGCATCATCTTTCATCTCTTTCCCAAAGGTACGGCTTGGCTGGCTACTCATTACTTCATAGCTGAAGATGAGCTCAAGAATGCGGTCAACAACTGATTGCAGCACTGGGTGGCACCATTCTTTGGTGAAGAAATAAAGAAGCTGGTGCCATGGTATGACAAAAGTCTGAATTTATGTGGTGACTGTGTAGAAAAGTAGATTTAAAAAATAAGTACAGATTGTATATAAAAAGATTTTTAATAGTCCTTTAGAAGCTAATTAAAGGATAGCCCTTGTACTATGCCTGTCTTTGGTTTGATTGGCTTCTGATTAAACATTATGCCTTAGTGCCATGCCAATGAATACCCTATTGGTGAATGAGGAAGAACTCACTTCATCTGCAAAGTTGTTCTTAAATTGAGCACAATTTGCAGATGAGAAATACTTGGCAAATATTCATGAACTAAACTACATCTGCCTCTAAAGTAGTCACTGAACAGGCAACTCCTCCTCACTCTCTGAGGAGTTTGTGACTAAAAGTCCTTCTGTCACTAGAAGCACACTGTACAACAGAGCTCTGATGCTACCTATACACTGTCTTCCAGCCGTAACTCTCATTTTTGCAGATGGAAGTATCCAATCACATCATTTCTCCAAATGGAAAAACATCAGAAATGGAAAAATATCAGATCCACATATACCATGTCCCATTAAGTGAGAAAGGATGCAGAGGTGCCTACTGGGGTCCATGGTAATACTGATATTTCATTGGATATCACTAACATCAGAACTGAGAGACATCTTACATAGTTTTCAATATGCTTAACAACAAGTGGAAGAGCCAATCATCATACTGTTGAGTTCCAGGTAGAGCACTTACTATCTTTAACGTGTGTATACAGCAGTATTTAATATTCATTTATTTCACACTTGCAACTTTAGCTTTTAGCCATTATGACATGTCATCATCAAAATATCACAATATGTAAATGGTCATACACCATAGTTGTCACATTACAGGATGTGAATATGAACCGAAAATATACACCACAACTGACAACGTGCACAGCAGAAACACTTCATCACACTGTGTTGCGTTTATGATGGCTACTACAGTACTGTGGCATGTGCTCACCATGTCTACACATAGACTAACATTATGTTTAAAGGTAACAATGTAGGAAAAGATAGATTGCTGCTTAAGCCAAGAAGACACATTAAGTTGCAAACAGGCACAATTAAAAGGCACTTCCATAAAGCTTTCGGCCACAGCCTTCATCAGCAAAACACACACCACTCATACACACAAACAGACCCTCCAGTAGCTCGGACCAGAATGCAACTACCACGTGAAACATAATCACATCAATCTGGAGGGGGCATTGAAGGGGAAGGGACAGCAGTTTACTGGTGGGGGGGAGAGGCAAACGCTGTCTGCCAAAGTGTGCAGGGACTAGAATGCCAACAGATGCAGTTTCAGGAGGTTGTGGAGCAGGGTGATGGGAAGGGGGTGGGGGGGTGTGGAGGAGAGGAGCAGGAAAAGATGGGCAGGTACATTGGCAAAGGGCAGCAAACAAAAAGCTTGGGAGACAAGAATTGAGGGGACATGGTAGGACAGAAGGCGCGGAAACTATAGGGTAGAGAGTGTGGGGAAAGTATGTTACTGTAGGTTGAGGCTGGGATAATTATGGGAGTGGAGAATGTGTTGTAAGGGTAACTCTCATCTGTGCATTTTAGGAGAGCCGGTGGTGGAGGGGAGGACCCAGATGGCTTGGATAGTGATGCAGCCATTGAAATTAAGTATGTTATGTTCAGCTGCATGTTGTACCACAGGGTGGTCTACTTTGCTCTTGTCCACAGTTTTGCAGTGACAGTTCATCCTGGTTGACAGCTAGTTGGTAGTCATACCAATATAAAAAGCTGTGCAGTGATTACAGCACAGCTGGTATGTGATATAGCTGCTTTAAGTGGTCTGGCCCCTCATGGGGTAGCATAAACCTGTGACAGGGACGGAACAGGAACTGCTAGATGGGTGGATTTGGCAGGTCTTGCACCTAGGTCTTCCACAGGGATATGGTCCTTGTGACAAGGGGTTGGGATTGGGAGTGGTATAGGGATGGACTAGAGAGTTGTGTAGGTTGTGTGGGCAACAGAAGATCACTTTAGGTGGGCTGGGAAAGATCTTGGGTAACAGAAGTTTCAGTCCTATTCAAAGGCCTCACCTTTAGCTCCACACCATTCTGGACTTGTCGAAGACGTACTCTCCTTCTCCCAATCCTTGCAATGGAAGTGCTTCTTTGCTGGCAGTCCCTCCAACCAAACCCAACCTAATTCCAACACTGAACCCTGCCTTTTCCAGTTCATACTGCCGTCCAACTGTGAGCCTCCCTTCTCCCACCTAACCACCCCTGGCCACCTTCAGGGAATTCCTTACCCCCAACTTAGCCTCACCATCCTTGCCCAGGTCCCTTCCTCAGAACACCAACCTTTCAGTAGAAGAAAGAACAGCCATACACAACCTCAAAACAAATCCTGGCCTCATATTGCTACCTGCCAACAAAGGTTCCTCCACTGTTGTTATGAATCACAGTGACTACCTGGCAGGATGACTCTGCCAATTATCTGACTCCTCCACCTATAAACTCTGCCAGAGTGATCCCATCCCAGAAGTTCAACACAACCTTCAATCCCCGGTTAAAGCCTTAGGCTCTTCGGGAACATACAGAAATATGTGGCACAGCCATAGCACCCTCCTATGCCAACCTGTTTATGCACCATCTGGAGGAACCTTTCTAACCTCCCAAAATGCCAAACCCTTAGTCTGGTTCAGGTTCACTGATGATTTCTTCAAGATCTGAATTCAGGGCCGAGATACTCAATCTTCATTCCTCCACAACCTCAACATTTTCTTTCCTGTCTGCTTCATATGGTCCTACTTCCTTCCTTGACATTGACCGCCTGCTCTCTGATTGCGTCATCCGAACCACATTAAACCCACCAATCACCAACAGTACCTGCGTCCCTTTCACACAAAAAAATCCCTCCCATACAGCCTGACCATCCAGAGACGTTGTATCTGCAGTGACATGAACCTATTTGCTCAGTATGCTGAGGGTCTCACCAAGGACTTCACAGACAGGCACTACCCCAGACCCAGTCCACTAAAAGATCTCTCATGCCATTACCCCTCACACCCATAATCCTCCCACCACCCGCCAAGAACCAACCACAAAAGAGTGCCCCCTTTGTCACCTAATACCACCCTGGACTGGAACAACTAAAGCACAGGGCTTCGATTACCTATCATCATGCCCTGAAATGAGTGATATCCTACCCAAGATCCTTCCTATGCCACCCAACCTCCGCAACATCCTAATTCATCCCTATACCACTCCCAATCCCAGCCCCTTGGTACAAGGACCACATCTCTGTGGAAGACCTGCCCAATCCACCCACCCAGCACTTCCTATTCCAGTCCTGTAACTAGTTTATCCTACCCATCAGGGGCCAGTCCACCTGTGAAAGCAGCTATATCACATACGTGGTCTACTGCAATCATTGCACAGCTTTTTATGTTGGTATACCCACCAACCAGCTGTCCACCTCAAAACTGTGGACAAGAGCACAGTAGACCACCCTGTGGCACATGCTTCACTACCCGAGCCATCTGGATCCTCCCTCCCACCACCAGCTTTCCTGAACTGAGTAGATGGGAGTTATCCATACAATACTTTTTTCACTCCTATAATTATCCCACCCCCAAGCAATGGTAGCATATTGTCCTCATACTCTCCAACCAACATTGTTCATGCCCTCTTCCCTATCATTTCCTCCCCATTCTCATCTCCCATGCTCTTTATTCGCTGCCCTCTGCCAATGTACCTCCCCATCTTTCCCTGCTCCTCTCCTCTTTTTCCCTGCCTTCCTGCCCCACAGCCTCCTGACAATGTGCCTGTTGACATTCTAGTCCATGCACATTGTGCCAGACAGTATTCGCCTCTCCCTCCACCTGTTCATTACTATTCCTTCCATGACCCCTCCAGATTGCTGCTTGTGCATTCAGGTCTGAGCTAACTGAAGTGTTTCATGTGTGAATGAAGTGTACTTGCTTGCGCGTATGAATGGTGTGTGTTTCTCTTCTCCTGATGAAGGCTGTGGCTGAAAGCTTTACACAAGTGTCCTTTAATTGTGCCTGTCTGCAACTTAACGTGGCTTTTTTATGATAAGTGCCAATCTTATCTTTTCCTACATTGTTGATATTCCTACCTATAGTTTCCATTGTCTGATTACTTTTAAGGTTCAAATTCCAAATAATGTTTGAAGAATAGAACATTCAAATCATTACACGTCACACACACACACACACACACACACACACACACACACACACACACACGTGCGGGAAATAAATTAACTGTGACACTGCATCAGTTAAAGGCCCTGCCAAATTGGGTAAAGACTTTGGATAAAATACTTCTGTTCTCATGAAAAGAAGAAACTAAATTCTCCAGATTCAGATTCTTTATTAGCCATTGACCACATCTAGTGAAATAGCCTTTACGCTGTTGATGTGTTACAATAGCAATTACAATATTGATTAATGTTGACATTACCTCTACAAATAATTTTTCCTATATTAACCAGTCTATATAATAGCAATCTTAATCTTAGAACTCAATTTCTACACTAATAATATCCAGGAATTCTAACTGTATAGTGGATTGTTTATTAAGCAGTTATACAACTTTTAAAATTATTAAGGTGTAGAATGTGGCAGTTTGATCACTGCATCTTTCAGTCAGCTTATGCTGTGGAATGTCAATACTGCTGATGGCATAACTGTGTATGTTCTCTCTGATATCTTTTTGCAGACATGAGGTTGCCAGTTGGGAATCATTATGTATTACAATCAGTTTTACAGATTTTGCATCTTTGTCTTTGGCTAGTCCCAGTTGCAGGTGTTGAGTTTCCTCTCGATTGCACCGTAGTTCGTTAGATGAGAACCAATTTTGTATTAAGGAGTGTGTGTCCTGTGATATCTTGTGCAACATTGACATATCTCAATCTGTGGTGATTAAAGTTGTGTGGTCGGCATAACAGAGAACTGATTGGAGCCCAACAACTGTGGCAAATCGTTAACTGCAACTATGAATAACAATAGTCAGAGTACATAGCCCTGAGGAAAAATAGAAGTGACTTTCTTCAGGGAAGAATGTCTGTTTTGAACTGACACAGATTTCCTCTAGTTATTTGGATAAGAATTAATTATGTATAATGTTGAATTAGTTATTCCTTAATGCTGTAGTTTGGCTAGTAAGATGTCAAGATAAATGCCTTATGAGGGTGTATACATGGACAAGAAAAAGTCCTGGCTTTTCTCAGAATTTCCCAATTAAAAATACACTCCACAAATTTTTTCTCGAGTGAAAGTACATTTTTCCACGTTAAGTGACGATATACTTTTCATTGGAGCTGGAAAACTTATCAATCCACACCGCCGTAGAACCTTCCGGCACTTTAGGAAACGCAACCCAGCAAAATATAATGTCTTTAGGAAAGATCTTTGATGTGCAGCAGTGTGTGCTCTGCACATTTTCATAATTCTACTACAGTAGCTTCTGAAACTCTGAAATCCAAATGACAACGTGCTTTTGTCAGAGTCTTATGTTTGTCAGCCAATCATAGGTCATGTCACATGATCTTGACAGCCAATGGCAACAGATATTCAGAGCATAGGAAATGTGATGTAGTCAGCCAATAGCAACATCATTGTTAAGCAGCACAAACACACAAGTAGAAAAGTTAATGGTTTAAACTGATATACAGTCGGTATAACCACAATAAAAGCTAAGCTTTCACATATAACATTGATCGACAACAATTTTGTGCTGTTCTTTCCTAAGGTGTGGTTAGGCAGGATCACAAGAGTACCAGCTTAAATTGCAGCAGCTGAGTATTTCTCACAAGCACGATTATAAATTTCACTACTGTGTACCAAACATGGTAAAGCCATGTTACGTTTGAAATTCCTCAACTCGTGTCCCACTTTTGAAAGATAATTATACTTTCTGCCATAGTTATTGAACAATTTTTAATCTATGAAAGAACTAAAATAAATATGAAAAACTAATCTTTAAACCTGGTCTTTTTAGTGTGTTATCTTTTTAAGATATATCAAACACAGACATGCAAGCGAAATTTTAAACAAGGGTATAAATGACTGGCCTTTTCTAAATGGTTGATCCTCAGTGTTAAGTTTTGAATGAGATTTAAGAAATTCATCGCACATTCTGACACTTAACATAATTCATCTAGTCTAAAACAAAATTTACTTTGAAAGTAATGCTTCTGAAACACCATTCGCAATATTTTCCAGCAACCCGTTAGAACTAATGCTTCCCGGGTTCTTCTCAGTTGTCGCGGGGCGTATACATACACCCACCACACTCAAATCGCATAGCACAAGAGAGACTGTATTATTTTCAAATGCAGTTAAAATTTTCAAGGAATGCATAAGTGGTATTACTTCCTGTCGAAAACCATGCTGTCTGTCGCAACACAGGTTTCTTTTCCAAAGTAATTACTAAGCTGTATGTGAAAATTGCTTCAAATATTTTGGGCAAGATTGTAACAACAGACAATCTGTAGTTCCCCTTTTTGTACATAGGTATAACTTTTGAAATGTTTAACTGGTCAGAGAAAACTCAAAATTCCAGGCATTTACTCATAATAAAAGGAAGTGGTTTCCAAATAAAGTGTGTTATTCATTTTACTGTGTAGTTAGATAGCTAGCAGCAGTCCATGGTTTTCCAGTTACAAAATTTTGAAACAGCGTTTACTATATCTGTAGGTGTGACAAAATCCCAATGGAATTCATCCGATCTAGGAAGCTGATCAGCAATTATTATCCGCAATTTAGTTATATTTCTTGTTATATCTTTGCAATTTTTAAGCTGCTAGATTAGTTCCATTATTGCTGCCATGCTGTTAATCATGGCTGCTCCACTGTCTATTTGCACCAAAGAAGAGCAAGTTCAGTGATCTGTTTTGTTTGGTCCACTCAAACAGGCATTAAGGGGCCGTCATTTTGTCTTGGACGAAGCAGAGAAAGAAGCGATGCATTCCTAGCTCGCATCTCAACCGAGAACCTTCTTTTATGAGGGCATCAGAAAGCTTGTACAACGATGGACGAAGTGTGTTGAAATGCAAGGAGACTATGTCAGAAAATGATGTTTTTGTAAGATTCTATTTGATATCAATAAAATTTTGTAACTACTTTGTGGATAATAATTGGCTTACCCTCGTATATCAGTTGCTGATGTGTTTGACTGGTTAATTTTAGTTCTTAATTCATTTACTATAGTAATAAAGTATTGAGCTCTTCTGGATAGAGCAGAACGTCTTTTGAGTTTGGGTAGAAGTGAATTCTTGTGTTACATTATCCCATACAGCCTTACATTTGTTTGGAGCTCCATCTACATAACTTCATAGGCAACTTGTTTGGAAAGTTTTTGAGAAATGTGCTAGTCTGTGCCACCTTTGAATTAATACAATACATCATCATTCTATGATAATACATTTTGTACAGTGACAGCATCTTTTACCTGATACCAGCAACATCGTCAGTGTACCATTTACGCTTTCTATCTTTTCTGTCAGGTTTACTACTGTTTCTTTTCAGTGATGAACAAGAGTATCATAAATCAACATATGTTCTAAAGAAATTATTAAACAGAGTTATAACAATTGATTTACCAACATAATAAAGGAGGTCCCAATTTACATTTCTAAGACAATCTGTGAATAACTTAGTACATTCCTCTTTCTGACCCCTAATCCATGTCACACTTTGCTTCTTATTTGCAGCCACATAATCACTGTGTGATGAGTAATGGATCATGATCTACAATGCATTCATCTGCTAAGCTAACAGTGTAGGTCTCTTAAGAAATTAACTATAATATTGTCCTAACAGGCATCCCTATATGTAGGCTCTTGTCAGTACAATAAAAATTTAATGATGTGAGTAGATTCAAAAATGTTTTTAGATCGCATCACACACAAAATACAACACATCTTACAAAAATGTTCCAATTCTAACAATTTATAACTAAAAATTAGAATGTTGACTTCCAAGAGGGTAAGTACTTTGCATTCTCTCTAAGCAATTACGAACCTGTATTTTACAGGACGTGTTTGTACTATGTGATGACTCGGAACTAAACACAACTTTCTAAAAAAAATGAAGAAGAAGAAGAAGAAGAAGAAGAAGAAGAAGAAGACGGGATCCTCGTTGACTGTACAATTTGTTGAACCTAGAAATATTCTGAGAAAGTGGATTTACTGGTTTCATGAGAGGAAAAATAAGTTACAGACAAAAGAGCCACTACCATGACTAGTTAATACTCATGGTTCAAGTAACAGCTGTAACTGAGAAAGACTCAGTGAAAAAACTGCTATGACTCAATAAACACCATTTCTTCCTCGCCAATGCCGTCATGCATTGGTTGTTAAGATCAGGCTAGGAAAGTTAAATAAGCACAACATATGTTAATGATGCATGTCAACAACTGGCTTCTCGTTTTTACACGTATACTATTTTCACATTACTGATGCTGTCACTTATGGGTATAATAATACACTGCACAAAATAGTTGAAAACTATAATTTCTTGTATCACAATAACGAGCTTATGTGGATAATAGCGTAACCATCAACTCTGAACTTCATAAACTGAAATAAAATGCTTATGCCCATAATTTAGAAAAAGTGTTGGGAATACACAAACATTGGATACAAAGAGTGAAATGTTTTCCTTAGGAGGTGCCCCTCAGTGTCTCCTGAAAGTCATTTTGAACTTATAACAACTGCTATGATAAATGACTTTATTTTGCAACCAGTTTCAACATAACATGTCACAGTTTTTATAATCACGTTTATGGATACAACCATGACATCCAAAACCAACTTATACGGTGTCAAATAACTTGTTAAAAATTTTACAATGTGATGCAAAAACATTTACACAATATCTGACAATTGTAATCTTAACAGTCAATGCATAAATATTTTTAACAAGTTATTTGACATTCTGTAGGTTATTTTTGAACATTGCAGTTATTACCCTACACAAATTCTGAAAAAGTAAAAAAATTTACCTGTGTGGAGTTTGCTATCGGATGCCTGCCCAGGTGGCATATTGGGGAATGCCTCCCATATATGGATGGTACCAGAGGAGTGAAATACCCGGGGTAGACCAAAACTAGCACAAAGGGAAACGTCTGACTCCAGAGGAGCGGCTTCCCGGCAGCATCTTTCCTCTACGTTAAGAGTGGCTGTTTACCACACAGGGATGAAGGCAATGGGAAACCAACTCTGACAATTATTCGAAAGAGAAACATGTAGGCCCAAATGATAAGCACACTTAACTCAAAATTTTCCGGAGGTATAAATAGTTCCCCAATTGGATCTCCAGGGGAGGGGAAGGGGGGCAACTGTGTTACATGATGCTAAGAGAAGGAAGATGAACCACTAAAACAAAAGTAAGAATCGATACCTGGAACGTACAGTCTATATGAGGCTGAGAAATTAGCTAACATAATATAGAAATGGAACAACTGAAGGTAGACATTCTAGGAGTAACAGAGACATGGTGGCCAAAAGCTGGCATTATTAAGGGAATTAAGGTAAGAGACATTGGACTATTTGTCACAGAAAAATTATCCAGATCTGTAATAAATTTCTTCCTACATTCTGACCGAATGGCTTTACTTAAACTTATGCCATTCCAAATAATGTCAAATCATCCAAGTATAAGTGCCCAAATCAGATTCAGCTGAAGATGAAATTGAGGTATTCCGTGAGGAACTGAAACAACAGCTTAAACTGGTAAAAGAACACGAAATAAACTTAATACTGAGTGATTTTAACTCAAAAATTGGAGAAGAAAGATATCAAGAACTAGTCAGTCCACTTGGACTAGGAATACGTAATGATCGAGGTGAACAGCTTTATCAGTTTTGTCAAGAGGAAAAGATGAAGGTAGCAAACACTTGGTTTAACTCACCACCTACACATCTGTAGACATTGAGAGCTCCAGCTGATCGCCCTGACAATATAGGGCAGAATAAAATAGATTACACACTGTTTAATAAGTGCTTTGAAACCCCAGTAACGTGAGGGTATGCACATATCTGAGAGCCAGTTTTCCCTCAGACCATGTCGTACTAGTAGCAGAAATACAAATAAAAATTACAAATGACAAGAGACATACGCAACAGTGAAAAACAGAAAATGCTTGACTTAAAAATGAAGGTATCAAAAACAGGGTAACAACAAAAATCAGTGAAAGAATTACAGGTACAGTCAAGCTGCAACTAGAAGAGGGAACAGACATAAACAATGTATGAGAGGAAACAGAAAAAATTGCGACAGATGTTGCAGAGAGTGAAATAGGTTACAAGCAGAAAACATAAAAGAAAATTTGGATCACAGACAAAATTTTGGCATTATTTGAAAAAAGAAGACAACATAAAAACAAAAGAAACCCAGACATGCAGAAAAGAGATACGATCAGCAACACAAGAAGATAAAGGAAATGGCTGGTATGTAACATAAAAAACCTTCTCAAATATAGAAAATGACCAAGGAGAAATAGCACAGGACAATCAGCAAAAGAAAACTATCTGGGAGGACTAGATTAACAATTTTTTTGCAGATGAAAAACCTGAAATAGAAAATAAAGTTGACGAGGGTCTATCGGGTCCTGCCATCCCAATTGTCGAAACTTGAAGAGCAATAGGAACAGCGAAGGATAGGGAAGCAGTCAGTTCAGATCAAATGCTGAAACTATCAGATAACAGTATCTTAGTTCTCCGAAGATCATTTAATCACTTTTATAATACAGTTACATTTCCTGACAAATGGCTGTAGTCATCTACGACCAAGAAGACCGATGCAACAAAATGCAGAAATTACAAACTAATTAGCCTAATGAGCCATAACCTACAACAATTTCTAAAGATCATTTAATATAGAATCACTGTGAAGTGTGAAAGGGAGATGGGATCTTCACAGTTCGGATTTAGACAGGGTCTAAGTATGAGGGAAGCATTGACCACAATTCAAGTATTGGTTCAGAAGTGAGACGATGGTCTAGGTATGAGGGAATCAATGGTCACAATTCAAGTATTGGTTGATAAGTGCTACAGTCAGAGGAAGGAGATAATGCTGTGCTTCATAGATTTAAAAAAAAAAAAACATTTGACAGAGTGAAACACCATAAACTTGTACAAATTTTGAGAAGACTTGACATAGATGGGAAAGATATTCACCGCATAGAAAATATTTATTGGAATCAAAAGCTGCAGAAGCACAAAGAATCTGTAGACGAGTTAGACAAGGATGCGTGCTCTCACCACTCCTCTTTAATCTGTACTCAGAACATATATTCAGTAGGCACTTTAAGACCGTGGGATGGTTATAAAAGTAAATGGGGTATGGATTAACAACATAAGACATGCGAATAGCACAGTCCTAATTGCTAATAAGATGAACACAACCTACAAGACCTTATTACTGCAGTAGGAGAATTCAGTAGGACTATGGGCCTCAGTACAAACACCAAAAGGACAAAATTTATGATAGTCTCTCATGATTCTAATGAACACAGAAATGTAGAACTAATGCATAAAAACTAGCCCATAGAAAGGGATAATAGAATCATATACTTAGAGATGTGGTTATGCAAATATTGGTTGTCGACATGGAAATCAGATGAAGAATAGAAATGCCCACAGTGCATTCATGAAATTTAGCAAAGTGTTTACAAGCACTGACTTTGATCTTAATCTCAGAATTAGATTTATAAAGAGCTATGTGTGGTCAATACTTTTGTGTAGTGTGGAAAGTTGGATGCTGAAGGTAGAAAACACTATGAACAAGTAGGAAGCACTCGAGAGACATGATTATATCACAGAATCCTTAAAATTCCATGGACAGCAAGGAAAAGAAATGAAGGGATCTTGAGAATAGTAAAAAGAGACTGAGAACTGCTAAACACAATCAAACATATGAAAACAGCTTACTTAGGTCATGTGATATGAAATGAAAAGTATCACTTTCCTCAAATGATAATCAAGGGGAATATTGAAGGCAAGAGAGGAATTGTTACGACGATGACGTCATGGCTCCACAATGTCACACAGTTGACAGGAATAAGAAATGTGGGGGACTTGATCCATAGTGGAAAAGAGAGAAGAATGGGCAAATGTGATCGCTAACATCCATTAATGGATTTGCCGCAGAGGAAGAAGAAAAAATTTTCATGTACAATTATGATCTATTACAACTGAAGTGGTATCCCACAGCTTGGAAATATTTAAAAAAAGTCTTAATCCACCACTAAGAGCTGATAATACATACATCTTTATTACAACCAGTTTCAGTCATCAGCTACCTTAAGACATTTAAAACAGCTTACACAATAGCACGAAACCTATGGTGTCCAATAGCATAAAATCCACCTAAGTCACTGTCCACATCTACAGGGATACTCTGTAAATCACATTTAAGTGCCTAGCAGAGGGTTCATCAAACCACCTTCACAATTCCCTATTATTCCAATTTCGTATAGCGGGTGGAAAGAGCTCTGATTTCCCTATTTTATAGTGGTGATCGTTTCTCCCTCTGTAGGTTGGTGTCAGCAAAATATTTTCACATTCGGAGAAGAAAGTTGGTGATTGGGATTTCGTGAGAAGACTCCATTGCAACAAAAAATGTCTTTCTTGTAATTCTGTCCAGCCCAAATCCTGTATCATTTCTGTGACAATCTCTCATATTTCAACTGTTAATGACGCATTTTATTATTGAAAGTGTAATTTTTTTACTACTAGACAACAGTGACTTATGATGGATTTTTATGCTATCTAACACCATAGATTTTATATCACCATGTAAACTTTTTAAATGTCTTATGATAACTGACGAAAATTGCAGACTGAACCCAGTTGTCATAAAGTAGTATTTATTATCAGCTCTGGACAATGAAGTTTTTTTAAAAATGGAAGAACATTTCTGTGTCAAGCTATATAAAGCAATTTCATTATTGATTAAATTAAAACTTATAACTGGTACACAACTGGTTTCACACGGCACTTTCTTCCGTTCACATTTATTACAGTGAATATGTTGTCCAAAAATACTCGCACTGTTAAAAAAAGTGGCAGAAGAAAGCAATGAAGATAGTTAAGGCACTGCAAGATGTAAACCATGTAGGCCATATTTCAAATAACTTATGATTTTAGCAAGACACTCTTTAGTTAAAGTCCTCTTCATTTCAGTGAAAAAGCTAGTACAGATTTAACCAAGCTTGCAACTCATTCCCTTTGGCTATGCCAAAATTCATAAATTTTTCATTCACAGCTGCAAAATTCTGATACTCACTGCGTGGCACTCAAGGAAAAGTACAATCACCAAATGTAAACTATGACACAAAATGTCTGTACAGCAATATGAAAAACCCAGCAGCTAACAACAGCACACATTATTTATTTAGGTGTAATGTACAAGAATTATTCTCCCAATACACAACAAATACTGCTACTGTATGCATTGTTATTCAGAGGATAATGAAGTTTACAACAGTATCATAATTAACTTGTAAGTATTAACATTTTTTAATGCAGTATGTCTCGGAATACTGTCATGCTAGACTGTTACGCACAAATACATAATCTGAAATACAGTAAATACAGCACAAGATCAACTATTTGAAGCATACGTTTTTGTTTTTCTGTTCATAAATCTATACAAGTATCGTATTCTTTTCTCCAATTCATACCACTTCGTTGGTCTTGCAATTGGAAAAATACCATGCTGCAGCATTTTCCTCTTTCGAAGCAAAATTCGATATTCATTCCCACTAACACCACGGAGCCAAGACGGAACATTGTACAAGATCCTTGTTGGATGAAGTTTCTCATTTCCAAGAATATCTATATAATCATTTTGACCAAATAATGCTCGTCTCTCGCTCCAGGCATTTTTTGGTTTGTATTCAGGCATTGGAAGCCTCCTGCCATCAACATGAGGTAATGTTCCTTTCTGCAGGATTTTCTCTTTATATCCGTATCTTCTTTTCAGAGGACCCTGAGCTACCTTTTCGGCATGGTATCTATATCTGACAACTGTCAGCTGCAAAGCTGGGTAGAGTTGTTGTACAGGTTGAATCAATCTTCTTTGAAGCCAGTTCATTTTAATTTCAGATCTAGAAAGAAAGCAGACAAATCACAAATAATTAGGTTGTCCATATAGTTAAAAATGAGTAAACTGATTTTGGACAATATATACTTTAGCTATTGTTTTAGGCTTTGTTTCTGGTGCAAACTAAAATGTTTCACTGAAAGAAAAAATTGTCATTTATCATCATGGCTAAGTTTTTCCCTGTTTTCCCCCTCACAAGAAGATGACTTGTGTAGATGCAGATTTCACAGCTACTTTTGCATTTAGCTTTGATTTTTCTGACCAAGAAAAATGAGAACTACTACAAGCCTCCAGTGGGTTAAAATAAATCAGTCCTGAAATGTATGCAACAATGTTTGCTCCAAATGTTGAGCATACAATAAAATCAGGGTTTTTCTGGCAATAAAATGAAATTTATATTGCAACAAATGTGTGCATTCCACACTAACTGTTGCAAAAAATTAAAGATAAAAAGGTACTGTGGAGGACAAAATATATTCCCATAGTTAACATTCAAGACAGTTCATTCATAATCGCAACTATGTGTGAACAGCTTCACAATGGTGAAGAAGAGAAAATTTGTTTGCGTGCAGCTAACATGCCAATACTCGGTAAACTAGAGTGAAGTACACATTATTATATGATAATCTGAGCAATGGAGATACCGCACTGCTGACGAAAATGTCAATATTGGTAGCTAAAGCTCTTGGAATGAGAACAGTGGGCCTGAATGAAGCTTCTGGCTCTCCTGACAAGTTTTACCATTGTACCCTGACAAATTTTGAGATCTCAGGGTAAGTAAAGACATAAGTTGACAAAAAAGTGTAAGGACTTCTGTATTTGTCCCCTGTGTGAGCAAAAAACAAAAAAGTAGGTGTCTTGAAAGAAATGTATAAGGCAGGGAGGAATTGTGTTAAACCAACACTATAGGTGACTGCCAATAAAATGTTGGTTCTACTATGTTCATGGTTATTACCCACTGTGTTATGTCTATTATTTTACAGGATTTTTCTTTCGAGAAATATATGTGTACATAGCGTACAAATTGCCAGGGACTGCCATAATTTTTGTGTACTTATTGTCCATACTTTCTAACGTACAAACTACTTTTGAGGTGCCAAAATGTACTACAAGAAATTAAATGTCTATAAAGTGCCGCACTTGCAATGAGACAGTTGCAATTCCTGAAATTCATCGCCTGCGGCCTCTGGCCTGCTGAGAAGCATCGCAGTCCTGGGTCCATGGATAAACTGTGAAAATCCGCCACATTATGCCACACACAAACACACCCGGCCTGGGGGCAGATAAGTGAGACTAGATCTGACGGGCAGGGGCTGCACGTTTGTGGAAAACGATGGGCTTCAGATTGGCAGGCCCAATCAGTTAGAGATGCCCATAGAAATGGCCTGTGGTTCTGACCCCTCACGGCAATCCGCTCATGGAGCCAGCTATTCACATGTCACAGACATCATGTTGTTGAAATGAGACTGCGGTGATCAATCTATGCAATAGATAACTTGCGTAAATACTCTGAGAATCAATACTAATGATGATAGGTAGCAACTCACCATAAAGATGATAGCTGAGTCACAGACAGATACATAGAAAAGAATCACAATGTCACAACTAAATTTTCGGCCATAGCCTTTGTCACAAAACGAGAGCACACACACATTCATACAACCACTCAGGCACAACTCTTGCACACGACTGCCGTCTCCAGCCACTGCGTCAACAATCTCTGAGAATCAGATCCAAACAAACCACTCCTCACACCTCTCTGCTCTTGTCGGCAGCTGCTAGGCTAGTGGTAAGAAGTGGTGACAGCACTACTGCAAGCTAAGTGGAGTGGTAGGAAGGGAAGAAGCAGTATGAATGAGGGAAGCAGGGCACGTATTCAGCTGTGCACAGCCAGCAACAATGCACGACATCTCAGTAAACAAACTTTCATCTGGCGAGACAAAAATGGGATTTTTTTCCGGTGTTTTTTTTTTTTTTTTTCAAATTTCCCTGACACATTTAAAATTACCATATTTCCAGAACTTGTGGCAACCCTGGGCATGCAACTCATTGCTGTAGTACTGGTTTTTCATTTGGGACTGATCTATCAAATGGGCACATAATAAAAAAATCCATGTTAAAAATCAATATTGGAGGAAAATATAGACTGCTAATTAACATAAAGCAGACATGTTTAAGTTGCAGACAGGAACAGTTAAGAGACACTTGCATAAAGCTTTTGGCCACAGCCTTCATCAGCACGAGAGAAACACACAACATACATCTGCACAAGCAAGCACATCTCATGCACACGACTGCCAACTCCAGCAGCTTGGGCCGGAATGCCCGAGCTGATATGTTTAACCAGTAATCCAGCAGTGACTGAGCAGTGCTGCTGCAGGACAGTAGCAATCAGTGCATCTAAGTGTCTTAATTGTGCCTGTCTGCAATGCAACATGTCTTATTTACGGTAAGTAGCAATCTATCTTTTCCTATGTTGCTGATTTTCCTACCTAGAGTTTCCATTGTTCCACTTTAAGAATCCTTTTATTCTCTACAGGAAACAAAATGAAGCTTTCCATTGATGCTGGCCACTGCATAAAATATATACCACACATTTCTCAATCCATCTTGGTACATGCGTGCTGTTCTATTGATGCAATAGTTTTTATCAAGCAAAATGGCTGCAAGCCTCACCCCATCTGAGGAGGATATTTGGGGCTTCCCTGTAATTTTAGTATTGACCCAATTCTGTTATGTCAATCATTAGTATTCCAACAATAGTAAGCCCTTTCACTTCTAAAGATTAGGTCCAATTCAGTCATATTCACATATGCCATGCCAAGTCACTGCATTAATGTACATAATGTTTCAGGGGCAATGTTCTCGTTCAAGAGGGGGAATGGGAGGAGAAAGAAATAAAGAAATAAAGAGAGGAATAAGAAGAAGACATCTACGTTGTCGCCCAGCGACCAGCACGAGGGTGATCAGATAAGTCTGGAATATTTTTGTTGTGCTATCACGATTGTTAAGCTTGATTATTCCAAGGATTGTATAAAGAATTTCATCAATATGCATCATACAGTTCACTGTTGACAACTATCTGAACTGGTTAGTGTGTTGGCGGCGATTGAAAATGGAGAAAACAGAGTTTTGTGCTGTTATTAAACATTTTCATTTGAAGGGTTGGGCTGCCACACAAATCTAAAGGTAACTGGATGTAGTTCACATGTGGTCTCTGCACTATCACTGAAGACAATTTACTTATCTACTTTTGGATTAATGAATTTAAATGTGATTGGACAAGCACTGAAGATGAAGAGCACTCCAGCCATCCAACCGATGTCACCAAAAGGGAAATCGTTGACAAAATCCATGATATGATAATGCAAGACTGACAAATAAACATTGGTGAGATTGCTAAGATTGTAGGCATCTCAACTGAGTGATGCATAATATCCTGCACAGAGAAATGGCTATGAAGAACCTATGTGCAAGGTGGGTGCTGCGATTGCTCAGTCAACCAAATGTGCATCCAGCACAACATTTCAACACAATCTCTGGCAATGTTTAATCACAGTTTGCAAGACTGTTGATGAAACTTGGGTTCATTATTACACACCTGAGTCAAAACAATGGAGACAAAAGCTGGTGAAAGCGCACCAAAGAACACAACGACCATTTTGTTACCAGGTAAGGTGATGGCCTCTGTTCTTTGGGATTCCCCAGGGATAAATCTCATAGATTATTTGGAAAAAGGCAAAACTATAACTGAGCCCTATCATACTTCATTGTTGGTTGGTTGAAACTTGCGTTAGCTGAAAAAGAACAAGGTTGGAGATGCTGAGTCGTGATAGGCACAAGAAAAAGATTCACACAATCATAGCTTTCTGCCATTAAGGCCTTTGTCAGCAGTAGACACACATACACACACACTCACACAAACGCAACTTGCACACACGTCTGCAGTCTCAGAGAGCTGAAACTACACTGCGAGCAGCACCAGTGCATGATGGGAGTAGCGACTCGGTGGGGATAAGGAGGAGGCTGGGGCGGGGAAGGGGAGGGATAGTATGGTGGGAGTGGCGGACAGTGCAGTGTTGAAGTTTAGATGGAGGGCAGGAGAGAAGGTGCGGAGGGGGTAAGTAGCAGAAAGGAAAGAAACAAAAATAAATTAAAAGACTGGGTGTGGCAGTGAAATGACAGCAGTGTAGTGCTGGAATGGGAACGGGGAGGGGGCTGGATGGGTGAGGACAGTGACTAACGAAGGTTGAGGCCAGGAGGTTCGGGAATGTAGGATGTATTGCAGGGAAAGTTCCCACCTGCACAATTCAGAAAAGCTGGTGTTGGTGGGAAGGATCCACATGGCACAGGCTGTGAAGCAGTCACTGAGATGAGGGATATCATGTTTGGCAGCGTGTTCAGCAACAGGGAGGTCCACTTGTTTTTTGGTTACAGTTTGTCGGTGGCCGTTCATGCGAGCAGACAGCTTGTTGGTTGTTGAGGTTCTGGAGGGAGGTGAATAAGGTGTCCTCAACTTCAATCCAGATAGCAAAGATGTCATCAATAAATCTGAACCAGTTGAGGGGTTTAGGATTCTGGATTTTTAGCCATACAGCCTAGCCACCGGTGGTCGTTGCATCTGCAGTGACGAGCAGTCCTTCTCTAAATATACCGAGGGTCTCACTGAAGCCTTCACTGACAGTAATTATCCTTCCATCCTTGTACAAAAACAAATCTCCCGTGCCTTGTCTTTCCAGTCTCCCACCACCTCCCAAGTCCCACAGTCCGGCCACAGAGGAGCATTCCCCTCGTAACTCAGTACCATCCAGGACTGGAGCAACTAAATTACATTCTCCGCCAGGGTTTCGATTACCTCGCTTTGTGCCCTGAAATGAGAAATGTCCTACCCACTGTACTTCCCACCCCTCCTACCATGGTATTCCACCGTCCACCGAACATACACAATATACTCGTCCATCATTACACAAGCCCTGCTCCCAATCCCTTACCTCCTGCCTCATTCCCCTGTAATAGACCTACATGCAAGACCTGTCCCATACATCCTCCTACCACCACCTACTCCAGTCCGGTCACTAACATCACCTATCCCATCAAAGGCAGGAGGGTCATTCCATATCAAATCACCCAATAAAAAATAAATTTTACACCCACCCCCTTATATTTTCATGAAATTTGGCTCAAATGGTTCTAATACCATCCTGACAACACCTGCAAATTTTTTTTTGCTGTATCTCTTATAGTTTTTTTTATAAATTTTTAAAGTTTTTATGTTTTGCGTTTTCCGAACCTTCGGAAATGGTAAATTTAATTTGTATTCAAAACTTTAAAATTGCTTATCTTAAAAACTCTTTTAGATAACGTCATGAATTTTTGCAGCAAGTTTATTTATTATACATATTTGAAGATAAAAATTATACTATTAAAATATATTAATATTTTCTATAAAAATATATATGTATTTTTTTCTTTTTTTTTAACAGATGTTTTGTTTTATAAGAATTGCAATATCTAGAGTCTCAGACCTGATAGAATGTTCAAATTTGTTTTAATTTACTCTTAAACATATAGGCTACTTGATAAAACAAAAATAATGATGGCTTTTTAACATGTTTATTAATTATAGTAGATTACATTAGAATTATGTACAAAGATAGTGTACTTACGACACTTATGTATAACCCAACTGATTGCTTGAAACATTGAATTTTTTTGAGTAATTTTGTCTTTTTAATAAACATTAATGCTGATTCAAACTGTTTTTCCACTTCATCCAAGAGCTTTCAGTTCTTCTGATACAGTCTTTTTTGAAGTAATACATTCTTCCAGTGTCGCTTGATTGAGGTGCGTCTACTACACAGACTGTGCTCCAAAGGCACTATGCAAGAATCTTCTCTTTCAGGCCAATAAAATGATGCAGCTGGTCCTGAAGGATGTAGAAATAGAATTTCTGTATCTTCTTCATCATTGAATATTGTTTTTACCAGTCCAAAGTACCAGTTACCATCATAATTTGCAGCCACATAGCTATTTATGGATGGTTCAACATGAAACCAATCAGAAGAAGAATGGAAAGAAAAGACTAAGGAGGGTTTTACACTATCTGTAGTCCTTCTAATTTCCAGGTTGTTTGTTGGAAGTGGTTTGAAGTTATGAAAACTTCTTGTTCCAGGAATGGTTCGGGTTGCTGAAAAACGTTTTTCTAGTTTTAACTGTAGCAAATCAGCTTATTTTTTGTCAATAAAGTTAAAATGAATGTTTTCAATATTTTTTTCACAAAACTTGTACACATCGATTGCTGTCATTATTTGTTCTTCATCTGAAATCTGTAGACTGGCTTTCCTTAAAATTCTTTTAATAGTTCCTCCTAGGCTATCACAAATTGACTTCCCATGAGTGTTGGGCCTTCAAATTAAAGTTTCTCAAGCGTTCAGTGAAATTTTTAAAACTGTTTCTATTTTTGTACTGCCCAGCACAACCATCTGTAAAGTGGTGAACTGAGTCAATGTCAGTATGACGTAATGACAGCCACTTTGTAATTTCTTTTTGTACAAAGTTAACAAAACCAGTGT
The DNA here is from genome assembly GCF_021461395.2 of Schistocerca americana. Classification (NCBI taxonomy): domain Eukaryota; kingdom Metazoa; phylum Arthropoda; class Insecta; order Orthoptera; family Acrididae; genus Schistocerca; species Schistocerca americana. Next base: position 1,214,050,750 of record NC_060119.1, on the reverse strand, counting down.
CATGTTCTTGGTCATCACTAATAAAACAGTGGTTGGAAACAAAAACATTGTTTTCCTCATTTCTTAGAAAAAGTCCAACTGGATGTAGAGTACAACCACCTCTATTCCAGTGGTAACTTTGGATCTCATTTTGTATAACAAAGGAATAATTTTCACTGAAATCCATCACAATAATTGCTGTTTTGGGTGGTGGGTCTTATTTCAATCTTTTAAAGGCTGCTGATTGGGATTTTGCTATAAACGAGTGCGGGGTGAGCTTTTCCAATGACCTAACCAATAAAGAAATGTAGTCTTCAACACTGATAGACTGTTTGATCATTTCTGCCCTGTCTGTGTTAACCCACTGACTGATTACAATTTCTTCTTCTAAATCATAGTCTTCACTTAGTTTTTCAGTTAAGTACTCAGTTAGTGCAGTATTTGCAGGACAGCTGTCGCAATGATGTAGCATGCAGTTTTGGTTTTCCGTGTTGCACACAAGCATCTTAATTGGGTCTTTATAAGATTCTTCAATTTTCACAGCATCCAGTAATAGTTAAACATTCTGGTGGATACTGCATACACATACAGTGTGTGTGTCTGCAGCACCAGCAAGGATACACCATTTAGGTCTCAAGAAACAAAATTTTGAAAATCCTACTTCCACCTCGGGATTCTCCCATTTGAAAGAATAATAGAGTTCTCTCAAGTTACACAAAATGAGTCTTTTTTGCATGTACACATTTTTTTGAACACTTACTTTGTCTTTTGTTCCAGGTAGTACCCTGGAACTTTCATCCTTTTCATAAAAATCTGTTACAAGTCTTACTGTATTTTCAGAAAGAGTTTTATCTTATTTTGGACCAGGAGTTTCCAGAATACCCTTTTCAGATTTTAGCTTTCTAGCTTGTCGCACCATGTACTCACTTACATTAAATTCTTTCATCACTTTATTTTGACTCCATGAATCTGGAGCCAAGGTCAGAATCTGGATTTTTCTAGACCTCCCAACAGATGAAATCTTCTCTTTCATAAGAGAAATCATTACATCAAAATCCTTTGCCTTCTCAACCACACTTATATCCTCTTCGTCATCATCAGAACTTGGTGCATCATATTTTAATGCTTTTGAAACCGCCTTTTTTGCAGTCTTTTCAATACTGCTAACCTTCCTTTTAAAATAAGACCCTTTACTTTGTGCTGACAAGCCATGAAGCTTTATCGCTGTTAAACCTAAATTATCAAGAGCAATGTTTGTTTGTACGAAGGATTCATTTCTGGATTCCAATGATTCTAATTCAACCATGACTTCATCATCTGTTTCACTTTCATTGACTTCAACTCTTAATTTTTCCTCACAAAAGTTACGGCATGTTGAGCAAAGCTTTTGCCCAGGTTTTATGCTAATATTTTTTGTCAGTAATTGTTTAGAAAGATCCAAGCCTACACTTCTCAACGATTTTTTGATGGGCTTTTTGTGTTTTTTTAGTGGGTCTACACATATTGTTTGATACTTTTCAAAAACATTTAAAAAGTAGTAGCTGTGGTATGAACATATATTCTTAAATTCACACAGATTAATTCCAGATAGTAAGTGGATCAAATCTTTTTCTTCCTCACTCAATTCAGATACCGGATGTAACTTTTTTGAAGGTGTGTAGGTTGTTTGGAAATAGTTAGATTTTTTAAATAACCCTACGCTACAGGTTTGAATATCTGACATATTGATTTCACATTTTGATTACTGTTCTGGTTACTTTTATAGGATATTGGAAAAGAATCTCTGTAAACTAAGTGACAGTACTTACTGAAAGTTCGAATAAACTTAATAAAATACTATCCAAGCACTATTTAACATTGTAAAAATTTTTTACTTCAAAACACAGGAGTAACAAAACAAAATCCAAGCGTACATTGTTATTCCAAGAAGACAGAAACTTATTTTCAGTGTCTAAGTGACTTGGTACTTTTTATTTTTAAAATATAATTAATATTATTTTAAAAATTAGATAACTATTAAACAGGTTAAAAAGCCAACATAATTTTTCTTTTGTCTAATAGCCTATACAATTAAGAGTGTTTTAAAACAAATTTGAGCTTTCTATCAGGTCTGAGACTCTAGATATTGCAGTTTTTGTAAAACTAAACATCCGTTAGCTAAAAAAATAAATAAAAAACTTGTAAATTTTTTTCAATTGGAAGATTTTAATATATCTTTATGGTAATTTTTTTTAACATTTAGACATAATACACAAACTTATTCCAAAATTTCATACTGATATCTTGAGTATTCTTTAATACACAAATTTTTTTAGTTGTGAGGACACGTTAAAGTTACGATTTCCGACTGCTGAAACAACGCCAAATCTAAAAACTTTAAAAATTTATTTAAAAAAAAACTATACGAGATAGAGCAAAAAAATTTTACAAGTGCTTTCAGGATGATAAAAAAAGTAATTGTACCAAGTTTCATCAAAATCTGACATGGTTGGTGTCAAGGCCTGGGTGACTTGACATGGAATGACCCAGGACTACCTGTGAAACCAGTCATGTGACTTACAAGCTAAGATGCAACCACTGTGCTGCATTCAATGTAGGACAACCAACAAGCTGTCTGTCCGCATGAATGACCACAGACAGACTGTGGCCAAAAAACAAGTGGACCTCCCTGTTGCTGAACACGCTGCCAAACACGATACCCTTCACCTAATGACTGCTACACAGCCTGTGCCATATGGAGCCTTCCCACCAACACCACCTTTTCTGAATTGCCCAGGTGGGAAATTTCCCTGCAATACATTCTACGTTCCCGTAACCCTCCTGACCTCAACCTTCGTTAGTCACTGTCCTCACCCATCCAGCCCCCTCCTTGTTCCCATTCCAGCACTACACAGCTGTCATTGCACTCCTTCCAGTCTTTTAATTTCTTTTTATTTTTATTTCTCTCCTTTCGACTACTTACCCCCTCCCACCTCTGCACCTTCTCTCCTGCCCTCCGTCTAAACTGCAACACTTACAAAGTCTACCACTCCAACCATACTATCCCTCCCCATCCATGCCCCAGCCTCCTCCTTATCCCCACCGAGTCGCTACTCCCATCATGCACTGGTGCTGCTCGCAGTGTAGTTTCAGCTCTCTGAGACTGCAGACGTGTGTGCAAGTTGCGTTTGCGTGAGTGTGTGTGTGCATGTGTGTTTACTGCTGACAAAGGCCTTAATGGCCGAAAGCTATGATTGTGTGAATCTTTTTCTTGTGCCTATCGCAACTCAGCATCTCTGCTATATGGTGAGTAGCAACTTTCCTTCTCTGGTATTGTTACATTCCATCCTGGATTTTCTGTTGTATGAAAAGAAGAAGGTTGGCATGCAAAAAAACTGCTTTTTCATCAGGATAATGCATCATCCCACACATTAGCAATGACATGGCAAAAAAGCAGGGAATGGGCTTTGAACCAATTCCTCAACCACTCTATTCACCAACCTCCAAGTGACTTCTTTCCGTTCCCTAACTTGAAACTCCCCCCCCCCCCCCACCCTCTCTCAATGAATGATGAGCCATGCTATTGGTGGGGAGGCTAGTGTGCCTCAGTGGTACAGATAGCTGTACTGTGGGTACAACCACAATGGAGGGGTGTCTGTTCAGAGGCCAGACATACATGTGGTTCCTTAAGAGGGGCAGTAGCCTTTTCAGTAGTTGCAGGGTCAACAGTCCCAATGATTGACTGATATGGCTTCGTAACATCAACCAAAACAGCCTTGCCGTGCTGGTACTCCGAACGGCTCAAAGCAAGAGGAACCTACAGTACTAATTTTTCCTGAAGGCATGCAGCTCTACTGTATGATTAAATGATGATGGCGTCCTCTTGGGTAAAACAGTCTCCCATTCAGATCTCAGGACTATGCAGGACACCATTAACAAAAGAGACAAAACTGGAGTCCTGAGGATCAGAGCATTGAATGTCAGATCACTTACTTGGGCAGGTATGTTAGAAAATTTAAAAAGGGAAATAGATAGGTACAACAACAAAATGGTTCAAATGGCTCTACACACTATGGGACTTAAGGTACAACAACTTGAAACTTTGACTCGCTGGAAAAAAATGTTCATCAATTGAGAAAGAGGTAGTTGCAGTCTAGTATTTTAAAAGTTTGACAGAACCTATTCTGCAGATGGGAAGAAAAAGCAGGAGGATTGCTGGGCAGAGCGTATGCTCCTCAAAGAACACTATAGGCCTATTACAAAGTAAGGCAAGCTGTTTACAAAACAAATATTTCTTTTTTTTACAAGACTTATCAAACCACCCCCGTAGTACTAGGGCAATATGTTTTTTGTGACTTAAATCTGAAAGACACATGGCAAATCAGAAGTGCTTTTTATCTTCTTTATGTACATGGCAACCACTCAACAATATGGTGAGTGGTTACCTAGATTCCTGCCACTATTTGTACTCCACCCCAGATTAACTGGAGAATTTGAGATGCAGTGTCACATACTCTTGAAAAAACCTTTTAACTTCAGCTAGATCTTCGACTGCATTACGGATCCGTCCATCACCAAATCTAAGATTTCATTTTCACAATTGTTGGCTTCCCAAACTTAAAACCAAACTGTCACCTTCCAATTACCCTATACCTAAGGTAACACAGCAAATCAGTCAGTCATCACAAAGTACATTCAAAGAAATTAAAACAGCTGCAAAAGAAATATTATTACCAGAGTTCTAGTCTCTTTCTATCTGCATGTACAACATTACATAACATGTCCTCATTACGTCATAGGGTGCAGCTGATAGCCAGTATTGGTTGGATCAGCTGACCCTACATTCCACTATCAAGCTGAATCTTCAGATACCTCTGGCCATTAAGGGTCGTTAATACACTACTATGTTCACTCATGCACTTATCTGTCTGTCCATCCAGAAATGCAGCATCGGAAGTTTGGTCTAATAAATTTGACTAATAAACAGTGGATGTGCTACACATTACTCAATTTATAATTAGACTGTACTGGGCTCAACAATGTAGCTGCTGTTCAGCAATAAGATGCACAGAAAGGTACATGTTTACAATAAATACAATAATTTAAACTGCTGCAGTATGCATTGGCATGTTGCAGTTAAAAACTTACATTAGAATGAAATACATATTTTGTACGCTCAATGAAGACTCATTTACATTAAGAGCTTGAGAACTACATGTAAGGCATAACCGACTTATCACCACAATGACATCAAACACAGCACTACATTACCGACATAATATGTGATGTTTTATGTTAAAATGCAGATATGTGTACAACAATTTTAGCAATATTCCAGAGTCACTGTTGGTTTTATCATACTAATCACAGAAACTGACATAGAGCAAACACTAAATCATATTCAAAAATAAAAATGCAGTAGTAAACTCTGAACGAATGTGAGTAGAGAGACAACCATGAGAACGTACAAGTAATACAACAAAAATAATTTTGTACACAAATATGTAATTAGGGGCTTTTTCACAATAAGTGGAAGCAAACAAACCCAATTTACAATTGCAAAAATATTGTTACTAACAAAATGACTGAAAAGAAAATATGCAATGTACCGTTATCACTGTGTTGTACTCTTTCTTAAGTTTTGGTGTACAAATTCGATACATCGATTACAGTTATATTATTTACAGAATACTTCGTAGGCCTCAGTTTACTAAAGATCAACCTCTTATCACAAGTTTTATTTTGCAGTTACATTCGTTGACCTTGCCTCGCAACTCACAACCAAATTACCACTTTCCGAGGAAAGCGGTTCAATCAGGTTATGTATTTTGTATACTGTGTATACCATTTTGCTTTCTTCTCCCCTCATATAGATATTCTGAACGATATATCATATCTTGACGGGAACCTTTTCTGTTCTACCTAGCTAATTGTGATAATGCAACAACTGGAACTTCCATAGAGTTCAATTTCCAATAAAAACCAGCTGAACTAACAAATGACAGCAACAATTAGAAAACTTACCAAACAATGTCCACCACTATCACTTAACATTCGATATACAACTTAACATTCGATAAACTGTATACTATCCACTATCCTCACACACACCACATAACATCAAAACACTCCTGTTTTGGAAACATGCAAAGATGACAAACACGAAGACAAACTAGTTGTTGAAATCAAAGACTTACTAAATAAAGGTTGAAATACGATCACTAACCGAAATCAAACAGCTCGACGGAATTTCAGCGTATGTCTTACTCGTAGACATAAAATTAGTTTTACCAGACTTAAAACGCATATGTTAGACTGTAGTTTTATCCACTGAGCTCACTGGTCGTACTGCGGCCGCAACTCAGTCGACTGAATTGTTTCTGATGTGGTAATAAATAAATAAATAAATTTGATCCATTATAAATGGATTGTCGTTCAGCTGTTACAGCAATAGACAACGTCAAGCACAGTCTAATATAACAGTCGCGACACTCACTGCTGTAAAAGTTGTTGCCGTTTGACAGATGGAGCGACACTAGCGCTCCAAGCGGTAGGTAAGGTGAACGTCAGACGCGTCGTAAGCATAATGTTTGTTTACATCCATTTCCTACGTAATTTCCGCATTATTTGAGTTATTTTCTTGCCTCCAAGGGTTTGTGTGGTATCAGAAGGCATATATGTTTCTAAAAATGATTCTAAAATAAGCGCCAGCACGGACAAAAATCATGAATAGAGTGGCAAGCTACAACACATTCGTGAAGAAACACTTGTGACATTGGACAGAATTGCAGCTTACCACGTTCATATCAAAAGAATATAAACACACAGATTCACATGTCAGAAGCACAGACATGTACCTCTACTTGCAAAAACGATCGACAGCTCGTTTATCGTTCTGTAGGCCTACTGCGTTTGTTTGTCATTTTCGCCTGTTGCCACAAGTACGACCTTCATCTTTTTATTATTCTAAGTGGGACAAGTAACTGCCAAATAGTGGGAAGAATATGCTGAAAACACTATAATGAGCTGATTACACTACATTTCACGAAAAACCAAATATTTGTATAATTTTCAAACAATCTGTCAGTGAAGAAGGTGCTGACAAAATAATGTCATCACACGAAAGAAGCAAGGGAAATTAAGTGACTAACAACAGAAGTGAACGAAATACATACCAAAGAAATCAGCAGCCCAAATGAGCCAACTTCTTCAGTTTCTTATTTGCTTTCTTGTTGTTAGAAACTACGTCTTGATTCCAATATTTCAGCCTGTAAACGAGTCTCACTTTAACAAATAACTTGATTAACAGCAGTTTCGCTCGAAGTCTAGCGATTTGCACATTCTGACACTTCAAACGCTTTTGCAAGACACGAACAGCTGCACTTAATCTAACCACTTCATCGTCAAAGCAGGTCTGTGTTGACGATTCACACGAATCTGGCACTGATACATGGTGAGCTGAACCAGCTGCTTCTGTGTCATAGGACTGTTTTACTGCTTTAGATTGACTGTCGAATCTTTGTGGCAGTTTCCTCTTCATCGTCAGCTGAGGTGGCTTATTTGGAATGTCAAACAGGGTGGGTACTGCATTCCACACGAGTTTGTTGTTGTCTGCGTTCATGAACTGGTTTTGTTCGAAATGTAGCGAACAAAACCTAATATTACTATACAGGTACACTGGGTCTTTCTTCATGAGGTCTTCTCGCCTGCTATTAACAAGCCATTTTCTGCTCCTAAAACGAAACATTCATCATTTATACACATATAGTTTGCAAGTGAATCCTGACGATACAGTTTAGTAACATGATGGTTATACCTCTCAGGATCCTTAGGAAACCTAAAAAAAAGACAGCTTTGGTGTCTTCTTTCTGTTGTTGGTGCAATTTATTGCGCTACAAACGCTCCCGCCAGTAAAAGCCATTGTAAAAATCAAAATAAACAACCACTATTCTCCTTCACGATCGCGCCGAACTCACAGTGTAACCTACCAGCCGCTTGGGGCGCTGCTGGCGCTGTAGGCAACAAAATCGAGGCGAAGTGTCGCGACTGTTATATTAGACTGTGACGTCAAGTTACAAATGTGTATAAATGTATAGTATACATACAAACAGGATTAGTTCATAAAAGCTAAAACTACAACAGATTACAACAAATTTCCAATAAAGTACAATAATTGAGCTAAAACAATTTGAACAATGTTGACAATGTTAAAGAAATTTTGGTATGCTCTCCAAATAATTACTACCCTTCTGTCAAATATTCACATTCACATTAACTGAGTAAAACGGATTAATGGATAACCACCTGTAAAGTCTGTGCTTAAATAATGGCCAATTCACACCGGCCGTAATTTAGGAAGACGATAAGAGCATGGGGAATCAATCTCACTGTACTAATTGTAACAACTCTCAATAAAATAACAGTTGTAGTGCAATAATGGTAATAGTAAAACGAAAGACAATGGCAAGGGTCACTATGTTAATGGAAATCATAATAATAAGTGTACCAAAAAGGATAATAGTGTTCAGTCTGAAGATAAAAATTATAAACAGAATATTTCTGATAACAGTTACGTAGGTAATGGACAAAATCGTAGTAATAATGCTGAATATACCAATAGAAATCAGCAGAATCAGAATGGACACAATTCAAACAGTTTTAACAGAAAACGGATGTACAAACAGCAATCGGGACAGCAAGGACAAGCATAAGACAGACGTGTTCATTTGGGTAATGGGCTGAATATTCAGTGGGTGTCTCCCACTAATGTTATTACAGCTAACAGGCAATTTGTCTGTGTCTTAGAATATGTCTACTAACAGCGACAATGAATGAAATGGTCGGGATTTTGGGGTTCGAGTGGTGTTACTCAATGAAAAGGGTAACCACCAGATAGATGCTACATATTAAAAACAGCTGCCCTGAGCCTTTCCAGTATAGCAGGTGAAGAGACGGGAGGCAATAAAATCTTAAAGGTGTGTGTTTTGAAGTATAATGATGCTATGGATATTAGAGAAGAACTCTTAGATAATCCAGGAAAATTAGAAAATAATCCTATTGAAGTGGTGCAAGCCATCATTACAGTTAAAACGTTAGATGAAGATATTAGCATCCTGTTCGACACTGGCGCAACTTTTAATGTGATGAATATGGAATTTTATAAATATTTGAATAGCAAACAGAAGTTTCCAGTATTACCAGGAGCCAACTGTAGTTATCTGGAGCATTAGGAATCCAATCTGATCCATAAAGGCCAAAGTACAGGTAGAAATAGTAGCACAAGGGGAACGACTTATTAGCACCTTCTTGTTGGCTTCTAATTTAACTTACCCATGTATTTGGGGATGGGGTTTTATGCGTGAACAAGACATAATGCTCGACACTGCGAAGGATGTGTGTTCCTTAAACAATCAGGGACTGGTTGTTGAGAGTTATTCTTAGTATGGAAACTGGAATCGCAAAACAAAACATGTAATCAAATTTAAATAAGAAGTAATAAGGCTAAAATACTCTACTTCAACAATAGGGATCCCATATATTCGTTAACTGATCAAGGAGCATAAAGTGTCAATGAACTTATAAAAGTTAAAATGCTGGAATCAGAATATCTAACTAATGAGCGAAGTAAAATTATAAACAGCCGACCAGTTGCAATGGATAAAGAAATTCTTTACCTGAGTTTCGACAAATATAAATTTGTTTTCTTCAGAAGGTAACCTAAGGGCAATGAACATCATAGCTTACATTAGAAAAGTATGAAACTTATAAGCCAAGAATAAATTTTAAGACAAATTAGAGAACTCTTGCATTACAGAAGTTTGATAACGATGACTGGTACTTACAATTTTACATTAGTAAGGACTAATGTACCATCGTCGTTTTTACAATTGTCGGCATAGATCCAAATAAATAATTTTAAAATTACAGATGCTTTCATATTTGAAAATAATTTTTCGGTGAAAAAGAGCAAGGAATTGATCAACAGTATTAAAACTGTAAGATGTACACCTGACACTAGACTGGTTTCCTTTGACATAGTCAATCTTAATACAAATGTCCCTGTCGATGTAACCATAGCCCTTGTAAAAAGGAATCTACTAAAACATAAAAAACTAAGTGAAATTCAGATTGCAGAACTGATTAGTTTGCTTAAAGTCCTTTTGAAATACAATTACTTCACATTCAATGGGAAAATGTATATACAACCATATGGTTTAGCAATGGGTAGTCCCCTCGCTGGTATTTTGGCAGATGTTTTCATCAACGCTCTGGAAATAACGTTCTTCAATTCAAGTTCAGAATTACGCCACAAAATCCGTTATTATGCACATTATGTGACGACATTTATCATTGCTTTTGACGATACTTATCATGAGTTAGAGCTTCTCTTCAATACTTTCAATGGTTTACATGAAAAAATTTCCTTCACAAAAGAACTTCAGAATGAAAAAGGCGAACTTAACTTTCTTAATTTAACAATTTCTATACAGAATAGCTCCTTCAATTTCAACATTTTCCATAAGGAAACGTGTTCAGATAATGTCATCCCTGCTGACTCAACTCATCCAAAAGCTCATAAACTGGCGTTTTTTCATTCTCCCATTCACTGTATGGTAACTACTACTTTATCACCTGCCGATCAACAAAAAGAATTGAATGTCATTAAAGTGATTGCAGTTAATAATGGGTACAATCAGAATATGATTGATTACATGATCAATAAGAAAACTTCCCAAAACTGTTCGACGTTGAGCAACAACCTCCCCACTGATAGCAAAGAAGCTAAAAAATTTATTTCTATTCCTTTCTTGGGCAATATATCATATAGAATAAAACGTCTTCTAATGAAAAAATGTAACTGTAACGTCTTCTTCTCTACAGACAACAGTTTAAAGAGAAATCTTGTACATTCTCTAAGTTTTCATCTATTTTTAGGTTTCAGATATATATTTTAACTGTTTTTGTGATAATATTTACTATATAAGTGACTTATTAGTGGTTTCTTCATTCACCTCTGCATTTCTTGTGTTGTGGCCTGATATTTGTGAGTGTTTCGTATCGAGCAACTTAACCTCTTACCCATGTTTACATTCCGCGCTGACCAGTTGCAGCTGTAGCGGCGCATCGAAAGCTAAGTACTAATTAATTGTTTGTGTATAGTAGTTTATTTAGGAACTTTAGTAGTCTTCAACCGGTGTTCTTGGTGTTTTCCGGTGAAATAACTTCAGAAGAAATTTTTGCGAACTGCTTTCAGTTTCGTTACTGTCATTAGACGTTTGATTTTCTTTCTATGTTAGTATTTTGTTATATTCACATTTGTTGTTGATTAATACTGTCAATAATAGTAGTTACTTCTCTTGTAGAGCAAGTTTGTGATAATTGTAGTCAGTTTTTAACATCTTCTTATTGTAGTAGCGGAACTTAGATAAAGTTGTTTTCTTGTTTCAATAATTGTAAAATTTTACCATGAGTGAGAAGTGTGGGCTTTGCCGTAGGTTCGTGAGTAGTGGATTGCGGTGTGAGACTTGTTCAAAGTATTTTCACTGGGGGGAATGCAGTGGGGAAGCCAGTGGGCATTCTGGTGAGATCCTCTCCTGGAACTGCAGGTTATGTAGCAAGAGTAAGTTGATTGAGGAGCAGGAGCGTAAGATCTGTGCCCTTCAGGTGCAGTTGAAAAACGCACAGGAGGAGCTAGATAGGATGAGGAGGGAGAATGGGGTTGGGGAATGGGAGCTGGCTGTTGGCAAGAGATCTGCTAGGAGAAGGAGATTTTCAGATAGTTTTACTATTGGTGTTTGTAATAGATATGACCAACTGTCAGAGTCTAGTGGAGAGGAATCTCTAGTAGCTGTAGATGTAGGAAGTATGCAGCAGACCTCAGCAGTTACGGTGGCTAGGGCAGTTGCAAAGTCTAAGAGAAAGAAGAAGGTTCTGCTGTTAGGTAGTTCTCATGGTAGAGGTGTAGGCCAGCAGTTGCAGGAAGTTTTGGGGAGTGAGTACCAGGTCACCAGCATTGTGAAGCCTAATGCAGGATTGGCTCAGGTGACTTTTAACATAGGGGGGTTATGTAGGGATTTTACTAAAGAGGATCAGGTAGTGATTGTGGGTGGGGCTGGTAATAGTATTGATAGGGATGGGGAGTATGACATAGATGGTGACCTGGAAAAGATAGCCACTCAGACTGGCAACACGAATGTGCATTTCGTGGAACTGTTTCAGCGTCACGATCGGCCTCATCTTAATACAGCCGTCAGGCGTAATAACATGAGACTTGGGGGTGCACTGATGACGGAAGGCATGAGTCACATTTCAGTGGTGTCGGTGGAGTCTATCAGTAGGACGGGTTTCACTAGACATGGCCTGCACCTCAACAGGTATGCGAAGGGGAGGTTGGCAAAACTTATAGGTGACAGCATAGGTGGGGGTGGTGGGATCACTCATGGGAAAATTCCGGTAGTTGTGGGTGTTAGAGCTGTACCTTTTTTAGATTGAAGTCAGCTGATAGGTATTCCTGCTTAAGGGAAGTCTCTCTAACAAAGAAACCACTTTCTACAAAGCTTGGGTATCCGATTAATGAGGGAATTAGTATATTTCATCAAAATATACAAGGTATTAGAGATAAAGTTAGTGAACTGCTTATAGATGTTAACTCTGAAATTATTGGTATATCTGAACACTTCTTAAATAAGGAGATAATTCAGAGGCTTCCTTTACCAGGATACAGGTTGGCTGGCAGCTTTTCTAGGAGCTCTTTGCGGTGTGGGGGAGTAGCCATGTATGTGAAAAACGGTATCCCATTTGAGTCAATTGATGTTTCAAAGTACTGCACTGAAAAGGTGTTTGAATGTTGTGCAGGTGTGGTTAAATTTAGTGGAGCTAAACTTCTTACTGTTGTTATTTATAGATCCCCAGACTCCGATTTCACAACATTTTTGCTAAAGCTAGAGGAGGTTCTTGGTTCACTTTATAGGAAATACAAAAAGTTAGTTATATGTGGTGACTTCAATATTAATTGTATAAGTGATTGTGCAAGGAAAAGGATGCTGGTAGACCTCCTTAATTCATATAATCTTATGCAAACCGTATTCCTTCCAACAAGAGTGCAAGGGAACAGTAGAACAACCATAGACAATATTTTTGTTCATTCGTCATTATTAGAAAGGCATTCTGATAGCAAAAAGGTGAATGGCCTTTCTGATCATGATGCACAAATTTTAAGTCTAAAAGATTTGTGTGCTGCAACACATGTTAAATATAGTTACCAACTTTTTAGGAAAGCTGATCCAGTTGCTGTACAGACTTTTCTAAACCTTATCAAGGAACAAGAGTGGCAAGATGTTTATAGCGCTGATACAGTAGACGATAAATATAACGTTTTCCTCAAGACTTTTCTCATGCCCTTTGAAAGTTGCTTTCCGTTAGAACGTTCAAAACAGGGTACTAGCACAAACAGGCAGCCTGGGTGGCTGACTAAAGGGATAAGAATATCTTGTAGAACAAAGTGGCAATTATATCAAAACGTTAGAAACAGTCAAAATCTAAATGCAGCAGCCCATTACAAACAGTATTGTAAGGTGCTTAAAAAAGTTATTAGGAAGGCAAAAAGTATGTGGTATGCAGATAGAATAGCTAAGTCTCCGGATAAAATTAAAACCATATGGTCAGTCGTAAAGGAAGTGGCTGGTCTGCAGAGACAGGTCGAGAATATAGAATCAGCGCGTAGTGGGGATGTCCGTGTTACTGATAAGTCGCAAATATGTACAGTACTTAATAATCACTTTCTGAATATAGCAGGTGAACTAAATAGAAACTTAGTCCCAACAGGGACTCATATAGCGCTCTTAGAAAAAAGTGTTCCGAGACTGTTACCTGAAATGCTCCTCCATGATACTGACAAGAGGGAGATTGAGTTAATAATTAAATCACTAAAGACCAAGAACTCTCATGGATATGACGGGGTATCTAGCAGAATACTGAAGTATTGTTCCACGTATGTTAGCTCAGTACTTAGCCATATCTGTAACTTTTCCTTTAGGAGTGGTCAGTTTCCTGACCGATTAAAGTACTCGGTAGTGAAGCCACTTTATAAAAAGGGAGACAGGGATAATGTTGACAATTATAGACCTATTTCTATACCATCGGTGTTTGCTAAAGTTATCGAGAGGGTTGTATATACAAGGTTACTGCAGCATTTAAATTCACATAATTTGCTGTAAAATGTACAGTTTGGTTTTAGAAATGGCTTAACAACTGAAAATGCTATAGTCTCTTTTCTCTGTGAGGTTTTGGACGGATTAAATAAAAGGTTGCGAACGTTAGGTGTTTTCTTTGATTTAACGAAGGCTTTTGACTGTGTTGACCACAAAATATTACTGCAGAAGTTGGAACATTATGGAGTAAGGGGAGTAGCTTACAATTGGTTCGCCTCCTACTTTAAGAACAGAAAGCAGAAGGTAATCCTCCGCAATACTGAGAGTGGTAATGATGTTCAGTCCCAATGGGGCACTGTGAAATGGGGCGTTCCCCAAGGGTCGGTGCTGGGGCCACTGCTGTTTCTTATTTATGTAAATGATATGCCTTCTAGTATTACAGGTGATTCAAAAATATTTCTGTTTGCTGATGACACCACCTTGGTAGTGAAGGATCTTGTGTGTAATATTGAAACATTATCAAATAATGTAGTTCATGATATAAGTTCGTGGCTTGTGGAAAATAATTTGATTCTAAATCACAGTAAGACTCAGTTTTTACAGTTTCTAACCCACAATTCAACAAGAACTGACATTTTAATCAGACAGAATGGGCATGTTATAAGCGAGACGGAACAGTTCAAGTTCCTAGGCATACGGATAGATAGTAAGCTGTTGTGGAAAGCCCATGTTCAGGATCTTGTTCAGAAACTAAATGCCGCTTTATTTACCATTAGAACAGTATCTGAAATAAGTGACATTTCAACACGAAAAGTAGTATACTTCGCATATTTTCATACGCTTATGTCATATGGTATTATTTTTTGGGGTAATTCTTCTGATTCAAAAAGGGTATTTTTGGCTAAAAAACGGGCTGTTCGAGCTATGTATGGTGTAAGTTCGAAAACCTCTTGTCGACCCCTATTCAATAGTCTGGGAATTTTGACATTGCCCTCACAGTATGTATTTTCTTTAATGTCGTTTGTTGTTAGCAATATTAGCTTATTCCCAAGAGTTAGCAGCTTTCACTCAGTTAATACTAGGCAGAAATCAAATCTGCATGTGGAATGCACTTCCTTGACTCTTGTGCAGAAAGGAGTGCAGTATTCTGCTGCATCCATTTTCAATAAGCTACCACAAGAACTCAAAAATCTTAGCAGTAGCCCAAACACTTTTAAGTCTAAACTGAAGAGTTTCCTCATGGCTCACTCCTTCTATTCTGTCGAGGAGCTCCTGGAAGAGCTAAAAAATTAAGCAAATTCCAGTGTTACATTCTTGATTTTCTTTATTTAAACTAACGACTTGTCACCTGAATATGTTTCTTATATTTCATTTTATCTGTTTCTACAATCGTGTTATAATTTCATGTATTGACTCGTTCCATGACCATGGAGACATCTCCTAAATGTGGTCCCACGGAACAATAAATAAATAAAAAAAAAAAAGATCGCCAGCGATCGGTTTTCCTATTCAGGTGTTTACAAACTACCCTGTAACAACTGTCCTTCATATTATATTGGTCAAACAGGCAGAGCTGTGGAAACAAGATATAAAGAACACCTATTAGGCAAAAAAGGAGCGAATACACAAGTATACTTTTGCTGAACACCTCCTGATAGCCAGTCATACGGCAAAACATTTAGAAGACACTGTTATCCTACACAGAGAAGACAAAGGGCGTAGATTAGATCTGTGGGAAGAGTTACAAATTTTCAAACATCTTGAGCTCGAAGACGGTAATATACTGAACGACCAGTTGAACCTAGCTTGTAGACAATTTTTCAAAGGCTTTAAACCTGTACTGTTTACGGTATAACATTAATGCTGGTAACCTTAGTGGTTTATTTCCTCTGGAAGCTATGATGCACCTTCAGTGCTTTAAGCTCACTACCCCTTATGTAATGGTGGTTTTGTCACGATATATGTTTGCTACTACATCGGCTCTTATGTGATTTTCCTGGCTCTAAAATTTTGTTTTTCCTGTGAATATGTATTAACAGGATCGTGTACCAGTGTTTGTAATTCTTTCTTGACAAGAGCCATTATTGTCAATTTTAAAGTTCTGACATTATGCCGTTTGTGGGCTTTACTAATATGGTAATGTAATTTTTTTATATTTTGGCTGTATATGCCACTGGGCGTAAGTTTCTCGGCGTAAGCGCCACCTGCCTATTTTGATGTATAACTACATTATTTGTACCAATGGACCTATACTGTCATAATGAGAGTGTTAATTTCCTTCCTTTTTTATAGTTATTCTACCTAAGGACATTATTAATACTGATAATTTACACGTTGCCTTTGTACGCCAATTGGCACATGTTTCCCGACACGAGCGCCACCTGCCCTGTTTTCAGAGTAACTACACTCGCCGATTACACTCAGTCGGTTGTGAGATCTGCGAGATCCATGATCTATTTTATATTAATGTGACAAACCCTAATTCTAGGGCTATATTTTATTTCTGACACATGAATCTATGCCGACAATTGTAAAAATGGCGATGGTACATTAGTCCTTACTAATGTAAAATTGTAAGTACCAGTCGTCGTTATCATATTTCTGTAATGCAAGAGTTCTCTAATTTGTCTTAAAATTTATTCTTGGCTTATAAGTTTCATACTTCTCTAATGTAAGCTATAATGTTCATTGCCCTTAGGTTACCTTCTGAAGAAGACAAATTTATATTTGTCGAAACTTAGGTAACGAATGTCTTTATCCATTGCAACTGGTCGGCTGTTTATAATTTTATTACGTGAAACTGTTGCTGCTGTGCAGCTATGTTTAAAATATTAATGAGCGAAGATACAAACTTGCTAAAGTACTTTGGAATCATGCTAATGTTTTTGATAAGAAACTTGGTGTTATAATGGATTATAAGAACGAGACGGACATATACCCCCACCAGAAATTAAGTAAACTGGTAAATGACTACATTCCAAATGTAGCCAAACCCACAGCTATACTGACCGATAATACTTCATATTATTCTAGTAAACGGAGGCATGAATGTATGGATGATATAAATATAAGACACATCTTTGTATCTCGTTACCATACCAAGCTATCGCCTGTGGAGTGGGTATTCCGCGACTTCAATCGGTTTCTTAGAACACATATAAAGAAAAACGCGTATAGGTTGATAGAATAAGTAGGTATGTTTGAAAAGATCCGTAGCAAACTGCCTCATTCATCCACCCAATGTAGTCCTGCATAAATAATGTTGCACAAAGGAGCATTTTGGGAATGAATTAAGAATTTACTTAGACTAGCTGTCCCTGTAGCAGACAGAAATGTACTTATTAGTGAAGTTCAGCTACCCTTGCACAAAACTACGATGTTAAGAAAATGAAGGTATGATAGGAAACTAGTTAAAGCAAATACATGTAATCAGAATGATGGAGTACTGTTATGGAAACACGCCAAGTCATCTGCAGTGAAGAAGATGAATAAAAATGGCAACACCTGTATACTGGACTGTATAAGATAATCAAGATTCCACATCTGGGCAGTTATGTATTGGGAGATATCCATAATGGGGAGCTCGCCAAAGGGTTGTTTCCTCATAAAGACCTGAAGAAATATTGCTAATGTGAAGAGAATGAGAAAGAAGTGTTGAGCTATATTTTGTGTGTGATTTCAAGTAAGTTTAAGGAAACTATCTTAGTGTATGTTTTACATATGATTATTTGCATTGTTATGGATTTATGTTCTAGTATTAAGTTGAATAATTGCCTCAGATGTACAGTCAGCTTCATGAGGCCAGTACACATAAAAGAACAATGAGTACTGAAGCAGTAATTCAGTACATAGTGCAAGGACAATTGTCCTAAAATTAAGAGTCAATAATTATTTCCTGTTTAATGGGGGTTGATCTTAGCTCAATGGAACAAACTGTGTGAGTTTTTGCAATATATGATCACAAACTGTGACTGCCTGGTGTAAAGAACTGGCATTAGGACAGAATCTTGGTAGTATACTTAGTGATTTGATGATGTGTAACTGTGAGTTTAAAGATAAACGTAACTGAATCCTGAATCATAACGTGTGAGACAGAAGCTTGGTCAGTCGTTATCATGCGTGTTATGTGTTGAGAACTGAATAAAAGACAGAACCTGGGCTCGTGATGCACAGGAAGTGGTTAATTGAACATCATGTCATCATGTGTTTGGAATTGAAAGGACAAAATCTGAGCTCATAATGGGGAATGCTGATTGATCATGTGTTGTGGCTGTACATGCGCAGAATTGAAGGGACAGAATCTGTTCATTTAACTAGTTGCACAATTATTAAATGTAATTCATGTCAGTGTTACTATAAAATTAACCCAATGTGAATTATGCATTTAATGGATGACGATCTAGAATCTGTGTGAAGGACAGTATAATGAGTGATTTGGTGAAAAAGAACTATGATTTAGTTTATTTCGTGAAGCGCACGAGCATTTAAGGAGATAACTATTTTAAATGTGACTAATTATCATTATTTGTCTTGAACCGAGGCAATTGTTGCTATCGTATATACGCACAAATTTTATGTTCTATATCCACACTATCTACGAGATTGAGTTGTGCAGAACCACTACCTTCGAGAGTCAGCTTGGTGCAGCGTGCCAACTCTGAATAACCTACCTGATAGGGCGAGAATATATACCGACGCTGTCTGCAACATCTTGTGGGGTGACTTCTACATGAAACGAGATTCAAGATGCTGTCCTGTTGGACGAAATTGCACGCAGCTAGAGACGTTAAGAAGATTGCAACAACGAAAACATAATAATCAGACTGCAGTTTAAAGCTGCTTATGTCAAGATTGACGATGATGCCAAGAAAGAAACATGTGGGGGGCAACATCTACAAAATAAAACCCCACACAAGAAAGCTGTGATGCATTAAAACACAATGGAAGATAAGAAGGTGTTAATAAGTACTTTTTCAATCAGCAAGAAGAAATCAGATGCACCAATGATCAAGATATTATGTCTATTGCTGATTAATAATTATCAGAAGAGACATATCAACAAAAATAGTCAGTTGAACTAAGGTATTCTGCAAGTCATATGGGATTATTTTTTGGGGCAATTCATCAAGCCAAGCTAAAGTTTTCCAAGCACAAAAACGTGCAGTAAGGGTTATATGTAATGTGAACTCAAGAACATCTTGCAGAAGCCTGTTTAGGGAACTAGGGATACTAACTACTGCTTCCAAATATATCTATTCCTTAATGAAATTTGTCATTAAAAATATATCACTTTTTCAAACCAACAGCTCAATTCATGGAATCAGTACTAGAAATAAGAATAATCTGCACAAGGATTTAAAGTCACTTAGTCTTGTAGAAAAATGTGTGCATTATTCAGGAACACACATTTTCAATAACTTGCCAGTAGCCATAAAAAGTTTAACAACCAATGAAATTCAGTTTAAGAGAAGCCTTAAGGATTTATTGGTGGCCAACTTCTTCTACTGCATTAATGAATTTCTCAGTAGAACCAACTGATATAAAGTACAATATAACTTCTGCACAATTTCTGTGCAGTAATGTGTTCATTGTAAATAAGTATGTGTGCGTGCACATGTATGTGTGTGTGTGTGTGTGTGTGTGTGTGTGTGTGTGTGTGTGTGTGTGTGTGTGTGTGTGTAAGTACAATCTAACTTCTGCACCAGTTCAGTGCAGTAATGTGTTCATTGTAAATAAGTATTTAGTAGTTGTATTACATGTCTATTACCTTATAAACAAATAAAAAACTTTTTTATTTTAAATTCAGTGCATTGGTATTTGTAAAATGATTCTTTCATAAAGCGTTCATTAAAAAATGACGACCATCCCAGTTGGGACCTGTGGAATGATACATTAGCTTATTTGTTTGAGTTGTAAATATCTGTAATGTATTGTTGTTATTCTGACATGTTCTACACCCTGGAGGACCTCCTCAGTACGGATCAATTGGAATGAAAGCAAATATAATCTAATAAGAAGAGGCACTGACGTAATGAACAAATAACTGAAGTCAACATGCAAGCAACACTAACAGCAATCTGTTGAGTCACTTGCCTAGTCACCAGATGGCTCGAAAAGAATTGTTGCATTCCCCTGTGCAACTGCACGGAGGGCCTCACGAAAATTGTTTCTACTTTCCCCTGTGCAATCGTATGGAGAGCCTCAAGAATATTGGTTCTACTTTTCCCTGTGCAGTTGCATGGAGGGCCTCAAGAGAAGGGCAGCGTGGAGTTGATAAGCTGACGTCACCTGAAAACTCTATCAAGCTCAAGACCAAAGATTGTTCTTTTAGACAACTTTTAATTAATTGTAAAGTACTTGTAATGAACGTACTTATTTTTGATAGACAGACGTATTCTGTATGATTTAGCAATGAAGTATTTAATTGAACTATATCTAAAATGCAGATATCCTACGAAAAAACCGAGTATATAGAACACAAACATAATACAGAAAAGTTTATGCAAACAAAGTATGGAAAAATTAAAAGAGTTGATAGATTCAAATACCTGGGGGAGTGGATCCAAGCCAATGGACTGGATAACACAACAAATAAAGAAAGAATAAAAAAGTTGGAATTTGCATATAAATTAACACAAAACTACTACAATAAGAAATCAATATCCATACAAGTAAAGATTAAACATTATAATTCAGTTATTAGGACACAAGCAACATATGGATCAGAGTGCCTAACATTGAACAAGAAAGGCGAATTAAGAGAACTAGAAAAAAGAGAGAGAAAAATATTAAGAAAAATTATAGGTCCTGAGAAAAACAAGGAAAACAGGTTGATTAAAAGGAGAAATGAAGACCTATACAAAAATGCAGAAAAGATCACAGATACAATGAGGAAGAGGCGGCTAAAATTTTATGGACATTTAAAAAGAATGGAAGAAACACGAATTACAAAGAAAATTTTTAATTACGTTAGTAAGCTGAAAAACACCGTAGGATGGATAGAAGCAGTAAAGAAAGACGCCAACAAAATAGGTGCTACAGAAGAAATAATAGGTGACAGGAATAACTTTAGGCTACTTATAGAAAACGCAAACTATGAAGAAGATGCGCCAAAACCTCGACCCAAGAGAGTGTGGACAGATGAGCAGAGACGAGCAGTTGGCGAGAAAATGAAGAAGTACTGGGAAGAACAGAAGAAAAAGAAACACCGTAAGTCTTAAGTTGTATGCGGTCCATAGCTGGCCAAATTCACAATTTAAAAAAAAATGCAGATACTTATTTATTCATTTTGCAAAATACAGTTATGAAGTAAATAAACTACACTCCTGGAAATTGAAATAAGAACACCGTGAATTCATTGTCCCAGGAAGGGGAAACTTTATTGACACATTCCTGGGGTCAGATACATCACATGATCACACTGACAGAACCACAGGCACATAGACACAGGCAACAGAGCATGCACAATGTCGGCACTAGTACGGTGTATATCCACCTTTCGCAGCAATGCAGGCTGCTATTCTCCCATGGAGACGATCGTAGAGATGCTGGATGTAGTCCTGTGGAACGGCTTGCCATGCCATTTCCACCTGGCGCCTCAGTTGGACCAGCGTTCGTGCTGGACGTGCAGACCGCGTGAGACGACGCTTCATCCAGTCCCAAACATGCTCAATGGGGGACAGATCCGGAGATCTTGCTGGCCAGGGTAGTTGACTTACACCTTCTAGAGCACGTTGGGTGGCACGGGATACATGCGGACGTGCATTGTCCTGTTGGAACAGCAAGTTCCCTTGCCGGTCTAGGAATGGTAGAACGATGGGTTCGATGACGGTTTGAATGTACCGTGCACTATTCAGTGTCCCCTCGACGATCACCAGTGGTGTACGGCCAGTGTAGGAGATCGCTCCCCACACCATGATGCCGGGTGTTGGCCCTGTGTGCCTCGGTCGTATGCAGTCCTGATTGTGGCGCTCACCTGCACGGCGCCAAACACGCATACGACCATCATTGGCACCAAGGCAGAAGCGATCCTCATCGCTGAAGACGACAAGTCTCCATTCGTCCCTCCATTCACGCCTGTCGCGACACCACTGGAGGCGGGCTGCACGATGTTGGGGCGTGAGCGGAAGACGGCCTAACGGTGTGCGGGACCGTAGCCCAGCTTCATGGAGACGGTTGCGAATGGTCCTCGCCGATACCCCAGGAGCAACAGTGTCCCTAATTTGCTGGGAAGTGGCGGTGCGGTCCCCTACGGCACTGCGTAGGATCCTACGGTGTTGGCGTGCATCCGTGCGTCGCTGCGGTCTGGTCCCAGGTCGACGGGCACGTGCACCTTCCGCCGACCACTGGCGACAACATCGATGTACTGTGGAGACCTCACGCCCCACGTGTTGAGCAATTCGGCGGTACGTCCACCCGGCCTCCCGCATGCCCACTATACGCCCTCGCTCAAAGTCCGTCAACTGCACATACGGTTCACGTCCACGCTGTCGCGGCATGCTACCAGTGTTAAAGACTGCGATGGAGCTCCGTATGCCACGGCAAACTGGCTGACACTGACGGCGGCGGTGCACAAATGCTGCGCAGCTAGCGCCATTCGACGGCCAACACCGCGGTTCCTGGTGTGTCTGCTGTGCCATGCGTGTGATCATTGCTTGTACAGCCCCCTCACAGTGTCCGGAGCAAGTATGGTGGGTCTGACACACCGGTGTCAATGTGTTCTTTTCTCCATTTCCAGGAGTGTATGATGATATTATGTAAACATGTTATTTGTAACAACCATTGTACGAACTAATGTAAAAAGAATGATGTGTCATAACCATCAACCTTCCCCCTTTCCCCAATCACTAGCACTTCGGTGCTGCAAAAGCCAAGAGGATTAGCCTCACAGTCCACATTAAAATCCCCAGCTAAATCAGTAAATATAAGTTTATTCCCCCTTTTAGGCGAAGTAAAGACTATTTACAAACTTAGTGGAAATATAAAGATCGCAGTTAAGAGTGAGAATGACAACACTATGCAGCAGAGTGCAAACTGTTATCATTCTGGGTGTTTTTATAATCGCTCTTTTAATTGAGAACAATATTATCAGACTTATTATCATAAAGGGGAGAGGTGATCGATAATATCAGAAATGATAGGTCTGAAAAAGTTTTAATTAAAATTATCTTCATATAATCTTTCATCAGAATAACGCACACAGCATAATAGCGTCTCAGGGAAATCAAAGAGTGTTCAATGCAGCTACTTTTGTTTCGAAATTCTTCTATACAATTCCTGCATGGGTATTGTTAGTTCTCGTGTTCTTTTCTGCACTCTGAATAAGTCTTCATAGCGGTGACGTGCATATAGCTGGCATATCCGTTTGATATGCTACGGAATGGATCAGGACACTTCTGTTAAACTGCAAGAAAAGTGTCTATGGGTAATTTATATGGGACAGACTTACGTTGAATCTTATACTGAAATCTGGGTAGATTTTTCCCATAAGGTCACGGACTAAGAATATTGAAGAAATTGTGAACGCGAGAGAAAGTAGTGCTCAGTATTAAACTCTATTAGATGTCGAATAACCGAAAATGGGATGTGTGGACTACACGAAGGGATGTTAAATTGAGTATAAGAACGGAATTGGACAAGTAGCAGTCTCAGTGGGATGCTGTGCTCTGGAAATATGTTGGCGTACTGATAATATATTAATATAATTGAATAAAAAATTTTTGTCTAAATTTTGTGAATTTAAAGGATTATTTACCACAATGTAATTGCAGCAATCAGTGTCATTTATGGTTTATAGAACACACTTTTCATGGTTCTAAGAATAGTTATTTGACTATCTGTCATCGTAGTATGTGACATTGTTACTGACTTAGTTGTATTTTCTGTAAGCAAGTTCTGGATTAAAGAAATACCTAAACGAAAAGGCCTTGAAGGATTTGTTTGAAATGCTATTAGCTATATCACAAGCAGATATTTCCAGAATCATAGATCTGCAGATCATTGACGAATTAAATTGTATTGATTTGTCATATTTACTGAAGCTGATATGAATTCAGAGGAATTCATCAAGTCTGCGGATATTTGTTGATAATTTTGATAGTTGTGGAATCAGATCCTCGGTTAGATTTTCCAAACTTCGTGAGTGAAATTATAATGTAGTAATTTTTCATCTCTGTTATTCTGTATGATCATTTTCCAGTATAGCTTTAAATTTCTTTTCTTCCTGTCCTTTCTTATATTTGTTCATGGTTATATTCTTCAATTAATCATTTCAACAAATAAACAATTTGTTATCATCTTAGTCAGCTTTGTTATAATAAATATATTTCTATTTTATCTTTGATCAGTTGGCAATACTATTTCTGTCTGATTGTGTCTACAAATTTGTCAGGTTAAAGTTCTTTTTTAAAGTTAGAACAGATCATTGTGTATCTAGAACATTTGCACAACTTTGTGCAACTATTAAGGAACATTGCAGTACTACCTATGAATGTTACCTTTGGTGCCATTTACTTTTATGTGAATTTCACTTGTCCAGAATCATATGGAAGTAGTTGGTAACAATAAATCAAAGCTGATTTATTTCAAGATTCACCAACTAGATTAAGATTATGACTTAAAGTCATTATTCGTCATGCTGCTTCTGACACTACTGTTAATGTATGCACCTATTCACGATTACGAGGGATAATGTATACACCGATCAAAATGTCATGTGTATTCGTTAAGATTAGATCTATCGACTGTGACATAACAAAATACACCATTCAAGGCTATTTCATTCTTATTTCTACCAGAGCTACTCATAAAACGCTATCCATAAAATAAATAATATTACTCTTTATTTATAGGACACTTCTAAATTCAATAGTGACAAGTGAAAAAATATGCTGGGCTGGAACTCAAACCCAGATTTCCTGCTTTATATAAGCAGTCGCCTTAATTGCTTCACATACCCAAGGACACTTTCTGATTAACTCAAATTCCCATCTTGTCACACACTACTTACATAGCACTCCTTGTCAACCATACCCATTGCTCGCCACATCACACTAGAGTTCCCCAAGAGTTTGATATAAATTGTGCATCTGCACTGAAATGATCTTAATGGCCATCAAGCTATATATATTTATATATGTGTGGTGCCTGCTCTTTCAAATACATATTGGAAGAACAGACACCACAGATACATGAAAAAATTTGTTAGCTGAACTAAAAAAAGATGTTTACTAATATTTGAAAAGACCAATGACAGGGCTACAGGGTTGTAATCTGACATGTCCTGGGAGTCATATTCCTTATACAGAGTTATTACTGTCCAATACCCCATGTGTATGAACTTAGAAATTATTACCTGAGTCAGAGGCTATCTTGACTCTGACACACCTCTTCAAATCAAATGTTGGCACACTTAACACAATGGAAAAATATTACCTGAAATGTGGTCCTACCAAGAGATTGTAAAGTGGAGAACCACTATACAATCAACTAAAAACTATGTTTTAAAAAACTAATAAAAATGTAATGAAGTGAATACTATCTACTTTAAATGAAATTCAAATCAAAATTAACTGGTGATGTATTACAAAATTTCATGCACAATAAAACCAACAGATTGACAGTGCGAATCTAACATGATAAACAGTTAATCAGCGCAGGTATGAAGCACTGGAATGGATAGTGAATTCGAGCTATGTATTCCCTCAATGATGTGAAAAAATCCCCAAATTTTAATTTGGGTATGCATTGCTGGTTGTCCAAAGTAAACTGAAAAGAACCAATTTTTGCAATTGAAATCTAACGTCACTGTGGAGTCGGTGTACACTTATAAAATGGTAAACTTCCAGCTAACGAGGTGGTGCTCCACAATTTGCTCACCGATCTGCTGTCTCATTGAAGGTGGAGGTGTGGGGCAGCACGAGATCTGTGCCAGCCCAGAATCTGTGGATTGTAAATTATCAGCACAATGTCCCAGTGTAGAACCCCAGAATGGTCACCTCCTTAATGATCTGGCATGTGAAGTGGCCTGTAAGACAGCCATTCTCAGAGTCTCTGAACATGCGACCTGGCACCTAACTCCCCCATTTGTGGTGGTACCACAGCAAACACCAAACAGGCAAAATGTTGTTTATTGCTGTCAAATGGACTGAAATGCAAAGTTAAACAATCTCCCACCATGCAGTATATGAAGTAGAGAGCCAATCAGCGCACACTCGCCTCTAACAGTTTGTTGCAGAAATTCCCATCTGATATCAAGAGGCGATAAGTGAATCAGAAAGTTGTTTATACAATTCAGAATTTTCAACCCACCAAGCAAACACGACAAGAACCCCACCAGGTCCCGTTCCCACAGCAGTAAGCCCAGCCTCTTCAAAAATAGTGAGGTCTCTCCAGATGTTATTGGGTGGCGAGCCAGCCCTTGAGATCCAAAATCGGCTAGTCAGACACTGGACTGTACCATATGCCACAACACCTAAAATGCCATCCTTCTTTGAGCGACATGTGAGTCCTACAATTCTCACTAGAAAGGCTGTTCCACCCACGTTTCCAGGGCCTTAATCCTCTGGGTGGCGAATGGACTGCCCCACTGTTCCCAAGTGTTATGTGCCTCAATCGCTTCCCAACTCCTGGGGAAATGATTTGCAGTGTTTCCATGACTTTCCACGAGTTCCTTTGGCTGAAGCGACGTAATTCAAGAATTTCTAGAGTGTGATGCTGTTGTTTGACGATTATGTGTAAAAAGTATCATTCATACTAAGTTGTGGTATCATTAATCAGAAATTGTATAGACAGGAAGCATAAAGATGCATAAACAGACACATACTAAAAAATTACAGTGATACAAACAATTACGAGTGTTCTTCAAAGACTCCATTAGTCAGAATTGTGACCATGGTAATTCATATTGATACATGTAAATAACTGGTTTAGACATGAAAATATCGATCATTCTTGACTAAGTGAGACACCCAAACATATCAAGCAAAGGGGATAAACATTAGACATACAAAACACAAAATAATAAGCTCTCATACAGATTACTTAAATATTTAGGTTGTTATTATGAGCCACGAATAAAATTTATATTGAGCAAAAAAGATTTAATGTGCTGCACATTTAGTGCTTGAGACGTCAAATACGGATGGTAAGTGTGATCTATGATAAATGAACAATGAATGGGTCACAGATAGAGTTTTAATACTAATACATAACTTACAAAACAAGTTCTTTACAGGACTTCATACAATGTCTGCTGCAACCAAGTGTGTAATCTAATCTAGTTCTTTGTCTGAGAGCTTCAAATAAGAGACAGAGGCGATCGCAGTGTCATTTGGTTACACATTAGGGTGTGGTTCACTTCCCTTGGACCATCAGGTGGACGTGATACATTGGGTATGCTTGTGCAGGGGGCGTGCTAAGCCAGTGGCGAGTGTGTCGATGAGTATAACACCAATATGAGGTCCATTACCTTCACCATCTGTTTCATCAGGTGCTTTAGACTGTTTGGCAGGAGGTAACATCCTGGACCACAGCCGTCATGGGCAGTAGCAGCATTTGCCAGTCTGCCTCCACTGCTTCTCGACAGCCAGCATGGGTTTCAGTACAACTATCTGGCAGCTGTTTTGTATGGCATATGGACTCTCTTTCAGGCAGTATGTTCCTGTGGTGTCAAATCGTCTCAACCAAGATAAAGAGTTGAAAAGGCTCATGCAAGAGCAAAAAACTGTTAGAACTTATTACAGTAGGGTCCACAACATGTGCACCCTATCTAATGACCTGGAATATAAGGTAATTTGCTGATCGACGGTGACATGCGGTCGATAACATGGATTTGGTCTCTTACAGACAGCAATATCGGCGTCTACAACTTCGGAAGACATAGTGCCGCAAGACTACAGAGTGGCTGATTGAGTGCTCCCTAGGGAGACAGAAAAGCACATTTGCAGCATTAGGTTGCCAAGCAAAATATGAGGCCACTCTGTTCTTGACAGCACACGACAGGACAAGGAGGCATGGATTAGGTGGTTGACTCTTTCTCCATCAACTCACCAGTGTAAACATCTTTTCTGGCTGAAGAGCAAACCTCCCTTCGCAGCTAGTCGACTCTTGGGGCTCTAGCATCCCAGAGCAGGCAGGGAAAGAGCCCTCTCATCTGCCATAGAAACCTTTCACCTTTTACCCACAGTTATAAATCACTTGATAGGTAATAAAATTAACCTCAAACACAAACTGAAATCACATCTGCTTGAAAACTCCTTCTACTCTGTAGAGGAGATTTTCAATGTGTAGTAGTGTGATTTTTAAGGTGATTAGATGTCCCGTATTAACAATGACAGCCTTTTTTTCCCTCTGTTCTGTCTTTTTGTATGGTAGAATGGACGCCAATATGTGCAGCTTCTCTGGCAATGACTAATCGGCATTTTCTTCTTAGGTCTTCCCCATCAGGATGGTTAGCACAGTTCGCCATGTTTTTCTGTCTTCGGTCTTACTCTTGAGAGTGGTGTAGGTGGAGCAGCTGGTACGATCCATGGTCTGACTGATATATTCTAGACTTGGTCTGCCTCTTGTTTTTCCCCCTTCTACTGTCCCTTCAATGATACTTTTAATGATACCATGATGTTGTAACAGCAGAAATGCATATCCTCCTATTTCCATCTATTGTACTATAAATTTTTTTCCTTATTTTGTTACCTGAAGATACGACATTTATATGTCTTTATATATTGTAATTGGTTTACTATTTGTATATATATATTTATGCATTTATGTCGATGTATAATTGGTTTGTTTTGTAAATATTATTTGTATTTTTATGCTGGGTCTGGCATAGGGAAAACTATGCTATCGAACGATTACATCGATAGGTCGTGTGGAGAACCAAAGTGATTAGGATCTTTGGTAGTGTTGAATTTGAACAATTATACAAGACTGTCCTTAAACTGACACACAATATTTTTGGCGCAACGCAATCTGACTTTCAAAAATCCCTACAAAAGAATGGCCCTGACTAACATTAACCTATACCTTTCGCAAATCACTTACCTCACAAAAATCTTCGTTACTCAAGCTACAGCAATACAGCGAGCGCCACTACTGCCAGCT
This sequence comes from Schistocerca americana, assembly GCF_021461395.2. Lineage (NCBI taxonomy): Eukaryota > Metazoa > Arthropoda > Insecta > Orthoptera > Acrididae > Schistocerca > Schistocerca americana. The sequence continues at coordinate 1,214,021,540 of NC_060119.1, read as the reverse complement.
AAATAAAAGATTCAAACTACCGAAGGCACTAACTACTGATATGCATAGTTAGCAAATGAAAGATTTTGATAGAGAACAAACAATGTATTTAGCTTACTAGTGTTCAAAAGTCATAATATTTATAGCAGTTCATGACAACCAGTCTTACAAATTTCAAAACTCCGCCATCTCTCTCCCCACATCCACCACTGCTGGCGGCTCACCTCCAACTGCGCAACGCTACGCGCTGTTCACATCCAGCTGCCCAACAGTACAATGGCAGACAACAATGCAAACTGGTCACAGACTGCACACAGCACAGCCAGTGATTTTCATACAGAACGCTACGTAACGTTGCCAATAAGAAAACATAAACAGCCTACTTACAGTGTTAACTCTGTCACATGGAGCGCGGGCAGAGGGAGTCTGACTGGAGCAGGGCGGTGGAGCAGGTGTGTGGTGTGACGCTCCCGCGAGTTGCCGCGCTTTCGGGGTTTAGCAGCATGTAATTGCGCTCGACCTGCTATGATGGTTTCTGACACGGTGTCGCGGACGGGAAGCATTAGCTGGCGCACATCAAGAGCCCGTTTCGCCTGGTGACCGTGTCGAGAAGAAGGCGCGCCAACATCCAGCTTCTGCAACAGCGACGGCTGACAATGAGTGACTGTCGCCACCTCCTCGACCGACGACTTGAAACCTTCAATCAACCAACAAGGAAGACTGGAAGCACGTAAAGTTTTAGAACTGTATGGCAGACCTCAGCTTTTCAAACTGTTTCAAAATTACAGCAACGTAGCATGAACATTTGTTGCTCATTGTCCCAATTGCATTACCAAGCAGGGTCCCTTCCTTTTCCAGAATGAACCTGAGTGTTGTCAAATTCAAACGCCAGCATTACAGTAATATCATTCCATTTCACTGCTTTAATTTCTAAATTCAGTTAAAGTACTCATAGCTGGCTACAATATTTAGATTACACAAGCACAAATTAAAAGTGCGGGTTTTGTTACCATATTTTAGCTTATCTGTGACTGCAGCCCAGCTTGGTACATACTAAATTTTACTATTGTTAATTGTTCAGAATCATTTAATTCAAGTTCAAAGTTAAATCTCTTATTTCTAAATTGCATAGATTCAAGAAGCTTTTGAAATGATTGTTGAGGTAGCCCAAGACAAACCTTATTTTATTGAATTTCATAGTGCTTCAGAAACAAAGTTCACTGATAATTTCAGTCACTAAATTAACTTTCAATTTTCTGGTTTTAGTAATTCTTTTGCTAAATTAAGTCAGAGTGTAGCAAAATTTATTGCTTCTGACAAACAGCACATGTCAACATTCAGTTGCCACGCTTTTAGTGCTAATTATATGTGCATTAATCTTTCATTTTCAGTTATTATAGCAGTTGTCCATAGGACTGGCGACCATAATTTTCCCCAAATCTCAAATATCTAATTAACGCCAATTAATTGTTAACTTAACGACCACACATTTACTTTCTTTATTTATTTTACCCTTTTCTCAAAATTAATTTTCACCAATTTCATTTGCATTTTTCCTTTCATTTAGATGTAACCCTTTCCTCCCTCTTTACCGACAAATTAATTTCGGTGACGATTGCTTTTCCCAAATTTCCATTAGGAACACACGGTTTAATTTTTCACTGTCATTGAGGTCGATAAGTGAGGGGGAGGTTACACGTGGCGACCGTGACAGGACTCGAACCTGCAATCTTCGGATTTGAGGTTGTTCTGGACACGAATTTTGCATTGTGCAAATCTCGTAACAAGGTACTGGTTTCGAGCAGGTCGTTACGTCAGCGAGAATAAGTAGTGGGAGGAATCAAAATCAGATTTGAGATTTGGCATTTATATTGAAAATTTGTAAAACGAGTGAAGGCAACAATTACCAGAATTTGGTAGACTTGGGTACGGAACAATCGGTCGAACAGTGGGAAACGCGCACCGCGGAACCCATAGTTCAGGGGCAGGCGGCTAGCATGAAAAACGCGACCGCCGAAACGCAATAAAGAGCAGAAATGAAATTCCAAACTTTAGAAAATGTTTCGGAATCGGAAGTGAAAATCAAATCTGAACCCCTTGATGACGAATACGGGGGACAATTAAAGAGGAAGCCGCTACTGAAGTAAAACCGGTAGTTTTCGGGAATTTAACTGATTTATTGAATGTTTTGATTAACGAAATCAAGAGTCAATCGGCAGAAATTAAAGCTCAGTGTGGTGTCACCGGCAGACACCACACTTGCTAGGTGGTAGCTTAAATCGGCCGCGGTCCATATAGTACATGTCGGACCCGCGTGTCACCACTGTGTGATCGCAGACCGAGCGCCACCACAAGGCAGGTCTGGAGATACGGACGAGCACTCGCCCCAGTTGTACGGACGACATTGCTAGCGACAATACGGACGAAGCCTTCCTCTCATTTGCCGAGAGACAGTTAGAATAGCCTTCTGCTAAGTCCATGGCTACGACCTAGCAAGGCGCCATTAGCCTTACCTAGTTTGAGAGTTATCGTATAAATGTCTCAAGAAGAACGTTGTAAACCAACAAAGAATAAAGTTAAGTATATTCCAAAGCTACGTATTTTCTTTATAGCAGTCATAACGTATCCTGTTCCAGACTGGACGCCAGTCGGCGTGTGTGTACGCGTGCCTTTCGGCTCCCTTCTCAGTGTGGCGTAGCTAGCTTGTTACGCCACAACACTCAGTCTGCCAAGCAAGAAGCTCAGTCTGAAAAAATTGACAGGAAGCTAGACAATCAGAACAAAGCTATTAGTGTTGTTAACAACAATGTTGGAGTTGTTAACACAAAAGTTGATAAAATCAAAGAAGATGTTGTTGCAATTAACACCGAAATCGGTAATCTTAAACAGGAAATGATAGGCGTTCAGGCGGAAATTGCGAGCATAAATTCTCGTTTTGATTCCGAAATTAGCAGAATCGAGAAAAGTGTAGGAGAAGCAGTTGCTCCGATCATCGAGAATAAGGTGACGGAACAAATTCAATTAGTGAAAAAAGAGGATCAACAGAAGGTGGAAACTTTAAAGGCTTTAGTGTCCGAAGTAGATACTAAAGTGAGGAAGCAGGCTAATACTTGCGAAGAGAAAAAGAGGGAAGTGGAAACGCTTGCGCCGGCCGAAGTGGCCGTGCGGTTAAAGGCGCTGCAGTCTGGAACCGCAAGACCGCTACGGTCGCAGGTTCGAATCCTGCCTCGGGCATAGATGTTTGTGATGTCTTTAGGTTAGTTAGGTTTAACTAGTTCTAAGTTCTAGGGGACTAATTACCTCAGCAGTTGAGTCCCATAGTGCTCAGAGCCATTTTCAAACGCTTGCGACAACCACTTGCCAAGTAATTACGAGAGTGTCGGAATTAGAAAAGAAACTTGACGAAAAACAGAGCTATGTGCTAATCTGTGCACATAGTTCGGAACTGTTGACGAAAGAGGAGCGGTTCGACCCCTTGAAAAAAGGCAGTATATACGCGACTGATTGCATTAAAAATTGTGAAAGAGTTTTACCCAGATCATGGACTAATGAGAGAAAAATTAATGCGGTTATTGACGTGTTGGCTGGTGATGCCAAGCGTTGGGGCTTGAACCTCAACATCACGAACCTGACTTTCGACGAGTTTAAAAATTTGTTTTGGCTGAATACTGGTCAGAGCAAAAACAACAAAGTGTCTGGCGCGAATTTGTCGTATCGAGGCCTTTCGAAGCGAATTCGCGTGGCTTGATGAAGGAGTTTTGTGAGGGCTGGATCCGCAAGTTGGAATATTTGCGTGATCGCCGCACGGAATTCGAAATAGTCTGGGAACTCTACAGGATGCTTCCAGATGATACAAAACGCTACGTAGGAAGCAATTACAGGTCAATCAATGATTTCCTGGAAAGAGTTGAGGACGAGGACAATTGGCGCAATAATCGCGACAGTGGTAGAGGCCGTGGTAACAACAACGGGGACCACAAGAACCACAACAACGATAACCATGGGAATAATGCATACCGCAACCATGGCAGCAATAACATCAATGGTTCAGACCGTAATAACAATCGGTACAATGCAAATAATAACAGGAATGACGGAAACCATTATCATACTAACGTGATACTGGCTTCGCAGAATAGTAATAACGCTAGAGGGTGTGATCAGCCGCCTCAGCAGCATTCGGGGAGCGGATCTGTTGAGACGAGCCAGGGAAACCATTAGCTGCGCCGGTGAGGGGCCGACCGGGCGTGGAGAAATTTTGGCGGCCCAATAACAGGAGAAAACCGAGGTGTCGTCTTTATGGAAATTCCGTGTGGAATAATCAACGGCGGGAGAGTGTGCCAGTGTTAGGAGAAAGGAGTGCGCCCACAAGTAGTAGATCAGCTGTATACACGACAGTAGAAAATACATTCACTGTCAGTGAGAACAATTTAAGTAGTGTTACGGAAATCGGTTATAAAGTGGCAGCTGTAACACCCACAACGGAACTGGAGATTGAGTTTAAAAATGATTCGCAATTGCTGAGAGATCAGATGTCGGATAACACGTCCGTCATCGAGCGAGGGGATGCAGAGAGAGGTGAGGTCTGGTTAAGGCAGTTCGGTCGCTTATACGACGAACTAAGAGATTATAGGGGCCTGTACGGGAGAAGTATTTGTGGGGAGCGCGGGCAGGATTTGCCGCGTCTCGTCCCGCAGGAAGATAGTGTTTGTGAAGTGATAGAATGTTCTGGCCCTAACCGGCAGACCTTAGCGAAAGTTATAGCCGTCCCATCCGACACAAAACTCCAGTTTAAACATTGCGAGAGTATTAAGGAGAAAGATTACGAAAATTTTAGTGATAGCCGGACACGATTGGTAGAAAAGCACGTAGATTACAGCGTGTATGAGGTTAGAGCGGACGTTATACGGTCGGACGATAGCAGTGTGGGTTGCGCAGATCCAGAGGAAGTAATTGCAGATACTACTGGGCACTTCCTCCAGGTAGATTGGCAGATGAGATCAACCTGGCCAAAGAGGAATCAACGAAGGTGACAATTAGTGAATTGATAGCAAAGCAACACTCACTAGTTGACGAGTTACAGGAAAAGGTTTCGGTGTTGGAGGCGAAGCTACAGACTAAGCCTCAGGACAAACGTATTGAAATTAAAACTGTATGTGAACAGAGAATGAAAATGCCGCCAGATAAGCCGGATTTAGGATCAAAGCCGGATGGTTTTTTCTGGAATGACTTGGATATAGACGAGGATTTATTGTGGGAAAATAAAGAAACAGTCGAGGACAAGTGTAGACAGATAGTAGTGTCTGTTAATATGCACGATCTACAACTAAACGTGTTGATTGACAACAGTGCAGAATTGAGTGCTGTATCTGGGAAAATATTTCAGTTAATGAAAGACAGACCTGGTATCGTAGTTATGCCAGTAACAGGAGTGAAAATTATCGGTGCTACTGGGAAGGCCAGTAAACCGGTCACAAAACAGATTTTTGTCAACTTCGAGATATGTGGGGCACGATTTGAACAAGAGTTTGTCGTCGTGCCAGACTTAACAATGGAAGTAATTATCGGGTTATATTGGCTATTAAAGTACCATGCAGTGATTAATTGCAAAAGCAAAACTTTGACATGTACATCACAAGATAAAACAATAGTAGTTAGTTTTGACGAGGCAGGAGATGGTGTGCATAGCCAATACCAGCCTATACACATTGTTAACTGGCCGGATGCCATTGACGTAGGTATGAATTTAAACTACTGTGACGAATATCGGCATTGACAATAGTGTAGAAAGTGAATTGGAAAGTATTGTAGACGGTGTATCAAACGTAACACACGAACAAAGACGAGGCCTGTATGAAGTTATAATGAGGAATAAGAGTGTGTTTTCAGACAAATCGGGACTTGTGGAAGGATACGTAATTCCGCACGAACCATTCTTCGTGAGACCGTATGCTATACCGCTGTCCAAAAAGGAAGCAGTGCAACGGGAGATAGATAAGATGATCGAATGGGAAGTGATTGAAAGAAGTACGAGTCCATACAATAACGGTTTGGTCATTGTAGCAAAACGGGATGGTAGTGTGCGTATTGTGATTGACGCAGGCACGTTGAATAGGGTCGTTCAACGCGAAACAGACAGACCAGAGAGTATGGAGGAGATTTTTCCAACGTTTTCATGACGTTAAGTTCATGACTAGCCTCGATCTGACAGCTAGTTACTGGCAAATAGAACTCGAAGAAGAATCTAGGCCATACACCGCCTCCTTGCTTGCGGGCAGGTGTTATCGGTATAGAGTACTGCCGTTTGGAATTAATATATCTGTCCGTATTCATCAGGGCCCTAGATAAAGTGCTAGGCTCGGCTTTGAGTTCAAGATTAACTGTATACGTTTACGACCTATTGTTGGCCAATGCTACTTGGCATGATCATTGTGACCTGTTAGATGAAGTTTTTAGAGCATTGCGCCGTGGCGGAATGACTCTAAAACTAAAGAAATGCGAATTTGTGAAGCAGGAACTGAAGTTTTTAGGACATGTAATTACCACTGCTGGTATTACGAAAGACCCAAAGAAACTAGAGGCAACAAGGAATTGTCCTCCACCCAAGTCTAGGAAACAGTTAAGAAGTTTTCTAGGGCTCACAGGATTTTACCGTAAATTTGTAAAAGGACAGGTGTCTAATGTTGAAAATTTGAAGAATCTCTGACGAAAAAATGTTCCGTTTGTGTGGATTGACGGATGTCAGGCCGCTATCGAGAGATTAAAAGACGAGTTGTTAAGATCTAACATACTATTTCATCTTGATTTATCGCTACCCTTCCATCTGGGAACGGATTCGTCGAATTACGGGGTGGGGGTAGAACTGTTCCAAGAAGTTGGTAAAGAAGAGGATACGGAACACCGGACGATAGCGTTCGCGAGTCGAACTTTATCAAAAAGTGAGCGAAACTACACGATTTTTGAGAAGGAGGGTCTCGCTATCATGTGGGGATTCAAGAAGTTCAAGGGTTACCTATGGGACCGTAAGGTGATTATTCATACGGCCCATAAGGCGCTCACTTATCTGAAGGGTTGTAAACTACTTCACGAAAGAGTGACTAGGTGGTCGCTGTATTTACAGCAATTTAACTATGACATCTGTTGCGTAAAAGGGACCGACAATTGCGTAGCGGATGCGCCATCGCGGATACCCGAGTCTAATCAAGATGTATTGAAAGATGAGTCAGATGGAGTGGTAAAATTATACTATTTCAAAGAAGTTGAGGGACGTAAATTAATAATGAACATCTGTAAGAATCTACATCGTCATCAGAACGAGGACGGTTATTTAAATATGGTGAAAACCCGATATGACGAAAGGAGTCCAGAAGGAGAGAAATTAAGGAAGTATTACAAGATATACGATCATATCTTGTACGTATGTAAGGGTGAAGAGGCTAATATTTGGCGGGTATGCTGGCCCACCAAATACGTCACGGAAATAATAGACTACTACTATTTGGCGTATGGTCACTGTGGAGCAAAGAAATGTACGGAAAAGCTGAGTGAAGTAGTGCATTTTAACAACATGTTAAAACGCGTTACTGACAGAGTGAAAACTTGCGATTTATGTCAGAAGCCGAAGGTTACCAACTGTACGAGTCGTGGTCCTATGCAAAGTATAAGGCCTAACGACACCTTTGAATTACTGTGCGTGGACTTGTACGGAACTTTCCCAAGTCATCGGGAAACTTTGCCTACATTTTAGTAATGCTAGAAGCTTTTTTCAAGTTCATCAAACTATACCCTATTAGGAAAGCTACAGCCAAAGCGGTCTATAGCAAGCTTGTGAACGATTATTTTGTTCATATTGGTAAGCCCAAGGCGATTCTATCAGACAATGGGGCACAATTTACTTCTAAGTTGTGGAATGAAGGCATGGCAAGTAATGGGGTCGAAGTGATCCATATTTCAGCTTACAGTCCGGCTGGAAATCCCGCTGCGAGGTATATGCGCGAGCTAGGCCGACTTTGCCGTACCTATTGCCACCACAACCATAGGGCATGGGGCAAATATGTAGCAGAATTTGAGAGAATTATGAACACCTTGAGACATGAGTCTACGGGATTTACTCCAGAGGAAATCCTGTTACATGACAGAAGTAAAAGTTTAGTGGAAGAGATAATCAAATTCCCTCCACGGATTGACATTAGTATTGGTGTGAAAAAAGATCGTTTGCGAGAAATAATGAAGCTAAAAGCCGATGATTGCATACGTCGTCATGACGCTAAGGCGCGTTTTGCTAAGTTTGCAATCGGAGACTTAGTACTTGTAAAAGCTCATGAGAAATCGAGCGAGATAGACAATGAAATCTCTAAATATAAGTTTGTTTATAATGGACCATATAAAGTCATTGGTATACCTCACACAAATGATTATTGCTTAGAGTATTCAAGCTCTGGAAAATTATTAGGTATACGGAACATTGTAGACTTGACATTGTAACAACCAAGGATTGATTAATACCACAGAATGGGTAATTTGTACAGTATGTAACTATAGAGTGTAAGATTTAAGGATTTGCTAGGTTGTTGCCATGCTTTTGCCTGACCAAGAAGTCATTAAAGAAGTTGTAATTAATAAGTAATTAATTTTGATTAAATGATTTAAGAGTAACTGATTATTAATCAATTGAAAGATCCAAGCTGCTAGTTTAAGTTTTCAGCTGAGTCACAGTAGATTAAGGAATGTAAATATGATTTTGTAACTAGCTGTAAGATTTCATGAATATGTGTTTACTAGTCATTGCCGATGTACTTGACGCTGTTTTAAGTTTCAGGCTAGTACGTGCGTGTGATGATGGACAGTGTTGAGTTATCCACTGTGATAATGTTAATGGACTCCTTGAGATTACTCGGGAGTGAGTTTTTCCGAAAGAACTCAGTGAAACAGACGTTCTGGAAATGCCGTTAGACAGGCGAGTGAGATCAAGCGTGCCGCACAGGCGGGCGCAACAATACTGGCGAGGCAGAGCCGCTGTCTGCTCTTGTGCCGCTCTCGATATTCTTTGTACTTGTGGGTACGGAAGGCGGAGTTGTTTTTCTTCCCAGACAGCTGATGTGAAAGAATTCTGCCGTCAATATTTATGTTTTTTTCGATCTATTATTTTCTTGTTTAGCGTTAAGTGGACTCTCATGACAAGAATATTAATAATGAAAAGGTTATATAAAAAGTGTATTCTATGTAATTAATTATTAATTTGCATATTTTCATCTACCTGTTTTTATGACCATGTACTCTGATTAATTTTGTAACTAGTATTCCATTTCCTGATACTGTTAGTAATTTTGCTGATTTTGGGATAGCTGAACCATTTTATATATTTTCTACGAATTTTAATATACTGTCAACCTGTTTTCTTTTGTGTGAGATGACAGAGTGGAATAAGGTTAGGAGTGTCTCCACTCAATTACTATGGTCTAAAAATTGGTTTATGGTTAATTAGCCTAATGCTCAATTTTCTTGATTTTTGAGCATATGCATTTCCTCTGTTTTTTTCCTTTTTTTGGACATTTTCTGAGTCTGTTTAAGTTACACGAACATCCTCAGACAATGTGGGGCACGTGTAACGCCGGAAATGCATATCCTCCTATTTCCATCTATTGTACTATAAATTTTTTTCCTTATTTTGTTACCTGAAGATACGACATGTATGTGTCTTTATACAGGGTGAGTCACCTAACGTTACCGCTGGATATATTTCGTAAACCACATCCAATACTGACGAACCGATTCCACAGACCGAACGTGAGGAGAGGGGCTAGTGTTATTGTTTAATACGAACCATACAAAAATGCACGGAAGTATGTTTTTTAACACAAACCTACGTTTTTTTAAAATGGAACCACGCTAGTTTTGTTAGCACATCTCAACATATAAACAAATACGTAATCAGTGCCGTTTGTTGCATTGTAAAATGTTAATTACATCCGGAGATATTGTAACCTAAAGTTCAGGCTTGAAACCTCCGACGTTCAGTTGCGTGTTGTAACAAACACGGGCCACGGTCGGCGAGCAGCATCTGCAGGGACATGTTTACGATGACGACCGTGTTTACGAGTGTGGCTGTAGGGCACTGTTGTGGTTTGGTCTAGCTGTCGCAGTGTCCGCATGTAGCGCTTGCTGCTATTGTTATTCTGCATTCGTCTCCGCACGCAGACCAACCGTAGTACACCGTGTTACCAGACGTCTGTGGTAGTGTAGTGTTGTAGGAACTCTGACAATGGTGTATTCGAACTCTGAAAAGGCGGAGATGATACTCATCTATGGCGACAGAGAGCATCCAACGTGCTGCACATTGCAAAACATCTACTGCCAACTGTATGCAACAGGTATGGTCGTAGCACGCAAACGGGTCCGTAACGGGCCCGTCACAGGAGAAGCAGGTGCAGTTGGTGTGTTAGCTGCTGTTGCCATGAACCCACACATGAGTACACGGGACATTGCGAGAGCCGGTGGACTGAGTCAAAGTAGTGTCATGCGCATACTGCATCGTCAACGCTTTCACCCGTTTCATGCGTCGCTACATCAGCAATTACATGGTGATGACTTTAATCGTCGAGTGCAATTCTGTCAATGGGCATTAACAGAGAATGCGTTGCAGTTCTACCTGTTTACCGATGAAGTGGGTTTCACAAACCACGGGGCAGTGAATCTACGGAACATGCATTACTGGTCTGTGGACAATCCTTGCTGGCTCAGACAGGAAGAGCGACAGCGACCGTGGACTGTAAATGTATGGTGCGAAATCATTGGCGACCACCTCATTGGTCCTCACTTCATTGCAGGGGTCCAAACAGCTGCAACATACATCGCGTTTCTACAGAATGATCTGCCAACGTTGCTCGAAAATGTCCCACTGGAAACGCGTCGACGTATGTGGTATCAGCATGATGGTGCACCTGCACATTCCGCAATTAACACTAGGCTGACCCTTGACAGGATGTTCGACGGGCGTTTCATAGGACGTGGAGGACGCATAAATTGGCCAGCCCGTTCTCCTGATCTTACACCTCTGGACTTCTTTCTGTGGGGTACGTTAAAGGAGAATGTGTACCGTGATGTGCCTACAACCCCAGAGGATATGAAACAACGTATTGTGGCAACCTGCGGCGAGATTACACCGGATGTACTGCGGCGTGTACGACATTCATTACGCCAGAGATTGCAATTGTGTGCAGCAAATGATGGCCACCACATTGAACATCTATTGGCCTGACATGTCGGGACACACTCTATTCCACTCCGTAATTGAAAACGGAAACCACGTGTGTACGTGTACCTCAGCCCTCATGGTAATGTTCATGTGCGTCAGTGAAAAAGACCAATAAAAAGGTGTTAGCATGTGGACGTAATGTCCTGTTCCAGTCTCTTCTGTACCTAAGGTCCATCACCGTTCCCTTTGGATCCCTACGTAATTCGGTGCTCTCCGATACACACGATCGAACAGCGGAGGAGTGGTACTCAAGCGTCAACTTTAGGTTACAATATCTCCGGATGTAATTAACATTATACAATGCAACAAACGGCACTAATTACGTATTTGTTTATATGTTCAGATGTGCTGACAAAACTAATGGGGTTCCATTTTAAAAAACGTAGGTTTGTGTTAAAAAACATACTTCCGTGCATTTTTTAATGCTTTGTATTAAGCAATTACACTAGCCCCTCTCCTCACGTACGGTCTGTGGAATCGATTCATCAGTATTTGATGTGGTTTACGAAATATATCTAGCGGTAATGTTAGGTGACTCACCCAATATATTGTAATTGGTTTACTATTTGTATATATATATTTATGCATTTATGTCGATGTATAATTGGTTTGTTTCGTAAATATTATTTGTATTTTTACGCTGGGTCTGGCCTAGGGAAAACCATGCTATCGAATGATTACATCGGTAGGTCGTGTGGAGAACCAAAGTGTATAGGATGTTTGGTAGTGTTAACTCTGTCGCATGGAGCGCGGGCAGAGGGAGTCGGGCTGGAGTAGGGCGGTGGAGCAGGTATGTGGTGTGACGCTCCCGCGAGTTGCCGCGCTTTCGGGGTTTGGCAGCATGTAATTGCGCTCGACCTGCTATGATTGTTTCTGACACAGTGTCCCGGGCGGGAAGCATTAGCTGGCGCACATCGAGAGCCCATTTCACCTGGTGACCGTGTCGGGAGAAGAAGGCGTGCCAACATGTAGCTTCTGCAACAGCGACGGCTGACAATGAGTGACTGTCGCCACCTCCTCGATCGACGACTTCAAACCTTCAATCAACCAACAAGGAAGACTGGAAGCACGTAAAGTTTTAGAACTATATGGCAGACCTCAGCTTTTCAAACTGTTTCAAAATTACAGCAACGTAGCATGAACCTTTGTTGCTCATTGTCCCAATTGCATTGCAAAGCGGGGTCCCTTCCTTTTCCATAATGAGCCCGAGTGTTGTCGAAATTCAAACGCCAGCATTAAAGTAATATCATTCCATTTCACTGCTTTAATTTCTAAATTCAGTTAAAGTACTCATAGCTCGCTACAATATTTAGATTAAACAAGCACAAATAAAAAGTGCAAGGTTTGTTACCATATTTTAGCTTACGTGTGACTGCAGCCCAGCTTGGTACATACTAAATTTTACTATTGTTAATTGTTCAGAACCATTTAATTCAAGTTCTTATTTCTAAATTGCGTAGATTCAAGAAGCTTTTGAAATGATTGTTGAGGTAGCCCAAGACTAACCTTATTCTACTGAATTTCGTAGTGCTTCAGAAACAAAGTTCACTAATAATTTCAGTAACTAAATTAACTTTCAGTTTTCCAGATTTAGTAATTCTTTTGCTAAATTAAGTCAGAGTGTAGCAAAATTTATTACTTCTGACAAACATTCAGTTTTTACACAGCACGTGTCAACCTTCAGTTGCCACGCTTTTAGTGCTAATTATATGTGCATTAATCTTTCATTTTCAGTTAATATAGTAGTTGTCCATAGGACTGGCGACCGTAATTTTCCCCAAATCTCAAATATCTAATTAACGCCAATTAATTGTTAATGTAACGACCACACATTTACTTTCTTCATTAATTTTACCCTTTTCTCAAAATTAATTTTCACCAATTTCATTTGCATTTTTCCTTTCATTTAGATGTAACCCTTTCCTCCCTCTTTACCGACAAATTAACTTCGGTGACGACTGCTTTTCCCAAATTTCCATTAGGTACATGTGGTTTAATTTTTCACTGTCATTGAGGTTGATAAGTGAGGGGGAGGTTACAACGTCTCAACAGATAGCTGACCTATGTGTACCTTCTGCATTCGATCACCTTTCTTCCCCCACTCTGTGGAGCACTTCTTCGTTTGATATCTTGTCTAGCCAAGAAATCTTCAGCATTCTGAGGCGGCCTGCAGTATCCTTTCTTGACCTTCCATCTGATGCACTTTTACTCCTAGGTAGGCAAAGGATTCGATGGTCAACAGTCGCTCATTGTTAAGTGAGAATTGGGCAGCAATGATTTATCTGCTCCCACTAAAATTTTTGTTTGGCGTTATTAATTTTCATATTATAGAAAGAGCTGAGGATGTGACTTCTGAAATTTTCCCGGCGTATTTCTTCTTCTAATAATTTCCGGGTATGCAGCCGGATCCCGTCGACATTCTGCCACGATATTTCGGCCCAGAGACGTCCGGCCATCATCAGGTGAGTACACAACTAGTTGTGGCCGGACGTCTCTGGGCCGAAATATCGTGGCAGAATGTCGACGGGATCCGGCTGCATACCCGGAAATTATTAGAAGAGCTGAGGATGATTTCCATCTGTACCAGTAGCTTTTCTAATTGTTCTGCATCTTCACTTAACACTGCAATATCATCAACAAATCTCAGCATGTCTATTTTCTTATCATCAATTTGAATTACTCCTAGAGCTCCTAGATTCTCCTTAGTTTCATCCATTGGCCTCTACATCGACATATACATGATTACTGTGCTATTCACAATTATGTGTCTGGCAGAGGACTCAATGAACCACCTTCAAGCTGTCTCTCCACCGTTCCACTCTCGAAAGGTGGGCAGGAAAAACGAGCACTTGTATTTTTCTGTGCGAGCCCTGATTTCTCTTATTTTATCGTGATGGTCATTTCTCCCTCTGTAGGTGGGTGCCAACAGAATGTGTTCGCAATTGGAGGAGAAAGCTGGTGATTGAAACTTCATGAGAAGATCCCGTCGCAACGAAAAACGCCTTTGTTTTAATGAATGCCACTCCAATTCTCGCCTCTGAATGTATCCCACAAGGGATGATTCTTCAAAAATTCAAAATGTTCTGTTTTGCATCAGTTTAATGAAAAATTTAAAAATAATAACAACTGACAATGGAAAGTGCTGTCTATATTATGGGTCCATAATACATACATGCCTGAAGCTGTGTGGATATTTCGCTTAGAGAAGTGCAGTTGTGGACAACAGTTGAACTGTGCTAGTCTGTGCCATCAAGTAACAAATCGTAATCAATTGTACCTGATGTGAATACCGCCAATAGTAACAAAAACTGTAAATGCGTATATTTGAGCGTTAGTCAAAATTCATTACAGTTGTGACTTTGCTAGAAGACCGTACTGTGTTCATCGTTTGTGAAACAATAAAATATCGTGACCTTTTGTGAATTGCGAGTTCTAAAGCACTTGAAATTCATAATATACCACCGTTGGAATACCCACACACAAAAAAGAAAAAGATTCCTTACTCAGATATTTGATGCAATAAATACGCATCTACTTTCAGCGTAAGCCATGAGAGGGGGATGGGGGTTGATCAGAAATATCACAATGTGTAAGCTTCTACTAGCACCAAGTTGACTACCTTTTTCAAAGCGAAAGTTTAAGGGAATAAGATATGAAATTAACAGCTCTTGAAGAAGGGTTTATTTACCATACTGTCCACCACAGCCAGGCTTTCACATCAATTGAATGTACTGCTAAACTTATCAACTATGCTTCAAAACCAAAATTTACTTGCAGCAAAATGAAGGCAGTTATATTAAATGTTTGAACCCCTTTTGCCATTTCTCAATGAGGATCTGACTTACACAAAACTAATTTTGTTTCAATAATGACAGATGCATTAAACCTAAACGGCATAAAATATCTCCACTACTTGTTAGGTTTCATTGAGGAGATGCACGGTAAAATATTGGACCTGAAATCTTTGCCTGGAGAAACTTCAAAAATCATTGTCACATTTTTCAGTGAATTTTTGAAAAATGATGTTGTTGTGGTCCCCAGTCCAGAGACTGGTTTGATGCAGGTCTCCATGCTACTCTATCCTGTGTAAGATTCTTCATCTCCCAGTACCTACTGCAACTTACATCCTTCTGAATCTGCTTAGTGTATTCATCCCTTGATCTCCCTCTACGATTTTTACCCTCCCCGCTGCCCTCCAATACTAAATTGATGCCTCAGAACATGTCCTACCAACCGATCCCTTTTTATAGTAAAGTTGTGACACAAATTTCTCTTCTCCCCAATTCTATTCAATACCTCATCATTACTTAAGTGGTCTAACCATCTAATCTTCAGCATTCTTCTGTAGCACCACATTTCGAAAGCTTGTATTCTCTCCTTGTGCAAACAATTTATCATTCATGTTTCACTTCCACACATGGCTACACTCCACAAAAATACTTTCAAAAACGACTCCCTGACATTAAATCTATACTCGACGTTAACAAATTTCTCTTCTTCAGAAACGCTTTCCTTGCCATTGCCAGTCTACATTTTATATCCCCTCCACTTTGACCATCATCAGTTATTTTGCTCCCCAAATAACAAAATTCATTTACTACTTTAAGTGTCTCATTTCTTAATCTAATTCCCTCAGCATCACCTGATATAATATGACTACATTCCAGTATCCTTGTTTTGCTTTTGTTGATGCTCGTCTTATGTCCTCTTTTCAAGAGCGCATCCATTCCATTCAACTACTCTTCCAGGTCCTTTGCTGTCTCTGGCAGAATTACAATGTCATCAGCAAACCTCAAAGTTTTTATTCCTTCCCTATGGATTTTAATTCCTACTCCAAATGTTTTCTTTTGTTTGCTTTACTGCTTGCTCAATATACAGATTGAATACCATTGGGGATAGGCCACAACCCTATCTCACTCCCTTCCGAACCACTGCTTCCCTTTCATGCCCCTCGACTCTTATAACTGCCATCTGGTTTCTGTACAAATTGTAAATAGCCTTTCGCTCCCTGTATTTTACCCCTGCCACCTTTAGTATTTGAAACAGAATATTCCAGTGAACATTGTCAAAAGCTTTCTAAAAGTCTTCAAATGCTAGAAACGTAGGTTTGCCTTTCCTTAATCTATTTTCTAAGGTAAGTCGTAAGGTCAGTATTGCCTCACATGTTCCAACATTTCTACGGAATCCATACTGATCTTCCTCGAGGTCGGCTTCTACCAGTTTTTCCATTCGTCTGTAAAGAATTCGCGTTAGTATTTTGCAGCTGTGACTTATTAAACTGATAGTTCGGTAACTTTCACATCTGTCAACATCTGCTTTCTTTGGGATTGGAATTATTATATTCTTCTTGAAGTCTGAGGGTATTTCGCCTGTTGTATATATCTTGTTCACCAAATGGTAGAGTTTTGTCAGGGTGGCTCTCCCAAGGCTATAAGTAGTTCTAATGCCCTGAAAAATAATAACGTAAAAGAAGAAATTCGTTGTATTTGCAGATAATATGAACTGCAATTATGGAGGTGTATCTAGAATCGTTGTCAACAGAGTTTTCACGAAACAGAAAGGAAATTTAGGTTATAACTTCCTTGGGGTGTTTTGTTCTGTTCATGTAACCCACAATTCTATCCAGAAGGCTGACAATGTCCTTCCTATTGAATTGAAGGTATTGTCTAAAATATATTCTTATTTCTATGAGTATACTATAAGCACCGAAAATCTTATAGAATTTTGTAATTTTATCAACCAGGACTACATAATCGTCTTACACTATAGCAAAAATTGATGGTTTGCTTTGTTTCCTGTGGTTGAACTTCTTGTGACTGCATTTGTTCCTCTGAAAACGTTTTCGAATCTCACAATATATGTTCATCTGTTATCAAATAGCTCTCTGAAAATCCTTTATCAAAAGCCTAGCTGTACTTTCTTCACAACCAACCATGAACTTTTCACATTGCAGATCAAAGAACAGTGGATGAAACAATTACAGTTTTTGAAGTAACTTCTATGTTAAATGATTTCAAAACTAATTTGGTTTCCAAGGGTGAAGACTTTCGTAACTTGACCTGGGAGATCAATCAATTCTTGGTAAATTGGAAAATGAGGGTTCATCATCAGAGACTGTAAAATTTGAATAGTTTGTCCAGTATGTTATGTAATCACACCTACATATTTAAGTTAGAACCCATTGAGAGTTTGTGTGACTGCAACTGGGTAACAATTAAGGCAGGAGTACCCCAGTGGTAAGATACACAAAAGACTGAAGATTTCATTCATGAAATGGCTCCTTAGACTATAATAGATATACTGGTCTGTATGACGAGAATGTGCATATCGAAAAATATATATCACCGAAAATATTACAAAAATGCAATATGGAAGGAAACATCACCTAGTGCCAGTAGGGTAGAAATTATTTCACATTGTAATATGAACAAAGTGTCTTATAAGACTTCTCTTGAAATATAATTTCTTCTTCATTCACATAGAACTAATACCTCCACTGAATAAGTGTTTCCTCATATGAATGGCGTGTGAACAAATCAGAAGGACACTCTTTCAGTACTGATTTTGAAAGCTATGTTGAGTTATAATGTAAATTTTAATCAGAAATATTGTGGTAAAGTGGACTTACTGAAGAGGATCCATTTATCAATTAATTATCAATGGGGAATGAGTCCTGCACAAATAATTCGACAGGATTGTTTGGCTGGAGACAATCCAGAGCATCTATATATGTAAGTTACATTTATTTATTCAACTTTTATTAATGTCTAAATCTTCCTATTTATGTTGAAATACATTTATGCACTCTCTTTTGTCCCTTGTTTCATTAAGAAAAGATTAAAATGTCCCTTTTCTTGTTTCAAAATGTGATCACCTCAGTGATGTTTGTGTGTGTGTGTGTGTGTGTGTGTGTGTGTGTGTGTGTGTGTGCGTGAGAGAGAGAGAGAGAGAGAGAGAGAGAGAGAGAGAGAGAGAGAGAGAGAGAGACAGACAGAGAGAGAGAGAGAGAGAGAGAGAGAGGAAAGAAAAACACACTTAACGAATTGTGTTAAATGATCAACATGTTGCCATATTTTCTTCTGCGAAGACACTCTGTAATTGTGAGGGAAAGTTGCAGCTTACCATTAATCTTGGTTTTTATTATCTCTCACTTCTGCGAAAATGTCACTGGGTAGCACAGCAAACGTCGCATCACTGAAAATCTCTTTCTAAGTGGTTTTCAAACTTATTTGACAGTATATTGTTTTGCTTAATAAGAATTTAGTCATGAAGATAGAATTGTTACCAGTACACCAAATTACTTGTCCCTTTATATGCCACCATTATTGAAAATTTCATTTTGATACCTAGCATCATTTAAAAAGTTGAATCTTTACTCTGCATAAGGCAGCAGCTTCTTATTCTTGCATATAACTGAATACTTATTTTCGAGCAAGTTTTCCACTTTGATACACATGAAGAGTTGAAAATAGTTGTTTCTGCAGTTAAAAAGACTTCTTATGTCAGAGGACGACTGTGAACACATGTGTATTTTACTCCTTTGTGTGCCGAAGTTACATTTATCAGAAAGTGCTGCAGACCACTTTTACTTTTAGAACTGCTCTTAAATGAGCTGTTGGTAGCAATTTAATCAGTGAATAGACAAACTGTTTGGCTTCAGTTAACTTTCCCAAATGGTTTGCAAGTGGATGCATGGTGTAAATTTGCAAAGTCCACTCATAGTTTTAATTACTTTGTTCAGCTGAATGGACAATTTTTACCCAAGGGAGGAGTTACTGCAAAACATTGTTCCATACATTGTAAGTGGGCGAAATTTGCAAAAATGTTAACTTCTTGATCTATGTCCCAACAGCAACAATTATAACCTATCACTTATGCTGTTTCCTATTTTAAGATGACATCAGTAACTTGTTCAGAATTTTCTGCCTCCTTTATTGTTTATTCTTGGTACATTGCATAAAAGAGGTTGTCAGATCACAAATTTAAAGGTATGGGGTTCAGTTCAGAGTACCCCTTCGAAATTTTTTCTCTTGGCCATTGATTCTTTTAAATCTGTTAGTAATTTGAGCATGTGAAAAATACTAATTTTTGGTGTGGTTTGGCTGTATACATTACTGGGCAAGTCATTTCAATGATCAGAAAAATGCAAGTGCATATGATCTCAAATATGACATACCCAGTAAAGCACTATGGTTTTCAAACCAAATGAGAACAGCTTTACCTCACAATATATTAAATGGAGGTGACTTTTTTGGCAATGCAAACATGGATTAGCAGGGTTCATGAAGGTTTTAAGCTAGAAAATTTGTTGTAATATGCAAAAACTTTTGCAAAAACCCTATTTACTATTTTGTGTACTGATGCTCATCTATAGATCTTGACAAAAATATTTGTTTCATACGCAAAAGTAAGTAATTCAGCCAACTGACTAAAATAAAACGGTAGTTTGCTAATATCAAAGAAGAACAGCAATGAGACAATGATCAAATCCCACAGAGTGCCCACTACAGTTTGTGTCCATAAAAAAGATGTGGTACTTCTCACTAATTTCCTTGCACAGGCTAATGTAACTTGGTATAGGATCTTTCTAACAAGTGAACTACATTAGATACATGCATGTTAATCTGATAACAATATGAGTTTTCTAGAAGAATGCAGTGCTTATCATAACCAAATGCCTTTGTCAATAATGACATCAGTTATTGATTTTCCTACCTGTCTGGTACAGGAAAGCAGCACACTGATATGTAATGTTTTCATATACCAAGATAAATTTTATCAAATAAAAAAATTTCCTGTTAGAAATGGTCTGTCTGATCATGAAGCACAGCTTTTTCAGTATATCGTATAGCTCCATACAGTAATGCAAAACGATCCTGCAAAATACTGCATTCCAGTAACGATTCAACAAATTCAGAATTTTAGGGATCGCTTGCAACAGTTAGACTGGGATGAGGTGTACAGGGAACATGATGCCAATTAAAAATTTAATCTATTTCATGATACCTTTGTGAGCATATTTGAAAACAGTTTCCCCAGGAAAACAGTGAAATATAACTGTCAGAAACCACATAAAAAGACATGGCTTACTAAAGGGATGAAAATAAATTGTAAACAGAAAAAGGGAAATGTATCTTATAGCTAGGAGGAGTAATGATCCCAAAACAGTGAAACATTATAAAAACTACTACAATGTATTAAGAAAAGTTATTAAAAAGTCCAGAAGTATGTGCATTATGTCTGAGATTAGCACATCTGATAATAAAATTAAAACAATTTGGAATATTGTGAAAGTGGAAACAGGACAACCGAGAGCACAGGAAGACTGTATTTGTATCAAACACAATGAAAAGTTTGTTAACAAGAAGTCAGAAGTAGAAAACATTTTTAACAATCATTTTTAAGTGTTGTAGAGGAAATAGGTTCCTGCTACTCTTTAGAAAATGCAAGGCAGTATGCGGAAGAGGCAGTACCTACACAATTTGATAAAATTGAAATTCAACCCCCTGTCCTACTGAAATTAGGAAAATTATAAATTCACTCAAAAATAAAAGCTCACATAGAATTGATGGCATTTCCAACAAAGTACTGAAAGCTTGTTCCCAACAAATAAGTAGGATTCTCAGCCACATACATAGTAGCTCACTGAAACAGTGTATTTTTTCAGATAAACTGAAATATGCTATCGTTACATTGCATAAAAAAGAGGATAGACCTGATGCTAACAAATACCGCCCAATCTCACTTGTGACAGCTTTATCTAAAATTCTTGAAAAAGTAATTTCTTCAAGAGTAGCATCACATATTTGCAAAAATGAAGCACTAACAAAATGTCAGTTTGGTTTTCAGAAAGGCTTTCCAACAGAAAATGCTATATATGCTTTCACTGATCAAATATTAACTGCAGTGAATAACCAAACATCATCCATTGGGATATTCTGTGATCTCTAAAAGGCTTTTGATTGTGTGAATCATGAAATTCTTCTAGGTATCCTTAAGTATTGTGGTATGAGTGGGACAGTGCACAAATGGTTTAATTCATGCTTAACTGGAAGAAAGCAGAAGGTGGAAATTAACAGTACAGATAGTTTACAAAAACCGGCACAGTCCTCTAACTGGGGAGGTATCGAGAATGGTGTCCCACAGGGTTCAGTCTGCGGTCCCTTATTGCTCTTAATGTATATTAACGACTTGCCTCTCTACATTCATGAAACTGCAAAGCTAGTTCTTTTTTCTGATGATACAAGTATAGTAATCACACCCAAGAAGCAAGAATCAGCTGAGGAAATTGCAAATAATGTCTTTCACAAAATTATTAAGTGGTTCTCTGCAAATAGACTTGAGAAAACACAGTTTATACAATGCTGAACAGTAAATGGCATAATACCATTGATAAATATAGACTATGAACAGAAGTCTGTTGCTAAGGCAGAATACTCATAATTTCTGGGTGTGTTCATTGATGAGAAATTGAATTGGAAGAAACACATCGATGATCTTCTGAAACGGGTAGGTTCAGCTACTTATGCTATTAGGGTTATTGCAAATTTTGGTGATAAACATATCAGTAAATTAGCCTACTATGCCTATTTTCATTCACTGCTTTCATGTGGCATCATATTTTGGGGCAATTCGTCATCAAGAGATAAAGTATTCATTGCACAAAAGTGTGTAATCAGAATAATAGCTGGAGCCCACCCTAAATCACCTTGCAGACATTTATTTAAGGAACTCAGGATATTCACAGTACCTTCACAATATGCATATTCATTTATGAAATATGTCATTAATAACCCATTCGAATTAAAAAATAACAGCGAAGTGTATAGCTAAAACACTGGAAGAAAATATGATCTTCACTATTCTGGATTAAATCTCACTTTGGCACAGAAAGGGGTGAATTATGCTGCCACAAAAATCTTTTGTCATTTGACAAATAGTATTAAAAGTCTGACAGTCAACCAACATTTAAAAGCAAATTAAAAGAATTTCTGAATGACAACTCCTTCTACTCAGTAGATGAATTCTTAAGTATTAAGTAGTAACTGTGAAAATATTAATTATTTTCTGTAAAGAAAACTTTAAAGTGACACATTCCACATCATTACAAAATGTCATAATCATGTTCTATGGAACAAGGATTAATGTATGTATGTATATATGTATGCTTTTGTATTAAAAAATTACTTGCTGAGCTAATGTATAGTACTCATACAGTAGAGTGGTCATCTAGAAATCCACAGTTTGATTGGCTAAATACTTGACTACCACATTAGTGGGAACAGTTCATAAGTATATTATCTCCTCAAAACATTTTGCAAATGATATGATGACAGAGACTGGCTGGTAGTTATTGACATCTGTTGGTTCATAATTAAGACAGACAAGCCTGCTTATGGCATGCTTTAATTTGTCTGGGAAAAATAGATTTACCAAGTTGACCAATGTTTATTCTTTTAATGAAGAATGTTGATTTTTTTAAAGTGATTTTAGGCTACATGTGAATGTGTGTATGGAAGGAAATCTAAAGTAGTGTTGAGATAATTTGCTAGAGCTATTAAACGAAGTACCTGGTATAGTAACAGCAAGACTTTGTTACCTTGACAGTTCTAATTTTAATTGAACTCTGATACATTGTAATGTCAACATCAAAAGTTGAAGCTGTCATTGGAAAGAGTCCTAACAGCTGTTTGATAGCTATTTTGTCTCATGTTTACTCATTCTAACATTGTGCCTGATTTTACTTTACTATCTTTCATTGTCGTATTCATTTTATGTATTACATTTCTTGATTTATGTATTTCAATTACATATGTTGTTCATTTGTGTGAATTTCATTCATACATCTCTTCTACTTTTTTCTGATATCAAGAATTTCCCTATGTGGGCATCGTTTCTGAACTTCACAACATTGTCTATTATCCTGTTGTGTGATTTATTTGCTATTTTTATAATTTCAGTAACCTTTTATATAGATCAACTTCTTCAACTGGATGTATTTTCGAGAAGTGTTGTGTAATTTTCAAGGAATATGTATTTATAAAATAATTCTTAATATTATGAGTTTTTTATGTTAATATCTTCATTTTCAATTCTTAATATTATGAGTTTTTTATATTAATATCTTCATTTTCAATTTTCTTGTTAATAATAAAACCTACACTTTATAACCTCCTCTGTAGTACAGGACGTTACCAGACTGCTGCTGTACTCCACTTGTGAAATTTCACTTGGTATTTCGTTCTGCTTCCATTTTTAGCAATCTAATTATGTAATCTTAATGTGCCTCAGTTTATGATTCCTGTATGGATTCTTGTACAAGGAATTGTCCTCATGTTGTTGTTGTTGTGGTCTTCACTCCTGAGACTGGTTTGATGCAGCTCTCCATGCTACTCCATCCCATGCAAGCTTCTTCATCTCCCAGTACCTACTCCAACCTACATCCTTCTGAATCTGCTTAGTGTATTCATCATCTCTTGGTCTCCCTCTACGATTTTTACCCTCCAATACTAAATTGGTGATCCCTTGATGCCTCAGAACATGTCCTACCAACCGATCCCTTCTTCTAGTCAAGTTGTGCCACAAACTTCTCTTCTCCCCAATCCTATTCAATACTTCCTCATTAGTTATGTGATCTACCCATCTAATCTTCAGCATTCTTCTGTAGCACCACATTTCGAAAGCTTCTATTCTCTTCTTGTCCAAACTATTTATCGTCCATATTTCACTTCCATACATGGCTACACTCCATACAAATACTTTCAAAATGACTTTCTGACACTTAAATCTATACTCGACGTTAACAAATTTCTCTTCTTCAGAAACGCTTTCCTTGCCATTGCCAGTCTACATTTTATATCCTCTCTACTTCGACCATCATCAGTTATTTTGCTCCCCAAATAGCAAAACTCCTTTACTACTTTAAGTGTCTCATTTCCTAATCTAATTCCCTCAGCATCACCCGACTTTATTCGACTACATTCCATTATCCTCGTTTTGCTTTTGTTGGTGTTCATCTTATATCCTCCTTTCAAGACACTATCCATTCTGTTCATCTTCATTTAATATATGTTTTATTACATCCAATGGTACAGTTTAATTTAATCAAACTTTATTGTAATAAGATGTGGTAGTGGGTCAGTAGGACACTAATACACCAGTTATTTGCTTGTAACATATGTGCCTGTGACTTCGCTGTCCAGGACACATTAAAATGTCAGGTCTGCAGAATTTGGTGGTAAGTACTAAACGTTAGCAAAATAACACTCAAATAGTATCTGGCTCCTTAAATGTCAGCACTGGCCATCAGCACAACCTGTTTACATGCTGGATACATGCCAGTAAAATATAGTTCTTTTTTAAAAATGCATTTTCCCTTAATGATACAAAATTATGTTGTATACAACAGAGTAAATGTTCATCAGTATTTCCACTGGATCCGTTTTGTGTAACAGATCATCTGATTAAATATAAACGTAGGCTTTGACAGCCATTGCCACAGTTAATGAAAATTTTCTGGATTTGTAATCCTATTACCATCATGCAAAACTACCATCATTTTGGCCACTTTGCAAGGGACCTACTTCAGCGTGTTTTTGTTTACTGCTGAATGAGAAAACTATGTTTCTTATATACCATCCAAGCCATGGTTGTTTATTATATATACAGGGTGGAGAATAAATTGTGTCACGAAATTTTAACCCTGGATAGCTGATGCCAGTAGGAACCAAAATTACTAATGTTGTGTACATCGACAATGCACCATTTTCAAACTATGGAAACTTAGCGCCACATGCTCCAATTGGCCACTGGGCAGCGCTGTTGCTATTCATTGGGTGACACGCAGCGCTATGATTGTTGGTTCACCAAGTGTGCAGGCTGCCTTGGATACATCCTGATCTCCAGCAGGCAAAGCATTTGCGGTCATGCATTGTCCAGAGCATCTGGCAACAGGGCAATTCCATGACCAATTGGAGCAAGTGGCACCAAGTTTCTGTAGTTTAAATATGGTGCATTGTGAATCTACACAACATTAGTAATTTTGGTTCCTACTGGCATCAGCTATACAGGTTTAAAATTTCGTGTAAATTTTTCTCCACCCTGTGTATATATATATATATATATATATATATATATATATATATATATATATATATATATATATATATATTGCATATGTGTGTCTTTATGACTTAATTATGTAGCAAAATTATGTTTGATGTAATATCTGCAGAGCACTTTGAAGGTTTTTGCTATAGATTTTATCTGCTTTGTGATGTTTAATTATTTAGACAGAGCAGTTTCAGAAATAATAGAAATAGGTAAGCTAAGATGGCATAGAAAAACAATTATAAAAACATCAAAAGTAGTATTAATATATTTATTGAAAAATTTTAATGTTTTTGATACAAAAAACAAAAATATGCAGTATTTGCTATGTATGAAAATTATGTGTTACACATACAGCCCACACTTAAGCAGAGTTTTGATCAAATTACTCGATGTGCTGTATTTATATTGTACATCTATTAATTGTCAAAATTAGTTTTAAACCTAACTTAATCTTCAGTACTGTTAAATTCTAAATTCATATGCCCTGAATACATTTGCAGCACATGCCTTTAATATGCTAGCATTTCTCTCAACTATATTATTTTTCTTTAACTGGTTAATGTATAATATTTATATCACTTTAATTTGTTACATAAATCACACTATAGGGTAAAAAACGACAAATGATATCTATTTTATATGGACATCATATTTTAGCACCAATATTATATCTACTGTATGTGATTTTTACCAATAATTACATTAATTAAACAACAAAATAAAACATAATTTTATATGTTGGCACTTTGACTGGATACTGAATTCACAAAAATGTGACACAGATACTTTACAACAGGTCATTTATTGTATGAATATTGAATGTTGTACAGATCATCTTTCTAAAGACACATGTTAATCAACCTGTTGGAGCTGTTACACTTGTAACCTATTTTGCACTGAAAGTGCTGAATGAATGTAAAAAAGTACTTTTCTCACACTTTAATATGAGATGAATTGTTCTTCTGCAGATATGAAACATTTCTTTCATAGCTTTGGTAATTAATGTAACTGATGATTTCCTTGCACTGATGATCAGGAGAGGACTATGTATTGTCTAGTGAAGTCTTACAGCTAAAAAAATATTAGTGGGATTTTGAGATGAATATGTTTATACGTAATTTTGCTGAGCTGCTCTATAGAAACAATGTACAGTGTTGAATTTCAGATAAAAACGGAAGTAAGGAACATTTCAGACTACAACATCTGAACTGTTTTTAAATACATAATCGAGCTTATTGCAATAGCAGTGCCACATAATGTTAAAAATAAATCGTACTTTAGCATCAGAGCTTTCTCACTTTTTAATGTCAGTTGGTGTAATTTACAGCGTTATTTCAGTACAATGTTATTCATTCCTGAATGTTATTTTGAGGCACTGTCTAGCAAATATAGATTTTAAAAATGTCTTTCTTCAACAAAGGGGCACTGATACTTCTCTATTACTATAGGCACTTCAGAATGCAGATAAAACTCTGCATATGACATGAGCAGGAAAACTCCTGAGTATATAATAATAGCAGCTTTGATCTACTAATGTGGCACTTAGTACACATGCAGTTGTTGATAGTTCCAGAGGGGATCAAACAGGCACAAATTTTGAGAAATACATCAGTGGTTTAATGCAATAGTGGGTGGTGTGAATCATAATCAGCTCGGCTATGTAGGAAAGATGCTTATGGTGACAGAAAGAATGCATACAAGAGGCATCATTTCAGGGTCATCTCAGCAACTGACTTCCTGCCTTACAAGCAGGAACAGTGTCTTACGACCTGAGGGATCTACTTCAGGGAGGAGGGAGGATTCTCAAGAAGTAGAGAGTTTTTCTTTCCGCGAGTAGATTCGCGAGACTACGGATAGCTCGCAGCAGTCGAGGCTCCAGTTCACTTCCTGGGCCGCACCTCAATGACGACGCCACCGTTGTGTGATGACGAGGGGCCATCCAGCAGCCTCGGCGATGGGGTGTACCGGCTCTTGGTGACGGTCGTCGTCTCACTGGACTCTATGGTCTCGGTGGAGAGCCCGCCTCTCAGCGGCACCGTCTTCTTGGTGAAGCTCTGCACGGTGTTGATCACACTGGGCCTCACTGGGTCATCCACGGTCGACGTAATGCGCACCGTCTCCGAGTAGTCGTCACTGCCGCTGCCCCGCCGCCGCTCTACCGTAGTTGTGCTGCCGGAACCGTTCACCAGCGGTGTCCGCTTGTCTGCAATGTGAGAGATACAGGTACAGGGAGCTAAAAGTGCAGCCTTACCAAGTGTGAGCATCGCCTACACAATAGACAATTGTTAGGAATTAATGTGCAGTTAAACCTCCTCGGTTCGTGTTTTATCTGATTTATTACTAAACTTCTGGCATTTAAAACTGCAAAACAAAAATTCAATTGTTGGATGTACTGCATAGTCGTAGCAGTACATTGTTAAATTCTATTGGTGAATTGGGGGGGGGGGGGGGATCACATCTACCATAGCTGGAAAACGCTGAGAGAATTTCTGCTTCACGGAATAACAGTGCGTGGTCAGGGAAAAAAGCAACAGAGGTCGACGTGGGTGGCACTGTCGAAAAATAGTAGCGGGACCAGCAATTCACAGTTAGGTTGGTGTTCTGGCAGCGAGTACACGTAACAGAAAAAAATCGCAGCACCTGATGATGACGGCTGTGTATGCCGGCTACCGCCGGCCGTGTGGCCGAGCGGTTCTAGGCGCTTCAGTCCGGAACCACGCGACTGCTACGGTCGCAGGTTAGAATCCTTCATCGGGCATGGATGTGTATGGTGTCCTTAGGTTAGTTAGGTTTATGTAGTTCTAAGTTCTAGGGGACTGATGACCTAATATGTTAATTCCCATAGTTCTCAGAGCCATTTGAACCATTTTATGCCGGCTGTCATGTGCTAATGTGCTACAGCACACTGTAAATATCGCACTGACATTATGCAATTTCACTTCAAATTACCCCATTTCTCTTCAAATGCGAGTCGGAAATCGCATTAAAATTGCCATTTCCCTTCGAATGCGCACTAGTATGCAAATGAAACGGACGAAGACGTGCTTTGTACCACTCTCTCCGCGAGAAATAGATACCAGTGTCGAGTGCTAAAATGACAGTCAACTCAGAGAAGCGACGCAGTTGCCTGTTTTCTACTGCTCTTGCTCTGATGTGACATCATCCCTTCTGTGCTATGTTGCTCACAACACCAGGTCAGTATTTTTTTCTTTGAAACTGCGTGTAGTGTATTGTGCTAGCATAGAGTACGAGGGATTTTTAAAGCTTGGTTGTCGTGATTCCACTGTGATTGAGTGCTGTAAAGCATAGACGTAATTTCCAGATTTGGTTCGACTTCTGCCGGCACTAACATTTTTTATTTATTTTATTCCTCGCAATGTTAAACTGTTAATTATTGAATTTAAAAGTTACTGTTCGGTCTAAACACATAAAAATAATATATTCGATTCGATTACTATCCTCTTAAATCCAAACTCTATAGGCTAGATTGTGTTAAAACGAGTGAATCTAGCATGAAAACGTTTTCTACAGAATATCTGCTAAAACGGCCCTTTCCCAGTACATATTTTGAGGAGAAAGTGAGGCAGCATACACCAAATGTAGATCTAGCAACAGACGGGACCTAAGAACTGAGAGTGCGATTTAACAAAAGTTTGATTAATCAAGAAACATTTTAAAGAAGGGTAACGTATCCGGTTAAAAAAATCGGTAATCTTTTTCTGCTTTAGTGACCTACAGCTCAAGCGGGTCTCCTATTGTGATCAAAGTGGAAAATACATTGTCTGCTTTCTTTCTAAGATTGTTTATGCGCTACGTCTCCAATTATGACCTTGCCTGTTCTGGATTCACAGATGGACTCGGCTTTGCTTATTTTTCTGCTTTTCACTTAAGCTACGAAATAATCACATGTCACATTTTCTCCTAAATCAGGAAGAAGGCCCTGCGAGAGTCAGACATTTGCACTGCTTTAAACTCATTTTTGCAACTGATTTACGCATTGTAGCATAATATTTGTTGTTGATTAAACAATGGAATGACGCGAAGAACTGAATGTCGAAATAATCACCCAAACAATTGGCGAAAGCGTCGAATTACCGAGTGTATGCAAGACGGTCCGTGCTCGTCACAGAGGAAAGCCAAACAGGATAACGCTTCCCAAAGCGGCTGGACGCCGTTTGCTTCTTCGAGACTGGTCAGACATGCTAGCAACTAGTACACCTGACACGTGGCCAACGGCCCCGAGGGTCGAGGTCAACGGAAAAGTAGGAAACTTTCCAACGTACGTAATGGAAGAATCTCGAGTGCGATTTCGAGAGATAATCAAACATTAAGGCGATCAAATGTCGAGGGTAGGCCCCATGGGAATATTCCATAAAGAGATTGGAGAGGCCTGTGTGCGACCAGAGCTAATTAAGAACGATATAACAGAGTCATGTAGCAGTGAGTAGGATGAACACTCAGTTTCAGTACTGTGCATCCAGAGAGCAGTGTCATTTCACAGCAGTACCTGATGGAGCAGTAAATATTTCAACTACTAGAAGATGGCGATAAACTCTGGTGGACAAGTAACTGCAAGTTAAGTAGTGTCTTATAGTACTCGTTGGAACAGTGGTGAACAGTGAGCCTTTTTCAAAGAGTAAGAATAGCAGAATTTCAGTGAGTAGCAGGAGCAAGTTCCTGCTTCGGACTTGTTAGTTGTACAGTAGGCAAAATGACCTGTGAGTGCTGGTGAAGTAGTTCACAATGATGATGATTGATTAGTTAGGCCAAGTGGCTGGTAGTTAGCAGACCGAGTGAACAGTCAAGCAGTCACTTATGATGGGGATCGTTTGCAGTGATTATTGAAAGCTTCTGACATTCTGATATGGGGTTTTGGTCCGAAACATCACTAAGTAAATGTGTTTGTTAGAACAATAAACTGATTAAAGAACGAGTAATAAGTTGCTACTTCAGCAAACAATTCTTACCATCTCCACGAGACTTAATCTTCTGTAACCTAACTCCCCCTAACCAAGGGGATTTGCCCTCTCTCATCTCCACTATGAAGCGACCCATAACAAAACTCTTTCATCTGGCGTGCAGAGTGTATGAGACAGGCACAGAACCCTCAGACTTCGAGAAGAACATAATAACTCCAGTTCGAAAAAAAAAAAAAAAAGGTTGCTGACAAGTGTGAAAATTACCGAAGTATCAGTTTAATAAGTCATGCTTGCAAAATTCTTTACAGAAGAACAGAAAAAGTGGTAGAAGCCGACCTCAGGGAAGATCAGTTTGGATTTCGGAGAATTGTAGTAATAGGCGATGCAATACTGATTCTATGACTTATCTTAGAAGATAGGTTAAGGAAAGACAGATATACGTTTATAGCATTTGTAGACTTAGAGAAAGCTTTTGATCATGCTGGCAGGAATACTATGAAATTCTGGAGCTAGATTATTTACAATTTGTATAAAAATCAGTCGGCAGTTATGAGAGTCGAGGAGCATGAAAGGAAATAAGTGGTTGAGGTGGGAATGAGATAGAGTTGCAAACTATCCCTGATGTTATTCAATCTGTACACTGAGCAAGCAGAGGAAACGAAAGAAAAATTTGGAGTAGGAATTAAAGTTCAGAGAGAAAAAGTACTCGGATTCGGGAGAAGAACGGTTCAAACCCGCGTCCGGTCATCCAGACTTAGGTTCCACGTGATTCCGCAAAATCGCAAATGCCGGAGTAGTTTCTTTGAAAGGACACGGCTCGATTTCCTTCCTCATCCTTGACACAATCCGAGCTTTTGCTCCGTCTCTGATGACCTCGATGCCGACGGGACATTAAACCCAATTTTCCTTCCTTCCTTCTTTTCAGAGAGGAAATAAAAACATAGTAATTCTGTCAGAGGCAGCAAAGGACTTTCAGACCACTTGAATGGAATGGATATAAGATTAACATCAAAACAAGGATAATGGAATGTAGACGAATTAAATCGAAAGGAAACGAAACAATTAAATAGTAGACAAGTTTTGCTATTTGGGCAGCAAAATAACTGATGATGGCCAAAACAGAGAGGATATACAATGTAGAAGGCAATGGCAAGGAGAGCTTTTCTGAAGAAGAGGAAGTTGCTAACATCGAATATAGGTTTAAGTGTTAGAAGTCTTTTCTAAAGCTCCTTGTCTGGAGTGTAGCCTGTTGGTTGATTGGTTGATCTGGGGGAGGAGACCAAATAGTGAGGTCATCGTTCCCATCAGATTAGGGAAGGAAGTCGGCCGTGCCCTTTCCTGGCATTTGGCTGGAGCGATGTAGGAAAATCACTGAAAACTTAGAATGGCCAGACGGAGGTTTGAACTGTCGTCCTCCAGAATGCGAGCCCAGTGTGGTAACCACTATGCCATCTCGCTCGGTGTAGCCAAGTATGGACGTGAGAAATGGCCGGCCGGAGTGGCCGAGGGGTCTGGAGCCGCGCAACTGCTACGGTCGCAGGTTCGAATCCTGCCTCGGGCATGGATGTGTGTGGTGTCCTTAGGTTCGTTAGGTTTAAATAGTTCTAAGTTCTAGGGGACTGATGACCGAAGTGAGAAATGGATAATCTGGTACCGCGCGTCGCGGAATTTGACTCCGCGCCAGACGTCATGGACGTCGAAGACCCATACAGGTCTCTGCACCATCGAGCCGCAAGCTGTGGCGGCGCGCGCCTCCTGGCCCGCTTTTAGTGTTAGGGAGCCACAGAGAAACACGTGGTCCCAGCGGCCAATAGCGGCGCCCCCAATAGCATACTTAAGCGCCTGCATCGCGCTCAGCCAGACGGATACGGATCCTCTACACCTCCCGTAAACTAGATCACCCTCACCCGCTTGTCTCTCCTACCTCTTTCCGCTGCTGCGCCTGTATTCCCACGTCCCACCTGCTCTCCACCTCTCCACTCTCCTTACCCTCTCCCAAGGTGGCTTCCAACAGCTCCCCCTGCCTGATGATGCCCTCCTCCCCTCCATCTACCCCTCCTATCAACTTTGATCCTCCTCTTCCACTTGCTGTCTTTTTTCCTCAGGGAACCCTCCCTCCCTTCGTCCCTCCTCCTCCCCCTGGGCTTCCCCTAGCCCCATACCTTCTTTCCTCCCCCCCATCTCCTCTGCACTGTGCACTGGCATCTCCGCTCTCCCCTCTCCCTCCTCCCCCACCTTTATCCCCTTTTGGCAGGTCCCCGGACTCGCACACGTTAAGTGAACATTAGCGCGCCACAGATCAACGCCATCGGTGTTGTGTGTGTGTCGTCGTGTTTGTGCTTCAGTGTTTTCGCCGCCCATGCTCCATCGTTCACGTGTGTCATCTCCATCATCAGTGTTCGTGTACAGTGCTAACAGTTTCTTTGGTTTTCTTCGCGTGTGAACGGCTTCATGTTTTTTCGTTACTGTGTCTACTGTTTTTTTGTCCGCCGTTATGTTATGTTCATTCTGTCTCTCCATTGTTTTCTCTTGTGCTACCTGTGGCTGAAGAGCGGCGTACTGTTGCCGCTGCCAGCCCACCTTGTGTAAGGTGTGAAATAACAGTAAAGAAAAGAGAAAAAAAAAGCTCAGCCCCGTCTTAGAGCGCGTATTGACTTCGTGTTTCTATTCCAGTGGACGTGGTTGTCTTGTTTGGTTCGTTACTCTGTTGTCTGTTCTTGTTGTGTCATAAGGTCCTCCGTTCGTCGTGTCCGTCCTCTCCCGTTGTGTTGTTGTTCGCGGGCCGCTCCGCGTGTCCCGTCGCGTTTCCGTCACTACTATCTCGCGACCGTTCCGGTCGCCGTTCCAGCAGATAATAACGGTTTCGATAAGAAGAGGATAGAAGTTTTTGAAATGTGGTGCTACAGAAAAATGCTGAAGATTAGAAGGGTAGATCACGTGACTAATGAGGAGGTACTAAATAAACCTGGGGAGAACAGAAATTTGTGGCACAACCTGACTACAAGAAGGGATCGGTTGATAGGAGACGTTCTGAGATATTGAGGGTTACCAATTTGGCACTGGAGGGAAGTGTGGGGGATAAAAATCGGAGAGGGAGGCCAAACGATGAATACGGTAATCAGATGCAGAAGGATGTAGGCTGCAGTACTTATTCGGAGGTGAGGAGGCTTGCAAAGGGTGCAATAGCATGGAGAGCTGCATCAAACAGGTCTTCAGACTGAAGACCAGGACAAATTAAATAACAGGTTACAAGCAGCAGGTATTTTCTGTGATTTGTCAAAGGCATTCGATTTTGTGAACCACAACATCCTTTTAAATAAATTAGAATTCTACGGTGTCACGGGCAGTGCTGCAAAGTTGTACAAGTCATAGCTTGCTAACAGGAAACAAAGGGTGTCAGTGCAAGGAACTAGTGAATTAAGTGTTTAGTCATCATCAGAATGGGAAGAAATTACATGTGGTGTCCCACAAGGATCCATCTTAGGGCCATTGCTTTTTCTTGTGTACATTAATGATCTCTCATGAGTTACACTGCCAAAAGCAGAGTTCATTTTGTTTGCAGATGATACAAGCATTGCAATAAATAGTATGTCGAGTGTAGTTCTAGAAAGATCTGCTAATGATTTTTCATGGATATTAATAAACGGTTTAAAGCCAACTCACTGACATTAAACTTCGAAAAGACTCACTATATGCAATTCAGAACCTGTAAGAGGTTCCCACCCAGCATATGCATAAAGTATGAAGAGCAGATAGAAGAGGTAGACAGTCTTAAATTCCTGGGATTACAACTTGATGATAAATTCAGTTGGGAGGAACACACCACAGAACTGCAGAAACGCCTTAACAAATCTCTATTTGCAATTCGAGTGTTAGCAGACATAGGTGACATAAAAATGAAAAAGCTTGCATACTTTGCCTACTTTCATTCCATAATGTCATATGCTATAATATTTTGGGGTAACTCTTCAAGTGAAACAAAAGTTTTCAGAGTCCGAAAGCGTGTAATACGTATTATTTGTGGAGTAAATTCACGGACGTCCTGTAGAAACCTGTTCAAAGAACTGGGTATACTAACTACTGCCTCTCAGTATATTTACTCCTTAATGAAATTTGTCCTAAATAACATATATTTTTTTCCAACAGACAGCTCAGTTCATACATACAATACCAGGAACAAAAATGATCTGCACAAGGACTTTAAAGCACTTACTTTAGTTAAAAAAGGGGTCCACTACTCAGGAACACTCATCTTCAATAATTTGCCAGCAAACATAAAAAATTTAGTTACAAATAAAGATCAGTTTAAAAGGAGCCTGAAAGACTTACTAGTGGCCAACTCCTTCTGCTCCATTGACGAATTTTTTAATAGAAACAAATGGTTTATTGTATATACTCATACTATTAGTATTGTTATTTCAGCTTTAAAAAAATGACATGTTCCACATCCACGAGGATCTCCTCAGCACGGATCTATGGAACGAAAATCTAATCTAATCTAACAACAACAACAGTGATGTCATAAGCGCGGGAGAGTTGGCGGGCGCTCACCTGTGGACCGGTAGGACGGTGAGTCGGCGGTGCTGGAGGAGCGGAAGGAGCTGCTGTAGTCGAGGTTGGCGGCGGCGGCGGCGCGGGGGGCGGCGGCGTTGCGGTATGGGCGGTGGGCGGCGCGCGCGGGCCGCGAGGGCGGCGCCGGCTCGGCGCTCAGGTCGCTGGCGACGTCGTCGCTGGCGTGCAGCGTGCGGTAGAGCTCGGGCGCGCGCTCGCGCAGCTCCTGCAGGAAGACGCGCCGCTTGCTCTCGCGGGGGCTCAGCCCGCCGTTGCTGACCAGGTTGCTCGTGCTCCTGCAACACGGCGCAGCCCGCGCTCAGCTTCGTGCACAGTGCCGGTACACAGGCGAAAGGCAGCAGTCGACGACCGTGCAAACAAAAGCGTCTGCTCGTTAGTACATCTCACGAGGAGGTGTCTAGTGTCTACGGTAACCGCGACTTCGACAGCTCCCTTCCACAGACAGATGAAGCGATAGGGAAGCGCGCATGGGATAAGCTCTGCTTATGCGCTTTATTTGTCAACAAAATTTACAGAAGGCTTTGATGTAACATTTCTTAGTTCACAGGTATTGGCTTGGGTTTGAAATTTTACGTTTAATCTATTCTTCCTACATGATTTAAATACTTATTATAATAAAAGAAATTATTCAGGTAGTGAAGGGAGACGAAAATTTAATAGTCATGGGTGAATGGAATTCGAAAGTAGGAAAAGGGAGAAAAGGAAACATAGTAGGTGAATATGGATTGGGGCTAAGAAATGAAAGAGGAAGCCGTCTGGTAGAATTTTGCACAGAGCATAACTCAATCATAGCTAACAATTGGTTCAAGAATCATAAAAGAAGGTTGTACACATGGAAGAATCCTGGAGATACTACAAGGTATGAGATACACTATATAATGGTAAGACAGAGATTTAGGAACCAGGTTTTAAACTGTAAGACGTTTCCAGGGGCAGATGTGGACTCTGACCACAATCTATCGGTTATGAACTGTAGATTAAAACTGAAGAAACTGCAAAAAGGTGGGAATTTAAGGAGATGGGACCTGGATAAACTGAAAGAACCAGAGGTTGTACAGAGTTTCAGGGAGAGCATAAGGGAACGATTGACAAGAATGGAGGAAAGAAATACAGTAGAAGAAGAATGCGTAGCTCTGAGGAATGAAATAGTGAAGGCAGCAGAGGATCAAGTAGGTGCCGGCCGCGGTGGTCTCGCGGTTAAGGCGCTCAGTCCGGAACCGCGCGACTGCTACGGTCGCAGGTTCGAATCCTGCCTCGGGCATGGATGTGTGTGATGTCCTTAGGTTAGTTAGGTTTAAGTAGTTCTAAGTTCTAGGGGACTGATGACCACAGATGTTAAGTCCCATAGTGCTCAGAGCCATTTGAACCATTTTGATCAAGTAGGTAAAAAGACGAGGGCTAGTAGAAATCCTTGGGTAACAGAAGAAATATTGAATTTAATTGACGAAAGGAGAAAGTATAAAAATGCAGTAAATGAAGCAGGCAAAAAGGAATACAAACGTCTCAAAAATGAGATCGACAGGCAAAATGGCTAAGCAGGGATGGTTAGAGGACAAATGTAAGGATGTAGAGGCTTATTTCACTAGGGGTAAGATAGGAAAATTAAAGAGACCTTTGGAGAAAGGGGAGACACTTGTATAAACATCAAGAGCTCAGATCGAAACTCAGTTCTAAGCAAAGAAGGGAAAGCCGAAAGGTGGAAAGATTATATAGAGGGTCTATACAAGGGTGATGTACTTGAGGACAATATTATGGAAATGGAAGAGGATGTAGATGAAAATGAAATGGGAGATACGATACTCCCTGAAGAGTTTGACAGAGCACTAAAAGACCTGAGTCGAAACAAGGCCCCGGGAGTAGACAACATTCCATTAGAACTACTGACGGCCTCGGGAGAGCCAGTCCTGACAAAACTCTACCATCAAGTGAGCAAGATGTATGAGACAGGCGAAATACCCTCAGACTTCAAGAAGAATATAATAATTCCAATCCCAAAGAAAGCAGGTGTTGACAGATGCGAAAATTACCGAACTATCAGTTTAATAAATCACAGCTGCAAAATACTAACGCGAATTCTTTACAGACGAATGGAAAAACTGGTAGAAGCCGACCTCGAGGAAGATCAGTTTGGATTCCGTAGAAATGTTGGAACACGTGAGGCGATACTGACCTTACGACTTATCTTAGAAAATAGATTAAGGAAAGGCAAACCTACGTTTCTAGCATTTGTAGACTTAGAGAAAGCTTTTGACTATTTTGACTGGAATACTCCCTTTCAAATACTAAAGGTGGCAGGGGTCAAATACAGGGAGCGAAAGGCTATTTACAATTTGTACAGAAACCAGATGGAAATTATAAGAGTCGAGGGGCATGAAAGGGAAGCAGTGGTTGGGAAGGGAGTGAGAGAAGGTTGTAGCCTCTCCCCGATGTTACTCAATCTATATATTGAGCAAGCTGTAAAGGAAACGAAAGAAAAGTTCGGAGTAGGTATTAAAATCCATGGAGAAGAAATAAAAACTTTGAGGTTCGCCGATGACATTGTAATTCTGTCAGAGACAGCAAAGGACTTGGAAGAGCAGTTGAACGGAATGGACAGTATATTGAAAGAAGGATGTAAGATGAACATCAACAAAAGCAATACGAGGATAATAGAATGTAGTCGAATTAAGTCGGGTGATGCTGAGGGTTTTAGATTAGGTAATGAGACACTTGAAGTAGTAAAGGAGTTTTGCTATTTGGGGTGCGAAATAACTGATGATGGTCGAAGTAGAGAGGATATAAAATGTAGACTGGCAATGGCAAGGAAAGCGTTTCTGAAGAAGAGGAATTTGTTAACATCGAGTATAGATTTAAGTGTCACGAAGTCATTTCTGAAGGTATTTGTATGGAGTGTAGCCATGTATGGAAGTGAAAGATGGACGATAAATAGTTTGGTCAAGAAGAGAATAGAAGCTTTCGAAATGTGCTGCTACAGAAGAATGTTGAGGATTAGGTGGGTAGATCACGTAAGTAATGAGGAGGTATTGAATAGGATTGGGGAGAAGAGAAGTTTGTGGCACAACTTGACTAGAAGAAGGGATCGGTTGGTAGGACATGTCCTGAGGCATCAAGGGATCACAAATTTAGCATTGGAGGGCAGCGTGGAGGGTAAAAATCGTAGAGGGAGACCAAGAGATGAATACACTAAGCAGATTCAGAAGGATGTAGGTTGCAGTAGGTACTGGGTGATGAAGGAGCTTGTACAGGATAGAGTAGCATGGAGAGCTGCATCAAACCAATCTCAGGACTGAAGACCACAACAAGAACAACATAATCAGTATGAGAGTGTTACAAAGTTGCCCCTCAGAAGTAATTACCCCCAGGTTGGGAACCACTGTACTAGAGGAAACTGTAGAGGAGAATAACTATAGGGGAAGGCACTGACTGGAAATCATCCAGCAAATAATCGAGGATGTTGGTTGCCAGTGCTACTTTGAGATGAATTTCCTGGCGCACCAAATCAAACCAATCAGAAGACTTGGAGACTCAAAAAAAAATTTTGAGTAGCGGCGAGAGAGCGCTTCGCTCACCTGGAGAACTTGGCGTCTGTGAAGTTGGAGGCGCGGTGCAGGCGGTCGACGTCCGGCTCCGGGTCTGCGGCCCTGCTGAGGTCGCGCTGGCTGCGGGAGATGCTGGCCAGGATGCCGGGGCTCTTGAGCGGCGGCGGAGACTCGTCCAGCCGGTGCAGCTGCGGGTTGGACTTGTAGAGGCCACCGTTGAGCGCGGCGCCTAGGGGCGCGGGGGCGGCGGGGGCGGACGCGGGCGCGGAGGAGAGCGCGTGCACGTTGAAGCTCTGGGAGCGCGCCAGGCTGGAGCGGTAGGTGCGCGCCGGCTTGGCGGGGCCCGGCGGCGTCACGTGGTTGATGATGGACACGTTGATGGTGCTGCCGTTGGCGGCGGCGCTCTTCTGCTGCGCGTACAGCGAGCGCTTGATGCGGCCGCCGGCGCCCGACCCGGAGCCAGAGCCCGAGCCGTGGTCGTCGTACAGCTTGCGCGGCAGCGTCTGCGCGCTGCGCGTGTAGTCCGCCGTCGCCGACGGCGGCGGCGTCGTCGACGACGCCGACGTCACCAGCCGGCTCGTCGACTTGCTGAAGCGGCCCAGCGAGCTGCCGTTCACGCCGTTGTGGTACCTGTGCGGGGCACACAGACTTTCCTCACTGGCAGGCGAGCGCAGGCAGCGTTTTAGAGCCAAACTGAATTCAGGCGTTGGCAAATTAAAGCTCTATGATCGATCACCTTGAAGACTGCAACTATCCAATGTTTACAAATACGTACACTATTGGCCATTAAAATTGCTACACCAAGAAGAAATGCAGATGATAAACGGGTATTCATTGGACAAATATATTTTAGTAGAACTGACATATGATTACATTTTCACGCAATTTGGGTGCATAGATCCTGAGAAATCAGTACCCAGAACAACCACGTCTGGCCGTAATAACGGCCTTGATACGCCTGGGCATTGAGTCAGAGGTTGGATGGCATGTACAGGTACAGCTGCCCATGCAGCTTCAACGCGATACCACAGTTCATCAAGAGTAGTGACTGGCGTATTGTGACGAGCCAGTTGCTCGGCCACCATTGACCAGACGTTTTCAGTAAGTGAGAGATCTGGAGAACGTGCTGGCCAGGGCAGCAGTCGAACATTTCTGTATCCAGAAAGGCCCGTACAGGACCTGCAACATGCGGTCGTGCATTTTCCTGCTGAAATGTAGGGTTTCGCAGGGATCGAATGAAGGGTAGAGCTACGGGTCGTAACACATCTGAAATGTAACGTCCACTGTTCAAAGTGCCGTCAAGGCGAACAAGAGGTGACCGAGACGCGTAACCAATAGCACCCCATACCATCACTCCGGGTGATACGCCAGTATGACGATGACGAATACACGCTACCAATGTGCGTTCACCGAGATGTCGCCAAACACGGATGGACCATCATGATTCTGGAAACGGAAACTGGATTCATCCGAAAAAATGACGTTTTGCCATTCGTGTATCCAGGTTCGTCGTTGAGTACACCATCGCAGGCGTTCCTGTCTGTGACGCAGCGTCAAGGGTAACCGCAGCCATGCATGGTCTCCGAGCTGATAGTCCATGCTGCTGCAAACGTCGTCCAACTGTTCGTGCAGATGGTTGTTGTCTTGCAAACGTTCCCTTCTATTCACTCAGGGATCGAGACGTGGCTGCACGATCCGTTACAGCCATGCGGATAAGATGCCTGTCATCCCGACTATTAGTGATACGAGGCCGTTGGGATCCAGCACGGCGTTCCGTATTACCCTTCTGAACCCACCGATTCCATATTCTGCTAACAGTCATTGGATCTCGACCAACGCGAGCAGCAATGTCGCGATACGATAAACCGCATTCGCGATAGGCTACAATCCGACCTTTATCAAAGTCCGAAACGTGATGGTACGCATTTCTCCTCCTTACACGAGGCATCACAACAACGTTTCACCAGGCAACGCCGGTCAACTGCTGTTTGTGTATGAGAAATCTGTTGGAAACTTTCCTCATGTCAGCACGTTGTAGGTGTCGCCATCGGCGCCAACCTTGTGTGAATTCTCTGAAAAGCTAATCATTTGCATATCACGGCATCTTCTTCCTGTCGGTTAAATTTCGCGTCTGTAGCACGTCATCTTTGTGATGTAACAATTTTATTGGCCAGTAGTGTAGAAACTGAAATATTCTTTGATCGCAACTGTCTTTATTTAATTATTGGTTTCGATCAGTATGACCATCATCGGATTCGTCCGTCTCCTTACAGTTAATAATCGAAGCAATTGAAACATTTAGCCATGACTACCATCGCTAGGAAATATTAAAGCGTGATAATACTGTGATGAGCTCTCATGAGTTTTTGCTAAGTTTAAGGAGGCAAATGAGTCTAATTATGACAGTAATTACCGAAAGCGATATTTACGTTAAATAAAGACGTTTGCGATTTATTTATTTACACGTCAAGTTCCGTAGGATCAAATTGAGGAGCAAATCTCCCACGTCATGGAACGTGTCAGTACATGAAATTATAACATAAAAGCAATAACAGACGGAACTAAAATCTTTATGAACCCAAAAAAAGTCAAGCTCTAAGTTAAATAAACGCAATCAACAATATAACATAAGAATCAGCTTAATTTTTCCAGGAACTCGACAGAATAGGAGTGATCCATGAGTAAACTCTTCAGTTTCGATTTCAAAGCGCGTGGATTATTACTAAGATTTTTGAATTCTTGTGGCAGCTTATCGAAAATGGATGCAGCAGTATATTGCACACCTTTCTGCACAAGAGTTCAGGAAGACAGATCCAAATGCAGGTTGGATTTTTGCCATGTATTAACTGAGTGAAAGCTGCTTATTCTTGGGGATAATCTGATATTGTTAACAAGAAACGACAGTAAAGAATATATGTACTGAGAGGCCAGTGTCAAAATACCTAGACTAGTGAACAGGGATCGACAGGAGGTTCTCGAGTTTCCACCACTTTTTGCCCGAACAACCCGTTTCTGAGCCAAAAATATCATTTTAAAATGGGAAGAGTTACCCCAAAATATAATACCATACGACATAAGACTGTTTTAGTTTCTACTAATTTTTAAATTGGAGCACGATATCTACATGGGAAAATACTTTTTTTTATTCACAGTTGTCTTGACCTCATTGGCTGGATTCACGAAAGTTTACCGGTTTCATCTCCTACCAGTCCATTGACGGTACGGACAAGGAGAGAAACGAGGATTTTGACCCACGAACACTATCGTAAGAAGAGTATCGCACACGTAAATCAATACTTATCTTTGATAAAAAGATTAGAATAGATTCTTCCCGGTAATGAAACTTATCACAGCAGATCGCACTGCTGAGACATTATTTCCGAGAACAGTTTTCCAATAACGTTATTCTTAAACCAACATTTTTTTCGAGTCTCAGTCAAGCACACAGTTTTATTCTGCCAAGAATTTTCGTATCTGACAGCTCACTGGCAAAGCTATAGTTACAAGTGAGTAATGGGACTAGCAGTGAGGAAATACAAGTCAAACAATCGGGCGTCAACTGTTTCCATTCGCTTCGGTTGAGTGGTGCGTTGTGCTGTGGTGCGTCATTAGGATGAGGTTTCTCTAATGATATCATCGAAACAACGGAAAATACGAAAATATCTTTTAAAACAAAAATGTTAAGTTTGGAGAGCTCTTTTCCCATGATCCCATTTGAAATTCCGGACTACGTTTTCTCCACTTTCGAACAGCTTCCAGGAAATGTAACGTTCAGCATTCTGTTCACTCTTGACGATTTGCCTGAAACGGATTTTACTCGAAACACACCGGACGCACCGTTACTGAGAAAGGGAGCCTATACTTCAGGCCTGAAGAAACCTGTATACACTATATTATCAAAAGTATCCGGACACTTAGCTGAAAATGACTTACAATCCATGGCCCCCTCCATTGGTAATGCTGGAGTTCAGTATGGTGTTGGCCCACCCTTAGCCTAGATGACAGCTTCGATTCTCGCAGGCATACGTTCAGTCACGTGCTGGAAGGTTTCTTGGGGAATGGCAGCCCTTTCTTCACGGACTGCTGCACTGAGGAGAGGCATCGATGTCGGTCGGTGAGGCCTGGCACGAAGTCGGCGTTCCAAAACATCCCAAAGGTATCCTATAGGATTCAGGTCAGGACTCTGCGCAGGTCAGTCTATTACAGGGATGTTATTGTCGTGTAGCCACTCCGCCACAGGCCGTGCATTATGAACAAGCGCTCGATATTCGGCGCCATCCCCGAATTGTTCTTCAACACTGGGAAGCAAGAAGGTGCTTAAAACATGAATGTAGGCCTATGCTGTAATAGTGCCATGCCAAACAACAAGGGGTACAAGCCACCTCCATGAAAAACACGACCACACCATAACACCACCGCCTCCGAATTTTACTGTTGGCTTTATACACGCTGGCAGATGACATTCACCGTGCATTCGCCATACCCACACCCTGCCATCGAATCGCCACATTGTGTACGATGATTCGTCACTCCACAAAACGTTTATCCACTGTTCAATAGTCCAATGTTTACGCCCCTTACGCCAAGCGAGGCGTCGTTTGGGATTTACCGGCGTTGTAGTACTTGGAGTTTG
The DNA here is from genome assembly GCF_021461395.2 of Schistocerca americana. Lineage (NCBI taxonomy): Eukaryota > Metazoa > Arthropoda > Insecta > Orthoptera > Acrididae > Schistocerca > Schistocerca americana. The sequence continues at coordinate 1,213,978,532 of NC_060119.1, read as the reverse complement.
GAGTTCCTGTGTGATGATCTGGATAGTTGTCTGCCGATTACACATTACGACCCTCTTCAACTGTCGGCAGTCTCTGTCAGTCAACAGACGAGGTCGGCCAGTGCACTTTTGTGCTGTACATGTCCCTTCACCTTTCTATTCCACTATCACATAGGAAACAGTGGACCTAGCGTTGTTTGTGAGTGTGGAAATCTCGCGTACAGACGTATGACGCAAGTGACACCCAATCACCTGACCACGTTCGAAGTCTGAGTTCCACGGGGCGCTCCATTCTGCTCTCTCACGATGTTTAATGACTACTGATGTCGCTGATATGGAGTACCTGGCAGTAGGTGGCAGCACAATGCACCTAATATGAAAAACGTATGTTTTTGGGGGTGTCCGGATACTTTTAATTACATACTGTATATTGAGTCGTAACGTCCCTGAGTTGTACTACTTCTGGTCTCCAATCCAGCCCTAAAACTCGAACAGAATACAGTAAAGGAAATGGTGACAGGCCTCACACATACGCAGAGCGGACTGTTGGCACATTATTTACTTACATTGGACGAGTAACTGTATAGAGGCACACGATGGCCTTTTTAGGAGTCCTTTTCTGCATGTAAGGAAAGTCCGACCCGAGGACAAGGACTGCTACTGGCGTTTCTCCCAAAAGACAGCAACGTGTTTACGACCACACTGGGCCTCCACGCCCGTCCTTCACAAATTACTACCAGTGATACGCGAGGAAAACGTATTAACGTTGCAGGCGACCTTGTGACTAATTATTCACAAGGCGCCTGCCAATTTCCTTGCGTAAGGTTTAGATTGTACAGTGGACACACGAGAATTTTTCAAGTGAGAGACTGTAGCAGCTCGTGTGTGCGACACGTAGTGTGCGGACAAGCACTGTCAGGTCTCAGCGCCCAACTACAGATTTAAAGGCGTGGGGTTCGATCCTCGATCAGTCCTGCTTTCATCTCTGGCAGTGTTCGTTAGTGCGAAAATTTTGTGTTGCACCGTTGTTCAGAGTCTAGGTTAGAATGTAGCTCCCCCTGTAACTGCCTAGATAAGTCGGTTCATGGGTCAGAGGAAGGCACTTTAAATGTCTAGTAAAGCATAATGGTATTTAAACCATCTTTCCGGTTGACTACAGTTTTACTTATCCTTTAAACAATTGCACGCAGCAGAATTCGTTGCTGTTGGTTTTCATAACCCGACACGTCTTTGTACTATCTCACAGAAGACACTGTTTCTTCGTTTTTGGATGTGGGAGTGTGTGATTAACAGTATCAAGCTATTGTGGTCAGTGACTCAAGTTTTATCGTCGTCACTTATCAGTCTCCTTCGCATCTGTCGAAATTTTGAATCGCCGCTGTAGTTTTGAACCCACTTGTCAAGAACAATACTGACGCAACTCAAGTGTAGTGAATTATGATATGTCATGCTTGTAACAGAGGAAACAGCTATGCCGTCGAATTAATAAAATAATAATGAAAATAATAATAATAATATTATTATTATTATTGGGAGGGACTGCAGTAGTGTTGGACGTCGTTGCAAGCACCCCCTACATCTACATCTATACTCTAGAAACTGTGAGATGCATGGTAAGGGGTACGTCTCATTGTACCAGTTACTAGGATTTCTTCCTGTTCCATTCACGCATGGAGCCCCGGGAGAATGATTGATTGAATGCCTCTGTGTGTGCAGTAATTATTATAATCTTATCCTCACTATCCCATTGTGAGCGATACGTACAAGATAACCGAGTTGTAAAGGATGACGGCGTGTATTCTGACCGAGCGACTGTTATAGGCAAGGTTGTCTTATATCACAGTCTTAAGTGCTCATGAAAGATGGTTGAGGTCGTCTCTTGCGTAGTAAATATTATGTCAGTTAATGCGTGTCGACAGAAGTCATTAACTGTGAACGAAAAGACGACTGAAGTGCGTGACCACGTACACTTGTATTTCTATGAATGCAGAACTCCATGCTTTATGATACAGCGTACTACTTTCTAAATCAATGCCATTTAACATTGTTATAAGAAACAGCTGAAGGAAATGTTATAATTTTTAATCACACACAACTGAATTTTATACATTCTCCATTAGTATGAACGAAAGAATGACTTCCGAATTAGTCATTCTCTCTGTCCATAACATCTTTTAGACTCTTTTCCAACAACATTCCTCAAAGACATACAACGGACTGTTATTGTTGCCACACATAGCAGTTTGCACTTCGCAGCTGAAAGCTGTCAAAAGCGCTGCCCTGCGTCTGGGATTTCCTGCAGTTGAGTCGAGTGTAGGAGTGTCTCAGTAGTAAAGAATAAATATATTAAAACTTCATGCATGACCCGACATTTTTCACGCATCTAAGGGTTTAGGACCTCATATACCTTTGACAGCAGCATTCGTGGATACTGTCTGCGAAATATGTTACGAATAAAGTTATGAGCAAAGAAAAAATAAATGTAAACGTCATGCACGATGCGGCTGTTATCCATGATTCATCGTGTTCATGACCTCGTATATTCTGAACTATGATAGGTTGGTGGTTGTTACCCCCACAGCGACAGTTGTCTGACAGTAAGGGACGTGTGTACCAAGTTTGGTTGAGATAGGCCCAGTGGTACAGGGGGAGGAGTGGGACAGACACACACACACACACACACACACACACACACACACACACACATTTATATGATGTAAGGGCTACTCATTTTGGAAAAGATCATGTTCATGCCTTCCATACCAGATCTAACGCTGTGTTCAGACTCGGAAAGCATTCATACACTACTGGACATTAAAATTGCTACACCAAGAAGAAATACAGATGATAAACGGGTATTCATTGGACAAATATATTATACTAGAACTGACATGTGATTACATTTTCACGCAATTTGGGTGCATAGATCCTGAGAAATCAGTACCCAGAACAACCACCTCTGACCGTAATAAAGGCCTTGACGCGCCTGGGCATTGAGCCAGACAGAGCTTGGATGGAGTGTACAGGTACAGTTGCCCATGCAGCTTCAACACGATACCACAGTTCATCAAGAGTAGTGACTGGGTATTGTGACGAGCCAGTTGCTCGCCCCACCTTTGACCAGAGAGATCTGGAGAATGTGCTGGCCAGGGCTGCAGTCGAACTTTTTCTGTATCCAGAAAGGCCCGTACAGGAAAAGCAACATGCGGTCGTGCATTATCCTGCTGAAATTGTAGGGTTTCGCAGGGATCGAATGAAGGGTAGAGCCACGGGTCGTAACACATCTTAAATGTAACGTCCACTGTTCAAAGAGCCGTCAATGCGAACAAGTCATCTCGACTGCTAGTGACACGAGGCCGTTGGGATCCAGTACGGCGTTCCGTATTACCCTCTTGAACACACCGATTCTATATTCTGCTAACAGTCATTGGATCTCGACCAACGCGAGCAGCAATGTCGCGATACGATAAACCACAATCGTGATAGGCTACAATCCGACCTTTATCAAAGTGGGAAACTTGATGGTACGCATTTCTCCTCCTTACACGAGGCATCACAACAACGTTTCACCAGGCAACGCCAGTCAACTGATGTTTGTGTATGAGAAATTGGTTGGAAAATTTCTTCGTGTCAGCACGTTGTAGGTGTCGCCACCGGTGCCAACCTTGTGTGAATGCTCTGAAAAGCTAATCATTTGCATATCACAGCATCTTCTTCCTGTCGGTTAAATTTCGCGTCTGTGCACGTCATCTTCGTGGTGTAGCAATTTTAATGGCCAGTAGTGTACATTGCCTACAAATCTAAATGTCTTTATGTGCTCCTCAAGTGTAGTTATTCCATTATCGGCAATAGTATTACCAATTACTTGAAATTTTATGTGGTACAATAACTTGCAGATCGAGAAACATTCTATAAGCACTATTCTTTCTGATGGTGTGACAATTTTATTTACATACTCCATGTAATATTTATTAAAATTGCAGGCTTAAGAACACTGACACTATTTTCCCCAGTAGTTTGTTCCATTAAAAGTACCAATTTTGAAGAAGTGTATTGCTTTAGCTTCTTTCAAAGAAAGAGTGCGTGCGAAATTCTTGCAGTTTTCCGGTTCCTTTAAGAAGGTTAGGTATGAAATATTGTATCACGAGCTAAACAGATTGGTGGTAAGATCAATCATATATTATCATCTGAAAGCGCTACACGTAAACAGGGTAATTCCATACACCGAGCGTGTCTGTTGACATTATTGCTTCAGTGCGAACGTATAGAGAAATCGCGTGGGACGAAATCGCTCTTTCAACGGCCGGATGTAAACGACAAGCAATTTGTGTTTACCCACGCGCCTTATTTACATCGTGGACGAGTTGTCGAGTGAGCCCAAGTAAATCTGTGCCAACAATGGTGCATACATTATGCAGAGGTGTGGGTTTGGGCAGTCACTGCTGCGTAGCGAGACGAATTTCTACCGACCAAATGGCGTCTTTGGACGGGCGCATTAGCTGCAACATCCTTGCAAATGGGCCTTTTACTTCGCTTTAAGTGCGGCGTTAATAGCTGCGCAGGGAACTTGGAAAAAATTACGTTTACAAGCTGACCTACGCTGCGCCTCAAAACGTTATGGCAAACAGTGTTGTCTTACAGCGTACGAGAAAGGTCACTGACATAATGTGCGTCATGCATCGTACAGAAGTGCAGTTCGACGAATGAGTGGTGAGACATTGAACTCGGATTCCGGAGGACTTCAGGGCATTCCTTAAGGCACCAAACACGCGGTAATCAGGAAATACTGTACAATGGATGATCAGAAAGGACAAAAGAGTGCCCTGTATTACATTGGTAGCTGCGGCCTTGCAGAATCATGAAGCCAAGAGACACCTTGTAAGCGTACTGTCGTTCCGAAATCACTTCGAACGTGTCGTGTTCCGTCCCTACGCTGGTGAGTGCAGCTGGACATTGTCACCGCGTTCTTAGCTTTGTTGTTAACTACGCGCCGGCAGTCTGGGTGACAGTGAGTCAGAGCATATGTCAGGAGAATGGACGGTAGCAACGTTGCATTAGTAGTAAGTGCAAAGTAAGATTTGTATGGTTTTATTAGCGTAAAGTGTGTAACAAATTTTAGCAAAGTGCTTTCTAACAACATTAGAACAGAAAGTGACTGACTGTAGGAGCAATATATAAGTACTCACGTGATACTGCCTTACCCACAATAGCATGGTTGGTTGATCTGGGGGGAGGGGACCAAAAAGCGAGGTCGTCGGTCCCATCGGGTTACGGGAGGATGGGGAAGGAAGTCGGCCGTGTCCTTGCGAAGGAACCATCCCCGTATTTGCCTGGAGTGATTTCGGAAAATCATGGGAAACCTAAATCAGTATGGCCGGACGCGGGGTTGAACCGTCGTCCTCCCGAATGCGAGTCCCGTGTGTTAACTACTGCGCCACCTCGCTCGGTCACAATAGCATGAACTGGAATATTTTCTTTGTATGATGTAACAGAAGAAACAAAAAACATTGTAAGTATACGGTGGCCAGAAGGCGAAACCTATCAATAAAACGATTGCTATCTTTGTAACCTAGACTGTTTGTTCCTAGTGAAAATACACTACTGCCCATTGAAGTTGCTACACCACGAAGATGGCGTGCTGCAGACGCGAAATTTAACCGACAGGAAGAAGATGCTGTGATAGGCAAATGATTAGCTTTTCAGAGCATTCACACAAAGTTGGCGCCGGTGGCGACACCTACAGCGTGCTGACATGAGGAAAGTTTCCAACAGATTTCTCATACACAAACATCAGTTGACCGGTGTTGCCTGTTGAAACGTTGTTGTGATGCCTCGTGTAAGGAGGAGAAATGCGAACCATCACGTTTCGGACTTTGATAAAGGTCGGATTGTAGCCTATCGCGATTGCGGTTTATCGTATCGTGACAATGCTGCTCGCGTTGGTCGAGATCCAATGACTGTTAAAAGAATATGGAATCGGTGGGTTCAGGAGGGTAATACGGAACGCCGTACTGGATCCCAACGGCCTCGTATCACTAGCAGTCGAGATGACAGGCCTTTTATCCACATGACTGTAACGGATCGTGCAGCCACGTATCGATCCCCGAGTCAACAGATGGGGACGTTTGCAAGACATCAACCATCTGCACGAACAGTTCGACGACGTTTGCAGCAGCATGGACTATCAGCTCGGAGACCATGCATGACTACGGTTACCCTTGACGCTACATCACAGACAGGAGCACCTGCGATGGTGTACTCAACGACGAACCTGGGTGCACGAATGGCAAAACGTCATTTTTTCGGATGAATCCAGGTTCTGTTTACAGCATCATGATGGTCGCATCCGTGTTTGGCGACATCGCGGTGAACGCACATTGGAAGCGTGTATTCGACATCGTCATACTGGCGTATCACCCGGCGTGATGGTATGGGGTGCCATTGGTTACACGTCTCGGTCACCTCTTGTTCGCACTGACGGCATTTTGAACAGTGAACGTTACATTTCAGATGCGTTACGACCCGTGGCTCTACCCTTCATTCGATCCATGCGGAACCCTACATTTCAGCAGGATAATGCACGACCACATGATGCAGGTCCTGTACGGGCCTTTCTGGATACAGAAAATGTTTGACTGCTGCCCTGGCCAACACATCCTCCAGATCTCTCACCAATTGAAAACGTCTGGTCAATGGTGGCCGAGCAACTCGCTTGTTACAATACGCCAGTCACTACTGTCGATGAACTGTGGTATCGTGTTGAAGCTGCATGGACAGCTGTACCTGTACATGCCATCCAAGCTTTGTTTGACTCCATGCCCAGAGGTGGTTGTTCTGGGTACTGATTTCTCAGGATCTATGCACCCAAATTGCGTGAAAATGTAATCACATGTCACTTCTAGAATAATACATTTGTCCAAGGAATATCCGTTTATCATCTGCATTTCTTCTTGGTGTAGCAGTTTTAATGGCCAGTAGTGTATTTTTCGAAACATCACTCTGGGAGCCTTACCAGGTAGAACTAAGAGAAAAGGTAAAGAAAATCCAGCGAAGAGCAGTGCGTTTCGTAACGGGGCCGTTTAGTCTGCGCGTGAGCCTTACGCAGACGTTCAACAAAGTCTAGTGGCAGACGTTAGAAGAGAGGCGTTGTACATCACGGAATTGTTTACTATTCAAATTCCGAGAGTATGTTCCGGGAAGAAAGAACAACACGTTACTTCCTACTAAATACGTCTGGCGAAGGGTCTACAGCGAGAAAATTCAAGAAATTAGAGCTAACCTGAGGTTTACTGACTACCATTATTTCCACGCGCCGCTCCGCGAATGGAAGAGGGAAGGGAGGAACTGACTGTGGTAATCCAAGTATCCTTCGCCACACATCGTCAGGTGACTTGCAAATTATTGATGTAGGTGTTTGTAAAATTGTTTCTACGTAATTTTGTGGTGTTACCTTCGGGAGACATGTTGAATGTTGTTACCCGATGTCTGTAACCTTTGCCATCTCCGAACAAAATTTCTTAAGTCAGATCGCGTTGCTCATATTCAGTGGCTGGGTGTATATTTCAGGGCATAAACTCGGTCCATAATCTCGCATAAACACTTAGGTATTGTTCGAAATGAAGCTTACAGCATTTAATTCTAAAGTAGCACTAGTATTGTGATCGGATGAATGCCAAGATTTGTACGTGCTGCCAAACAGCCCGTTTCGAAAGCGTTCGTATTTTACGAGTCACAGACGGAGACAGGCGGCATTCCTCGGCGGCGGCGGCAGCGCAAACACGGCTCAATGTGAGCCAGAGGCGCGAGCGCGTGGGCGTCCGGTTTGCGGACCGGTGCTGGAGAATTCGCGGGCGCAGAACCGGTTGCGGATGTGTGTCCCGTCCGTGTCTGAGTCTCCGTGGTGTCTCCCGGCGACGGCAGGGCGCGTAGGCTCCTCCAGTTCTCCCACGGGACGTTCCACATCCCGGCAGGCGAGCCCGTGACCGGCTGCCCGCTGTCGGAAAGCGGGGCAGGGGCCTAAGCTGACTGAGACACTGTCGCTTCGGGTTCCCGGCTGGTCTACGCGAGGCCACTAATCGCTCGTTGCCGCAAAAGGCCTCGTAGGCTACGACCAGTTGGCCAGCAGAGCTCCTGCGCTTCCGTTCAGCTCTGGTGATATCTGGGACGGCGAAGCGATTAGGTGTCCAGTGTTGGGCGACGTGGTAGCAGCTGACGAATTACGAGCTTTCGAATCGCTGACCGGCTTCCGCTCGGTAAGACACTTCCACCAGTACATATGATTCAAGACGTGACACCAGAAAGCGTAGCAAACAACAAAATATTACTTGGGCTTATAGAGCATAGTAGGAAGAATAAATCACTACATTTGTAGGTCATTTCTGGGTATACAGTGTGAGACATTAAGTATACAGGGCTGCCACCCGTGGATGGGCATCTAGTCTGGGCAAAGATTAGATTAGATTAGATTAATATTTGTTGCATAGACCATGAATACGACACTTCGTAATGATGTGGAACGTGTCAGGCTAATAAAAGATGTCTGTACAAGATATTACATTACACAAAATATTGCATGACACTAATGATTAAGTTGTTTTTTTCTCCCTTAATTTATATCTAAAAATTCAGCCAATGAGTAGAAGGAGTTGTCATCTAGAAATTCTTTTAATTTATTTTTAAATGTTAGTTGGCTATCTGTCAGGCTTTTGATGCTGTTTGGTAGGTGACCAAAGACTTTTGTGGCAGCATAATTTACCCCTTTCTGTGCCAAAGTCAGATTTAACCCTGCATAGTGAAGATCATCCTTTCTCCTGGTGTTATAGCTATGCACACTGCTATTACTTTTGAACTGGGTTGGATTATTAACAACAAATTTCATAAGTGAATATATATACTGTGAGGTTACTGTGAGGATCCCTAGATCCTTAAATAAATGTCTGCAGGATGACCGTGGGTGGGCTCCAGCAATTATTCTGATTACACTCTTTTGAGCAATGAATACTTTTCTACTCAACGATGAATTACCCCAGAATATGATGCCATACGAAAGCAGTGAATGTAAGTAGGCATAGTAAGCTAATTTACTGAGATTCTTATCACCAAAATTTGCAATAACCCTACTAGCATACGTAGCTGAAATCAGACGTTTCAGCAGACCATCAATGTGTTGCTTCCAGTTTAACCTCTCATCATGGACACACCTAAAAATTTTGAAAATTCTACCTTAGCTACAGACTTCTGTTCAAAGTCTATATTTATTACTGGAGTTGTGCCATTTACTGTACGGAACTGTATATACTGTGTTTTATCAAAATTTAAAGAGAGTCCGTTTGCTGAGAACCACTTAATAATTAAAACATCATTTACAATTACATCACTTAGTTCTTGGTTTTTGGATGTTATTACTATACTTACATCATCAGTAAAAAGAACTAACTTTGCATCTTCATCAATGTGGAATGGTAAGTCGTTAATGTATATCAAGAACAGTAAAGGACCTAAGACCGAACCCTGTGGGACCCCGTACTTGATAGCCCCCCAGTTTGAGGAATCAGCCGTTGTTTTAATATTACATGAACCACTTATTTCAACTTTCTGCATTCTTCCAGAAAGATGACAGACACAGCTACGTGAGTCTATACAGCTTCAGCCCTATGCCTGGGACAATTGCAGTGCCTGACTTGTGGTGGCGAGCCAGGCTCTCAGCAACACACGACCAGTGTTTTTAGTGGGTCTAAATGTTTGTGCAGCTTTTTTCAGGCAGCACATCGTTATAGGTAATAGCATCACCCAGGAAAAGTCCGAGTTTCCTATTATTATTATTATTTGTCTGCAGGATCATGACATATGGGGTAATGACAAAGTTTCCGTATGATAGTGTTCCTGTAGCGTATATGCAACGTAGCGCGACTCCGATATGGGTATATAAGCACCGACATGTAGGCAAGGGATTAGTTTGGTATTCGTGTCTTTCCGACGCGCGTGCGGTAAATACAGAAACGTGAACTTATTAGCAAATGCATCCAAACATGGCCAAGGCGCTGTTAGTTTTTAGTTTGTTGCCGAGGGGCGAACACTGGTAGACATCCCCGGAAAACGAAGAATGTGTATGGAGTGGCATGTCTGTTAAAAGCCTCCAGCTGCGAAAAGGGGTAGAGCAAATGCTGTAGTGTGGAAGTTACACCAACTCAAGTGCGAGACACTGGAGCAGACGCCTTATAGTCCTGATCCCTCCCCACACAATTATCACGCCTCTGGTCCCTTAAAAAAGCATATTCGAGGCATGCTGCCACGGGATGGTTGGTCCGCAACGGTCAAGTAATGACGAAATTGGATCATTTTTAAATTCTCCTGTCTCAGGTACATTGATACAAAATTTTTGCTCTGGTGGTATGTATGACTAATTTCGATTGATAACAAGGTGTGTGGTTTGAGAATTGGCGTGTCAGCCCGAAACCAGTAACCACTACAGTAAAAATTTTATATCAGTGCGACAGAGACGGACGAAATAAAAAATTATCCAATTTCCCCTTAAAAAAAATGTCTTGAAGGGTCGACGACTCCTGTCGGACGAAGATGTACAACGGAAGTTGCGGACTTGTTCACGTAGTAGGAAACGTTATTCTACCAAACGGGTGTGATCAGCCTGATACGTCAGTGGGATTGTGTTAATGCTCTCGGTGATTTTGTCTGATTGGTATAGCGATTCTGAACTGCGCGGCCTTAGAACGAAAACTTTTTGATCGCTCCTTTTATACAGCTTGAACAACAAGGGGCCCAGTACACTTGCCTGCGGCACACGTGAAGTTACTTCTACGTGTGTGGATGATTCTTCGCCTAAGATAACGTACTGCGTCCTTCTTCCGAAATCCTCAGCCCACTTACAAATGGCACTCGGTACCTCATTCGATCTTACTTTTGATAGTAAGTATATGTGTGGTGCTGAGTCAATTGCTTGTCCGACGTCAAAAAATACTGCACCTACATTGACTGCTTTGGTCCATAGCTCACAAGGGGACCCTCCATACTGTAAATCATGGATTTTGATGCGCTTCAAATATGTTTTAGAGGCACTTACCCTGAGTACCTGCCTATCCGCTTTTTTAGCGAGGGGCCTTGGTTTATGAGAAAATCGATTTCCAAGTTCATTGCGCGATTTGTATACTCGTAACATGACATTTATTCAGACCAAGTCAGCGTAGCGCAGCGGTAAATGTTCACGGCTACCTCGCTGGAGATACTGTGTTCGAATCCTGCTCGTGTACCTCTTTTTTTTTTCAAAATCGACCGAATTTTTCAATTTTATTTCAAAGAATATCAAGAAACAGTGTAAGGTATGCGAAATTATAAAGATATATTCAGTTATTAATTTCTTCTGTCATACAATATTACAAAATCTTATTTTTCATCGTCCACATTGCTTGATGTGCCAGAACAATATTGTGGGTGATACTTATCATAGAAACAACCGAAGCACAAATTTTCGAAGCACCACGCGCATTTTATGAGAGCAACCGCCTTGCAGGTGCACGGTTTCTTCATGAGCGATACCGGGATACACAATTTTTTTGCATTCAAAAAGATTTCTCTTTCATCCACTAATTTCGATACGAACCATGCGTATATAATCATGCTTTCAAAATTAGGTACACTGAATTGAAGTAGGATTAGCGAATGTAATTTTATCGAATCTACCATAGAAACGATCACTCTATTGTCTTTCATAAAGTCGAGAGCATTCTAAATAATTTTCGTGAAGATTTTCACCTTTCGGTAAAAATAAACAACGCAGGGCTGGCAATAGGGGGTGCACTTTTGTGGGACCACTTTTAGGGTACAGGTGCTCGCTTTCCTTTCATCAGTGAATAGATGATCGTATAAAGATGAATCTGTTTGCCCTCCCCACGAATCAATAATGTACAAAAAAAATTTCTGTCCCACGTACGGAAGAGTTACAGAACGCAAAAATTCTTCGTACTCCAGTTTCGTGAACTTACCGGATTTCGTGCAGGACACAACTACATTTCTGTACTTCCCAGTTAATTCGTCTACCTGTGTTTGAACGTTAGGACCAAATTTTCCGGACGGTTCTTGTATACATAAAAAAACCATATAGGAGCAGGATTCGAACACGGTACCTCCAGCGCGGTAGCCATGAACCTTTACCGCTGCGCCACGGTGACTTGCCCGGAATGTATCTACATCTACATTTATACTCCGCAAGCCACCCAACGGTGTGTGTAATGTTACAGCTATACAAAGCGCGCAATGAACTTCAAAATCGATTTTCTCAAAAACCAAGGGCGGTCGCTAAAAAAAAACCGGATAGCCAGGTACTCAGGGTAACTGCCTCTGTTACATATTTGAAGCGCATCAAAATCAGTGATTTACTGTATAGAGGGTGTCCTTGTCACTCACGAGCTAAACCACACAACGTTTACCTCCCTCACCGCCAAAACAGCCGTTGTTGTTGGGGTCTTCAGTCCTGAGACTGGTTTGATGCAGCTCACCATGCTACTCTATCCTGTGCAAGCTTCTTCATCTCCCAGTACCTACTGCAACCTACATCCTTCTGAATCTGCTTAGTGTATTCATCTCTTGGTCTCCCTCTACGATTTTTATCCTCCACGCTGCCCTACAACACTAAATTGGTGATCCCTTGATGCCTCAGAACATGTCCTACCAACCGATCCCTTCTTCTAGCCAAGTTGTGCCACAAGCTCCTCTTCTCACCAATTCTATTCAATACCTCCTCATTACTTACGTGATCTACCCATCTAATCTTCAGCATTCTTCTGTTGCACCACATTTCGAAAGCTTCTATTCTCTTCTTGTCCGAACTATTTATCGTCCAAGTTTCACTTCCATACATGGCTACACTCCATACAAATACTTTTAGAAACGACTTTCTGACAGTTCAATCTAAACTCTACGTTAACAAATTTCTCTTCTTCAGAAACGCTTTCCTCGCCATTGCCAGTGTACATTTTATATCCTCTCTACTTCGACTATCATCAGTTATTTTGCTCCCCAAATAGCAAAACTCCTTTACTACTTTAAAGTGTCTCATTTCCTAAACTAATTTCCTCAGCTTCACCCGACTTAATTCGACTACATTCCATTATCCTCGTTTTGCTTTTGTTGATGTTCATCTTATACCCTCCTTTCAAGACACTGCCCATTCCGTTCAACTGCTCTTCCAAGTCCTTTGCTGTCTCTGACAGAATTACAATGTCATCGGTGAACCTCGATGTCTTTATTTCTTCTCCATGGATTTTAATACCTGCTCCGAACTTTTCTTTTGTTTCCTTTATTGCTTGCTCAATATACAGATTGAATAGCATCGGGGAGAGGCTACAACCCTGTCTCACTCACTTCCCAACCACTGCTTCCCTTTCATACCCCTCGACTCTTATAACTGCCATTTGGTTTTTATACAAATTGTAAATAGCCTTTCGCTCCCTGTATTTTACCCCTGCCACCTTTAGAATTTGAAAGAGAGTATTCCAGTCAACATTGTCAATAGCTTTCTCTAAGTCTACAAATGCTAGAAACGTAGGTTTGCCTTTCCTTAATCCTTCTTCTTGCCTCACGTGTTCCAACATTTCTACGTAATCCAAACTGATCTTCCCCGAGGTCGGCTTCTATCAGTTTTTCCATTCGTCTGTAAAGAATTCGCGTTAGTATTTTGCAGCTGTGACTTATGAAACTGATAGCTCGGTAATTTTCACATCTGTCAACACCTGCTTTCTTTGTGATTGGAATTATTATATTTTTCTTGAAGTCTGAGGGTATTTCGCCTGTTTCACACATCTTGCTCACCAGATGGTAGAGTTTTGTCAGGGCTGGCTCTTCCAAGGCTGTCAGCGGTATGAACATTATTTTCCACCGCCAGGGTTCGGACCCGGTGGTATCCGGTTCGAAGTCTGTCGCCGTGGACCGCTACCGCGGAGACGTGTTCACTGCACAGGTAGCTAGCAGTGGCAGCGGCCCTGCAGCAGGTAGTCAGTCGCCTGTCGTCACAGCGCACAGCGAGAGGCGGCTTTGCCGGCGCCGTCGCGCCCCACTCTAGCTGGGGGCTCCCACTGGGACAGCTGCCGCGCTGTGACCCGTCCGCTGTCCCTGCGCTCCGAGCCCACACTGCGCCACACATACGAACGTCTTCTGCCTGCGTCTGTCACAGCTCATACTGATAACTAAGGGGATCGTAACCTGTAAAATTATCTACTGCTCAGTCGTTAACAGTTACTTCTTTTTACGGTGGAATGATTTTTCTGTCCCGCAAAACCATGGCGGAGGGTGTAGTCTGCCTGTAAACTCAAGAGCGAGCAGCGCTTTTGGTGGAGGAAGTGGCCTTTCCCGGAAGAAGGCTGCCACCGGCCTACAGGGGCACCCAGAATCTGTTGCCCGTTATCTAAAATGGTTCAAATGGCTCTGAGTACTATGGGACTCAACTGCTGTGGTCATAAGTCCCCTAGAACTTAGAACTACTTAAACCTAACTAACCTAAGGACAGCACACAACACCCAGCCATCACGAGGCAGAGAAAATCCCTGACCCCGCCGGGAATCGAACCCGGGAACCCGGGCGTGGGAAGCGAGAACGCTACCGCACGACCACGAGATGCGGGCATGCCCGTTATCTGTCTAGCAGTGTAGATCGGCGTGCAGTGATATACGTCGTTTCTGTTCGTGGGATCTCAGTGAGTGAGTTAACTTTGTGTACCTACTGATGTACTTAGATATCCGGAAGTGATGGATAATCGTCTAGCATTACAAGAAAATGTGCAGAATACGAAGAAGAGGAGCTATTTGGGAAGTAACGAGCGTTCAATCGTCTCTAATGTTATTACAGCGTGTATTAAAGAGGCGGCCCAAAAAGAACTGTTGGCTAATAATACTAGTCCCAATAAAAGGGCTGCAATTTATGCAAACGTCAGCTTCACCTAATAGGACGTATAAGTAAGGAATGGAAAAATAAGCCGCATGGTTTACTGTAATCGCCACGAAGGAAAACTAGTAATTTTGGGTGAAACCCATCGTTGTAGACAGTTTCAAAATCACGTAAAACCTTTGATTCTTATGGAACACTAAATCTCTATCTCGGTCGCTGTTCACCTGATTCTACGACATACTGCTTAAAACATGTGCGCAACAGCCATTCTAAACACTGCTGAAAATTCCTTCGGAACATGTGCATCGATTCTGGACTTCAAGCAAAAAGCTTGACATACGAGGTACGTTCACATATTAATTTTTATTTCTTGGTAAGAACTTTATTTGTTAATCTACAGCAATGTTTTTCTCTTCAAAATATTCCCCATTACATACTATACACTTATGCCAGTGCTTTTTCCAATTCCCGAAACACTTAAGAAACTGATTCTTCGGGATAGTTTATAGGTCACTTATCTGTGCATTTTTAAACTCATCCATGCTTGTAAAACCGCTGTCCTTTAAGGCCTACTTTGAAATGTTTATACCACTTGTCTGCCCTTGGTTTACTCATAACAGGCTCACCAAAAGCCATTTATAAAAGTTTCATACACTTTACTCCATTCTTATAACAAAATTTAATACAGATTCTCTAATTTATTTTTATACAAAACGAATAGTCGTTGATGCTACCAAAACACATGTAACCTTTCTGACAGCTGACAACAGAGTAAATACCGAATATGCATGACATTGAACACATAATTTTGAGGCATGTTTACGAAGACAGTGACAAAAAAGTAGTGCAAATCAGACTAATACAACATACAAAATTATAAATTTCTGCTTAATTTTTAAACACTCTTTGTGTTGCAAGAACTGTTAAGTTTCAATGCAGCCGTTCAAAGAAAACTTCTACCTTTTGGTAGAAACACAAAATAAGAATAAGCCTTAAATTAAACAGACTGATTGCATTATATGGAGTTCGTTTTACGAATAGCAATAGAGGAACATACATTCACATGAACATGCATTTGGTTCTATGTTTGTAATAGAATCCTGACTTCCGTTCTTATGTTAATATTATTTACTCTATGATGATGTGTTTCGGAAGAAGCTATCGTTTTTTGTATTCCTTATGGTCTTAATACAGTAGTCTAAAAATAAACGCAGCCGAGACGTATCTGTACTCGGCTTCGCCACAGATTTGAAGCGCGCGCCGCGGCAGGGCCGGTACTGCGTTGTGAAACAGCCTGTAGAAGCGCCTTGTGACGTAGCTGGGTTGGCAGAGCGGGGACTCGCTCGCTCGGTCTTCAGTTTACCGACAGACTATACAAGGGGTGGAGAAAAATACGGAAACACCGACAATTCGACACATTAGCATGCCCAATGCGGTGTTGGAAGCCCGGTGGCATTCGAAACAGCTTCCAGTCGTCTCGGAATGGACAAATACAGCAGATCCTATAGGGCTTGTAAAGGAACCCCTACGATATTCTTCCTGCAAAGTAGTGGCAAATTTAGGTAACTTCGATTGAAATGAATCACGCATCCTTCTCTCCACAGGGGATCACAAAGGCTCAATGATATTGAGATCTGGTGACTGGTGGCCAGGGGATATGCGACAATGAACGAAAAACCAGTTCTGAACGATGCGAGCTGTGTCGACTAGGAGTACAGCATCACCATTGCGGAACAAACATTGTAGCATTTGGTGGACCTGAGGAGGAGAGGAAGAGGTGATTAGTGTTTAACGTCCCGTCGATATCGAGATCTTTAGAGACTGAGCACAAGCTCGGATTGGGGAAGGATAGGGAAGGAAGTCGGTCGTGCCCCTTCGAGGGAACCATCCCGGCATTTGCCTGAGGCGATTTAGGGAAATCACGAAAAACCTAAATCAGGATGACCGGACGCGGGTTTGAACCGTCGTCCTCCCGAATTCGGGTCCAATGTGCTAACCACTGCGCCACCTCGCTCGGTGATGGACCTGCTCAGCCAAAATGGTCACATAGTTCTTGGCAGTGATATGAACCAAAAGAGCAACCATGGGACCCTTGGAATACCACGATATGGCTGCCCAAACCATCACTCAACCCCCGCTTATCCTACCAAACGGCCATCTTCCATTGCTCCATAATCGAAGTTTTATGGCTTCCGCGTCACATTTTCCTGGTAGGGATATTTTCAGCACTGATGAGTGGTTTTGGGATTCCAACTCGCACTACAATTCCTTGCGTACGGAGCTCCATCCATGTTGTTTTGGTCCTGACAGGGTTCGCGAGTGCGACATTCAGTTCTGCAGTGGCTTTTTCATCTTTCACCCCCTTATTTTCGTCACAATGCTCTTCAATGAGCGTCTGTCTCGATCACTCAAGACACGCTTTCGTCCGCTTTCTGACTTAGCGGATGACGTATTTGCACTTTCCCTGCATGCAGTGTATATTTTCGATACGGTGCCTTTTGAAACACCAATGACTTCGGCTGCCTCGGTTCCAGAAGCAGCCTCCAAACGACCACCAACAATTTACACGCGTTTGAACTCACTTAGCTGCGTGGTAATGCAATAACAGCTACACGGAACAGTGTTCTGACCTCCACTGACACTTGCAGCGTACTAAGGACGCTGCTCGTACGGAAAGATACAGGTGTTCGTTCTTTCCGCGTGCTGTAGGAGATTGGAATAATAGAGAAATGTGAAGGTGGTTCGACAAACCCTCTGTCAGGCACTTAAATGTGATTTGCAGAGTATCCATGTAGATGTAGATATTTATTCACATGTCAGTTTCGTCGTAATCTTTCTGCATTTTCTTACGACAGCCCAACGACGATCCTTTCTTCAGCGGGAAACCTATCGAGTCTTCAACAGTGTTCATCAGGATTTTCTCTGACCATCTTCGAGAATCGTAAATCGTGTTAACAGCCTGTTTAACGAGTGTCCATGTCCGGAAGCAAAACCCGTCTAGTTGTTACGCTGGATGATGCCGACAAATCCATCTGGAGAAGATTGCAGTGCAAACCAATGACAACAGAACGAGACTTTTAACAGCTTTCTCGTTTTATTTTAGTGCAAACGGACAGAAATAAGTATGTAGTGATCTACAGAAGTAATAGCTAGAGGTTGTCCAAATACCATCTTTGGAAATACAAATACTAGCTGCGCATGCACTATGGTGCCTTCTGCACGACATCTCGCAGCTTCCTCTGCACACTCTTGGTACCCACATTGAAGAAGAGGGAACGGCCTTCTACGTCGTTGCGATGTGTGACGCACACGATTTTATTGGAACCATAGTCAAATACCTTTTTTTTTTATTTTACTGTGTTTTATTTAACTCAATGAAAGCCACCAACAATGTCAACAACCAGGTATTAGAGAACTGTCGTTTGCAACGCATATCAATGTGGCTGAATGCAAATAATAATTCCTGATCAAATATTGCAACAGCTACGTCACATTCGAAAAATCGATAATATTAATCCTTAATCAGGATCTCCAGGTTAGCGTCCAAACGCTTCTCCCGAATACAGCGTCTGTCTTAATTATTGTGCCTTCTCCCTTGGTGCATGATTCGCGACAGCAGAGACAGAGACATTAATGTTTTACTGTACCGTTCTTCTCCACAGTTTAAAAGTTCAGACTCTGAACAATACTCACAGTACACAAGATTGCTACGTGATCTCCCAACGACCGTTCTCAGTCTCTTACGTGAACTGCACGTGGAACCAGACATATTTCCTCTTGCCGGCGGCCATTCTTGCGGTTGCATCCATGACGTAAGATAGTTGCCGCAGGCCACAGTTTTTCTGTCGCGCTCTATGATAGAGCACTCAGAACTAAGTGAAGGGTAGTTAGAAACTAACGTCATTAGATATGTAGCATAAACTCAGACGGACAGGAATGCAGAAGGGAATCACTCTTCGTAGGAGCCACCCCTGTGTTCGCCTGAAGTGATCTTGGGGCAGTCATGGTGACCCGAGAGGAATTTGGAGTCCAATCCTCTCGAACACGAATCAAGCGCCTTCAGAATTTCAGAATTGAATACGAGTAAGATTTTTCGTGATTCCAATGCAGACCTTGCTGAATATGACGCATGTGAATGTGAACTTTATTTGTTATATACTTTTTTGCTCCTATATCTACAACTACTCTTCAATACACGGTGTTTGAAAAAGAACTCCCTAGTTTTAAGCATAAATTTAATGGGAAATTAATGAAAAATTATATCAATGAGTACATATCATGAAAGAGAATTCCTTCAAGTTTTGTTTCGTGTTAGTAGACGTGGACGTGGGATCCATTTGATGCCGTGCACACGTCGAAGCGATATTGCACTTCTCGTCACGTATTCACCAACTATTCAAGTGTAACTGTCCCAAACGCTGCGACGGTTCTTCCCCGTAAATGATTGACATGTCTGATCTTTTCACTGTACACAACATTTTTTATGTGGCCTAAAAAGAAAAAGTCCTGTGGGGTTAAGTCTGGGTTTCGTGGTGGCCAAGGTATTGGGCCAGCCCTGCTGATGCACCTTCCTGGAAAGCGCGTATCAATAGCCGCATGTACATGGTTACTGCAATGAGGTGAGGCGCCATCTTGTTGGAAACACACAAGCCCCGTTTCCGCCTCAATGTTGTCCATTTGGGGAAAGACGTACTCTGTCAACATGTCACAGTAAATGTCCCCATTTATTGTTTTTTCTATAGAAATCGCACGGTCTTCCATCAAACCGCACCAAACATTAACTTTGGGAGAGTCACGTTGATGCTGAATAACTTCATGTGGATTCTCTGCCGCCCAAATTCTGCAGTTGTGACGATTAACTGTTCCACTGACGTGCGGAGTACACGTTGTTGCTGAGTTGCTCTGCACTGCACTGCACGCACGTCGGGACTGAACTGAGACAAAAAAAAAAAAAAAAAAAAAAAAAAAAAAAAAAAAAAAAAAAAAAAAAAACAGCACTGGTGCCGTCTCAATGTCAAGCAGACGTACCAACTGCAGGGGAGCCAGACTTGAAGACTTGATGAATCAAACGCCACAAACTAGAGTAGGAGTAGTGTATGTCACTTTGAACAGATTCTAGGACACATTAAAACTAGGGAGTTCTTTTTCAAAGACCTTGTATATGTATGAGGATCAAAATTTT
The DNA here is from genome assembly GCF_021461395.2 of Schistocerca americana. Taxonomy (NCBI): domain Eukaryota; kingdom Metazoa; phylum Arthropoda; class Insecta; order Orthoptera; family Acrididae; genus Schistocerca; species Schistocerca americana. The sequence continues at coordinate 1,213,958,479 of NC_060119.1, read as the reverse complement.
GGAAACCCTAGGACGAACATAAATAAAGTTAAATGGGACAATTTCAGGCAAATTGATCTGTTGTAACGTGACGAAAATAGAATCATACAATTTTCCGCTTACTTCTCGACGAATCTTGTATCATTCGTCAGGAAGTGCAGCATTTAGTTTCGTGGGAGTCGGAACTGAGTATGGCGAATATAAAAACTTAACATTTACTAAGGCATTACTGAGAAAAATGTGCATGTTATGTTGTTCTTGAAAGTAAAACATTTTTAAAGTGTTCAAATTTTTGTTCGAAACATTTGTTTTTAAATTCTGAGTAGACTTGTTGAATGTTTGGATATGTGCGTAGATTTCGATTTCTTCCAGCTGGCCATGTTTTACCTTGGTTGGCAAACAATAGTTTTTCCACATTCCTGTGAGTATCGATGATGATTTGTTAACTTTCAGCTAAGATCATTGTGACAAATAAGAACCAATATTACTCCTAGATCAAGTCACGTGTACACAAAACAGAACCTGTAAGCCGAAATAAAATAAAATAGATGACACAAATTTTATGTGCTATCGCCCATACAAAAATCCATTAAAAGTACTCGCAGTGGTGAATACGGAGAAGCAACAGCTGTATAATGGAATGACAACAATGAAAATTTGTGCCAAACTGGGACTCAAAACCAGATTTCCAGCTTTACGCAAGCGGTTCCTTAACAGCTTTGGCAATCGGTGCAGCCGGCCGGTGTGGCCCAGCAGTTCTAGGGGCTTCAGTCTGGAACCGCGCGACCGCTACGGTCGCAGGTTCGAATCCTGCCTCGGGCATGGATGTCTGTGCTGTCCTTAGGTTAGCTAGGTTTAAGTAGTTCTAAGTTCTTGGGGTCCGATGACCTCAGATGTTAAGTCGCATAGTGCTTAGAACCATTTGAACCAATCCGTGCACGAATCACGGCCTGGCAAAAACTTCGTCGTTCCTACGTCACAACCTGCACTCGTACACATTATGTAATTCCCGTACAAGTGGAGGACGTTTTAACTGAAAGTCGCTACCTGATATCGGCGGAAATACACGATATTACAGTGCCTATGTTATTAAGAATAATGGTGCAGTGTTCCTTCGGACGTGCAAAAAATCTACTTGTCAACAGTGCCACAAAAATGTTAAACATCTATACTGCCGATAGCCTCCTTAAATAGAAATTGTAGTATTGACATATACACTCTTCAGTATGTATGCTCAATCAGTGTCTTGCGACTCAAGAGTTACTAGTACACATTTTATCAAAACTGAGTCCGCCCCCGGTAGCTGAGTTGTCAGTGCGACGGACTGTCAATCCTAAGAGCCCGGGTTCGATTGCCGGCTGGGTCGGAGATTTTCTCCGCTCAGGGACTGGTTGTTGTGTTGTCCTAATCATCATCATTTCATCCCCATCGACGCGCAAGTCGCCGAAGTGGCGTCAAATCGAAAGACTTGCACCAGGCGAGCGATCTACGCAACGGGAGGCCCTCGTCACACGACATTATTATCAAAGCCGAGTCAAAAGCTTTCTCAAAATCTCTGAATTCCAGACAAAGTGGTAATTAGTATTCCTTATTCAGTTCGTTCACGACTTGGAAATATTGCAATGTGCTACATGAACTTCCAAAGTCAGCCTATTCCTTTGCCCAGGCAAAGGAGCGACGTCTTGGAGGGAAGAGGAGATTTAACTTCCCTTCGATGACCGAGAAAGACTAAAAGCTCTGATAGTGGAAGTGTGTGTGTGTGTGTGTGTGTGTGTGTGTGTGTGTGTGTGTGTGTGTGCGTGTGTGTGAAATCTTATGGGACTTAACTGCTAAGGTCATCAGTCCCTAAGCTTACACACTACTTAACCTAAATTATCCTAAGGACAAACACACACACACCCATGTCCGAGGGAGGACTCGAACCTCCGCCGGGACCAGCCGCACAGTCCATGACTGTAGCGCCGTAGACCGCTTGGCTAATCCCACGCGGGTGATTGTGGAAGGATGAGTGAGGAACCATCCCAGAATTCGTCTAAAGAGAAATCACCGAAAACTTAAATCTGGATGGCCGTCTTCCCAAAGAAGTGTCTAGTGTGTAACCACTGGGCCACCTCGCCCGCTTCAACGTTTCATCGGCACAGGTAATCCGGTGGTACGTTCCGTTCACACATTCAAACGACAATCGAGCATTTCCTAAGTTTTTCTTCGTATCTCCGTATGAATGTAATTTCGCGAAGACGAGTCTGTCAGATGGAGGAGAATTGTGCCAAGGTCTCAAGCTCCGACACATCGTCGGCGGAACTCTAAGCGGCGGTTTCCATGAAGTCCGGCAAACGAGCAGCTACGTCACGCAAGCCGGTCGTCGCGTGTGACTCACAGGGCTTCAATGTCACCACCGCAAGGACTGCGGACAGTTCGCTCGCGAGAGACACACGGCGCTGTCCACAGAAGGGGGACCACACTTGCTGCAACCGCTTCCACAAGAAACGAGCGAACCGCTGGAATTCTGGCGTCCCCCTTGGTGGCAGGACCCTAGCCGGCGCACCTGGAAGCGTATTCCACACGCGAGCGCGGTGACCCCAGGCGGGCGAAGGTTGTGCGAGGTGCGGTCCTCGGCGGAGGTCAGGGAAAGTGGGTCGGCGGGCGCGAAGCTCCAGGCCCGGCTGCTGGAGCCTCTCCGAGAATCCAGGAGCACCCGCTGGCGGCACTGCGCAATTACGAGAACTCGCCGCGTGGGAGACGCACGCACGATCCCACGTCTGCGCATTCCGGCGGTCGCCACCTGCGAGCTAGATCGCCTCACAGCTGCCGTCAACCTTGGCGGGGCCGCGAGGCAAACAAAAGAAAGGGAAAAAACGCCCGCCTCGCGTTGCCGCGTCACGGGTCCGGCTCGCGACGAGGAAGTTTACGCTCGCCAATTAGCATCGGCAGACTAAATGCCCTTACATAGCCGCGGCGGGCAGGCGACGGCTCCCGTGAGGAGCGCACGGGAAAGGCGGCCGGCGCGAAATATTTCCAGAGCGGTTGCGTTCGCAGCGACGTGCCCTCGCGTCGGAGAAGTACTGCGACAGCCTCGAGGTACGTGACGAGAGAAACGGACTCGGTTTTACGCAATACAGCGCTGACGGGCGAGTGACGATTACGAAACAGTAGAGCGCCTCTTTAAGGCTACGGACGCAAGATGCTGAACGTTCTAATCGGGACTGAACACTGAAAATTAAGGGCCGCTTATCGTCAGTTGAGCTTGCCGATAGATTGGCTAGGATGGGGGCAACAACTCCATTTATTGCACCGGTACCTGTCTTGACAATCACCAAGGCTATGATCAAATTTGAGCTACGGTACTGGCTTAGGAAACAGCACGTAGGATGAAACTTCCTGGCAGATTAAAACTGTGTGCCGGGACGAGACTCGAACTCGGGACCTTTGCCTTTCGCGGGCAAGTGCTCCACCAACTGAGCTATCCAAGCATGACTCACGCCCCGTCCTCACAGCTTTACTTCTGCCAGTACCTCGTCTCCTACCTTCCAAACCTTACAGAAGCTCTCGAGTCTCGGCCCGGCACACAGTTTTAATCTGCCAGGAAGTTACATATCAGCGCACACTCCGCTGCAGAGGGAGAATCTCATTCCAGCACATAGGGTATTGGACCAAGGTCCATAAACAAAAACATGGTAAGGTAATGATGCCCAAACCATGTTTTAAAAGAAGCTCTGTAATCCCGGGATTGAACAGGAAAGAGCTCAAACTCATGACTGGACTGATCACCGGCCATGGGAACTTCAAAAAACACCTACACACAATGGGTATAATGGAAGAGGACCCTAAATGTAGGATCTGTGATGAGGGTGAAGAAACTGCATCACACCTAATCTTTGAATGCATGGCATTGGAGAGTAAAAGATACAGAATCTTCGAGACAACTAGACCTGAAGAAATTGTGTCAACAAATAACTGATAGAAAGACTCCTTGCACTATTTGAGGGCACTGGTTGGCTTTACTAGATATACAGGGAGCGATACCGCACAAACCTAGTTTCGGTGCGGGCAGTGGCGGGTTAGACCTAAGCTGTTTTAGCTCTCCTGTTAAAATCAAATCAAATCAGTTGAGCTTGGGTCTGCAACTGCGATAAACTGTTTGAATGATTTTATGCCATCTGCAGCTGTCATTTTTTTCTTTATTTGTCTACTTTAGACAATGTCTTAGACCTTTCTCGGGTATTCTGATAGAAGCAAACAATAAGAATTCAGTGCAATAATAGTCTGTTAAGTTAAAAAGCAGATGATAAAATGTGCTAGAGTTTATTCCACGGTGGCACTTCATGACATAGTTGTCTCTGCGCATGTTATATTTGGTTGGCGTGCACTGTTGTTATGCTTGTGCGTGCAAATGTCACAGCTCTCATAAAACCGTTATTACTAGCACTGTTAATGCAGTTACTAATGGTTCAAATGGCACTGAGCACTATGGGACTTAACATCTGAGGTCATCAGTCCCCTAGAACTTAGAACCACTTAAACCTAACTAACCTAAGGACATCACACACGCCCATGCCCGACGCAGGATTCGAACCTGCGTCCGTAGCGGTCTCGCGGTTCCAAACTGTAGCGCCTAGAACCGCACGGCCACCACGGCCGGCTGCAGGTACAGGTCATACATTTAAAATACACGTATTTACTCGTACCCTCGCACCGCATTTTCCGTACGGTGTATTAACTAAGTTGGCCGATTTGTAGAGGGGGTTGCCGGGAGCAAAGGAAGCAGTTCCGACCGCTACGCAAATACCGCTAGGACGTAAATAAATAAATTTCGTGTGATTAGGGCCTCCTGTCGGATAGACCGTTCGCCGGGTGCAAGTCTTTCGATTTGATGCCACTTCGGCGACTTGTGCGTCAATGGGAATGAAATGATGATGAGTAGGACAATACCACCCAGTCCCTGAGCGGAGAAAATCGCTGACCCAGCCGGGAATCGAACCCTGGCCCTTAGGACTGACATTCTGTCGCGCTGACCGCTCAGCTGCCGGGGGCGGGCCGCTAGGAGGGGAAGAGCCGTGAGTGGAGAACTAGTTACGCATGCCTTTTACGGTGCTGGCATCTTAACCTGTACTTCACGCCTCTGCAAAAGCACTAGTCAAGCACGGAGGTAGGGCTAGCTTAAATGTTGTTCGTAATCGAAATTGAAACTGCCTTACATACCGACATGTTTAATAAAGATCCTAACTGCAACAATTAAGTACATTTATTGCAAGAAAACGAAACAGTACGAAATAAAGTACAAAACAGTAACACAGCAGACAATGGCTACCTCTCACAGAATTGACATCTGGAGCCAACGTTAGCTGCAACGAAAAACAACTGACTACCGGCCGAAGCCGGCCGACTTCTACCGATTAAGGACCAGGGAAAGGATCGGCAAACTTAAAATTAACACAGTGTAGTATCGTCCGCACGTTAATCATTGTGAATTCTTGTAATGGTTCTCTATTTGCGAAACCATTATCACCCGCCAACCCTATTTTTCGATACCGTACATTAATGAATATTTCTCTACGTAATGTCTTACATTTTTCACTCTATTCAAATTTGGTTTCATTTTTATATGTATGTACGTCGATATTTTGAGATGTTGAAATCGATATAATATCTAGTGTGAATATCTTTGTACTTATTGTTATCTCTGATGCTGGCTTGTGACTTTTGGCGCGGAAGCGTACAGGGTAGTCAAGTTTTTGTGTTGAATATGAACAGTCTTGACTTTGTATTGGAATTGAAAAGATGAGTGAGTTGTGGACAATGAAAAATGTTGTGAGTTTTATTAAGAGCAGTAACGGCTGCGAAATTGTATGATGAAGTAATGTTTTGAACAAGCGAAAGTATAAAAAGTTAAATAAATGTGAATTTTTGTGAAAAGTGAGTCTCAAGAATTATTTTCAAGTGACCATTGTTTAAAAAAGTATGAAGCACATTGCAATGAAAAACATAAATCATCAAATTAATACTGAAAGATTGTCTTCGTAAGTTCTTCAAGTCGGCTTAATTAACATCCGAGTGGCTTTCGCACCAACAGCGACAGTCATGCTACCTAGACAACATTTTTAATTATAAGCCAAAGCCAGAGGGAGATCGTCGTTGGATCGCAAATACAAGGTAAGTGATATTATTGTTAATTTTCTTCAGTGACTAATCAACTGATGTAGCAATACCTGCCACATTAAAGACCTTTTAGTTGCGCAATAAAAAGATCATACTTTGAGTGCGCGACGTGATAATTTTTGAACTAATTAACTGTTAGTGGAGGTATTGTTATAGGCTTAACATGTAAATCGAGTGCGATGGTATGTGGCACTAAATACTCGTAAATGGTGCCCGAGGGGTTCCTAACCATTTCTTGGACAACTATTTTTGTCTCTTTATCGTAGATAACCTGAAAAATGCTGACCACAGAAGAGGTAATCAGCGTCGTATGTTGGACACTCAACGGACTCCCTTTCGCAGATGTTCGAGAACGGTTTTGTTCGACGTTACCGTACAGAAGACCCAACGCGAACAATAATTAGAGGCTTGCTCAACAAGTTCCAAGCGAAACAGGAATGTTTCTGAGGAGAAACATTCGGATGGGTCATCGGCAACGCAGGAAACTGTGGAGACCATACGACAGGCTGTCCAGAAGAATATCTATCGGAAACACGGCATCCCAAAATCCAATGTGTGGCAAATCTTGCGTTCCGTACGGAAGAAAAACGCTCTTCACATTCAGGTGCTCCCTCATCATGAACCAGAGGACGATGGGGCACGCACGTCCATGTTGCGCGACTTAATGAGGCAGTAAACAATGCGCATATGACTGCATACGGCCTGTTCAGTGATGACGCTACCTTTCACACACGTGGCTTCGTCAGTCGCCACGGCGGCAGAATGTGGGCTGGTTAACAACCACACGTGACCATGGAATTGGAACGTAACGCTCCAAAGGTAAGTGTGTTGCTGAGCGTTACTCAGCAATGCATAAAAAGCCTCGTTTATTTATTTTTTCGATGAAACGACAAACACGTCAATATCGTATCTGGACTTGCTAGAGATACGTCTACCTCCCCAGTTGTCTGCCAACGCCATTCCGGATTCGGTGGTGTTTCAAGAGGACGTCCCACCCCCGAACTTTGCGCACATTGTGGTTAATTATCTCAATGAGACGTTCTCAGGACGCCGGATTGAGCGATGCTTTGTTTGGATACGGAGAGCAATTATCTCGAACTGCCGTGCTTTCAGTGAATTACGGTGCTTTATTTCTGTTTATATTCATATTCTTTCCAACGGAAAACACTGAATTAAAGTGCTCCTCTCTGGGACTGGTTAGATACTTCTGGGGCACCCTGTATTTTAAATGTTCGACGTGCACCCTATTAAGGTGACATTTGCACTCACATGCACAGTGACAGTGGACGACATTCAATTCATTCATTCATTCATTCATTCATGACATACGCAGAGACCACTATGGTATAATGGTGCCGCTGGATTTTTGTACAATAACATTGCATTATTTCTGGAAAGTATTCTGATTTGTATCAGTGTTTTAACCGACTGGTAGTGCACTGGATTCATGTTGCTTCGGTTTATCAGGATACTTGAAAATAGATAAGACAAACTGTACAATAGCACACAAAAAAGGAAAAAAAACGACAGCTGCAGACGGTATCAGATCATTGAAGTAAGAGCCGCTTGTCTAGAAATGACAATACTGCTCGGAAAAACGCGACATCTTAAGTTTTGCTTCAGCGCGCTGAAGTCGTTTGGAAGCTTCTTGAGAAACAGACAGCAGCTTGTTGTCTGTAGGAGTGAATAGTTCTGCTGAAAGCGTGTTCTATAGGAAGCGCCAAAAGGGGCAGTTGTATGCCGGCTGTTGTTGCCCTCGTATTTCAGTGATATGTTTTCACTTCTGTCTTTTAAATGTCATTTCTATACGGGTCCTCCATACCTAGTGACCTGAAGATATCAGTACTGCCATCGTGTAGATGAATAACGATCTATGTTCAGTGGGCGCAAAACCCGGGACTTAAACTGTAGCATCCCGACAAAAATGAAGCTGTTTTGCGTCCCGCGAACAACTGCCTCTCAAACCGGTATCATAAAAGCTCTCAAACCGGTATCATAAAAGCGACAAGAACTTGGATGTAACTTCGTACGAGCACCTCAACTGGGCACAAAATACTGCCATCACGTGTAAGAGGACTTCCTCTTCCTCCAGAAGTTTCGGAATATATTTGTACATGATGTGGAACGTAAACTTGTGCAATAACTCGTTCCACTGACCCTCCACTCTTGGATATAAAATAAGTTTGAAGGTCGGATCACTTTCAAATTTCCGGCTTCACGGTTCGCACACAAACTGATAAAAAGGCGCCGTCGTAGTCAGTAGCTGTTACATTTTGACGGCACATAGGCCTACTGTTTCCGTTCGATTACAGTGACAACTGCGAGAAACTGGTACGTTCGCTACTGGGAGGGTTGACAGTGGTACTTCACAAATGAGCCGCACTCTCGACCTTGAAGAGCACCCGACGTCGAGTGCTCGAAACCTTGCCCATGCCGTGGGCTCACATGTTAGAACTCACCGCCTCCGCTGCGAGAGACATGTAAGTGATGTGATCTTCAAACTTAAACCCTAAGAGTATATTTCCGGACATGGGTTCCTTTTCTACAATTTATCTACTAAGTCCCCTCTACACCGCCGCGCGGTGTAGCCGAGCGGTCTAGGGTGCCTTGATACGGTTCGCGCGGCTGCCCCCGTCGGAGGTTCGAGTCCTCCCTCGGGCACGTGTGTGTATGTGTGTGTATGTTGTTCTTAGCGTAAGCTAGTTAGATTAAGTAGTGTGTAAGCCTAGCAGTTTCGTCTCATAGCCGGCCGTAGTGTCCGAGCGGTTCTAGGCGCTACAGTCTAGAACCGCGCGACTGCTACGGTCGCAGGTTCGAATCCTGCCTCGGGCATGGATGTGTGTGATGTCCTTAGGTTAGTTAGGTTTAAGTAGTTCTAAGTTCTAGGGGACTGATGACCACTGCAGTTAAGTCCCATAGTGCTCAGAGCCATTTTTTTCGTCCCATAGGAACTTACCACAAATTTCCACTTTTCCCTCTACACCCCTAGAAACCTGTAACAATAACTGTGAAAAATACGAGGTAGCTAAGTCTTCTTACGCTCTGAAAATTTGTGCTGTCTCAAATAGTGCAACCCATTCCCGATATACATGTACCATCTTTTATTGAAAAGCTATGTAATTGTATGATACACACTCAAACATTGCCCCGGTGTACACCACTATGTACTGAGATATTCAGGTCACTTAGGCAAAGCTGGAGGACTTCGACCTAAACGTGATATTTACAGGACAAGGTGTCAGAAATAAAAGGAGAAGAATAGCGGGCACAGAATCGACACCTGTGGCACTCCTGATAGAACGTATTAACAGGATGACTATTATTCCTGCGCACAACTATTGCAGCGCATGCAACAGACTCAGTACCTCTCATGAATGCAATGAGCCTGCTGCATTGTTTTCATTTGGGTCAAAGGTGAGGTTCAAAATTAAGCAACACGTCGGGTGCTAAGGTACCTCGCCGTTAATTCAGTTGAGAGACAGTTGGCGTGACTTCATGTGGATTGGCTCGCTGTTTTATAGCATGTATCAAACTGTGATATAACCGGTGCCTGCGACCACGGCCAGGTGACTCACAGCAGCTGAGGAAGACGCCGGGCCGGAGCGGCCATGTGGAACGTCTCGTGTTACGAATAAGCGTGATTAGTTCGCCCTTGACTTGTCTTACCGCGAGCCATAGACACCAGAGTCCGCGGCCCCTGCGTGACACTAATCGGCGTCATGCTAACGGGAAACAATGATGGCGAATGATTTGTGACGGTTACGGAAATTATTCCATCACGGCCCGCGCTACGCCCAGCGATAAAGTTCGCCGAGGCTGAACGAGGTAAGCACGTCATTTCTATTCAGAAGCCCGGCCCGCGTCGCGCGTGTCGTAAGGTGTGTCCGCAGACGTTCTGCTGGGTGCCGCCTCGTCTACATCGAATGGATCGCCAGTATCTGCACGACTACGTGCCGGCAAAGCCGAGGCTGGTAGCGAACTGCAGTTTATGGATGAGCTTCAGGAATGCTTATTGCGCGACGGGGCACATTTGCTTGTGTAATACTGTTGACCTCGCTATCGTCTTCGCCTGCGTGCAACACACGCGGAGCTAATTCTCTCTCTCTCTCTCTCTCTCTCTCTCTCTCTCTCTCTCTCCACTGCAGTGTTCATCGGTGTGCGGTGTGATGTTTTCCTGTCCTTTTCAGAATCTGCCCAACTTCCTTACTTGTAAAATGGTCGGTTAGGAAGAAATGTCTCCTATGTCTAAAAACGTAAGCTATTGTCACAAGGCCGGCCGGTGTGGCCGAGCGGTTCTAGGCGCTTCAGTCTGGAACCGCGCGACCGATACGGTCGCAGGTTCGAATCCTGCCTCGGGCATGGATGTGTGTGATGTCCTTAGGTTAGTTAGGTTTAATTAGTTCTAAGTTCTAGGCGACTGATGACCTCAGATGTTAAGTCCCGTAGTGCTCAGAGCCATTTGAACCATTTTTTTTACTGTCACAATGTACAAAATTTGACTCTGTGTCCGAGTTGTCAAGTTTTCTTCAACAAGAGGCAGAAGTGCACTTTTGGAGGTAACAGCTGAACTGTCTTATGCAGCAGGCAGATAGGTGTCGATCTGATTAACTGAAAGTTTCTGTTAAGCTAAAAGTCGCATTTGGGCTTCCTGTTTTCACTTCACTTCCGAAAGAAGTAGTTATTGTTTAGTAAAGTAGAACGACCCCTCGTAGATGTTAGAGGAGGCAGTTTGATATAATAATACAATATGTTTACATATCTATTTGACTTGGTGATTAAAAACTGCCAAAAAATAGCGTCATGGTTTTCTTGCAGTGGTATCGTTCTCGTTGTGGGAGAACCCTACTGTTTGTGTATTTGGCACATGACACCGAATGACACTGTGAATAGACTGCTACGGTCGCAGGTTCGAATCTTGCCTCGGGCACGGATGTGTGTGATGTCCTTAGGTTAGTTAGGTTTAAGTGGCTCTAAGTCTAGGGGACTGATGATCTCAGATGGTTCAAATGGCTCTGAACACTATGGGACTTAACTGCTGTGGTCATCAGTCCCCTAGAACTTAGAACTGCTTAAACCTAACTAACCTAAGGGCGTCACACACATCCATGCCCGAGGCAGGATTCGAACCTGCGACCCTAGTGGTCGCGCGATTCCAGACTGTAGCGCCTAGAACCGCTCGGCCACCACGGCCGGCTGACCTCAGATGTCAAGTACCATAGTGCTTAGAGCCATTTGAACCATTTTTAGGGTGATGGAAACGTGCTTTTATCTTTTCGTTGTCTTGTAATTAGTGTTTGCCTCATATTCCTTTCGTTACCGTTCTGCAGTGCACCTCTTCATTACCCATTCAATCAGTTTATCTTCTACAACACCACATCTTAGACGCCTCGATTCTCTTTTCTTACTATTTTACCACCGAATACGAGTCACTTGGACACAATGCTCTTCTATAGACGCACATTTTCAGAAATGTCTTCTCAAGTTGAGGTCTAAGTTTGAAAGTTTCTTTTGGTAAGGACGGCTCACTTCGCATGTGCGACTCTGCTTCTATATGTTCTACTGGCTTCGCCCACCATTCGTTATGTTACTTTTTAATGGAGTAGATTTCCTTCGCATCGTCTACTACAATTTTGATTAATTCACGAATGCTACAAGTTCAACGTCGATTCGTTTTCATGAAGGAGTGAAGAGAATGTACCTGTGGTAATGCTGTTGAGGTCAGTTATTCGCCTGGAGTGATTTATAATCCAACAGAAAATGTAATTAGAAGGAGTGACTGGCTCTAATTACATCTATCTGCAGGGAAACATCAATAGTTTTTGATATTTTTAGACTTAGCCTTAGCATACCTGAAGCCAGAGACAATGATGTCTAAGAAAAATAAGAAGCGAAAATTTGGAAATTTGTGGTAAGTTCCTGTGGGACCAAACTGCTGAGGTCATCGGTCCCTAGGCTTAAATACTACCTGATCTAACTTAAAATAACTTACGCTAAGGACAACATACACACACACCACACACACACACACACACACACACACACACACACACACACACACACATACACACACCCATGCCCGAGGGAAGACTCGAACCTCCGACTGGGAGAGCCACGCGAAACGTTGGAAGGCGCCTCAAACCACGCGGCTACCCCGCGCAGCCAACTATCAAGCGAACTCCATAAAATATCACTATCCACGTATTCGACTCCAAAGCCTCAACATATTCTCTGAAGGCCCAAACCATTTTGTCCAACATAAGCGGCTTAACTTTTCGAAATTTTGACTTAATCTTTAATGTGGGCCACTAGCCAGTTTCGGCCCATTACGATTCTCAAATGTAGCTGTTATCATATTTAAAATCAGTTCCTGACCCTATAAACGCGAAGTCCGTCCATAGGAGCCGGCGGATCCATTGGTACCGACCGACCGCCGTGTCATCCTCAATCCCTCAAGGGACGCTGTGGAAAGGGACTTTGAACCAGCACACCGCTCTCTGTGCCAGTGTCAGTTTTGGTGACGTATAGACGCTAGTATTCGGTCACGTAGCTCCTCAGTTGGCAACATGAGTCTGAGTGAACCCCTTTCCAGTCCTCTCATCAATGAAAAAAATCCCTGGCAGTACCGGGAATTAAACCTGGTCCCTCTGGATGTCAATGTCATTCAGCCGCACTGACCACTCAGCTACGTGGACCCTCAATTCCCGTCGCCATGTACTACAAACGGGGTTTAAATACGATGACACGCACGTCACTGAAGTACATCTGCATTTGAAAACGGCCACGTGCCAAAACTGGCCAATAATGCACACCAAATGTTGAAGTCGAAGTTTCAACTTGTTAAAACGCCCATGGTCGACAAAATGATTATGAAATGAAAGTCCCTGGAAGTTTAAAATTCTGTACCAGACTGGGACTCCAACCCGGATCTTTGCCTTCCGCGACCATTGCTCTTACCCAGTGAGTGAAAAATTCATTTTGTTTGGGTGAGGAAAGGAATGGCTCAGTCGTAACGACGATGGGTACTTGTACCAGACTGGTGGTCGGATACTAGCTACGTCTGTCGCGTCACCAGTAAACTGAAAACATTCTGGTAACCTCGCCGCGGTTCTGCATACCGAGGACACCCGAGACGAGTGCGGCGTTTCATTTCCTCGGCGTTATTGCTTTTGACCATTGCTGAACGCTGCAAGGCTACAACTGGCAGCAGCTTGGAGCCTAAACCTTGATCTTTAAGCTGTAGCTTTCATTCTTCGCTTCTCTTTCGCGGCTCACCTGTGCCGATAGTATCATGGGACGCGTCGTACAGCGAAGAAAAGAAATCCGACGCCGCACTTGTCGCTCGTATTCTCAAATACCTATTGTGCGAAAGGTGAAACGAGAGATGGGACAAAAATGTCGGTAGTTTAGAACTACCTTGGCTTAATATAAAGGTATTTACCAGACTTTTATCTGAGGGGAGAAGCCAGACACGTCTGCAGGGAATTTGCGAATGACGGCGTCCGCAGGAGCTGACATTGAGGCGGGGTTTGTTTTGGAGGGGAAACAGATGCGGCGGCCCACATAGCCGAGTCGCGGCGTGCGCCCCCATATTTGGCTGGACGAAGGCCGGCCGCTGGAGCGCGGCTACAGCTGGAGCTGGAGCCGTGGCTGGTTCCAGGCAGCAGGTTCGCCAGCAGCTGGCAGCTGCGCGCACAATGTTGTAACAAGGAAGCGACTCTCTTACTTGCTCCCTTCTCTAACCGAGTTAAAAATTATTGCGCATTTTCCTCGGTGTTCTGCTACGGGAAAACAAAACTCGGTAACGTTTCTGCGTGAAGAGAAATGCACATTCTTTTGACTCAGTACATAGGTGCCACTGTCAGTTGAAGTAGTTTCTACTCAGATTTGAGCTTAGGGCCGATAAATTCTGCAGCGTGAGTTTAGGGTGTTCCTTGTAACGCGGATACCTCTACCATTTCATAAACGATTCAAACAAGCGAAACGAGACTTCTGACTGCAGCTGCTACACATAGGTGTAAGTGTTTTGCAGCATGGTTAACAATCGCCACATTTTCATGTATTTACATACAGATGACATTCCCTTTTTAAATTATCTTCATGCGAAATACAAATGCGTTAAACATTCATTGTTTTATTAGTTTCTTACTGCTGTGTAATTATCACCTCACCTCCCCCCCCCCCCCTCCAAAAATCTCCTGTGCGGAAGAAAGTAAGTTAGGGTGCCAAGTCCCTTCGACGCAGAAGTCATTAGAGACGGAGTACAAGATAGGATGTGGATAAAGATGCGGTTGGAAACAATCCGTGTTCTTCAGAAACGAATCATCGCAATTTTTGCCTTAGGAAATTTAGGAAAACCACGGAAAATGGTAGGCTGATTATACAGGGCATATAGGGCATATAGTGCAGATATTTCTGTTGGTGAGTCGAGACCTCATACAGAGGAACATTACATCAGTATTTACGTAATTTGCACACGGATGATTTCCTTCCCCATAATTGTCCATCCGGGCTTGTGCTCCACATTTAATGTCGTCTCCAATGGGGCGTTAAAACCTTAACCTTTCTTTCTTTTCCTTGGTGTCTTCCTCTGATTAAAAATACGTAACTTGACTAATCCTAACGTGTTTCTACCAATGTGCAATGTAGTTCAGTGTCTTTTGTCAACTTTACTCAAAGTTTAAAACTGATGTACTATAATTACACACAAGACTGTCTGAATGTGGTGTCTCCTTACAGTTATATTTAGCACTGCACAAACAAGAAGGTTTCCATGTTACCTTATTTGAAGAAGTTCTAAGTATAAGAACTATCTACAATTCACTGTTTTCTTGCCTATGTAAAAAGAGCATTACGCTCATCACTCTCCATGTTTTGTGCCGGTGCTGCTGCTCAGCTTCTAAGTATTTGAAGAAAAAAAAAAAAAAAAAAACAACAACAAACAGGATATGACTACCGATAAGATTTTATTTGACTTTCTTTGATCAACCTCGAGTACAGATAGCATAAACGTCATCTAGTTAGTCACACTGGCTAGCTACGTTGAGTCACCGAATGTGTTACGTGGTGCCAAATAGCGTACATTTTTATACGCAAACTGGAGCATATAAATGTGTTTTCCTTTAAGAATGATGAACATGTTTTTGTAAAGTCTACAACTTTATGTTTCTATCAGATTGTGCTAATTATATAGATACAATGCTTAATACTTCATGGCATATGATCACAATGGCTCGAACTGGCTTATCAAAATGATGATGCCGACCAGAAGATGAGAATGCTATAGAAAGTAGTTACTAAATGGACAATCAGACTGAAGCGTTAACTCCTAGACAGACTTTCATGCTATTTTCTAAATCGAGGATACGAACTACAGTCTCACATTTCTATAAATCATTTGAAAAACATATCATGGCAGCAGCCATCAAGAATTTTATGGAGCGAGGATGATGGCTCTGGTGAGAAATCAGTCTGGACGTATATTCAAGGTGACGACTGTTTTGAATGCAGTTTACGCAGTGCCAAGAAACTTCGTCATCCGCTCACACGCGCGTGCCACCGCTCCCACGAGCGCGGTGTTTTTAAAAGGACATGACCACAAGCGGGAGGGGCGCGGAGACTTCAACGCGTGGTGGGGAAGGAAACCCACGCGCAGCCCGTGACGCGAATACCTCCGCAGTGGGCCGTCGCCGCCGGAGTTTGCATTCCGCGCGCGACCACCAAAACGGGCTTCGCGGAAGGTTCGATTGTACAAACAATTTCGTGGTCGCGCTATATTTCTCTGACGCAGGTGTCAAAAGCAATAACTTTCAAATATACTAAGGTCTGGCAAGTGGGCAGCTGCTTTGCCATCAAATATTCTTCAGCATTGGCTGCGTTCGCAGAATGTCATCAGACACTCCACATTACCATATTACGTCACCAAATTCTTTTCCTGCATTCCAAACGTCGTTCGCGGCCGCCGTTTACGGAATGAGTTATGCGGATGCTCGCCGTGTACTTACGTCTTTGCTTGTTATAGACGCAACCGGATACAGGCGCGAATTGTGGTGCTGTGTCGAGAAATACTAGAGTAGAAATATTTTTTCACACAACTTGATTCCATATATTTATTTGCTGTTGTACCCTGAATACACCAGCCCTATCGTTGGCAAACTGATAACCCGCAAGTTACATTCCTGTTTGGGCAATATACGTAAAGAATTCACGCAGGAGGAAAACTTGCAGTCAAGTTCCTTACACGTCCTTCGACAACACTGGTGAAGTTCACTGGTTTATGAGCCTTGGGAAAAAAAAGAAAAAAATTAGTAATAAAACCTACTCCTCCTCACATTCTATCCAAAGTTGGATATTATCGACTGGAGTATTTCAGTGTCACAAGTGCATTTCTAGACGCATTAAGGAGGAGGTAAGGGTGAAGAGCAAGATGGTAGCCTGGTAACCGATGAATTCAAATTCTGGAGAACCCGATAATAAACCTCTGCAGGGAAACTTACGTTTGCATTTAAAGAGGCGAATGTAGAGAATACCACAGACGTTTCCCTTATTCTTCCCAATTAGTTCAGCTCGTCTACAATGATGGCTGGGTGACAAGTCACAGTAATAAAAGAGTAACTTTCAATCGCAGCTACTTTTGCAGATTTTCCTAAAAGTACTGTACTGTCAATTGATGCGACGATTTTGGTGTTTGGTGACATAACCTTGACCTCAGGTGAACAAGCACCAATAGAGAAAAGTTTCAAAGAAGAGTGAAGGTCATGCCACATTATTAGTACCACTTCTGTAATTAATGAATATTATCATTGTCATTGTTCTGTAGGTAACTTGCATGAAAATGCACTGTTGGTACCTGATAGCGAGAGATTTATATTGTTTGCGAACAATTTTTTGTTTTTGTTTTGACGCTGATGCAGTTAATGGAAAGCAAATAAGCAAATAGCGCTTACAAACGAGTGAGAAAAAAAAGCTGAAGACTTTGTGAGGACTGAGCACCGTACCAGATTCGTCACACTGGCACCTAGACTACGTCAAATTACCTCACTCATTTTAACCCACAAACACGCCGAAACAACTGAACTAGTTGCATGTTTCAAATGATAACTATTTTGTTGATGAGTAAGGAAAAGAACTTACGATTGATTCTTTCTATCGCAATAGACACAATACGCAAATGCTTAGAAGTATTTGTTTTAATAGGTAAGTTTGAAGTGAGTATCGTTTTACACATCATTATCATTATGATTATCTAGTTCTCAGACCACAATTTTCTAGCAGTGTTCTGTGTCTACTGATCTGTTTTTTAACCCTAGCTTTCCGTTCACTTCACACTATCCACCGAGCGAAGCCACACGGTGTCTAAGACACTGGATTCGGCGTTCAAATCTCCGTTCGGCCATTCAGGTTCAGATTTTCCGTAGTTTTTCTAAATCGCTTGATGCGAATGCCTGGACAGTTCCTTCGAGGACACGCATCCACTATTTCCGTCCCCATTCCTGCCCTATCCGAGGATGTGGCGCGTCACTGAAGACTTCGTCGTCGAAGAGAGTTGGACCCCAAACTACTACTCTCCATCTACAACATTGTAATACCAACTATCGTTCCCAAGTTTTCTACCTTCTCGTTTTCCTCGCCTTTCCCCTTATTGTTGTGAACTTATTTACTGTATGAAAGAGCGTAACTAAGCAGGACATGGTATTTTCAGAAATTTCAAGAACGACATCATTTCCACCAATCTGGTAGTTTAAATGAGTAAAGTGAACTCTCATTCCCTGTGTGATTGATTGATGATGGATTCTGAGTGTTCTACCAAGTTATTGTTTCCATTCTATGTACAATATTACGACCACCACCACAACCGTCCTCTTCAGGTACTGTGAGTTTTGCTGATGGTATGGTTGGGTCCACGCAGCGAGTACATATAACAGCAAAACTCGCAGCACATAAAGAACACGGCTCGGTCGGTCATCGAAATATTGTGGATAAAACGGCAATAACAATTTGCAAAACACCCGGGAGCACGCCATTAACTTAAATGAGTAGTAAGCACTACTGGCACTTTTAGATCGTGTATTCATTTCCGAATGCACAAATATATCATACATCACGGTAAGTATATAGTAGCAATCACGTGCCGTGCAGTATTACACAGAAAACATTCCTACACAATGTATAGCTGTGTGCCGTATGCGATTTTTGCTATGTACATACGAGAGGATGTTGTGTTCTCATCCTTTTGTGCACTTGAAAATGAGCACACACTCGAAACGCGCCAGTAGTGCCTAATAAAGTATATCCAAATCTGCATCTGTACTCTGAAAACCTCTGCGAAGTGAATGGCAAAGGGTACGTCCCATTACTAGGGGTTTTTCCCGTTCCATTCACATTTGGAGCGCCGGAAAAACGATTGTTTAAATGCTTCCATTCCTGCTGTAATTAATGTAATCTTGCCCTCAAGATCCCTACGGGAGCGACTCGTACGGGTTGTAGTATATTTATAGATTCATCATTTAAAGTTGGTTCTTGAAATTTTGGAAGTAGGCGTTCTCGGGATAGTAATTGTCTATCTTCGAGAGTCTACTAGTTCAGTTTCTTCAGCATTTCTGTGACACACTTCCATTGGTCAAACACACCTGTGACCAATCGTGCTGCCCTTCTCTGTATACGTTCAGTGACCCCTGTTAGTCCTATTTGGTACGTGTGCCAGACACTTGAACAGTATTCAAGGATGGGTTGCACGAGTGATTTGTAAGCAATCTCCTTTGTAGACTGATTGGATTTCCTTAGCATTCTACCAATATATCGAAGTGCCACCTGGTTTACCCAGAACTGATCCTATGCGATCATTCCATCTCATATCCCTACAAAGTGTTACACCTGGTCATTTGTATGAGTGGACCGATTCTGACTCACTGATATTGTAGCCATAGGATTATAAGTTTATGGAAGTGCCACCTGCTTTACCCAGAACTGATCCTATGCGATCATTCCATCTCATTTCCCTACAAAGTGTTACACCTGGTCATTTGTATGAGTGGACCGATTCTGACTCACTGATATTATAGCCGTAGGATTCTAAGTTTGTCGTTTTCTTCACTTAAACAGACAGACTGGTGGAAATGACGACCCGTTATTTAAATTTATTGAAACTGTGCTCCGCACCTGGAACAAGTCAATGGTTGATAAGAAAATTGTTATTAAATGGTTTCAGGGCACTGAAGGTCGAGGTTATCAGCACCAGCATATAAAAGGCAGTGCTCCTCCTGAAAGTAGACGTGAGATAACTGTGAGATATGAGAAAAGTAAGGCCACAACGAAGGAAGCCCATCGACTATATGGTGGTTAGCGCGCACACCCTAGGCTGAAATCAAGAAAGAGCTTCTTGACAACTACTGAGGCTCTCATCGAGAATCCACATAAGGCAAGGATCTCGCGATGTCGGTATTTGGGAGAATGGATGGCTCCAAAGGAAGAACTTCCCCCTGGACATTCGGAGAAGTGGTCAATATGGAGGTCTCTCAATAGATTACGATCAAACACAACGAGATGCAAGACCAATCTGCGGACTTGGGGTTTTCTCTGTGGACTCAGTTCTTTGCCAGTGTGGCGTTGGGCAGACTAACAGCCATTTCCTTCAGTGTTCCTCATCACCAAACACCTGCACCATGCAAGATCTTATGAGAGCTACACCAAGGACACTTGAAGTGTCCAATTTTTGGTCTTCTTTTGTGTAAAATTATCTCGACATATATTTTTTTGATATTTCTGTACTTTTGATACGCCGGCTGGTGTAGCCGAGCGGTTCTAGGCGCTACAGTCTGAAACCGCGCGACCGCTACGGTCGCAGGTTCGACTCCTGCCTCGGACATGGACGCGTGTGATGTCCTTAGGTTAGTTAGATTTAAGTAGTTCTAAGTTCTAGGGGACTGATGACCTCAGCAGTTAAGTCCCATAGTGCTCAGAGCCATTTGAACCATTTCTGTACTTTTGACACGATAAATAAATAAGTGCAGACAATCAAGATGTTACATCAGCGTTTTTGGCAGGTGTAATGGGAAACGGGAAAGAAACTTTACGTGCACATCGACTAATTGAAATTATATCACTATTTGTACCGAACGGAGATTGAGTATTTTGGAACGGAACCAGCTTGTGCCGCTGTAGACAGAACGGTGACATCTGTACTGTATGACGGCTGCTGCAGGAAATGGTGTTGTGGAGAGCCCCTGCCGATCCACTCTATCGGCTTTCGCCGGCGCACCCAGGACGGGCCCGTGGACCAGCTAGCTTTCCCCGGCAGTGTGTCTATCAGCCGCTGGTAATTAACGGCAGTCGTGGTTCACGAGCTGGATGTGGCTGCTGCTTTCCACTTGCCCGTCTGGGGGCCAGTGGATGAGCGCCGTTCGTTACACAACAGCCAGCGGGCGAGCTGCTTGGGGAATTATTTGTTTGACAACACAGAGCTCGGATTCAGCGCGGTACAGGGGTGGGCTCTCTGACACACGAGGGCAGTTGGACGCGAAAAATTCAAGTGTATAGCACCGAAAAGTTCTCGGAGAATTATAACATTAGACTGTTGTGCATTACGGGATAACCTACTCGTGATCACGGGCTGGTGAATAAAACATAAAACACGAGCAGCTGAAGTAGAGGCACCATTCTACTAGCATGAATCACTCGCCCTCGCCCCCCATCCCATTGGGCTCTGACGACGGTGACGACGCGTCATTGCAAGGTTTCCGCGACACACCGAAAGCGTTGATGATCTATAAGTGCTCTGTCGCAACTGATGGGTCGGAAGTAGGTCCAAGTTGGGAGTAACTGTATGACGATGCGATAGAAGAAGTGGAAGTCGATATGGAAGATATAGGGGATACAGTAGTAGAATTAGAATATACCAGAGCTTTGGAAGACATGCGATCAGAGGAAGCAGAAACCATGGGTAACAGTACCATCATTTTCTACATGTGGGTTGAAGGAGCCGTGTAGTTGTTAAAAGACGTATTGAAGTATTGTACCCCGGCTGTTTTTGACAAGTATTCACTTTATTACATCTTAGCTCTCCAGAAGGCTTTTGACACTGTACCACACTAGTGACTTGTAGAGAAAGTGCGTGCTTACGGACTATCGTCTCAGTTATGTGACTGAATTGGCGATTTCTCGTCAGAAATGTCACAGTCCGTAGTAACTGACGGAAACTCCTCGAGTGATTTCTGGCGTAGCAGCTGAGGAGAGCTCCGCCTACCATCCTCCAAGGAAGCCATGGGTCTGAAGATGGTTATATAAATATAACCGAAACCGGTCACCTATGTTATTGAGACGTAAGTGTTGTGATCAAGACTGAACTTTAGTTAAAATATGTAAAATATATGGATGTATCCCTATGAGACGGCAAGTCACGGAACGAACGGTTAAATCTGCTTGTGTCAGAAGTAGATGTGAAGCAGATTCACTGAAAGAACTCTAAGGATGCATATCACCCGTACGAAAGCTCACTCACAGAAGTCGAGTCCCACCTATTCTTTAGTGTATAGTTTGGTCGGTGTGGCATGGTCACAGAAACTCAACAAACTATAAAGGGAGTCGTTACAGGAGAACCGTAGCGCATCGCCTTAGTATTTAGCTATGAACGCATGCCATACGATAGGACGCGGATTATGAACGTCAATGCATATGCATGATACGCAAACAGTGTCATATAACTTACTCCGTCAAAATGCTGTAAAATGAGAAAATCTTGCACTAAAATTGTGTGTGTCCTCAGATTTCTTTTGGCAGCGTCAACCTGCCTGTTTACCATTTACTTTAAATACTTTATCAGAATAGTACTTTGCAAGTTCTTAAATACGAAATGCCAAACGAAGGACTGCACGTACTTTTTCGGAACAGCGTTTAAGAGATGGAAATCAATGCCGGCAACATTTTCATTCTAGCGTTGTTTACAATCCGCTCAGGGACACGACACGGCCGCCGAACAGGAAACTTTCTTGTCACGTCATGACTAAGCAAATGCAGGAAGTACTCGCTCAGTCAGCCGTGCCACATGCCCTTTTTTCCCCCTTTAACTTTGCCTCTGGAGTATCAATAGCAGTGACCAAGTACTGTGGTTAGTGAATCTAATAATAATCAATCTCCTTCCAAATTAACTGTAACCAGTCATTTTTCTTTACGTTTCCACGATGTGCTTTGAGGAATCCTGCCTAGGTGAAAAACATGCACCACCCTTCTACATTCACAGTTTGCAAACCCCTGTGAAATGCATGGCAGGGGGTACTTCCTACTGTACCAAATATTATGGCTTCCTTCCGTTACACTCCCGTGCATAGCGCGGAAAGGACGACTCCTTAAACGCCTCTGAACGCTCTGTAATTTCCAGTGCCTTCAGGAATATGTGTGGAGTTGTAGCATATTGCTAGATTCCTCACTCAAAACTTTTTCTTTAAAAACTTTGGAAGCAGGCTTTCGTGGGATAATCGGCGTTTTCTATCAGACAGGGAGCAGTATGTCGTCCTGAGCGGGGTGACTTCAACAGAAACAAGCGGAACTTCAGGTGTGCCCCAGGGTAGCGTAATAGGTCCTCTGCTTTTTACGATTTACATAAACGATCTGGTTGATGGTATTGACAGCGGCCTTAGACTGTTTGCTGATGATGCTGTAGTCTACAGGAAAGTAGTATCACACGAAAGTTGTGAACAAATCAATGAGGATTTGCAGAAAATAAATGCGTGGTGTAATGACTGGCAGTTATCTCTCAATATTAGTAAGTATAATCTACTGCGTATAACAAGGCGAAAATCCCCATTAATGTACGAGTATAAAATAAATACCCGGTCTTGGGAAGCGGTAACGTCCGTCAAGTATCTGGGTGTGACTACTTGAAATGATCTCAAACGGAATGATCAGATTACACAAGTAACGCGTAAGGCGAACTCTAGATTGCGGTTTATTGGTAGAATCCTGAAGCGATGCAGTCCTTCAATAAAGGAAATAGTTTACAATACGTTAGTTCGCCCAGTCTTGGAGTATTGTTCGTCTGTATGGGACCCTTACCAGTTGGGTCTGATTCAAGAGATTGAGAAGGTCCAAAGAAGAGCGGCAAGATTCGTGACTGGTACATTTAGCCATCGCGAGAGCGTTACAAATCTCATAGGAAGTTAGAGGTGGGACACACCTGCAGATCGACGGCGCGCTAAACAGAAGGGGCTGCTCACTAAATTCATGAATCCGTTCTTCACCGAGGATGTAGAGCATATATTATTACTACCAACTTTCAAATCGCCCAGTGATCACCATTCAAAGATAAGGGAAATTAGAGCTCGTACTGAGGCGTTCAGACAGTCGTTTTTCCCTCTCACGATCCTCGAGTGCAACAGAGGGGGCTAGCGGAGTATATATGTAGATGTAGATACCTTCAAGCGCCTGTCAATTCAACAATCCCGCAACATTCACTCGCTGCTTAAACAAATCTGTGACCATTAGTGTTGCTCTTTTTGATATGTGTTCAGTAGCCCCCGTTAGTACTACTACGTTTGGTACGGGTCCCACACACTTTAATACACTCCTGGAAATTGAAATAAGAACACCGTGAATTCATTGTCCCAGGAAGGGGAAACTTTATTGACACATTCCTGGGGTCAGATACATCACATGATCACACTGACAGAACCACAGGCACATAGACACAGGCAACAGAGCATGCACAATGTCGGCACTAGTACAGTGTATATCCACCTTTCGCAGCAATGCAGGCTGCTATTCTCCCATGGAGACGATCGTAGAGATGCTGGATGTAGTCCTGTGGAACGGCTTGCCATGCCATTTCCACCTGGCGCCTCAGTTGGACCAGCGTTCTTGCTGGACGTGCAGACCGCGTGAGACGACGCTTCATCCAGTCCCAAACATGCTCAATGGGGGACAGATCCGGAGATCTTGCTGGCCAGGGTAGTTGACGTACACCTTCTAGAGCACGTTGGGTGGCATGGGATGCATGCGGACGTGCATTGTCCTGTTGGAACAGCAAGTTCCCTTGCCGGTCTAGGAATGGTAGAACGATGGGTTCGATGACGGTTTGGATGTACCGTGCACTATTCAGTGTCCCCTCGACGATCACCAGTGGTGTACGGCCAGTGTAGGAGATCGCTCCCCACACCATGATGCCGGGTGTTGGCCCTGTGTGCCTCGGTCGTATGCAGTACTGATTGTGGCGCTCACCTGCACGGCGCCAAACACGCATACGACCTTCATTGGCACCAAGGCAGAAGCGACTCTCATCGCTGAAGACGACACGTCTCCATTCGTCCCTCCATTCACGCCTGTCGCGACACCACTGAAGGCGGGCTGCACGATGTTGGGGCGTGAGCGGAAGACGGCCTAACGGTGTGCGGGACCGTAGCCCAGCTTCATGGAGACGGTTGCGAATGGTCCTCGCCGATACCCCAGGAGCAACAGTGTCCCTAATTTGCTGGGAAGTGGCGGTGCGGTCCCCTACGGCACTGCGTAGGATCCTACGGTCTTGGCGTGCATCCGTGCGTCGCTGCGGTCCGGTCCCAGGTCGACGGGCACGTGCACCTTCCGCCGACCACTGGCGACAACATCGATGTACTGTGGAGACCTCACGCCCCACGTGTTGAGCAATTCGGCGGTACGTCCACCCGGCCTCCCGCATGCCCACTATACGCCCTCGCTCAAAGTGCATCAACTGCACATACGGTTCACGTCCACGCTGTCGCGGCATGCTACCAGTGTTAAAGACTGCGATGGAGCTCCGTATGCCACGGCAAACTGGCTGACACTGACGGCGGCGGTGCACAAATGCTGCGCAGCTAGCGCCATTCGACGGCCAACACCGCGGTTCCTGGTGTGTCCGCTGTGCCGTGCGTGTGATCATTGCTTGTACAGCCCTCTCGCAGTGTCCGGAGCAAGTATGGTGGGTCTGACACACCGGTGTCAATGTGTTCTTTTTTCCATTTCCAGGAGTGTATTTTATAATAGGGCACAAGTATGTTTTCAAAGCGGTCTCCTTTGTATCCATAATGAATTTCACTCTGTAGCGTGGTGTACACCGATCTGAAAGTACCTGGCAGATTAAAACTGCGTGACAAACTGGGCGCTCGAAACTGACGCCGTCGCCTTTCGCGGGCGGGTGATCCAGCGACTGACTTTGAGCTGTGCACAAGCATGAGTCACGAGGCGGCCTCACAGCCTTACTTCCGCCATTACCTCGTCTCCTACCTTCTTCCAAACTTTACAACGTTCTACTGCATACCTTACAGTACTACTGGAAGAATGGATATTGCGGAGACATGGCTTAGCCATCCCCTGGCGGTCGTTCCGAGAATCAATTTCCACTCTGCAGTGGAGCGTACACTGTTTGCCTGTGTTTCCGGACGGGACTACAACCTACGACCTTTGCCTTTCCTTGGCAAGGCATTTGTGAAAACAGATTCAGATTGTAACTCACTGATATTATAGTCATATGATACTACTTTTCTGCATCTGAAGTGCACAGCTTTACATTCCCGAACATTTAAAGCAAGTTGCCGAGTTTTGCCCTACTTTGAAATCTTACCATGTTCTGATTGTATATTTGTGTAGCTTTCCTCAAACAATATGTCGATATAGGTAACTGCATCATATGCAAAGTCATCTGAGGTTACTGTTAATATTGTCTGTCAGGTCATTAATTAACAACAACAACCAAGGATCGCAACACGAACGCATGAAATTACTTCCACTTCTGCAGTAAAATGGAACACCTACAGCCGTCCTTGCAATGTTATTTATTATATGGCTACGTAATAAATAACATCATAAGGTGCGCTGCAGGTGTTCCATTTCATTACAGAAGTGAACGGCCGAAGTCCCTCAGATCACCAGTCACAAGGATTGACATACAAATACTTCCACTTCTGTCGATGCCTCTCCACCCTACCAAGTAGTCTTCGATCCAATCACAGATATCGTTTGATACTCCAAATTACTGTATTTACGTTAATAAATGTTGGTGTGGAACCGAGTCAAATGCTTTCTGGAAGAAATAAATACTGTGTTGACCTGACTGCCTTAGTACATAGCTTTCAGGACTTAGAGTTAGACCACTAGACGCACTGGGTACCTACGACGTCTCCGCTATTTTTGTGCTACGTCTAGCTAGCTAGGCGTTCGGGTGTCAAGCTGTCAGTCAATACAAAACCTGACACATCAATGAACTATTCCATTCGGGGTGTCGCCAGAAGTGTACTCTCTACGAAGCAGTAGCTGTCTAACTGAGCTCTAGCAATTTTTCTGTTGTCAGTTCTTTATGTTTTTATTTGGTTTGTGTGGTATCGTATTCAATTCACCAGCGACATTTCGTTTATATATCTACATATAACGCACTTCGGAAATTTACACTTTACATAAACACACATAATATAAACTGTTTAAACTGTTGTGCCGCGCGGTTCTAGCAATTTTTCTGTTGTCAGTTCTTTATGTTTTTATTTGGTTTGTGTGGTATGGTATTCAATTCACCAACGACATTTCGTTTATATACCTACATATAACGCACTTCGGAAATTTACACTTTACATAAACACACATAATATAAACTGTTTAAACTGTTGTGCCGCGCGGTTTGGGCGTCCTGTCTCGGTTCGCGCGGCTCCGCCCCCCCCCCCCCTTCAGCACCGGTTCGTGTGTCCTCCATCGGGCATTGGTGTGTGCGTTGTCCTTAGTGTAAGTTAATCTAATTTAGATTAAGTAGTGTGTAAGCTTAGGGACCGATGACCTCAGCAGTTTGGTCTCATCTTACCACAAATTTCCAAATATGAATGGTTCAAATGGCTCTGAGCACAATGGGACCCAACATCTGAGGTCATCAGTCCCCTAGAACTTAGATCTACTTAAACCTGACTAACCTAAGGACATCACACACATCCATGTCCGAGGCAGGATTCGAACCTGCGACCGCAGCGGTCGCGCGGTTCCAGACCGAAGCGTCTAGAACCGCTCGGCCACACCGGCCGGCTCCAAATATAAACTGTTACATTTTCAGAAATAATTAAACTAAGTACTTATGTCTGAGTCTTATTTAGAGTCCAATGATGTGAGAGATCTTGTCACTCGTACTTAAGCGGACAGTAAAAGATAATAGTTCGGCTGGCTCAACTCGCTGTATAGTTTTGTATGCTGTGTTCGTGATTTAAATCGGCTTCAGTTCACTGTCGCGACAACACGTTGGGGAATTGTTTCATTAATTTTATAGAGATGACTAGCGTCACATTCATATCCTGTCCACATTCATATTATGGAGTTCTCACTGTGACTGTCAACCCACGGTTTCTTCAGCAGTCCCATCCGAATATGGGTATCAAATATTCTGCCTTGATTCGGGAGGACGACGGTTCAATCCCGTCTCCAACCATCCTGATTTAGGTTTTCCGTGATTTCCCTAAATCGTTTCAGGCAAATGTCGGGATGGTTCCTTTGAAAGGGCACGGCCGATTTCCTTCCCAATCCTTCACTAACCCGAGCTTGCGCTTCGTCTCTAATGACCTCGTTGTCGACGGGACGTTAGAGACTAACTACCTACCTACCTATTCTGCCTTGGAATATGCCTAGAGTAATACTTTATGGGCATTTCGTCTAATTTGCTTCCAATGACGCCTGAGTTTTCTTTCACCCACATGAAGTTTACGTCGCTGTCAACTTACCGCCGGCCGCGGTGATCGTGCGGTTCTAGGCGCTCCAGTCCGGAGCCGCGCTGCTGCTACGGTCGCAGGTTCGAATCCTGCCTCGGGCATGGATGTGTTTGATGTCCTTAGGTTAGTTAGGTTTAAGTAGTTCTAAGTTCTAGGGGACTGATGACCACACCAGTTGAGTCCCATAGTGCTCAGAGCCATTTGAACCATTTGTCAACTTACCTTGCAGTTGAATCAAACTCAGTATATCTTTTATATAATCAGGAGTGGTCGCATTATGATATGACGTTTCTCACTCGGTAGAGAAATTTTAAAGTGTGTTAAGAAAAAGACTCTTTGATATTCCTTTTTACTTCATTGCTAAAGCTTTTCCAATTGCTAGTATTTCAACGATGCAATTGGACGTTAGAATTAGGTATAGCATGAGGCCTGACGCTTCATGATCATCTGTCCAGTGAGGAAATACACAGGCGGGTCGGTGTGGCACCTGTAATTGAGAAGATGAGGAAAAGCCGTCTACGACGGTATGGACACGCGCTTCGAGTAGATCAAGACACAATAGTAAAGTACTGGTTTTCCTTGTCGATGGTAAAGGACCCATCGGGTGATTGAGTCTACATTGGCCAGACATCCTCGGCATAGGCCTCGAGGTAGCTGGCCTGCATCCTGACCAACAACAAGATTGCGTCAAGTGGAGACAGAGAGCCAAAAGAGCGGATCCTGGTAGACTGCGGGACAAACGCTGAGGAAGAAGCTTAGGTACAGCATACGTCCCCGCAGAGTTTGTTAATGGGCAGTAGAAAGCATAACCGGTTTCTTCAGCTGCCTGCAGTGTTTGGCTAGCTATACGTGGCGTGTGGAGACCTGGCAGCTAGGTGGTGGTGCACGCAGCAGCCTGTGGTCGTGGTCGTCCAGAAGTGAATCACCGGCGCCCGGCAGCAGCTCGCACAGCACTCCGCTCAGCTGAGCGGCCGCCGGCGTCGCCTAATACGGCGTCACGCGCTGACGCCATCGCAGGGAGCGGCCGCTGACAACTTTCCAAGTACACCGCGGCCGCCAGAGGTGCGTCGCTCCTGCTCCGTACCCCTCGCCTGCCTCTGCCAGGCGCCCAGTGCCTCGTGCCCTTCCTAAACTAAGCAACTGGAATCACTCAACAGAGGAAAGTCCACTGGACCTGACGGGATACCAATTCGATTCTACACAGAGTACGCGAAAGAACTTGCCCCCCTTCTAACAGCCGTGTACCGCAAGTCTCTAGAGGAACGGAAGGTTCCAAATGATTGGAAAAGAGCACAGGTAGTCCCAGTCTTCAAGAAAGGTCGTCGAGCAGATGCGCAAAACTATAGACCTGTATCTCTGACGTCGATCTGTTGTAGAATTTTAGAACATGTTTTTTGCTCGAGTATCATGTCGTTTTTGGAAACCCAGAATCTACTATGTAGGAATCAACATGGATTCCGGAAACAGCGATAGTGTGAGACCCAACTCGCTTTATTTGTTCATGAGACTCAGAAAATATTAGATACATGCTCCCAGGTAGATGCTATTTTTCTTGACTTCCGGAAGGCGTTCGATACAGTTCCGCACTGTCGCCTGATAAACAAAGTAAGAGCCTACGGAATATCAGACCAGATGTGTGGCTGGATTGAAGAGTTTTTAGCAAACAGAACACAACATGTTGTTATCAATGGAGAGACGTCTACAGACGTTAAAGTAACCTCTGGCGTGCCACAGGGGAGTGTTATGGGACCATTGCTTTTCACAATATATATATATAAATGACCTACTAGATAGTGTCGGAAGTCCCATGCGGCTTTTCGCGGATGATGCTGTAGTATACAGAGAAGTTGCAGCATTAGAAAACTGTAGCGAAATGCAGGAAGATCTGCAGCGGATAGGCACTTGGTGCAGGGAGTGGCAACTGACCCTTAACATAGACAAATGTAATATATTGCGAATACATAGAAAGAAGGATCCTTTATTGTATGATTATATGATAGCGGAACAAACACTGGTAGCAGTTACTTCTGTAAAATATCTGGGAGTATGCGTGCGGAACGATTTGAAGTGGAACGATCATATAAAATTAATTGTTGGTAAAGCGGGTACCAGGTTGAGATTCATTGGGAGAGTCCTTAGAAAATGTAGTCCATCAACAAAGGAGGTGGCTTACAAAACACTCGTTCGACCTATACTTGAGTATTGCTCATCAGTGTGGGATCCGTACCAGATCGGGTTGACGGAGGAGATAGAGAAGATCCAAAGAAGAGCGGCGCGTTTCGTCACAGGGTTATTTGGTACCCGTGATAGCGTTACGGAGATGTTTAGCAAACTCAAGTGGCAGACTCTGCAAGAGAGGCGCTCTGCATCGCGGTGTAGCTTGCTCGCCAGGTTTCGAGAGGGTGCGTTTCTGGATGAGGTATCGAATATATTGCTTCCCCCTACTTATACCTCCCGAGGAGATCACGAATGTAAAATTAGAGAGATTAGAGCGCGCACGGAGGCTTTCAGACAGTCGTTCTTCCCGCGAACCATACGCGACTGGAACAGGAAAGGGAGGTAATGACAGTGGCACGTAAAGTGCCCTCCGCCACACACCGTTGGGTGGCTTGCGGAGTATAAATGTAGATGTAGATGTAGATGTACCCGCACATGTTCAGCGCTCACGGTGTTCACAAGTGTACAGAAAGTTACATACAAAAAGTATCGTATGTACGTGTACATTCGAAAGATCGCCACTGGGTTCATATTGGCCTGTAGTGACGAATAGGCCAATATGAACCCAGTGGTGATCTTTCGAATGTACACGTACATACGATACTTTTTGTACGTGTGCGCTTGTGCACACCGTGAGCCTATAGTGACGAATATGTCTTGAAAGGAGGGTATAAGATGAACATCAACAAAAGCAAAACAAGGATAATGGAATGTAGTCGAATTAAGTCGGGTCATGCTGAGGGAATTAGATTAGGAAATGAGACACTTAAAGTAGTAAAGGAGTTTTGCTATTTGGGGAGCAAAATAACTGATGATGCTCGAAGTAGAGAGGATATAAAATGTAGACTTGCAATGGCAAGGAAAGCGTTTCTGAAGAAGAGAAATTTGTTAACATCGAGTATTGATTTCAGTGTTAGGAAGTCGTTTCTGAAAGTATTTGTATGGAGTGTAGCCATGTATGGAGGTGAAACGTGGACGATAAATAGTTTGAAATGTGGTGCTACAGAAGAATGCTGAAGATTACATGGGTAGATCACATAACTAATGAGGAGGTATTGAATAGAACTGGAGAGAAGAGGAGTTTGTGGCACAACTTGACTAGAAGAAGGGATCGGTTGGTAGGACATGTTCTGAGGTATCAAGGGATCACCAATTTAGTATTGGAGGGCAGCGTGAAGGGTAAAAATCGTAGAGGCAGACCAAAAGATGAATACGCTGAGCAGATTCAGAAGGATGTAGGTTGCAGTAGGTACTGGGAGATGAAGAAGATTGCATAGGATAGAGTAGCGTGGAGAGCTGCATCAAACCAGTCTCAGGACTGAAGACCACAACAACAACAACAGTGACGAATAACAATAATATACGAAGGGTAGCCACAATCACCTCGAACACACATTTTAATAGTCACGTCGAAAAAATATAGCAGCACAATTTTTTGTTCAGCTTAAATTTATCCATATTGTATAGATTTTTTGGGGGAGTACGACTGTATTAAAGTAGTTATAGCCGGCCGGAGTGGCCGAGCGGTTTACAAAAGTATCTTTGTTATAACTGGGAAAGAATATGGGAAAATATTCACTGCCGGAAGCTGCTAACGTATGTCAGATCGACCTGGTACTTTGCTGTAAACAGGAAAATTACGACGAACTCTAAACTTCACTCTATTCGATTTTCCGAGTCACCGCTGTGTACATTATGTAATATACCAGATACCTAAGAGCATAGATTGTTGTAAAAGACATATGGCTCTACATAAGACAAAAGATAGCGAGCGTCAGCAGAACTACGCCCAACGCCGTAACGCCTGCTGAATTTTTAAACCCTGACAGTATACGTTACCCTAAAACAAAACGAATCGCAATCAACTGGTTGAAAGGTCAAACGATGCATTACATCCTAACAAAAGAATCAAGCAATAGGGAGGACTTCTGGCTATACCTTACAACTGAGCATCGCAAGTTGATGTGTACTAAAAAATACAAAGCAAATTACACAAATTTTTAACTAAAACAGTACTGCAACCAATAGAAGTACGTAATTTACACTATCCACCAAGCATGTCGTATATTAGACGAATGCTTTGTGGTACAAGGTTGTACTTCACGTAGCAAAAAAAAAAAAAAAAAAAAAAAAAAAAAAAAATTGGTTCAAATGGCTCTGAGCACTATGGGACTTAACATCTATGGTCATCAGTCCCCTAGAACTTAGAACTACTTAAACCTAACTAACCTAAGGACAGCACACAACACCCAGTCATCACGAGGCCCGGGAACCCGGGCGTGGGAAGCGAGAACGCTACCGCACGACCACGAGCTGCGGTCTCTTCACGTAGCAGGAGGAGGATTTCCAACAGCAAGTAATCAGAGAAGATCATCAATATAGACCAGTTAAGCCTATATGTATATATTACTTTGTTTTGCGGGAAGCATACGACACAATGATGAAACTGGTATATACCCTTTATTTAGATTCTTTCTTTTCTTCCTTCTTTGCACAGGAAGACATATTTATGTTATTTATGTGTAAAATCAAACAGCAGAAGCCTACTTTAATTCATTACCTTTCTGAAGAAGAGAATTTCACTTATCAGCAGTAATGAGTTTCCTTCTTTCCGTTTTTCCACGCACGGAGAAAGAAAGTTAGGCTACGTTTCCATAACAATTATGTGAATGCATTCTCAATGGAATTTACATTTATTTTTATTCAAGTCATGTTGCAAACAAAGGCAGCAGAAGGGGCATACTTAGTTTGTCGGTCAGAAGAAGCGCGTTTCGACATCATGAAGTTACATTCTCTCTTTAAAGGCGGAGAAGCCGGGCCGAGAAGGCAACACTTGGCGGGCGTAAAGGACGGGCTGAAGGGGAGGAAGGAGGCTCGAATAAATAAATAAATAAATAAAAGCGGTTCTAGGCGCTAGTCTGTAACCGCGCGACCGCTACGGTCGCAGGTTCGATTCCTGCCTCGGGCATGGATGTATGTGATGTCCTTAAGTTAGTTAGGTTTAAGTAGTTCTAAGTTCTAGGGGACTGATGACCTCAGATGTTAAATCGCATAGTAATAAAAAATAGTTATAAACTAATTCTTTAGCTTCAGTCACAATAATTTACCAGTACTGGGTGCTTCAAAATGAAGATAGGGTTTTAATGCATTATTACATTCAGCTTACAATTATAAGTAATACATTAAATGAAACAAAAACTCATACAGTTTTTTTGTATACCCGTGCGCACGTGCATGCACTGCTTCGTGTGTGCGGGACGATAAACAGTGAGTGAAGAACATGCTGGACGAGTGGAGAGCCTTCCACGCCTCATACCAAGCAGTCAATTCGGAAGGCTAGTCGTGAATTAGCAATTCCAGTGACGTCTGTGTCGAGAGTTTCTAAGGAGACGCTTAGAACTATGTCCTTCTCGTTTGCAATTGTTGCAAACTCTGAAGTCTACAGGCTACGGTTTACTTGCCAACTATGCAAACGAAATGTCGCTGCATGATGGAGATTTTCTGGATCGTGTCGCCCTCAGTGATGAATCGGTATTTCAGCGAAGTGGAAATGTCAACACACATTATGTGCGCATCTGGGGATCAGAAAATCCCCACGAGATGGCACAGATGCAACGAGACTCCCTAAACTGAATCCTAGGAGAAAGATGAAGTACCTGCAAGTGGCGTTTCTTATGTTGATGCATCCATCAACTGGAAGAAGCTGAACCGTAGTACTTCATTTGGCAGCAAGATCGTGTGCCGCCTCACTGGCATAACTCAGTACGCAAGTGGTTGAAGGACGTTGTACCACATCGCTGGCTTCACCCCAAGGGGCCTGATGGCAGAGCTCATTTCGCATGGCCTCCACGTTCCCCGACCTGACGCCATACGATTTTTACCTTTGGAGGTTCATCAATGATCATGTGCATGTACCTCCGCTATCAACTGATCTACTCGACTTTAGAAACGTAATTGGAGCAGTTGTTGCAACAATTACTCCAGACGCACTGATCAAGATTTGAGAAGAACTAGCCTACCGTCTCGATATGTGCCGTGTGACGGATGGTACTCGCTTTGAACACTTCAAGAAAAACTATTTCAGTTAACTTTCGGTTAATGTATTGTTTATAATTGTAAAAATGGTTCAAATGGCTCTGAGCACTATAGGACTTAACTGATGAGGTCATCAGTCCCCTAGAACTTAGAACTACTTAAACCTAACTAACATAAGGACATCACACACATCCATGCCCGAGGCAGGATTCGAATCTGCGACCGTAGCGGTCGCGCTGTTCCTGACTGTAGCGCCTAGAACTGCTCGGCCCTTGTGGTTGTAAGTTGAATGTGATAAATGCTACAAAGTCTTAAAACCCGTGCATTCATTTTTATACATGCGGTATTTATCGGCACGAAGCATCTCATCAGGGGCTTTACAGTTACATGCGTATTAATTTTTAGTTATAGATACCTCTGATGTGCGATGAGATCTATTTGCTGGTTGTGTCAGTAAGCTTGTGTACGGAAATGTGCCCATTTTTGCGGAATATATACTTATCTGGTACACAGAGCCCAGGAAGAAACAACACCATCAATTCACACATCATATACAGTTGTTTACATAAATTTGGCATGTAAGCATACAGGAATCTATAGTAAAAATTAATTTCCATGTAACTGTAAAGCACTCGACGATGACAGCATGCTGCCGAAACACGTGATGCCAGTATTTGTTGCTAAATAAAAGTGACTGACACAGACAAACTGTTTTATGTATTTTTCTTTGAAGTTACGTGCCTACAGTTGTAGTATACATGAAAATTCCCAAGCCATAATACCACAGCTTGGCGCTAGAAGGACAGAAACGACATTACGCAGCCCACTGAAAAAGTGAGCCATCGAGGTGTAAGACCACGCCAGTCGGCTAAAGAAGGCATTTGGATTGAGCTGACACAGCTGCAAAATTTCCACTGCTGCCGAAAATCAATTGCCGCACGATAATCCCATTTTATTAACGGACTGCGCAATGTTGTTTTGGCGCCTCCGTCAACGTACTGCGCTACTATCGCGCGGGATTTTAATGTTTATTACTAGGATTGCCGACATGTGCCTGCAAAGGAACAAAAAGTTAATTACTTGACTTTACTTATTTCGAGGTGATAGTCAAAAGTTTGACCACCCCCTGTGCAATGGGACCATGGCTTATTAGGAAAAAAAGGAAGGAAAAAATTCGCGAAAGAGACTGGGTTTATCTTTAAATAAACGGTCCTGAAGAATTTCCTATGGTAAAGAGTTTACACCAACGTTTATAAATTACAAAGCTGCGTCCAGCGCATGGCATAAGGTACTATTTTGACAGTATTATTATTTGCTTTCATTGTTCTGTTGTCAGCAGCTTGCGGGTAGCGTTAGTGACTCTCGATCACAGTCCCCCGGGTTCGATTCCCGCCCGGTTGAGGGATTTTCTCCGCTCGGAATTGGGTGTGTGTGTGTACGTTACCCTCATCAAAAAGCAAAAGGCAATCGAATTTCCGAGAAGGGGATTCCCGACCAAATATGACATACCCACATTCATTCCCTCCATCCATCGTTCTGTTCACGACAAGTGTGAGATATAAAAGTGTTGTGGCAGTAAAACTTTTGTATGTAAGTGTTCGTCATCATACGCGATGGAAAACTGAGTGATACTGAGAATTTGGCCCAGGAGATGTGTTCCGAGTGTAATTGTGTGCTTGCGAAAAGCAGGATATTCACGGTCGACTCCCGATCATGATATGAATTTCCAGTTGTATCTTAAGAGGCAGGAAAAGTATTATTTGACTACTTCCGTGGATGCCTTAATTTGCTTTAAACGTCTGGAGCCAGTCACAATGTTTAAGAACAGAGCTAACAGCACGAAGCGAACACGTGGACGGCGATTGGAGGTTAGGTTTCCTGGGAGAGTTCTGAGAGAGTGCAGTATATTTTAGGAATCTAGTGTTTAAGAGACGTTATGAAGCGGTGCCTTATGGAATATATGAAAAATTCAGTTGTGTTTCTTGTGATCTTAATATGTAAGTATAACCTTACGAAAAATGCACCCAAACCTATACGTAAATAAGACACCGACTGGCTAAATGGTACAAAGTAGCCTCTGCCAAGCATTGTACAATGGGTTGTGGAGTATACGTAGGCTTTACACAAAAATACACTGGCAGATTGTTCTAAATTTAACTTTAAATAATGGCTCTGCAAATAACTGGCATAACAACCCTCGAAAGAAATCTGTTCTGCATAGCTACACAGTTCTAATTTCGCTGGATATCCTGGCTTACGGACTTGGTAGCAATTCTTATCACTGACAGTATATGTGTTTGACCTCAGCGACAGAGATTTGTCATCTGAAATCCTTTGGCGCATTATTTAGAAATGTCGAAGAGTAACTGTTGAATGTCAGCTGCGAACATCCTACGCATGATTTGATGAATCATGACTTTATACTGAAGTTTCGTGCTTGCTGCCACTCGTCGTTCACTGTAGTCGACGGTATTTCAACTGGTTCCGTGACAGTCACTTTCAGGTAAGCCATCGAAGACTGAATACTTCTCCCGGCCCACAATGTATTAGCGCACGGTGCGTATTCCGCGTTTGCAATTAAGATAATGGTAGCAGACGGCCCACATTACGCTGTGGGCATCGCCCTCGGAGGTGGAACTGCGGAAGTGAACTGCTAAGTCTGTGTTCTTCGTCTGGAACAAATCGTGGAAATGGCGAGGAGCCACGTATTATCCAACTGATAGCCGCAATCAAGATCATTAGATTTTCCGCCATGCACATTTCCCCTGGTTCTTTAATGATGGAGTCCCAAAATGACAATACTGTCACCAAAATCACAGGTGTTCAGTGGTGCGTTCCTCACGGTGCGCGTGGGCTGGCTCTATCAAAACCATATTGTGTAGATTCCGACCCTTCTTTGAATATTCAACTCATCGGGAAATTTTAAAATTCAAAAACATCACTTTGTCGACGAACTTCCTAGAAATATCATTGACGAGTGTTCTCTTCTAATTACTGCTACCGCTGAATGTATACAATGGAATACCAACCAGCACACACGAAGTTAATGGGTTGTTCTACATCTACATAAACACTCCGCAAGACACTATTCGCAGCATGGCGTGGAGTGCCTTGGGCCGATGCTAGTCATTCCATTTCTCGTTCCTCACTAAAATGGAGCGAGAGTAAAAACATCTATGTGCTTCCGTTCAAGCACTAATTTCTCTTCCCTTTACGACGCTTACGCGAGATGTCTCTTGGTGGCACTAGGGTCGTTCTGTAGTCTGTCACAGATGCCGGTTCTCTAAATTTTCTGAAGAATGTTTCTAGAAGAGAGCGTCTTCTTCCCTCCAGGGATTCTCAGTTGATTTAACTTTAATAACACTTGCGTGCTGATCGAACCTACCGGTCACAAACCTAGCAGTAAGCCTCTGTAGCACAAAAAATTTTCCTTTAACACGATCCGTTTGGGATCCCAAACATTCGAGGAGAGGCCAAGAATGGCTCCCAGAAGTGTTCTGTTCGCGGTCCCCCTTATAGATGAGCAACACTTTCCTAGAGTTCTCCCAATAAATCGAAGTCGATTCGCCTTCCTTGCAACAAAGTTCTATATTTTCGTTTCATGTCGCTTTGCAAAATTATGTCCAGATATTTAATCGAAGAGTCTATGTCAAGCAGCACGCCATTGTTACCGTATTCGAACGTTGCAGGATTATTTTTCCTACTCATCTGCATTGACTTACGTTTTTTTCCATACTTAGAGCAAGTTGGTCGATGGAGAAACTGGCATATTTCGAAATTAGGAACGCTCTCTCTAAGTTTAGAATCTGTTTACTAGATAATACTCTCTGTAGAGTATGCAGAATTAAAGTCTCTGCACCTATGCAACAATCACTACCTATTACCTTATATAACGACCTTACAAAAGTATGGTAAATATTTTTTTTGTTACAGCTAGAAACTAAACTGAATAACCACAGTGTACATTGATAACAAAAGGAAAAAAATGCCACCTAGATCAAGTTTCGATTGTGAAAATGATGTACAATAGTAAGTCAAAGACAGAAATTCACGGTACATTTGCTTTTATTACCAGTACGTCTCAGGTTCCTTACGACAAATGTAGACATCGGGCCTAACCAGTCATTCATTACATGACAGAAATACGTCATTTTCAGAAAGCTTGTATGTGCTTCTGCTTAATACTTGCGAATCACGGGAGATGGACGAACAACTTGTAACAATAGCGGCGAAGTTCAGTGTCCATTCTCCGCGGTCGACAGACACAAGCAAAGCTGTATTCGCAAGGGTAACGCTGCACAACACTGATCCAGTAATACTGTAGGTCGGGAGGGCAGTTTCTCTTCTGAAAGAGCTCAACCAAATGGAACATACATGTCATTCTCAGGAATTGCATTCACAAACGAGGACCTGTTCAGCCACCCAATGAAGATAAATTAATAGGAATAGGTGTCTGCACTGACAAACAAGTCATTAAAGAGCACAAGAAATCGAAAAATGAGTATGAGTTGGCTGTACGTTCAGGCTGCATCAGACGCAAAAGTTGCAATAGGCGACGCGATTCGAAGCATACCGTAAAAGACAAGTTGACTCCTCGGCAAGTTTCATTAAAAGCACTGCAGCAGTTCACTACAACATGTTACAGCGCCTACAGGCCGACGATAGGTAGCCAAAGAATTTTTGAAGATCGGCAGCGCAGAATAGTCTGAAGGCACCATATAAGGTAGAGATATTAATCTCATTTCGCTAAATGCTGGAATACGTCTGCTTTGAAGAGTAACTAGACAAATAAATAACGGGTGACTTCCGCTTTTCGATTTGGCCGTCACTTTGCAGACTCTCCTCATCTGGTCTCACGACTAGTAGGTGATCTTCGGGAACTAAATCCCAGGAGGTTCGCTTCACTAGTTAGCAACGCTAACAATAGGACTATTGGTAGTAGATTGACTAAAAGTAAACTACAACCGGAATCGAATACTTAGCTGCAAAGGAAAACTGCACAACGTTTTAAATTCTTCTTTCTTTAAATTATTTGCCAGAAGACTGGACTAGAAAACAGGAAACATGATGCACCTTCCATCTAAATCACTAAAATTTACGGCATAGTAATTTGGTTGCATTCGGTTCTGTTATTACCTGCAATCTGTCTATAAAGAAACGTGTCAGGAAAGGAATTATCGCAAAGTAAAGAGACATTTGCCATGTACGAATACCTCAGAGCTTAATCATCCCGATTTAAAGGTAAGATATTCAAATTTTATAATTTGCAACTGCTCCGAGAAAACTGTAAATGCTTCTGTTTGAAACTCAATAAAATGTTAGTTCGAGGAAATCAATCTGTCGGACTCCTTCTTTCGTCCTTTCTAACTTAGAATAAAATTTCAACATTAACGTTGTTAATTGGCAGAGACCACTATCTTCAATATTCAATAATGACAGCATACGCCCCCCCCCCCCCCCCCCCCCCCGTAGCTACGTGGCAAGTGCGACGGACTGTCAATCTTAAGGGCCCGGGTTCGATTCCCGGCTGGGTCGGCGATTTTTTTTCCGCTCAGGGACTGGGTGTCGTGTTGTCCTATTCATCATCATTTCATCCCCATCGACGCGCAAGTCGCTGAAGTGGCGTCAAATCGAAAGACTTGCACCGGGCGAGCGGTCTACCCCTACGGGAGGCCCTCGTCACAAGACATTATTAATAATGACAGTGTTTTAAATTGTTTTACATGGCATCTGCATTATTCAAAAGGACGTTATGCAGCTTCCGTTTTATTTTTCTATTCTTGGTCTGTATTACGCAAAAAGGCAGTTTAACTTCATTGAAATATATTTCGCCAGTGCTGTGACATCGTTGTTTCCCATTTGTTCTATTTTATTATATTAAGCACGTTGAAAGAGAGAAAATGTACTGGCGTTTAGTAATGGCGTATTATTGTGTCTTTTTTTCTTTGCCCCGACCTTCTGACGTTGAAGTCCTATACTTGCACAGACTTTTCCTTATGTAGTGTTTCAGCGTTAAGTTCACTGCTGTTATATGTCTTATTACGTTGTCGGCTGTTCTTAACCTGAGTCCAGTAAAATTCAAGTTGTACCTCTCATTATGCACGTGTGAGTCATGAGCAATACCACGAAATAGGGTGGCAGTACTGGAGAGGAAAAACAACGATTATTGTGTCCAGTACGCCTTTATTTCATCGTACCCGACGAGGTCTGTTCACATCAGATTCTGCAACCTGTGAACGACATTGAGAATAACTGAGGACGACTGGGGGCTGAGAAACATGTGGTGCTAATGAGCAGGTATTTGCGAGTGAAGGCCCCCGCTCTACAAGGCCAGTTACAAAGGCACGCAAATGTTGAGTGCGGGGCGAGGCTTACCTCGCGGGGTCGTCTTCTTCGTCGTGGCGGCGATGCCCGTTGACCTGGCGGTGCTTCCTGCGCGCGGGCACCACGCCGTCGTACTCGCGCTCGCGGCCGTAGATGCTGCCGCCGAAGGGGTCCTCGCCCAGGTAGAACCTGCGCTGGTGCTGCATCATGTTGCCGCTGCCGCTGCTGGAGCGCGACTGAGCCGACCGCGAGGCCCGCGGCGGCGCGGAGGGCCTGGCTCCCCCCTCCCAGCCGTCCGCGTCCACCGCGCATGCGCCGCCCACGCCGGCGCGCGCCGCTGCCGCCGCCGCCGCCTTGCTCCCAGGAATGCTGCCGGAGCCTGAAGTGGCACAAAAAGTGCGCAAAACAGGAAAGATTACTGCGCGTTCTTGGCCGCACGCGCTGAGGTGCTGCACTTCTTGGGCTCTACATTGCTGCTCAAATCTCAAGTGAGATACTGAATATGGGCCCACCTGTTATGCGAACAAGTTTTCTCATTTAAACTACACGTATGAGCGCCCTTGTGCCATCCTCTGATGATGGTCGAAGTAGAGAGGATATAAAATGTAGGGCAAGGAAATCGTGAAGAAGAGAAATTTGTTAACGTCGAGTATAGATTTAAGTGTCAGGAAGTCGTTTCTGAAAGTATTTGTATGGAGTGTAGCCATGTACGGAAGTGAAACATGGACGATAACTAGTTTGGACAAGAAGAGAATAGAAGCTTTCGAAATGTGGTGCTACAGAAGAATGCTGAGGATTAGATGGGTAGATCACATAACTAATGAGGAGGTGTTGAATAGGATTGGGGAGAAGAGATGTTTGTGGCACAACTTGACTAGAAGAAGGGATCGGTTGGTAGGACATGTTTTGAGGCATCAAGGGATCACAAATTTAGCATTGGAGGGCAGCGTGGAGGGTAAAAATCGTAGAGGGAGACCAAGAGATGAATACACTAAGCAGATTCAGAAGGATGTAGGTTGCAGTAGGTACTGGGAGATGAAGAAGCTTGCACAGGATAGAGTAGCATGGAGAGCTGCATGAAACCAGTCTCAGGACTGAAGACCACAACAACAACATGTGCCATCGTCAGTGACTATTCTTTATTAATTATAACAAAAGCAGACAAAGGCATTTATTAGTGATCATGAGTGAAAAGTTACCCACCGACCAAACACTAGATGTTCTGAAGGACAACATCACCAATACAACCAAACCAGTACCCCAACAGCAAAGTACCAGAGTCACATTCAACAATCACTGAAAAACGTTAAATACATTCACAAAAGGTCAGATAAAAGAATGACACAGAAAAATGCAAACAAACCCACACTTAACTCCTTATCGAAGGTGCTGGCTATGAGCACTATGGGACTTAACTACTGAGGTCATCAGTCCCCCAGAACTTAGAACTACTTAAACCTAACTAACCTAAGGACATCCATGCCCGAGGCAGGATTCGAACCTGCGACCGTAGCGGTCGCGCGGTTCCAGACTGTAGCGCCTGGAACCGCTCGGCCACCTCGGCCGGCTCGAAGGTGCACAAACAAAATATTGCAGTAAGACCAGTCGTCAGTTCCAGAAATGGTCCATACTATCATCTATCTCGAAACCTGGCAGAGAATCCAAAGAGATTCTGGTCGTATGTGGAGTACCGGGTGATCAAAAAGTCAGTATAAATTTGAAAACTTAAAAACCACGGAATAATGTAGATAGAGACGTAACAATTGACACACATGCTTGGAATGACATGGAGTTTTAATAGAACAACAAAAAAAAGACACCCCATATTGCTAGACGCGTGGAAGATCTCTTGAGCGCGTCGTTTGGTGATGATTATGTGCTCAGCCGCTACTTCGTCATGCTTGGTCTCCCAGGTCCCCATATCTCAGTCCGTGCGATTATTGGCTTTGCGGTTACCTGAAGTCGCAAGTGTATCGTGATCGACCAACATCTGAAAGACAACATCCGACGCCAATGCCTCACCATAACTCCGGACATGCTTTACAGTGCTGTTCACAACATTATTCCTCGACTACAGCTATTGTTGGGGAATGATGGTGGACATATTGAGCATTTCCTGTAAAGAACATCATCTTTGCTTTGTCTTACTTTGTTATGCTAATTATTGCTATTCTGATCAGATGAAGCGCCATCTGTCGGACATTTTTTGAACGTTTGTATTGTTTTGGTTCTAATAAAACCCCATGTCATTCCAAGCATGCATGTCAATTTGTACCTCTCTATCTACATTATTCCATGATTTATTCAGTTTTCAAATTTATACTGACTTTTTGATCAACCGGTATGTTAGCGGCAAGAAACAATCAATGCTTTCTCTGTGCGATAGCACTGGAGGTACTATCGAAGACTGTGCTGCCAAAGCAGAGTTACTAAACACAGCCTTCCGAAATGCCTTCACAAAAGACGAAGTAAATATTCCAGAATTCGAATCGAGAACAGCTGCCAACATGAGTAACGTAGAAGTAAATATCCTCAGAGTAGTGAAGCAACTTAAATCACTTAGTAAAAGCAAGTCTTCTGGTCCAGACTGTATACCAATTAGGTTCCTTCCGGAGAATGCTGATGCATTAGCTCCATACTTGAGAATCATATACAACCGTTCGCTCGACGAAAGATCCGTGCACAATGTCTGGAAAAATGTACAGGTCATACCAATATTCAATAAAGGTAGTAGGAGTAATCCACTAAATTACTGGCCCATATCGTTGACGTCGATATGCAGCAGGATTTTAGAAGATATATTGTGTTCGAACATTATGAATCGAAGAAAACGCTCTATTAACACACAGTCAACATTGGTTTAGAAAACATCGTTCCTGTGAAAGACAACTAGCTCTTTATTCACATGAAGTGTTGAGTGCTATTGACAAGGGATTTTAGATCGATTCCGTATTCCTGGATTTCCGGAAGGCTTTTCACACTGCACGACGCAGGTGGCTCGTAGTGAAATTGCGTGC
The DNA here is from genome assembly GCF_021461395.2 of Schistocerca americana. Lineage (NCBI taxonomy): Eukaryota > Metazoa > Arthropoda > Insecta > Orthoptera > Acrididae > Schistocerca > Schistocerca americana. The sequence continues at coordinate 1,213,915,077 of NC_060119.1, read as the reverse complement.
TGATGGAATATCTTCTCAGTTATGTGACTGGATTTGCGATTTCCTGTCAGAGAGGTCACAGTTCGTAGTAATTGACGGAAAGTCATCGAGTAAAACAGAAGTGATTTCTAGCGTTCCCCAAGGTAGTGTTATAGGACCATTGCTGTTCCTTATCTACATAAACAATCTGGGAGAGAATCTCAGCAGCCGTCTTAGGTTGTTTGCAGATGATGCTGTCGTTTATCCACTAATAAAGTCATCAGAGGATTAAAATAAACTGCAGAACGATTTAGAAAAGAGATCTGAATGGTGCGAAAAGTGGCAGTTGACCCTAAATAACGAAAAGTGTGAGGTCATCCACATGAGTGCTAAACGGAACTCGTTTAACTTCGGTTACACGATAAATGAGTCCTATCTAAAAGCCGTAAATTCAACTAAATACCTAGGTATTACAATTACGAACAACTGAAATTGGAAGGAACACATAGAGAATGTTGTGGGGAAGGCTAACCAAAGACTGCGTTTTATTGGCAGGACACTTAGAAAATGTGAGAGACCTACTAAGGAGACTGCCTACACTACGCTTGTCCGTCCCATTTTAGAATAGTGCTGCGCGGTGTGGCATCCTTACCAGATAGCACTGACGGAGTACATTGAAAAAGTTCAGAGAAGGGCAGCACGTTTTGTATTATCGCGAAATATGGGAGAGAGTGTCAATGAAATGATACAGGATTTGGGCTGGAAGTCATTAAAAGAAAGGCGTTTTTCGTTGCGACGGAATCTTCTCACGAAATTTCAATCATCAACTTTCTGCCCCGAATGCGAAAATATTTTGTTGACACTGGCCTACGTAGGGAGGAACGATCACCACGATAAAATAAGGGAAATCAGAGCTCGTACGGAAAGATATAGGTGTTCATTCTTTCCGCGCGCTATACGAGATTGGAATAATAGAGAATTGTGAAGGTGGTTCGATGAACTCCGTGGCAGGCACTTAAATGTGATTTGTAGAGTATCCATGTAGATGTAGATGTAAATATTACTAAGGAAAATGTACGCTTAAGAAACGACAGGAACCCGGAAAACAGATAGGATCAAAAACATAGACATTCCAGACACAAGTCAAATATACTGAGATGACAAAATTCGTCAGATACCTCTTAATATTATGTTGGACCTTCTTTTGTCTGATGTAGTGGAGCAACGCGACAGGGCGTGGACTCAACAAATCGTTGCAAGTCCCCTGTAGCAGTATTGAGCTATGTTGGCTCTATAGTTGTCCATAACAGCAAAAATGTTGCCCGTGCAGGATTTCATGCACGAACTGACCCGTCGATTATGTCCTACAAATTTTTGATGGGATTCATGTCGAGCGATCCATGTGACCAAATCACTCGCTCGTAATGCTCAGAATGTTCCTCAAACAAATTACGAGCAGTTGTGGCCGAGCGACATATCGCAAAGTCATACACGAAAGTTCCATCGTTGTTTGGAAACAAGTAGCGGAACGTGTCCATTTCCAGTCAGTTGTCGGTTTAGTTGGACCAGAGAACCCAGTCCATTCCATATAAACACAGCCCAGACTACTATGGAGCCACCACCAGCTCGCACAGTCCCTTGTTAACAGCTTAGGCCCGCGGCTGTTACCAACTGAAATTGAAACTCATCTGACCAGGCCACGACTTTGCAATCGGCTGGGGTCCAACCGATGTCACGAGCCACTGGGGGCCGAACCACACGATAACGCTGGGTTCGGTGTCGGACGGCGGTGGGGTGGGTGGACTGCTGTAGCCTGTTGTGGGGCTGTGAACCACTGAGGGCTACGGCGGGGACGACACCTCTCCGTCGTTTCTGAGTCCTCAGTTTCATACAATACAATACAATGGTAAACTCTTCACACTCCAGAGAAGTGCAACAATAATGAAAATGTAGTCGAAACATTTCAAAACATCTACATTTATTTACTCGAGAAAATACACTCCTGGAAATTGAAATAAGAACACCGTGAATTCATTGTCCCAGGAAGGGGAAACTTAATTGACACATTCCTGGGGTCAGATACATCACATGATCACACTGACAGAACCACAGGCACATAGACACAGGCAACAGAGCATGCACAATGTCGGCACTAGTACAGTGTATATCCATCTTTCGCAGCAATGCAGGCTGCTATTCTCCCATGGAGACGATCGTAGAGATGCTGGATGTAGTCCTGTGGAACGGCTTGCCATGCCATTTCCACCTGGCGCCTCAGTTGGACCAGCGTTCGTGCTGGACGTGCAGACCGCGTGAGACGACGCTTCATCCAGTCCCAAACATGCTCAATGGGGGACAGATCCGGAGATCTTGCTGGCCAGGGTAGTTGACTTACACCTTCTAGAGCACGTTGGGTGGCACGGGATACATGCGGACGTGCATTGTCCTGTTGGAACAGCAAGTTCCCTTGCCGGTCTAGGAATGGTAGAACGATGGGTTCGATGACGGTTTGGATGTACCGTGCACTATTCAGTGTCCCCTCGACGATCACCAGTGGTGTACGGCCAGTGTAGGAGATCGCTCCCCACACCATGATGCCGGGTGTTGGCCCTGTGTGCCTCAGTCGTATGCAGTCCTGATTGTGGCGCTCACCTGCACGGCGCCAAACACGCATACGACCATCATTGGCACCAAGGCAGAAGCGACTCTCATCGCTGAAGACGACACGTCTCCATTCGTCCCTCCATTCACGCCTGTCGCGACACCACTGAAGGCGGGCTGCACGATGTTGGGGCGTGAGCGGAAGACGGCCTAACGGTGTGCGGGACCGTAGCCCAGCTTCATGGAGACGGTTGCGAATGGTCCTCGCCGATACCCCAGGAGCAACAGTGTCCCTAATTTGCTGGGAAGTGGCGGTGCGGTCCCCTACGGCACTGCGTAGGATCCTACGGTCTTGGCGTGCATGCGTGCGTCGCTGCGGTCCGGTCCCAGGTCGACGGGCACGTGCACCTTCCGCCGACCACTGGCGACAACATCGATGTACTGTGGAGACCTCACGCCCCACGTGTTGAGCAATTCGGCGGTACGTCCACCCGGCCTCCCGCATGCCCACTATACGCCCTCGCTCAAAGTCCGTCAACTGCACATACAGTTCACGTCCACGCTGTCGCGGCATGCTACCAGTGTTAAAGACTGCGATGGAGCTCCGTATGCCACGGCAAACTGGCTGACACTGACGGCGGCGGTGCACAAATGCTGCGCAGCTAGCGCCATTCGACGACCAACACCGCGGTTCCTGGTGTGTCCGCTGTGCCGTGCGTGTGATCATTGCTTGTACAGCCCTCTCGCAGTGTCCGGAGCAAGTATGGTGGTTCTGACACACCGGTGTCAATGTGTTCTTTTTTCCATTTCCAGGAGTGTATGTAGACATGAAACAATATTTAGAAGGCGGTAAGTGGCATCTTTTTAATTTGTCCTTTGTACGTTGTTCTATCTTGTGGTAAATGCAAGATAACATCGATATTTTAGCTAAATAGATCTGACATTTTCATTATTGAAATATTTTTCTTTAAAAACTCTTTTATCTACCTATGTTGTTATTTTTGCACCGTGTTGGCTTTTTCTTTGACAGGTTCTGAAAATGCGAATACTTTTCTGTTGGATATTCCGTATCTTTTGTGGGATAACACTAGTAGGAAAAACACCAGGCTTCATGTACCCTTTGTATTGCGTCACGAAAACAAAGCATATCACAAAATAAAGATGAAGAAGAAACAAAATCACGAAATCCATTACTGTAATAGGAGTGAGTTAGGCGATGACGGATTAACTTCCAATATTAGCAGATGACGGCACAGTCCCCCATTCTGCCCATGCGCAGTCTGCAGTGTACTGTGGACTTCAGACGTCTACAATCGGTACAGTAAATTGATCACTGACGTCACTGAGCCACCCGTGGCGTGCTTGGCGGTTGATTAAAGTCCATTTTACACGTGTGACTTTCTGATCTAAATCGACTACTCGGTGGGTGTGCAACTAGTCAATGTGCGTGCACCTTCCGTGCCTGTGTGTAAGTCAGCAGTCTTCTATGTCGCAAGTGTGTCTTTGACATCAAAGATTTATAGATTGTGTCGAGTGCGGAGTTCTTAATTGCTGAGTGTGCTTCACACTGCGCATTCACAGGCACAGTGGACGGTGACGGCGCTGCTAACATCGGAAGTTATCCTATTCTGGCGGAGCTCACTCCTCTCATAGAAACCGATTTTGTGCTTTCGTGTCCTCTTAACCTTTGTTGTGCTCTTTGCTACATTTTCGTGAGACACTTTTCAGGCTGCACGAGGTACTTGTATTTTTTTCCACTGGTGTTCTCCTACTAGAAAGATGAAATATCTGCAAGCAAAAATTTATTTACGATCTATAGAGAAAACACTTACATTATGCGTAAATAAGAACGTAAACTGATAAACACGTTTTACTAAAAATTATTTCAACAGTGAAAAAGTCGTAATTATTTGACGAGAAAAATAATTTTTCGATCTTATTCGGCACTTAACAAGAAAACAACGTGCAAAGGACAAAGTAAAAAAGCGCTGTTTACCGGCAAAGCGCTCTACATGTTCTTTGATGTGTCTATAAGTATATATTTTGTATGTTTTGAAATGTTTGGGTGACACTTTTCCTATTATTCCTGTTGCAGGCGCGTGGAATATTTAGAACACGATCTTTTAAAAGTACATCCACTACGAAGTGGCCATTAATAAACTGTTATCGTTCCTTGTTCCTACACTGTTACTATATTTCGATTTTTTCGTAGAAAGGAAAAAAGTCTCTCATAACCTAGTTTCACCGTTCAGATGCCAAACAACACAGCAGACAGCTCTTGCAGCACACGCGATTTTGGCGCTGACGTACAGGGCTATTACAAATGATTGAAGCGATTTCATAAATTCACTGTAACTCCATTCATTGACATATGTTCACACTACAGATAAGTAGAAAAACTCATAAAGTTTTGTTCGGCTGAAGCCGCACTTCAGGTTTCTGCCGCCAGAGCGCTCGAGAGCGCAGTGAGACAAAATGGCGACAGGAGCCAAGAAAGCGTATGTCGTGCTTGAAATGCACCCACATCAGTCAGTCATAACAGTGCAACGACACCTCAGGACGAAGTTCAACAAAGATCCACCAACTGCTAACTCCATTCGGCGATGGTATGCGCAGTTTAAAGCTTCTGGATGCCTCTGTAAGGGGAAATCAACGGGTCGGCCTGCAGTGAGCGAAGAAACGGTTGAACGCGTGCGGGCAAGTTTCACGCGTAGCCCGCGGAAGTCGACGAATAAAGCAAGCAGGGAGCTAAACGTACCACAGCCGACGGTTTGGAAAATCTTACGGAAAAGCCTAAAGCAGAAGCCTTACCGTTTACAATTGCTACAAGCCCTGACACCCGATGACAAAGTCAAACGCTTTGAATTTTCGGCGCGGTTGCAACAGCTCATGGAAGAGGATGCGTTCAGTGCGAAACTTGTTCTCAGTGATGAAGCAACATTTTTTCTTAATGGTGAAGTGAACAGACACAATGTGCGAATCTGGGCGGTAGAGAATCCTCACGCATTCGTGCAGCAAATTCGCAATTCACCAAAAGTTAACGTGTTTTGTGCAATCTCACGGTTTAAAGTTTACGGCCCCTTTTTCTTCAGCGAAAAAAACGTTACAGGACACGTGTATCTGGACATGCTGGAAAATTGGCTCATGCCACAACTGGAGACCGACAGCTCCGACTTCATGTTTCAACAGGATGGTCCTCCACCGCACTTCCATCATGATGTTCGGCATTTCTTAAACAGGAGATTGGAAAACCGATGGATCGGTCGTGGTGGAGATCATGATCAGCAATTCATGTCATGGCCTCCACGCTCTCCCGACTTAACCCCATGCGATTTCTTTCTGTGGGGTTATGTGAAAGATTCAGTGTTTAAACCTCCTCTACCAAGAAACGTGCCAGAACTGCGAGCTCGCATCAACGATGCTTTCGAACTCATTGATGGGGACATGCTGCGCCGAGTGTGGGAGGAACTTGATTATCGGCTTGACGTCTGCCGAATCACTAAAGGGGCACATATCGAACATTTGTGAATGCCTAAAAAAACTTTTTGAGTTTTTGTATGTGTGTGCAAAGCATTGCGAAAATATCTCAAATAATAAAGTTATTGTAGAGCTGTGAAATCGCTTCAATCATTTGTAACAACCCTGTATAAACGAAAATGACCACTTGTGACATATAAGAAACAGTACAGGATTAAGTCGTTAAGGGCGCTGCAGTAGACTCACTTGTCTCGAGTACTCAATTGGGACGAGAATGTCGATCGTGTAAAAGGGGCTTTACACACCAGCAATTGATGCGCATCCACGAGTAGTCGATATTGAGCAGATAGTCACTTGTGTAAAATGGGCTTTAGTGTTTATAAACCGACGAATGTCAAGTTGCATTGTCGCTGCCAACGGCGTATGTATTTGGCACTTGCTCAGATTCGGCGCTCTTACAGCAGCAGCAGGGGGGTGCAAGACGCGCGCAGTGTCACAGCAGCGGCACTGAGTCAGACCTGCGGTCCTGCAGGCTGCGACAGGTTTATGCGTCGTAAAGTATTCCTGACGACGGTGTCACAGAATGAGGTGCGACCCGCTTTGTCTCGCGTCCTCGTATGAGACCGGACCACATTTCGCTAGAGGCTGTACACAGCGGGCCGTTGTGTTGTCTGTTTCCTGCCTTCTCACCGAGCGGCATTCAAATGTAGGATGTCGTTCCGAGTTCATGCAAATGAGGCAGTGAACTATGCGTTCTTCGATTTGGCTTCCGCCGAGCCATTGTGGTCGCACTGCGAATAGATCTTTACGGGGCGTGACTTACGTAATGTGTTACTTGCGTTCACGAAAGTCGAGCGGAGGTCCAAGACTCGAGACCTTTCCAGACAGTGAAGCGAGCAAGACGCCGCAGCAGTTGAAGCGCTGGACTCGCATATGAGAAATCAGAATTAAAAGCGTCTTCCGGCTATCTAGATTCATTAAAATATTTTTAAATTTAAAAAAAGAAAACATTAAAATGTTCTAAAAAATATTTTTGGTAGCCGCCCTAGCTGTTAGCAATTTCTTTATCGCAAAGTCGCACGCAACCGGTTTCGAGATGATTTAATCGCATCTTCAGGTGTAGGCATCTATGAAAAAATATAATAAGAATTATCAGGTGTAATGTTGGTAAAAATAAGGCAGTTAACCAGATAAATACGGAACAAATACTCACAAACCTAATTTAACATTGGATCGATAGTTAAGTATTTGTTCCCTTGTCTGTCTGGTTCATTGCCTTATTTTTACCATTATTAATTCATATTATATTTTTTCATAGATTTTCGTACTTTCAACCTTGCAGCACAGTCAGCAATCGTGATAATCTAATATATAAGAAACTATCAGCCTCGATTGCGGTAATGAAACCAACCTTCACCTAGGTTTCAGCCCAAATAATTGATCCTCCTCCAGAAGATATACCTGAATCTATAATTTGTCTAAGAGGGCATGGTCTAGAAATGAAACTAAAACAGCCTGAATAGGCGTAGTCACATTTTAAAAATGCGGTACATAAATTAAGTCTTGGTGTTGACTTAGTACTTATGTACCGCATTTTTAAAATGTGACTAAAGCTATTCAGGCTGTTTTAGTTTTATTTCTAGACCATGCCTTCTTAGACAAATTATAGATTCAGGTATATCTTCCGAAGAAGTCTCAATTATTTGGGCTGGAACCTAGGTAAAGGTTGGTTTCATTACCGCAATCGAGGCTGATAGTTTCCCATATATTTTTCGTAGATGCATACACCTGAGGATGCGATTAAATCATCGCGAAACTGGTTGTGTGTGATCCTGTAATAAAGGAACTATCTAACATCTAATGTGGCTACCAAAAAGTTTTTTAGAAGATTTTAATAATTTAAAAAAATATTTTGTCATGCACATAAGCTGTGGATGTTCAGAGCGTAAAATTACACTCCTGGAAATGGAAAAAAGAACACATTGACCCCGGTGTGTCAGACCCACCATACTTGCTCCGGACACTGCGAGAGGGCTGTACAAGAAATGATCACACGCACGGCACAGCGGACACACCAGGAACCGCGGTGTTGGCCGTCGAATGGCGCTAGCTGCGCAGCATTTGTGCACCGCCGTCGTCAGTGTCAGCCAGTTTGCCGTGGCATACGGAGCTCAATCGCAGTCTTTAACACTGGTAGCATGCCGCGACAGCGTGGACGTGAACCGTATGTGCAGTTGACGGACTTTGAGCGAGGGCGCATAGTGGGCATGCGGGAGGCCGGCTGGACGTACCGCCGAATTGCTCAACACGTGGGGCGTGAGGTCTCCACAGTACATCGATGTTGTCGCCAGTGGTCGGCGGAAGGTGCACGTGCCCGTCGACCTGGGACCGGACCGCAGCGACGCACGGATGCACGCCAAGACCGTAGGATCCTACACAGTGCCGTAGGGGACCGCACCGCCACTTCCCAGCAAATTAGGGACACTGTTGCTCCTGGGGTATCGGCGAGGACCATTCGCAACCGTCTCCATGAAGCTGGGCCACGGTCCCGCACACCGTTAGGCCGTCTTCCGCTCACGCCCGAACATCGTGCAGCCCGCCTCCAGTGGTGTCGCGACAGGCGTGAATGGAGGGACGAATGGAGACGTGTCGTCTTCAGCGATGAGAGTCGCTTCTGCCTTAGTGCCAATGATGGTCGTATGCGTGTTTGGCGCCGTGCAGGTGAGCGCCACAATCAGGACTGCATACGACCGAGGCACACAGGGCCAACACCCGGCATCATGATGTGGGGAGCGATCTCCTACACTGGCCGTACACCACTGGTGACCGTCGAGGGGACACTGAATAGTGCACGGTACATCCAAACCGTCATCGAACCCATCGTTGTACCATTCCTAGACCGGCAAGGGAACTTGCTGTTCCAACAGGACAATGCACGTCCGCATGTATCCCGTGCCACCCAACGTGCTCTAGAAGGTGTAAGTCAACTACCCTGGCCAACAAGATCTCCGGATCTGTCCCCCATTGAGCATGTTTGGGACTGGATGAAGCGTCGTCTCACGCGGTCTGCACGTCCAGCAGGAACGCTGGTCCAACTGAGGCGCCAGGTGGAAATGGCATGGCAAGCCGTTCCACAGGACTACATCCAGCATCTCTACGATCGTCTCCATGGGAGAATAGCAGCCTGCATTGCTGCGAAAGGTGGATATACACTGTACTAGTGCCGACATTGTGCATGCTCTGTTGCCTGTGTCTATGTGCCTGTGGTTCTGTCAGTGTGATCATGTGATGTATCTGACCCCAGGAATGTGTCAATAAAGTTTCCCCTTCCTGGGACAATGAATTCATGGTGTTCTTATTTCAATTTCCAGGAGTGTATATGCTATCTAAATTTAACTTAAATTTATGCATATTGTACGTAATTTGTTGAGGACAGAGACTGTATTAGGACATTTATAAAATTATTTTTCTGCTTCAACCACTTTTCTTCAGACATGTTTACTGGCACGACGCGTTTCGTTAGCATGCTGTCATCATCAGGCGTCTTACAATTAAGTACTCATTAATTTTTAATTGTAGAATTCTTTGATTTGCGATGAGGTCTACTTACTGTCTGTAGCAGTGAGGTTATGTATCGAAATGCATGCCTCTACAGAAAGATTGATTTGTTCCGTTGTTCTCGGAGATGATTTAAACATACAACTCTCTTACTCTCTTAAGATGCACACTCAAATCACTCTTTCTGTACTGGGGTAAATTTCAGTAGGTACTCTCACTGGTACACCCATTAAAAACACCACATCACACCTCAAAAGACTCTAGAGGTCGTGAACGATGACTATTTACAACACACATGTGCTCGACAGTGGGTAGTATTGTTTTGTTAATGAATGAAACATGATGTGATGACATGTATATTAGAGAAATGTTAATATTATGTAGTTAAGACGTTACGCTAGTAGGGGTCTGGGCAATGGGGGAGGGGAATTGAATGTTGAAAGAATAGCCATCAGAGAAAGGGAAGAGGGTGGGGGTCTGGGCTATCAGAGAATTGGATTTTTGGTTTATAGAATTGGATTTTTGGATTTATTTATCAGGGGATGGGAGGAAAGGGGTTTCTGTAACATTATTCTGGCGATCATCTGTTGGAAATATGGCCGCACTAAAAAACTTGTCAAATAGATTATTTTTTGAAGGGTTCGTCAAACCTCCAGTAAGTCTTTTTTGTCTCAATTTTCGTACAGACATTTCGGTGGAGGTATAGTTAAGTGGAAATCCGCACTGATAAGATTTTTCAAATTTGGACAGTGCAAAGCAGAGTGTTACTGGAAAGAAAAGAAAAAGTGTGGGTTTCTTTAAGGCATACGATTTTTACAATTACTTTTGTACATGTCGTTTCGCCACAGGCGTGGAAACATTGCATTAACTCGAAACGACGCGTGTTGTGTGGCAAAATTAAACTAAATCACCTCATTCTGAAGATGAGCTGCAGCTGCAATAAACCGGTTGTCGTGCTGTTCGCTAGTTTTACTCGGTTCATATTACCGTACAGAAATACCCACGAAGATTCTCTGGCGGTAAAATAATTATATATCTGCATCCCGTGTTACGGCCGACGTGCGCATTTAGCGGTTAGCTGTTGGAACATACTCGGGGCTGAAAGACTGCTCGGGTCGGATTCCTGGTGAGTCAGCTGGCGTAGCCGCGTTGCAAAGGTGCGCAGCGCGGACTGGTTGTCCGTGCAGCGCGCGCGCCTCGCTTGGAGGTAAACAACCCGGCCGCCCGCTGCCGCAAACAAAATGACTGCAGCTTTCGCATCTGTCTTCGACACGTGATACGTTGTGTGTTGGAAGACACGGCTTGTTCCTCTCGCTTATATTGCAAACGAATTTCGAGACGTACCTGCTCCTATACGACCATTTTATTACGGTTGGCAACGTTTTAAAAATCAGCGATCCAAATTCAGCACTACCAAACACTCTCCTGATGAGACTGTGTAACAACATAGCTCTAACGCTCTACTGATTTATTTTGCCTTTTGTTTTATTTAATGTTATAACGTCGCGTTTCTGTAAATGTTTTGATTGAATCGATTACACAAAATTGTATACTCCTTTCTTTGTAAAAACTTTGAAGTCAAGAGTGTAGGAAGTGTAATCTCTGTAATACGAGTATATTCAATATGAGCAAATTATACGTTTTGTCTTTGTCATATAATCTCTTTGGTTATCTTTAAAATTAAATAATTTTATTTAAATAATTTTGTGTAGAACTACCAATATGTGCAAATGTTCTGTTTTGTTTAATATGTTTGGATACTGTTACGTAAACTGCTGATCTTCACTTAGGGTTCTTAGCTATTTTGTATGTGGTTCCCCTCCGGAATGGAACTTACAAGGGAACCTCCCCATCGCACCCCCCTCAGATTTAGTTATAAGTTGGCACAGTGGATAGGCCTTGAAAAACTGAACACAGATCAATCGAGAAAACAGGAAGAAGTTGTGTGGAACTGTGAAAAAAGTTAGGAAAATATACAAACTCAGTAGTCCATGAGCAACATAGGCAACACCAAGGAGAACGTGAGTTCAGGAGCGCCGTGGTCCCGTGGTTAGCGTGTGTAGGGACTGAACGAGAGGTCCTTGGTTCAAGTCTTCCCTCGACTGAAAATTTTACTTTCTTTATTTTCGCCAAGTTATGATCTGTCCGCTCGTTCATTGACGTCTCTGTTCACTGTAATAAGTTTAATGTCTGTGTTTTGCGACCGCACCGCAAAACCGTGCGTTTAGTAGACGAAATGACGTGCCTCACCAATGGGAACCGAAAACATTTGATCGCAAGGTCATAGGTCAACCGATTCCTCCACGGGAAAACACGTCTGATGTATTCTATACGACACTGGTGACGGCATGTGCGTCACATGACAGGAATATGTTGTCGACCCACCTAACTTGTGCACTTGACGAATGGGTGAAAAGATTCTTCTACCTTGCCCGATTTAGGTTTTCTTGTGGATGTGATAACCACTCCCAAAAAAGTGAAGAAAACGTAAGAGTTTGTCACATAAACTGAAAATAAAAAATTAAATTTTTCAGTCGAGGAGGACTTGAACCTAGGACCTCTCGTTCTGTGGCTGCTCTTGCTAACCACGGGACCACGGCACTCGTTGGCTACCAGTGTCCTTGATGTTGCATATCTTCGCATGGACTACTCAGTTTGTATATTTTACTAATTTTTATCATAGTTCCACATAACTTCTTCCTGTTTTCTCGATTGATCTGTGTTCAGTTTTTCAAGGCCTATCCACTGTGCCAACTTATAATTAAATCTGAGGGGGGTGCGATGGGGAGGTTCCCTTGTTAGTAGCGCGCGCAAAGTGTGGTTGGCACGGATAGAAAGGTGGGACCAAGAGTCAGTCGGGGACGAGCTACCAAACTGTCAACCGCTCATGTAAAAGTTGTATATTGTGCCGGTGCCGAGAGAGGCTTTCCGTGCCGCTTTCCAATGCCTCGGATGGATGGATAAAGAGCTGGAACTATTTTGGAACTGATATCTATCATCGCCACCAAGAAATGACAGAGTCCAGCAATTCTACCTGCAAATCCGCCTACCAACATGCAATCGCCACCACATTGCGCAATCACTGAAAAGGAACCAAGGAATAGTAGAAATGTATGGTGAAGGATCAGCTCATTGGATGTTTTAGTGTGCGCAAATAGAAGGTAACTTATACTCGAACTCTTATACCTACCTTGATTTTTTATCTCTGGTCACACAACCACTTACGGTCCTTCCCATGTCAAAAAATGCTTACCGAGTGTCCATATTGTGAAAATAGGAAAGCCCAGTGTTTTACTAATTATTGCCACTTCAACGTAGTAAAAAGAAAGTTACAGTTTATGTAGCAGAACTGAGTAATATAGTAAATGATGCTTGTTGAAAATAATTTTTCTATTAAAACTGTTTATTAATATTTTTTTGCCAACTTCTAAAGTGAATGTTCTCAAAACTGTGGCTTATACAGTTCTGCAAATTAAATGACAACAGTGCAGTCTGTTGAAAATCAACCAAAGGTGAGCTATTGTCTTATAACCACGTCAAGTTGTGTTCTACTGCAGTAAAAGTTGAGAACTATTGCTGTTGAAAGTTACATGTTCATGTTTGTCAAGGGATTGTTTCTTTAGTGTATTGAAAGTGTGTTTAGTTTGCTCTGCTACAGTGGTCAAGATTAAGGGCCCCCCTCCATTGAAAGTAGTTCAAATGCACAAAGTTACTTAATTATAGCACCTTTCAATTACTCTTGCTATTCAAATGAAATTCTGTACAATATTGGGCTCCTCTTGTGTATTAAAAGTGCAGATTAGTGGTGTAACAGGATCAACAGTTTGTCTATTGTGCTCATACTAGATAACGATTAATAGAAAGACCACAATTTATGAAAACAATAATTTCTTTATGCAAAAGACAGTGAGAAGTAAACCGTTAGTGAATTCCTTTTAATTTTCGTTCTAAGTAGAAAGGTGTTTAGTAGTGAAAGACTTAATCTATACACAGTAACTAAATTTGCTGTGGACCATATCAATGTTTCATGTCAGATAGGAATTTATTTGAAAAGTAATATTAAACCTATGTCCAATTTACGATTCTACAGTGAATATTAATAGTAATGTTATTGAGACCACTCAGTTTGACTAAGTCCTCGTGGTAATAGTGTGTTTTGTTATCTATTATATTTATGCAAATAGTTTGTTCTGATCTGGTAGCTCTAACCTTAACGTGAACATACTGTATCCAGGTGCCAGAGTTCATTGCACTCGCGTGTAGCAAAGTATAGGTTGTGTTTGTAAGGTAAAAGTTACTCATACTTATTTTCTTGAACAAGACTGTCAATAATTCTCTTGCCTAATTAGGCTGGCGACCGTTTTCTTTATTCTTTGAGCAGTGTAGACAAGTAAAATATTGTTTGTTACTGTATAAATATTTACGTAATTTTGACTTTCACTTCCGACAAGCTACCTACGTTAGGTACAACACGGTCAACATAACAAAAATCCTCTCACAGGGTAACACTGCTCTGCTTCTTTATACTATAATTACTGAATAAAAATAATTTCATTATACGAACTGCCGCTAGCTTTAAGGTTATAGTATAGCAGTAGCGGACGATTGTGTTATAACTGGGGGAAGACTACATCAGGGTGACAGCTAACCGTTTAACTGGTCGTCTCACAAAGATGTAATATGCAGTTTTCAACAAATAAAAACTACCTAGTGGTATCAGAAGTAGTCACCAATGAACTGAAAGGAACAGTGTATGTAACAGTATTTTATGTCCAGATGGATAACGAACGTACACCGTAGGCAACACAGACTAATCAAAAAACTAAGCGACGGTATATGCCCTTAGAAGTAACTCGTATTATGTTGACTTGAAGAACATTGTGTTGGCTTATTAAACATACTTAAGTTCACATAGTTCTACGAAAATAACTATTCGGGTAGAGCAGTTTAACTAAAAGTCAGGAGTTTTGACTATGTTTCTCAGTTTCTTATTCCACTCGACCAGTGTTTCGGGATCGAAGACCATCTAATATTGCAAATTCCTCTGAGGTTATTCATACTTTCTGGTCTACTTAGAAATAAAGAATTTACTGTTATCTGTTGGTAGGAATTAAAATAATTGTCTCTTACAGTAAGATCCTGCCTACTATAAAGCAGGTTTCAAATCAACCCTTGGATTGAGAAATGCTTTGCGTTGAAAGACCATCAGACTGTTTTGAAATTTTCCAACGTTATTGTACGTCTCTAATAAGCAGTACTTCCTGTTTGGCCTGTATTTCACTGCCTCAGAGCGCCCAAGGCCGGCAGCTACTGTGGCGGATGAGGTCTTCGGTGGAAGGCTGATGTACGACCGGCCGGAAGTCGTAGATACATTCTCTGATGGAAACAAGTGAAGTACTCCCACGCTTTATATTGTCGAGAACTGAGGCTTTTATCTTCACATTCCTCGAGACGATGATTTGTGCACTTATCTCATTACGCCCTTCCGGTATTCACGATCGTAGTTCCTTCACATATTACATAAAGAATCTTCTTGTCTAAAACACAATCGCATTTTTTTCGTATAAGAACTTATTCTTATTATTTCACCACATTTAATTTACTTTCGTTACTTCGTAATTCAATATAATTTTTCCTGGAACCCAAACCAGATTAGAAACGACAGCATTTCTCCTCATATACAGAAAAACTATGTGGAGAGCTGTTATCTACATTTAGGAACGTACAAACTGGGGACACCTTGTCTGTCAAGTGTCTTACGTGTTCGAGGATGGCGCTGTTTTATTCAAAGAAGATGCAAGGCTAGAAAATGGAAGTGAAACTCAGTAAGACCTGGTGCAGGTATTGAGAGTTAATCCTTAATATATGCAGGCATAATGTTTTGGGCATAATTAGGCTGAAATATGTGTTATCGTTTGATTACAAAATGCCGAACTGTCATTGGAAACAATCACACTCATCCAATATCTGATAGTATTGGTACTGTGCGTTTGCTGTCAAACGACCGAATAAAAATAGTGGCAGAAAAGGAAAATGCCTGACTTAGATTCACTCGATGAGTTCTCAGGGAATGTAGTTGACGCATGAAAGAGAGAGCTTAAAAAACTCTTGTTTGAACGATATTTTATTTTCCCTCAGTCTGCACCCTTACCAGATAGGACTGATATAGCAAACAGAGAAGACACAAAGAACAGCAGCACGTTCGTCACGTTTAATAATCGGAAAAGAGACGCACAAGTCGCTAAAGAAACTATACCGCATAATAGTTACGACCAGTAGATTAATAAGATACATAAATAAAGTATTATTTAGCAAAAGGGTAAACATTTGCTTCAAACAATATATGTTAAAACATGCAACGTATATGTTAAAACATGCGCTAGTTTCAGAGTCATGTTACGCAAAATAAATGTTGCTTTGTTCTCATAATAACAGCAAAGATACTGGTAATATAATCACAGTCGTGTTTGGCACACTGAAAATTATGAAACATGTCCATTTGTTGCCTGATTCCGCTGTGATTTTATCACTTCATCGGAATCCCACATTTACATTTCGATAGACGGGAAGAAACGTATGACAACACTGCAAATTCTGTTTAAAGAAATATGACTCTCTAAGCGAGTGATGCGCGTCTTAAAATATATTTTACGTCATTTTCTTTACTGGATACATTTTCTACAATGCTACCAGGGAACCGCAGCAGATAAACTTGGCCTTGAAAGTACAAGTCGCTTTTTGTGTACACTACCCAATTAAAGGTATACGGACACCTCTATGCAATGCGGAACTGGCCACCAGATGTCACCTGCAGCGGACTTGCGAGTGTAAAAGGAGGCGGGGAGTACTGTGTTGACCAGGTGGTAAGAGGACGTCTCTACCAAAGTCGGTGGAGGACCGTGGCTTACCCTTCCCCAAAGTATACAAGATCAGTCACCTAAAACTTGCAAAGCGGAAATGGAAAGTGCTATTGATGTGAGGTTTTCACATAACTGATTGGTGCTCCGGGGCTCATAGTGTCAGCCAATGAACAGATAGTAATAATATTTAGAAAGTGTGAGTTATGTACAAATATACACTTTTTTTAAATAGAACAGTGCCTATTCTACATCTACATCTATATGATTACTCTGCTATTCATAATAAAGTGCCTGGCAGAGGGTTCAATGAACCACCTTCAAGCTGTCTCTCTACCGTTCCACTCTCGAACGGCACGCGGGAAAAACGAGCACTTAAATTTTTCTGTGCGAGCCCTGATTTCTCTTATTTTATCATGATGACCATTTCTCCCTATGTAGGTGGGTGCCAACAGAATGTTTTCGCAATCGGAGGAGAAAACTGGTGATTGAAATTTCATGAGAAGATCCCGTCGCAACGAAAATCGCCTTTGTTTTAATGATTGCCACTCCAATACACATATCATGTCTGTGACACTTTTTCTCTTATTTCGTGATAATACAAAACGAGCTGCCCTTCTTTGTACTTTTCCGACGTCATCCGTCAGTCCCACCTGACGCGGATCCCACACCGCACAGCAATACTCCAGAATAGGGCGGACAAGCGTAGTGTAAGCAGTTTCTTTGATAGACCTGTTGCGCCTTCAAAGTGTTCCGCCAATGAATCGCAGTCTTTGGTTTGCTCCACCCACAATATCATCTATGTGATCGTTCCAATTTAGGTTATTTGTAATTGTAATCACTAAGTATTTTAAAAAAATGGCTCTGAGCACTATGGGACTTAGCATCTTAGGTCATCAGTCCCCTAGAACTTAGAACTACTTAAACCTAACTAACCTAAGGACATCACACACATACATACCCGAGGCAGGATTAGAACCTGCGACCGTAGCAGTCCCGCGGTTCCGGACTGCAGCGCCTAGAACTGCACGGCTACCGCGGCCGGCCCTAAGTATTTAGTTGAATTTACATTGATATTAACAAACTAAAAGTAGTGCAAATTAGAATGTCAGTGATGTTTTTTGCAAGAATCTAGTGCGAGTCGTTTGCGAGATATCGTATTTTGAAAAGTTTTCACACCGACACTTCTTTGTGCCATTCAACCCGCGTAGTTGCAAGGCACGATGTTGTTATGTTTACATACTGTGTGCTCGTGTATTCCTTGACTGCACTGCGACTTGCTGGTCAGTTAGTGTGTGGTAGTCCAAGCAGTCGGTCGTCACTTGACGATGAGATTTACCTACGCAGAGAAAGCCGATATCCCAATGGTGTGTGGAGAGTGCAGGAAGAATGCAAAAAATGTTCAAATGTGTGTGAAATCTTATGGGACTTAACTGCTAAGGTCATCAGCCCCTAAGGTTACACACTACTTAACCGAAATTATCCTAAGGACAAACACACACACCCATGCCCGAGGGAGGACTCGAACCTCCGCCGGGACCAGCCGCGCAGCCCAGGACTGCAGCGCCTCAGACCGCTAGGCTAATCCCGCTCAACAGGAAGAATGCAGTTCATTCTTGCACGGCGTGTGCAGCAAGATATCCCAACAGACGTCAACCATTTCGGCAATCATTTATCGACCTCAACCAATTACATGAAAGTGGTGGTGTTAACACCTAGCAACGTAACAGAAGAAAGCAAGTGTCGACACAAGAGGGGGAAATTAATGTTTTTGCTGCTGTTGCAGTTCATCCGCACGTTAGCTCCCGCACAGTCGCACGATGAAGTGGCATGAGTTATGCAAGTGTGCTACGCATTCTCCATCGACATACGTTGCATCCCTATCATATCTCTCTCCATCAGGAGCTGCATGGAAACAACTACGAGAACTCTGTTAACTTCTTTACCTGGGCGTACTCCAGATTTATCATATATCTTGCTTAGTGATGAAGCTACATTTACCAGTCATGGCCGGGCAAACCACCGAAACATGCACTATTGGTCTGTTGACAATTCCCGTTGGCTTCGTCATGTGGAACGTAAGCATCCGTGGAGTGTAAAGGTGTGGTACGGGAGAGTGAACCATCAGCCCATGGGCCCGTTTCTCATAGACGGAACACTGAACGCGCACGAAGTATTGCAGCCGCGTAACTGGCCATCTTCCACGGATATTAAAAGGAAAAAAAAAATGGTTCTTCTAAGCACTATGGGACTTAACATCTGAGGTGATCAGTCCCCTACACTTAGTACTACTTGAACCTAACTAACCCAAGGACATCACACACATCCAAGCCCGAGGCAGCATTCGAACCTGCGACCGTAGCAGCAGCGCAGTTCCAGACTAAAGCGCCTAGAACCGCTCGGCAACAGCGGCCGGCGATATTAAAAGACATTCCCCCGCAAACTACTAGGACTCTGCGGAACCAACATGCTGGCTGTCCAATCCACAGTACACGAAGTACTACAGAATGTCTTCACGAATTGTTTCCAAATACCGGCCGGAGTGGCCGAGCGGTTCTAGGCGCTACAGTCTGGAATCCTTCTTCGGGCATGGATGTGTGTGATGTCCTTAGGTTAGTTAGGTTTAATTAGTTCTAAGTTCTAGTCGACTGATGACCTCAGAAGTTAAGTCCCATAGTGCTCAGAGCCATTTTTTGTTTCCAAATTGTTGGATTGTGTCCGTACCCTGGCTGGTCCGTTCCGGGATTTGACGCCTGTCAAATTTTTTTTCTATGGGGAAAGGTGAAAGACGCCATCTACAAGGACATACCAACTACACCCGATGATATGCAACGACGTTTTTTCTGCAGCCTACTCGGATACCTCCGCTGAAATGCTAGCACGTCCCGCGTGGGATGGCGGCGTGGTCTAGGGCACCTTGACACGGTTCGCGCGGCTCCCCCCGTCGGAGGTTCGAGTCCTCCCTCGGGCATGGGTGTATGTGTTGTCCTTAGCGTAAGTTAGATTAAGTAGTGAGTAAGCCTAGTGACCGAGGGCCTCAGCAACACTTTCCAACTTTCCTTGCTAGCACGTGTGCAGCAGTCGTTCCATAGACCTACGAGAATGGAAACATGTATTGCCGCTGACGGCGGTCATTTTGAACACAACCTGCGACGGTCAGTTGTCTCGTTACTGTTCAGAATCCACATAAGTAGTGTATCCACTTGTGTTGTTCCTCAGGGTCTACTACCACAGATATTGTAGAAGTGTCGCTGTCGGAACGATTCAAAATACGATATCTCGTAAACGGCTCGCGCTAGAATCCTGCAACAAACACCATTGACGTTGTAGCTTGTAGTTAGGTAACGTCAATAGCCATTGTTCCATTTAAATAGTGTAGGACTGCACACAAAAATACACTTTCTGAGTATTATTACGATCTGTTGGTTGGCTAACTATACGAGCCCCTGACAACCAATTCTGTGAAAACCGCACATCAATAGCGCTTCCCATTTCCGAAATATTTACGGTGCAAATTTTAGTGGTCCACCCTGTATACCTGGTGGAGAAAAAGAGCATGACAGTAAGGCAGACTGTGGTAGGGTAAGCCGAGTCCAGCGAGATTTTCCAGATAACCAAAGGCCGGAAATGAACGGTTGTGGAACTACGGCCATAAAACTACAGTACCGCGCGGGATTATCCGAGCGGTCTTGGGCGCAACAGCCATGGACTGTGCGGCTGGTCCCGGCGGAGGTTCGAGTCCCCGTCGGGCATGGGGGTGTTTGTTTGTCCTTAAGGTAATTTAGGTTAAGTAGTGTGTAAGCTTAGGGACTGATGACCTTAGCAGTTAAGTCCCATACGATTTCACACACATTTGAACATTTTTTTAAAACTACAGTCAAACAGCGACAAGCATGCAAACGTCTGCGCACTTAAACTATCTTGCCATGACCAATTTCTCTTATACTAAATTAGTTGAAAATTACGGTTTCAGCTGAATAACCAAATCTAGCCAAACTTTAAATTTCTATCCAAGGCTGACTGCGACAGATGCGTATTTTCTGTTTTGTTTAGTGGATAAATCTTGACGAATAACTCAATTACTCTAACAGTATCTTAATGAATTTACTTTGTTAAGATAATAAGCTGCACTGCAGAAACAGTACTGTATTAAGATAGTCAGCGTGTGTTACTAATGTGCAATGTTATTACTAACGAAATCTAGAAACCACATCTTTGAACTTTTATTCAAATGGTTCAAATGGCTCTGAGCACTATGGGACTTAACATCTATGGTCATCAGTCCCCTAGAACTTAGAACTACTTAAACCTAACTAACCTAAGGACATCACACACATCCATGCCCGAGGCAGGATTCGAACCTGCGACCGTAGCAGTCGCGCGGTTCCGGACTGAGCGCCTAGAACCGCTAGACCACCGCGGCCGGCGAACTTTTATTCTGAGAAGTGTAGAGGATCAGTAAATGTGAACTAAAACTACAGTGAAAAGAACACTGCTAGACACCACCAAACACCATCGCTTACTGGATGAACTTACGTGCGCTCGTTGCTGTTTGGCTGTCATTTTATGACTGTAGATCCATAACGTGGTTCATTTCACTCGATTATGCGTCTCCTATCCTGCTCAGCTTGTTTTTCTCCAACCTGTATGTTAAATGAATTGAATGCACTGAAATGAGTTGATTGGTGAGGATGAAACCACTAAAGGCCCAAAGACATGAATGTGATCATTGTAAACCGTTCAGAAATGCGGTGTGATTTGTAGTGACTGAGTTTCTCCTAGTGGTGCTGTTTGCTTGAAATAAAAATTTATCCTTTCCTGAGAAAAAAAGCAAAAGAAGGCTATTGAGAACGTCGCCAGGGCCGACGTCTATTCAGAGGTCTGAAAAGAAATGGTCATACCATATTATTGGCATGTAGACTGCGTCTTGGGTTCTTTCTGCCACCTCAAATAATTCTTTCTGTTGACGCCACTGCGCCGACTTAAGCGTCTTTGTGACGAGATGGAATGATCAGGACAAAAGTAACATCCAGTCCCCGAGTGAAGGAACTCTCCGACGGCGGGGAATCGATGCCGGAACCTCTTGGTTTAGAGCGGCGGCGCTGACCATTAGACAGCTGCGGTTTGTGATTTCAAAACGCTATTACGGGGTGGACAGCGTTAAACTGAGCTGGAAAATATATCACGCACTTTAAGATAGGCAACGCAACTTCCATCATTTCCTCCCTAACCAGATTATGCTAATTGGGTTGCGCTCCTTCAGGTGCACGAAATATTTTCCTGGCCAGTTTTATTCAGCCCACGCTGTACAACAGGTTCTCTCAAGTGGGAGAAACTCTGTCTCCACATATTAGATCGCAAATCTGAACAGTCTGCAATGGTTTCATGTCTTTGCGTCTTTAGTGGTTTCATTTCCGGCCTTTGGTTATGTGGTGGAAAAAGTGCGATGTCAGAAGAAAAGTTTAGTTGTTAATTCCCTCATTGCACCAAGAGATGTATTGTGTTTTCACAGACAACATCGTAGGTGAGGTAACATACTACTCACGAAAACTGCAAAGCAGGTACAGAAGCCAGGTTGAGAACGCAACATAAGGTGACCACAGGACGGAGATATAGGTGGAGGTGGGGGATTCTGAATGGTAATCTAAAAGGGTAAGAAGACTGCTCGAAATAAGCAGGGAGTCCAGCCCTGGCTGGACACAGATGTTCACTTGTCTCCATACATTCATCACAGTGCAAGTTCAGCGTATTTGAATAGCTTACGCTTATATCGTTTCATCTCATTGTGTCTTCACTAATTAAATCCTCGTCGATCTAGTTAATTCATTTCATTCTATTTAACCAGCTTTTTAATGGAATTTTCGAGGAATCAACGGCAGTTCTTTTTCAGAAATAATCTCTGCAAAGGTAATTGTTTCTGAGAAAATACTCCGATTAGGACATGCTGTCAGATTATCATATGAAGAACAACATGTCGCCTTGCTAAATCAAAGTATTAAATGATCAAGATTGCCCTGTCAAAAGTAGATGGACCTTCTGCAGTTTTCAGGGCTAAAACAGTGGTGTTGGAAACCAAATCGATATCAGATATTTAAGCCGGCCGTTGTGGCTGAGCGGTTCTAGGCGCTTCAGTCCAGAACCGCGCTGTTGCTACGGTCGCAGGTTCGAATCTTGCCTCGGGCATGGATACGTTGATGTCCTTAGGTTAGTGAGATTTAAGTAGTTCTAAGTCTAGGGGACTGATAACCTCAGATGTTAAGTCCCATAGTGCTCAGAGCCATTTGAACCATTTTTTGATATCGTATATTTACAGGAACACAGGGAGATTCAATGAAGATGGAATGTAGGTGCCAAAACATGTCTGGTGAACAAACGAAAATAAAAACGTTTTGTGTTTCGCGGAAGGCGTGTAATAGTAATCATTTTTACTTGTAAGCGTAACCTTCCGCGGCCGTTATCACTGTCAATAAAATTCTTCTGGGCCGTTGATCGCACTGTCAACAAATAAAGTTGTCGGACGTTAAAGCCATGAGGAAGGCCGCTTGCAATAGTGTCGAAACGTCGGACAATTTTATATATTGACAATGGGGTGAACAGCCCAAAAGAATTTTATTGACCATATTTACTTGGTCGTTCAGCCGGACACCGTATCATGCGTCTGCTCTGCCACTGTCAATATATCTATCGTCCATAAATACGGCTCGGACGATAGGGAAAAAAGGTTGTATAGTCTATAACGACGTTCGCAGTTTCGCTATGAAAATGTTGTTGCTGAACAAGTGGTACTTCAGTACCAGGAAATCTGTGGGTTGCTCACCTGAGCTCAAGGCAGTTTGCGTTCGACGTGAGGTTGTGCAGGTGATGTTGCAGCCTACTTTTGCCTGCCCTCCAAAGTGTGTCAACCGGCGGGTAGAAATCTGATGCGATTACAGTACTGACAAACGTTCGCCTCATCGGTCGAGAAAGTGAATGGGCACTTTCGAATGTCCAACGGTTACTTCAGCGAGTGACATAAGGCCAGTCCACGAAATGTCTAGACAGGTCGACGATTCCATCTGTCTGCATAATACTTCTACGTCCAGGCCATACACCTTCAACAATGGCTCATTTTTCCCTCGTTGCGTGGTACCATGAGAGTCGAACTAGTCTGTCATGAAACAAGTACTAAAGAGATCAAATCTGAAATCTTCTTGGGATATCAGCTGAGTAGTAACGTTGTGTTGTCGAAGTGTTTCGAGCGGTTTCCTACTCATCATCATCATACTGAAAGTGCTACGCCACAATGCACGTGCTGGTCGTAACAGAAACCGGTAACCAAATCAGATAAAAAGTAACTTGGAGTTTCAAATTGCTTCTCATTTGCTCCAACTCCCTTAGCGCTCTGTTGACACTGCAACCAAATGCACCCAGCGGAGAGAATGATATAAAATATACTGGGAACCCTTCTCCTTCTTCAACAGGAAGGGAAACGAGCATAATTCCTCTGGGAATCAGGGGAAGTGGGCGAGTAGATCAGGCAGCAAGAGAGTCCTGCAGGGACCATTACGAGTCACAGTGTGCGAATACCATGCAGCCTGTCATTTCGCTGTTGAGTGAGGGAGACCTACAATCGTGCGAGGAGGAATGGCTGGCAGTGAGGGATAATAAACTGTTTTCGGTGACGCGGACTATCCAGCTATGGCGTCGCTCTGGTTGGATGAGAGTAACCCTCACACGCGACTCTGCTCTGAATAGGGCACAAACGCATGGCATCATATTCCAGCTAGAGGACCCCCCCCCCCCCCCCCCCACAACCCCACTCATCTGTGAAGCCTGTGGTGTACAGTTCAATTTTGCAAACTGGACTCGTGTTCGGGAGGACATCAGTTCAAATCCCTGTCTGGCATCTATATTTTAGTTTTCCTTTATTTCCCAATACGACTTGAGGCAAATGCTAGGATGGTTCCATTGAAAGGGCAAGACCGAATTCCTTTCCTATCCTAGCCTAATCCTAGCTTATGTTCTGCCTCTAATGACTTAGTTGTCGACAGGACATTGAACACCAATCTGCTTTCCTTTTTCCTTCTTTAACAACTCACTACGTCACATTTTACCGAACACTCTTTGACTGTCATGAATTAACAGGAGAACATTTAAGAGGGGTTTGCACTCTATTTTAGTCGATGACGAAACGAGTAGATTAAAGCTTTTAAAATTTTGAGATGCATGTGAACTCTCGCTTAAGGTGTTAGGCTGGAGATTTTAGTGTGTTGCACAGTGACTGATTCATCCTTTTTATTTCAGCGATCGTATATCCACAACTATCTGCTGTACTGTTTTAGTTCTTTCCGCAGCTTTTTTCTCCAACTGACAAAATCGTGTGATTTTTCGTATTTCTGAGCGCCCGCGTTTGTGTGAGGATATGAGTGTATATTTTCGCTTTTATGGAATTTTTGTATTTCAATTGTTGTTACGGTTTAATTATTCTGCAACGTTTATCCACATTTGTCTCAATTTTTCGACTCGATTCAGGATTTCCTGTCAGCAAGGCCACAGTTAGTAGTAATTCCAGAAAGTCATCATCTAAAACGGAAGTGATATCTGGCTTTGCCCAGGGAAGTATTATAGGACCTCTGCTGTTCCGAATCTGTATAAACGACTTTAGAGACGATTTGAGTAGCCCTCTTAGACTGTTTGCAGATGATGCTGTCATTCACAGTCATCAGAAATTGAAAAACAATTGGAAAATGGTTTAGACAAGATATCTGTACGTTGCGAAAAGTGGCAATTGAATCAAAGTAATAAAAACTGTGAGGTCATACGTAGGAGTATTGAAAGGAATCCGTTAAATTTCGGTTACACTATAAACCACACACATCTAAACGCTGTAAGTTCAACTAAATACTTAGAGAATACATTTACGAATAGTTTAAATTGTAAAGGTCACATAAACAATGTTAGTGGAGAAGGCGAACCAAAGACTGCGTATTACTGATAGAATCGACAGGTCTGCTAAAAGAATGCATACACTATGCTTATCCTTTCCTTTCTGGCGTACTATTGCGCGATGTGGGATCTGCGTCAGATGGGACTGACGGAGGACATCGATAAAGTTCAAAGAAGGCCTGCGAAACTGGGGAGATAGTACCACGGATATGATACGTGAGTTGGAGTGGCACTCATTAAAAAAAGGCGTTATTTAGTAAGATGAGACCTTTCCACGAAATTTCAATCACCGACTTTCTCCTCCAAATACGAAACTATTTAGTTGGTGCCCACCTGCATAGGGAGAACTGATCATCATAACAAAACAAGGGAAATCAGAGCTCGCACGGATAGATTTAAGCGTTCGTTTTTCAGGCGCTCTGTCCGAGAATGGAACAGTAGAGAAATAGACTGAAGGTGATTCGATGAAACTTCCGCCGGGCAATGAATTGCGATGTGTAAGTAGGGTCTGTTCTTTCAGACATGTCCGAAAGAACATACACTACACATATATAACTAGGGTAACTGGGACGAGATGGCCGAATGATCCCTTCCTTCAGTGCAGATGCGCAAACATGCTCGGACTCTTGTAGGAATCAGAGTGTTGCTGCGAGTAACGAAGATAATGGGCAGGCCACGACGTCAGTACTTTGTGGATAAGTTGGAAATTTGAGGTGGTGAGGAACCGTTTCCGGATGGCCGAGGCGGTCAACGAGACTGCTCGTGAGAAACGGAAAAGTCGGTTTTCGACTTTTCTCCACTGATGTATTTCAATGCGCACTCCAGCTGATGTCATTATTTCCTTTGGATCATAATTTAATTGTGAACTGGAAGAGAAGTCATGCAGATTGTAAGACGTCGTGGTCTCCTCACCTTCATTGCTTACATATTCTGCCCTCACAATCATGTTCCGCAGATCAAGACGCTTCATTCGAACCCAAACTCGATAAGATAAAGTCAATGTTGTATCAATTCATGTAAACGATATGCAAATAACTAATAAATCGCAAGTGCGCACCATGGTTGAAATACTCGAGGCTGGAGTACACACATACATTCCAGACATGACGGTCACAGGAGCTTTTAGTTCGAGAGAGGCAACTGCACGCCAGGAGGCCAGTCCCAACCCATCTACATCGGCCGGTGGACGCCCGTGGAGCAGACAGCGTTCGCCCGAGGGAAAGGAGGAACGACCCCGTGTTCAGCTTAGAAGCAAATTCCGCTACATTGTGTGGGAGCGGGCAGACTACGCATTCTTTAGACATAGCACGCGGTTCCAGAGATTTTCACAGGGAGACAGCAAACGCCAAACGCCGATACTACAGATTTCCGAATTGGTCGCCTTAAACGAAACGCCATTCTCCCGTTTTATAAGAGCAATACTGATTGACAGACGATATTTATGACGCCTTGAGCTGAAGGAGTAATGGAAGAGACGTCTGGCATGGAGGGGCGCCATTCCATTGTCGCTCTTGGAGCGAGGAACAAGTCTCTCCTCAGTACTTCACTGGGAGAGCACCTCTGTCGAGAGCGAATCGAACTGCAACTCTCTATATTGAGTCCTTGCGATTAAGCGTTGTTCACTGTGTTGGCCGACACACATATTGTGTGGTGTGAACGGACAGAGTTATAGTTAAACGCCTGCGAGCGAATTTTTGAATGGCATCGCGGTGGACTGGTTACATAAGAAATTTTGTGAATTTTTGTGTCATTTCCTTACAGTGGACGACTCCAGAAGATATTTATTACTGAAAGTTTTTCACGCATTTCTCATTCGAAGGTTAGGAGCATCTGTCTGACTTCTGTAGTAGTGTGGGGGTGGAAATTGCATCTTGCAGGAGCCACAGGGTAAAGGGTACATCTCAGATTAATGCACCGCGCAGAATAACAGAATCTCAGATCAACCCCACACTCACAAGATGTAGATAGTCTAATGTTTTAGTAGAGGCGGTAGACACCTTGCTGTTGTACGCGCAGTCCAATACATTACGGCCCTAACACAACCACCATCCGCACCACCACTACAACAACCACGAAGACCAGTGTTTATGTAATCTTTAATTTGCACCAGCAGCCTGTGCGTAGGTCCGTTTATGCAAGCGCTCACCTGTGCTGTTGCTGTTGAAAGGCGAAGGCGACGGTGACCTTGACCCGGCGCGCTGCTTGCCTCCCTTGCGCTGCTGCTGCTGCTGCTTCTTGCGCTCCGAGCTGGAGGTGCGGAACTTGCCCACCAGCTTGCGGAACGACTCGCCGATGGAGCGCTTGTGCGTCTGCTGCGGGGGCGGCTGCGGCTGCGGCGGAGGCGGGATGTCGGCCGAGAAGCGCGTGCGCTGGAACACCTTCTTGGCGCCCGGCCGCTCCTCCGGCGGCGGCGACGGAGACGGCGTGGGCGGCGAGTAGTCCGGGGGCGGCTCCGGGTGGCGGCGCGCCTCCCCCGCCTCCGGCAGCTCCGCCCCCGCGTCCGGCTCCCGTTGCCGCCGGCGCTGCCTCTCCCAGCCCCGGTGCTGCCCCCGGTACCCGTCGCTGGGCGCGTCGTCCTCCTCGCTCTGTAAACACACGAGCGTCGTCAGGATTTAAAATGGAATGACCGTATAAAGTTGATCGTCGGTAAAGCAGATGCCAGGCTGAGACTCATTGGAGGAATCCTAAGGAAATGCAGTCCGAAAACAAAGGAAGTAGGTTACACTACACTTGTTCGCCCACTGCTTGAATACTGCTCAGCAGTGTGGGATCCGTACCAGATAGGGTTGATAGAAGAGATAGAGAAGATCCAACGGAGAGCAGCGCGATTCATTGCAGGATCATTTAGTAATCACGAAACGTTACAGAGATGATAGATAAACTCCAGTGGAAGACTCTGCAGGAGAGACGCTCAGTAGCTCGGTACGGGCTTTTGTTGAAGTTTCGAAAACATACCTTCCCACCGAGGAGTCAAGCAGTATATTTCTCCCTCCTCCATATATCTGGCGAAGAGACCGTGAGGATAAAATCAGAGAGATTAGAGCCCACACAGAGGCATACCGACAATCTTTCTTTCCACGAATAATACGAGACTGGAATAGAAGGGAGAACCGATAGAGGTGCTCAAGGTACCCTCCGTCACACACCGTCAGGTGGCTTGCGGAGTATGGATGTACATGTAGAGGAAGACGGCTGTATTTGCAATAAATAAACTATTGGCGCTCTAACGGCGGGACCTTATGGTAGGGGCTCTTCGACTTTCTTCATACTTATGACGTATAAAGGTTAGTGGGTGGATATCAATACCCAAAGCAGTATGACGCAAGTCTTAAAACAACTCGAAAAAATCGCTTTTGAAGATCAGAATTGTGGTGTGCATACTGTAAGACCTTCAGTACACACACCATCAGATTATTTGACTTGTCGCTCTAACGAAGTAGGCGAGTGTCAGCAATATGTCTCGTGCTCTTATTGTGGCGTGTTTATCTTCTGCCGTTTATCTTCCGCACGTTCATGTATCACTGCGCGATTGTGATCCGCGAGGAGAAAAGGTTCTGCGTTAGTAGCAATCACATTGGCTGCGTTACATATTAATACGCGGATCGGCGGAAGCAGAATTTGGTCCGTCTCCATGGCAGCACCATCTCGTAGTGTGGAGATGGACGAGCGCTGCGCCTGCGCTGTTGTGCTTAGTGGGGCGCGCTCTAGTGGGAAAGTTGTGTACGCGCTGACTACGCGGAACAATGTACACAACAAGAATATTTGCGAGTGCGGTGAATCTGCTCAGTCCTTACACAGGGTTTATCTGAAGACATGGAAATACGAGGCGTGTTTTTTAAGCAAGAACCGTTCTGAAATTTAAAAAAAGACCTTGTAAGATATCTCAGTAATTTTATTTTTACATGAAAGCCTGTACCTTAATCTACCGGGTGATCAAAATGTCAGTATAAATTTGAAAACTGAATAAATCACGGAATAATGTAGATAGAGAGGTACAAATTGATACACATGCTTGGAATGACATGGGTTTTATTAGAACCAAAAAAATACAAACGTTCAAAAAATGTCCGACAGATCGCGCTTCATCTGATCAGAACAGCAATAATTAACATAACAAAGTAAGACAAAGCAAAGATGATGTTCTTTACAGGAAATGTTCAATACGTCCACCATCATTCCTCAACAATAGCTGTAGTCGAGGAATAATGTTGTGAACAGCACTGTAAAGTATGTCCGGGGTTATGAGGAGGCATTGGCGTCTGATGTTGTCTTTCAGCATCCCTGGAGATGTCTGTCGGTCACGATACACTTGCAACTTGAGGTAATCCCAAAGCCAATCGCACGGACTGAGGTCTGGGAACCTGGGAGGCCAAGCATGACCAAAGTGGCGGCTGAGCACACGATCATCACCAAACAACGCGAGCAAGAGATCTTTCACGCGCCTAGCACAACTTTTTTTTTGGTTCTAATAAAACCCCATGTCATTCCAAACATGTGTGTCAATTTTTACCTCTCTATCTACATTATTCCGTGATTTATTAAGTTTTCAAATTTATAGTGACTTTTTGATCACCCGTTACTTTTCTACACAGTTTCCGTCAATATTGAAGCACTTGTCATAACGTTGTACCAGTTTTTGAATACCCTCCTCATAGAAGTCTGCCGCATGTCTTTTTAACCACTCCATCTCCACTGTTTTGACTTCGTCATCGTCTTGAAAACACACTGACCGCCCAGGTATCCTTCAAGTGCAGGAACAGATGGTAGTCCCTGGGCGCAAGATAGGGGCTGTACGGCAGATGATCTAGAGGTTCCCATCGAAAATATCTGATGAGATCCTTGGTCTGATTCGCCACATGCGGACGGGCATTGTCTTGCAGCAAAACGATGCCCTTGCTCAACTTCCATGGACTGTTGCTTTGATTCTGCTGTGACGTAGGCCACCCATGTTTCATCGCCCGTAACAATTATGCTTAAGAAATCATCACCGTCGTTGTGGTACCGCTCAAGGAAAGTCAGTGCACTGTCTAAACGTTTGGTTTTGTGCACATCCGTCAACATTTTCGGTACCCAACGTGCGCACAATTTTCGGTAATTCAAGTGCTCGCTCACAATGCCGTACAAAACACTACGAGAAACGTTAGGAAAGTCATCCCGCAAGGAGGAAATCGTAAAGCGTCTGTTTTCTCTCACCTTATTGTCCACTTCCTACACCAAACTTTCATTAACGACCAAAGGACGCCCACTCCGTTGTTCATCATGCACATTTGTGCGGCTATCTTTAAATGCTCTCACCCACTTTCTTACCATCCCATCACTCATAATGTTTACTTCGCAAACTGCACAGATCTCACGATGAATATCGATCGCTTTTAGGCCTTTAGCACTAAGAAATCTTATAACAGCCCGTACTTCACAACTTCGGCTGGACTCACGATTATCGGAGGCATCGTAAACACTCAGTACACAACGTAAACAAGGAAGTATCAGACTGTAATGGCTTCAGTGCACAGATGAAGATACAGGCTTTCACGTAAAAATAAAATTATTGAGATATTTTAGCACGACTTTTTTAATTTCAAAACGGTACGTACTTAAAAAACACGCCTCGTATCTCAAAAACATCATTTCGGATCCAAAAAATTTACAATTAAAATTTATTTGTGTCGGAGGGGGACATTCTATGGAACCAAACTCAACCCCTAACCCGCCCCCTGTGTAGCAGAGTGAGGGCAACTTTGAAATCTTAAATGAGGATCCCCATATTTATTATTACAGATTCAGATTCGACGGTCAAAAATACATCACTTTCTCTGAACTTCTTTTTTTTTTCGTTTCTCAACAGATGGCGCTGTAAAAGAAAAAATCAGTATGGGCAGAAAACCTTGTTTCAAAATGCTATCCAATGACACTTGAACTAACCGTCCACCTCCACGCTGCGAGGGTAGGACAGGCAATTATTTCATAACTTTTAATGGGTAACCACAACGTCAACATTGCATTCTTCCGACAAAACGAGTTGGGGACTGCTTCACGCGACGCGGCATTGTGGCCGTGTAGCGAACTAAGACGTCTTTGGGTCGTGCGGGATAGCCGCGCGGTCTAGGCGTTTTATCACGGTCCGCGAGGCTCCCTCCGTCGGAGGTTCGAGTCCTCCCTCGGGCATGGGTGTGTGTGTGTGTGTGTGTGTGTGTGTGTGTGTGTGTGTTGCCCTTAGCGTAAATTAGTTTAAGTTAGATTAAGTAGTGCGTAAGCTTAGGGACCGATGACTTCAGCTGTTTGGTCCCATAACCCCTTACCACATTTTTTTTTTTTTTTTCTTTTTCTGACTGCGCAGCGCTGCCTGTTGTTTTAAATCGTAGTTCACTATACGGCCAAATGGCGCGCCGTGAAATCCCCTTTTCGTCTTGCCGGAAAATGCCTGACCTATCTTCGCAGCGTGGAGGTGAGGGGTTAATTCAAATGTCATTGGACTGTATTTTGAAACATAGCATTTTCTACCCATATTGATTTTTCCGATTACAGCGCCACCTGTCGTGAAACGAAGAAAAAGAAATATTTCAGACAAAACTCATGTATTTTTGTCCGTAGAATCCGAACCTGTAATAAAAATGGGTTTTCCCTTTAATATTTCAAAGGTGAGGTGAGGGTCGAATTTGGTATCGTTGGGTATCCCCCTCCGAGACGAACAAATTTTAATCATAAATTTTCTAGATATTTCGATGCCATCAGATAAAATGAATACCCTGTATAGTTTTTTCCTAGCTCAGGGAATAAACTAAACTCACAGTGTTCGTTTGTAGCACATACTTTACACCATGGGCTTTCAGTGCATCACTTGTTTTCGTTTCGCTTAAAAAAGCGAGAATAAAGATAATTTCTCTTTGTTTCGAGTAATTTTTAACTAGAATACGTTTAGAATATGCTGTACTACTCGAATATACCCTACAATATCGAATAATTGATTGTTTATTCCATCAGAACAACACAGCAACTCATTTCTTTCGATGTAGCATTTAGACTATATTAAGCAAAAAAAGTCTACCATCACTTTCACATTCCAGTGCGACTGATTTAATACTTCTAGGTGTTTAATATTGACTTTTTGGGTATTGTTCATATTTCAGATATTTTGTAACATGTATAGTATTATTGGTGAGTGTTCCGCTTTATACAAGACACTGTTTGTTTGTTTATTTTACTTTTCCGAAACACGTTCCAGTACTTTTTGTGCTATCCTCAGTGGGATATTTGTATTTCCCTGTCTGAAAATTAGTATTCATTTTGAACATGTTCTAAAAATTTGCTGATCGCTCGCTCCATTTTGTTTTTAAATTTAGCATTTTAATCTCAATGCATTGACCATCAGTATAAACTTTTAATTCTTAAATCTAAGCTCAGTAGCGAGGAATTTAAGTACCACTTTTAATTTGTTAACATGGTCGCTAGCAGCTGAGTGTGTTCCATAAGGGCCTTAAAATCATGAAGTCACAGGTACGAAATTCCCTTGTGGCAACTGTTCTTTATTTAAATGCCATATTTCTTAACAAATGGAAATGTTTAGTTAGAAATATTGAATAGTAATTTTTTAATAAACTAAACGTTTTCTTTGTAATTACTAATTACATGAAAACGTGAGTATTCACAATGAATTAAAATTTCGTGCAAAAATTCGAAACATCAAAAGTAAAATAAAATACTGCTTTTAGAACCTGAACAGTATTTTACTGACGCATATAAAATTCACTTAACAATAAGGAATTTCACATGTCTGTGTCAAATTTTAATTTATTTTAGTAGGACCAGTAATTAAAAATATTGTTTTATTAAAATTATGATCCAATATTTGTTTAAGGATTCTAACGCTTCATCTTTCGCACCCCATGCTTCTGCCGACTATGTAGAAAAACAAAAATGTTTTCTACTTACCAGCTGTCGGAAATATTTTGATTTTTGAATGTGATTTTTCCGAGTTATTTTGAGAAATGCGTCATACTGCTTTAGGGAACTGACGTCCGGTCACTAACAACCAAATGTCACAAGTATGAAGAAAATCGAAGAGTGTCAGTTCACTAGGTACTCTGGTAAATCTTACCATAACATAAATGATTTACAACACCTATACAACATTAGGAGACGAGGTGTTCAGATAAACAGTGATGTACTTAACGTACAAGTTTTCAGGGGCCGGTGCTGTTATTATGTAGCTGTCACTGAATAAAATAAAATCGATGTTTCAGCCACGGTTGTAGACGCCTTCTTCTGAAGCTACTGGTGTGCTTTGTTGTCTATAGCCCATTATTCTTCGTCATGAATACTCTACTGGCCGTGATATTACATCGTAGGTATTGCTGAGGTGGAAGTAGTGGGAGACTGTTAGATTGGTTTCCTGTGGTGGAGGGAGTAGCTATCCGCTCTTCTCCATTTCTTCTTACAATATGTGCCATGACTGATAGTCATCAGCGAATGGGGTTTAGATTACTAAACTACTGGCCATTAAAATTGCTACACCACGAAGATGACGTGCTACAGACGCGAAATGTAACCGACAGGAAGAAGAAGCTGTGATATGCACATGATTAGCTTTTCAGAGCATTCACACAAAGTTGGCGCCGGTGACGACACCCACAACGTGCTGACATGAGGAAAGTGTCCAACCGATTTCTCATACACCAACAGCAGTTGACCGGCGTTGCCTAGTGAAACGTTGTTGTGATGCCTCTTGTAAGGAGGAGAAATGCGTAGCGTCACGTTTCCCACTTTGATAAAGGTCGGATTGTAGCCTATCACGATTGTGGTTTATCGTATCGCGACATTGCTGCTCCCGATGGTCGAGATCCAATGACTGTTAGCAGAATATGGAATCGATGGGTTGAGGAGGGTAATACGGAATGACGTGCTGGATCCCAACGGCCTCGTATCACTAGCAGTTGAGATGACAGGCATCTTATCCGCATGGCTCTAACGGAACGTGCAGCCACGTCTCGATCCGTGAGTCAACAGATGGGGACGTTCGCAAGACAACAACCATCTGCACGAACAGTTCGACGACATTTGCAGTAGCATGGACTATCAGCTCGGAGACCATGGCTGCGGTTACCCTTGACACTGCATCACAGACAGGAGCACCTGCGATGGTGTACTCAACGACGAACCTGGGTGCACGAATGGCAAAACGTCATTTTTTCGTTTGAATCCAGGTTCTGTTTACAGCATCATGATGGTCGCATCCTTGTTTGGCGACATCGCGGTGAACGCACATTGGAAGCGTGTATTCGTCATCGCCATACTGGCGTATCACCCGGCGTGATGGTATGAGGTGCCATTGGTTACACGTTCGCATTGACGGCACTCTGAACAGTGGACGTTACATTTCAGATGTGTTACGACCGGTGTCTCTACCCTTCATTCGATCCCTGCGAAACCCTACATTTCATCAGGATAATGCACGACCGCATGTTGCAGGTCCTGTACGGGCCTTTCTCGATACAGAAAATGTTCGACTGCTGCCCTGGCCAGCACATTCTCCAGATCTCTGACCAACTGGAAACGTCTGGTCAATGGCGGCCGAGCAGCTGGCTCGTCACAATACGCCAGTCACTACTCTTGATGAACTGTGCTATCGTGTTGAAGCTGCATGGGCAGCTGTACCTGTACACGCAATGCAAGCTCTGTTTGAGTCAATGCGCAGGCGTGTCAAGGCCGTTATTACGGCCAGAGGTGGTTGTTCTGGGTACTGATTTGTCAGGATCTATGCACCCAAATTGCTTGAAAATGTAATCACATGTCACATCTAGTATAATATATTTGTTCAATGAATACACATTTATCTTCTACATTTCTTCTTAGTATAGCAACTTTAATGGCCAGTAGTGTATTTTCTTCATGTGGTACGTGGGTCGCATAGCGGCCATTTCTTGCCGGTAACGCTCGTACAGCACGTTGTTTGTGCTGCCTGTTGGGTTCTGATGGGTGGCAGCCTAAAAACAACCCAGTAAGTTATTTGTTGCGTTTTGAGAGAAAAGAAAGAAGCTGGGCTACGTCGGACTATCATTTGTATGGTCGGTAGGTAATAGACAACACTCAGCATAACACTGACTTCTAGCTGTGAATTAGTCTAGGGGAGGCCTTCATCCACTAGTGGATGCAAATGGTTGTTCTTGTTGTCACAGTGTTTGTTGTTGCTGCTAATGGCGATATCACTGAGTAGGATCAAAATGATGGAATAAAAGAGGATATTAATGGAGTCGAGGGAAAGAGATGAACTTAAAAAGCAATAACGTGTTCGATACGTGGTCGATAAGGCGAGAACAGGTGTCGGCTGGATGCAGTACAACACGCGAGAAGCTCCCGCGACGGAGGGACCTCCGGAACAATGGGTGGGGTTGTGTTGCGGCGGCCTTACTTGGTGGCGATGCAGATCACCCGGGGAACCAGTTTGTGGCCCACGCGGTCCGCGGCGTGACGACGGAGCGCGTTGGCCGCTCGCAGCCGCGCCGAACACCGCCAAAGCGAGCAGCGGCCGGCAGCCGCCATGTACGTCCGCTTAGTGCCCTGGGCGGAACAGCCGAGGCCGTGCGGGTGGGCTGGCCCGCGACAGGTGTTGTAGCTTGCGTCAAAGTGCCTGTCAAGGGCGCGCGCTGCTATCTCCCATGGGACTGTCTACAAGAGAAATGCTTTCCGGGCGGCAGGAAGTCTGTCGTTCGATCGTTCGATGCAGCGCGTTTCTGATGCTGACTTCTAAGTAAATTAGGATGTTACGTTCTAACAGCAAATGCTGCAACGCGGATCAAATAGTGTCTCTCTAGCAGGTAACGAAGTATGTGAACAGGGAAGAGTACTTTATTAAAGTATCAATCATCATCCGACTACGAACTAATTACATGTGGTGTTCCAGATGGGTTGTGACCGCTCAATGTCATTCAATACGATCACGACGACACCCCTCGATCGAGGTTAGCACTCGTGGTGTCACTCGCCTTCATACATGGCAGTGGACGTTTAAAAATTCGTGACGCTAGCTCAATGGTCGTCAGTTGATTTAAATATTATTCCCGGCTGACTTTTAATTCAATTACTGCCACGGGGGTGAGGAGAAAGAACACATCCTGGTGATACCAGCATTATGCGTATTTAGATGTTCGATTAATCTGAATGATTTGCAATGTTCCAGCGATTCTATTCGAACTCTATGCTGATGTAACGACAAGGACCATTTTCGCAGATAAACATGCAAGTACGTAACGGATGTTCAGTTTCTCAATATAGTTCGTCGCACTGATACATTATACATCCGCTGTAAGAACAATTTCAGGCATTTACATTTTTGGTGTCCCACAATATTGGTTGGCTAAATATTATGACGATACGTTGTATACAGCTTCCACAGATATTGTTTATCATGTAGTCAGGACTACGTAATGAAGCCAAAATCGTGGATAAAATTGAAATGTAGTTTGTTTATTAACACTTTTCTTTTCACTAACTAAATATGAAAGATGAATCGGGATTGTAGGTGGTGATCCTATCCTTCTTTTCAGTATTAAAGTGGTCGATATCGTTTTCTGAATAAGGCGTGTCATATAATGTTATAATGTCCACACATCGACACGACCCAGGCTCTCAATTCGGCACTTAAATGTCTGTACTTCGCTCTGGAAATGTTCGATGTGATTGTCTTTCACACGCAGGGTTCAATTTAACGGTGTATGCACTGTTTTTAGTATTTTAGGTCCCCGTTAATTAATATCTGTTAGTTAATAAGCGAACTATTTTTATGCTGACGCGTTGTTTGTATCAGTTACCCCCGCAACCGTCCAAGGATAAGATTCTCTTAATGTTCCGCGCACACGCGTTTCACAATTTTAAATAATGCAGAATTACGTCAACTATAGCTTTCCGTTGCGTACAACGTTCGTGGGTTCCACAACCATAATAGTTTCCCAAGAGTATTTTTCCCAGCTAACACCAAGTTCGAATTATATTGTCGGAATCATTTTCACTTCACCCGATAATAAACGTCTCTGATCACTTCGTCACACGTAATGTTTTCTAAACGTGCTTGAAGAGTCTTTAAATAATCTCCTTAACGAATTTCGCAGTCACGTACCACTTTTTCATCGACTAGCCCGATCGCGATAACTGAAGATAGAGAGCTCAATAATGTGTTACATGTTCTCGCCCCTATCTCTTTCTGTCCCGCTTGGTCTTTGCTCCATGCTTTTTATTACTTTTCATTATATTGCTTCTTAGTAATGCTGTGCAGTTATTAAAGTTTCGTATTGCTATCCCCTTTTTAAGTCTTCCAAAATAAAATCTATTTATCCCCGATTTTATTTAATATGATGCTAATTGACGCGCCTGCCCGCAAAGTACCGTTACAGGATCCATCTTAGGACATTTATTTTTTCTTCTGTATACAGGGTGAATCACCTAGAATTTGCACCGCAAATAATGTGGAAATGGAAAGTGCTATTGATGTGCGGTTTTCACAGGATGGATTGGTTATCAAGGGCTCTTACTGTTAGCCAATAAACAGATCGTGATGATACTTAGAAAGTGTACGAACATACACTTTTTGAACATAACAATACCTATGGATATTAACAAACTAAAATTAGGCTAATTTAGAATGTCAGTGGCATTTTTGGAGGATTTTACGAGGTGTCGTTTTGTGAATAGTTTCCACACCAACGCTTGTCTGTGTTGTTCTACCTGCGTAGTTGCTAGGTACGGTGTTGTTATGTTTGCTTACAGTGTGCTTGCGTGTTCCATGAGCACACTGTGACTTGTGTGGCAGTCCAAGCAGCAGGTCATGAATGAGCGATGTTTACCATTTCAGAAAAACTCGACATGCTTATGGCGTATGGAGAGTGTAGGAAGAATGCAGTTCGTTCATATACTGTGTATGCGGCAAGATATCCCAACAGACGTCAACCATCGCGGCAGTTATTTACGAATCTCTGCAGCCAGTCACATAAAAGTGGTAGTGTAATACGTAGACGAACGTAACAGAAGGAAAAAAATGTTTCAAATGGCTCTGAGCACTATGGGACTTAACATCTGAGGTCATCAGTCCCTTAGAACTTAGAACTACTTAAACCTAACTAATCTAAGGACATCACGCACATCCATGCCAGAGGCAGGATTCGAATCAGCGACCGTAGCGGTCGCGCGGTTCCAGACTGAAGCTCCTAGAACTGCTCAGCCACACCGGCCGGCACAGAAGGAAAGAAGTGAAGGCAGAAGAGGGGGG
Source organism: Schistocerca americana (assembly GCF_021461395.2). Classification (NCBI taxonomy): domain Eukaryota; kingdom Metazoa; phylum Arthropoda; class Insecta; order Orthoptera; family Acrididae; genus Schistocerca; species Schistocerca americana. Next base: position 1,213,876,446 of record NC_060119.1, on the reverse strand, counting down.
AAATAAACGCTTTTGCTGCTGTTGCAGTTAATCCGCACGTTAGCTAACGCACAGTCGCACGAGAAAGTGGCATGAGTGAGGCAAATATCGTACGCATTCTCCATCGACATAGATTCCACCCCTATCACATTTATTTCTATCAAGACGTGCATGGGAACAATTATGGGAATCGCCTGAATTCTGTACATGAGCATTAAGACAGGATGGTCCAGATGTATCATGTATCTTTTTTAGTGATGAAAACATTTGTCAATCATGGCTAGGTAAACCACCAAAATATGCACTATTGGCCTGTTGACAATCTCGGTTGACTTCGTCAGGTGGAACGTCAGCGTCCACGGAGTGTAAACGTGTTGTGTGGGGTAGCGACCATCGGCTCAAAGGCTCGTTTTTCATAGACGGAGCGCTGAACGCACACAAATATAGCAGACGGCTAATAATCTTCCACGGATGCTAGGAGACGTTCCTCTACAGAGTAGCAGGAACCTGTGGTACCAATATAATGGATGTCGAGCCCATAGTGCACGAAGTACTATAGCATGTGTTCACGAATTGTTTCAAATCGTTGGACTGGAAGCCAAGGACCTGCACCTTGGACGGCCCGTTTTCCGGATTTGACTTCTGTAGCCGGCCGTTGTGACCAAACGGTTCTCGGCGCCTAAGTCTGGAACCGCGCGACCGCTACGGTCGCAGGTTCGAATCCTGCCTCGGGGATGTGTGTGATGTCCTTAGGTTAGTCAGGTTTAAGTAGTTCTAAGGGACTGTCCTTACCGCAAATTTTCCACTTATTTGTTTACTGCATCCTTCTAAGTCATTTGTAACAGAGAAGAGCTTGCAATAAAGGGAATGTTGGCACTGGTGAAGATGAATAAGTGCTCATAAATATTAATGTATGCATTTTAGCGCTCATATTTACTGGAGTTTCTTTTTTATTTTGGTCTAAAATATGGAATACTTTTTATTTAACACCTTGTGTATGCACTACGTTACCTCCCACTATACGTCTAAAACATGACAATAAGCAGACAGAAGAGGTTGACAGCGGTAAATTCTTGGAATTACAACTTGATAATAAATTCATTTGGGAGGAGCATATCAGAGAACTGCTGAAGTGGAAAACAAATCTTTATTTGCAATGCTTAATTTGTCAGACATAGGTTATATAAAGAAGACAGCTAGCATAATTGGATTACTGTCACTCCATAACGCCACACGAGATTATTATTTAGGGGAGCTCATTGAGACAAGCTGTAGTTTCCCGAGTCCAAGAGCACATAATATGAATTATTTGTGGCGTGAACTTAAGAATATCCTGCAGAGGACTGTTCAGAGAACTGGGGACACGATTTACTGCTTCCCAAAATATCTGAAAAAGTGTGGTAATTTTGGTTTGTAAACGAAATGAAGTGGAGGTGGGCGGCACATGTAGCAAAGAAAATGGGTGCTGGTTGGAGCAAGTAAGTTCTTTGCTGGATTGTAAGAGATTACAAGAGACCAAGACGACGATCTGATGGGACATGAATAGACGACATTATAAAAGATGCAGCACCAGCGTGGATGTGTATCACGAAAGGCTGCAATGCAGCAACTTCTTCTGCAGCTATGAATCCGGGCAGGTCTAACCACAGCCGGAGGGCCGTTCGTTGCGAAGCGTTGCCAGTGACCTTGTTATCTCGCGGAGGCGAGGCGCAGCTAAAACGTGGTGCTGTCTGGTCCGGCGGCTTTTCTTGCTGTTATGAATGGCAGACAACCTGGGCTCCTCAGCGACGGCATTCGTGACCAACGAGCGTAAACATTTGGCCTTTTCACGAATTTTATCGTCCGTAACAAAATGTAAACTCGTAACTTGTCTGACCTTCATACCCCACAGCGGTATAGCAGCCTATAACACGACCACACCCTGCTCCGTCTGCTAGCATTTTATATTTTCATTTTATACTTGGCTAACAGTCTTAATTTTTTTCTGTGCTCGTAAAAGTAATACAGTTTATTTCAGAGCACAGTTCTTTCAGCGGTACAAATGATGTGCACTGAGGTGATAAAAGTCATGGGATAGCAATATTCACATATGCAGAAGGCGGTAGTGTCGCATACGCAAGGTATAAGACGGCAGTGCATTGCCGGAGCTGTCGTTTGTACTCAAGTGATTCCTGTGAGAAGGTCTCCGACGTGATCCTGGCCGCGCGAACGGGAATGAACAGACTCTTAACGTGGAATACAAGGAATGGTAGTTGGAGCTAGACACATGGGACAAAATGGTTCAAATGGCTCTGAGCACTAGGGGACTTAACATCTGAGGTCAACAGTCCCCTAGAACTTAGAACTACGTAAACCTAACTAATCTAAAGACACCACACACATCCATGCCCGAGGCAGGACTCGAACCTGCGACCGCAGCGGGTCGCGCGGTTCCGGACTGCAGCGCCTAGAACCGCTCGGCCACCGTGGACGGCAGACACATGGGACATCCCACTTCGGAAATCGTAAGGGAATTCAGTACTTCGTGATCCACAGCGCCAAGAGTGTGCTGAGAATACCGAATTTTTAGGAATTTCCTCTGACCACGAACAAAGCAATGGCTTTCGGCCTTGGCTTAACGACCGAGAGAAGCGACCTTAGCATAGAATTGCCAGTGTTAACAGACAAGCAACGTTACATGAAATAACCGTAGAATATTGATCATTTTGATTTGCAACTCCGTGTGTTGGCCGTGTTTGCAGTTAAAATTGATGGATGTGAGGTCCGCCAGTTATGCAAAACACCATTTTTACCACTGTGCCATCATCAGTGGGTTATCGTTTATGCTCTACTGGCCATTAAAATTGCTATACCACGAAGATGACGTGCTACAGACGCGAAATTTAACCGACCGGAAGAAGACGCTTTGATATGCAAATGATTAGCTTTTCAGAGCATTCACACAAGGTTGGCGCCGGTGGCGACACCCACAACGTGCTGACATCAGGAAAGTTTCCAACCGATTTCTCGTACACAAACAGCAGTTGACCGGCGTTGCCTGGTGAAACGTTGTTGTGTTGCATCGTGTAAGGAGGAGAAATGCGTACCATCACGTTTCCGACTTTGATAAAGGTCGGATTGTTGCATATCGCGATTGCGGTTTATCGTATCGCGACATTGCTGCTCGCGTTGGTCGAGATCCAGTGACTGTTAGCAGAATATGGAATCGGTGGGTTCAGGAGGGTAATACGGAACGTCTTGCTGGATCACAACGGCCTCGTATCACTAGCAGTACAGATTACAGACATCTTATCCGCATGGCTGCAACGGATCGTGCAGCCACGTCTCGATCCCTGAGTCAACAGATAGGGACTTTTGCAAGACAATAACCATCTGCACGAACAGTTCGACGACGTTTGCAGCGGCATGGACTATCAGCTCGGAGACCATGGCTGCGGTTACCTTTGGCGCTGCATCACAGACAGGAGCGCCTGCGATGGTGTACTCAACGACGAACCTGGGTGCACCAATGGCAAAACGTCATTTTTTCGGATGAACTCAGATTCTATTTACAGCACCATGATGGTCGCATCCGTGTTTGACGACATCGCAGTGAACGCACATTGGAAGCGTGTATTCGTCATCGCCGTACTGGCGTATCACCCGGCGTGATGGTATGGGGTGCCATTGGTTACACGTCTCGGTCACCTCTTGTCCGTATTGACGGCACTTTGAACAGTGGACGTTACATTTCAGATATGTTACGACCCGTGGCTCTACCCTTCATTCGATCCCTGCGAAACCCCACATTTTAGCAGGATATTGCACGACCGCATGTTGCAGATCTTGTACGGGCCTTTCTGAATACAGAAAATGTTCGTCTGCTGCCCTGGCCAACACATTTTCCAGATCTCTCACCAATTGAAAATGTCTGGTCAATGGTGGCCGAGCAACTGGCTCGTCACAATACGCCAGTCACTACTCTTGATGAACTTTGGTATCGTGTTGAAGCTGCACGGTCAGCTGTACCTGTACACGCCATCAAAGCTCTGTTTGACTCAATGCCGAGGCGTATCAAGGCCGTTATTACGGCCAGAGGTGGTTGTTCTGGGTACTGTTTTCTCAGGATCTATGCACCCAAATTGCGTGAAAATGTATCACATGTCAGTCCTAGTATAATATATTTATCCAATGAATACCCGTTTATCATCTGCATTTCTTCTTGGTGTAGCAATTTTAGTGTAATGTAATGTGAACATTTTTGTTAAATAATTATAAAATTATGTACAGCTTTATTTCAAACAACAGACCGTTTCGTTTAGTAAATACGTTTACACTTGGTGTGCATGAATTTTCTGGATCACTTGTGTGTTAATTACTACAGGTAGCTTGCCATGTGCAACCAAACGATGTTGATGAGAAATTTTTTTGCTGGGACTTAACTTATCTTCTAGAATGTAATTTAGTTTGTCGCGATGTTTTCGCGCCTATATTCGTTTTTACTTAAATTTTCGTGTGGCAAGCACTTCCATTCTCCGCATCATGCTGAGGTTTTGTGATGCATACGTAACTATAACAAGTATTTTCCACAAATAACGTAGTAAAACACTTTTCACTTTAATGTGTTAAATAGGGCACACTATTTAACACACTAAAGGAACTTTACAAATAAAAACAGCACAAACAGATAAAGTCTACATACACACACGCACACACACACACACACACACACACACACACACACACACACACACACACACAAAGATAAAATGCAAACAAAATTCAAATTTGGCGCCGAACTCTCTGGTGGAGAGATGAATACTGACTGGGCTGGGACACACAACAAACCACAATCACACTGTATTTTGGTGAAGTGAAAAGTGTTTTACTACGTTATTTGTGGAAAATACTTGTTATAGTTACGTGTGCATCACAACACCTCAGCATGATGCGGAGAATGGAAGTGCTTGCCTCATGAAAACGTAAGGAAAAACGAATATACGCGTGAAAATATCGCGACAAACTAAATTACATTCTAGAAGATAGGTTAAGTCCCAGCAAAAAAATTTCTCATCAACATCGTTTGGTTGCAGATGGCAAGCTACCTGTAGTAATTAACACACAAGTGATCCAGAAAATTCATGCACACCAAATGTAAAGGTATTTACTAAAAGAAACGATCTATTGTTTGAACTAAAGATGCGCATAATTTTATAGTCGTTTAACAAAAATGTTCACATTGCAGGATAAATAGAAACGAAAACCCACTGTTTGGGTACTGAGAAAAAACGGTGTTTGGAATAACTGACGCACCTCACATCCAACGATTTTAACCGCAGAAATCAATGTGTGACCACAGTCGACTGGAAAACCGTGGCCTAGTCAGATGGGTCCCGATTTCAGTTGGTAACAGTTGATGGGAGGATGCGAGTGTGGCGCAAGTCGCAGGTTCGAATCCTGCCTCGGGCATGGATGTGTGTGATGTCCGTAGGTTAGTTAGGTTTAAGTAGTTCTCAGTTCTAGGGGACTTATGACCACAGCAGTTGAGTCCCATGGTGCTCAGAGCCATTTTTTTGTGGCGCACGTGTCAATAAGACATTGTGCAAACTGATGGTGGCTCCATAATTATGTGGGCTGTGTTTACATGGAATGGAATGAATCCTTTGGTTCAACTGAACCGATCATTGACTGGAAATGGTTATGTTTGATTACCTGGAGACCATTTGCAGCCATTCATTTTATAGTTGACAGTGCGCCATGTCATCCGTTCACAATTGTTCGTGATTGGTATGAAGAGAATTCTAGACAATTCGAGTGATTGATATGACCACCCAGATCGCCCGACATGAATCCCATTGAACATTTATGGCACATATTCGAGAGGTCAGTCCGTGCACAGAATACGCCGGGCAAAAGAAGTTCCGATACGGTGTTACGAGATATCCCACGACTTTTGTCATCTCAGTGTAAACAGTCCACTAGAAAGAGACACTGTTTTTATCTGAAATTGCTGCCGTTCCTGCCCAGTTCGAAAATTGTGTCGTCAGACGGATAGTAACTAAAAAAATACTAAATTTTTTTGTTCCTAAGGATGGCTATAGAGACAAATTTGTATGGGTGAGAATCGCGCATTTACGGTAAACGTTTATAAAGTTTCGTCCGTCTCCGTAGCTCTGTTCAACGTGTCTGGCTGCTCGTCAGAGGACCCCGTTTCGCTTCTCAGTACTGCCAAGGATATGGCCATTTGGAGAGGTTGACATGGCGGTCAGTCGGAGACGACTAGCCCATCAGGGTCAGAACACGGAGATTTGCTTGCTACAAAGTTTCTGTATGCATCTTTGAGTTACAGTGATACACCCAGCACTCGTCTCTGGTGATTTGGTGGCTACGGAAATCGTTTGGATTAGTCGTCTGACGCAGATAAATCATTTCCGCTGCTACCTCAGTCCAATGGCCTTTTTAAATTGGTGTTGGTAGTCCCGAAACACAACAGGTAGCGACTTCTTCATGTTCGACATCTCGTGTGATGATGGAAACTAATCTACTTTCACTTCTTCTACTATCGCTTCGATTATGACCCGCAGGTCTTCGCATGCCAATGATTATGCCCGTTTGGACGTCAGATAAATCGCTCCTTTTCTGCATTATGACAATGACTGCACTGTTTTCCACATCCTCCCCCCCCCCCCCCCCCAACCCCGACACACTTTATATACCCTCCACTGCTAGTAGTGCCATGTGCCGTCTGTGGATGGTTGTTGCACGTTGGCATCGAACGTAGGCAGCAGTGACATTAATGTGACTCGACCATGTAGCTTAGTCTGAGTTCCAGAGAGGGCGCACTCGGTAAGCAATATGTTTACATCCACCTGATATCACGAAAATATAATAGCTCCGAAGTAGACATCCATCCGACAAACATTTATATAAGCAAATGCACGGCTCCACTGAGCAATTAGCTAGGCAGTACCTGAAGACAATCATTAGGACAGTATATGGAGTGGCGCAGGACTCAACTACACTCCTGGAAATGGGAAAAAGAACACATTGACACCGGTGTGTCAGACCCACCATACTTGCTCCGGACACTGCGAGAGGGCTGTACAAGCAATGATCACACGCACGGCACAGCGGACACACCAGGAACCACGGTGTTGGCCGTCGAATGGCGCTAGCTGTGCAGCATTTGTGCACCGCCGCCGTCAGTGTCAACCAGTTTGCCGTGGCATACGGAGCTCCATCGCAGTCTTTAACACTGGTAGCATGCCGCGACAGCGTGGACGTGAACCGTATGTGCAGTTGACGGACTTTGAGCGAGGGCTTATAGTGGGCATGCGGGAGGCCGGGTGGACGTACCGCCGAATTGCTCAACACGTGGGGCGTGAGGTCTCCACAGTACATCGATGTTGTCGCCAGTGGTCGGCGGAAGGTGCACGTGCCCGTCGACCTGGGACCGGACCGCAGCGACGCACGGATGCACGCCAAGACCGTAGGATCCTACGCAGTGCCGTAGGGGACCGCACCGCCACTTCCCAGCAAATTAGGGACACTGTTGCTCCTGGGGTATCGGCGAGGACCATTCGCAACCGTCTCCATGAAGCTGGGCTACGGTCCCGCACACCGTTAGGCCGTCTTCCGCTCACGCCCCAACATCGTGCAGCCCGCCTCCAGTGGTGTCGCGACAGGCGTGAATGGAGGGACGAATGGAGACGTGTCGTCTTCAGCGATGAGAGTTGCTTCTGCCTTGGTGCCAATGATGGTCGTATGCGTGTTTGGCGCCGTGCAGGTGAGCGCCACAATCAGGACTGCATACGACCGAGGCACACAGGGCCAACACCCGGCATCATGGTGTGGGGAGCGATCTCCTACACTGGCCGTACACCACTGGTGATCGTCGAGGGGACACTGAATAGTGCACGGTACATCCAAACCGTCATCGAACCCATCGCTCTACCATTCCTAAGGGAACTTGCTGTTCCAACAGGACAATGCACGTCCGCATGTATCCCGTGCCACCCAACGTGCTCTAGAAGGTGTAAGTCAACTACCCTGGCCAGCAATATCTCCGGATCTGTCCCCCATTGAGCATGTTTGGGACTGGATGAAGCGTCGTCTCACGCGGTCTGCACGTCCAGCACGAACGCTGGTCCAACTGAGGCGCCAGGTGGAAATGGCATGGCAAGCCGTTCCACAGGACTACATCCAGCATCTCTACGATCGTCTCCATGGGAGAATAGCAGCCTGCATTGCTGCGAAAGGTGGATATACACTGTACTATTGCCGACATTGTGCATGCTCTGTTGCCTGTGTCTATGTGCCTGTGGTTCTGTCAGTGTGATCATGTGATGTATCTGACCCCAGGAATGTGTCAATAAAGTTTCCCCTTCCTGGGACAATGAATTCACGGTGTTCTTATTTCAATTTCCAGGAGTGTATAATCGCTGTCAAGAAGATCCAGACAATGCATTATAAAAGTGGTGTTAGACATCGCTCACTGGAACTAGGACTACACTAGTTTTTAAAAATCAATGAAAGTGAACGTTGATCTCCACTGCCAGGCACAGTCGCCATACTAATGTTAAGTTTTGGGAAGTTTTTGTTAATATACGATTGTGTTGTAATCAAACCGACAGTCACATACTGATACACTCTCATTGAATCGAAAACTATATTTACAAGAAATTAAGAAAGTAGAGAGAATGATTATTAAAAAAATTCTGGGACCACGATACACACAAGATGGATACAGACTGCAAACTATCGAGACGACAGAAAAAGTATCAAACATCGGAATCGTTATCAGAAAGAGACGAATGAAGTTCTACGGACACCTTGACAGATTACCCGGGAACAGAGTAACGAAACGTCTACTGGACTATGTGGTATCCGTAAAGCATCAAAACAGTGGGTAACTGAAGTTAGGAAGAATTTGATAAAAGCAAAAATTGACGTAACAAACACATCAGACTGGGATGCATTCAGAAGCAAAATTGATAAGAGGAAATTTATTCCAGAAATGGAACCAAAGCCATACTGACCAAAGTGAACCGAAGAAAAAAAGAAGACTTTAGGGGAGAAAATGGAAAAATACTGGGAAAATAAGAAGAACCCTAAGTTTCTTGAAAATCACCTGCTTATCGTTTTCCAGTGGGGACATTTGCTAGTAATAAATAATAGTAAACGATTCTAAATGGTTGCTAATAAATGTTGCCATCTGTTTTTTGCCTCAGCTCTTGTCTAGCCCCTTTTGGTCCTGTGACGAAACTGTAGTTGCTGCGTGCGAGGAAGCCACCTCGTAACAGCAACTACTTTCACTGGTAGGGGTTCTCTTCCTACCACATGTACAGGTTTGATCCCAAGTGCATTTGGAGAACAGTGTCATACTACTGAAATCTCCTGAGGAGTCCGCAAGTGGCTGTCGACGGGAAACGTCATAAAAGGCTGGGCAGGGGGGTGTGTTCCTTCCACATAATGCCCCAGCTCAGACTGAATAGGACACAGTGATATAAGCTGCTTCTTTGGGCCATAGATTTTTGTATCATTCTCCATACTCTCCAGATCCATCACACAGTGACTTCTTGTTCTCTTCTCGAATGAAGAAATCATTACGTGGCAGGCATTTTTAAGATGACAATGAAGTGGTTTTCGAGGAGGAATGTTTCACGAACAGCCAAAGTGCAGACTTCCAATTTTGATAGTAGCTGTTGCTGTGCAGACTTCTAGAACCAATGTCTCGGCCATGTCATCCATCGTTGAGAAAAGTGTATAGCATTGAAAGCTGAATATGTAGACAAGAGTAACACCAAGTTTGATGGTCACAGCTTGAGTTTTTCGAGGGATGTCAGCACTTGTGCAGAGGAATGCCGGACATTTGCCACGCCGCACATTTGCGACTCTCGTCCCTTCGCCAGGTAGCTTGAGTAGCGATCCCTCAGGTAAGGGACGCCCTTCTTCGTACTACTTCTGTCCGATTTCTAATCGCCGTCTCCACATCTTACTCGATACAACCAGTACGTAAGGGACCTTCTTCTTCGACATCTTGGCGAAATACAGAGCTTCTTTTCCGAAATTGAAATATTTATAATTTTAGGGAAACGAAAGCAATACCGACGATTATGTCAGTATGTAATTAGTTCTGCCAGGTATAAATATAGATCCTTCTGTCTGTACGGTAGCTTCCTTTCACGCTTACTGATTGCGATAGAAAGAGTCCATCGCCATGGGAGCAACAAGAAAGGAACTATGTAAAGAGAATGCGAATGTACGCTAATCATTTCTGTCTGATCATTGCATTTGTGCCTACTTTAATTACTACAACTGCATGCCCAAAAGACAATAAAGGAAGAAGAAATGGGTATGTGAATGCTTGAAAAGAGGAACGACATACTCCATATTAATTTACTCTCTATAGTTTGATATCCCTAGCGGCGAAACATTAGTTAATAAAGTGTAGCGGGACAATGTTCAAAACATGACTGAAAATACTTTCACTAAATAGAGATAAGAACATCTATGACTGACATGTCATCTAAAGTCGGCGTACAATTTTAAAATGTTAGAAATAAGGAAATGAAGTAATACAGAATGCTATGCTTGTAACGTACGTTGTTGTTCTACATTGTTTAGCTCTGGTATTTACAGGATCACAGAGAAAGCATCCTAGATTTTGGAGGGAAAAGCCGTAATTGTAATGGTCTGCACTACAACAGAAACAAGAAGCACAACTTAAGGGAAAATAATGTAATGTGTGTTCCAGCTCACAAGCGACATTGAAGCAGATAGTTCCTGTCACTTAGTATGGGTAGAGGTTATATTCGACAATCGGAATAAATTAATAACTGGCTCCTTTTACCGACCCCGGTCTCAGATGAAGCAGTTGCTGAACATTTCAAAGGGAAGTTGAGTCTCATCACAAATAGGTACCCTACTCATACAATTATAGTTGGCAGTGACTTCAATCTACCTTCCGTATGTTGACAAAAATACATTTTCAGACCCTATTGTAGACAGAAAACAACTTCCGTAATTGTTCTAAATGCATTTTTTAATATTTTTTGAACAACTAGTTTACGAGGCCATTCAAATTGTAAATGGTTACGAAAACTACCTTGATCTCTTAGCCACAAGTAATCCTGAGCATCACGACGGATACAGGGATTACAGTCGTAGCGAGGCTCAATTTCGTAACAAAGAAATTCACCAAAACTAAACGCGAGATATATCTATTTATAAAAGCAGCTAAAAATTCGATTGATGTCTTTCTAATCCTTCCAAACTATGTAAGTGAACACCACATGTGGCTTACGTTCAAAGAAATAGCATCAACAGCACTCGAGAGATTCATACCAAATAAATTTATAAGAGACGGAACTGATCCCCCGTCGTACACAAAACACGACAGAAAGCTGCTGCAGGAGCACCGATAAAGGCACGCATAATTTAGTCCAGGCTTGTCCAAACTGTGCCCCTGGGGCGCTAGCAAATTCGTATGTTGCTGCAGTGGCCGAGCCGCGCCGCTTAGCTGGCCGTGCGGACCGCCCGAACGCCAGCCGATGGATGTACACTCCTGGAAATGGAAAAAAGAACACATTGACACCGGTGTGTCAGACCCACCATACTTGCTCCGGACACTGCGAGAGGGCTGTACAAGCAATGATCACACGCAGGGCACAGCGGACACACCAGGAACCGCGGTGTTGGCCGTCGAATGGCGCTAGCTGCGCAGCATTTGTGCACCGCCGCCGTCAGTGTCAGCCAGTTTGCCGTGGCATACGGAGCTCCATCGCAGTCTTTAACACTGGTAGCATGCCGCGACAGCATGGACGTGAACCGTATGTGCAGTTGACGGACTTTGAGCGAGGGCGTATAGTGGGCATGCGGGAGGCCGGGTGGACGTACGGCCGAATTGCTCAACACGTGGGGCGTGAGGTCTCCACAGTACATCGATGTTGTCGCCAGTGGTCGGCGGAAGGTGCACGTGCCCGTCGACCTGGGACCGGACCGCAGGGACGCACGGATGCACGCCAAGACCGTAGGATCCTACGCAGTGCCGTAGGGGACCGCACCGCCACTTCCCAGCAAATTAGGGACACTGTTGCTCCTGAGGTATCGGCGAGGGCTACGGTCCCGCACACCGTTAGGCCGTCTTCCGCTCACGCCCCAACATCATGCAGCCCGCCTCCAGTGGTGTCGCGACAGGCGTGAATGGAGGGACGAATGGAGACGTGTCGTCTTCAGCGATGAGAGTCGCTTCTACCTTGGTGCCAATGATGGTCGTATGCGTGTTTGGCGCCGTGCAGGTGAGCGCCACAATCAGGACTGCATACGACCGAGGCACACAGGGCCAACACCCGGCATCATGGTGTGGGGAGCGATCTCCTACACTGGCCGTACACCACTGGTGATTGTCGAGGGGACACTGAATAGTGCACGGTACATCCAAACCGTCATCGAACCCATCGTTCTACCATTCCTAGACCGGCAAGGGAACTTGCTGTTCCAACAGGACAATGCACGTCCGCATGTATCCCGTGCCACCCAACGTGCTCTAGAAGGTGTAAGTCAACTACCCTGGCCAGCAAGATCTCCGGATCTGTCCCCCATTGAGCATGTTTGGGACTGGATGAAGCGTCGTCTCACGCGGTCTGCACGTCCAGCACGAACGCTGGTCCAACTGAGGCGCCAGGTGGAAATGGCATGGCAAGCCGTTCCACAGGACTACATCCAGCATCTCTACGATCGTCTCCATGGGAGAATAGCAGCCTGCATTGCTGCGAAAGGTGGATATACACTGTACTAGTGCCGACATTGTGCATGCTCTGTTGCCTGTGTCTATGTGCCTGTGGTTCTGTCAGTGTGATCATGTGATGTATCTGACCCCAGGAATGTGTCAATAAAGTTTCCCTTTCCTGGGACAATGAATTCACGGTGTTCTTATTTCAATTTCCAGGAGTGTATTTGTTCGCCCGTTTTCCCTTCGGGCAGAGGACGTCTGACAAGCGCTTCAACTAGAGCTGATTGACCTACAGTGCCATAGCCGCCTGAAAGACCGCTTTCTTATGTGTAAAACTTTGGATGACTTTTACAGCTGTCTTCCACGAGAGAAATATCCTCTTTTACAAAAGCACGCGTCCAAAGTTGTCTCAATGTTTGGTTCCACGTATTTTATTTGCGAGCGCTTTTTCTCTCTTTTAAAACTTGCTAAAACTAAGAACCGTTCATTCCTTGGCGATAAAAACTTGACTGATTCTTTGAGGTTAGCAGTCTCACGGAATATTGCACCAAGCCTACACAAAATCGTTTCCTCGAAAAAGAGAAACGTGTAAAATGTTAATTGTCTTCTTTAACAATGTTGACTGTAAGAATTAAAGAGCTTTATAACCTTAATTCTATTTTAATGAGTTTTCAAACTTGGTCAGTTAAAATTGTTACGTACAAAACAGCAAAGGATCCGATTTTAAACTCTGAAAAGGGATACAAAAAATTGTAGCACGAAGAACAACAAAAAATACTTACATGTAACTACTAACAGTAAGAATGAGACTCTATACCCCTTACACAAAATTAATTCTAAAATAGAATATTTTGTTTACGTTAGATCTGACCGCGGGACAGTCCAGCGCAGAGCAGTGCTGTGCGGTCTCACTCGCTCTGCAGCGCTCTCTCTCTCTCTCTCTCTCTCTCTCTCTCTGTCTGTCTGTCTCTCTCTCTCTCTCTCTCTCTCTCGCTCGTATGGCGACACTAGCGACACACGGTCGCGGACGGGGCGCTGAACTACACTGCCTTGCGCCCGCCGGGCGCAATTCTTGGATGAGCCTGATTTAGACGAACGCAAAATCTCCAAGATTGGCGAAGTTTTACTGAGGCTCGAAAATTGGTGCGGGTTTCAATGCGAGATGCATTTAATAGTTTACAGAACGAAACTCTCTCTAGAAATGTGACGGAAAATCCAAAGAGATTGTGGTCCTATGTTAAGTGAACCAGCGGAAAGGCTCAGTAAGCACCTTTACTGTGCAGCAGCGACGGTGATATTACTGATGACAGTGCCACTAAAGTGGAGTTACGAGGGCAGTTCAATAAGTAATGCAACACATTTTTTTTCTGAAACAGGGGTTGTTTTATTCAGCATTGAAATACACCAGGTTAGTCCCCAATCTTTTAGCTACACAACACTGTTTTTCAACGTAATCTCCATTCAATGCTACGGCCTTACGCCACCTTGAAATGAGGGCCTGTATGCCTGCACGGTACCATTCCACTGGTCGATGTCAGAGCCAACGTCGTACTGCATCAATAACTTCTTCATCATCCGCGTAGTGCCTCCCACGGATTGCGTCCTTCATTGGGCCAAACATATGGAAATCCGACGGTGCGAGATCGGGGCTGTAGGGTGCATGAGGAGGAACAGTCCACTGAAGTTTTGTGAGCTCCTCTCGGGTACGAAGACTTGTGTGAGGTCTTGGGTTGTCATGAAGAAGGAGAAGTTCGTTCAGATTTTTGTGCCTACGAACACGCTGAAGTCGTTTCTTCAATTTCTGAAGAGTAGCACAATACACTTCAGAGTCGATCGTTTGACCATGGGGAAGGACATCGAACAGAATAACCCTTTCAGCGTCCCAGAAGACTGTAACCATGACTTTACCAGCTGAGGGTATGGCTTTAAACTTTTTCTTGGTAGGGGAGTGGGTGTGGCGCCACTCCATTGATTGCCGTTTTGTTTCAGGTTCGAAGTGATGAACCCATGTTTCATCGCCTGTAACAATCTTTGACAAGAAATTGTCACCATCAGCCACATGACGAGCAAGCAATTCCGCACAGATGGTTCTCCTTTGCTCTTTATCGTGTTCGGTTAGACAACGAGGGACCCAGCGGGAACAAACGTTTGAATATCCCAACTGGTGAACAATTGTGACAGCACTACCAACAGAGATGTCAAGTTGAGCACTGAGTTGTTTGATGGTGATCCGTCGATCATCTCGAACGAGTGTGTTCGCACGCTCCGCCATTGCAGGAGTCACAGCTGTGCACGGCCGGCCCGCACGCGGGAGATCAGACAGTCTTGCTTGACCTTGCGGCGATGATGACACACGCTTTGCCCAACGACTCACCGTGCTTTTGTCCACTGCCAGATCACCGTAGACATTCTGCAAGCGCCTATGAATATCTGAGATGCCCTGGTTTTCCGCCAAAAGAAACTCGATCACTGCCCGTTGTTTGCAACGCACATCCGTTACAGACGCCATTTTAACAGCTCCGTACAGCGCTGCCACCTGTCGGAAGTCAATCAAACTATACGAGACGAAGCGGGAATGTTTGAAAATATTCCACAAGAAATTTCCGGTTTTTTCAACCAAAATTGGCCGAGAAAAAAAAAGTGTTGCATTACTTATTGAACTGCCCTCGTACTAAATGCGGGTGAGGAGGAGAGGGGGAGACAAGGGACCCAGCCCTTCGGAGCAGGTAAAGTCGTGGCAAATGTCCGCACACCTGTGCAGAGGAAGAGGAGTGTTACCTGGTAGCGCCTCCTGGGGTAGCCGTCCTCTCGCTCGCGTTCCCTGGCGCGCGGCGGCGTCGGCGACTCCCTGATGCTGAGGTCCCTGTCGCGCTCGGCGGCGCTGCCGTAGGACGCGACGCGCAGCGCGGGCGAGTGTCCGTTCACCAGCAGCCTCTGCGGCTGCGGCTGCGGCTGCGGCTGCGCCTGCAGCGGCGGCGACGGCGAGCGCGTCCTGTCGCGGTCGCCGAACGGTGACGTCACGCGGTCGGCGCTGCCGCTGTACGGCGACGAGACGCGGTCGACGCTGCCGTTGTACTGCGGGGAGCCGCGCTCCGGCACGCCGTTGTACGCGCCGGCGCGCCTCTCCACGTTCAGCGGCGAGAACGTGTGGTGGGGACCAGTCGGCAGCACCTGCAACGTAACTCGCGTTACCGTCGAACAAAGTTTTCCCCGAAGAAATTCGTCTGTAAAGTATTCTCAGACGCACTGTCGCATCAATTTTGGATAACACTTCCAGCCTCCGGCGATTACCACCATATTTTTCGTCAGGACTGACAACTGTTGTCCCCCTACCCCTGGTGTAGTGGGACGCGATATTGAAGCGTCACCCATCCACCAGTCTCAGCCCAGTTTGCAGGTGAATATAAGTTTAATTTAGTGTTTTGTTTATGTATTTTCTAATATTTGTAATGTTTGTGAATTATCTAAAGTTTTGTATTTATTTTTATGTTTCATGTACGGAGGGGGCGGCGCAACGAACGGAGAGAACATCTTCACTGCCGGGACCAGAGAGAAAATTGCTGGCCACTATACGTTGCGGGTCGACAGCCAAACAGCTACAGAAGATCCTGAAACCGAGTTGTTGCGTCGTGCTTCTAAAAACTGAAAAAAAAATAAGAATTTGTAATGTTTCTACAACAATGACGTCATAGAAAGTTTAATCATGTTGTAAATGTTCAGTCCTATCTTGTCAAGGCTCATGTTCACGTCTATATGTAGTATATATGAAGATAATAAACTAGTGTATACTACAAAAGTTTAAATCCGTGTTCCGAGAATTTGTTTATGAAGAATTATATTAAGTAAGAAGTATTACTGATTTATTTGACAAGATTATTAATTTTTGACAACGTTCATCGCGAGTTCGAGTCTTAAAAGTTTATTCAATGTGGTTTTAATATTTATTGAAGCTGATAACTTGCATTAATATAATTTCTGAGAAGAAACAAACGACATCTAAATTGAAAAAAGTTCGCGCAAACCAATTCGACTGGGTGACGTAATTCTGCTCATACGACTCAAATGATGATGTTTTAATTACAGTTTCGTTCAAGAACCATTCAGAGACAACTTTAAAAAGAATTTAAATAATTTTGAAGTGTTTTGTAACTGACGTAGGTGACGAAGTCTGCGCTTGGTCATATGTCAAAAGAAAATCATTTATACAAAACTTACGTCATTACACTACACCGATCGCTCCTCTCCTCTCCAATCCCCGCCCTCTGCCATGCCTTTACTGTTGTGTCCCCCCTACCCTCCATCTCTACACCCTTCATCTCCTTTCCCAAGGTGGCTTCCGTCAACTCCCCCTGCCCGGATGATGCCCTCTATCCCTCCATTTATTCCTCCTATCAACTCTGATCCTCACCCCCCCTACCTTCCTCTGTCCTTTCCCCGGGCTCCCTCTTCCCCCCTTACATCCTGTTTTCTCCCCACCTAACCTCTCTCTGCCTCCCCTCTCCCCCCCCCCCCCGAGTCCTTTTATATACCCCCCTCCCTGTCGCGTCTGCCCAGCACCCGCCCCCCTTTTATGGGTCCTCGTCCTCCATCGGCACCTTCCCCCTCCCTCCACTTTGTTCTTTTTTTCCCCTCTCCTTCCCCCCCCCCCTTTCCTTTCCCGCCATCTGTCCAGGTTCCCCCCCCCCTCCCATATGCCCTCGGCTGTGGTATATTTGTGCCAATTTTTTAGTGCAGTATTCAAGTGGATGTTCAGTGTTGTTTGTCTTTCCAAAGTGTTGTGAACAGAAACCATGCTGTCGCTGGGTGTAAATTTTATATGTCTTGCGAACAGAAACCAGACTGTAGCCGTGTTTTTTTAATTGTCTGTCTATTCTTTTACCTGTCTGCTTCATTTGTATTTTATTAGTTTCATCAACCCTTTGTTCTATGTTTTAAGCTCCACGATTTGCCGCCGTTTTACCATTTAAGTCACCGATTTTATCGCCTGCTTTTATTGTTCTTGACTTGCTCCTGATGAAGACGATGGTAATAACTGTCGAAAGCTGGAGGTTTTATTCAGAACTAGCGGAAAGGCGTCCGAGAATATTTTATATAAGCTAGTGTCATTATTATCCTTGGTAATGAAACCGAGACTTAATCAGAATCGAGACACTTTCACTGAGTTTCTCGGCCTAGAAAATAATTCGACAATAAAAACTGCATTTTAATACACAGATATATTTATTTATTTTGACTATCAGTTTCATTCCCAGTCCCTGGGTCCTGAAAGATATATTTATGTGTGCATTCCACAAAAGTAATAATTAATCATTCTCAAAATGCTCTGTTAAGATATGTGCTATAACAAACATGTTACATCTAAAAAGAACCTTTCAAGAATGATTAATTATTGCATATGTTGAGTGCACAGTTGAATACAGGTTTTATATGCCAAAATACTTTTTATGTATAATGCGTTATAACAAACATGTTATTCCTAGGTGGTCAAACTAAAACATTCATATTTCTTTACGTACTACACGAATATGTGTTAAAAAATGGGGGTTCCTATTTTAAAAAATGCAGTTGATATCCGTGTGACCTATGGCGGCGCCATCTAGCGGGCCAACTATAGCGCCATCTTGTTTCGCCCTTGAAGCTAGACGAGTTTGGTTCTTTGTAGTTTTTTCGTTTGATGCTTATTTCGTGAGATATTTGGCCTGGGTACTATCAATGGACCACCCTGTATATTATCTAATAAAGGGAGGGCACCCACCAGGTCAAGTGACGGTGTGCGCCCAAAACATGAGTGAACCTATGGTCTGTGGGTCGTGTGACTGGGTAGTTCCATCAGACGGAAGAAACTAGCTGGTAGCTTTGCAGAGAGAGGATCCTCTACACCTACCATAAACTCGATCCTCCTCACTCACCGGTCTCTCCCATCCTCTCCCGCCCCTGTCCGCTGCCGCACCTGTACTTCCACGCCCTACCTGCTCTCCATCTCTCCACTCTCCACACCCTCTCCCCCGGTGGCTTCCGCCAGCTCCCCCTCCCTGATGATGCCCTCCTCCCCTCCATCTACCCCTCATACCAACTTCGATCCTCCCTCCCTCTTCCCGTGTTTGTTTCCTTTGGGCACCCTCTCTCCCTTCTCTCCCCCTTCCCTCCCTCCTCCCTTTCTCCCACTCCTCCCCCGGGCCTCCCCTACCCCCATTCCTCCAGTCCTCCTACCATCTCCTCTGTCATTGGCATCTTTGCTCACCCCTCTCCCTCGCCCTCCCCCTTCTACCCTCTTGGCAGGTCCCCGGACTCGCACACGCTACGTGGACATTCGCGCGCGGGAGATCATCGCCACCAGTTTCTCGTGTGTGTGCCATCGTGTTTGTGTTTAGTGTTCGCCGTCACGCTCCAACGTTCACATGTCCCGTCGAAATCGTCAGTGTTTGTGCGTCTTGCCGACAGTTTTTAGTGTGGTTTTCGTCGAGTGTGAACGGCTTCGTGTTTTTTGTGTTCGGTGTGTGTCTTTTTACTATTTTTCATTGTAAATCCTGAGACTGAAGAGCAGCATAGGATGCTGCTGCCAGCCCGCCTGATGTACAGGTGCTTAAAATAACAATAAAGGAAAAAAATAGCAGAGAGACGCACCTGCACCCTCTGGGGCGGCGCGTGGCTGGTGCTGACGACCACGGTGGGCTGCGGGGCCGCCTTCCGGCGCTCCGACCACTCGCTGACGCCGCGGAAGAAGCCGCCAGCGGAGGCGCCGTTGCTGGACGGCGGCGACACCGGTGGCGGCACGGAGGCGGCGGCGGCGGCGGCGGCGGGGGCGACGGGGGCGTGCTCCTCGGGCTCCGGCGACGACACGAAGACGCGCGCCGACGAGTTGACGGTGGCGACGTAGCCGCGGCCCGGGGCGGGCTGCGCCGGGGAGCGGCTGCGGCCGTGGCCCGCCAGGGGCCGCGACTTCATCGTCACGTTGATGAAGCTCGTGTTGGTGGCCGGCGCCGCCGCCTCCTCGTCGTCCAGCGAGCCCTTGGAGGAGCGCGACTCGCTGCCGAAGTGGTGCTCCAGCCATTTGGACGTCTCCGCCTTGCGCGTCTCCTCCTCCTGCACATGACGTCACCACACCGTGTTACTGTCTGGTGCCTGCTAGCTACATCTTGTGATGTATATAAGGAAACATTCCTCACACACAAAGAAAGAAAATACGTTATGTGGACACGTGTCGGGAAACGCTAACTTTCCATGTTAGAGCTCATTTTATTACTACTCTTCAAATCATATTAATCATGGAATGGAAACACACAGCAACAGAACGTACCGGCGTGACTTCAAACACTTTGTTACAGGAAATGTTCAAAATGTCCTCCGTTAGCGAGGATACATGCATCCACCCTCCGTCGCATGGAATCCCTGATGCGCTGAAGCAGCCCTGGAGAATGGTGTATTGTATCACAGCCGTCCACAATACGAGCACGAAGAGTCTCTACATTTGGTACTGGGGTTGCGTAGATAAGAGCTTTTAAATGCCCCCATAAATGAAAGTCAAGAGGGTTGAGGTCAGGAGAGCGTGGAGGCCATGGAATTTTTCCGCCTCTACCAATCCATCGGTCACCGAATCTGTTGTTGAGAAGCGTACGAACACTTCGACTGAAATGTGCACGAGCTCCATCGTGCATGAACCACATGTTGTGTTGTACTTGTAAAGGCACATGTTCTAGCAGCACAGGTAGAGTATCCCGTATGAAATCATGGCGGTGAATCGAGGAAGTACAGTATATACTGACGAAACTAAAATGAGCTCTAACATGGAAATTAAGTGTTTCCGGACACATGTCCACATAAGATTTTTTCTTTATTTGTGTGTGAGGAATGTTTCCTGAAAGTTTGGCCGTACCTTTTTGTAACAGCCTATATATATATATATATATATATATATATATATATATATATATATATATATATATATACGCGCGGCACACCTTAACATAGGGAACCCAACTTGCATCATGCACTTCCAGAGCAGGTATGTAGTCTGGGTTGCCTATTTTAAGGTGCGTGAAATATTTTCCGGACCAACCTTGTTTGACCACCCTATGTAATTAATTTATTTCACACTTCCAAATTTTACTTCAGTTTGTTCCATGATGTACCTATATATGTGAGATATAGGTTTTTTATATTATTTACTGTTTTGTAACTTTATGACTGCGTTACTGTTCTTTTCTGGCCTCAACAAGGGGCCTGATTTGACGCACGCCAGCGTGCAACGAGTATTGGATAGGAGTATCTGTGAGAGAGTCGCTGTTTGGACACGTGCCTGGGAAGTTGTCCGCGTCTCGTAGCAGGCCGCGCTGGTCTGACGTGTTCATTGCTTAGAAACTTCTAGTATAGTTTGTATTACGCGTGCAGCTGTCAACATGTTTGTGGAACGTGGTCCTTAAAGAATAACTGTCACTATGGATGTTTTACGAAAGTGAGGCTGAACTGATAAAGTAAACGTAGTCTTTTATCCGTGTTTGACGACTTCTTTGTTAACCTGCTAGCGTTAAAGATCTTTCCAGAAACTGGCAAAACAGAATCCTGCCATTATTTACAGTTTGTGAGGTCGCTCACTATGCATCCCGCACGTCAGGAGGAGAATCAGAGTTTTACCCAGTGAGAGGATGTAAGAGGAGGACCTTACAATCCGTACACAGTAATATAAATAAGATAGTTTTCTTTACTGGTTACTTGTTTGTTGTACCGCAACACGTTGTGATGGTCCTCACCACTAGCCTCTTACTTAGTTTACATACGTGGTACTAATGCAGAACACGGGCGCCTTTTCACAGGAGCAGGCCAACTGAAGGTGATAAAGTACATGGTACTCCTGCATAAATTATGCGTGAGCAACTTGTACTTACAGGTAGTAGAACCCAATATGTGCTTCATATTGCTATTTGTTACAATTTTTCTTTACTTTATACAAACATGTTATACATGTGGTTATATTAACAGTAACAACAGAGATGCAATGTAAATACAACGATATCAATCCCTAGAGGCAGACCATATATATAAATCATAATTACGAACGCAAAAACATTTCAGGCAAATTCTTTTCTCTGTCGTATGTAAAGTGTATCACACTAGTCAATTGCAAAGCCCAATCTTAAAAGAACTGTTCGATGTAAGGACTGATTAAGCGTATAGAAAAGTAAAAACAAACTCCTGGGAAATCAAAAGCAAAGGCGTCAATATTAAGAGTGCAGGAGGAATCCCACTATTAAACGCGGAGGAGAGAACGCATAGGTGGAAGAAGTACTTGTCTGATTACGAAATTGTGGAGTTTAATAGAGGTTTAAAAAGTACTTGCGTTAAAATAAACCAAAATTAATTTCTAGAATTATTGGGAGAAGTGACCACCAAACGAATATTCAAGTTGGAATGTAAAATCTATGAGACTGGAGCCATACTATCGCAATTGCGGAAAAATATCACTACACACTTCCAAGATAACAAGGACAGATAAGTGTGAGAACTATCGCACAGCCATCTCATGCACTGAAGTTGCTGAGGAGAACAATATACAGAAGAATGGAAAGGAAATTGAGGATGTGTTAGATGCCGAACTGTTTAGCTTTAGGAAAAGTAAAGCCACCAGAGAGGCAGCCCTGACGTTGCGCTTGTTATTTGAACCAAGACTTACGAAATATCAAGAAACCTTTTCAGGATTTGTCGGAATGGAAGAACGTTCGACAGTGAAAAATGGTGCAACCTTTTTGAATTTTTCAGGCCGATATGTATCAGCTATAGGAAGGCGCGTGATATTCAATACGTATGAGACTAAAGAGGGGAAAATGGAAGAGCAAAAACGAAGTACTCGAATTAAAAAGAATGTAAGAAAGAAGTATAGGTCTTTTGTCCCTACTTTCCAGTCTAAATACGAAGAAGCAATGACGAAAATAAATATTCAGGAACGGAATTAAAATTCAGGGTGGAAGGATGTCAATGATAAGTTTCGCTAGTGACACTGCTATGGCCAGTGAAAATGGGGAACAATTACAGGATATGTTGAACACAATGGCCCCTGAATGAACATACACTGTGGCAAGAGAATGAATCGAAGGAAGAGCAGAAAGAGTAGCAGAAAAACTGGGAACCACATAGTAGACGAAGTGAACGAATTCTGCTAGCTTGGAAGCAAGGAGGACGTAAGAGGCAAACTAACACAGACAAACATGCCATTCTTGGTCAAAAGAAGTCAACTAATATCAAACAACGGTCTTAATTTGAATTTTTTGCTGTAAGGTCTTATGCGACCAGACTGCTGAGGTCATCGGTCCCCAAGCTTACACACTACTTAATCTAACTTAAACTAACTTACGTTAAGGACAACACACACACCTACACCTGAGGGAGGACTCGAACCTCCGACATGGGGAGCCGCGCTCTCAATTTGAGAAAACATTTCTGAGAAATTACATTTGGAGGAAAGCATTGTATAAAAGTGAATCATAGGTTGTAGGAAACTGGAAAAGAGGAAAATCGATGCGTTTGAGATATGGTGCTACAGAAGAATATTGAAAATCAGGTGGACTGACAAGATAAGGAATGAGATAGTTCTCTGCAGAATCGGTAAGGAAAGAAATGTAGCGTGGCCCATAAGTCACTTGCCACTAGCAATCCTTAAGCTTCATTTTGCCAAGAATAGTAGCAGCCAGTTGTGAACTTAACTAGTGTTTAGTGCCCATAAGTCAGTTGATTTTAGCAGTTTGAGGTTTTTGTTGTTTATTGTTATGTGAGAAACAATGAACAGAATGTTAACTACAAGAAAGCGAGTATCTGTTTTGAAAACACGGTCATAATTACAGTGACTTTTGTAATTTGTTTGTGGAATGTTTTCCAAACATCCAAGCTCCATCTCGATAAGGGAATCGCAAATTAAATTTAAGATCTAATGAGACCGGATCGCTAGCGGAGCTTCCTCGTTCAAGTACTCCAAAGTCTGTACCTAAAGAAGAGGATCTTTATGTTGGCGCGTAACGTTCTAAAACTCAAAGAAAAGCGCCCAAGGGATATGGATTATCAAGAACAAGTCCAGAAAGGTTTCAGAAAAACCTGAAATTGAGACTGTATAGGTCTACTCTATTTCGAATCCTATATGAAGATGGTATGGAGAGGTGTATGGAATTCTGTGCGTTGTACGCAATCTGACAAGACGCCAACGCCAAATCTTACTAAAGCGTTCTTTGGAGCGACTAAGCGGCTTTTAAGGTGAATGGCAGAGTGAACAGGCAGTTTACTGGGATTCTACGAAACCTCATGTGGCGATGAAGAGAAGAATTAAATTCTCGCGGCGTAAGTGTATGGGCAGAGATTTTCAGCCATGGGATAGTCTAGCCTAATTTTTTTTATCGGTAGTGCAGATCTGTAAATTACCTAGATATTTTTCAAGAAGTTTTATTAGAACAATAAAATGTTCACTTTCTGAAAATCTGCAGCCAGTTAAATGTAAATTACCTAGATATTCTTCAAGAAGTTTTATTAGAACAATAAAATGTTCACTTTCTGAAAATCTGCAGCCAGTTAAGGAAAAGCAGATACGGCAACAAGAAGGAGCTCGCCCGCATTATAGTTGTTGTTAGAGACTTTCCAAATGAATACTTCGGTGAATGTATTGGCAGATGGTGTACTACTGATTGGCCTTCACGATCCCCAGATACCACACGCGTGGATTTCTCAGTCTAGAGTACACTAAAATGATGTTTTTTCTGTCAATATTGGTGATTTTGACATTTAAAAGTAAACAAACCAATCTGAATTTAAAAACCTACAGTTCAGAAACATCTGCGACTAAATTAAAATTTGTGAGTGAGTGTTGAAAAGATGCAATGTTTGCTTAGAAAGAATGGAAACCACTATGAGCATCTTTTGTAGGTTCATTGAATACTACATGTTTCTGTGTGGAGAATAAATTGTATTTTAATTTTTTTAGTATTGTTGCACCAACGTATTTTTGAAGCTGACGTATGGCTCATCCTGTATATAAAAAACATTGACAAGAAGGAGACCCTGGGTAATGGGACATCAGGGCACAACGTCCATTGTGCTAGATGGGGCTGTATAGGATGAAAACCGTAAAGGAAGAATGAGATTGAAATATGTCCAACAAATAAAGCAGGAGGTAGGGTGTAAGAGCTACTCTGAGATGAAGACGTTAGTACGGTAGAGGAATCATGGCAGGCTGTATTAAATCATTCAGCAGACCGATGACATAAAAAGAATTGGCCAAGTGCAAGTAAGACTCTCGCAGTAAGTGTTCAGGGCTCAGTACAATCGTAATTACGTACTATCAATACTTCTACAATAGTTCCACAGACTATATATATATATATATATATATATATATATATATATATATATATATATATATATATATAACAGACACTGTATCTAAAGTTAAATTCAGGGGAGAAATCTCTGAACCTTTTCTCATAAAAACTGGAGTACGTCAAGGTGACGGGCTATCTCCACTTCTGTTTAATATAGTCCTGGATATAGTCATTAAGGAATGGGAAAAAGAATTAAAAAATCAATCCTACTGGAAACCAATCCATCTTGGTAGAACCAAAGACAACGTGGAGATATCTTGTTTAGCATTCGCGGACGACTTGGCCATACTTGCAGATGATGAAGAAATCGCCACCAAACAAATAGAGATCCTTAAGGAATGCGCGGATAAAGTAGGTTTACAAATTTCGTTTCAAAAGACAGAATTTTTCTGTACGAAATTCCATATACACAGTTTGAACACAAAATATGGAAAAATAAATAGAGTAAAACATTTTAAATACCTAGGTGAAATTTTGGAGCCAACCGGAGGAGAGAAAGTTGCACAGAAGATCAGACAACAGAAAATGAAGAGAGTATATGGTATGACACATGAAATATACAATAAAAAATGCATCTCCTCGAACACAAAAATCAGACACTACTGCGCAGTAATTAAGCCAGCAGCACTATATGCCAGTGAAACGCTCACACTCCACACAAAATGTGATTTAGAAAAAATACTAAAAGAAGAACGCAAAATTATGAGAAAGATTTTAGGTCCAAAATTAACAGAAGAAGGATACCGGATACAATCAAGAAGAACCACAGAAACTATATCAAACCTGGCAGCAGACATAAGAAGGCGAAGATTAAAATTTTATGGACATGTCACTAGACTTCCCCCCACACGACTCACCAACAGAATTCTCACTTACATAGAAAAAGTCAAATCAACAACACCATGGATTAGCCAAGTAAAATTAGATTTACAAAAAGCAAATATTGAACTTAAAGATGTCGAAGATAGAAAAACTTTTAGAAATAAGGTGGAAAAGTGGATTGTATTGTCGGAGAAGGAAGCACTAAAGAGACCAGGAACAAAATGGACAGAAGAAAGAAAAAGAAAACATGGAGAACGAATGAATGAAGTACGGAAGAAACGACGTCAGAAAGCTTTGCGTGATCCTTCTGGGTCCATTCGCGATAAGTAAGTAAGTAAGTAAGTATATATATATATATATATATATATATATATATATATATGCGATCAGGGGGCTTTGAAAACAATGTTCAAATGGGTGTGAAATCTTATCGGACTTAACTGCTAAGGTCATCAGTCCCTAAGCTTACACACTACTTAACCTAAATTATCCTGAGGACAAACACACACCCATGCCCGAGGGAGGACTCGAACCTCCGCCAGGACCAGCCGCACAGTGCGTGACTACAGCGCCTTAGACCGCTCGGCTAATCCCGCGTGGCAGGGGACTTTGATTTGTACATGTAGAGAGAGAATATTTAATAGAGCATTTTTTATTTACTCACTAAAATATGACTATAATTTTCATTTTATATATGTATGCAGTAATGTTCGTCTGTTAAACTTTTGACGGATGATGAATGTAAAGCATGTTCAAATGCAAAAGATATTTTTTATGTGATGTAGTTACAATTTAACAAGTTTCAGATTGTTTTGCTTTACTTGTACAATGGAACCTTGCTTCCTCCAGAATTTAATGATTGTAGTCAATGAGAATTACCCTACAGGTTTCAATGAGTGAGTTTGCGAGTATCAAAATATGTGACAAAAATGTCTGCATCTCTTGACTGCATTGGCGCAGAAGCTTACAGTTTTTACGCCTTTAAGGGACCATAAACTTTAATATATGACACAAATTTAAACTTTATACGTCAACTTGTTCCAGAAAAAAAGGGTCGTAAAAGATGCGTAGACAGACGGCAAAAATTTCTTTTTTTCGTGTTATATAACTAAAAATTAACGATTTTCGGAGTTTTTCCTTTACTTGTAGTGTGAAAGGTTGCTTCTTGGCAAATTTAATGATTCTTCGTCAACGGAAACCACCCTACAGGTTTCGACGAGCGAGTTTTCGAGTGCCAAAATATGTGACATAAATGGGCTGCATTGACGTAGACGCTTAAAATTTTTACGCTGCCAAGGGACTGTAGACCTTAATATGTGACCTAAACTTGAACTTCATACGTCTATTTGTTCCTGAGAAAATGGGTTCTTAACAGTCGAACAAACAGACAGACAGCAAAGCAATCCTCTTAAGTGTTCCGTTTTTTTTTTTTTTTTTTTTTTTTTTTTCACAGACTGAGGAACGACCCCTAAAAAGGTGCACTTCGCTCACTACGATTATTTGCGTCATATCGTTTCTAAAATACAGACGGCACAAAGTGTGAGAAAAGAGACGACTAGATGGTCGTTCAAAACGAAACGCCACAACAAAATACAGAAATACGGCGCTTACCTGGTCGAAGTCTAGCGGCCTCTTGGTGAGCGCGTCCTTGCGGTCTGCGGGGGCGGCCGCCCTGCGCATGCGCCGCACCCTCGTGCTGAGGCTGTCCCACTCCAGGTCTGCGGGCTCGGCGCCGCCCTCGCGGGAGCCCTCCGCCTCCTCGGACACGTACCGCATCTCCTCGCCGATCTGCAAACACGTCAAACGTTAGTCCCAGCCGACAATTGCTCAACTCTCTAGTTGCTAAAAATGATTTTGAGATTCCGTTGACTTTGGAGGACGCTTTCGTGAAGAATGTGCAGTGACATACTTTTTTGTCGGTGAAATTCGCCAGAATAAAATACGCCAGAATTTCGGTCAGGTACGTCCACCAATCAAAATTATGTAATTAAATAAAAAAATGGCTCTGAGCACTATACGACTTAACGTCTGAGGTCATCAGTCGCCTAGAACTTAGAACTAATTAAACCTAACTAACCTAAGGACATCACACACACCCATGCCCGAGGCAGGATTCGAACCTGCGACCGGAGCGGTCGCTCGGCTCCAGACTGTAGCGCCTAGAACCACACGGCCACTCCAGCCGGCAATTAAATAAAAATCGTAGTTCGTTTCAGTGCTGGCTATTCTCACAACCTTAGATTTTTGCGATTTCACCTTTTCTTTAGCCTTACATTACGGTGATCATGGAGTGCTAGGGTGCTTTAATCCCACTAGGTATATCTTGGCCCTTGTGACTTCGTGGAGGAGTCAATGCGGCCAGCGTACTAAAAAGTTTGTAGACCCCTGCTCTATCCATCTGAGCCACTGTGGACATAGAGGATAGTGCGACTGCAGGGACTTATCTCTGGCACGCCCCCCCCCCCCCCCCCCCCCGCCCGGTGAGACCCACATTCCCAAATTATGGTCCCGCACTACATTCATAGTGCCCCTGCCCATTATACCCATTACTCGCGGCTTTTTGACGATTCCCGTAAGAGTTCGGGCACTGTTTGTGCGTCCGCACAGAAGAAGATGGTCAAATGGCCGGTGAGCCTTAACTATATATATAAATTTAACATTAATGACGTGTATTTAGATGAAAGTTTTGTGTTCTCTATTTTACTCTGAAGTAAAGATTAGCATGATAAAAATAAAAAGTACTGTTATAAGACAGTGAGCGCAATATGAGCACTGTATGTACCTGTGGTCTACGGGTAGCGTCTTTGATTCATAATCAAAAACATCTTCGGTCCCGGGTTCGACAGAAATTGCGCGAGCACTAACGAGCGCAGTGTACTACCTGTTGTGGCGTCGAAATATATTCAAAGTGGCGCAAGCAACGTGCTCGCTGCCAACAAAAGAAGGGGGACTAGGTCTAGTTGATATAAAGACCAAATGTGCAGCCCTTCTACTGAAACGAACGCTCGCCATCCAGGACAAAAACCCTGACAGCGTCACAGCCAAGATAATTGGAAGATACAAGCCCGCATAACAAGAAGCGCCGGTCGACACGAGACACATTCCCTGCAGAATGCGACACGTCAGGCTGCACTACGCCAACAAAAGTTACGTTCTGGACACCGTGGCGAACCCCAGCCACAGAACAGCCAAGAGAATATACTGGGCCCTCAGGGGGAAGCCGGCAAAAAACAAAATTGAACAAAAACTCCCGCAATACAATTGGAAACAAATATGGGGGAACGTCTCAGAAAACGTGCTACCTAAACATGCGAAGGAGACATGGTACAAAATAATTAACAGAACGGTACCAACCAACCAAAGACTGGCGGAGATAAAACTCGTCGCAAGTGACAAGTGTGACGTATGTGGCATGACTGACACCCTCGAACACCGATTCACGTGCGGGAATGCCATCAACATCTGGGAAGCGTGCCAGCAGATGGTGGCCCACATCAACAGAACGGCGCCGGGAAGCATCACAGTGGAAGCAATCACCGCCCCAGACTGCAACCCATTTCCACGACCCAAGCGACTGGCGACTCTCTGAATCCTCGCCATGACGGCACACGCCATCGTAGCGCGGAGGCAGACCGACCGGCTGGCCTTCCTGATGGACCTCTGGGAGGAGAACAAGACGGCCCAGCAGCACAGGCGATACCACGAGAACTTCAAAAACTTCCTGCAGATTCCACTGCAAACAGCGATCGCCAGAGTCCTCCCCAGCCTGTGACCCTCAGCACCGCCACCAGCCACCTCACCACACTCACCACAAGAATAACGTGTGCGGTGATAGCGAACAAGTGCAACACAAAAGATAAAGAGCTTTCTCTTCTCGCATCAAATAGTGAAGTATAGTAGTATAAAGTGTTTCTTCCTAGTGGAATCAGTGACACAAAGTGCTCCTTAGTGGAAAGTGCCAAATACTCATTATTATTAGATATTTTGATTTCCTTTACTTTGTGCCTATAAAATTCTATTGATTACTCACACTATCATTTCTGCTTCTCTTATGTAATATGACAAAATTTTCTCTCTTCTTCAATTAGGTATATTCTGTAGTATATGTAAAAAAAAAAAAGTTTCTTCCACTTCTGCTCCACCTATCATGGTGACGGTCCTTCATACTGTCCCACTAAACAGTGTAACTAGAGGAAGAGATCAAACCAGGATACACAATGTGCCTGTGTCATCACAAGTGCATCACATACAGAAACATAAACTCAAATCAATGCAACGATGCCAAATATAAACTGTTATGCCTGTCCTGCAATGTCTACCCCCCTCAAAAAAAAGACGACAAATGGCCATGTAAAAGGGTTTAAGGAACAAACAATAAGAGAAAAACGAAAACATATAAAATGACAATAATATTAACCATCACTAGGATAATAGATTAATAGAATAAAATGTCTTTTTTTTAAATGTATCGTTGTTAAAATATTTAAATAAATATATATGGTTACAAAAAAAAAAAAAAAGATTCCCGCCACTGCCTAAATTTTGATAAATAATCAGCATTGGCGGCCGAAGACTTCCGGCATAAGAAGTCAGCCCCATTCTGCCAACGGCCTTGTCGAAGAGGGCGGAGGAGCGGATAGAGGTTCAGGGCACTCTCTTGTCCTAGGGGTAGGAAATTGCCCCTAAAGGCGGAAGAATCAGCAATGATCAACGACATGAGGATGCAGAAGGCAATGGAAACCACTGCATTAAAGACACGTAACGTGTATCCACAGGAAATGTGGCCTGTAATTGAAGAAGTGTCATGATGATCTCTCCATTGGCAAAAGATTCCGGAATAGTCCCCCATTCGGATCTCCGGGAGGGGACTGCCAAGGGGGAGGTTACCATGAGAAAAAGAGTGAATAATCAACGAAAGGATAACGCTCTACGAGTCGGGGCGTGGAATGTCAGAAGCTTGAACGTGGTAGGGAAACTAGAATATCTGAAAATGGAAATGCAAAGGCTCAATCTAGATATAGTAGGGGTCAGTGAAGTGAAGTGGAAGGAAGACAAGGATTTCTCGTCAGATGAGTATCGGGTAATATCAACAGCAGCAAAAAACGGTATAACAGGTGTAGGATTCGTTATGAATAGGAAGGTAGGGCAGAGGGTGTGTTATTGTGAACAGTTCAATGACCGGGTTGTTCTAATCAAAATCGACAGCAGACCAACACCGACAACGATAGTTCAGGTATACATGCCGACGTCGCAAGCTGAAGATGAACAGATAGAGAAAGTGTATGAGGATATTGAAAGGGTAATGCAGTATGTAAAGGGGGACGAAAATCTAATAGTCATGGGCGACTGGAATGCAGTTGTAGGGGAAGGAGTAGAAGAAAAGGTTACAGGAGAATACGGGCTTTGGACAAGGAATGAAAGAGGAGAAAGACTAATTGAGTTCTGCAACAAGTTTCAGCTAGTAATAGCGAATACCCTGTTCAAGAATCACAAGAGGAGGAGGTATACTTGGAAAAGGCCGGGAGATACGGGAAGATTTCAATTAGATTACATCATGGTCAGACAGAGATTCCGAAATCAGATACTGGATTGTAAGGCGTACCCAGCAGCAGATATAGACTCAGATCACAATATAGTAATGATGAAGAGTAGGCTGAAGTTCAAGACATTAGTCAGGAAGAATCAATACGTAAAGAAGTGGGATACGGAAGTACTAAGGAATGACGAGATACGTTTGAAGTTCTCTAACGCTATAGATACAGCAATAAGGAATAGCGCAGTAGGCAGTACAGTTGAAGAGGAATAGACATCTCTAAAAAGGGCCATCACAGAAGTTGGGAAGGAAAACATAGGCACAAAGAAGGTAGCTGCGAAGAAACCATGGGTAACAGAAGAAATACTTCAGTTGATTGATGAAAGGAGGAAGTACAAACATGTTCCGGGAAAATCAGGAATACAGAAATACAAGTCGCTGAGGAATGAAATAAATGGCAAGTGCAGGGAAGGTAAGACGAAATGGCTGCAGGAAAAATGAGAAGACATCGAAAAAGATATGATTGTCGGAAGGACAGACTCAGCATACAGGAAAGTCAAAACAACCTTTGGTGACATAAAAGCAACGGTGGTAACATTAAGAGTGCAACGGGAATTCCACTGCTAAATGCAGAGGAGAGAGCAGATAGGTGGAAAGAATACATGAAAAACCTCTATGAGGGTGAAGATTTGTCTGATGTGATAGAAGAAGAAACAGGAGTCGCTTTAGAAGAGATAGGGGATCCAGTATTAGAATCGGAATTTAAAAGAGCTTTGGAGGACTTACGGTCAAATAAGGCAGAAGGGATAGATAACATTCCATCAGAATTTCTAAAATCATTGGGGGAAGTGGCAACAAAACGACTATTCACGTTGGTGTGTAGAATATATGAGTCTGACGACATACCATCTGACTTTCGGAAAAGCATCATCCACACAATTCCGAAGACGGCAAGAGCTGACAAGTGCGAGAATTATCGCACAATCAGCTTAACAGCTCATGCATCGAAGCTGCTTACGAGAATAATATACAGAAGAATGGAAAAGAAAATTGAGAATGCGCTAGGTGACGATCAGTTTGGCTTTAGGAAAAGTAAAGGGACGAGAGCGGCAATTCTGACGTTACGGCTAATAATGGAAGCAAGGCTAAAGAAAAATCAAGACACTTTCATAGGATTTGTCGACCTAGAAAAAGAGTTCGACAATATAAAATGGTGCAAGCTGTTCGAGATTCTGAAAAAAGTAGGGGTAAGCTATAGGGAGAGACGGGTCATATACAATATGTACAACAACCAAGAGGGAATAATAAGAGTGGACGATCAAGAACGAAGTGCTCGTATTAAGAAGGGTGTAAGACAAGGCTGCTCTCTACTGTGAGAGGCCACTGAGGGGGGCCCAGGGGAGCAGGATACTGAGTGAGGTGTGGTGCTACAAAAGAATAAGATCGCTTCTCGGCTTTTGGCAAGATCAATGTGTAGTTTTTATTAATGATAATAGACCATACAATCACCAACAAATTTACAATCTTCCATATTAGATGTACCACTTATTTTTGACCAAATATAAATTTTTTCGTCGGAATTAATCTTACGCCTAGACCTACAATTAAGAGACAATGAACCATAAGGTACTAAATAAGAACCTTCATTAATAACAATAATTTCGGACAAATGTATAGTACGAAATGCCAAAACTTCACGAGATGTAAAACTTTCCAATCCAGTCCTAGAAGCATCATGACAAACAACAGCCTTTCGCCCCTGCTCTTCAATCTGTACATCGAGGAAGCAATGATGGAAATAAAAGAAAGGTTCAGGAGTGGAATTAAAATACAAGGTGAAAGGATATCAATGATACGATTCGCTGATGACATTGCTATCCTGAGTGAAAGTGAAGAAGAATTAAATGATCTGCTGAACGGAATGAGCAGTCTAATGAGTACACAGTATGGTTTGAGAGTAAATCGGAGAAAGACGAAGGTAATGAGAAGTAGTAGAAATGAGAACAGCGAGAAACTTAACATCAGGATTGATGGTCACGAAGTCAATGAAGTTATGGAATTCTGCTACCTAGGCAGTAAAATAACCAGTGACGGACGGAGCAAGGAGGACATCAAAAGCAGACTCGCTATGGCAAAAAAGGCATTTCTGGCCAAGAGAAGTCTACTAATATCAAATACCGGCCTTAATTTGAGGAAGAAATTTCTGAGGATGTACGTCTGGAGTACAGCATTGTATGGTAGTGAAACATGGACTGTGGGAAAACCGGAACAGAAGAGAATCGAAGCATTTGAGATGTGGTGCTATAGACGAATGTTGAAAATTAGGTGGACTGATAAGGTAACGAATGAGGAGGTTCTACGCAGAATCGGAGAGGAAAGGAATATGTGGAAAACACTGATAAGAAGAAGGGACAGGATGATAGGACATCTGCTAAGACATGAGGGACTGACTTCCATGGTACTAGAGGGAGCTGTAGAGGGCAAAAACTGTAGAGGAAGACAGAGATTGGAATACGTCAAGCAAATAATTGAGGACGTAGGTTGCAAGTGCTACTCTGAGATGAAGAGGTTAGCACAGGAAAGGAATTCGTGGCGGGCCACATCAAGCCAGTCAGTAGACTGATGACAAAAAAAAAAAAAAAAAAAAAAAAAAAAAAAAGTTGGAATTTCGCGTAGGAGCCGCTGGGAGTGACGGCATTGGTTCGTCCTGCGCTCCCAGCATCCCCCACCCGCAGTGCCGAGCTACGGTGCGCGCGCAGTACGGGGTGCACTGACCTTGACTCCGTCGGCGAGGTACTCGACGACGTGCTCGTCCTTGAGCCTGGCGTGCCTCTGGCAGCTCTCGTGGCGCACCTCCTTCTCCTGCTCGCCGCCGGTGTGACCGGGGTCCGGCGCTTCGTCGTCGCGCACCTCCTCCCGCTCGCGCGTCTCCCTCGTCTCGGTGACGAGCCGGCCGTCGGGCTGACGAGCGCTCTGCTTGAGCACGTCGCTCGTGTCTGTGACGCGCACCGCGCGCACCGAGCGGTGGACCTGCAACACGCCAAGCGTCTCTCTTACATTCGTCTCACACCATTCAACTTGTGCTGTCACTCTCAGTCATCTGTAATTTACTTTTGTACTTCGTGTTTGTCCCCACTTACTGGTACACAATTAAACTTAAGTACCTGTTTTCCTAGTAATCACCTAATCCTACGTACATTGCCCACATCTTGTGCTCCCAAATTTTCTTTCTCTCTTTATCCTCTGCGTGAATGAGTGAGTTAGTAGAATGAGATTTTCACTCTGCAGCGGAGTGTGCGCTCATATGAAACTTCCTGGCAGATTAAAACTGTGTGCCCAACCGAGACTCGAACTCGGGACCTTTGCCTTTCGCGAGCAAGTGCTCTACCATCTGAGCTACCGAAGCACGACTCACGCCCGGTACTCACAGCTTTACTTCTGCCAGTATCTCGTCTCCTACCTTCCAAACTTTACAGAAGCTCTCCTGCGAACCTTGCAGAAGTAGCACTCCTGAAAGAAAGGATATTGCGGAGACATGGCTTAGCCACAATTAGTGTTGCTGAAATTGTCTATTATATGGTAGCAATACAGTACCTGGCTGTCTGCTGTGGTAGCAACA
Organism: Schistocerca americana; assembly: GCF_021461395.2. Classification (NCBI taxonomy): domain Eukaryota; kingdom Metazoa; phylum Arthropoda; class Insecta; order Orthoptera; family Acrididae; genus Schistocerca; species Schistocerca americana. The sequence continues at coordinate 1,213,841,428 of NC_060119.1, read as the reverse complement.
GTGTAGCCAACGTAGTTTTCTCAGTCAAAGCAAAGAGATTTGTACTCTTTTGGTAGTCATTTGACAATAGTTCAGTTGGTGGCAGACCCCTCTAGTCTCTTCCGGCTACCTCGGGGAAGTTCGTCGTGCTCTCGGCACTCGGGACGCGACCTTGGGTGAATGAAGACTGTACTCTCAAAAGCAACTTGGCGTTGGTGAGTGTGTTAATGTGTGATGATGTGTAGCTATTCTGATGTACACGTTTCATTTGCTAGTCAACTTTAAAGTTCGGATGTCGAATCCTTATATTTTTCAGAGGGTAGTTACGAGTATGTTTTCTGTATTTAGTAAGATTTTCCGGTCCTTGCTTTGTATAGCCAGTGTAGTGGTGTAGGAAGTTCGTTAATCCAGCACATGCTTCAAATTCAATTACCTGACATCTCTTGTAAATGGAATGTAAATGTGAACGTTTTTCGTGTGTGTGTGTGTGTGTGTGTGTGTGTGTGTGTGTGATTTCGTTTCAATTTTAAGATTGTGTAGCATTTTTCATGCCACGTGGTGGTGATTTCACCGTGTGTAATTTCAGTACCATCTTGAATAAGTTTTATTCTTAATTCCGCGTGATGTTCTTTTGATGTTTGTGTCTATACGGTGTGTTCTTCAAGTTTTGTCGAGTCTTAGTAATTTTCCTTTGATCATGAATATTCACGGCGTTCGTGGGTGTTTCACGACAGTGTAGCTTAGTTTCATGTTCGTGGTGATCCGGATAAATATCTTTGTCGGAAAGTGTTCACAATAATCGAATCATAGCGACAGGGATGAACTTCTGAGTCTTTGACTTATTGTGATGGTCCAAATTCTTTTTATCTCTGTTTTTGTGTGTGTGATTAGCGTAAGTTCCTGTGAACTTTTCCCATGAGCGCCTTAGATTTCCTTCTGATTATCACCGCAATGTACCTCAGCACTCAATATTATAAGCGAGTTAATTAATTAAATAACCGGCGACATCAGATGATAGTTTAGAATTACTTCGTGAATTGTTAATATGATGTTTTATTTTAATTAACTATGTTAAACTGTGATGACTGTTTCTCAGACAAACCCCTCCTCTTTTGTAAGATTACTTTTAATACATCCCACCTGGCGTTTCTGAAGCGCAGAATGTATGCCTTATATTCGTAGACTTTTCATTATCTTTTTTTTTCTTTTTTTGTTGAGGCTTAAGCTTCTACTTCCTCTGACTTATCTGATTTATTGTTTGTGTTTAAATTGTTCCCATGTCTTCATTCTATATATTCACTTGGATCTTTTTATTAATATTAACACGTTAGTTATGCTTACTAATTCAGTGATTAATTTACCTCATATCAAATTTTCTCAATTTTAATTAAATTGGGTGGCGATTCAACAAAATTTTATGACACACGAAACCTACAGTAGACTGCAGAGTTCCATAGTGACTAACTTCTCCCCAGTTTCTGTTTGCAAATCGCTTTCCAGCTAACCATTCACCCATTAATAACCACTTACAGCGGCGAGAGGTAGCCGTGAGGCCTTGGGCGCCTTGTCACGGTTCGCACGGCTCCCTCCGTCGGAGGTTCGAATCCTCCCTCGGGCATGTGTGTGTGTGTGTGTGTGTGTGTGTTGCCCTTAGTGTAAGTTAGTTTAAGTTAGTTCAATTAGTGTGTAAGCCAAGGGACTGATGACCCCAGCAGTTTGGTCCCATAGACCCTTACTACAAATTTACAAATATACCAAAAAACCATTTACATGCCAGTAGAGCTCAGTGTGAGACATGTTGCAACATAGTGTTTCCTGGCGAGAAAAAGAAATGAAAGACAACTTGCTTTCTTCATACCCGACATTTTGTAAACAATAGATGCAGGTGAACAGGCGGATCCCGTCTTCTTCGATTTCCCAAACGCTTCCGACACTGGACCACAACGCGTACTACTAACCAACTTTCAGTCATCTGAGTATCTTCGCAAATATGCGACTGCTTAGAAAAAATGGCTCTGAGCACTATGATACTCAACTGCTGTGGTCATAAGTCCCCCAGAACTTAGAAGTACTTAAACCTAACTAACCTAAGGACATCACACACATCCATGCCCGAGGCAGGATTCGAACCTGCGACCGTAGTGGTCGTGCGGTTCCAGACTGTAGCGCCTTTAACCGCTCGGCCACTCCGGCCGGCGACTGCTTAGAGGAAGGTTTGACCAACAGAATCCAGCACATTACACTTAGCGGCGAATGTTCCACAGAAACGAAGATAACATCAGATGTGCAACAAGGAAGCATAACAGGACTCTAAAGCTCGCAGTATACACACTTCAACAAAAGTTTTGCATCAACCCTTTATTTCGGAATTCATGGCACACGAAACAAAAAGTGCTTTTGAGGCACATTTCTATACACGTATCTTCATTAGCAATCTGTCGAAATCGCCAAATCAACAAAACAAACGTTTACAACTACGAAATCGTCTGTTTCCTATGGGGAGTTTTTCACAGCGCTCCTGAGCAACGTAAGAACGTAGTGAAAGATCCCCTGCTCGGATGCAGGTTTGCATTCGTCGTGAAATACAATCGACAAGCTGATCAACCCCTCCTGGGTCCAAATTTGTCCACTCTTCAATGGAAACTCGCCGAAAGTCGCACAGAGTAGGTGGTCGTTTTCGATTTTCTAAAGCAGTTCTTTCCAATCGATCACACATGTGTTCGATTTGGTTCATGTCTGGGAAACAGAGAGGCTACTCGATCTTGGTGATCCTAACATGGTGAATGAAACTGTCCGCGATAACGGATTCATGAGCATGCGAGTTATAGTCCATCAAGGTGAAACCGTCTCCTGAAAGTTGGCGATACGGTCCTACTGTTGGTTGCGAAATCTCGTCCCTGTGCCCTCAGCAACCACGAGAGGTGTACGGTGGCCCCATGTAATGCCACCCCAGAACTTCACTCCACCATCGCCTTGTTGCACATATGCAGTGCAATGTTGGAGGTGTTCGATTTTACAGGGTTCTCTCCAAACATGTTTTCTGCGCTTATGAGTGTAGTCCGCAAACAACACCCTATGCCAATCCTTGGGAGTCCATTCTGCACGATTTCTTGCTCATCTGTAACGGAAACCATGGTATTGTGGAATACGACGTTACGCTCGCCGTGGTGATCGGCAATGGACATTCGCTTCATGCAATAGTCTCCTAACAGTATGATGCAAAACATGACGTCCTGTAGCCTCTTCTGGCGCCGAATTCAGCTCTGGAGCATTTAGCCCACGGTTCCTTTGACTCGAAAGTTTACCGTTGCACAGGTCGAGCAACTTTCCTGGTTGACAAGCATTGTAAAACGTGTAACGTGATGATGCGGACCCGATCATTGGTCGCCATTATTCTTCATGTCACGATGGATGTTGACTCTACTGTTCCACAGGGGTATCTAATTCGGCCCTGCTTTACTTTTAACTGAAATGCTGCAGTCCATTAGGGTGCGGTGTTCCACCCGTAGACAGCGATCGTGGTAACTATGTGTATGTTTACAAACAACGTTTGGGACCACCTTCCGATCGGTACAGGAACAGTCATAACAGCAACACACCTGCACGTCATACCGGGGTGAAGCAACACTTTTGTTGATGTGTGTATACAAAAGATTTATCAGATAGCATCCGCAGCATTACAAGACTGTTAGCCGACGATGCTGTTATCTACAGGAAAGTGACATCATTGGAGGATCGTAAGGAATTGTAGAAGTACTTGGATAAAAATTTCACTTGGTGTAATGGCAGTTCTCTTAAACTATTGATAAATGTGAGCTTATACTTATAACCAAAGGAAAGGACCTTATACTGCCTGATTAAAAATTAGTGATGAACATCTTGAGCGCGTCACACCACATAAGTATTAAGAGTAATACTAAGAAGCGATAAAAAATTAGACTACCGCTTAAAATCAGAATTACGGAATGCTAATGGAAGGATCTGATTTTTTGAAGCATTCTAGAAACTGTATCTGTAAAGTAAATCACATGTAAGACGCTGGAGCAATCAATGCCGCAATATTTTTCTAGTGTTTGGAGTTTTTTGTGAAGTAGGCATGACAACAGACATCGAAGGAATTTATAGGTGCTCTGCTGGGATCGTAACAGGTTGGTATAGCCGATATGAAAGTGTAACAGAAATGCTCGGGGAACTTAAAAGGCAATCCTTGGAAGAAGGTGACGTAGTTCTTGCAGAACTCTGTTGCGCAAATATGGAGAATCTGTATTCAAAGATGACCGTGTGACCACTATGATGCATCCGACGAATATCTCCCGTTGGCAACAAGAGGAAAAGATAGAGATTAGGGCGCGCACGAAGTCATATAAACGGTCATTTCTCCCTCGGTCAATATGGGAGTGGAATAGAAAACAAAACTGATAATATTCGTACGATATACCCACCGCGATGTAATGTACAGTGACCTGTGAAGTATTTTTGTGGTTATAGATGTAGTGTAATTTTCTCGACGTCTTCCATCACCTTTTGAAGAGAAACTTCTGAAAATCGTGGCACAAGGTCGCACGTTACGGAAGCGCTATTAATGGTGGGTGCAAATGGTCACTAAAAATGCCCGCATTCTGCTCTTGATTCTGATTGAATGAAAGAGCTAACTGCTACGTAATTTTGTTGGGCGGTTTGGAGCACGCAAGATGGCAAGTCATGGACCTTTTTTTGGGAGGGGGGGGGGAGTTTGTGTTTCAATGTGTTTATTACTCCGCAAGTCGGGAGTTAATGCCGCTTCGTGAAACAGTTGCTTTTTCGCTACGGTAAGAGTAGAAAGCTTACAATTACGGAAGCCTACAAATCATATGATAGTACGTTCCTGTCTATGGGTATAGAACTGTACACAGGCACTTTCCTGTTCATCTTGGCGAATTATTCAGTTTAGTGTGCGTGGGTTAGTTCAGTAGCAAGTGGTCTGAGAGCAGTCTATGGAGCCTTAGCTGGAGGTGGTACTGGATAAAAGCGATGCACTTGTCAAGTATTAACTGAAGCAAATAAATTCAATTTTCTTCCTTGGAAATTTTAGTGTGGTGGTTGTTTGGGATTCTCTTCCTATTGGCTTAAACTGTATTCTTGTTTTGTTGTTGCGAAGATAATCGACCGAAGTTACTAGGAGCCAGCTGGAGGCGGTGTCTGCAATGTTAGCGGAGTGCTTCTTCCAGTCCAGTGGTCGATTCCCGCAATTTTCCTGAAAACAGTTGTACAGCTTCTGATCTTTAATTGTTGACTTTGGACTAGTGGGTATTTTAACCCTATTTCGCAGGTCAAAGCGAGGCTGGTGATATTGTGGATACAAACGAAAGGGGCAAGAAGACAATAATGAAACACGCAAATAATGCTAATAAACATAGTTCCAGAAACCAATGGTCTCTCTGAGACACATCTGATAACATGAACAGAGGCTCTGAGCATCCAAACTTCAAATATGCTCTTGAAAAACACATCACAAAAGTATTAAATTGAACGGAGGCTCCAAAAAGTCTCCTCATCGATGCCCATACACGTTCAAACATCCTAGACGTGTTCCAGATGGATTGGCAACCATTCACAGTGGGTTACCAGAAGTTATCATCAGTATAAATAGAGCTGTAGCACTCCAAAGCTTTGAAATATCTCAACACAAAAATATCTAAATGGTTCAAGCCAGGGGACATGAGAGGCAATGGTAATGTCTAGCCACGGCAAACACACTTGCTGTTGGTGCTTCGTGCTTCGTATTCCCAAACAGCCCCCGTGAAAGTGTATCGGTGTACCATCTTGCATGTACCATATACGATTTCTTTTACCATAGCCGGCCGAGGTAGCCGAGCGGTTCTAGGCGCTACTGTCTGGAACCACGCGGCCGCTACGGTCGCAGGTTCGAATCCTGTCTCAGGCGTGGATGTATGTGATGTCCTTAGGTTAGTTAGCTTTAAGTAGTTCTAAGTTCTAGGGGACTGATGACCTCAGAAGTTAAGTCCCATAGTGCTCAGAGCCATTTGAACCATTTTTTACCATAAGGAACGTTATTAGACTAACAGTATTGTAGCATTGGCATGATTGCTCTTGTACATACTTCATATTGGGGCAACCATTGCTTTCCGGCACTAAGCTTATTTGAATTATTTTCTTCTTCCATTGTCCTCTAGTCACCCCTTTCGTTCGTTTGTACCTACACTGGCAAAGAAAGAGGCTACACTTGTCACTTTTCCGAAAACCAGTAATTGTTTCCCATGGCGGCGCGTGGTGTGTCATGGCGTGGCGTGTGAAATTTGCCTCAAAAGTGCTTGCAGCCTTCCTCTATAACGAGGAAAAGTATGACCCCCTGTGACGTCAGCCTTGAACTAGATGACGCTTCAAAACAGCAAGGTTTCGACGTATGCGAAAAAATGTTCATATGAGGCGTAAGGCGTGTTAATGATAGCACATTGACGCCCAATTTCACCAGAATTCTGCCCAACGCGTCGTATACGTGTCACACGATTGAAACAACGTCACGGAGTTGCGGGGTTTCGTCATGATTTGGACGCGCGCTAGAATGTTACGTGATATTAGTTATGTGATTATTATTTGAGAATTCCCAAGGTAAAATTATTCCTTTTTAAATAGATGTAATAATGACTGTCAAATTTTGTTTATCAAATTGCCGATTTGAGCAATAGCTATTAAAATGTAAAAAACCAATTTATGCTTACACTGTGGGAATACCTGACTTTTAGGTATAGCATCCAAATTGATTATTAAAATTTGGATAGTAAAAATTATGCAATTCTTCATTATGGCCATTATATATTTGGTATTGATGTCGTTGGGTTCAGAAAACTTAGCCCATCGGTAACACTACTCCAGAAACCTGTAATGGTTTGGTCACCACATAAGCTGAAATTCTGGGCGGATTGAAATCTTTAATTAATTATATTTTCTTAATTAATTACGTTTGAGCCAAAACAAACTTGTCTTGGAAATAAGTAAAAATTGCTCTACAGTTTCGAGATAATCAAGTTTCCTGAATCTATATATTAGCTCACTGGATTGTTATGGATGCCGTCTAGATCGAAAACGTTGAAATTTGATAACTTTCGAAATAGGTCCTACATGAGTTCCAGCAAAAGTAACGAATACAGAACTTTCAGAACAATGAATTGCACAATCTGAATAAAAAGGTTTCACAGGGGAAATTAATTTGCGTTTGTGAATTCGTGTAATATGTTCTCAGATAACGTATTCTACCATCAAAGTTTTTGGGAAGAATAACAGCGAGTAAAGAAAAAAATAGTATAGACTTGAGCTGTTGTGGTTGGGAGTAAAAAGACAAATTAGGTTGGCGGGGACCAAACTTCCTTTCTCACAGTCTGCCTCTAAGACCCTCCCCCTCCACTTCGGCAACACTCTCATTTCCACCCACGCACCTTGGGTGAGCACTTTAAAGATGTACCTGCTCAGGGACTTCAAATTGGAAGGGGATACCACAGAACTGCTGAACCGCCTTAACGAGTCTGTATTTCCAATGCGCATGATGTCAGATGTAGGAGATATTAATATAAAAAACTACCGTACTTTGCTTATTTTCATTCTGTTACGTCATATGGGATCATATTATGGGGCAACTCGTCAAACCGAGCAGAAGTCTTCAGAGTGCAAAAGTGTATAATAATACCCATTTGTGGTGTAAATTCAAGAACATCATGAAGAAACCTGTTCAAGGAACTGGGTATTGTAACCACTGCTTCTCAGTATATTTATTCCTTAACGAAATTTGTTGCAAATAATATGTCTCTTAATTCCAACCAATAGCTCGACACAGTATGAATACCACAAGTAAGAACAATCTACATAAAGACCTAAAAATCACTTACCTTAGTCCGAAAAGGGGTCCAATATTCATGAACATACATTTACAATAAATTGCCAGTAACCATCAAATGCTTGGTTCCAGGTAAATCACAGTTTAGACAGAATTTGAAAGACTTTTTGATAGGCAACGACTTCCACTCTATAGATGAATACTTGTTAGAGCAGTTTAAGTAAAATTGTCTTTTAGATTCCAGTTTTGACAGCACTTGGTCACAAGGGAGTCAATGTTAGGTACTTTGTGTGTGATAAATTTGTTTAACGTGCGTAACTCTGTTTCATTGTGGCAGTGTATTAGTCCTGTAAATATTAGCAGTTCCAGTTTACTGTAATGTATTCACATATTTTGACAATCTCCTGAAAAGTGACCAGGGGAGTGGGAATAATATTAATATATTCTATGTTTTTTTATGTTACAATTTCTAACATGTTCCACACCCACAAGAACCGTCTCATTTTCGGGTGTATGGAACGAAAACAGAATCTAATCTAATCTGCACATAAAAGCCATGCTGCTGAGCACCCACCTCCCGCGGGCCCTCGCCCGCCCCCGCCGCCTCCACCAGCTGGTCCCCTCTGGCGCCGTCGCCGCCCTCTGTCAGCGCCAGGCGCACGTCCTGACCACTGCACACCGCTGCCAGGTAGGCCTGCAGACAAACACCAAACGTACAGTCGGACACTTCGCAATGGTTAATGTCGCGCAGCACTAGAGTTAGTAGAGATGGGGAAAACAAACCTGTAATGTTCAGAAACAGCATTAGTAGTGTCTGGGCGTAACAATGCAAAGCGATATGAAATGGAACGAGTATGGAGCACTGAGACAGGGAAGGCGACTGGTCGACTTCGGTTTGTTGAGAGATTTTAAGAAAACTGTGCTTCATCTGTAAAGGAGAGTGCATACAAGATGCTAGCGCAACCTATTCTTAATACTACTTAAGTGTTTGGGATCCGTACCAAGTCGGATTAAAGAGAGAAAAAAATGGTTCAAATGGCTCTGAGCACTATGGGACTTAACATCTTAGGTCATCAGTCCCCTAGAACTTAGAACTACTTAAACCTAACCAAACTAAGGACATCACACACATCCATGCCCGAGGCAGGATTCGAACCTGCGACCGAAGCAGTCCCGCGGTTCCGGACTGCAGCGCCTAGAACCGCACGGCCACCGCGGCCGGCGGATTAAAGAGAGACATCGGGTAATTGTGTGTGTGAAATCTTATGGGACTTAACTGCTTAAGTCATCAGTCCCTAAGCTTACACATTACTTAACTTAAATTATCCTAAGGACAAACACACACACCCATGCCCGAGGGAGGACTCGAACCTCCGCCAGGACCGGCCGCACAGTCCATCACTGCAGCGCCTAGACCGCTCGGCTAATTCCGCTTGGCACATCGGGTATACAGGGGCAGGCTGCTAGATTTGTTACCTGTAAGTTTGAACAACGCGCAAGTGTCGCGAACTCAAATGGGAATCCGTGGAGGAAAGGAGGCGTTCTTTTCGAGGAACACTATTGAGAAAATTTTTGAGAACCGGCATCTGAAGCTGACTGCAAAACGATTCTACTGCCGCCAACGTACACTGCGCGTTAAGGAGCACGATGATAAAATACGAGAAACTGGGGCTCATGCGGAGGCATATTGTCAATCGTTTTTCCCTCGCTCTGTTTGCGAGTGGAACAGGAAAGGAAATGACTTGTGGTAAAGGGTACCATCCGTTACGCGCTGCACAGTGGCTTGCGGAGCATCGATGTAGATGTTGAACTGATCACGCCTTTGTTATCTATTGTGGTCTACAATTTTTCGGATTAACGGAAGTGAGAACTGGTGTTAGACAACGAAACACACGATCTCAAATACTTTTTAATTTACTTTTAGGAAAGATCGACAGAGAACACCATAAATTAAACTGAGGTGGAATAAAACTGGGTAATATCACAATAAATCGGCTTTCATATGAGGACGATGTTGTCCTAACAAGCAAAGAGGACAGGCAGCTCATGACAAGTTCTTACAGAAATATAGCTATTAAAGCAGGGTTACAAAGTGACGAAGAGAAAACTGTGAACACGGTCGTGAGTAAAGCACCCAATGATCAAACCCCACTGATAGTTAATGAATTCACTTTTAAAAGAGTAGATATATTAAAATATTTGGGAACCGTTAAAGAACAGAAACAAAGAATAAGGAAAGAAACGCAAAGGCAAATAGTTTATATTATGGCTTACGGAACGTGCTATGCAGTAAAGCAGTTTCGAGAAGTCTTACAATCAGACTTTACAAGAGCATAATTCTCCCGCGAGCTATGTATGGTTGTGAAACATTTACATTAAGTAAAACATGAATAAAAACTGCTAGTCTTCGAGAGAAAGATATTCTGGAAAATATTTGGCCCCAAGAGGGACACGCAGTCGCAGGAATGGAGGATATTAAAAGACCGGGAACTGGACGACATACACTCTCAAGCTGATGTTGTCCGAAGGATTAATAAAAGAAGATTGACTCGGGCTGGATATCTAATTAGGACGGAAGAGGAAAGGCTACCGCGAGCAGCATTCTCAGGATCCATGTAAGGGAGAAGGAGACGAGGAAGGACACGGGAAAGGTGGAAGGATGGTATCAACAGGGTAAAAATCGTAGAAGGAGTCTAAGAGATGAATACAGTAAGCAAATTCAGAAGGATGTAGGTGACAGTAATTATTCGGAGATGAAGAGGCTTGCAGAAGATAGAGTAGCGTGGAGCGCCGCGTCGGACTGACGACTACAACAACAACATTGGATTAAGACAGTTACATTTGACACGAACCTGCGACCGTAGCGATCACGCGGTTCCAGACTGAAGCGCCTAGAACCGCACGGCCACGCCGGCCGGCTTTAACACAGTCATTTTGCTACCTCTGAAGGTATGAACAATAGAATAATACATAAGAAATTAATAAAAATGTAAATCAGCTCAGCTATGGTTTTTCATTATATAAGAGATGTGTGTTAAAGAAACTTATAAGAACAAATGTGGCCAACTAGAACAGTGCGTCCTCCTGCCCTATATCCATTTGTGCATTTAGATTTTACATGACAAACACCATTTATCACTTAATTACAATTTTGCGAACATTCATTTCAATATGCAGTAAAGTGAAGCTAAATAAAACACATTATGGTCAGGACGAGCCAATCGGGTCCGACCGACCGCCGTGTCATCCTCTGCCAGTGGCGTCATTCGGATACAGTTTTGAAGGACGTGCCGTCACTATACCTCCCTCCCGGCCATTGTCGGCTTTCTCGACCTTGGTGTCGCTACGTCTCACTCAAGTTACTTCTCCATTACTACCACAAGGGTCAGTGCACCTTGTTTCAGTCTTCACACCAAGAAAAGAAAAAAAAACAAAAACAGAATTACTGGGTATCGAACCCGAGTCATTCGCATAGCAACCACACAGGTTGTCACTGAACTACAGAGTCGGACAATAATCATCGCAAAACAGCTATTAAATAAACTTTATGTATTACGAGAAATCAATACTTCAAGCATCTAGAGGTACTGAAAAAATCAATGGTGAAGGTTGAAAATTTATACCGGACCGGGTCTCCAAGGCGGATGCTCCGCTTCTCTAGAGTGGTTACGTAACCGTCTCGGCCGTTCGGGCACGCTTCTTGTTCGGCCTAAATTCTCAACTCGTCAATCGTAAGTAGCACTTCCATTCATTAGCCCTACTGCTCGTAGCATTCTCAAATTCCCGCTGCGGTTCGGAAGATATGGTGCATCCGCGCTGAAAGTACATAGAGACGTCCTCACTCATTTATGTATTTTTATGTGTGTCTCTTCTCTCGGACGTGTCCAACAGAACAGACAGCACATATTAACATAAATAAATTTTTTTGAAGTGTTCATCATCTGGGGCAATCGCAAAAGGAAATGGGAAACTCATGCTGCCTTCATACCACATGTGGCCCTGGCGAACCCAGAGTCAGCTGCATAATCTTAGTCATAAAATATTTGTAAAAACTTTTGATACAATCTGTGTTGCAATGAGCTCATCTTATCGCTGCAGTCTCTGTAGTGTCCTTTGTTTCACTGTAGCGAGTTTATAAAGTGAAGGTAATAGTTCTGGTAAAATTGCAACAGGCGTATTCGAGTCAACACTCAGTGGCCGTCATTACAGTTCTTCCAAGTCGGCTCAAGCTGCCGTTTCTCCCTCCACTCGGTGGGAAATAACCCCTCTCCCCAATGACCACCATCCGCCAATGGTTACCCATCTCGACCACTGCTGTTGACAAAACACAACCACTTCAATCTTTCGTGTCAAATAAAAACACCTACAGACGTCCTTGCGATTTTATTTCATTTTGTCGCTACCAGTTTCGATCCTTCATTGCGTCGTCTTCAGGCTGTTTTGATGCGGTACAGGTCGATACGATCCCCATGCATGACCCATCAGTTGCCAGCACTACTGGATTCGCAGATAATGTGTCAGCACTCCAACTATCCATATGGTTGGCGTGCTGACACATTATCTGCGAATCCAGTAGTGCTGGCAACTGATAGGTTATGCATGGGGATCGTATCAACCTGTACCGCATCAAAACAGCCTGAAGATGACGCAATGAAGCATCGAAACTGGTAGTGACAAAATAAAATAAAATCATAAGGACGGTTGTAGGTTTTTTTATTTGTCACGATAGTAAACGGCCGTTGTCCCAGAGACGGCTTGCTAAAAGGATGAACATACAAAAACTTCAATCTTTCGCTCTGCGAGAAACTTCGTCTCGTAAATTTCACATCTGTACGACTACAATAAAATAAAGAAATGGAAGTGAACGGGATTTGTAGCCAGGCCAATGTTCTTTGTTAAGATTACAATAGCTCGTAATGGGAGGTTGGTACATGGCATTGAAACAAAAGAGCAAAACGGATGTAAATCACTGGATCGTGGACCATGGGAAATTTAGAGGTAGCTTTTATCAAGCAACTGATGTCTACTAACTCGTGATGATGATGATTATGATTATGATGATGATTATTATTATGATGATACTTGGAATGTTATCGCTTTCTTTCCACACCTTAGCTGGTATATTATATTACTGCTAACTTTTGTTTAACAGCTTTCTGATCTGTTGCGATAAATTTTCTAATTTTTTAAAAAAAATCGTACTTGATTTTCTACATTATGTATTTCGAAGTCCTTTCAGTAGAACACATTTTCTAGTTATCCACAAGCTATATAAAATGCGTATACCGGTACGCAAAGTGCTTTACAATGTTGGAATCGTTTAACGACATTAGGTTATGATGTTGCTTCCGAAGGTAGTTTGCAGCAGCAACCGTGAATCCAACGCCTGTACGGGGTCACATTAGTAAGTATTGTAAGACCGGTTTACGATAAAAAAAAATTTAAAACCTGAAGCATACGTTTCGTCTACGAGGCGAAACTGGAGAACATATGGTGAGTGTGGTCGCCGCGGTTCCGCTAGCCCGCAGCTCAGTAAAGGTGAGCGAGAAGCATAACTCGTGCTTCGCAGGCGGACCGAGAAGCCCGCGAAACGAATGCAGAGCGTGACATGGATTAAGCGTGGCTGCGCTTCGAATTTGTTGTAACTCTAAAATTCACGTGAATGTCAGCGCGTGAAAGAACGATTTTATGCGCCTCTCAGGCAAAGAGTAAGATCTGGCAAGAGAACAGGTCTGAACGCCACTTTGCTTGGAGCAACATGTAGCCGGGACGCGTATAACAGCCAGATGGAATGCACTGCGCTGCCTTAGCAGCATTTTTCTTGTCGATCTCCTGAGTTGTATCACACTGAAAAGAGTATTTTACGCTTCTTATTACCTACAAAGCTAGGACGCAGGTGTGTAACGTAGCAAAATATATTTCTTTTAGTCGATGTGGGAATACAGGACTGTAAAGATGTGGTTATTACTGCACAGGGAACGGAGTGTCAAATGAATTAAGTGCACATGTTCTTCCCACCATTATTAATAAAAGAAACAACATCTTTTATGGATGCACGAACATTTGAATATTTCGTGAATAAAATCGTCTGCATCGTTTAATATATGTCGTTATTTATTCCATCGTTTCGCCTACTATCACCATCATATCAAACCTTAGAACCTGTAAAACTAGGTTCACTGTCAGTATTAATAAATTTACCATAAGGCTTAGGTTTTATTGTTACTGACACCTTGTGTTAGAATCTAGCTCGGAGCCACAGCCATATAATACTGTTGAAAGTTCCTGCATGTGAATGAGTGGAACGTTTATTCTATTGTACACTCATGATTTCGGCCCTTGACCATTTCCAAGTACCACAATAGTCCGACGATGATTTAGGTTACAGGACGCGTTCTATCGGCATTTCCCTCATCTAGGTCCAGCTGCGACTCGAGGCCCTTTTTTTCTGAATTAGATTCAGTACCTCTTCTGAAGACCATAGCAAAATACTTCACACAGTTACTCGACCAACCTATCAGCTCTTCAGCATACATCCGTAGCACCATATTTCAAAAACCTCGATTGTTATTCTTGTCTTACAGCAAATGGCAATCGGTATTTTTTTTTTTTTTTACATTTATGCTACAGTTCAAAACTCAAATATGAGACCCCCACAGTAGGTCGATGCAACTCTCAAAAACTCTCGAGAAAATCGACTCTGAAGTTTTTAGAGAGTCTTTAATACGCCAATATAAGACCATTGTTTCGAAAGTACAGTTTGGCCTCCCTCTTGGGCGGCCTGGATTCGACTCTTGGATGGGATGAATTTTTAAACAAAGGCCCAGGTTCTACGTGCATTTCCGTGAAACGTAAAATACTTAAAGATGAAAAATTGCGAGGTGCCGGGGCTAGCAGTGTATTTAACACTAAATTCTTCTAGAATCTTCATATATAAGGGATGCCCTAAGCCCCCCCCCCCCCCCTATTCTAACTCCGACTTTTGCTGTTGTACATGGATTAAAAAGAAACGCGAACTGACTGTAATCGACCCTGCAAGTGGAGTAGAAAAGAGTTTGGCACCTGCAATAATTTAATTTGATAAATAAGTTAAATAAAGGAAAGTTTCATTAACGTAGTGAGAAATGAAAGGTTGCTCTACCGATTAACAGAATGAAAGTTCTGTCCAAAATAACAACATGATTCATTATGACTAAAATCAAAATGATAAACAAAACACATGAAACATTTTCAATACATCACATTGGCTCAAATTGGATACTCAAATAAATGCTGTGAAGGTGAAGTTGTCCCTAAACTAGATTGTGACATTTATTACGAAGTGCTATATGGAGCCAATTCCTTGCAACTCAAGTCTTAAGAGAGACACACAGCCAACCCAGCGTTAATTGCTGCTACATTAGTGAGAACTCAGACAATGAACACCCAAGACAGATCAAAGTTAGAAAAAGACGAACAGGCGCACTCTGCTTAGCTCTGATTATCACCTAGGAAAATCCCTATCTGCCGGTGCTGTGGACATACATTACCAAACTGTCTTCTTAACTGCAAGAACACGATCTGGCGTACCGGAGGCGATGGCTGGTTGCTTCGACGTCCTGTCGTGGTGATTGTAATGTCGCGAGTATAGCCCAAAACTAATTATCCCGGTCTGGTTGTTCCAGACTAAAGACTTCCTAGCAATACAAATGCGCCTGTGAGGGAGACGAAGAAGGTTCGCCACACAATCACTGATGGTACAGTGATTGATTTTAACAAGCGAAGTCACACTGTAACTCCAATACAGTCAACTTTAGCCAAAACTGCTCAAGACAGACAACATAGGCCACTTGTACGCAGAACTCTCAATTGCCAACTGTACTCGGAAAGTTACGTTGAAGTCGAAATTTCAGCAACTTCGTCAAACAGTTACAATTAAATAAAAGTATATTAGACAGCCAACGGAAGGCAGGCTGTCCAGAGCAGCGAGAGCTCTGTCTTGTAACGTACTCCGACCGAAAGGCGAGAGCCGATTCCCACAAGAGCACCCGTACAAACCGAACACAGAACATTCACGCCCCCACGACAGTGGCCGTGGTTAACCGTTCCAATCAGCAACTCGAAAACCGGCGGAAAATTCCACTCTATTGCCGGTGCGCTACCATTCCACCAATGGAGATTCTTGGCGCCAATTTCTGCGCCGATTTTGCTACGTCACGGAGCTATGCCCTGAGCAAGCCAATCACAGTTACTATACGGCAGAAAACGCGGGAATTTGCGCGCCAAGGCTGCTTGGGAACACAAGTCATTCCCACGCCTCGCTGGTAGGCCGCCAGAAAGTGTTTACGCTAAGTTTCTGCGAAGTAACGGAACCTCTAGCCCAGGCGCTACTTCAGGCCCCTCCGGGCGTGTCTTTTGACAATGTCGGCGTCTGGAAAGCATTCACTCGACTCCCTCACACCCGTCGGCTTACCCTTTCAAAATCAGAAGAGCCCGCCTGTCACCGGACCACCTGAGTGACGAGAGACGCTGCGTGGGAAGTCCGCGTGTGAAGGAATAGCAACTTTTCACCGCATGCAATTAGAGAGGAAGATCGTAAGATAGAAATATGAGAGGGGGCTCATGCCACCTCTCAAAATATTATTTGTATTGCAAACAATCTTTTTTTTAACAGTATTTAATAAGAGATCTGTAACTGAGAACTTATAGTATTTGCAATGAAAACTGTATTTTGGTGCACATTATGTACTTAGAAAGAAGAAGATGTGCATTTTTAAGAAATGACAATCATATATGCGTCAATCAGTGTACAGCTGACGAATTTCATACTTAAATGATGTAGGTAGTTGAACAAACGAAAAAAAAAAACTAAAAAATAATGTCCGAAAATAGGATAGATCCAGCGATCCAGCGATTATCACATTCGGGCGCTACCGATTTCTTTCCGTGTAAGTGAAGCTTGAAGTAAAGCTTCACCAAATGCTCGTAGAACATGCACCATTGTTTAAAAATCTGCAGTGGTCGATTATCGGACTCGGATTACCAATGTTGCAGGAGACCATTCTACTACACAAAAATGGACTTTACGTTAGGATATTAAATACGTCCGGATAACTACAAAGTCGATTTTCTCAAGAATTTTTTAGAGTTGCATAGAACTGCTTAGGCTGATTGATATTTAAGTTCTGAACTTCACGTACCATAAATATGCAAAAATTTCAAAACCCCGGTTGCTGTGTTGCTCCTTGTTAATGCTCATCGACTTCGTTTCACTGTACTCCTAACAAGCAGTTCCAGAAAATTCTTCCTAACATAGTTAATGATGCAGTAGCTTAACTAGTGTGTCGCATTCAGCGTGTGTGCCCTGGGCGCAGTTTCCGTGGCGACGAAGATTCGTGACGGGAGAAAAAAAATGAGGAAGCGAAAAAGAACAGGGGATGAGCGATGGCGAAATAGGACGGGGAAGAAGAGTACGCAGATAAGAAGAAGGGAAAGAATAGGAGGGCATTACAATGGGAAGGGACTGAAATATATGAAAGACAATCACGAGGAGGTTCGAATTTACGTGCGTTGAGTAACAGTTCCGTAAGACCTATCTCTCCCTGGTGCAGTGACGTCTGTCCCTTGTTTTAGGCTACCAGGTGGACCACTCACTGTACGCCGAGTGAGCCAACGTAGCGAAAGTATAAAAAGTTTATTTTGTGTTTATTGGTTGGTGTGTTGCGACTTTGCACCGATCGACAATGCAACAATGGAAAAGCAGTCGCGTTGCTGTTGAAAGTCGTCCGACTATGGGCTACGTATTGTTCCATGTTTTGAATTGTGTAACAGAAAAAACCGTTATTGAAAGTTGTGACACTGCTTCGATTTTATCATATTTCACCTTTTTAGAAAAGCGTCTCTTGCTGTTTCCATCCATAAATATTACTGAAATGGACTACGTTAATGAAAAACATTTCATAAAGTAAATTAAATGTTTCATTGCTCTAAATGAACTACAAGTCACACAAACTTTCTAAAGAAAAATTGAAAGTAAAATAAAATCTATTTCGTGTTGTTTATGACAGCTACTGTACACTGGCTTTAGTATGATTTATAATAAAGAACACATTTTCCATTGTGTATATGAAATGAAGACAGGTGTGAGACAAGCTGACGGAGAGTTGCTGCTATTATTCAAATGTGTCATGGAAAAGATTGTGAGAATCTGGAAATCAGAATTGAAAATAAAGCAATAAGTCCGATCTGCTTATGGAGAAAATCGCAAGGAATTGAAGTCAGTTGCCTGGCCTTTGCGGACAACTTAGTGGTGCTCTTGGAGAGCCCAGAGCAGGCGACCGGGCAGATCAACCCTCTAGAAAGGATCGCCAGCAAAACGGGGCTGAGGATCACGGCAGAATTCATGTTGAACGACAAATGTGAACCTAAAAATAAATCAGTTTAGGTGGTAAAGAAATTCGAGAACCTCTGTGAGACCATACAAGAAAGTGGTCTACAAAAAGCTGTGATAGGCGCTCGGATATCAAAAAAGGAGAGAGCATGTAGGCTGACTAAAACTTTCATAATAAAAAGTACATCTCCTGGAATGCGAAACAAAGACACTGTAGTACTAAGGCCAAAACAGAATGCCTGTACGGCCGTGAATGCCTCCCGATGAGCTACGATCGAGAGAAGTTGGACAGCCTGGACAGGAATATCCTACGAAAAATCATGAGAGTGTTCCAGACTGCGGCCGGCTGTAATCTTAAGAGCAATGAAGATGTCTACCACAGTGTGGAGAGGAACTCGGAGATCAGATGGCTGATGTTTCCTGAACACCTATGCAGAACGGACAAAATAAGGCTCTAAAAAATGTTCACCTTTCGAACAACGCGTGTATTAAAGCAGCTCGGAAGGTCCTTGAGAGATACAACACCCGAGAAGTCCTGATGTGAGAATGGGACATGTTTCAGAGCAGAACACAAAATTTGGAAGGTTTTCAAGTCGACTGAAGAGTCCAAAAGATCGTGGACAGAACAACAATAGCAACAGTATAGAGGCCATATGAAGAAGTATTGGGAACAGAGGGAACTCTGGACAAAGAGGCGAAAGTGAAGGTGAGCTTTAGTAATAAGTTCTTCAATAAAAAAAGAACAGATTTTATTTGCTCCTCATAAATTATTAATAGTCCTCAACTGGCAGATCCTTTAAAACCTCAGCGTAGTAGTGCAAGAACTCCATTGCTGAACGCGAGCGACCTGTATAGGTGGGAGGTGAGTGAACCAAGAGCACTGTTGCAACATAAGCCATGTTGGCGATTTACCCCTGTTCGGTAGTAGTTGTTTCATTATGATGCTACGAGGACGAAATGACTCTACAGAAATAACACTGCGGCAACACTGTCCTATACAGCCACAGACCGAGAGAAAAAATTCTTCTCGTAGGTAGAAGATGTGGGGTAGGAGATCTCACGTACCTCTTCCTGTTAGTTCTTAACCCTCCTAGTACCTCTGGGCTCAATACGACCCCATAAGCACATTGGAAACATATATATATTCCTTGTTTTCAAAACCACTATTTTCAAAATGATGTTTCGTTCATTTTTATATTTACAACACATTAAAGTTTATTCACGGTTTTTGCGTTGACTGTGAGTGCAAACGAAGTCAATATGACCCAAAATTAAATTGTTTGTTCATTTGTTGAACGTAACATTTATGAAAACATAATGACGATTGCTATGTAGAACAACTGCTACACGAAAAACCTGCAACAATGAAAATATTTCCGCTTATGTTTTTATCCATTCTTATGGTTTCTTGCATCAGCTGTTGCACCCCTTCTAGTACCGCTGGTGTCAATATGACCCCAATATATATTTTTTTGTTTTTTGTTTCTCGTACGTAACGTTTATGAAAATAGAGACATAACTGTTACATTGAACAACTGGAATGAATTTTTTTATGTTAGTTAGCAAATAGGTATTGATAGCCTTGGGAGAGCCAGCCCTGACAAAACTCTACCATCTGGTGAGCAAGATGCATGAGACAGGCGAAATACCCTATGACTTCAAGAAGAATGTAATAATTCCAATCCCAAAGAAAGCAGGCGTTGACAGATGTGAAAATTACCGAAGTATCAGTTTAATAAGCAACGGCTGCAAAATACTAACACGAATTCTTTACAGACGAATGGAAAAACTGGTAGAAGCCGACTTCGGGGAAGATCAGTTTCGATTCCGTAGAAATGTTGGAACAAATGGTTCAAATGGCTCTGAGCACTATGGGACTTAACATCTGAGGTCATCAGTCCCCTAGAACTTAGAACTACTTAAACCTAACTAACCTAAGGACATCACACACATCCATGCCCGAGGCAGGATTCGAACCTGTGACCGTAGCAGTCCCGCGGTTCCGGACTGAGCGCCTAGAACCGCTAGACCACCGCGGCCGGCAATGTTGGAACACGTGAGGCAATAGTGCCCCTACGACGTATCTTAGAAAATAGATTAAGGAAAGGCAAACCTACGTTTCCAGCATTGTTAGACTTAGAGAAAGCTTTTGACAATGTTGATTGGATTACTCTCTTTCAAATTCTGAAGGTGGCAGGGGTAAAATACAGGGAGCGAATGGCTATTTACAATTTGTATAGAAACCAGATGGCAGTTATAAGAGTCGAGTGGGCATGAAAGGGGAGCAGTGGTTGGGAAGGGAGTGAGACAGGGTTGTAGACTATCGCCGATGTTATTCAGTCTGTATAATGAGGAAGCAGTAAAGGAAACAAAAGAAAAATTTGGAGTAGGAATTAAAATCCACGGAGAAGAAATTAAAACTTTGTGGTTCGCCGATGACATTATAATTCTGTCAGAGACAGCAAAGAACCTGGAAGAGCAGTTGAACGGAATGGACAGTGTCTTGAAAGGAGAATATAAGATGAACATCAACAAAAGCAAAACGAGAATAATGGAATGTAGTAGAATTAAGTCGGGTGATGCTGAGGGTTTTAGATTAGGAAGTGAGACACTTATAGTAGTAAATGAGTTTTGCTATTTGGGGAACAAAATAACTGATGATGGTCGAAGTAGGGAGGATATAAAATGTAGACTGGCAATGGCAAGGAAAGCGTTTCTGAAGAAGATAAATTTGTTAACATCGAGTATAGATGTAGGTGTCAGGAAGTCTTTTCTGAAAGTATTTGTACGGAGTGTAGCCATGTATGGAAGTGAACCGTGGACAATAAATAGTTTAGACAAAAAGAGAATAGAAGCTTTCGAAATGTGGTGCTACAGAAGGATGCTGAAGATTAGATGGGTAGATCACATAACTAATGAGGAGGTATTGAATAGAATTGGGGAGAAGAGAAATTTGTGGCACAACCTGACTAGAAGGAGGGATCACTTGGTAGGACATATTCTGAGGCATCAAGGGATCACCAATTTAGTATTGGAGGGCAGCGTGGAGGGTAAAAATCGTAGAGGGAGACCAAGAGATGCATACACTAAACAGATGCAGAAGGATGTAGGTTGCAGTAGGTACTGGGAGATGAAGAAGCTTGCACAGGATAGAGTATCATGGAGAGCTGCATCAAACCAGTCTCTGGACTGAAGGCTACAACAACAGCAAATATAGTGCCAACATGTCCGGCGTAAATTACTTGCTGTCTGTATGACCCCAATGATACTCAGTGAGACAAAAAAATACTAGTAATGTGTGGGTTAAATTGTCTTTCCTTCATGTATTTTGTAAGTTCTTGCGACCCCTCTGTACCTTCGCCGTTGGTAGATGCCTATCTCGCTGTCACCTCGGCTCGGCGCTGCCATTTATGTGAGGAGTTTAGCGACCACAGGCCATGTACAGACCTTCCCCAGAGGCCTTGAACCTGGACGTCCGCTGGAGGCGTTAATTGAAGCCGCGGAAAGCGGCTCTGGGCGAGGTGCGGCCGGGCGGCCATTACCGCTGCCTGCTGCCTGACGACACAACACAACACGAGGCGCAGCTGCTAATATAATGGCTGCACGCCTCCAAATAGCTCCGGCGTGCTGCGAAAGTACCGTCCCGGTGATCGCGACACTTTTCCTCTCTGCACCTGCACCCCGTGAATCACTACTAAGTAGACAGCCATTTCATTTTACTGCACTTATTAAAATACTCCAGGCAATTACTACGTAATCGAATGAGTTTCTTTGAGAATCCGAATGTTTTGCGCTAATCTGCGGAGGACGCCTTCAAGGGGTTAGGGTTGTAGCTTCTATGTCTCGCGACTGACCGTCAAAATTTCGTTTCCCGTGAAGACTCGTGAGCTCACATGTTTTCAAAACGCCAGTAACCAATTATGTTGGCGGAATCTCTATTAACATCTGATGTTCTATCCAAGGTACATGAGGTCTGATTAAACTCAGGTTATGTTTACTTACCGGTATCTGTTTTAAAATTTCTCCCTTCATAGCCAATATACCAGTAAGATTTAGAAAGATATTACAAGCATGTAATTAGGTTAAGGCAATGTTTGGACAAAACATATTCCGATAAAAGGACACGGTGTAACTTTAGATCTTTGACCTACAGTGTGCCAGACGGCAACTAGGTGGCAGGACGGAGGCGACACATGGACCGCGAAACAGACGGCAGCGCCGCTGAGCGGCATTCTGCTGAACCTCATGATCACCTCGTTCTGGCTAGACGCAGACAGACCGATATACACAGGCATAGAGAAGCGGTTCCATTACAGCGAAGATAATTGTTAAGTGACGACACTTGTGGCTTTGCCTCATTAAATAACTGGCACTTTCTTGAGCTAAAAAAAAAGAAACATAGTTTTTCGATGAAGAGAGTTGTACATTCAGCGAATGTAGATAAATATTGGCAAAAATGTTTCCATAAATTTGTAACCCCTACGCATTACAAACAGCTGCAAAATAGTAACTACAAGACAATCAGGCCGTTTTATTTTTATGATTACTGTATATTACGCCACGATACTGAACAGGAATGAAATTTGTGTTTTTTCTGTTCAAGTTATTTTTATGAACTAGTTTTATCACCTTATGAGTGGATGCGGATCAAATGTTCGGTTCTATGGTGAGTTTTTTGTCTTTCTGCCGCTCCGAAATAAAAGTTATCAAACTGCCAAGCTCACATTTAACGGACTACAGATGCTATGATTTTAATAATAATTTAAAATATAAACTGCTTTAATATAACCACAATAATTTGTTTACATGGGTTACTAGTGCAATAGAATTGCTTTTTTGGTGGGGGAGAGAGGTTATTTCACATTTTAGAGCAAATATACGGAAGAATAGAAATTAAATGAAGTAACTCTAAGAAGAAAATCCCCAGGAATACGGGTAAGAAAGGAACCAGAGCACTGATCTTCTAAATAAGCGGTCACCGATTTCAACATGGGAGAAACAGTTTCACTGCAGTGAGGGCAGCCAGACTGATTTGAAGAAAAAAAAATCGCCATTCTGCAGCTTGATGCTCGTACAATTGACGGAGAGGGTGTACTGCAGATTCCAATGACAAGAGAGACAAGAAACAAGAACAAAATCGTGTTATTCTCATACTGTCCAGTGTCTACAATTATATATGTGACTGTGACCACCATATGTTGTTCTGGAAAAAATAAATACTGTCGACCTGTTTTCTGCCAAAGAACGTCGTCTGTCACATATCATACTTGCGAGCGTGTACTATTGCAGCGGTAGGGTTTGCCTATTTGGAGCGGTCTTCATTGAATGTAAATCTGAATATACATTCTGTCGGAAGTTGAGTTTGCAGCGTTAAATAAATTCTGCGTAGTAAGTGCGACTTTTTGGCGGGTATTAATTTTTTTTTTAATACTAAAACGTACCTTTATTGAGTGAAACTGTTTTACTGCGTGGGTTGTCACTTCACCTGAAATAAATGATTCCTTAGTGCCAGTACCCTGTTTAAACGCCTTGGCGTACTTGAGTGTATGATCCTGTATCAGTAAAGAGGCCCCCAAAATTTCATCACACATACACATTAAGTGTTAGGCACATCGTATTAAGTAATTGTTCGTTACAAATATTAGCGACAGAACTACGCGGGGAAATGGTTTCGTTCAAGAAACTCATTATCACTGTTAAACCCCAGCGTAGAGGAACCTATTGGAAGATAAGGATTTCTTGTTTTGGAATTTATGTTTTTTCGTTATTAAATGATTTTTGAATATTCATTCCAGAACCAGAGCAGTCAGTTAATCGTCTTCCGTGATAGGCGTGCCATAAATACCTTGTAATGCACAAAGTCAATAATACGCCTTTAGCAAGTTCAGTTGCATAATCAGAAACATTGTTATTAGGTAAGAATCCGTATGCAGGAGGTATAGAATGGGAACGTATTTTTCTTCCCGTAATAGATTATTGTAATCATACTAAAAGTGGCTAAAACTGTTGGTGCAGACCACTCACTACCAAAACCGATAGCACCTTATTGGACGATAAATTCGTCTCGTCGCTTTCTGAGGACGATATCTTGTGTGAACGAAGGAAGGCACACCAGGGAACACGGCTTTAGGGTGGCATAGCTGACACAAAGTGCTTCACCATCCCGTCCGTGACAAGACAAGGAATGTGCCACCGCAGAACGAAACAACTGGCCATAAGCAGAAAAAAATGCATAGCGTGAGTGGTTTGGAGTCGTTGGACAGGAATTTCAGCCACCTATTGCAAGTCTTTCAACTGGACACCACCTTCAAGAACCTTCCACTCGTACTAAACCTCCGGAACTGTCTCAGTTTAGCCGGTGATTCAGTAGATGGTGGTATAAAGTGCGTACGGGATAACTGGCCACGCTCTGCTACCCGAGTTCTGCGATAATTAAGCCAGAACGCCCTTGAACTGGCTTAGTGAGCCGCCGCGTAGGAATTCTTCCCATCTGTTATGTGGAGATGCGCTCGTAGTTTTACGTCCGCTTGCGGAGCTGTAGCAGCGCCGTCGGATTCTGAAAGTGCAGTGCTACTGTCTATGTTTTACGTAATTAGGCGGGAAGAAGATTTTTATGCAAGTAAGTTTTACAAGGGATGCCACTATGGTGCGTTTACTTATGAAACACAGTAAAATGAATTTGTTTACACTGATCAGAAGCTAACTATTAAGGGTACGAGACCATTGTCTACCGCATGACTAGATCGAGAGACATCCAATCGACGACTGCCGACTACAGCGCATAGTCTGCAACTTGACCTTACAATTGACATAATTCGTATAAGATCAAACATATTCAGCTATGACAAAGTTATTCATTTATTCATTAATATGAACGTTTCCTGGCCTTGTAAAATTACTGAAAGATAGTATTTATGACCCGTAGACTCCTCCTAATGCCTGAGAGGCAAACGGCAACTTCTGTCAGGAAATACACTCCTGGAAATGGAAAAAAGAACACATTGACACCGGTGTGTCAGACCCACCATACTTGCTCCGGACACTGCGAGAGGGCTGTACAAGCAATGATCACACGCACGGCACAGCGGACACACCAGGAACCGCGGTGTTGGCCGTCGAATGGCGCTAGCTGCGCAGCATTTGTGCACCGCCGCCGTCAGTGTCAGCCAGTTTGCCGTGGCATACGGAGCTCCATCGCAGTCTTTAACACTGGTAGCATGCCGCGACAGCGTGGACGTGAACCGTATGTGCAGTTGACGGACTTTGAGCGAGGGCGTATAGTGGACATGCGGGAGGCCGGGTGGACGTACCGCCGAATTGATCAACACGTGGGGCGTGAGGTCTCCACAGTACATCGATGTTGTCGCCAGTGGTCGGCGGAACGTGCACGTGCCCGTCGACCTGGGACCGGACCGCAGCGACGCACGGATGCACGCAAAGACCGTAGGATCCTACGCAGTGCCGTACGGGACCGCACCGCCACTTCCCAGCAAATTAGGGACACTGTTGCTCCTGGGGTATCGGCGAGGACCATTCGCAACCGTCTCCATGAAGCTGGGCTACGGTCCCGCACACCGTTAGGCCGTCTTCCGCTCACGCCCCAACATCGTGCAGCCCGCCTCCAGTGGTGTCGCGACAGGCGTGAATGGAGGGACGAATGGAGACGTGTCGTCTTCAGCGATGAGAGTCGCTTCTGCCTTGGTGCCAATGATGGTCGTATGCGTGTTTGGCGCCGTGCAGGTGAGCGCCACAATCAGGACTGCATACGACCGAGGCACACAGGGCCAACACCCGGCATCATGGTGTGGGGAGCGATCTCCTACACTGGCCGTACACCACTGGTGATCGTCGAGGGGACACTGAATAGTGCACGGTACATCCAAACCGTCATCGAACCCATCGTTCTACCATTCCTAGACCGGAAAGGGAACTTGCTGTTCCAACAGGACAATGCACGTCCGCATGTATCCCGTGCCACCCAACGTGCTCTAGAAGGTGTAAGTTAACTACCCTGGCCAGCAAGATCTCCGGATCTGTCCCCCATTGAGCATGTTTGGGACTGGATGAAGCGTCGTCTCACGCGGTCTGCACGTCCAGCACGAACGCTGGTCCAACTGAGGCGCCAGGTGGAAATGGCATGGCAAGCCGTTCCACAGGACTACAACCAGCATCTCTACGATCGTCTCCATGGGAGAATAGCAGCCTGCATTGCTGCGAAAGGTGGATATACACTGTACTAGTGCCGACATTGTGCATGCTCTGTTGCCTGTGTCTATGTGCCTGTGGTTCTGTCAGTGTGATCATGTGATGTATCTGACCCCAGGAATGTGTCAATAAAGTTTCCGCTTCCTGGGACAATGAATTCACGGTGTTCTTATTTCAATTTCCAGGAGTGTATTTATTAATAACAATTATTTGATTCGCCCCAGAATAAACGTACTTTCCCTACGCATCACTTTGCTGACGTCAGCAGCGATTTCTGCATCGGTATATCATCCCACTGGCTCTGAAAGAGCCATATGGCCAACCGCTCGCCCCTTACTGAGTACAAACTGCAGCACTGATACATTCGCTTAACGTATGTGAAATAACAACACTGGAAATAAAGTAAGATGCCCTTTTATCTGCAAATAAGGGTTACTTTACACACGTTGACGACTTGAGTGTATCTAACCTATCCAAGTAATACTATCGGTGAAAAGGGGACCTACGATTTAATGTGGAATCTGAAAAAAATGTGTGTGAAATCTTATGGGACTTAACTGCTAAGGTCATCAGTCCCTAAGCTTACACATTACTTAACGTAAATTATCCTAAGGACAAACAGACACACCCATGCCCGAGGGAGGACTCGAACCTCAGCCGGGGTGGAATCTGAGCGTGTGTCTTCCCAGGCATACCACTGAGAGGTGAAGACTATGGTAAAGGCGTTCTGAAAAATGTCAAGGTCTGACCAGATTACTAGTAGATCTCGCGAACTTCTGACTGATGCACCTTACCATTACATCACAAAGACCGATGATGAGAGTTGAGATGGAATATAACTACAGTGGAACAGGAAGTCGGCAGTGTTTTAGGAAAACCATGTAAATCCTACGCGGTTTAATGTGGTTGTGAAACTCGCTTACTCCCGAATCAGAATTCAATGCATCAAGATGCGCGTTCGCTGGGGCGCGCTGAACAGGCCGAAAGACGTGAGCGAATCTGAATCCCACTCCCGTACTGCCTCCAGCATTTGCAATGGGAATGCATGCACTGTGCTCCCAAGTACGAGCGGATCACTAGAAAATGCGGCCAGCGTTGCAGAGGGGGCAACGCACTCGGTGCGGGCAGCTGGTGTGGGGCCAACGAGATATACGTATGGGTCCTGCAACGAACTTGTGACGTCACACTGGTCGGCTTGCCCGCCACACTTCGAGGAAGCTCGGCTGCGCGCAGGGCCCACGGGAAATCGAAATGTAATTGAAAAGGTGCCCACTAAAGGTCTTAATTTCGTTGTGTGCTGTCGAGAACTTGCACGCATTTAAACACTGGTAAGACCTGCGGTGTGACGTGCTGTGACGTATTACGCGCCACGGACCGTCTTTCCCGTGGGCCTCGAGCTGGTGCCGGTGACGTCACAGGTGATTTGTGCTGTGTTTCACGGAAGGTTATCGACAGTCGCTGTTCCCGCGCACCATTCACAAATGGAAGAGGGGAAAGGGGGGAGGAGGAGATAGGTGTGCCAGAAACACACAACGTAAGGTGGCTCGCGGAGTATAAATGTAGAGGCAAACAGTTGTGCCACCTCCCTCGGTCCCAGTCCTAGAGCAGTCAGATCCTGCCCTAACCCAAAATCGCCCACGGCAACAGCTTTGCTCAGTCTCCCTACGACGTCCCTGTCACTCGCGCAAATGCAAGAGGCCACGGTTGGATTATCGGTATAACTGTTTCTTATTTTCTTTTCTCTTCTTCTCCTCCTCCCCCTCACCCAAATATAGTTTACTGCCAATCCCATTTTAAAGTACGAGAGGTGCCTAGGATTTAGTAATAGTAACAATAATACATTGTAGCGTGTGAGACCAAAAAAACACTACATTGAACTGACGATACCGTATTCAGTAAACCACCCGATCCACATTCTGTACTGTTACACAAATGTTGAAACTCGTAAATTTGTCTATTCATTTACGCTAATTTCTTGTAAATGTATATCCATTGACTGTTATCTAAGTTAATTCCTATGTCAGATACACACAACCTCAATTAGTCAGACATGTAATCATTTTCTGTGTACATTTTGATGAAAATAAATACACTAATCGGAAATATAGTGTTGTAAGACATCGTAAATATTAATATAAGTGGAAACGCATTAATTACGAGTTGAAGTCAACGTATTGTGAAAACTGCCTATTTTAGAAATTTCAGACGTACTTATTGAATGCATTGCTATTTCGAGTAATCATTCTGCGTTTACATTTCATCACGTACGCCGTAGCGCGATCTCATTGAACTAAAATCAAATTTTGTGACTGTAAATTTGTTAAAATTGGAATTTCGGCAAAGCCTGTATTACTTTTGATTGTCAAGACTGTATAAATTGCCGACCGTCTGAGCCAGTGTGGTTGTTGGTGTTGTAGTTGTCAGTTAGTTCGTTTCAGACTGGTTTTGTGTTAACTTCTGTATCTTTGCAAAAATCACTAAGAATTCATTAAAATGCAGTAAGAATTTAAAACCGTATGTCGTGTTTCGTTTGGAGGTCATGTAAGTGTATCGGATATCTAGAACCTGGGAAATATTAGTCTGCATCGGGAAGTTACTCAACCTCATTATCGATGGTTTGACAAAATGGAAGATGAATGTTTATAAACATATTGTAACTTTTTTGCTACTGTACTTAATTTCTGCTTTACATTCTTCGCACTGAGTATGCAAAGGAAGCTCAACGGAGAGTCATAAACTTGGATTTTATAAGCGAATAGGTAGCAAGTAAAATGTTAAAAGATGCAACATAATATACTGCAATGATAACTTCCCATCTTTGACGCAGCCATGGGAACATGGTCGTATGATAAGTAAAAAGTAAGAATGAAATTTTTTCAGACAGCATTTAAATGATATTAATTTTTTTACTGCACAGTTAGACAGTACAGGTTACAGCAGGAGAATTAAAAACTTGAAGATAATTTGTTTGCAGTCGGCGGCAAATTTATTCTTACTCTTAACAAATCAAATAATAAGTTGCTTGCAGTACATAGATTTAGATTTAGTCAAAAGAATAACAATTTACACGACGTAAAATATAAGTATGCACTCTCCGTTATCAGCACTACAATTATGACCACAGGATTTCAGTCATTTCCTCCTATTACCAGGAATGTCAGTGTTTACGTTATTTTTTCCCCTTAGGCCGGAGTTACGCTACCAAATTTCTTTGTCAAAAATCTTTGTCAAAGATATTTGATGGTGTCATAGGGAACTTTGTCAAATGTAATCCAATATTTGATCAAATCTAGGGCCTCGCTGTAGATTTGATCATAAGAAGCCGCTTGTCTTCTGTTCACTGCAATGTGACATGTTAGCACGTGGCGCGCTAGCATCGCTGCTGCGTTCTGTCGTCTGTAGTGTTTTTATAAACATTGCCGGTAAATACAATTGGTGTAGGCCGACAATTACACAATTAATAGAGATGTATGAAGCTGATGAGGCGCTTTACAACGTGAGACACCCTGAATACAAAAACAGATTAACAAGATTGGAGACCTGACCTGACGTAACCTAACCTAACCTGACCTAACCCAACCCTCTCCCGTAGCAAGGAATCTGAGTGTTACAGTGAGCCTGTCCTCTGCAGACATAGCAGTCCTTAAGTGAGTATTGTGCTTTGTGATATGAGGATACACGTCACTGCGCACATACAGAAATGTATGCTCATCCATTCTTAAGTAATTGATGTACGACTTGACGTCCTCCACTATAAGCTCACGTAACAAGTTTCGTTGAATGCTTTTATCGTGTCGTCGTAAAACCCACGGCTTCACCCAGGTACGTTTCCTTTTTTTTCCCCGCTTCTCTTCCGCATGTGCACACAGTGCAATTGTGGTACATGCAACTGCTGCGGTTAATAACAAGTTGTTGTTGTCAGCCATCTTGAACTTCGACGAAAAACACCCCTTCTAGCGCTACGTCAAAGATCTTTGTCAAATATTTTTGACAGAATATTTGATCACAACTTTGATCAAATCTTTGACAAAGAAATTTGATAGTGTAATACCGGTCATAGTGAAGGACCTTTACCTTTCTGTTTTGCCTCAGTCAGCTTGCTATGGTTTGCCGGGTCTTCCTGTGGACTCAGGAACCGTGTCGGATTTGCTGTCGGCAAAAGGAGCTTCGTAGTCGGTTAGGACAAGCCCATCCAGGTGGACTAATAACTGTGTAGTTTTCTAGAAGTGTGTGCCTGTTCCGACACTTATTCCTTTATTCTCTGAAAGTTAGCTGAGGAAATTGGGGACTGATGTACGTAAGAATATGAACTAGACTACTGGGGGGGGGGGGAGGGGGGGTCGTGGTCGGGGGACTACCTCCAGCCACCACGCCGTCTCCCTTGGGACCGCTCTTGTAGTCGTGCACTAGCTCATACCTGCAGTAGGGTCGTGCTCGTGGCCCATGTGTGACGGACGTTTCTGGAGCAAGCCGGGGCTCGGCCAGTAGAGACGGCAAACACGGCCCCGGCAGAAACGTGCCAAGCGTTGCTTGAACCCTTTCTCCCTGCTCCCCGCGCCCCCCCCCCCCCCCCCCCGCCCAACCCCCTTCACAACCACACTCCTCGGCAGAGACGACCGGGCGGGTAATTGCTCGCGGCGCCACAATGCCCAGACTCCCTCAGTCCTCTTAGAGAAGCAGCGGCCCCATTTGACAGCGGCGCCATTTGACTGCTGCTGCTCCCGCAGACTCGCCATTAATCATGGCGCATGAAAAGGAACGGGCGCGTCCCGTTACAGGGCGGCGGTGTCCGTGTCCAAGCGTAACGGTCACCTGTCTGCTCTGCTCTGCTCTGCAGGACGAAGAGTCGGGACTCTCCTGCTGTGTACATAGAGAGCCGTTTTGCCTTTCGCTGTGTCTGGCGTGCGGCGGAGGCAGAGCGTTTTGCAAGTTGTTACACTACTGGCCATTAAAATTGCTACACCAAGAAGAAATGCAGATGATAAACGGGTATTCATTGGACAAATATACTGTACTAGAACTGACATGTGATTACATTTTCACGCAATTTGGGTGCATAGATCTTGAGAAATCAATACCCAGAACAACTACCTCTGGCCGTAATAACGGGCTTGATACGCCTGGGCATTGACACAAACAGAGCTTGGATGACGTGTACAGGTACAGCTGCTCATGCAGCTTCAAGTCGATACCACGGTTGATATCCGTTTGACCTATGGCAGCGCCATCTAGCGGGCCAACCATAGCGCCATCAGGTTTTCCCCTTCAAGCTAGACGAGTTTCGTTCTTTGTAGTTTTTTCGTTTGATGCTTATTTCGTGAGATATTTGGCCCGGTCAGTATCAATTGACCACCCTGTATATTCATTTTGAACGTCTGTATTCGTCCAGTTATTGGTCTTACTGACGTAAACTGTTAATACAAATGATAGCACACCAGCTGTAGGTCAGAAATTATGTGAGATATACTGAACACGGGGTTTTTTCTGTTCTGCACATTTCGTGTCGAGCCGTGGTCATGGCCCCCACCGCCACCATTAACTGCTTCCCGCTGCCGCGTCGTCTGCGCAGGTGCGATTGGCCAAGTTATTCTGTGCGCACTCGACCAGACCGACGGCGTTTCTCAAATCGCCACGCGGATGCGATCCGGGTCCGTCTGACCTCTCCGTCTTACCGAGCTAGCGCGATGCGCGCTAAGCTCTACGGAACGGCCCCGAGAATGCTGACACTGAGCACAAAATTTCCCAGAGACGGTTCCCAGCTGTCCCGGCGAACAAAGCTCGTTGCGGCCTCGGACTTGGCAGAGGAACAGCTGCGCTATCCTGCCCATTTGAGTGTGTGGGACGCTGCAGTGTAACTGGTTAAGCTGTTGCAGCTACCCGCCGGGCAATTAGAATTTACTGCGCAGACGGCGGGCCTGCCTACGGCCCGGGTGGTCAGGAGGTAAGGGGAACAGGCTGCGCGGCGCGCCTTGACCCAGTGGAGCGAGGGGACGCTGACACCCGACCCCCGGCACACTTTGCGGAAGCTGCGTGACTCACACGGCCGCACCGGCCGCTGCTGGCCATTTCCCAGCGGAGCCTCGGAAACTGCGGAGGAGCCGTTGACCTCCCCGGGGGATAACATCTGGCCCGCCGTAAAGGCCCCGGAGCACGCGAAAGTTCTAGATGATGAGGCTCCGGCTTTGTTTACGATCCTGGATTAAGGTCTTCTACACGTTTTGCGCACGAAGTAAAGGGACTAGCGGTTTTTGCGGAACAGTCGAGCCGTGTAGTCCAATGGTTAACGTTCCAAACTACTTCTCAGGGACGTACAGCAAGTGGATGAATCAGCACGGTTTTAGAAAGCATCGCTCGTGTGAAACTCAGCTTGCCCTTTTCTCACGTAATATATCGCGAACTATGGATGTAGGGCAACAAGACCCCATATTTCTAGATTTTTAATCTGACACGGTGCCCCACTGCAGACTGTCAACGAAATTAGGAGCATATGGAATAGGTTTCCAGATATCTGAGTGGCTCGAAGACTTGTTAACTAAAACACTGAAGCGCCAAAGAAAGTGGTATAGGCACACGTATTCAAATACAAAGATACGTAAACAGGCAGAATATAGCGCTGCGGTCGGCAACGCCTACATAAGACAACAAGTGTCTGGCGCAGTTCAAAATGGTTCTGAGCACTATGGGACTTAACATCTGTTGTCATCAGTCCCCTAGAACTTAGAACGTCTTAAACCTAACTAACCTAAGGACATCACACACATCCATGCCCGAGCCAGGATTCGAACCTGCGACCGTAGCGGTCGCGCAGTTCCGGACTGAGCGCCTAGAACCGCGAGACCACCGCGGCCGGCCTGGCGCAGTTGTTTGATCGGTTACTGCTGCTGCAGTGGCAGGTTATCAAGATTTAAGTGAGTTTGAACGTGGTGTTATAGTCGGCGCACGAGCGATGGGGCACAGCATCTCCGAGGTAGTGATGAAACTCAGGATTTTCCCATACCACCATTTCACGGGTGTACCGTGAATATCAGGAATCCTGTAAAATACCAAATCTCCGACATCGCTGCGGCCGGAGAAAGAACGGGACCAACGACGACAGAAGAGAATCGTTCAATGTAACAAAAGTCCAACCCTTCCGCAAATTGCTGAAGATTTCAACGCTGGGCCATCAACAAGTGCCAGCGTGCGATCAATTCAAGGAAACATCATCGATATGGGCTTTCGGAGCCGAAGGCCCACTAGAGTACGCTTGATGACTGCACGACACAAAGCTTCACGCCTCGCCTGGGCTCGTCAACACCGACATTGGACTCTTGATGGCTGGAAACATGTTGCCTGGTCGGACGGATCTCGTTTCAAATAGAGCGGATGGACGTCGGAGGCTGTGTAATGGTGTGGCGCGTGTGTAGTTGGAGTGGTGTGGGACTACTGATACGTCTAGATATGACTCTGACAGGTGACACGTACGTAAGCATCCTGTCTGATCACCTGCATCCATTCATGTCTATTGTACATTCCGACAGACTTGGGCAATTCCAGCAGAACAATGCGATACGCCACACGTCCAGAATCGCTACAGAATGGCTTCAGAGACGCTCTTCTGAGTTTAAACACTTCCTCTGGCCACCAAACTCCACAGACATGAACGTTATTGAGCATATGTGGGATGCCTTGCAACGTGCTGTTGAGAAGAGATCTCCGCCCCCTCGTACTCTTACGGATTTATGGACAGCCCTGAAGGATTGATGGTGCTAGTTCCCTCAGACATTAGTCGAGTCTACGCACGTCATGTTGCGTCACTTCTGCGTGTCGCGGTGGCCCTACACGATATAAGGCAGGTGTACCAGTTTCTTTGGCTCCTCAGTGTAGAAACCAGTATATTGTTCTCGAACAGGAGTGTTCATCAGAGACAAGTGTATCATCAGGAGTGCCCCAGGGAAGGGAGATAGAACCGCTAGTATTTTCTATACGCGTAAATGATCTGGTGGACAGGGTGAGCAGCAATATGTGGTTGTTTGCTGACAATGCTATTTTCTACTGGAAGGTGTCGAAGGTGAGTGGCCGTAGGATGATACGAGAATAGACGAAATTTGTAGTTGGTGTGATGAATTGCATCTAGCTCCGAATGATGAAAAATATAAGTTAATGCGGATGAGTAAGAAAAACAAACCCACAATGTTCACATACAGCACTAGAAAAAAAGTGCCCTGTTTGACAAGGTCACGTCGTTTAAATAACTGGGCGTAATGTTGCAAAGCGATATGAAATAGAACGAGCATATGAGGGTTACGGTAGGGAAAGCGAATGGTCGGCTTCGGTTTATTGGTAGAATTTGGGGAAAGAGGACCGCATATAAAAGGCTAGTGCGACCTATTCTTGAGAAATGCTCGATCGAGTGTTTGGAATCCGTACCAGCTCGGATTAAAGCAAGACATTCAAGTAAATCAGAGTCAGGCTGCTAGATTTGTTACCGGTAGGCTCGAGCAACACGCAAGTGATACGGAGATGCTTCGCGAACTCAAATGGTAATCCCTGGAGGAAAGGCGACGTGCTTTTCGATTAACACTATTGGGAAAATTTAGAGAACCGGTATCTGAAGCTGACTGCAGACTGATTCTACTGCCGCCAACATACATTTCACGTAAAGAGACGAGAAATTAGGGCTCATACGGAGGCATATAGACATTCGTTATACCCTCACTCCATTTTCGAATGGAATAGGAAAGGAAATGACGAGTTCTGGTACGGGGTACCCTCATGACGAGTTGTGGTATGCCTCCACCGTGCATCGCACGGTAGTATGTATGTAGATGTAGTTGTAGGTATACGTGTACATCTACATCGTGTGCAGCACATGGCGCAGGATACTCCATTTACATCTACACCATTTAACTTCACCGGTCTAAATAACTTCGTTCGTAAGAAAAATTTAAAAAAAGTACCTGATACAGATGTTGTTTTGTGCCAGGTGGACATAAACCGGCATGATTCCTTTTCTTGTAACTTCGTTCCATAAGCAGATATGAAGATCATTAGGTCTTTTTTTAAACAACACCCCATATTTTTTATTCGGTAAGCCGCTTCTTCTCCTCAAGATCTGGTAAACTACATGTAACAGAAGAAAACCGGAGGGGGACAAGTCCGGACGGTATAGAGCATGACCGATAACGTGAATCCAAGGCTTCGGATTGTTGCAGATGTCGCAGAGCTCGTGTGTGGTAAGGTATTGTCATGCTGAAGAAGATGGTGCTCCATGTGTGGACCAACATTCCGATGAGTCTCGTAGGTTGACATGTGCTGTCGTCCTCTCCAAGGTCTGTCACACACGTTCACTACAGTTCCCTTCATTACGAGCACGAACAATCCAACGTCGCGCTTTAGTGATACCTATACGATCATCAATATACACTTCTTTCATTCTTCTGTGGTTTCAACTGAAGGCACGTTTAGAAACTCGATTACAGCACGCCGTTTCTCACGCACCGACACAGTTACGTTACGCAGCGCCATGTTACGTGCTACAGTTTGGAGTGGCAGAGGGTTGCAACTTGCGTCAGCGAAACGGGAAACTCTACCGAGTAATGGGCATGACACACGTAACACCCCAACCGACGCTGAGGACAGAATAAAAAATTCGGAGGCTTTACTTTTCAGCACAACCTCGTATAAAAATAACGTAAACAATAAAGGCGCTATAACATTTCCTTTGGGTGTGCTCTTGAAATTACATTTATGTCTGAATTTTGTGTCTCTAGAAATGATGTCACTGTGGTCTAGTGGTAGCATCCGAAAACGTCCCGGGTCCTGCATTCAATCTCACCCCCTGTTCTATTCTATCGCTTGCGCCTTTGTCTCGCATGTTGCGCGGGGTTGGCTTGGTTAAATCGGTTTTGGCATGTTAATTTTAAGGGGTGGCGGGGTGCCCTTTCTGCCACCACCCCGTACCCCTGAGGACGGAATCGGAGTACCCAATCCGTCTGTGTCTAGTGTAAATCATGGAAAAGTGCAGATGTGTTTCAAATGTCTGTGAGTCGTATAACTGAGGCGGGACGTGGGGACCAGCCCGGTATTCACCTAGATGGATGTGGAAAACCGCCTTAAAACCACATCCAGGCTGACCGGCACACCGACCCTCGTCGTTCATCCGCCGGGTGGATTCGATCCGGGACCGGCGCGCCTACCCGAG
The DNA here is from genome assembly GCF_021461395.2 of Schistocerca americana. Lineage (NCBI taxonomy): Eukaryota > Metazoa > Arthropoda > Insecta > Orthoptera > Acrididae > Schistocerca > Schistocerca americana. The sequence continues at coordinate 1,213,804,864 of NC_060119.1, read as the reverse complement.
TGCAGGAAGCAGCGCATTAGCGCTCTCGGCTAACCAATCTCAGCCCCTCTATAAATTTTAAATAAAAATCATCATCAGCAGCAGCCAAAGTCTCTTTATGTCTATGCACAGGACATGTGGCCTTTAGCTTAAAACGCGTCATGCTCGTAGCAGGCACATCAAGTCAGACGACAGATGATTCAAAAAAATAAAGAATCGTTGTGGTGCGCCGTTGCCATAACAACGAGCGCCGCGCGGGGATGGTATTCCAGCGGACGACTTGTGCGAGGCAGCTACCATGACGACAGTGTCCCAACCACACAGGCTAGGGGGCGCTTGATATATTCTATCGCCCATGGCAACGGCGTCCCTACCACAAAAGACAGAGGACTCTACTCTATCTTCAAATGATGTGAAAATTTTAAATAATTGAAAATTTCTCAAGATTTAATTAGTTATAATAATTATTTATTATGTTTTATATTACAACTGGAACAAACTTTATAATTTACGATTTTTTGCTTAAGCATGTAACTACCGTTGGTCACTGTGGAGGGCGTTACCGTCTGCCCACGTGTTGTTCGCCGTTATTTAAGCTCATGCAGAGAACCAACCACGCAACAACCGCCTCCGACTCCTCAAACTCCTCTCCGGCCAGACATGGGAGTTGCAGCCCTCTACCATCCTCCACACCTACAAATCCTTAATCCGTCCCATCCTCTGTTATGCCAGTCCTGCCTGGGTATCTGTCCCCCTCCCCCCCCCCCCCCCCAAATTTTATAAGTCCCTCCAGATCCTTGAGCATCATGCACTCCGCCTCACCTTCCGTATACGTCTCCCATCCCCCACGTGGATCCTCTATGATCTCATTCCTTTCCCCCATCTGCTCCTATTCCTCGAACATATCCACACCTCCCGCCGCCTTGATCCCCCTCACCCCCTGGTTGCTCCTCTCCTTTCCCATCCCTGCTCCCTGCCACATCTTCACTGTTGTGTCCCCCTACGCTCCATCTCTACACCCTTCATGTCCTTTCCCAAGGTGGCTTCCATCAACTCCTGTATGATGCCCTCTCTCCCTCCATTTATCCCTCCTATCAACTCTGATCCTCACTCCCCCTCCTTTCCTCTGTCCTTTTCCCGGGTTCCCTCTCCCCCCTTCCATCCTCTTTTTCCCCACCTCCCCTCTCTCTGCCCCCTTCTCACCCCCGAGTCCTTTTGCATTTCCCTCCTCTGCCTCTTCTCATTCCCTCTCGCGTGTGCCCTGCCCCTCTCCCTCCTTGGTTCCCCCCTTTCGTTTTTTCCTTCCTCCCTCCTTGTTCCTCCACCCTCCTCCAGGTCCCCCGCCCCCCCCCCCCCCCCCTCTGCCTTTTGCTCGGGAGTGTCATCTTTGTCCCGCCATTTTCGTGCAGTGTTTTACAGTGAGTGTTCCGTGTTGCGTTTTTTTGGGAAGTGTTGGGAACGGCCATCATACTGTCGCTGGGTGTGCTTTTTATTTCTTGCGAACAGAAACCAGATTGTCGCCATGTTTTTTAATTGTGTGGGTACTACGTTACTTGTCTGATTCCTGTGTCTTTTATTAATACTGCCAACCCCTTTTGCTTTCTGTTTTAACTTTCCGTATTTTTCCGCCATTTTACACATTAAGTCACCGTTTTATCGCCTGTTTTTCTTGTTTCTTTTCTTCTTCAGTTTTTTTTTAAAAAAAAGTCTGTAGGCTGTAGAGCAGCGTACTAAGCTGCTGCCAGCCCGCCCCCTTCGGGGGGAATTGAAAATCAATAAAGAAAAAAAAAAAAAGAAAAAACAACCACGCATAGTTACCACCCCTGCACAGGCAGGGTGACGACTCCAGCGAGCGACCAGGTATAAAAATCTCTTCATTTATGTACCTTTCACTAATTGTTTGTAGATGACGTACATGATTACTTACTAATATTATAACTTTACAGTGTAAATTGCCCTCAAGATGACCCCATCGCGGGTTGAAACCGGTTGGCGGCAAAATAAATAATGCGAGTGTGACTGTCATTTTAAATAATTGATTAAAAAATAAAAGGAAAGACGTGTTGAGTTATATCCGCAGGACGTCCAGAACCGAGTCACAAATCTCGTCCGACACTCGATAAGCTCGTATTTCGTGCACTTGACAGGAGTACGGAACGATATCGAATGCCTTCCTGGAGTCGGAGAACAGGGCATCGACTTGAACGCCATTGTCTACGGCGTTCTGCACTACATGGACGAACGGAGCGAGCTGAGTTTCGCAAGATATCTGTTCGTGGAATATACGATAATCATATTCTGTCTTATTTCACCTGCTATTGTGAAATGGAAAAATGCTATATACATTTCCCTGCACGTACCTTAATCTCTCTGGCTCCAATGATATCTATGCTAGGTATACGATGCATAAGGTGTGCCCTACTGAAAAGGAGACCTTCGCTGTAGCGGCGTTGTATACAATCCCAGTATGTGAATGTTTGCAGCGAGATGGCGTGCTGGTATTCCTAGTTGCACAAGCGGCATTCACGGCTTCGCTGCAGTTTCCTCGACTCTGGAAAGTTGTTTCCACAATTCCTGTCGATCAGCTCAAAGAGCGTTTATCCAGTTTCTTCGTACAGAAGGAGAGCATATTTCACAAATTTATTGCAGAATGAAAGAGGCGTACAGAGAGCCAAAAAGGGACGTAGGAGTAATCCGCTGAATTACAGGCCTATATCACTAACGTCGATTTGCAGTAGGGTTTTGGAACATATACTGTATTCGAACATTATGAAATCCCGGGTTCGATTCCCGGCGGGGTCAGGGATTTTCTCTGCCTCGTGATGGCTGGGTGTTGTGTGATGTCCTTAGGTTAGTTAGGTTTAAGTAGTTCTAAGTTCTAGGGGACTGATGACCATAGATGTTAAGTCCCATAGTTCTCAGAGCCATTTTTTAACATTATGAAATACCTCGAAGGAAACGATTTATTGGCACATAATCAGCAAGGATACAGAAAATATCGTTCTTGTGAAACACAACTAGCTCTTTATACTCACGAAGTAATAAGTGCTATCGACAGGGGATGTCAAATTGATTGCATATTTTTAGCTTTCCAGAAGGCTTTCGACACCGTTCCTCACAAGCGTCTTCTAACCAAACTGCGTGCTTATGGAATATCGCCTCAGTTGTGCGACTCAATTCGTGATTTCCTGTCAGAAAATGGCTCTGAGTACTATGCGACTTTACTTCTGAGGTCATCAGTCGCCTAGAACTTAGAACTAATTAAACCTAACTAACCTAAGGACATCACACACATCCATGCCCCAGGCAGGATTCGAACATGCGACCGTAGCGGTCACGCGGTTCCAGACTGAAGCGTCTAGAGCCGCACGGCCACACCGGCCGGTCCCTGTCAGAAAAGTGACAGTTCGTAGTAACAGACGGAAAGCCATCGAGTAAAACAGAAGTAATATCCGGCGTTTCCTGATCTATATTAACGACATAGGAGACAATCTGAGTAGCCGTCTTAGATTGTTTGCAGATGACGCTGTGATTTACCGTCTTGTTAAGTCATCAGATGAGCAAAACGACTTGCAAAATGATTTAGGTAAGATATCTGTATGGTGCGAAAAGTGGCAATTGACTCTGAATAAAGAAAAGTGTGAAGTTATTCACATGAGTACTAAAAGAACTCAGCTAAATTTCGGTTACGCGTAAGTCACACAAATGTGAGGGCTGTAAATTCAACTAAATACTTAGAGACTACAATTACAAATAACCTAAATTGGAACGATCACATAGATAATATTGTGGGTAGAGCAAACCAAATACTGCGACTCATTAGCAGAACACTTAGAAGGAGCAACAGGTCTACTAAAGAGACTGCTTACACCACGCTTGTCCGCCCTACTCTGGAGTATTGCTGTGCGGTGTGGGATCCACATCAGGTGGGACTGACGCATGACATCGAAAATGTACAAAGAAGGGCAGCTCGTTTTGTATTCTCGCGAAATAGGGGAGATAGTGCCACAGACATGATACGTGTACTGGAGTAGCAATCATTAAAACAAAGGCGTTTTTCGTTGCGACGGGATCTTCTCATGAAATTTCAATCACCAGTTTTCTCCTCCGATTGCGAAAACATTCTGTTGGCACCCACCTACATAGAGAGAAATGATCATCACGATGAAATAAGAGTAATCAAGGCTCGCAGAGAAAAATTTAAGTGCTCGTTTTTCCCGCGTGCCGTTCGAGAGTGGAAAGATAAAGAGACAGCTTGAAGGTGGTTCAGTGAACCCTCTGCCAGGCACTTTATTGTGAATAGCAGAGTAATCACGTAGATGTAGATGCAGTACTCGCACGATGCAGAATATTCCGGTGATGTCAGCCTTGTGAGGCGGTACGTGTAAACACCAAGGACATGCCGCGCCGTGTGCAGACGCACGTTGCCGTTCCCAGTACCACGATTTCGCCTGAGGAGGAGCTCACGTGGACGATTCGTCGGATCGCCACACGCGACATTGCTGTTGAACTGTCGATAAGCAAAGGAACTGTGCATCGCATAATCCACAGGAAGCTTCGTTATGGCAAAGTTCGTGCACAGTGGGTGTCCGAGCATGTTTCTGAGAATCAGAAGACGATGAGTATGGATGTTTGCCTAATCCATTTGTTGAGACACGCGGAGCATGGAACGGATTTCACTGCTCAGACTGTGGCATGTGATGAAATGAGGTGCCACCACTTCGACCCTGCTTACAAGTTGCGGCATGCCGGCACCCTCGTCTAAAAAAAAAAAAAAAAAAAAAAAACCACGCTGCTCAGAAGAAGGACCTCTACACATCGACTAGCTACTCGGGCTACAACAGTTAACGGTTACCAGTATCGCAGCACGTTGCTGAGGTTCGAACTAGGGATAATCTCTTGAATAGGATAGTGGTTCTACGGGACGACGGGCATCATGACGCCAAGAAGACCCTCCTTCAAAAAGTTCGATGGGACATTCTGGAATATTCTCTTTACACCCCCGATATCTCCCCACGGGAATCGCATATCTTCGGTGCCTTAAAACAACCTCTGAAAGGTTAGAGGTTTATCTGTCACGAAGAAGTGCAGGACACCGTCAAATAAAAAAGTCGATCCGTCAGCAACCCAGGAGTTTCCACACAGAAGCCATCTTCTACCTTCCTGCGTGCTAGTATCGGTTATCAGTGTCAATGGCAATTGTATATGGCTGTTGAGTTCCACATGAACTGTAACTATAATATTGTTATTAAAATTTCTTTAGATATAACTCAAAACGGCTCTGAGCACTATGGGACTTAACTTCTGAGGTCATCAGTCCCATAGAACTTAGAACTACTTAAACCTAACTAGCCTAAGGACATCACACACATCCATGCCCGAGGCAGGATTCGAATCTGCGACTGTAGCGGTCGCGCGGTTCCAGACTTAAGCGCCTAGAACCGCTCGGCCACCAAGGCCGGCTTAGATATAACTGCAGTCTCATTTTCACTTGGGAACAACTTAAAATTAGCTTAAAAATCCTACAGTCTTCCCCAATTACCCGTCCTCTAAATTTATGCAACTGTTTTTCGCGACAATAACTCCCCTCACTTCTTGAATTTTCTTTTTAAGCTACCTGTGAATCTCTGTCAAACAGTCGTAGGGGTCACACTAGCTAGTTACGATCCTGATAGTGTGTCAATGAATTCTTTCGATGTCTGCGCTCTGCCAAGTTGACAAGGACTCTAAACGGTGGATCAGTACTTTGTCACACGAGCGTCTTTTACGGAGTTTCTTTCACAGATATATCTCATTTTACTTGAGTCCTCTCAACACATCTAAGTCTTCCATTCTTCTCGAAAACGGATTTTACGTTACGTATGTTTTTGGATATGGTCCGCCTTTAGCAAAACACAATTCTGTGTTTTAACCCAAATATGTTTCACTGAAGTTGCAGCATCTTCAGTGGGCTTTTATTTTTCATCTGTTAAAGAGTGTTCTATGCTGTTTGTATACATGTAGCTGTTAGTTTTTAAATCGTAATTACAGATATTTGAGAGAACACACAAATTATGAATTCATACCTTTTTACCACATGGTGCGGTTTTTCTGATGTGTTGTGTTTCTACGGTGACCGTTTTATTCCAGTTTGTCATCTGCAAGCACTTATACCTTAAAGTAGATAAATTGTTTAAGCCCAAAAGTACGATTTGAAAAACTTGCTATTTCTATACCTGAAATTATTTAATTTTATGTGTGTGTGTGTGTGTGTGTGTGTGTGTGTGCGCATCTATTTACAAAATGTTTCACTTACATTTTCTTTTTATTTATTTTCATCACTGTCAAACACTATATATTGAGTTGTCACTGTCACTCTCACTGTTTACCAGGTGTAAAAACAAACATGGCGGGCAGTGGAACAGTTGAAGGTGTAAAGACAAGATGGCTGACAGTGGAACATTTGAAGATGTTCCTGGCGGTTGTTGTGAATCCTTCAGAGGTGTCTGTGATATATATTTGTGTGTGTGTGTGTGTGTGTGAAAAGAGAGAGAGAGAGAGAGAGAGAGAGAGAGAGAGAGTGAGTGAATGTGACAGTGGCTTTTACGATTTTTTTTCCTTGTGTGTGTGTGTGTGTGTGTGTGTGTGTGTGTGTGTGTGTTGTGGGGTGGCGTGCTGGGGTGGTTGGGGGGGGGGGGGGCGGGAAGCTCTATAGGTGGTCTTGTCTAATAATTCTTTGAGGGCAGAGAACGTTTACGTCTTCGCACCATTTTATATCGATGTTTTGTTTCTTGTAATCTCAGTCCGACGGCTGTTTTACTGTAGCTCTCGTGCATATTTTCTGATGACAAAATTAGCCTGGGTAGTCCTCACCTAGACATCCAAATGGGACAACAGTTTACTTCTGAAATAATTTATCTATAGGTGGTCTTGTCTAATAATTCTTTGAGGGCAGAGAACGTTTACGTCTTCGCACCAGTTTATATCGATGTTTTGTTTCTTGTAATCTCAGTCCGACGGCTGTTTTACTGTAGCTCTCGTGCATATTTTCTGATGACAAAATTAGCCTGGGTAGTCCTCACCTAGACATCCAAATGGGACAACAGTTTACTTCTGAAATAATTTATTCAAGATGATGCCTTCATCATTAAACCATACCGTACAGCTGCATGCCCTCGGGAATAATAGCGGCCGTAATTTCCCGTTGCTTTTAGTCACTAGCTGTACCAACATCGCAGGGTCAGACTGCGCTGACAGCTCTGTAGTTGGTGATGGGTGGACAGTTATGCCTACAAAGGGGTGCAAGTCGGTAAGGGGTGAGAGATTGTAGGTTTGCAAAGGAAGAAGTAGATTTTGGTGCTGAATTCTGGAGTGCGGGTTGTTTTAATGAAAGGCGGACTGGGGATTTATGTAAGGGGAAAGGGGTGGGATTACTGAAAATGAGACCCTCAATCGATGTGTCAGAAAGGAAAGGAGGGAAGATTACAAGAATTCTGTAGAGGAATGGCGAAGCATATGAAATGAAATGATCACATACATTCAGTTATGGACAAGGCAGGTGGTTGACTCCAGTTATCCGGTAAGCTATTGTCTGGTATGATACGTCTGGAGCTGCTTTCAGAGGGCAAGGGTGCAAACTCAGTCCAGCCAACCTGATGTAGGTTTTCCTTGCCATCAAAGGATCTCTTTTAATCACATTTCCCTAAACCACTTTAGATAAGAAGTGTTGCTTTTGAAATGACCATGGCTGATTTTGCGCCTGATCCCTTCGCATTATTTCTCATGATCTCGTTGACGACGGGATGTTAAATACTAAACTTACTTTGTTCCTCGCAAAAAGTTCTCGTGATACCTACAGCAATACTGGAAAAGTGAATAGCATCGTTGTCACATCACATCTTCCGTTTTTACTATTAGGCCACTGTGTAAGCTCATTCTTATGAGCCGGCCGCGGTGGTCTAGCGGTTCTAGGCGCGCAGTCCGGAACCGCGCGACTGCTACGGTCGCAGGTTCGAATCCTGCCTGGGGCATGGATGTGTGTGATGTCCTTAGGTTAGTTAGGTTTAAGTAGTTCTAAGTTCTAGGGGACTGATGACCACAGTAGTTAAGTCCCATAGTGCTCAGAGCCATTTGAACCATTTGAACCATTCGTTATGAGGACTCATAGATTTTGTACTTACACAAAGCAAATTACTTATATTTTTAATTGTCTCAACGTGTTTTCCTTAGGATTCCTGTTACTGTCAACACACACTCTTTCCATCCTGCAATTGTGTAATACAGATATAGTAACCGTACTTTAAAACTCATACCTGAGCCCATGCCAGGATGCGAACCCACAACCTCTATTTTAAAAAGTATCGATCGTATTCCGACGCCTCAGAGACCTTCCTCGAGCCAGACTAGACAAGCAGGGTACAATTATCACTCGCATAACTAATTATAAAGATCAAGAACCAGTTTTCAGTGGGAAATTTAATAAAATCTATTTCTTTACATACCGTTTCCGTTTGGATTACGAACATTGAATAAACTGTAATCCTTTCAAAGGCCTTCATCTCATCGCTAACCAGTGAGTGGTGCCGAAAAGATGCTGTATGGTGGAATGAAAAATATCCCTTTGCCACAAACCTAACAGTGAAATTTTGAATAAAATCATTTTGGGTATCAGGGTACGTCATGATGAAACACTAAAAACAGTTAAATTATCGGCATTTCGGCTGTCTTTGCAGCTATTCTCTTCAGGGTGGCTAACTCAGCATCCTGCACAGACGTAATTGTAGGAAACAAACAATACTTACAGATCGCACCTTCACTTAAGCTTTGTGGTCCTGGCTATACATTACTCATGAGAAAATACACATCGAGCCTTTGTATCTGTGATTAGTAGTAGAGTTTTAAGTGTGTAAGCTATGTTGCCCAGTGCCGCAGCTACATGCAGTTAGGTGTAAGGACGTAAGAGAGGAGAAAGCAGGAACATGCATAAACGCTCTAAGTAAACAAATCAGCCTTACAATATGTTTCTTCTGTCGAACTGCGAAGCGGAAAGAACTATGTTCACCTTCCACAATGAGATTTTCACTCTGCAGCGGAGTGTGCGCTGATATGAAACTTCCTGGCAGATTAAAACTGTGTACCGGACCGAGACTCGAACTCGCGACCTTTGCCTTTCGCGGGCAAGTGCTCTACCAACTGAGCTACCCAAGCACGACTCACGCCGCGTTCTCACAGCTTTACTTCTGCCAGTACCTCGTCTCCTACCTTCCAAACTTTACAGAAGCACTTGCCCGCGAAAGGCAAAGGTCCCGAGTTCGAGTCTCGGTCCAGCACACAGTTTTAATCTGCAAGGAAGTTTTATGTTCACCTTCACCATACACTAGCTGTCTTTTGTCAAACTTCAACAGAATTTATAAGTTTCTATGTGGTAGGAGGGTTCATTTTTTTAAACAACTGCACGAACTAAGTGCAAGCTTAATTCAAGACTCCCTGTCTCACCGAAGAACATCGTAGAAGGCACGACTCCAGCAGAAAAGCAAAATGTAGACCCAGAGTAATAATGCAAGACCAGGAGAATGAACTGTGGCATCTACAATTTGACGACAATGACAAGAGAAAGACAAGAATAGGATAGAACTGATGCTGCCTTCGTGGTCACTTATTGACGTGTTGGAGTTTGTGTTCGTCTCGGGACCTTCGGCAACGGTTACTGACATTCCGACAGCAAAAGTGGCTAGCATTATCAGAGTTTGACTCTCCACCATTGGCTCCACTGTCACCGTAGTCATTAGTCATAGCGTCCATGTCGCGAAGTCTGATGATCACGAACTTTCTGTCGGCTAAACACTTGGAGTGAAGATCTCTTTCACTACCAGAGTTCGAACCAACTATTTCCGAGTCGAGCGGCACCACTCAGGTGTACTTTAACGACCTCAGCAATGGAGGTGGGTAGTATACGTATCCGAAAACATACAGGTAACATTTAAAAGTCCACCTACGTCTCTGGTAAGTCGTTCATATAGCTCAAGAATAAGAGCGGTCCATATGTCGAACCTTGTGGGACTCCATATTTAATTTATGTTCCATAACGACTGCAGCGTAATATAAGTCAGCAAGTCACAGGCATGAAGGCTTGTAAGTCAAATAAAAAAAAAGCGCTAGCCAATAAACATCTATGAATTAATAGCACTCACGATCGCTATAAACACAGATTACTACAAACATGAAGCAACCATAGACATACTCGCATCTAAATAATGTATGTATCATCTGTATAACAGTGGTTATACTTTGTAAACATACGACATGTAGCTTCAGAACTATAAAATTACTATCATAGCAAATTAATTACTAACTTAGTTCAACAAATATAGAATGACAGTCAGAATACAGTTGCCAACGATGGTAGAAGTGTGTCGATCGATCGATACAATTTATACGTATGCAGCAATTCATGCTCAGTGTTAAAGCATAACATAAATATGTAATATAAAAATAATGTCACCCACACTGTACCGCAGATCACTCGATAATGGCAATTTAGCCGAAACGGATCTTTAGTGAAAATGAAACGAATAAAAATTAGTATCACACAGCAGCGAAACTGGACAATTCTTAATAAATCCATATTTAACGTTTCCTCACTTCAGATTTAGTTATATTTGATAATGAGTCACAAATGGAGTCTGTCGTGTCATTCAAATATTTACACACGTTTTGAATGTTCCTGTAATGCGTAGTGATCAGCGGATGTAGAGAAGCAGAGCGTAGGAAGGCGACAGTTAGTGACAGACACTTCCCGGTGTTACCGGCAGCTGGAAGGCATCAGACAGCGGCGTGAGGTCCACGCCGGGAAGCCACGAGTATGTAAATCGTGTGAAAGCGTCCCGCCGCTTTATGGCTGCTCGTTATTCTAACGACTGCGGCCATGTCTAGGCTCAATACCTTGTGGTATGCAGCCGGGGAGGTGAGGTGCCAAGCATTCCCGGCACGTCTCCGGAGAACAGCGGACGCGGACGCCATCTTTCCGACGATTAAGACGTCACAAGTAGTAGGACGCTATTAAAGCACGAATAGTACGGAAGTCTTTATCTCTACGGACAAAACAGTTCGTTGTACGCTGCGGTGTATTGGTGGCTTGTGCTATTTTCGTTTCTTATCGCTTTCGCTACGTTTCCCTACCTTGCATGTTTTGAAGTAAGCTCACAGGGGAAAGCCACCTAGAACTCACGCGCAGATGAATCGTGTTGCGTTTACAGATGGCACTGCGATCGAGTCACGTCCTAAACCACCCGCTCACTTCCTCTAAGTGAGCGTAAGGTAGTAGCGATCAGTGAGACATTTATGTTCTACATCTACATCTACATCTACATGATTACTCTGCAATTCACATTTAAGTGCTTGGCTGAGAGTTCATCGAACCACAATCATACTATCTCTCTACCATTCCACTCCCGAACAGCGCGTGGGAAAAACGAACACCTAAACCTTTCTGTTCGAGCTCTGATTTATCTTATTTTATTTTGATGATCATTCCTACCTATGTAGGTTGGGCTCAACAAAATAGTTTCCCATTCGGAAGAGAAAGTTGGTGACTGAAATTTCGTAAATAGATCTCGCCGCGACGAACAACGTCTTTGCTTTAATGACTTCCATCCCAACTCGCGTATCATATCTGCCACATTCTCTCCCCTATTACGTGATAATACAAAATGAGCTGCCTTTGTTGCACCCTTTCGATGTCCTCCGTCAATCCCACCAGGTAAGGATCCCACACCGCGCAGCAATATTCTAACAGAGGACGAACGAGTGTAGTGTAAGCAGTCTCTTTAGTGGACTTGTTGCATCTTCTAAGTGTCCTGCCAATGAAACGCAACCTTTGGCTCGCCTTCCCCACAATATTATGTATGTGGTCTTTCCAACTGAAGTTGTTCATAATTTTAACACCCAAGTACTTAGTTGAATTGACAGCCTTGAGAATTGTACTATTTATCGAGTAATCGAATTCCAACGGATTTCTTTTCGTTATTTAGCGTCAACTGCCACCTTCCACACCATACAGCAATCTTTTCTAAATCGCTTTGCAACTGATACTGGTCTTCGGATGACCTTACTAGATGGTAAATTACAGCATCATCTGCGAACAACCTAAGAGAACTGCTCAGATTGTCACCCAGATCATTTATATAGATCAGGAACAGCAGAGGTCCCAGGACGCTTCCCTATTTAACACTCTGTAACACGGAAGCTAATTATCTTAGGAGAACCAAACATGGTAGCATTAATGTCTGGAGTATGGGCAGTATAATTTTCAATGCGTCACAGCGCCACCGTCTAGTTCCAGCTTTGGTCACCAGGTGCCGTGATCGATCTTCGTGATTCGTAGTCTCACACACCTGAACAGTCGCAGTGCACTTGTTGACGTGTCAACATGAGCTTGGACAAAAGCAGCAGGGCATTACTGGTGAACCTCTGTTATCAAAACAACAGTAATGCTGCGGCTGCACTTCTTCGAGAATATCGCCGGCTGAAAGGATTACGGAAGATTCCTCTTTCTCCACCTGCTGTGCAGAGCATGATGAAGAAGTTCGAAACGGGGCATCGCTCCGGGAAGACGCCGACCACCGGTTGCACCACAGGTGGTTGATGGAATCGCTGTTGCTACGGCAGACAACGCTGCGCACAATTCCCGAAACCAGGCAGTGCGCGTGCTGCGTCACGACAGTTGAACATCCCGTGGTCCACTGTACGGAAAGTGCTTCGAACCATTCTTAACTGGTATCCGTACAAGATGCATATCGTACAGCAGCTTGCACTACGGGACGCACAACAAAGTGTTGACTTCGCTCTCCACTTTCTCGCAAGGACTCAAGTCGACAAGGGCTGGCCCTGGGCTAGCCTATGGACAGACGATGTTCATTTTTCTCTGACGGGTGCGGTCAACACACAGAACTGTCGAATGTGAGGATCTTCACCTCGAGTCACTGTGCATGAAGTTCCTCTGGTATGGTGAACGTGTCACCGTTTGATGTGGTTTCACGCGTACGTTCATCATTGGCCCATTCTTTTTTGAACAGGTTGGCGCTCAAGGACCAAAGACGTGCAGTGTGACTGGCCAGCATTGCTGCGATATCCTTTGCCAGCATGTCGTACCCGCCCTACAGGAGAGGGACGCACTGAACTCAACAGTTTTCATGCAAGATGAGGCCTACACCACACATCGCTCGTGAAGTTCACCTGCTTCTCCGAAACACATTTGGAAACGATCGAATTATCAGCCGATCGTTTCCAAAGGCTCGGCCGGCACGACCACCTGATCTCACTCCCTGTGATTTCTGGTTGTGCGGCTACCTGAAGGACAGGGTTTACCAGGGGAACATTCACACATGTGCTGATCAGAAGCTCAGCATATCAAGAAAGGTAGCTACATAGCTGCTGTGCAGAATGCAGTCCTGCGCTTTCAGACTCTTCCGTTCACTGATGGGCGCCATATTGAGCCCCTTTTGTAGCAGTAATGGTACCGGTATGTAATGGTGTTGATGTACTATAGCAGAACATTGAAAGTGTATCAATTGAACTGATACTGCATTGTATCTCTTCGCCATGTCCTTGACTTTAATGCTACCAAGTTTGGTTCTGGCACGGTAATTAGTTTCCGTGTGATAACGTGATAAACAGGGAAATTTTAATTGTAACCGTCCTTTATGAGGACGTGACAGAGTGCCAAAAGAGAGCAGTCGTGTTTGACCGCGCCCATGGCCATATGGTGTGTGAAGTTACTGGATTTGTTGGTGTTTCGTAACGGACTGTTCAACGTTTCTACAAGCAATGGTGTAACACAAGTGGCCACGAGCCTCGACGTAATAATTGTGGCCAGGAAAAGATCCTGAGCCGGCCGCTGTGGCCGAGGGGTTCCAGGCGCTTTACTCCGGAACCGTGCGACCGCTACGGTCGCAGGTTCGAATCCTGCCTAGGGCATGGATGTGTGTGATGTCCTTAGGTTAGTCAGGTTTGAGTAGTTCGAAGTCTAGGGGACTGCTGGCTTCAGATGTTACGTCCCCTGGTGCTGAGAGCCATTTGAACCATTTTTTGAAAGATACTGACAGAGAGGGAAAGGAGAGGCGTTTCATGGCTTCTGAATCAAAATCGCTTTCAAACCCGACAGGAATTGCTGCAGATTGCGAATGAAGGTCCGTCCCCGTCCTATCCAACTGCCGTTAGCGAGAGAACATTGCAACAGGAACTGCATGCAATGAACGTACAGAGTCCTTCATCTCGGAAGAGGCAATAGCCCACACAGGCACACAAAGAACACAACAGCACAATTCGTCGGTCTGGGAGAATACATGACTGGTTGAGTGGCTTGCAATATCGTCTGTGGGACATACTGGAAAATTGGGTAAAGCGCCAACATCGGCATCTCCACAATTCGGTTGCACTGCGCCGTCGAGTCCTCAGCCAGTGGCTTAACCTGCATGCGGCATATCTGTGCAACCTTGTGGACTCACTTACTTATCGAATCCATGCTATTATCAAGTGTAGTGAAGGAATTACATGGTATTAAATAATGCTTGTGACATATATTTGTAGGAGTGACTAATTTTTTTGCCTGGTGGTATTATTATTTTTATTTTTTACGTTTTGGCACTCCTGGATCATGGGAATTAGAAAAAATGGTATTTAAAATCATCTTCTCGCCATATTTGTCACTGGACACAGGACTTCTTTAGAGGTGTAAGTCAACACAACACAAAGTCGTTCTGAACAGAACTAAGTCGACAAATGTAATTTCGGGAGTGCCGCAAGGAAGGACCCCTAACTATTTACAGTTTATAAAAAAATGGTTCAAATGCCTCTAAGCAGTATGGGACTTAACTTCTGAGGTCAAAGGTCCCCTAGAACTTAGAACTACTTAAACCTAACTGACCTAAGGACATTACACACATCCACGCCCGAGGCAGGATTCGAACCTGCGACGGTAACGGTCGCGCGGTTCCGGACTGTAGCCCCTAGAACCGCTCGGCCACTCCGTCCGAGTGCAGTTTATAAAGCGGCGAGCTGTGCTGTAAGCAGTGTGGCTCAGTGGAAGCCGGCACGGTAGCTCAGCGTGTTCGGTCAGAGAGCTGGCTGGCCTCTGTAATAAAAAACTGAGTGGACGGATAAAAAAACGAACTTTAAAGGATGTCATGTGACGTCCGCAACGATCAAACACAACGATCAACAACGAGCAAAAAGAAAGAAAAAAAAGTGGTTACCGTTGTTGATCGCTGTGCTGTGGGTCGCCAGTTCAAACGCGACTATTAGACATAATTTGTTATACAGAATTTATCAGTTCTATAAGATTCTATGGATATTTTTAAGTTTTTAATATTTGTGTATCCTGGACTATTCGATGTTTGTACAAGTAGCAGTGATCGCCGCCCGGGAGTCGAGTTTTGTTCTGTGTTACTCGACTAGAGTATTATTGCTCCTGGGAGTGAGGGAGCTTCGGTTGGCTTATCGTGAGTTTTAACGTGATATTTCATGAGGACACGCCGAACCACGTGACAGTATACGCACAGCTAACCTGAGAGCATTGACAGTCCGATGCGTCTTCCTTAGTCGCCAGTGTTCTTGTTTACCGCAAGGTCACCGCATGTTCCCAGTAGCGGACACGGAAGGCCAAGTGCAGTAATATCGTGGTTGTGTAGTACAATGGTGTCAGTAATAAACGTGATTTCAGTAATAAGTGTAGATCGTCACTGCTTTCGGGTTCTTATTTGACTGTGATTTCGACAAGACAGTCAATACTTTTTTTAGAACACACATACGTGACTGCATTTTTTTAAATTTTCAGATGACCGGTTTCGATATTCTAAGAGATCACCTTCAGATCTTACAGTCCTTGATGACAGTTGGAACCGTCGGCGTGCAGCAGGAGTGTCTGTGCAGGCAAGGAGAACACTGGACATTTTGCTTCCTCATGTGTTTCGTCTCATGTGACAGTACTACGATGCCATTTTTCAACAGAACAGTACTCGACCACACGTGCTACACACCTCTACGAACTATCTGTACGATGTTGAGGCAGTCTCGTGTCCAGAAAGATCCTTGCTAATCTTGGAAACAAACTATCATCCTCTTGACATGCATGTCCGAAGGATCATTGCATTGTACTTCTAAACAACACAAGCACTACAGTACTAAATTTAGCCGGCCGGAGTGGCCGAGCGGTTCTAGGCGCTACAGTCCGGAACCGCGCGTCCGCTACCGTCGCAGGTTCGAATTCTGCCTCGGGCATGGATGTGTGTGATTTTCCTGAGGTTAGTTAGGTTTAAGTAGTTCTAAGTTCTAGGGGACTGATAACCTCAGAACTTAAGTCCCATAGTGCTCAGAGCCATTTTTGAACCGAATTTACCCGTTGACACAGACCAAGCGACTTTCAATTTAAATCATCAATGAAATTTACAAACAGCAATGTGATTGAGATGTTATTTTACTTTGTTTTGACCGCCTGTTTCGGCATTCCACAATACCATCTTCAGGCTCCATATGCATCTCTCAAAAATAAACGATGATGTCATACAGTGCCATATATTCCTGGATGTCGTGAATTCAAACAAGTCTCCGAATGAAGCACTTGGGATACTGTTTTAAATTCTAGTCATCCAGGAATATATGGCACTGTATGAAAATATCGTTTATTTTCAAGGCATGCATATGGGGCCTGAAATAGTAAAGTGGAATGTCGAAACTGGTAGTCAAAACAAAATAAAACAACATCTCAATTACACGGCCGTTGGCGAATTTCATTGATAATTACTTGACCAGTTGATGTCCCCTGTCCATAATGGGTCAACAGAGACTAAATTCAATTTACATGTCTCCACTTAAGGAGAATATACATAACGGATGTACGAGAGCAGGTTTTAGACACATATGGCTGACGACATACGGAAGTTTGGGTCTAGTCGTGACGCGAGCTCGGATGGCCTCGTCATAAGCGGGAAATCCAGGTTCGAATCCTGGTCTGTCACAAATTTTCCTGTCGTCATTCCATTCCAAAGCTGAAGGTTGTCCATATTGTAAGAGGTCCATGACTAAGGAATTTATTGCTAGCGCTCTCGAGAAGATGTAATTTCGATGGATTGCTCACGCGCTGCGTGCGATATGTAAGCTATAAGAGAATCTCAGACCAGAGAGCAGTGTTGGCTGCAGTAAGAGCAGTAGCAGAAGGAGTAAGTGGTAGAGCTAGCAGTCTGGTGTAAGGAGTTGGCTGGGCCGGTCGTGCGGAGCGATGGCGGTGCCTGAGCGATGTAGTACAAGGTAAAAGCAGCCGAGCGCATATGTAGTTTGTTATACGAAAATTTGTACTATTGTTATATCAAGTCCCATGTAAATGTTTCAGTAAATCTTTTGATAATAATCCTTTTATAAAATAACTTTTTCACAATCATTCATCTGAATTTAAAGAATTTATTAATTTCTGCAGTCCATGGTCATCCCAATTATCGTAAAGAAAAATCAGTCGTTTCCTTTTATACATGACAAATCTAGCGGCCAGCATTGCACTGGGCTGTGGCAGAAAAATTTCTTATAGGAGCAGATAAATACGCGTTATCCGGCGACTTCACTGAGGTAAGAATTTTCAATTTATTCAGAATGATTTTTCAGGGCCATGACGGAGCACTGCTGACGTCCAAATTTACCAGTTTAGATTCACAGTCACTTAATTATTGAAAGGTTATATGTGTGCCACAATTTTATTGAGAGGTTAGTCACGTTATTATTGCGAGGTTATGGTATAATAAACGGTTGGGAGGTTACACTAAATGTGAGTGTTATAAGAATAATTAACTATTTTTTTACTGTTGAGAGGTTACAATATTCGTAACTGCGAATAAATTCCAAACAAAAAAAATTGTTGTTGCAAGTAGGACTAAATATAATAAGTTCATTAATGTGAAATTTAGGTCAATGTGCCACTTAGGAACCTGTAAATGGCCGGCGTCTAGCCTTTCACTGAAACTAATCGTGTAGACATACCGTATATATTGACTAGTACTTCAACATTTCCATAAAAAAAAATCGTTCAAATGACCAATGGAACGTGTTACTGAGTAACTACTATACATTTATCCAGCCGAACTGAGATCGACTGCACCCCACTACCCGTAAAGAAGGACTGGCTGTGCCCACGAGAGAGCGAGCACCGGGCCAGTTCATTAGAAGCGTTGAGTGCGGGCGCCGCCGGAGTTAGCCGGCATCAGCAGCCGAAGCCTGGCCAGTAATGAGGGGGGGAGGGACTGTACGCTTTCTCGGCCCAAATGCCAGCCACTGCGCCTGCTGCTCACACTTTCTACACGACCAAGGCCGGCGGCCGACTCATCCGTTACCACCACACCTGGGTTGTCACACGGGGCACATTGCTTATGCGGTTGACGTTGCCCCCTGCTTATCAGTTCTGCTATATAACTTTCAAGACCATCTACAATTATGAAACTTCCTGGCAGATTAAAACTGTGTGCCGGACCGAGACTCGAACTAGGGACCTCGCAGGAGAGCTTCTGTAAAGTTTGGAAGGTAGGAGACGAGGTACTGGCAGAAGTAAGGCTGTGAGGACGGGGGTGTGAGTCGTGCTTGGGTAGCTCAGTTGGTAGAGTACTTGCCCGCGAAAGGCAAAGGTCCCGAGTTCGAGTCTCGGTCCGGCACACAGTTTTACTCTGCCAGGAAGTTTCATATCAGCGCACACTCCACTGCAGAGTGAAAATCTCATTTGGCGTCTACAATTAATTTACCCAAGATATTGGCGGCTGATCTCCATGGCGGTGGACTTAATTACTCGTAGAAATACAACAACCAGTGTTTTTATAAAAACTTTATTTATGCCAAGGTATGGTTTTGATTTCTCCTTTTTCAATTGTAGTAATTCAGTTAGATCTTCATGATCGTTAATTTCATATCGACTGCGTTCTGAACGCTGCAGCTTCTGAAGTGACATAGTGGATTTGGTGGGTTACTAGAGAATGAAGTGGATTGGGTACGTTACTGGGGAGTGTTGATGTTTTGAGGACTCAAATCGGAAATGATTAAAAATGTGACCTATGTATGGCAGTTGGGGCATGTACTGCAATTCATCCTCATTCAGTTCTTATTAGACCTTTCTATTTGCAAAAAAAACTAGCACGTAAATAAAGACGACTCTGTGTCCGGATGCGAGGCAGTAATATTGATATTTTAGGCATTTATTAATAAGAAAGTATGTTACAACCCATTTTGAACTGTTTGTTGAATTTCAGATGTAATACTTATTTTGGTATAACTCAAACCTGAAAATGAAATAAGCTACTATTACCATCTCGTTGCCTACGTCATGACTAAAAATAAGGTCAACAAAATCCAATGTAAAAGAAAGAAAACTAATCGACTGACAAATAATTTGTTATAACACATTAATTATACTGACAATATGCGAATGTTATAGGTCAACCGGACTTTTAAATATTGTATTGTGTTCGTTCCTCTTGTTTGGTGCCAAAATTACCGTGGCTTGTGTATGGGAAAGATAGTGCCGGTGTTGAGCTCATAGGGAGAGATTCAATTAAGAAATTCAATCATACAAATTAGCTATACGAATTTCATCGAGAAAAAGAATATGTAAAGCTCACTGGTTGGACATCTGTCAGAAGTACCTGCGAAAATGGAATGGGTAGTAGGTCAAGAAACCGGAATTTTTAAGTTGTGAGTATTACGATATTAATGTTTCAAGTAAACGTTGTTAGACCTTGGACTTCCATATAACAGTTATATCAGCTACGAAAAAATCTGCAAATACGAGAAAAATGTTCCTTTTTTATTGGTTGTGATGGTTTATTTATCCAATTTAATGCAATAACTGCAATCAGGTGCATTCTTACGTAGACATTTTCTTAAAGGGAAGCGAAGGCTACCTTCAAGCTGTCCTGTCAAAAATAACAATACCTTTAACTGCCACATTTTCCGAGTTACGTATTTTATTCATTTATAATTTACAGTTAGCTGTATTTACATTTATTCTAAATGTTCTAAATCATTGTTTCGGGCATACATACATAACAGATATGAATTTAGATTCCCTGGTATACTGATGTAGCGTAGCATTACTATGTGGCCGACTTAATGCGTTAGCTTACATCGGACATTACATGTAAATACAAATTGCACTTTTTTACGTTAGCTGTTAACTCCGAGGTAGACTAAAATATGTTGCCCACATGGTGAGTGCTGCGCTGCATCAGCATACCAGTAAATCTAACAGTGCGTGTGTGTTATGTATACAGCTACGAGACAAGATATTGCAAGTTACAGAATAACTACGGCTTGTGAAACGTCGCAGCTAAAAATTATTATTTCGTAGAAGAAGCTGCAGCATGCAAAATACAGTCGATATGAAGTCAATAATGATGAAGAAATAAATGGTTTACGCCAGTTGAAACAGGGTGAAAACTCGAAAAGCGTCTCGCCGTAAATGAAGTTGCATAAAAAGTAGCTGATTATTGTATTTCTCCAGGTAATTAATTTACTGTATCTTGTTCCTTTCTAGACCCCACCGAGCGTGGTGGCGCAGTGGTTAGCACACTGGACTCGCATTCGAGAGGACGACGGTTCAATCCCGTCTCCGGCCATCCTGATTTAGGTTTTCCGTGATTTCCCTAAATCGCTTCAGGCAAATGCCGGGATGGTTCCTTTGAAAGGGCACGGCCGATTTCCTTCCCCATCCTTCCCTCACCCGAGCTTGCGCTCCGTCTCTAATGACCTTGTTGTCGACGGGACGTTAAACACTCAGCTCCTCCTCCTCCTCTAGACCCCATTATTAATTCAGTAGCGGGAGAGACGTAAAATACGGGATTAATATATTTGATGACCTAATCACAACTTTCTCAATCCATACTTAGTAAATTCTATATCCCTTGACAGCACATAGATTAACTGCCTTATTGTTACCGTAATGGACAGTCCTGCAGGATTCGTTGATATTTATCAACAAATGTGCCTCAACAGATTTCGTTACCTGGAGACGTAGAAAAGACAGAACTGTGTCCCTGTATAACTGGATTTGCAGGATTACGAATCTTGGTTTCATCATGTTATTCTGTAAACTGAAGGAACTGCACAATGGTTGCTGAATCAACAATATTTTTGTTGCTTACACGACTCGTTTCGGAATTGTAAAATTCGATCATCTGGTGTAAACTGTAACGATGAAAAGAATATGTTACGAGGCTAGGGCAAGCAGCCCTCAAAATTTGAGAATGTAACGGTTAAGCAACTATGCGCACTTAACAATTTCTAAACGAATCAGTTCAAAAGAAGACGGGACGTTACATTAAAAACACTTAAACGGCTGATGTCAATCTTCTACCCCAATGTTGTCGCGGAATAAAAGTTTAATGTATGAAATATAAAAGAGGGAACCTCGAAATTTACCGAAACATTACAACGAGAAAACAAGAGTCAACTGAATCAAGGAGGACTACGATTTTTTTAGGACTGCTTGCCTTAGTCTTCCAATGCATTCTTTTTATCCTCACAGTTTTCAATAGATGATGGAATTTTAGTATTCCGAAACCGATCGTTTATGCAATAAAAATATTGTTGACTCAGGAAGTGTTGTACGGTTCCTCTAGTTTACAAAATGGACTTGTACAGTTGCGGCTGCCCCACAAGAACTTTTTTTCAATCAAGCAAACGTGGCTCATGAAGGGGTGTAATAGCTTACAAATCTATCACATTCAGGAAGCAAAGGAAATCGAAAGCTCCGTGTTCCGGCGCTGATAGGACAATAGGTATCGACCGACCGCCGTGTCATCCTCCGGCAATGGCGCCACTGGATGTGTTACAGAATGGCGTGAGGTCAGCACTCCGCTCTCCCGGCCGTTGTCGGCATTAAATCAATGAAGAAAAAGTATTATCTTTATCTATTACGAGCAGCTAAGTTGTTGACACTCGCCAAGGTATGCAAGAAAGAAGAATTTTTTTTCCTTCTAGTGTTATCTGTTTTTTCATCAAAATTATGATGTACGCATAGTGAATGCCTTGTCAATAGACTTAAGTTACTGAGGAGGTGACTATAGGTAATCATAATTATTGCATAGTAAAAAATTCTTTCTTGGATTGAATGATCCTATATTATCATACCATAAAACTTCAATGGTTTTAAACATGAAAAATACTTATACCTATTAGTTCTAGTGTTCCAAGTTCTTGAAATGACGAGAAATAACGAGCTTGTTGAACTTTCTGTATTACAAGCTCAACGTTACCTTTCCAGCAGTTCGAATTCTCAGCGATATGTAAAATCAAAAGCTGTTCAGCACCCCTTAAAGCAATGCGAACATTTGTGTCTAAGGGGGTTCCTCTGGGATAATTTCCGAATATTTTGATACGAGGGACCCGCGGTCTCCGGTTGCTCTTTACTGAGCAATTACAGATTGTTTGATTTCTTACCATCACTTACCTTTGTATCTGTCTTGCACTGAAAATATATGCACAACAGTGCAAATGTGGACGGTATTCTCTGTGTCCCATTCCCTTACGCTACTTGCTGTTGACAACAGTAATGCCCGAGATTCTCTTCGACGCAAAGCTTGTATTCAGTACCACTCGACCGCGACGTTAATGCACTCGGCCTCTTGTGGTTGTTATCGGTAACAGACGGTGACGCGGTGACGTTACAGTAATCAATTTTTTTTTTTTTTTTTTCTGCATGGAAGCCTATACCTTACTCTACATACTGACGCCATTACAGTCTGATTCTTCCTTGTTTACGTTGTGTACTGAAGATAACTCCGATAATCGTGAGTCCCACCGACTGTTGTAAGATTTCTTAGTGCTAAAGGCCTAAAAGCGATCGATATTCATCGTGAGATCTGTGCAATTTACGGAGAAAACGTTATGAGTGATGGAATGGTAAGAAAATGGGTGAGAACATTTAAAGATGGCCGCACAAATGTGCATGGTGAACAACGGTGTGGGCGTCCTTCGGTCGTTAATGAAAGTTTGGTGGAGGAAGGGGACAATAAGGTGAGAGGAAACAGACGCTTTACGATTTCCTCCTTGCGGGATGACTTTCCTAATGTTTCTCGTAGTGTTTTGTATGGCATTGTGACCGAGCACTTGAATTACGGAAAATTGTGCGCACGTTGGGAATCGAAAATGTTGACGGACGTGCACAAAACCAAACTTTTAGGCAGTGCATTGATTTTCCTTGAGCGGTGTCACAACGACGGTGATGATTTCTTAAGCCAAATTGTTACGGGCGATGAAACATGGGTGGCCTACGTCACACCAAAATCAAAGCAACAGGCCATGGAAATTGAGCAAGGGCATCCATTTGCTACAAGACAATGCCCATCCGCTTGTGGCGAATCAGACCAAAGATCTCATCACATCTTTTCGATGGGAAACTCTAGATCATCCTCCGTACAGCCCCGATCTAGTGTCCAGTGGCTACCATCTGTTCCTGCACTTGAAGAAACACCTGGGCGGCCACCGTCTTCAAGACGATGACGAAGTCTAAACAGTGGTGATACAGTGGTTAACAAGTCACGCGGCAGACTTCTATGAGGAGGGTATTCAAAAACTGATACAACGTTATGACAAGTGCCTCAATATTGACGGAAATTATGTATAAAAGTAGATTAAGGTACAGGCTTTCATGTAAAAATAAAATTATTGAGATAGCTTAGCACTTTTTTTTTAATTTAGAAACGGTACTTACTTAAAAAACACGCCTCGAACTATCAAGTGGTTCAGCCTGTGCTCATGAAATATCACAATAAAAGCTCACGATAAGACGACCGAAGCGCCCTCACTCTCAAGTAAAATAATACTGTGATTAAATAAAACTGCTCGATTAAGCTGTAGGTTTATTTTTTTGGGCAATATTAGTTTCGCGTCACCAGTCGTGGATGGAATCCGGGCTGCTCATTCGCAGGGAACCAGTTGATAACATTTTTGACTACATTATTATTATTGACATGTATTCGTGAATAACATTATTGCTATGGTATCTTCGAGAGAAAAGAGAGCGTTAATACAAGTATTACAATTAGAAGAAAATTAAGCAAATAAACAGTTTTTCTACCTATGTTGCCCCATTACTGGTACTTTCTACACTTCCGAAGAATAGATGCTTTGTGCCATCACGAAATGTGGTTTGTTCTTGTTGTGGTCTTCAGTCCTGAGACTGGTTTGATGCAGCTCTCCATGCTACTCTATCCTGTGCAAGCTTCTTCATCTCCCAGTACCTACTACAGCCTACATCCTTCTGAATTTGCTTAGTGTATTCATCTCTTGGTCTCCCTCTACGATTTTTACCCTCCACGCTGCCCTCCAATACTAAATTGGTGATCCCTCGAAGCCTTAGAACATGTCATACCTACCGGTCCCCTCTTCTAGTCAAGTTGTGCCACAAACTCCTCTTCTCCCCAATCCTATTCAATACCTCCTCATTAGTTATGTGATCTACCCATCTAATCTTCAGCATTCTTCTGTAGCACCACATTTCGAAAGCTTCTGTTCTCTTCTTGTCAAAACTATTTATCGTCCATGTTTCACTGCCATACATGGCTACACTCCATACAAATACTCTCAGAAACAACTTCCTGACACTTTAATCTATACTCGATATTAACATATTTCTTTTCTTCACAAACGCTTTTCTTGCCATTGCCAGTCTACATTTTATATCCTCTCTACTTGGACAATCATCAGTTATTTTGCTCCCAAATAGCAAAATTCCTTTACTACTTTAACTGTCTCATTTCCAAATGTCCGCAGCTCGTGGTCGTGCGGTAGCGTTCTCGCTTCCCACGCCCGGGTTCCCGGGTTCGATTCCCGGTGGGGTCAGGGATTTTCTCTGCCTTGTGATGACTGGGTGTTGTGTGATGTCCTTAGGTTAGATAGGTTTAAGTAGTTCTAAGTTCTAGGGGACTGATGACCATAGATGTTAAGTCCCATAGTGCTCAGAGCCATTTGAACCATTTCCTAATCTAATGCTTTCAGTATCACCCAACTTAATTCGACTACATTCCATTATACTCGTTTTGCTTTTGTTGATGTTCATCTTATATCCTCCTTTCAAGACACTGTCCATTCCGTTCAACTGCTCTTCCAAGTCCTTTGCTGTCTCTGACAGAATTACAATGTCATCGGCGAACCTCAAAATGTTTATTTCTTCTCCATGGATTTTAATTCCTACTCCGCATTTTTCTTTTGTTTCCTTTATTGCTTGCTCAATATACAGATTGAATAACATCGGGGAGAGGCTACAACCCTGTCTCACTCCCTTCCCAACCACTGCTTCCCTTTCATGCCCCTCGACTCTTAGAACAGCCATCTGGTTTCTGTACAAATTGTAAATGTGGTTTATCGGGCTGCAAAGGTTTTCATTGGTGTGATACGGATGTTGAAATCCAAACCCCGGGACAAGGCTGCGCCGCTTAAGCCGAATCGCTTCACTGTTGAAATTCTGGTGCGGCACTTCTCCTTTGCAGCCGACGCCAAATTGTGCGCAGAAAATGAGGCGTCGAAATCGGGCCGTTCCAGTGTTAGGCGGCGGCTTTTAAACGCGTCAGGGAGGTCAGGCGGGGCCATTGTTTCCAGCGTGAAACAGCTGAGCGGCAGAATCGGTGGGGCGGCCTTGGCGCAGCCAACAGCTGGAAACCGCCGCACGCTCGGGCGCCGGGGCGCCAATCAAGGACAAGAGGAATGTGCGTGCCGAGGGCATAACAATCACAGGAATAAAACTACACTACTACTGCGTGCCGGTGCGTGCCTGGGGTCGAAGGTGGCTCAGTCTTCTACGCTTCTGTTTGAACGCTGACCCTCCTATCTGACGGTATGATACTGTGCGTTCGTCTACGTGTCAGTTGATTTTTTTTTTAGTAGTTTATATTTAATAAGTCACATCTGCAAAATACTAACGCGAATTCTTTACAGACGAATGGAAAAACTGGTAGAAGCTGACCTCGGGGAAGATCAGTTAGGATTCAGTAGAAATGTTCGATCACGTGAGGCAATACTGACCCTACGACTTACGTTAGAAAACAGATTGAGGAAAGGCAAACCTACGTTTCTAGCATTTGTAGACTTAGAGAAAGCTTTTGACAATGTTGACTGTAATACTCTCTTTCAAATTCTGAAGGTGGCAGGAGTAAAATACAGGGAGCGAAAGGCTATTTACAATTTGTACATAAAGCAGAGAGCAGATATAAGAGTCGAGGAACATGAAAGGGAAGCAGTGGTTCGGAAGGGAGTGAGACAGGGTTGTGGCCTATCCCCGATGTTATTCAATCTGTATATTGAGCAAGCAGTAAAGGAAACAAAAGAAAAATTCGGAGTAGGAATTAAAATCCACGGAGAAGAAATAAAAACTTTGAGGTTCGCCGATGACATTGTAATTCTGTCAGAGACAGCAAAGGACCTGCAAGAGCAGCTGAACGGAACGGACAGTGTCTTGAAAGGAGGATATGAGATGAACATCAACAAAAGCAAAACGAGGATAATGGAATGTAGTCGAATTAAGTCGGGTGATGCTGAGGGATTAGATTAGGAAATGAGACACTTAAAGTAGTAAAGGAGTTTTGCTATTTGGGGAGCAAAATAACTGATGATGGTCGAAGTAGAGACGATATAAAATGTAGACTGGCAATGGCAAGGAAAGCGTTTCTGAAGAAGAGAAATTTGTTAGCATCGAGTATAGATTTAAGTGTCAGGAAGTCGTTTCTGAAAGTATTTGTAAGGAGTGTAGCCATGTATGTAAGTGAAACATGGACGATAAATAGTTTGGACAAAATAGAAGCTTTCGAAATGTGGTGCTACAGAAGAATGCCGAAGATTAGATGTGTAGACATAACTAATGAGGAGGTACTGAACAGAATTGGGGAGAAGAGGTGTTTGTGGCATAGCTTGACAAGAAAAAGGGACCGGTTGGTAGGACATGTTCTGAGGCATCAAGGGATCACAAATTTAGCATTGGAGGGCAGCGTGGAGGGTAAAAATTGTAGAGCGAGACCAAGAAATGAATATACTAAGCAGATTCAGAAGGATGTAGGTTGCAGTAGGTACTGGGAGATGAAGAAGCTTGCACAGGATAGAGTATCATGGAGAGCTGCATCAAATGAGTCTCAGGACTGAAGACCACAACAACATTCTTATCATATGAACTTTGCATAGTTAAGTCAACATATTAGATTTGGCCAATGGAACGTTTTGTCACTTGACACATCGTTCATTACAAAATATAAAAAGATACTTCCTCTCGAGCTTAGAAGTGCTAAGCTAATCAGTATCATTCTCAATGCCTTCATTATTTTATTATTATTATTATTACTACGAGGGTCACTCCAAAATAAATGCACACTATGTTTTTAAAATCGCTCTTTTATTCTACATGTTTGAAAGTTTTACAGTGTGTAGATACATCCTTTAGGAACAATATTTTCAATTCTCCACATAATTTCCATTCCTCTCAACTGCCTTATGCCATCTTGGAACCAGCGCCTGTATACCCGCACGGTAAAATTCTGGACCAACCTGTTGGAACCACTGAAGGCAGCGTGCGCAAGGGAGTCGTCATCTTCAAACCTTGTTCCACGAAGAGAGTCTTTCAGTTTCCCAAAGAGATGATAGTCACATGGAGCCAGGTCAGGACTGTAAGGCGGGTGTTTCAGTGTTGTCCATCCGAGTCGCTTACATGGTTTTTTGAGTGACATGTGGCCGTGCATTGTCGTGCAAAAGCAAAACATCCTGCTTTTGCCGATGTGGTCGAACACGACTCAGACGAGCTTGAAGTTTCTTCAGTGTCGTCACATATGCATCAGAATTTATGGTGGTTCCACTTGGCATGATGTCCACAAACAAGAGTCCTTCGGAATCGGAAAACACCGTAGCCATAACTTTTCCAGCAGAAGGTGTGGTTTTCAATTTTTTTTTTCTTGGGTGAATTTGCATGTTGCCACTCCATTGATTGCCTCTTCGTCTCTGGTGAAAAATGATGGAGCCATGTTTCATCACCTATCACAATTCTTCCAAGAAATTCATCTCCACCATTCTCGTACTGTTCCAAAAGTTCGCTGCATACCATTTTTCTTGCTTCTTTGTGAGCCACTGTCAACATCCTGGGAACCCACCTGGCACAAACCTTTTCTAACGCCAACACTTTCAGTATTCTGCAAACACTTCCTTCCCCTATCCCAACGTAGCGTGACAATTCGTTCACTGTGATGCGTCTGTCAGCAGTCACCAGTTCGTTAACTCTCTGCACAGTGTCTGGAGTGTGTGCAGCACGAGGCCTGCCGCTGTGAGGACAATCCTCAATATTGCCGTGACCGCTTTCATCACGTAACCTGCTTGCCCACCCACTAACTGTACTGCGATCGACAGGAGCATCTCCATACACCTTTTTCAACCCCTTGTGAATGTTTCCCACTGTCTCGTTTTCACATCACAGGAATCCTATGACAGCAAGGTGTTTCTGACGAACGTCAAGTGTAGCAGCCATCTTGAAGACATGCTGTGAAGGCGCCACTCACGGGAACGGGTTGAACTAGTTTGAAAACAAGCATGAAGGATGTATCTACACACTGTAAAACTTTCACACATGCAGAATGAAAACTGTATTTTTACAAAAATAGTGTGCATTTATTTTGGAGTGACCCTCGTATTATTGTTACTGTTGTTGTTATTATTACTACTACAAATTATTACTTTTGTTAATATTGCAAATGATTAATATTGAGTTTGTTGTGTAATAACTAATTAGTATATTCTTAATTCCTCCATTTTTATTGTCATTATTTGTATTTCTATTATTATTGTTATTGTAATTATTATTTTATTAATGATGTAAATTATTATTACTGTGATTGTTATGCAACATTTTTGTACGTTTTGTTCCTGGTCAGATGTAATAGAGGGCCTTAAGACCCTAATCTGATCAGGCTCAATAAGGAATTGAATAAAATAAATAGTACCACAAAAAATGATGAAAGAGTTAAAAAATAAACATACAAATTAGTACTTTGCAGAAAAAAATATTTCGGTTTAACTCATAAGAAGTTTTCTGTTTTCCATATCTGAAACGCATCTACTGTGAAAGGTCGTATTTTGTTCGATGTAGTATGTGCTGAAGAAGCGGCTGCTGTCGTAAAGAGACTGTCAGATATATTAAAAAACGTCATGCTACAGTTCAGGCTGTCATTTGAATAAAATCTTTTATCTTAGACACATGCACATTATCACGAGTCACGTACCAGTAATCATATACAGGCTGCTTCACAATTCCTTTCAAAGGCTTCCAGGTGTTGTAGGGTCGCTTGAGCCTGCAGTCGAGTATGTCAGTTGTGTTTGCGTGAGTGTGTGTGCACGTGTGTATGCGTGTGTTGCGTGTGTGTGTGTGTGTTTGTGTGCGTGTGTCGTTTACCTTTGACGAAAGCCTTACTGGCCGAAAGCTTTACTTGTGACAGTCTTTTTCTTGTGCCTATCTGCGACTGCCATCTCCGCTATATGGCGAGCAGCAACTTTTCTTTTCATAGTATGTCACGTTCCATCCTGGATTTCCATTGTTTGATTTGTGTAAGTCTCCAATAGGAATAGTGAAAGACTCTGTACATGCTACTAGGAGATCGTGCACGTAGTCACAAATTTAAAAAAAAGGAAAAGAAAATTAACGAATCATTTCCAATTGGACATACCTCCGCATTTTTGTTTATTATTAGTTTACCGCACATATTAATAATAAGGTTCACCTTGGCCTTTTCAAAGGAACTTTTGCGGCATCCACAAACTCGTCCTGCAGAAGGGAAGCAAGAAGGTTTTAGTATTTCACGTTCTGTCGTCAACGAAGTCAGCGACAGTGATGAAACCCAAATTGGTGAAAGTTGGAGAAGAATGCTTCTTTCGATGGAACCATTAGTGAAACCACGGGGAAACTAAGTACGGATGACCGGACAGCTATTTTCAAGCGTCGCCTTACCTCGTCTGTCGGTTGAGTTGAAGAGGACAGCTTTGAAGTAAGGCGAACCGTCGCTTTTGTAGTTGTTTTTAGTGATCCATAATGACGCGTTCTGAAACCATAAAGGATTTTATTCAAATTTACAATGGCCGTAATGCCGGAGCACTGCTGTCAAGGCATGTTCTCGTCCCTCCTAAAATGTGGGCAGTAAATTTCTCTTTTTCTTGGCGTAGTTCTCGATCTCCCTTTCATCAATAGGCCTTTGACCACCACTCCTTCGGCGAGAAGCGCGATTACTTAGTCACAACTTGTTACGGGGGGCTAGTTTCTCCATTTGAGCGTCTGACCGGTTGCGTTTAAGACCGCGTCTCATACGATGCGAAAGTTACTGGACGCAAATGGTGGCACTTTCCAGGATAAGTAACTAACACATGCATTAAGAGATGTAATGTTTCTGGTCAGCCTGCCCGTTATTTGAATAAAGTTCGTATTTTACTCGTCACTGTTGCCTGTTTTCAGCCACATGGTAATTATCAACAGTCATATACATACAACGGTATATATGCTAATATCAGCTCGTACATGCAGATCAAAGTGGAATCATATCCGTTTCTGACATGTCTCAGCACTTTTTATTTATTGTTAAGGTGCTGCATATGCGAGTATTAATGAGTGTAAAACAGCGTGGAGTAGCTTCTAGGGTGTAGGTCGTATGTTGAAAGAGCAACTAATAAAGATAAATAAAAAACGCTTATATTTTTTATTACTTTTAAATGCCCACTCCCTTCGTTTCTCGCCTGTGTCTTTCTTAACATTGTCATTTTTCTTATTTTGATACGAGGTTTTGAGTTGCTCAAAATGGAAACTTATTAACTGCTAATGTGGTACCAAGCTACTAAAACTAAACTAAACTCCTCCCGAACAGGCCATGAAGACCCAACGGTACTGACCGGCCGCCGTGTCATCCTCAGCCCATAGGCGTCATTGGATGCGGAGATGAAGGGGCATGTGGTCAGCACACTGCTCTCCCGGCCGTATGTCAGTTTCCGAGACCGGAGCCGCTACTTCTCAATCAAGTAGCTCCTCAGTTTGCCTCACAAGGGCTGAGTGCACCCCGCTCGCCAACAGCGCACGGCAGACTGGATGGTCACCCATCCAAGTGCTAGCCCAGCCTGCCAGCGCTTAACTTAGGTGATCTGACGGGAACCGGTGTTACCACGGCTGCAAGGCCGTTGGCAGTACCAAGCTTCTACTCTGTCTTAATTGCTAGAAAGTAATCTGCATTCATGGATCCACGACATAATGTTTCTTCTGTATCTTCGCAACCGTTAGGGTGATGATAGTACCACAGAAGTATATCACAGATATCCTATATTTGCACGTAAATGTGTCCCTAATGGCTCTGAGCACTATGGGACTTAACTTCTGAGGTCATCAGTCCCATAGAACTTAGAACTACTTAAACCTAACTAACCTAAGGACGTCACACACATCCATGCCCGAGACAGGATTCGAACTTGCGACAGTAGCAGTCGCGCGGTTCCGGACTAAGTGTGTCCCAGTTTCATGGAGTCCATAAAACTTTTTCTGTATTGTCATCTCTCCTCTTGGCCTCTGTTTTCTCTTCCAGCACATTTGTAGACCATGTTGAAAGTCTTGTTATCCTTCGATGAATATTTCTTATTTTATAATAGGTTTTGTCGCAATCTTGCAAAAGGCCATTTTCCAATCACGAATTTTTTTTGTATCACTAGTATAATTTGCACTACGATGCGCTTTGCGCAGTAAAATTGTAGACAAAAGTTAATTTCGGAAACACTCACATTACAATAAACTGTATAATAATGTACTCAGGTTGTCCATTACTGTATAACGTGCCGTTTACGGACTTGGTCTGTGTTTTCACTCTGTGTACGCCAGGACTGATATCGCAGAGAGGAGGTTTTCTCTAGCCTAGAGAGGATGGATGGTCTTTGCCTAAGCCTCGTAAAAGCCGTTGATGCCGGAGATTCCACGGCTGGTGATGAGCTTATGACTGCCCTTGATGACCGGTGTTTTCTGACATCCACCGAAAAGAAAATTCTGTAATTCGTGACAGGAAGCAGCACCTTAAAGAGGCGCTCGTAACGGGTGCAGGAAATGGCCAATGAAAATGCCTGCATTCTGCTCATGATTCTTGTTGGCTAAAGGGGCTAAATGTTAAATAATTCTGTGGAGCTCCGAAATGGGATTGAGATTGAACCTGTAGGGCGGAGTTGTTGTTTTAATGAATTTAATAGAAGATAGTGTTCCTTCGTTATCAACAGAGTAATTTTACAAATACGTAAAGACTACAACAATCGGAGGTGCGGTCACCTGCGCGAAGGTGGAATTCTATTTAGGCCTTCTCCAGTTTTTTGGGCGACTGTTGCCTGAGTATGAAGATGCTCGATATGAAGGGGTACCTAATATCAGAGTGTGGAGCCGTTAGCCAGTTGGAAGTAGTTTCTACTGAACGATGTAGTCTTTGCGAGGTTTAACTGAAACAAATGTAGTCCTTCTGTGGAAATTTAAGTCTTGTATTTTTGCATGTCTTTTGACCTGTTGTTGCCGGCCTTCGTGGGCGTGCGGTTCTAGGCGCTCCAGTCCGGAACCGCGAGACTGCTACGGTCGCAGGTTCGAATCCTGCCTCGGGTATGGATGTGTGTGATGTCCTTAGGTTAGTTAAGTTTAAGTAGTTCTAAGTTCTAGGGGACTGATGACCTCAGATGTTAAGTCCCATAGTGCTCAGAGCCATTTTAACCTTTTTTTTTTTTGACCTGTTGACGTTGAACTGCACTCCTGCGCTGGCATTACGGAGATTATAGCTGGAAGTTGCATGGAGCCAGTTGGAGGGTCTGTGTGAAATATATTCGTTGTAGATTTCTCAATCCGGTAGTCAGATCTCGGAATGTTCGCGGGAGCAGTTAGACATCTACAGAGCTTAATTATTGACATCGCAGTAGTGCAGTGTTTAACACTGTCTCGCGGCTCAAAGAGAGGCTGGCGAATCTATTTTAGACTGATTTTACATGTACGAACATAGCCGTGCAAAAAATCAATATGAGTCACGCAGTTAACTTTGCCGATTAAATGGGCGGAACAGAACGACACGTAATTTGTCTCGCGCAGCGCTTATCACTAAAGGTAAATGCAACGCCATGAAATGCGCGACGTCATGGAAGTTCGAAGGACAGGCGAAACCAACGTTTCGACTGCACTTCACGTGTCATAGCGTTTACAGTAAAAGTGAAAAATATGGAAGGAAGGTTAATTAATGATCAACGTCTCGTCAACGGTGGTGTCATTGGAAACGGAGTATAGGACACAAGCTGGGATTGGGAAGGTGCAAACGAACCATCACCGCACTTCCCGAAAAGACCCTGTCTCAGATAAACGGCGAAACACTGTCGCATCATTGAATGCTGTGGTTGTTGAAACTTCCTAGCAGATTAAACTGTGTGCCGGATCGAGACTCGAACTCGGAACCTTTGCCTTTCGTGGGCAAGTGCTCTACCGCAGGAGAACTTCTGTAAAGTTTGGAAAGTGGCAGACAAGGTACTGGCGGAAGTAAAGCTGTGAGGACGGGGCGTGAGTCGTTCTTGGGTAGCTCAGATGGTAGAGCACTTGCGCGCGAAAGGCAAAGGTCCCGAGTTCGAGTCTCGGTCCGTCACACAGTGTTAATCTGCTAGGAAGTTTCATATCAGCGCACACTCCACTGCAGAGTGAAAATCTCATTCTGTGGTTGTTGTCGGCGGGGATAGGTCTCCTGATACTACCTTGCTGCCGCGCGGAATTAGCCGAGCGGTCTTAGGCGCTGCAGTCATGGACTGTGCGGTTGGTCCCGGCGGAGGTTCGAGTCCTCCCACGGGCATGGGTGTGTGTGTTTGTCCTTAGGATGATTTAGGTTAAGTAGTGCGTAAGCTTAGGGACTGCTGACCTTAGCAGTTAAGTCCCATAAGATATCACACACACAACCTTGCTGCCCGCCGCCCGTTCTTACGTTCTTTTTCGTAAGTAAACACCAAGTCGGTAAGCTCTCGATTCGAATACCGAACTATCGTGTGCATTTCCGGTATCCCGAAAAGCCCGTACAGGACCTGCAACATGCGGTCGTGCATTATCCTGCTGAAATGTAGGGTTTCGCAGGGATTGAATGAACGGTAGATCCACGGATCGTAACACATCTGAAATGTAACGTCCACTGTTCAAAGTGAGTGCCGTCAATGCAAACAAGAGGTGACCGAGACGTGTAACCAGTGGCACCCCATACCATCACTCGGGTGATACGCCAGTATGGCGATGACGAATACACGCTTCCAATGTGCGTTCACCGCGATGTCGCCAAACACGGATGCGACCATGATGGTGCTGTAAACAAAACCTGGATTCATCCGAAAAAATGACGTTTTGCCATTCGTGCACCCAGGTTCGTCGTTGAGTACACCATCGCAGGTGCTACTGTCTGTGATGTAGCGCCAAGGATAACCGCAGCCACGGTCTCCGAGCTGATAGTCCATGCTGCTGCAAACGTCGTCGAACTGTTCGTGCAGATGGTTGTTGTCTTGCAAACGTCCCCATCTGTTGGCTCAGGGATCGAGACGTGGCTGCACGATCGGTTACAGCCATACGGATAAGATGCATCATCTCGACTGCTAGTGATACGAGGCCGTAGAAATCTAGCCCGTTGGGATCCAGCAAGGCGTTCCGTATTACCCTTCTGAATCCACCGATTCCATATTGTGCTAACAGTCATTGGATCTCGACCAACGCGAGCAGCAATGTCGCGATACGATAAACCGCTATCGCGATAGGGTACAATCCGACCTTTATCAAACTCGGAAATGTGATGGTACGCATTTCTCCTCCTTACACAAGGCATCACAACAACGTTTCACCAGGCAACGCCGGTCAACTGCTGTTTGTGTATGAGAAATCGGTTGGAAACTTTCCTCATGTCAGCAAGTTGTAGGTGTCGCTACCGGCGCCAAACTTGTGTGAATGCTGTGAAAAGCTAATCATTTGCATATCACAGTATCTTCTTCCTGTAGGTTAAATTTCAGGTCTGCAACACGTCGTTTTCGTGGTGTAGCGATTTTAATAGCCAGTAGTGTATGATTGAATAAATGGTCTCTAGTAAGGATACCATGAATTTCCAGACATAAGTGCATTAGACCTTTGTTGTTCCGTATCCTCTCATCGATCAATCCCTAGATTTTGTACACGATGGAAAAAGGCGTCCTGTATAGTGCAGAAGTCTGAAGGAGTTTTAGAAATATTCCAACCTTTGTTCGAAGTCTACATTTATTGCTGGAAATAGCAGCTGTAAAAGACCGAAAATTAGTTATTTTAGAAACCGATTACATTGAGCGGTTCTGACAGCCGGGTTAAACTGGAATTGAAAGAAAAAGGTATGACGGAGAACCGGTTTTGTCAGCGATAACGGCCATCCCCAGCGAGCGGCCGTGCACGGGGAAGGCGGCCGCCCCGCCGCTGACTCAGCCGCTGCCAGGTGGCGGCGCGGCTGCTTTATAAGGCGAGTCGTCTTCCGCGACGTCGCTCCGCTCCAGCAGCTGCCCGCGGAAGGCCGGCGCGTAGGCGCGTGTTTATTTTGCAACCGCCCACTTCTGTCCCGGCTCCGCTCCTAACGAACGGCGCCAGATGCGTATCGCGACTTAAAAACGCTACTCACGTCGCAAGGCCGTCCAGCAACATTTCTCACCTGTTCCCTGCATCGCTTTTATTGCCCCTCTGGGGCGTGGGAAAGGCCACTGGTAGAATTTTGTAATCCATGTTTCTATTAATGGCACAAAGACGGCAGTGAATTCAAGGTTCAGACGCTCGTTTGTCTCGGGTGAGAGCGAAACACAAATGCTGAAACACGTGAGGCAGCAGGCACACGGAGAAATGTGCCTCATATCTTACAAAAACCTGTCAAAATACATCAAGAACCGGTTTTCGGAGCGAAATATTCTACGAGATTTATTCTGAAGTTATGTTATGTTATGTTATGTTAACCGGGGGACTAGAAACGACGGAGAGGCTCTGTCCCCGCCGCAGCCGCAGTGGTCCATAACCCCACGACGACTACCGCAGTCCACTTCACCCCTCTGCCGCCCCACACCGAACCCAGGGTTATTGTGTGGTTCGGCCCCCGGTGGACTCCCCAGGAAACGTCTCACACCAGACGAGTGTAACCCCTGTGTTTGCGTGGTAGAGTAATGGTGGTGTACGCGTACGTGGAGAACTTGGTTGCGCAGCAAAAAAATGGCTCTGAGCACTATGGGACATCTGAGGTCATCAGTCCCCTACAAAACTTAGAACTACTTAAACCGAACTAACCTAAGGACATTACACACATCCATGCCCGAGGCAGGATTCGAACCTGCGACCGTAGCGGTCAAGCGGTTCCAGACTGTAGCGCCTAGAACCGCTCGGCCACCTCGGCTTGCGGTTGCGCAGCAGTCGCCGACATAATGTAGCTAAGGCGGAATAAGGGGAACCAGCTCACATTTCCCGAGGAGATGGAAAACCGCCTAAAAACCATCCACAGACTGGCCGGCTCACCGGACCTCGACACAAATCCGCCGGGCCGATTCGTGCCTGGGACCGGCGCTCCTTCCCGCCCGGAAGGCCGTGCTTTAGACCTCACAGCCAACCGGGCGGGCATTCTGAAGTTAATATGTACTAGTTTTTGCGCAGACTTTGAATATCCGAGCCAAATTATGTTGGTCTAAATTTTAGGATCTCCTCGCAATTTTTTTTTTCCCCTTCAGGTATCACGGTCTACAAAACACTTCAAATGACAACATTTACGTCATAACTGTAATTATAGTTTTTCCTTCACCATTAACCAGTTTCGATTATTACGTCATTTTCAAGCGGTAGTGGATTTGCGAGAGGACAGGCTCCATACTTAACAATCATATACAACCGCTCCCTTCGACGAAAGATCAGTACTCAAAGACTGGAAAGTGGCACAGGTCACACCAATATTCCAGAAAGGTAATAGGAGTAATCCACTAAATTACAGGCTCATATCGTTAACGTCGATCTGCAGCAGGATTTTAGAACATATACTCTGTTCGAACATTATGAATTACCTCGAAGAAAACGGTCTATTGACACACAGTCAACATGGGTTTAGAAAACATCGTTCCTGTGAAACACAAGTAGCTGTTTATTCACATGAAGTGTTGAGTGTCATTGACAAGGGATTTCACACCGATTCCGTATTTCTCCATTTCCGGGAGGCTTTTGACACTGTACCACACAAGCGGCTAGTAGTGAAATTGCATGCTTGTGGAATATCGTCTGAGTTAAGTGACTGGATTTGTGATTTCCTGTCAGAGAGGTCACAGTTCGTAGTAATTGACGGAAAGTCATCGAGTAAAACAGAAGTGATTTCTGGCGTTCCCCAAGGTAGTGCTATAGGCCCTTTGCTGTTCCTTATCTATACAAACGATTTGGGAGACAATCTGAGCAGCCGTCTTCGGTTGTTTGCAGATGACGCTGTCGTTCATCGACTAATAAAGTCATCAGAAGATCAAAACAAACTGCAAAACGATTTAGAAAATATATCTGAATAGTGGGACAAGTTGCAGTTGACCCCAAATAACGAAAAGTGTGAGGTCATCCACATGAGTGCTAAAAGAAACTCGTTAAACTGTGGTAACACGATAAATCAGTCTAATCTAATCTAATCTAAAAGCCGTAAATTCAAATAAATACCTAGGTGTTACAATTACGATCAACTTTAATGGAAGGAGCACATAGAAAATGTTGTAGGGAAGGCTAACCAAAAACTGCGTTTTACTGGCAGGGCACTTAAGAAAACGTAACAGACCTACTAAGGAGACTGCCTACACTGCGCATGTCCGTCCTCTTTTAGAATACTGCTGCGCGGTGTGGAATCCTTATCAGATAGGACTGACGGAGTACATTGAAAAAGTTCAGAGAAGGGCAGCACGTTTTGTACTATCGCGAAATATGGGAGAGAGTGTCACTGAAATGGTACAGGATTTGTCTGGACATCACTAAAAGAAAGGCGGTTTTCGTTGCGACGAAATCTTCTCACGAAATTGCAATCACCAACTTTCTCCTCGGAAGGCAAAAATATTTTGTTGACATCGACCTACACAGGGAGGAACGATCACCATGAGAAAATAAGGAAAATCATAGCTCGTGTGGAAAGATTCAGGTGTTCATTCTTTCCACGCGCTGTTCGAGCTTGGAATAATAGAGAATTGGTAAGGTGGTTTGATGAACCCTCTGCCAGGCACTTAATTGTGATTTGCAGAGTATCCATGTAGATGTAGATGTAGAACTGTCCAGCCGACAGCATACAGCGGGCATACGTAAAACCTATGACAAGTAATACTGGTGTAAAAACAGTTAACAAGCAGAAGCAGAAACTAGAACACCGCCTAGTGTGAGTCAACTGTAATAAAACACTCACAGCACTGGCACCTCAAGAAATCTTTGCGTGGACATAAACGAGAACAGCTCCTCATGTGTACCTCTTTGAC
Source organism: Schistocerca americana (assembly GCF_021461395.2). Classification (NCBI taxonomy): domain Eukaryota; kingdom Metazoa; phylum Arthropoda; class Insecta; order Orthoptera; family Acrididae; genus Schistocerca; species Schistocerca americana. Next base: position 1,213,766,389 of record NC_060119.1, on the reverse strand, counting down.
ATTTGCTGGTCGTTTGATAATTTATTTTATTTCAGTTAACGCACACGGTGCAGTGTTTTCGTTTCTGTTCCTGTTTTAGAACTGCTTTTATACCAATTAAAAGCACCGCTACTTGTCAGAAGTTTTATTTTTGCCTGAGATATTCTGGCGGCTGGACAGCTTGTTGGCCCCTCTTCATGCACATCAGCTACCACTTGAAAATGACGGCACGCACGGAACTGGCCAACAGTGGAAAATAAACAATAGTTACAATCGACGGCGGAAATTTTATTTTTTCCGCTAATGTCGTTTTGGTTTCTGTGTCTTGCCAGGGATATAAGGAGCAGGGGACATAAAGGTGAATATAAAACACATATGTGTTATTGATTCCTCACTGTTGTTGTGGTCTTCAGTCCTGAGACTGGTTTGATGCAGCTCTCCATGTTTCTCTATCCTGTGCAAGCTTCTTCATCTCCCTACATGTGTCTGAATCTGCTTAGCGTAATCATCTCTTGGTCTCCCTCTACGATTTTTACCCTCCACGCTGCCCTCCAACACTAAATTGGTGATCCCTTGATGCCTCAGAACATCTCCTACCAACCGATCCCTTCTTCTAGTCAAGTTGTCCCAGAAGCTCCTCTTCTCCCCAATTCTATTCAATACCTCCTCATTAGTTATGTGATCTACCCATCTAATCTTGAGCATTCTTCTGTAGCACCACATTTCGAAAGCTTCTATTTTCCTCTTGTCCAAACTATTTATCGTCCATGTTTCACTCTCATGCATGGCTACACTCTATACAAATACTTTCAAAAACGACTACCTTACACTTAAATCTATACTCGATGTTAACAAATTTCTCTTCTTCAGAAACGCTTTCCTTGCCATTGCCAGTCTACATTTTATATCCTCTGTATATCGACCATCATCAGTTATTTTGCTCCCCAAATAGCAAAACTCCTTTACTACTTTAAGCGTCTCATTTTCTAATCTAATTCCCTCAGCATCACCCGACTTAATTCGACTACATTCCATTATCCTCGTTTTGCTTTTGTTGATGTTCATCTTATATCCTCCTTTCAAGACACTGTCCATTCCGTTCAACTGCTCTTCCAAGTCCTTTGCTGTCTCTGACAGAATTACAATGTCATCGGCAAACGTCAACGTTTTTATTTCTTCTCCGTGGATTTTAATCCCTACTCCGAATTTTTCTTTACTGTTTGCTGAGTATACAGATTGAATAACATCGGGGAGAGGCTACAACCCTGTCTCACTCCCTTCCCAACCACTGCTTCCCTTTCATGCCCCTCGATTCTTATAACTGCCATCTGGTTTCTGTACAAATTGTAAATAGCCTTTCGCTCCCTGTATTTTACCCCTGCCACCTTCAGAATTTGAAAGAGAGTGTTCCAGTCAACATTGTCAAAAGCTTTCCCCAAGTCTCCAAATGCTAGAAACGTAGATTTGCCTTTCCTTAATCTAGCTTCTAAGATAAGTCGTAGGGTCAGTATTGCCTGACTACTGAACAAATTGTGCTAACTGAAATACAAGCTAAAGAGGTTATTCCATTCAGTGATAGGCTTACAGGCACAGTAACCTGTTCCCTAATTTGAAAATCAATGTTGCCGTCTATTAGTCCGTTTGCTCACCTGCTCTCCAGGTTCATTCGATGTACGTGTGCTTCTACGCTGCACCTGGCGGCTATGAGTTTTCCATATGTATCTTGTTCGCCAGTTCTTCCTTTACATGATTTTGCCATCGTTCTGACTAACCACCCTACCAGACGGTATTACACATGGATTTGATAGCCTTTCAAAAATCTGACGAAGCCTTAACCAAGCGAAACGCGTTATTTGTAAGAAAAATAAATTTGCATCTGAGACTCTCTCTTTATCTCATTAGATACTAAAGATGTAGGGAACGTTACAGTAAACGCGAGTAGTGTGAGGCGGTACGTATTGCTTTTCAGTAGCGGCAAAAACAATGTGCACCCTAAACCATCTCCTTCCCCGCCATCTCAATTCACCTTGCTCAGCTGTCATCTGTCTCAACGAACAGCTTACCGATTAATTCATTCGGTCTCGACCGCGGATCGGCGGATTAGGAAGAAGGAATTGTGTGCATAGCCGAATGTCGGCTTTAAAGTCTTATACAAGATATTACACAACCTTTATTATCAAAAAGCGTGCGTGACATTGGCCCCGCGGATGTATACGCAACACCAAAAGGAAATTCACCGAATGGAAACCTGATGGGGCCCTCCCGGTTGGCGGTGCGGTCTAACGCACGGCTTTCCGGGCGGAAAGGAGCGCCTGGTCCCCGGCACCAAACCGCCCGGCGGATTTTTGTCGAGGTCCGGTGAGCCGGCCAGTCTGTGGATGGTTTTTAGGCGGTTTTCCATCTGCCTCGGCGAATGCGGGCTGGTTCCCCTTATTCCGCCTCAGCTACACTATGTCGGCGATTGCGGCGCAACCAAGTTCTCCACGTACGCGTACACCACCATTTTACTCTACCACGCAAACATAGGGATTACACTCGTCTGGTGGGAGACGTTCCCGGGGGTGTCCACCGGGGGCCGAACCGCACAATTACCCTGGGTTCGGTGTGGGGTAGCGGAAGGGTGAAGTGGACTGCGGTAGTCGTCGTGGGGTTGTGGACCACTGCGGCTGCGGCGGGGACGGAGCCTTTCCGTCGCTACTTGGTCCCCGGTTAACATAACATAGCAAACCTGATGAACCAAAACGAGGTGTATGTGCCAATTTATCAAAGAACGCATGATTTTACGGTGCAGGTATCCACATCTTAGTGGATAAGTGTTAAAAAAGTTCTTTAATTTTTATTAAAATCTTCTAAAAACTTCTGTAAACCGCATTAGCTATTGGTAAATCCTTATTCCAAGGTTATAAACGACCGGTTTCGCGATATTGTAATTGCGTCTTCAGGTAAAAAAAAAATAGCAAATGTAATATGAGGTCATAAAAATGCTACTGTCTCCCAACGTTCGGATGCCGCTTTTCTTTAGTATTGACGTTTAAAATCGATGTGAGTAATCCAGGAAAAGAAAATCAAGATTTAGTGGTTGTAGGCTGAGTAACTGAACACAGTAAGTCGCGTTTATGTCAAAGGAGATGAGGCATAGTGTCACTAACACGAGCCAGAATCCAAAACACAGTCCATGGAAGGTATTTTTTCTTTGGACCTTAAGGCCATGCGTCAGTGTTTTAGGAACTTCCTAGGATGTTACAGAGCAAGAGTACATTTCTTTAAAAATTTCGTAATTGTTTGATAACATCTGGTTATCTGTTGTATGAAATCATTTTGCCGGTTTGGGTACAGTTTACATTTGGTGAATATGTGATATGTATCTTCCATTGTTACTCAGTCACATTCGCAACAAGGGTTATCTCGAACTTGTATTCGATGAAGATGGCTGGGGAATGATCCACGATCAAATACCACGTGAATGGTGGAAGTTATAAACATTTTGAAACTTCCTGGCAGATTAAAACTGTGTGCTGGACCGAGACTCGAACTCAGGACCTTTGTCTTTCGCGGGAAAGTGCTCTAGAGCGTAGAGCACTTGCATGCGAAAGGCAAAGGTGCCGAGTTCGAGTCTCGGTCCAGCACACAGTTTTAATCTGCTGGGAAGTTTCATATCAGCGCACATTCCGCTGCAGAGTGAAAATCTCATTCTGCTATAAACATTTTGTTCGCCTTAATTGTGTGGAACCAAGCTGCGAACAAAAATTTGGCTGTATATGTACATAATATTTCCCATTACTGCGTGTTGTTGACTGATGTTCATCTGCAGAAGGCAACAGTCTTATTTGCAGAGTTGTAATTATTATTTATTTATCAATGACGCGTTCCGCGTGATTCAGGCATTTCGGACTGACTGATATTAGATACTGTTAAGCACCTGGGGTACCGTGCATATAAAACATCCCAGCGAATAACTGTCCTCGTCAAATATTCAGACAAACTGCACGGTGTCATTTACTGAGGCACGAAGCGTAGTCCAGTGAATACAAAACAGTGTCAGTTCTTTTATACATAGATCTGCCATCATTTAAGCATGCTGCGTGCAGCATGCAGTGCATCTAAGGTTTGATTTTTCTAGTTTTAGGCAACAACAGTTCGATCTGAAGTCACGTGCGTACAAGTCTGATAGGAATGAGTTAGGACGCGTGAGTACCGGTTTGTAATTTGTTTTACACCGTCAAGCAACGGTACAAGCACATATAAAAATTCCTGACGACTCATTAACTGGAAAGAAGCGAATAGCGGTGAGGCGCCGTTACGCGAATGGATGCGCGATACGTCTGATAAACCGGCGGGTGACAGGATAATCGAAAACTAAGTGGCCGCCAAACAGCAGGAAAGCAGAAGGCATAATAGGAACGTCAGCGAAGAGAGAAGATTAATTGCCACGCTGAAGCAACGCTTTGAATGGGGACGAGGAACGGTATCGAGTGAACTTTCCACTTATCGCATTTCTCACAGTCCACTTCTAATTATGGTCAGAAGTGACGTATGTCGAAATGTAATTTAGGGTTTCTTTGATCAGCCGCTATGCGCATCCCACAAGTAGCTGTTTAGTTACATAGTTTCACATCTACAGAAAGATCGAGGACCAGAAAGCAAATGCTGTTCTCCAGACATGTAATATGAAAACGCCTTCGTCAGTTTCACGTCATCGTTTGATAAAATAACATTTAGTAATTTAGTAAGTTAATACAGGCTTATCTTTTTATTTTAGAATTATGAATAGAGTAAATTTTGCAGCCTTGATTAACTTTTATTTCTCTTTAGTCAATTACAGGCTGTTCATATAGTCCTGCTGTCATTCTAAAAAATCATAACTTGGAAAGAAAGAGAACGTGGTTATTTGTAAAATGTTTGGCATCCCTCAAAGATTTTCTCCTCTTTCCTTTGTTGCACATTTGACTTGGAGAACTTCAAAATGGGGACGGATTAGAAAACGCACGATGTGTTATCTGACACGCTGAGGCCAAATTTGTGACTACGGTACTGCAGAACTATCGAAACCAGTGTGGGAGAGCACTACCGCAAATAGAGGGATCATGAAGTGGTTCAAAAACTTCAAAGAGGGAAGCAGTGTCAAAGAAGTTCCTCGTGGTGGACTTCCACTGTGTCTCAAATACGTGTTGACTGAGTGCAGTCTGCTGTCCACATTCCAGCATGACACTGCGCACACTTTTGAGTTTAAACGTTCGTGATGTTCAATAGCCCTTTTCCGCCACAGCCCTGTGCAATGCTGGCCTATACATTTGTTATTTATGAAAGGAAGCAAATGATTTTTCTTTTGTAACAATTGGAATGATCATGCATTGAAAAAATATTAAATTCTTTAAATTGAAATGAATGCTTGTTATTATTAGGACATTTTTAAAAGACATACATGGGAGTTTACATGATATCACTAGATATGCGCGAGGCTGCTTTTTTTTACCTTATACAATAATACTCAGGCTCCGGCATCGCTGCACCGCGACCGGCCCAGCCAACATGATACACCAGACAGGACTGACAAGCGCAGACAGGCGACTGCTCGCTAGCAACAACTTACTGCTACTGCTACACAGTTCGTACTGCAGTCAACACTGCTCTTTGGTCTCAGATTCTCTTATAGCTTACATATCGCAGGCAGCACATACCTCTTACAAGTGGTTCAAAAACTTTAAAGAGGGAAGCAGTGTCAAAGACGTTCCTCGTGGTGGACTCCCACTGTGTCTCAAATACGTGTTGACTGAGTGCAGTCTGCTGTCCTCATTTCAGCATGACACTGCACCACACATTTGAGGTTGAACGTTCGTGATGTGTTGAATGACACATTTCCTGAGAGGCGGACGGGTTGTGATGGTCACAACGTGTGGCGCCCCTGCTCTGCCGGTGACACGTCGTTACACTTTTGCGGAGTTACATCAAGGATCACGTGCACACAACATTAGTCAACGACAGTGCTACCCTTCGTTCACGAATCACTGAAGCAATCAAAACTGTTGATGATGTAATGCTGATCGTAGATGGGCAGAACTCGAATACCGCATTGATGTTCTACGAGCAACGAGTGGGATAGGCTATGAAATTCTGTCATTATATACGTATGGTCCAGGATACTAGATGTGATGACATTATGTGTCGAATGAATGCTGAGTGCTGCAAGAGGCGCGATACAGTAACACGTCATAAATAATCCACCACAAGTCGAGAAGAACAGTGATAGCCTAATAACATAAAATGTCTGACAGGTAGCAAAGCAAGTTTTAAATCTTAAAACCTAAAATCATTTCTCCTGGACAACTCCTTCTATTTTAGTGACGAATTTCTATTTGCAAACTGGCGGTCAGTTAAAAAAAAATAAAAGTTTTCAAGTGTAGTTGCATGAATAGTACTAAAAAAATGCCTTCATTATGTCAACACTAATCATGTGTACATGTGCTGCAAACTGACTAGTTCCATTTCATTTCGATAAAAGAGCTGTTCACATGATATATGGAACATGTAACTAACTAACGACAGTAGCTCCCTTGGGAATGGTGCGCGTTGTAATATCTCTTTCGACACCTAGCGATCTAGCTGTGCAGAAGACCGACACACTGTTAATGATAAAGGTGGATGTAGCTGGCAAAAAAAAGCTTTATGGAAATGTTGGGTAGGGTAAAGATCCAATTAAAATACTTTTTACTCATTCACCGTCAGGTAGTTAAACTTGATGTACTTACTTCGTACAACCTATGTGGATGTCTCTATTGTAGTTGTATTTACTTCACAAAGCTTATTTAGGACTTTGTACACATTTCTGAACTACTTATTCCACTGTAAAAAAGGAAATAACGATGCCCATGTTTCCTTTCTCCTATAGTTATTTTTGACTTTTCATTGTAGCTACCGACTGGGAATTGTTTCTCTCTTTACTCTAGTTATTGCTTCTCGCCCCTTGGTGCATCTCACACACTGCCTGCGTGGCCGTATTTCCTGATAGCACGCTACTGACATCTCTAAACCAGTTCAGCGACGTGTTCTACAAATTACCATACAACTAATATGAATGCCACTAGTTACAATTCTTTCACGAATCGTACTTGTTTCACTGTAACACAAATGTGCCTACGCTTTATTTCCTCTATAGTCATTTCCCGACACCTAATATTAGCTAACGGTTGAGAAATGTTACTCCAGTAGCAGTTTTCAGCCCCATGATGCGCTTCGTTCTTTGTTTTTGCTGACAGGTTCCCTGTTACCATGCTACTGACTTCACTACACCTGTTTGGAGATTAGTTCCCAAATTTCCAATTCATGGTGCCACTTTTCATTTGTACATTTTCGATTATGACTTATGAAAACTATAACTGTGTAAGGTTTTGTTTCATTGTTTAATTGTACTTTTACCCCCACCCTGAATCCAGCCTCAAGAAATGTGTGTCATTAACTGATCAGCTCCACTTCTGGCAGGATGTCTGCCATTTGTTGCACGTATACTACTTCTGTACAGAAACTGTGAACAACATGTAAGCGTTAATGAGTTCCTTCTGTATTAATAGATTAATTACTGTATTATCTATCGTTGTTCTATTTTTTAAACCACAGCGATAACTGCATACATCTTGTTTTTCACACTCGCAAATAATGCGGTAGTTATAAGTATGTACAATTTTTCCTCTCTAAATTTTTAAATTTTTAACTTTTCATTCTCAAATTTTAATACTCTTATCTAACTGCCACTTGTCTGCATTGTTTTAGAAAGCATAGCTCGTGCGAAACACAGCTTGCCCTTTACTCACAGCCGCAGAGGCCATGCGGTTCTAGGCGCTTCAGTCTGGAACCGCGCGACCGCTACGGTCGCAGGTTCGAATCCTGCCTCGGGCATGGATGTGTGTAATGTCCTTAGATTAGTTAGGTTTAATTAGTTCTAAGTTCTAGGGGACTGGTAACCTCAGATGTTAAGTCCCATAGTGCTCAGAGCCATTTGAACCTTTTCTCACATGATATACTGCGAACAATGGATGAAAGGCAACAGGCGGATCCCCTATTTATAAATGTCCGGAAATCATTTGACACGATGCCCCATTGCAGGCTGTTAACAAAGGTAGGACCGTATGGAATAAGTTCACAGATACGTGAGTGGCTCGAAGACTTCTTAAGCTATACAACCCAATACGAGGTGCATTAAAGTTCTAAGGCCTCCGATTTTTTTTCTAATTAACTACTCACCCGAAATCGATGAAACTGGCATTACTTCTCGACGTAATCGCCCTGCAGACGTACACATTTTTCACAACGCTGACGCCATGATTCCATGGCAGCGGCGAAGGCTTCTTTAGGAGTCTATTTTGACCACTGGAAAATCGCTGAGGCAATAGCAGCACGGCTGGTGAATGTGCGGCCACGGAGAGTGTCTTTCATTGTTGGAAAAGTCAAAAGTCACTAGGAGCCAGGTCAGGTGAGTAGGGAGCATGAGGAATCACTTCAAAGTTGTTATCACGAAGAAACTGTTGTGTAACTTTAGCTCGATGTGCGGGTGTGTTGTCTTGGTGAAACAGCACACACGCAGCCCTTCCCGGACGTTTTTGTTGCAGTGCAGGAAGGAATTTGTTCTTCAAAACATTTTCGTAGGATGCACCTGTTACCGTAGTGCCCTTTGGAACGCAATGGGTAAGGATTACGCCCTCGTTGTCCCAGAACATGGACACCATCATTTTTTCAGCACTGGCAGTTACCCGAAATTTTTTTGGTGGCGATGAATCTGTGTGCTTCCATTGAGCTGACTGGCGCTTTGTTTCTGGATTGAAAAATGGCATCCATGTCTCATCCATTGTCACAACCGACGAAAAGAAAGTCCCATTCATGCTGTAGTTGCGCGTCAACATTGCTTGGCAACATGCCACACGGGCAGCCATGTGGTCGTCCGTCAGCATTCGTGGCACCCACCTGGATGACACTTTTCGCATTTTCAGGTCGTCATGCAGGGTTGTGTGTACAGAACCCACAGAAATGCCAACTCTGGAGGTGATCTGTTCAACAGTCATTCGGCGATCCCCCAAAACAATTCTCTCCACTTTCTCGATCATGTCGTCAGACCGGCTTGTGCGAGCCCCAGGTTGTTTCGGTTTGTTGTCACACGATGTTTTGCCTTCATTAAACTGTCGCACCCACGAACGCACTTTCGACACATCCATAACTCCATCACCACATGTCTCCTTCAACTGTCGATGAATTTCAATTGGTTTCACACCACGCAAATTCAGAAAACGAATGATTGCACGCTGTTCAAGTAAGGAAAACGTCGCCATTTTAAGTATTTAAAACAGTTCTCATTCTCGCCGCTGGCGGTAAAATTCCATCTGCCGTACGGTGCTGCCATCTCTGGGACGTATTGACAACGAACGCGGCCTTATTTTAAAACAATGCGCATGTTTCTATCTCTTTCCAGTCTGGAGAAAAAAAATCGGAGGCCTTAGAACTTGAATGCACCTCGTATGTTGTCCTCGACGGCGAAATGTTCATCAGAGACAAGGATATCGTCAAGAGTGCCCAGGGAAGTGTGACAGGACCGCTGTTGGCCTCTATATTCACAAATGATTTGGCGGACAGGGTGGGCAGCAATCTGCCGTTGTTTGCTCATGATGCCATGGTTTATGGTAAGCTGTCGAAGTTCTCTGACTGTAGGAAGATACAAGACGACTTAGAAAAATTTCCAGTAGGTGTGATGAATGGCAGATAGCTCTAAATGTGGAAAAATGTAAGTTAATGCGGATGAGTAGGAAGATCAAACCTGTATGTTCGGATACCGTATTCATAGTGTCCTGCGTAATAGAGTCACGTCGTTTAAATATCTGGGAGTAACGTTGCAAAGCGATTTGAGGTGGAACCAGTATGTGAGAACTGTGGTAGGAAAGGCAAATGGTCGACTTGGTTTTATTGGGAGAATTTCAGGACAGAGTAGCTCACTTGTAAAGGAGATCGCATACACGAAGCTGCTGCGACTTAGTCTTAAGTACTGCTCGAGTGTTTGGGATCCGTACTAGGTCGGATTGAAGGAAGACATCGAGGAAATTCAGAGGCAGGCTGCTAGATTTGTTACCGGTGGGTGCGAACAACACGTAAGTGATACGCAGATGCTTCGGGAACTCAAATGGGAATCCTTGGAGGGAAGGTAACGTTCTTTTCGAGAAACACTATTGAGAAAATTTAGGGAACCAGCATTTGAAGCTGACTGCCGAACGATTCTACTGCGGACAACATATATTGCGCGTAAGAACCACGGAGGTAAGATACGACAGATTAGAGCTCATACGGAGGCATATACAGGGTGAGTCACCTAACGTTACCGCTGGATATATTTCGTAAACCACATCCATACTGACGAACCGATTCTACAGACCGAACGTGAGGAGAGGGGCTAGTGTAATTGGTTAATACAAACCATAAAAAAATGCGCGGAAGTATGTTTTTTAACAGAAACCTACGTTTTTTTAAATGGAACCCCGTTAGTTTTGCTAGCACATCTGAACATATAAACAAATACGTAATCAGTGCCGTTTGTTGCATTGTAAAATGTTAATTACATCCGGAGATATTGTAACCTAAAGTTGACGCTTGAGTACCACTCCTCCGCTGTTCGGTCGTGTGTATCGGAGAGGACCGAATTACGTAGGGATCCAAAGGAAACGGTGATGGACCTTAGGTACAGAAGAGACTGGAACAGCACATTACGTCCACATGGTAACACCTCTTTATTGGTCTTTTTCACTGACGCACACCACGTGTGTACGTGTACCTCACCCCTCATGGTAATGTACATGTGCGTCACTGAAAAAGACCAATAAAAAGGTGTTAGCATGTGGACGTAATGTACTGTTCCAGTCTCTTCTGTACCTAAGGTCCATCACCGTTCCCTTTGGATCCCTACGTAATTCGATGCTCTCCGACACACACGATCGAACAGCGGAGGAGTGGTACTCAAGCGTCAACTTTAGGTTACAATATTTCCGGATGTAATTAACATTTTACAATGCAACAAACGGCACGGATTACGTATTTGTTTATATGTTCAGATGTGCTAACAAAACTAACGTGGTTCCATTTAAAAAAAACGTAGGTTTGTGTTAAAAAACATACTTCCGTGCATTTTTGTATGGTTTGTATTAAACAATTACAGTAGCCCCTCTCCTCACGTTCGGTCTGTGGAATCGGTTCGTCAGTATTTGATGTGGATTACGAAATATATCCAGCGGTAACGTTAGGTGACTCACCCTGTATACAGTCGTTTTTCTCTCTCTCTATCTGTGAGTGGAAGAGGAAATGAAATGACAAGTAGTGGTACAGAGTACCCTCTGCCACGCACAGTACGGTGGTTTGCGGAGTATCTATGTAGATGTAGACGTTCTTCTGTGCAGCTGTCGGAAGAAGGGCACTAGGTGCCTGAAGCCGGTTAAGGAAATAAAATATATTTTGTGTAACTGATTGCCGATTATTTCACTAAATAGAAATACAATTGCTGAAGATGGATAGAATACTAAAATAAATGGTCCAAATGGCTCTGAGCACTATACGGCTTAACTTCTGAGGTCATCAGTCCCCTATAACTTAGAACTACTTACCTAACTAACCTAAGGACATCACACACATCCATGCCCGAGGCAGGATTCGAACCTGCGTCCGTAGTGGTCTCGCGTTTCCAGAGTGTAGCGCCTAGAAACGCCCGGTCACACCGGCCGGCTACTAAAATAAAAGCGGGAAAAAGGAAATTTAGCCCACTGAGCTTCCTCCTCACAGACGGCAAGAAAGCGATAAAAGACGTAACAGCAACGAGAGGAAAGCTGTTCCTACGACTTCAATTCCGTATAAGGCGGTGCTTGCAGGTTGCAGAGTCGATGTGGTTCTGGCAACCATAGACGGACGCTGTTGCGAGCCGTTTCCGTATCGCTTCTAAGGCGGAGAGCGGTTACGGGAAGTCCTTGCTGGGAGAAAGGCGTGGAGGATCCGTAACGCGAATAGTTTGGTGTAAGACGTATGCGATGAAGACATACGGCTTCAGTAGACGAAATAAAGGGATTCTACTACCACTGAAGCAAAATAATACACGAGGAACGGAGAGAGGAAGATATAAGAGGCAGACTAATTTCGGAAAACAGAATATTCTTCCGCGGAACAAATCTAAAAGCATAAAAAATTACGACTTTATCTGGAAAAAAGTCCTATGGATGTGAATCATATGACAGTGGGAATACCGGAATCGAATAATTTGACACTTGGAATAAAATAGTACTGAAAATTAAATGGACTGATAAAGTAAGAAATGAGGCTTTTCGCAGAATCAGCGAGGGCTTTGGGTGTAAGAGCTGCTACAGGCTGAAGATGTTGGTACAGAAGAGCAAATTATGATAGGCGCAATCAAACAAGTAAAAAGGCTCATGGAAAAAAAAAAAAGAATTGCTCAACGCTGCGGAAGTAAACTGATCGTAGCTTCTTCAAGGGAACCATCACAAAACTAACAAACTTGTCCTGAAAAATGATGAAAGGAGGATTAGGGGTTTAATGTCCCGTCGACAACGAAGTCATTAGAGACAAAGCTGAAACTCGAGTTGGGGAAAGACGGTGAAGCGTGTTCTTTTTCAGTAGATTCGTCCCGGTATCTGTATTATGCGAAACCACGAAAAACCAAAATATGGATGGTCGGATAGGGTTAAAACCTCTGCTTCCCGTATATGAATCTAGTGTTGTAGCACTGTGCCATCTACGTCAGCCGTCCTGAAGAGGACCGCTGAAAAAACGGTCGAAACGACCTTTCGTGATGAAGCGGCCTAATGCCCAGAAGGATCTTACTGAAACTGACACTAGCTGTAAACCCTACGCACTTACATCCAGACATGATCTTGTCTCTGCTCCTTTTCTCTTGGAGTAGTTCTCGATCTGATCGCCACTGACAGGTCTTAGCCACAACTATAACGGCGCGAAATGTTTCTACGTAGCGATAACTTGTTAGTGAATGCAAGTTTCTCCAGCCGAGCGTCCGGCCGGTCGGGTTAAAGATCGCACGTGTAGCTCACACGGTGTGAAAGTGACTGGATTTCCAACTCGTGGCGCTTTCCAGAATAAGTGACCGATACTCAGATCATCTATATATGTGCTTAATATGAGGTCAGTTTAACTACAGGCTCGCGCTACAACTTGCAAGTCGTTTCTGCTCAACTCTCACGCGGCGGAGAAATTATTAATCTGCTGAGAGCAGTATTTCAGGTTGGTGCGTCAACGGACTCGAGATGCATCTCATTCTACACTCAGAGAGAAAATTTTATAGCTTCGCTGTCGTTTATTTTATCCTTTCTCGCCCATCAAGTCATCTCTTACATGGTTTATTTCTTAGAAAACTATTTCTGCTACTACTAGCAGGGTGTTGTAGGCAGCACAATCTTCTCATTTGGATCACTGCAAGTTCATTGTCGGTCATAGCGTGCACAAGTGAGAATTAAGCAAGAGATTTTCGTCCTTTCTGACAATATTTTTTATTTGCTTTATTTTCTTTATGACTGGTGGGGCAGTATACAGGGTGTTACAAAAAGGTACGGCCAAACTTTCAGCAAACATTCCTCACACACGAAGAAAGAAAATATGTTATGTGGACATGTATCCGGAAACGCTTACTTTCCATGTTAGAGCTCATTTTATTACTTCTCTACAAATCACATTAATCATGGAATGGAAACACACAGCAACAGAACGTACCGGCGTGACTTCAAACACTGTTACAGGAAATGTTCAAAATGTCCTCCGTTAGCGAGGATACATGCATCCACCCTCCGTCGCATGGAATCCCTGATGCGCTGATGCAGCCCTGGAAAATGGCGTATTGTATCACAGCCGTCCACAATATGAGCACGAAGAGTCTCTACATTTGTTACCGGGGTTGCGTTGACAAGAGCTTTCAAATGCCCCCATAAATGAAAGTCAAGAGGGTTGAGGTCAGGAGAGCGTGGAGGCCATGGAATTGGTCCACCTCTACCAATCCATCGGTCACCGAATCTGTCGTTGAGAAGCGTACGAACACTTCGACTGAAATGTGCAGGAGCTCCATCGTGCATGGACCACATGTTGTGTCGTACTTGTAAAGGCACATGTTCTAGCAGCACAGGTAGAGTATCCCGTATGAAATCATGATAACGTGCTCCATTGAGCGTAGGTGGAAGAACATGGGGCCCAATCAAGACATCACCAACAATGCCTGCCCAAACGTTCACAGAAAATCTGTAGAGCAATGAGTCGCATGCCAACACAAGCACCGAAGTCAACATTACCTTTCTTCAATTGGGCCAACTGGCGGTGAATCGAGGAAGTACAGTACATACTGACGAAACTAAAATGAGCTCTAACATGGAAATTAAGCGTTTCCGGACAAATGTCCACATAACATCATTTCTTTACTTGTGTGTAAGGAATGTTTCCTGAAAGTTTGGCCGTACCTTTTTATAACACCCTGTACATCAGAATGTAATAGAACGATGCAACTTTTTTCGCCAGGTCCCAGAAACTGATCACCGAGTATACCTGTTCGGTAGTTGATAACTAAAGTAAATCTTCAGGAACGCATAATCTATAGTTGTGAACAGTGATCGTTTTCGCATGAGCACTTTTTCTCATTTTTTGGAGTAATATTGTGCATTTCTGAACCGATAATGTGCCGTTGTCTTTAGATACAATGACGTGGGTAATAACGTCTAAAGACCTGAAGCCAAATTTACACCGTAAATCGAACCAAACAACCTTTAATTGTTGGCTGGCACAAGTGATAATAATAACTTTCATGAATTTTTTTTATGCTTACACATCATTACAGCCCATGTATCATGTATTATGATTCATCAGGCTGCTAGCGAGACAAAGTGACGCAAGACGGAAACATGTTTCGTTATGTTAGTTTACTAACGTAATACAAAGTTTGTGTCACACTGTACAGTGTACGATATATTGGAATTCTATCTTACTACAGTTATTTTTTGACGTAAAGTATATTAAAAAACATTATGAAGTGTGAAAGTTATGATAAATGCGACATAATTGTTTTAAACCTCCCTAAACGCGTGGACAGTAATGGACATTTGAAACTTCGTGGCAGATTAAAACTGTGTGCCCGACCGAGACTCGAACTCGGGACCTTTGCCTTTCGCGGGCAAGTGCCTATATCCTTTCTTTCAATGCAAATGCAAGTGCAATATCCTTTCTTTCAGGAGTGCTAGTTCTGCAAGGTTCGCAGGAGAGTTTCTGTAAAGTTTGGAAGGTAGGAGACGAGATACTGGCAGGTCCCGAGTTCGAGTCTCGGTCGGGCACACAGTTTTAATCTGCCAGGAAGTTTCATATCAGCGCACACTGCGCTGCAGAGTGAAAATCTCATTCTGGAAATGGTCATTTGTAGCACATGAAGCGTGCGTTCCTTTTCTAACTCACAGACAATTCTGTGTAAGAGTGGTGGTGAACTTATTTTTCTAGACTGTTAATGTGCCTCATTTAGATTTTGCCAATAAACTAATGTAAGAGAGTGTAATTTTTTCACCTTGTTTAATTCTCTATCAATGGCTGAAGGGAAGGATGCTGTACGACTTTTGGTTCTTTAGTGCCTGAAATAACGGTGAAATACGTGCGAGGAACACTGAACGACCAATACATTAACGCGAACGGCTTTTCACGCAGTTTCTAAGACGCGTCACTTTTCTCCTTATTTAGTAACGATATTCAAGGTGGCCAGGTGTCGGCGAGAAATTCCCGACAACCAGCAAGCTGGCAAATTCGGCGAGAAACCAGCGCTTGCGTGCGTGTGCTGGTTGCTGTTAGCAGGGTGTTCGCGCAGCTCTCTCGTTCGTCGCATAATTAGTTCAGTAAGTTGTTCACGATGTAATTTATGAAGCCTCACGCTGGAGCGAAAGGCGCGAGGCGACGTAATTGGAAGCCGTATGCATCCGCTGTCTCCACTCAACGCACGACTACTTCTCATTTTCCCAGAAGGAATTTTCATATCTCTGACCATCCATTTCTCAATAATTACCTTAAATAAGGCACAGCGTTACGCGAAAGTTGGACCTCCCGACCTAGTTCACATTGTTTAACGGCTAGTAGCAGGCACCATAAAGTGCATGACTGGATGAAACAAATGTTACAGCACGACGATGTGTCAGGATAGAACTCAGTTTGTAACATGCACGAGTTACGGTGATACGTCTGACTCCCTCTAAGGGAACCACGCATTGTCGAAGGACAACTATGGTACTCCTTTCCAGCGGCGTGATTGGAATTCAGCGGCCGCGCGGGATTGGCCGAGCGGTCTCAGGCGCTGCAGTCATGGACTGTGAGGCTGGTCCCTGCGGAGGTTCGAGTCCTCCCTCGGGCATGGGTGTGTGTGTGTTTGTCCTTAGGATAATTTAGGTTAAGCAGTGTGTAAGCTTATGGACTGATGACCTTAGCAGTTAAGTCCCCATAAGATTTCACACACATTTGAACATTTTTTGGAGTTCAGTAAGAAGGCGCATTCAGAAAAATGTAACAAAACAATCCAAATCAATGTAAATTAAACTGTATGACGGTAGAGTCAGGGACTGTGCAGCCAAATACCTGGCCATCTGGTAGTGGGCCTGAGTGAATATCGCTGGAAGTGTATGTGAGGGGATTTCCAGCTCTGACATTTGCCTTAAGACCAAGCGAAGCCTCACGAAAAAATGTATGTAGCTTTTAAAAAACCGTGATGTGCTTCGTACTAATGAAGCTGGTGTATTCAGATTTATGACACTAAGGATACCTGCCCAAGAACGGTGGGCGCTATTTAAATATAAAAAGGTGCAGACACTTCTATGGCATGATATTCCGTCGATGAATTTTTTGTATGTACCAGGAATGAGAGTGTATGTGAAAGTATACTTCTTTACTGTGTGTATATCTATATATATAAAAGAAAGTCGTATTAGTTACACTATTTAAAACTCAAGAACGGCTCGACCGATTTGGCTGAAAACTGGTGGAGAGTTAGCTTAGAACCAGGAGACGGACATAGGATACCTTTTATCCCCTTCGACCGCTATAAAACGTGGTATAACAGAAACGCATCTGGCATGGAATAACAAAACGCAAATGTCACCTAAACGTCACTATAAAACGTAGTATAGCAAAAACGCGTCTGACGTGGAATAACAAGACGCAAATGAGAGCTAAACGTCCATGGTTAAGTATCAGTATATATCATTAATAATTTGTATTTTCTTTGAATCATCATTAACAATGCCGCGACCAAGACGATCGAATATTTCTCGACAAAGCCGTAATGGCCGGCCGAAGTGGCCGCGCGGTTCTGGCGCTGCAGTCTGGAACCGCGACACCGCTACGGTCGCAGGTTCGAATCCTGCCTCGGGCATGGATGTGTGTGATGTCCTTAGGTTAGTTAGGTTTAACTAGTTCTAAGTTCTAGGGGACTGATGCCCTCAGCAGTTGAGTCCCATAGTGCTCAGAGCCATTTGAACCAAAGCCGTAATGCAAGAAGGATATAAAACATTGCGAATGAAAGGACTGAAGAAGAACAATTTACGCCTAAAAGTTGGCTCCGTAGTAATCATGCTTCGAAACATAAACCAACGAAAACTGTGCAACGGTACGCGTTTGGCGGTGAGTAAATTGATGAACAATGTTATTTACGCGACGATACTCAAAGGAAAATTCGAAGGTGAGGAAGTTCTCATTCCGAGGATCCCGATGATCCCAACCGATATGCCGTTTGAGTTTAAAGTACTTCAATTTCCGATCCGTCTTGCATTCGCCATGACCATTAACAAATCACAAGGCCAATCCTTGAAAGTTTGTGGTTTAAATCTGGATTATCTATGTTTTTCACATGGTCAATTATATGTGGCATGTTCATGGGTCGGAAGACCATCTGCGTTGTTTGTTCTTGCGCCTGATAATAAAACAAAAAATGTCGTGTATCACAAGATACTTAATGGAAGAGTGGACGCTATGCACCAAAAAACTTAAAGAATAAAGAATCATTAAAATAGTTAATTTTTTATTTGTATTTCCTGATAATTGAACTTTACATCGAAAATCTGATTATCTATTGGCTTTAAGGCGGAACAGAGTTCGCCGGATCAGCTAGTATGGAATGAAACTGATGACTTTTTCGACATGTGCAGTGTATGTATGTCTGCGATATACCTGTTAATGTCACTTTTCGAAAAGGAGCCGCTGCTTTCATCGTCCCTGTGTATCTTACAATCTTCGAAATTTTCAGTTGCCATGATATGCAGATATGTTTTGAAGGTCAGCTGTTTCAGTTTCTGCCTACGTAACAAAGTCGTATATCTAAATTAGTCACTGAAATGACAGACATATGCGGTCCTCAACTGTACACTAAACAAGTCGTATGGCATTTTGCCTAGTACACGCCGAGATTTAAGTTCAGCCGTGTAATCAGAAAGGGTTTTTTCCACCATATAATCGTTAATTTTCTCACGGTGTGCAAGAGTTTCGTCTTAAACGGATCAGTTGAATGTAGGTGACTATATTGGGTTGGTGTATGGTGTGATGCCATGTTTGCGTTTGTTTGACGAAGAGAGAAAAGAGAAGGTGAAACCCTGCGGGCACTTAGCTTATTTCTCTTGAAAGGTGGCTACACTGAGTCACAGCGCCGGAGATTGCGCCAAAGATTATTATTCCGCCACCTCCACTGGGGCAGTAGTAGTTCAGAGGATGTCGAGAGCAGTCGTTGTTCTGTTGGGTGAGAGAGTAGACGATCAGTGTGTTGACTGAAATGTTGTACTGTTCGGTTGGTCTAATGTATAGAAGATGCAATTGTCAGAATATATTTGAGAAAGGAGATGGGCTTTTGATTTATGATGCTGGTGTAATGAAATATTTTCGTCAATATATAATGAGGTAAAAAGGTATTACAGTTTTCTTTAATAACAATCCTTCTTGCTCACAGGTACAGTCAACAAAGCATCTGGCTCGTGTTCATTTGTTAGACTTGTAATTCTGGTTTCTATGTGCAATTATATATTTCTGGTTTTTCAATTAGTTCATTGTAAATGGTGTTTAAAATATTTTGTCGTATTGAGAAAGAACCGAGCCAGATACATGTACGTTGAGTCACACTACCACACACAGAACAGTTACACTTGTGCTTTGTTGTTTCGTAGCTTTTATAGTTGCAGGGGACTTAATTAATCAATTGTGTTAATGGAAATTCTTTGTCATTCTTTATTTTTATTTCATGCAGTCAGATTGCGTGCTAATACTAGTCAGGGCCAACCGGTTACGAGACTTCGTAACCGGTCACACAGCTAGTAAAATTATTGTATTTATTCATTAATATTAGTCTTTTCTTTTTAATTAAGCCTCCATGCACTCTCTAAAAGCGCCAAGGGAACAGCAGAGCTTGCTCCATCTTACGGACGCATCATCATCAACAGTGACACATACCCTCCCTTCATGTGACAGTGCAGAATGGTTTGGAATGACACTGGCACAAAATATGGTGTAGAAGCAGTGTACGCTCCTCCCTTTCTTCCGCATGGCAATCAAATATTGACGATGAAAACTTCTTCCACCAACAGGATTCGAACCGACTACCTCCATGTCGAACGCCACCGCTGCGGAGGCTGTTTAAACTACGCAGTACTCTTCACAAAATTAATGTCTGTCAGCGTAATTCACGCACTCTCCGCGAAAATCACTGCTGCTTTTGTTTACAAATTGGCGGCTTCGCAACAGGTGGAAGCGTTCTTTCCGATATAAACTGTTAAACCGTAAGTCTATCTCTTATGACATAGTCTTTGAACCCTAATTTTTGTTCCCTTCAAACAAACAGCGGTTCTTTTAACAATGGTGAGACATTTTTGAGGAGACTGTTCATGTGCTTTCGAATTATAGTAGGTTTTACAGCTCAGTGTGGCTGGATGTATGCGCGTCTGCAGGCGTTGTCGAAAACAGTGTGGAATAAAAGTGTAAAGGACTGATGAGTAGAGTGAATGCTGTGTGGCTCTTAGACAAGAGTGTCTGTTACTCATCTTTTACAATTCTTTGTAATAAAATCGATTTCTATCTGTAAGACATAGTATACGACGAACATCAAGATAGCTTCTAAGTGTATGGCAATAGAAGGCGAGGAAGTCCAGAAACTAGGTTTAAATACCTAGTATAATAAATGGAAACTGTTCTGACAACAAAAGAAGCAATGGAAGCACGAATAAACAAGATTAACTTAACATACAAACTAACTACGAACATCTACAGTTAGAATCAATGCAAAATTGAGACATTATGCGATATAGATCCTCTCTGAAATTTTATACGTAGCAGAAAGTTTGAATTTCGTAAATACAGGATTGCTTAAGAGGCTATAATATGTGTAACTAAGGTTCTATGGGTTCAAATGGCTCTGAGCACTATGCGACTTAACATCTGAGGTCATCAGTCGCCTAGAACTTAGAACTAATTAAACCTAACTAACCTAAGGACATCACACACGTCCATGCCCGAGGCAGGATTCGAACCTGCGACCGTAGCGGTCACGCGGTTCCAGACTGAAGCGCCTTTAACCGCACGGCCACACCGGCCGGCGTTCTATGGGTACTGGGACCACGAAGAACAGAAGACGCTCAATACAGAAGACGCGAGAACCAAGGACCGTATTCCCAGAGAGTGAGAATCCCGGACTCAGACAAGAAAAGAAGGACCATGTTCTTCGCGCACATCCTTATGATGGATCATGGAAGGTTGACACATTAGCTAATGCAGATTCCTCTGAACTAGAGAACCAACGCTTGGTGGATCGAACAGGTATAAAGGGGTCAGGGAGAAGTGGGAACACAGGAAAAGGAGATTTACTAGAGCGAAACTTTCAAATAAAAAAAATCAGGCTGTTGTAGATTTCCAGAACTCACGAAAACATCATCATGGAAGGTTGCAAAGTATGAGAATGAAGGGTACTGGACATGGATAAAGACAAGAAGAAACGAAGCTGCCCTGAATTAACCTTGATCTTCGGGTAGCCAAACCGAAAACCATATCACCGAAGACGCATAGTACAATTAGGTAAAATGTGTTTGGTTGAGATAAATAATAAAAATTTATTTGCAAAAGATGAGTAATGACAGTTCTTATATAAGAGATAACGAATATTGAAGTAGCAACTACGGAAAAGTGGCTCGCAATATTTAAAGTATAAGTATGTTGAAGGGAGGCTATTATGGGCATATTTGATACCCAATAGATATACGCACAACGTTGTTCAGAAGAGGCATGGATGATGCACAATACGATATCGGGCTCGGTAACCGGTACGCCGGCACCCCTACATGATTGTTCGCGTTACGTAGTGCTTAGAGGATGTATAAACGTCACACACAGGAATAGAAGTCGCAGGAAAGCGCCACGAGCAATTTGTGACTGTACAGCCTGGGAAAGTCGAACGCTTTTACTAACAGAATATATTCACCCTCTCTCCTGCTGAGTTATGGCTTAGCTTGTCTCTATAAAGTTTCACCATGTCAATGGGTAATTGCAAGTAGTAAGTCCTGAGGTGACATGTGACTAACGGTAACTGATAAAGAATAGTGTAGGTAAGTAATATACCGTGATAATGCAGAAGATAATGCCCATCTTCTCCATTTAACTCATCTCTCTTCATATCCGTGGTACTAAACGGGTAAAGCGGTCACGCAGTTTCGGTTGCGTGTTGCCTATCTGACAGCTTCCGGGGGTAACAAACATTTCTGTAGCAAACAACCTCAAGTTTGATTCATGTAGTGCCTCAGTACTCTATTCCGCCACCAGGAGCGCCAGCATAGTGCACAGTTAAAATTGCTACTTTCAGTAGTACGGATAGTGCTTACTGTGTGTTTTGGTTTCATGAAACGAACTCTGCAACAACTGCTCGGCGTAAATTTCGCACACAATATGCTAGAGGACCTTCAAGGAGGCCTACAATTTAGACGACCTGAAAAATCGAATCAACACTGACGTTGCACAAGTTAGAACCGATTTGCTGCAAACGAGTGTGGGGAAAAAACCTGATTACCAGTGGGATGTTTGCCGCATCACAAACGGTAGTCACATCGAACCAAAGTGGCACTTGACACTTTTATGTGACACTTTAGGTTGTCTGCTGCGAAATGACACATCTACCGACTCCGTAACTTATCTCAGTAAATTTCTGTATCATACCGAATTTGTAAAGATATTTTTGACTCACCCTATATATGTAAAAAATAAATAATTTTTCTAACTATTTTTCTTGGGGAGGTCATGATCCATATGACTCTTACCCCTCCTCCGACACGACTCCTAACCCTCCGCCCATCCCCTTCCTTGGATCTGTGCCTGATTATTACCATTACAGTGACACGCTGGTTGCTTCACGAATTTCGATAGCATTTCTGTGTTTACCTAAAAGGCAGTGAGAGAAGAGAAGGAAAATACGCTGATATGGGTGTAATGTCCCACCGCCACCGTTGCAGGTCACTTAATATACGGCAAACTTTTCGGCCTATAGGAAATAATTTTTGATTAAGATGACATTGCACAATTTATATAGCTAACTTGGTTGTTTAAGGAGAAACTGAAACAGCTGGTCTACAAAACATATCCGTGTATCGCAGCACCTGAAGTCTTTGCAGGTTCTGATGTACGCAGAGATAGGTACAAAGAAGTTGTAAGATACACAGTGATGGTGAAACAG